>NC_136061.1:46159580-47454580 GCF_964261635.1 Lissotriton helveticus
GAACGCATTGAATCTCCAAGGGTATCATGGGTGCATATGGTGCAGGTTGGTCTTTAAGGAACGCATTGAATCTCCAAGGGTATCAGGGGTGCATATGGTGCAGGCTGGTCTTTAAGGAACACATTGAATCTCCAAGGGTATCAGGAGTGCATATGGTGCAGGTTGGTCTTTAAGGAACACATTGAATCTCCAAGGGTATCATGGGTGCATATGGTGCAGGCTGGTCTTTAAGGAACACATTGAATCTCCAAGGGTATCAGGAGTGCATATGGTGCAGGTTGGTCCCCAAGGGTATTGTGGTATATAAATAAATAATACCGGATCTAGGTTTTACTGGACATAGCAATAACAGATAGCTCAATAAATAAGAGTCAAGATTCGAGGAAGTAGGAGTTTGCAGGTTTAATACAGCATAAAGGACAGGAACAGGACAACCTGCACGGGAACAGGATGGCAGCGCTGCCGGGGGCAGGATCAGAATCGGCGTAAGGGAATGGGTAACATTTAATAGCAGTACACAAATATATATACTAAAACAGTTACTTTACAATGAATACAGTAGGCGGAGCAGTGGGTGTGGTCAATAGCAGTCGCGAAAGATAAGGGTGAAAATGGGTGTAACAGGGGCGTATACATAGACATGTGATGTAAACGTAACAGAATATGTCATAAATGGGGCGGAAACATGGAGGGGGCTACCTAAGGAGCCGGGACCTCTAACCTAATGGTGCGCGCAAACTGACAATGACGTGTTACTAGGAGAAGCTGGGGGCTATGAACTCTGTGCTAGGAGCAGAGACTGAAGTCTGGAGAGTCAGGGCGACATGTACCTAAACAGTATCTAGTATCTGATGTTTAGAGAACATGTTGATAGAATCCAAAAGTTATCGGGGTAAAGGCTAACGGACTCTAAGACTGGAGCATGCATTATTCTACATGTAGTGCGTGATGAAGAATATGAAATGACCATTAAATGCAGTATTTCTCTTACATGGAGACGTAAAGGCTAGACAATGACGGAAACTATTGATGCGATTCAGTAGCTTAGGAATGCAGAGAAGGAGGGCTGGACTGATAACTAGAATCATAACATACTCTTGGCAGACTCAGAGGCAGAGCCAGGCTGAGCCGGGCACTGTGAGGCAGGAAGTAAGTGAAGGGTCTAGGATACAGGTGGGGGCTGTATCGCTCCTCAGCGAGGGTTCAGGAGACAGGAGCTGAATCTGGTGTCCGGGCCCTTTTGAGGCCTAGAAACGGGGACTTTACAATGAAATAACGTGCACACTGAGAAACGTGGCAACGTAACTTTACATAGGCCTGATACTCGTAGCTTTCACGAGAACTGGAAACTGGCATACTAGTGATGGACACAACTGTAATTGCGTCTTTAATCAAACATGGGGGATACATATGCATATTTAATCATGCACACATAACATAAGATGGAGGACACGTAGGGACACAGAACATGGCAAAATTTACTTTTCCACATTCCCTCCTTGTCACTACGTTTCCATCAGGAAACATCAATATTCATGATACCATCTATCATTTCATACAGTATCATTTGCTCGTCTCGAATTTTCTTGGAACGGGATTTAGGACGGGACTTGGGACTAGGAATACAAGATGTAGCACAAATGCCGCAAATCGCAGGGCCACATTGTATACAGAGGCAGCAACTGAATATGATCGCTACTGCAATACCCAGAAATGACAATACTTTCCATCCCCAGGCGGAAATTATATTCCAGAACCAACCGGACCATGTCCAGGTGCCTGGATCTTGGTGTAACATATGGGCAATTTTATGGAGTCTGGTAATAGCTGAATAAACAGACGGTGCGTTATTAGGAATGAAAATGCAGCAACTAGATCCGATGACTCTACATGCCCCGCCCCTATCGGCCAGTATGACGTCAAGGACGAGACGATTCTGGAGCACGACAATTCTCATAAAGGATTGTTCTTCGGTTAAGTTACCTAGAGCAGAAGTAGTCTCAATCACTACTGCTTCGAGTGTTCTGGTTAATCTACGTATCAGTTTACTATTTACAACAGTACCTAAGTAGGGGAAGACACCTTTATTGATATCTATGTATTGTTCTAGAGCAGTTTCAGTATAATCGACAATCGGGAGATTTCTCTTGTGTCTAGTATGTACTAGGTGGGAATTCCTATGATAGTCAGGTGGGGCTAGGAAAACTGGTGGCAGTAGGAAGGCAATGTAACATGTACCATCCCAATCAAGGGGCAGACGAACATATGCGGTCTGACCACAAACAAAATAAGAATGACGTGAAGCTTTGAAAATAGATTTCCTACTGTCACTATACTTGACGATAGTAGTACAATCACTATGGCCTACATGTACGGAACCATTCTTTCGGACACATAATTCGCCTTTAACTGGTAGTACTGACATGGCAGGTAAGTCTGGAGTAGAATCAGACTGAACATTCAGGACCATAAAACTCGAAGAATAATTACCCAAATTATAAACTTCATTTTCTAGATCTAACCCTGTTCTGTGGGGAAGACCTTGCTTGTCTGGGAAACATGTACTGTTCAGAAAAGACATATCTGTTGAGGATGACGTTAACGTGGACCATGCTCCACACGAACCATTATGTGAAAATGGATAAGGAAAGAGTGGCAGAACTCCCTTCGGTGTCTGGAAAGGGGGGAGTCGACCACACACCCAACAATTAGTGGCATTGCTGGTCTGGTGTGAATAATGTAACATGCGGATAAAAGAATTATTTCGCATAGCGAGACGATAAGAGAGTTCATGAGGAGGCAGATCACTAAACGTGTGCTCTACTGTAACATTAGCAGACTTATTTACATGAGAAACTGAAAAATAAAAATAAAAAGCATAACCTGTGCAGGAAATTATAATGCTGGAATATAGCAGAAAACATAAAATAATAGTGCAACTTCTAGAGTTCTCACTAACTCTCTCTCTGTGGGGGTCTATTATATACATGCCAGAAACCGGTCTAACCGTTTCACCTAGGGGAGGACTTAGACAATCAAACTGGCTGACTTATTTTATTAGACCTTAGTTTAAGCTTATACTCCTGCTGCGGAGTTTTCTCTAACAGGGAAGGGTTCGTAGCAATGTCTTTTGCGGGACAGTCCTTAAGAATAGTACTTTGGCAGTTTTTAGAATCCTCGGAAATGTTCTTTGAAACAGGCTTTAGTCCAAAAAATCTTTTCACATGAGACAGATGCACCCAGCCCTTCCTGCCTTCCAGCTTGACGGCAGTACGGGTGGCCAGGAGGACCTGTCGGGGTTCCTTCCAGCGAGGCTCCAGCGGACTTGAACGATCAAAATTTCGGACAAGAACCATGGATCCGGGAACGATTTCATGCGGTGCCACCTCGGTATTGTCTGGAAATGCGGCAGCAACCTGTGAACGACAAGAGTTGAGGGCAGACATCAAGGAAGCTAGGTAATCTGTCAGCATATTACTTGAAACATCGGTAATACTTCGAGGTCTAGGTGTACCCCACATGTTAGGGGGGCGGCCGAATACGACCTCATAAGGGGACAGACCTGATCTGGAATGTGCGACCATGCGCATATAAAATAAGGCAACTGGCAGAGCTACTAGCCAGTCCACACCTTTCTCTTTACATACTTTTGCAATTCGGATTTTCAGGGTCTGATTATGTCTCTCTACGAGACCGGCTGCTTCCGGATGGCGTACACAATGGAACTTCCACTGGTACCCTAACAACAGGGAAATATGTTTCATAAGCTCGGATGAGAATGGTTGGCCGTTGTCTGAATACACGACCCTAGGGAGTCCATAACGGGGGAAGAACTCACGAACCAACTGCTTGGCAGTGGTCGCGGCTGTGTAATCTGGGACTGGATATGCTTCTGTCCACCTGGACAAAGCGTATACAACTACAAGGACATACTTGAAACCTCGACATCGCTCCATCTGAATATAATCCATCTGGAGGACTTCAAAAGGGTGGTCAGGGGGCTGGAATCCACCTTGTTCCACCGGGACACTTTTACCTGGATTAAACTGACAACATATCATACAGGTACGGACTTTCTGCTTGGCTGCAGCTCGTAAATGCTTGTTGAACCAAATGTTCTGGATACTGTCTAACATAGCTTTTTCTCCTAAATGTGCTGGACTATGTGCGGTATTGATAATGACTTGAACCATGGAGTCGGGGAGAAACCATGTGGCTTTACCCTTCGTTACCCATCCCTGATCTGTCTGGACCCCTCCTTGTTCGGACCATTTCTTGATTTCCTCGGGAGTAGCATGTAACTGGATATCTATGACATCTTGAGTGGGGTCCTTAACTGTCATACAGGTAGTCGGATCTGGAGTGTATGTCGGTGTCTTATTAACTGGAATGTCTGGAGTCTGTGCTGTAAGCTTGGCTGTGCGATCTGCTAGATCATTACCTTGAGAAATAGTGTCAGTAACTTTCGTATGTGCTTTGCATTTCATGATAGCAATAGATGTCGGTAGGTGTATGGCATCTAACAGAGCTTGAATAAGGAGACCATGCTGAATCTTGGTTCCATGAGAAGTCATGAAACCTCTCTCCTGCCAGAGCACTCCAAAGTCGTGTACGACTCCAAATGCGTAGCGTGAATCTGTGTAAACATTAACTTTCAGGTTCTTGGCGTGTATGCAGGCTTGAGTCAGAGCAACTAGCTCTGCTGCTTGAGCAGACAAGGTGTCAATACGGTGTGTTTCAATAACTTCAGTGTCAGTAGTCACTGCATACGCGGCTACTAGTTCTCCTGTACTTGTTCTCATACATGAACCATCCACATAAAGTGTCAGGTCTGGATCTGGTAATGGAATATCTGTCAGATCTTGTCTTGGCTTTGTCATAATGTTAACTACTTCCACACAGTCGTGTGTGGCATGATTCGAAGTAACTGACGGTAACAGTGTGGCAGGATTTAAAACGTTGCAGCGTCTGATTTCTATGTGTGGCTGGAACAGTGTCAGTTCATAACCTGTTAAACGTGCAATTGTCAAGTGCTGAGTCTGTGTTCGGTTTAAAAGAACTTCCACGGAGTGTGGAACTTGTACTGTCAAGGAATGTCCTAATACTATGGAATCACTTTGTCTGATAGCTAGTGCTGTGGCTGCAACTGACTTGAGGCACGCAGGCAGAGCCTGGGCTACTGGATCTAATGTACTCGAAAAATAAGCACAGGGCTTGTATTGTCCTGCTTGATCTTGTGTGAGAACAGATAATGCTGTACCTTCACGTTCAGTGACGAAAAGTGTAAAAGGCTTACTGTAGTTCGGTGTAGCTAGAACTGGAGCTTGGCATAAAGCTTTCTTTAACTCATTGAAACTAAGTGTATGTTCAGATGTCCAAGGGAGGACAGTCGATACGGCTGCCTCCTGTGTCGTTAACTGTATCAGTGGTTTAGCTAGAAATGCATACTGAGGAATCCATTGTCTGCAGTAAGAAGTAAGGCCGATAAAAGCACGTACCTCCTTCTGGGTCTTGGGCTGAGAAAGACTCGCTATTAACTGGATACGGTCGGGTGTCAACTGCCTACCCCTCTTGGACAGCAAGTGGCCTAAGTAGATCACTTGCTGGACACAGAATTGAAGCTTAGAAGGGGACACCTTGTGCCCCATCTCGGCAAGGAAATACAAGACTGTAAGAGATGCTCGCTCGCAAGCACGTTCAGAACGGGCTGTGATCAGTAGATCATCGACATACTGGAGCAGGGCAGTGTCAGTTGGCATGTGAATATTGTCTAGTTGTCTCTTAAGTGCTTGACTGTAAATACTAGGACTTTCTGTGAAACCTTGAGGAGCGCGTGTGAACATATAGCTCCTTCCATTTAAACAAAATCCGAAAAGAAACTGGCTGTCTGGATGAATGGGGACACTGAAAAACGCGTTCTTGAGGTCTATGACTGTGAAAAATGAGGCTTCAGAATCAATGGCTGTCAATAGGGAAGAGATATCTGGGACAACTGGGTACTGGGGAATAATAAATTTGTTAAGCTCTCGAAGGTCAATCACTAATCGATATACTGGGGGTGCATTTGGATCAGTACGTTTCATGACTGGAATGATCGGAGAATTACATACATTGGAGTCAGTTTCTACAACTACTCCTTGAGCCATGAGCTCGTCAATAATTTTGGATAAGGCTGCTACAGCCTCAGGTGGCAATCTGTACTGTCTGATTCGTGGTAACACTACACCTGGTTTGAGAGTCACACGATGGGGTGTGATTTGCATATAACCAACATCAGTTGGACCTTGCGCCCATAGATGCTGCGGAACATTAGACAATCTCGGATCAAAATCTCATAATACATAGTGACCCTTGAAGTCACGTAGGAACAGTCGTATTCCCTCTGGGGAACAGCAAATAACTGCACCTAATTCTTTCAGTGTTTTAATACCTAACACATTTTCTGGACATGACTTCGTAAGTAACAGATCAGTAGTGCGGGACAATGGACCTACTTCTAGAGTAACTGGCTTAGATATCTCATTTACAATAGGTTTTCCTGAAAATCCAAGGGAAACATTTCTTGAGCCTGAGAGCGGAGCCCCTGGAACTTCGGCGTGACTGATGGTGGTCCTACTTGCCCCTGTATCAATCAAAAACTTTCTGTCTTTCCCTAATACTTGACTATGAACATAGGGACCCTCTTGATCTACAGGAATCTCGATGAGAGGCAAGCCTACCTCCCTCTCTAGGCTGTTTCATGAATACGGCTGATACTCTGGATACTCGGACTGCGCATACTGGTACATCTGCTGTGTAACATGCTGTGTTGCAGCGATAGGCTGCGGTGCTGGAACTGTCTGTTGTGCATTCTGTGGCTGAGAAGTCTGTGAAACTTGTTCTTGTCTAGGCGGACGTGGTCTTTCTTTAGTCTTACCAGTAGCTATATTATGTTTCAGAACTGCACACTCGTTTATGAAATGACCTGGCTGTTTACAATAATTGCATGTCCCTTTAACGGGAACTGCAGGATGACTGGCTTGATTCGTACCCCTCTTCTGACTGTCTTGTGGAATAGATTGTGCAACCAGCACTTTCATTTTCGTGTCCTTCATACGTTTTCTTTCATGATCTTGCTCTTCTCTGATTCTATTCTGGTGATACTGAAGCATCTGTAACATCTGGGACGGGGTATTAGCTTGCCAGGTACTTTCGACTTTCAAAACTCGATTCTTAACTTGTGGACTTGAATTCTCGACTAATTTAGTAACAAAAAGATGAGGGTATGACTCGCTACTCGTCTTGAGGCCACTGTTGATACTAAAGCATTTCTCGAATCTAGAATAAAAATCACTAGTGTCTTCATCTTGTTTCTGTTTACAGGCTGAGATTGCATCCCAGTCTTCCTTTTTAGTGGCTAATAATCTTGGCAAAACTTGTATTAACAGTTCTGGTAATTCTTTACATTTCTCTCCTAGACCGGTACCTGGTACTCGTATCTTATCTTCAGCTTCTAGAACTGCCCAATCGATCTTTTTCTCTCCCACCTCCCAATCTTTTTCCTTGAGTTTCTCGTATACCCCTGCGGGCAATAAGACTTTTAACATTTTAATTATATCTGGATACGTGTATTCTCCCATACGGAGCATGTCTTTTAATTCTCGGTGGAACCCTGCTGGATCTTTGTCATGACAGGGAATTAATTTCTTCATCTCTAAGAGTTCCATCTTTGTAATCGGAGTGTAAACAAACACTCGTTGCATTTCACCATCTGTTGTCCTAACTGGGTGTACTTCTCGTAACGGATTCTGTCTGTCTATGTAAAACGGTTTACTTTCTGGGGGTGAGACATGAACAAAATGCGGGTTCAAAAACGTTCTATATTTGTGGCGCTGTTCTAGAATGACACTAATTAAATCGGTACCTAAACCTTTCCATCTATACTGGAGTAACTCGTTCAGGACATCATGTAACAGACCTGGATCAGAATGTTGACCCTCATACAGAGTAATGAGGTGTTGGATCATATACATACCCACCAGTCGTTGCTCGGCTGGGGGCAATTTCAGAAACATTTGTGCCACTATTTCGTCTGGAAAAGTGGTAGAATCAGTAATCCATCGGACTGCTGATCGGACTAGTTCTTGTTCATGCATAGTACTTAACTCACTATAACCGATTCGTGACTTCAGAATGTGATCGGTAGCTTGAAATACTTGTTCTAGAGAACCTTGTTCTGGTGCCGGATGAGGAACAGTTTTCTTGTAGTCTAGACGTGAATGTCGGTCTGGAAATCTAGATTTTCCTACATACGCTATTCTGGCGGGATTCTCGTCCTCTACCTCTTCAGTAGAAGAGTCATTTTCTTTCTCGTTTACTTGTGCTGCTTTACGTTGTTCGTGTAACTTTATTATTTCTTTACGGATTTTCTTGTACATACTCTCTATACTACTGATAGTCTTGTGTTTACCCTCGGCTATATTATCACTCCACCTTGTCAGGATTTTCCTTTCGGCCTGATCTTTAGTCGGGGAATCTTGTTCTCTTATTAGACAATTAATCAGGAACTTTAATAACATGAGCTGGATCTCAGCTTTCCTTTGAGACATGGCTTCGCCAATACTTTCTGGATCATCCCCTGTACGGATGAAACGATATATTCTGTCTAGATCTCCTTTCATATCTGGTAGGGTGTCTAAATACCCGGTCACCCGTCTTACACGGATGGAATATATTACTGTACTATCATCACCTGCAACTGGATCATAGCGGCATTCAGTAAGAGCTCGTCGGATTTCTGCAACGGACTTAAATTTGGGCGTACGCTGTAACGCACATTCATGTAACTCGGCCAACGTTCTACGTTGGTGTGGCGGCGGGGTACCAGGAGGACCTCCTCCTGCGGCCCCTATGCTGGAATCGTCGACTGATACTCTTCGTGCTGGCAGAGTGGGAAATTGTAATGTAGGCTGGACCGGGGGTACCGTAGCGGGTACTCCGGTGACTGGAGGAGCAGGATTTACATTATTTACAGGAGCTGGCGGAACAGGATTTGCATATTCCGGGACTGTGTCGTCCAAATAGGACAAAATAAAAATATCAGCTGCGGTCGGTTTGTGACGTAGCTTAGTCGGAACTAGTGGTGGCGGAAAATTACTGGATGCCTCCGGGGTCGCTTTTGGCAAGCCCTCGGCAAGAAGAGGATACATACCCTTAATAAGGGCATGTCTCTGTCTGTCTGACTGTTCTGTTTTAACTCGTTCACCTATCTCGATTAGTTCCCTTTCTTGGGCTCGTTCCAAAGATTCTCTACTTAGTTCTGACTTTCTGATTTCTTTTTCGGTTCTTTTATGAGATTCTTTGCGCCATAACTCGATGGCATCTTTCTGTGACTGTCTGGCTTTCTTTTTCCATAATGCTTCTTCTACTCGCATGATGCACTCGGCATCCCATGTACCCGATACGGGCCATCTATACTTTTCTTCTAACTGTTTGGTATACTCTACCCATAAATCTAGATATAATATGGCACTTATGCCATGCTTTTGATACATAAAATGACCTGGACTGTCCCTAGGCGGGACAGGAACTGCTGCTTCTAGCAGACCTTTTCTGGTTTTTAACTGACGTAGTCTGGAAAATAACGGCATGACTGAACTGTAATCTAGACACAATACAATACACAACGAACACGATAACTACACCACTTTCATACCACGACATTAAAAATACATGAAGAACATTTAAAATAACAGTTCGAACAGAATACTACCTGGAATACTCAGAATACATGAATTTTCTCGAGAACAGAACTGACTAGAACAGAAACTAGATGCACTGCTGAAACAGTACGAAACTTACCGGTCTCATAAAGAGACACGTCAGGACCCGCATCCACCGAAGTGGACACTTCGTTTGTGGGTCTGTGTACCACCAACCCACGGACCAGAGTCAATTAGATTGACCCTGTCTAGATACTACCCCAGCAATGGTACTCACCGGGCAGCAAGAACGGAAGGCCTCAGACTGGACTGGACTGCTTTGACGCCGGACGGACGAGCTTCGGACTTCTGTTACGGGTGGGCCTCCGGATACCTCGGACCTTGGACTCTCGGCTTGGGCTCTGGTCGGGACTCGCCGCGTTCCTCCACCGCCTCGTCTGGATGCTGGACCGCCACCTCCGTCTCCTCCGTGAGCCTGAGGGATACTTGAAGCAGAAATATCTGCACGTGCACGGTATGGTTCCGTCACGGCTGCAGAGGGTCAGGGGGCCGGCGTGGCTTCACCGGCGCGTGGGGAAAGGGCAAGTCCCTGTTCGGGCGCCATTATGTGGTATATAAATAAATAATACCGGATCTAGGTTTTACTGGACATAGCAATAACAGATAGCTCAATAAATAAGAGTCAAGATTCGAGGTAGTAGGAGTTTGCAGGTTTAATACAGCATAAAGGACAGGAACAGGACAACCTGCACGGGAACAGGATGGCAGCGCTGCCGGGGGCAGGATCAGAATCGGCGTAAGGGAATGGGTAACATTTAATAGCAGTACACAAATATATATACTAAAACAGTTACTTTACAATGAATACAGTAGGCGGAGCAGTGGGTGTGGTCAATAGCAGTCGCGAAAGATAAGGGTGAAAATGGGTGTAACAGGGGCGTATACATAGACATGTGATGTAAACGTAACAGAATATGTCATAAATGGGGCGGAAACATGGAGGGGGCTACCTAAGGAGCCGGGACCTCTAACCTAATGGTGCGCGCAAACTGACAATGACGTGTTACTAGGAGAAGCTGGGGGCTATGAACTCTGTGCTAGGAGCAGAGACTGAAGTCTGGAGAGTCAGGGCGACATGTACCTAAACAGTATCTAGTATCTGATGTTTAGAGAACATGTTGATAGAATCCAAAAGTTATCGGGGTAAAGGCTAACGGACTCTAAGACTGGAGCATGCATTATTCTACATGTAGTGCGTGATGAAGAATATGAAATGACCATTAAATGCAGTATTTCTCTTACATGGAGACGTAAAGGCTAGACAATGACGGAAACTATTGATGCGATTCAGTAGCTTAGGAATGCAGAGAAGGAGGGCTGGACTGATAACTAGAATCATAACATACTCTTGGCAGACTCAGAGGCAGAGCCAGGCTGAGCCGGGCACTGTGAGGCAGGAAGTAAGTGAAGGGTCGAGGATACAGGTGGGGGCTGTATCGCTCCTCAGCGAGGGTTCAGGAGACAGGAGCTGAATCTGGTGTCCGGGCCCTTTTGAGGCCTAGAAACGGGGACTTTACAATGAAATAACGTGCACACTGAGAAACGTGGCAACGTAACTTTACATAGGCCTGATACTCGTAGCTTTCACGAGAACTGGAAACTGGCATACTAGTGATGGACACAACTGTAATTGCGTCTTTAATCAAACATGGGGGATACATATGCATATTTAATCATGCACACATAACATAAGATGGAGGACACGTAGGGACACAGAACATGGCAAAATTTACTTTTCCACATTATCAGGAGTGCATATGGTGCAGGTTGGTCTTTAAGGAACGAATTGAGTCTCCAAGGGTATCAGGTGTGCATATGGTGCAGGTTGGTCTTTAAGGAACGCATTGAATCTCCAAGGGTATCATGGGCGCATATGGTGCAGGTTGGTCTTTTAGGAACACATTGAATCTCCAAGGGTATCTTGGGTGCATATGGTGCAGGTTGGTCTTTAAGGAACACATTGAATCTCCAAGGGTATCTTGGGTGCATATGGTGCAGGTTGATCTTTAAGGAACACATTGAATCTCCAAGGGTATCATGGGTGCATATGGTGCAGGTTGGTCTTTAAGGAACGCATTGAATCTCCAAGGGTATCAGGGGTGCATATGGTGCAGGTTGGTCTTTAAGGAACACATTGAATCTCCAAGGGTATCAGGAGTGCATATGGTGCAGGTTGGTCTTTAAGGAACGCATTGAATCTCCAAGGGTATCATGGGTGCATATGGTGCAGGTTGGTCTTTAAGGAACACATTGAATCTCCAAGGGTATCAGTGGTGCATATGGTGCAGGTTGGTCTTTAAGGAACGCATTGAATCTCCAAGGGTATCATGGGTGCATATGGTGCAGGTTGGTCTTTAAGGAACGCATTGAATCTCCAAGGGTATCAGGGGTGCATATGGTGCAGGTTGGTCTTTAAGGAACACATTGAATCTCCAAGGGTATCAGGAGTGCATATGGTGCAGGTTGGTCTTTAAGGAACGCATTGAATCTCCAAGGGTATCAGGGGTGCATATGGTGCAGGTTGGTCTTTAAGGAACGCATTGAATCTCCAAGGGTATCATGGGTGCATATGGTGCAGGTTGGTCTTTAAGGAACGCATTGAATCTCCAAGGATATCATGGGTGCATATGGTGCAGGTTGGTCTTTAAGGAACACATTGAATCTCCAAGGGTATCAGTGGTGCATATGGTGCAGGTTGGTCTTTAAGGAACGCATTGAATCTCCAAGAGTATCATGGGTGCATATGGTGCAGGTTGGTCTTTAAGGAACGCATTGAATCTCCAAGGGTATCATGGGTGCATATGGTGCAGGTTGGTCTTTAAGGAACGCATTGAATCTCCAAGGGTATCTAGGGTGCATATGGTGCAGGCTGGTCTTTAAGGAACACTTTGAATCTCCAAGGGTATCAGGTGTGCATATGGTGCAGGTTGGTCTTTAAGGAACGCATTGAATCTCCAAGGGTATCTTGAGTGCATATGGTGCAGGCTGGTCTTTAAGGAACACATTGAATCTCCAAGGGTATCTTGGGTGCATATGGTGCAGGTTGGTCTTTAAGGAACGCATTGAATCTCCAAGGGTATCAGGGGTGCATATGGGGCAGGCTGGTCTTAAGGAACACATTGAATCTCCAAGGGTATCATGGGTGCATAAGGTGCAGGTTGGTCTTTAAGGAACACATTGAATCTCCAAGGGTATCATGGGTGCATATGGTGCAGGCTGGTCTTAAGAAACACATTGAATCTCCAAGGGTATCAGGGGTGCATATGGTGCAGGTTGGTCTTTAAGGAACACATTGAATCTCCAAGGGTATCTTGGGTGCATATGGTGCAGGTTGGTCTTTAAGGAACACATTGAATCTCCAAGGGTATCTTGGGTGCATATGGTGCGGGTTCGTCTTTAAGGAACACATTGAATCTCCAAGGGTATTATGGGTCATATGGTGCGGGTTGGTCTTTAAGGAACACATTGAATCTCCAAGGGTATCATGGGTGCATAAGGTGCAGGTTGGTCTTTAAGGAACGCATTGAATCTCCAAGGGTATCAGGGGTGCATATGGTGCAGGTTGGTCTTTAAGGAATGCATTGAATCTCCAAGGGTATCAGGGGTGCATATGGTGCAGGTTGGTCTTTAAGGAATGCATTGAATCTCCAAGGGTATCTTGGGTGCATATGGTGCAGGCTGGTCTTTAAGGAACACTTTGAATCTCCAAGGGTATCATGGGTGCATATGGTGCAGGCTGGTCTTTAAGGAACGCATTGAATCTCCAAGGGTATCTTGGGTGCATATGGTGCAGGTTGGTCTTTAAGGAACGCATTGAATCTCCAAGGGTATCAGGGGTGCATGTGGTGCAGGCTGGTCTTAAGGAACACATTGGATCTCTAAGGATATCATGGGTGCATAAGGTGCAGGTTGGTCTTTAAGGAACACATTGAATCCCCAAGGGTATCATGGGTGCATATGGTGCAGGTTGGTCTTTAAGGAACACATTGAATCTCCAAGGGTATTATGGGTGCATGTGGTGCAGGTTGGTCTTCAAGGAACACATTGAATCTCCAAGGGTATCATGGGTGCATATGGTGCAGGTTGGTCTTCAAGGAACACATTGAATCTCCAAGGGTATCGTGAGTGCATATGGTGCAGGTTGGTCTTCAAGGAACACATTGAATCTCCAAGGGTATCATGGGTGCATAAGGTGCAGGTTGGTCTTTAAGGAACACATTGAATCTCCAAGGGTATCTTGGGTGCATATGGTGCAGGTTGGTCCCCAAGGGTATCAGGAGTGCATATGGTGCAGGTTGGTCTTCAAGGAACACATTGAATCTCCAAGAGTATCTTGGGTGCATAAGGTGCAGGTTGGTCTTTAAGGAACACATTGAATATCCAAGGGTATCATGGGTGCATAAGGTGCAGGTTAGTCTTTAAGGAACACATTGAATCTCCAGTGGTATCTTGGGTGCATATGGTGCAGGTTGGTCTTTAAGGAACACATTGAATCTCCAAGGGTATCAGGAGTGCATATGTTGCAGGGCGGTCTTTAAGGAACACATATCTTATCCAGCTGCGTCTAGCTGCCATCATTAAAATGTTACCCTGCTTCCTCTGTAACTTAGGACTTGACCCTTTCAACACCTTGTATGGCTGTCCGCCAAATGTATGCATGTTTTCTATAGGTCCGCCTTGTGCATTGGAACATGGAAGGTCTACTTTAATTGGCATGATCATCGTCAGATGGAAAGTTGAATCTCAATAGAACTGTGGACCAACACTGAGTGGAGGTTGACGCGTGATCCTTCTTTACAGCTAAGTCTGTGTGGGAGCTGAGCTGGTGCGCCCACTACTACAGCTTAAAGGAGGCCAAAATATTTCAGCTCCAAGTCACATTGAAGGTACTCAACTCCTCTGTCCTCCCTAGTAGAATGGAAAAGTCTTCTGGCTCACCCCCAAAATCAAGAGTTTTTATACATTATTTTCACATATAAAATTAACACACCGGTAGAATCACTCTGGTATGAGAAAATGTATAATTTAATCAGCACATCAGAGCACAGACTCATAAAATGTCATGTTGCTTTAGCATTTGAGCCCTATCCCTCTACATGAATAATTGTTGTGACCTCTCTATGCTATTGTCATCCAGGTTTGGTCGAACAAACAAGATACATAATCAACAGCGTGTCATATGAATGGATAGAGCACAGTGATCCCGCGGAAAGACCGTGAAGAAATAGTTGCAGTTTTGTGACTGAGACGGGGAAGGTTCATCAAAGACAGCACGAACAATGAGAATGAACATAAACAAATAATATTGTGCTTGAGTATGTGCTGCACAAACAACAGTCAAGGAAATATGCGGAGGAGACAAGGGGGACATCCTTTTTCAACAAGATGGCTTCCAGCTTCTAAGTGTGGCCCATGTAACCTTGTTATAGAAAACACATTTGTATATATCTAGGAAACTCCTTCCTCTGGCAACAGCATTGCATACGTGTTTACATGTATTTTCCAGTGTAAAAATCTAATTTAGCAAATAGTACATTTTAATTGAAAACATAAATGCAGAAAATTACTTAACAGAATGGATTCATTGTTTCCCTCTATGGCTGTTTATTCAGTGCTCTTCCTTGCTGCTCCCTTTAATCCCATTAGTTGGGTGGTGTTGCTATATTATTGTTTCTTTTCACGTATCTCAGTTTCACCTGTGGACACATCTCATTTTCTAGCATGCATGTCCACGTGATGCAGGTATCAGAAGCAACATAGATCGACTTCCATGCTGACAAAAGGTTTTTGTGTCAAAAGTTGACATAAATGTAGAGCTAAAGGTTAATCCAAAACCACAAAAGGAATTAGCACGAGTAGACACTGGCACAAGTTTTGTTAAATACACAATGTGTAGACTGATGGAACGTACAAACATTTTATGCAGTGAAGAAACCATTAACAATCAGCCTTAACAAACCCAGAAAAGATACATAGGAGGTGGTCATACGCCAACACCGGAAGCAATTACTGCAGTTGTCCAAAAATGACCCCGGAGAAGGCTGTGCAGTGAAAGAGTCTATACAATGAGGGTGACAATGTGTGGCAGACCTGAAGAGGTGATCAAAAAAAGGAGACACGATAGGAAGACTCTTAGAAAAAGTTGCATCCTCACTTGAATAGACACCTAGCCTCCCACTTGCCTGTGGCTTCCAGTTCCTGCTTGTTTTAGACTGAACCAGTGACATCACTACTGCCGGGGTTTTCCTGCCGGGCTTTTCCCACTCACCGTTCTTCCCGCCAACAGAAGCCTAACACACCCCAGGATCTACTTAATGGCCACAGCATGACCACATCAGTAGGCACCTGCACACCTAGTCTGCCACTTGCCTGTGGCCTCCAGTTCCTCTTTGATCCAGACTGATCTAGAGACGCTGCTGCCCAGACATTCCTGCCGGTGTCTTCCTGCCCAAATTTTCCCACTCACCGTTCTTTCCACCACAGAAACCCGGCCCACCCCGAGACCTACTAAATGCAGGCCGCACCGCAACTGTGCCTCTGAATGTGTGTCCGTCCTCATGTAACGTAACTGGTGCTATGTAAAGCGCTCTGATAACTGATTCGGTTCGGGTCTAGTTCGTGTTATATAAAACTCTGCAAAAAAAAAAAAACTAAGCGGAGACTGGGGCAGCGTGGATGCATTTCCCTGGCTCTTTAGCGACCCGATTCAGAAACCAAAAGTATGCATGTCTGGTGGGCACAGTAACAAATCTGTCTAACTAGTCATGCGGACCAGGCTATACAATCAGCAGGATTGGCCACACCTTGCCCTACCCAGATACTGGCAGACAGGTTTGAAAAACGCTGTGGCCACAGTGAATAATGATACATGTAGTGGGTGTAGTGGCAACAGGAGTAGAGGGTCAATCCCCCACGCCCCAAGGAAAAAAACGCTGCTGCTTATGGTGTCCCCCAGGGCTCGTTCCTCAGCCCCAGGCTCTTCAACGCATATTTCCCTGCATATTTCCCTGCTAGCCACAGTCTCAACATAATTTCCTACGCAGACGACACCCAACTCATCCTCTCACTCACTGACAACCCCACCACCACCAGTACCAACTTCCAAGGATGCATGACAACCGTCGCCAACTGGATGAAGAACTACTGCCTGCAGCTGAGCACAGACAAGACGTAAGTACTGATCTTCGGCAACACATGGAACGACTCCTGGTGGCCTTCAAACCTAGGACCCAAACTCCAACCATGCCAGAAACCTCAAAATCATCATTGACAACAAGCTCACCATGAAACTACAGATCAACCCCGTCTCCTCCACCTGCTTCCTCACTCTGTGCAAGCTATGTAAGATCTTCAAAGGGCTACCCCTACACGCAAGACTCACCTTCACACAGGCCCTCATCACCAGCTGACTGGACTATGGCAACGCCCTCTACGTAGGAATCGCCGCACCCCTCCTACAGAGAATTCAGACCATACAGAGCGCTGCAGCCAGACTCATTCTCGGCCTTCAATGACAAAACCACATCACACCCAACCTCAGGCAAATCCACTGGCTCCCAGAACAGAAGAGATGCCAATTCAAGCAGCTGAACCACGCACACAAGGCTTTACACAACCAAGGACCTCCTTAGATTAACCCCCGCCTGAACTTCCACCAGCCATTTAGAAGACTACGCTGTGCCTCCCTCTCACTTCCCCATACTCCCTGCATCTACCAAATAGGAAGTGGAGGACACTTCTTCTCCTACACTGCAGTAAGGACCTGGTACAGCCTCACCATGCAGTTGCCGACCATCACCTTACTTGGGGAATTCTGAATGGCCCTCAAGACCTGGCTGTTGGAATAATCCTTCGGAACCAGCAAGAGCCTGGATACCCTACAGGGTGATAACCCGCACTTCATAAAGACTGATTGATTGATTTGATCAGACTACAAGTAGGTCGCTAACTGGACCAGTGCAAATTAAATGACATGTTGTACTGCATCTCCTGCCATCAGCACATGTGCAGAAGTTGCTGGGGTATCACAAAGAGCACTATCTGCATTCTTTCTATGTGGACTGGAGGAAGTCATGCCCATCACACCACAGCACCCCGTGTTCCCCAAACCAGACCAGAGAGTATATGACAGGTCATGTTTAATCATATGACAGGTCATATTTAATCAATCTCTACCCAATCCCACACCCGACCATGAATAAGAGACCGGAGTTGCACGTGACATCATGCCTTATGACATCACACACACATTCAAAAGCCCTAACAGTAGAAGCCTACACTACAGAACAAAGCTGACACTTCACACTAGAGAGATGTTTTTAGCATTCTCCAGTCCTGAGCCCGATGCCTAAACCCTTTATGGGAGCTTTTTCAGGAGTCCAAGTGCAGATAATTATAGCCTTTTACCACTGGTGTACTGAAACATAATCTTTCTATTGAGGCAAAAACTAAACACCAAGTACACTCTTTTTACATTTGAGCTTCAGGAGGAATCATCCTAGGCTTACACAGGGAGGTGGTGTGGGCTTACAGACTCAGAACTCAATAAAACAACCAACACAGCTCAATAAATCAAAGTCCTGCCAATTCTTATTCTTTAGGAAATAAAAAATATTTGTACTCAATCAGTGCTTATTAAGAGCGGCCACTCTCCCGTGAGGGTATCGGGGTGCTGGGGGGTGGGGTGGTCGAAGTGTGGACATTCGAAGAGCCAGGTCTTGAGATCCTTCCTGAATTGTGTCAGAGACGGTCAGAGCCTGAGGTGAAGAGGCAGGGCGTTCCAGGACTTGGTGGCGAGGTAGGAGAAGGATATTCCTCCGGTCCTTGTCTTGTGGATCTGTGGGACGGTGGACAGAGCCAGTTGGACAGAGTGGAGGTGGCTGGTGAGTGCGTGGAATGAGAGGCGGTGGTCCAGTTATGCAGGTCCAGCGTCTTGGAGGGCGTTGTAAGCGTGGAGCTTGAAGGTGATTCTTTTGTTGACTGGGAGCTAGTGGAGTTTTTGTAGGTGTTTGGGGATGCGGCTGCGGTGGGGGAGGTTGAGGACCAATCTGCAGCAGTTCATTCCTTGATGAGTAGAGCGAAGGGTGGAATTTTGACCCTTATAGCAAACACACTAAGGCCAAAGTTATAACTTTTTTAGTTCTACTCCCCATTATCATATTCTATTATACGAGGGTTCAGGTGACTGGGATTAGTTGTTGATTAACTACTATAATAATAATTTTGGAGGGACTATGGCTTCAGTGGTTGGTCATATGGAAAGGGAAATCACCACCATTAGCGAAGCAGACCAGAAGTGTATTTATATCCTGTGGCTGGGTGACCTCAACGGGCATGGTTGTGAGAATGACAGTGTCTGTGTGTGGAATAGCTGATGTAGAGGGGGGATGCAATTCCCCATTTCCCTCATAGTGAGCATGGTCATTCGCTTAATAGGCTTTTAATAACTATGAATCTTGAGATAATTAATACGCCAGATCCTCCTGACACCGGTTTACTCCCAAAGACATATGGGAGCATGGAGTCTGGTTCTACCATAGATTGTATATTAGCTTCAGAAGCCCTCTGTCGTAGAATAACCCAAGCAGATCATGCATCCCTTTCTTGCACTGTGGTATGGGCGGCGGGTACACAATCCAATTTTAGCAAGGAAGAATGGGTACTTATTAAAATGTGAAAAGATTAACAAAGAGTGAGTTGTTCCATTGATAATCTCAAAAAAGCTGAGTGAGGTTTTGATATGTTTAGCTCCAGATCACAATCTGGAAGGCTTATTGCTAGCATTTTTAGACATACTGGCTGAAGTCAAAAGTAACCTGTTTCGGTCGCACTCCTCCCAGGCGACACCTGCTCTTAGAACCATCCCACAAGATCAAAAATTGGTGAGGACATTACGCATTTCATATAGTGATGCACGGAAAGCCAGAATCAGGGGGCTGAAGGAGAAAGCGTGGGAGTTCCTGTGTCAAGTAGTTACAGGAATTTCTGGAGAGTGATTAATGCCCCGTCCCTCAGAGACGACACCGATCTGACACTAGACATACATGTTGCTGAGGATGTTTGGGTGGCTCATTTTGAGCAAATATTTGGAGCTGTCGATGCCCATGGTATTTCCTTGAAAATTCCTGCAGCTAACTTATAAGGAGATTTTGGCCTTCGATAAGGCAGAGGTGAGATTGGGACTGGCTCAATGTATTGTTACAAAGGCCCCATGTCCGGATGGGGTCCCAATAGATTTTTTCTTACCCCACAAAGAGCTTTGGCCTCTACTTCTAACCAATGTTTTTAATATCATATGTAGGTTGGTCCTCCAGCCTCAAGGAATAGCACAAAAGTAATCCCCATTTACAAAAAGGGGGACAAGTCCAATCCTCAAAATTACAGATCCATCCCCCTGTTAAACAGCACAGAGCCTTTTGTTGAACTGGCTAGAGGATTGGGCCAGATAGAGGACAATTCTGATACCATCTCATACGGTTTCCAAAAAGGCAAGGGGCCATAGACTAATGCCTCAAGCTGCATTTGACCATAGCCAAATATACGATGGCGAAGCCCGGGCAGATCTATATATCCTTTATGGATCTGTCGGCCGCTTTTGAATGTGTTACCCACTCTAAGCTATGGATTATCATGGAAGAGATGGGCATAGAGGCAGCTATAATCAATTTCATTCGTCAGATGTATGCCCAAGAAACCTACGTGTTGGTTATGGTAGGAATAGGGAGTGCACAAGGGATTTCTTAATAAATGGGGTGTAAGACTGGTCTGCGTTCTTGCCCCCTTTTTATTTTCAATCTATACTAATGGGGTGCAGGCAGCCATGACTGGGTCTACAAAAGATGTACCCGTTTTTAATGCAGAGCTTCTCCCTACACTGCTTTATGCAGATGATGCCATGATAATTGCAAGAACTGGGGTGGCACTACAAAAACTTATAGAGGCCTACTCAAAGTTTATGATTAGTCTGGACCTTCGTGTTAATGAATCTAAATCCTTCGTATTTATGGCAGGGGTACACCTCAACAGACTTCCAGCGTTCCATATAGAGTCACGCAGGCTGGCCGTGGTGGACACCTTTTCTTACTTGGGGATCTAGTTCGATAGAAAACACACATAGTCAAACATGGTGGACAACAGAGCTCTAGTTATGGAAAAAAGTGTAAGGGACATTTTTAGCTTCATTAGGAAGCTGGGCTCTAAGCCTATCAGGGTAATAAAAAAGGTGCATGCCGCAAGAACTATCTGCACAGCAACAAATGGAGATGGGGTGTGGGGTATGGCGACAATTCACCCTTTACAAAGAATGAGAAGATGGTTTTTATAAAAGATTGCTAGCTCTCCCACGTGACTGTTCAAATTATAATTGCCATATTGAACTTGAGGCCCATAGTTTTCTGGCATCTGAGGTTAGCAGCCATTTTGAAATGGCACTTAATTTGGAAAAGAGACGCTGTTAACCTGGCCTAAAATATTATTATGGACTGTTTAGCCCTAGAGAATGTACATGAGATCGCTTGGCTGCAATATGTGAAATCTACGCTGGGAATTGTGGGTTTGGGAGATCTGTATGTTAATCCCTCCAGCTGTATGACTGTGTCAAAAGCAAGATTTAAACACATCTTTTTAGAGAAGACTGCAGGAGAGGAGAATCAAGCCGAGAAAAACCCTCAGTAAAGATGTCCCTTATGCGCCCCCTCTCCACTCAGGTCTGCGAATCATACTAAGGGCCTGATTCTGATGCGGTTAGGAAGGCCTCCTAATGGCATTTGCTCCTTCCAAATTGGATCGGGAACGTGTCTTCCCGACCCATGGCTCAATTATGATGCGGCTAGGAATATATGCTCCCATTGAAGTCAACGGGAGTCCAACCAAATCGTATCTGGAAGCATCCGGATGCATCGTACTCCGTCGGTCGGACTCTCCCGATCCGAGTGGGTCGGAAACCATTTCCAAATCGATTCGGTCGGGAAGCTTTCCAACCCGCATCAGAATCAGGCCCTTAGTGTTTGTGTCAAATCCCCAACATCGTTTTTTCTAGTGAAGTTCTGTATGAATCTCATTCCTTTGATGATGGTTTTTCCAAATAAGATGTATTCGCTAAACGATTTGCCACTTTGTCCCTGTGATGAAGGGTCAGCCCAGTCCGATTTGCATTTATGTTTTTTATTTACAGTTTTTACGATCTACAAACAAAAATGTTTATTCTCCCTCTTATGCATAAATTCCATTTTAAACAATGTCGCCCTGCTCTTCCTTTTTTTTAAACTATAGATTAATCCCTTTGTATGTCATGCTACCGCCTCATTTCTCTGGTCCTCTCTGAGTAGCAGAAGGGCCATGACAGAATGGGAGAGTGAAGGTCAAAAGTGAGGCGACTGTAGATTAATGCTGATGGCACAATGCACTTTACAATTTTATAATGGTTGTCTTTTTAAATTTAGGATTTTATATATGGATTCTAACCTTTTTTTATTAGATACCACAAACTATACGTATATTTTTATTAATGTTGGGTGTTTTTTGAGTACTTAATATGCATTAGAAACTTTGCAAAATAAAGAATTTTCACTGACTGACAATGCTTCATGGAGTACATTCAAAACTTTTGAGGCAAGCGCTGTTCTCAAAATCCGAACAGCACTAAAACCCTCAAACCACTTTACCGACCTGACCAACGAAAGTCTTTAGTCAGATCAAAATGTCCTTACTCCCTATGTAGACTAAAATAGTTAATGCCTCACTACTCCAAGGAGCAATCCCTGATTGCCGTAAAGCGGGGCAGGTTACCGCCAATAAAAAAATATATACTACAGACCTAAACAACTTCCACCTAATCTCTACGATTCCAACACTAGCTAAGCTCCTTGAGAAATGTGTACGTGTACAACTGTGCAAACACATTGACCAATTCAGTCTCTTAGATCAATGCCAATCCACCTTCCGCCATGGCCACAGCACTGAATCGGCGCTCACACACAAAGTAGATGAGGCCTTAAGAATGCTGGATCAGAACCAATGCTGCCTTCTTATCCTCCTTGACCACTCGTCAGCCTTTAATACTGTCAAACATGACAGCCTCCTAGACCTACTCAAAAATAGGATGAGACTATCGGGGTCTGTTCTTAACTGGTTTACCTCTTTTCTCAACAGAACTCAAAGAATCGAGGTCAATATGTCCCTATTCAACCACACACAGGTCATTTTTGGGGTCTCTTAAGGGTCTTTGCTCTCACCCACTATCTTTAACGTGCTCATGGAACCTCTATCCGAATTGGTGAATGTATTGAACATCCACTTTCACATGTATGCAGATGACACCCAAGTGTACTTAAAAACATCTTCCCCCGAAGATATTAAGTCTCTGAACTAAACCCTCCAAAAAACGCAAAACTGGTTGACTGCTAACCACCTCAAACTAAATGCTCTAAAAACAGAATTCCTCCAAATTGCCCCACTCCCCAGACATCGCAAATTGGATGAGACAACTGATGTCGCTGAACTGCGTACCACACACTTTAGAGTCAAAGAGATCTCTGAGGACAACGCTGGACGGGAATCTGAACATGCAGGAGCCCATCATCTCTGCCACTAAAGGAGTGAATTTTCACATGACCATCTTAAGAAAAATTAAACCCTTCCTACCTCCGATGACTGCAAGTCAACTGTTCAAGCTCTAGTGATTCCCAAGTTATACTATGGGAGTGGAACCATATGCAGCCTACTCAGAGCTAAGCTTGCGCCACTAAGTGCCTCTATTAACTCTGCTGCTGGGTTCATTACACGATCGAAAAGAAACAAATGCATCACTTCTGATCTGGAATCTCTTAACTGGCTTCCATATGAGACAAGGATTCCTTTGAAAATTGCCTGCATGACCCACAAATCCCTCCACTCCAACACTCAGAGATAACGTGCATAAAAACTAGAGGTATCAGGGGGCGTCGGAGTTTCTAAGAGCTCCAGTTCCCTACTGCTAAAACCACAAACATTTTATTTAAAAAAAAACATATAACCAAGCCTTCTGAGGTATTGGCCTGAGAATTGGGAACACACTACTACTTCCGATTAGAATGAACCCCTCAACTGCTCCAATGAAGAAAGATGTCAAAAGGATACTGCGGAACAAATTCCTGCTGTGGAACTCATGATCTATTCTACAGGACAAGATCTACCCCATAATCTGCACACATGCTTATTTTTCTCAGACTGTGTGATTATTTGGTTTAGGTTGCTGTAGGCCTGGGAGCTTAGGTGTTCTCTTGAGGGGATTCACCCATTCCATGTCCCTTCCTTGATGATGATGTTATATTTATATGTGTCACCTTGAACATTGAAAGCACTCTGATACCCGCAAGGGTCTTGTTTACGCTACATAAACTTCATAAATAAATAAATAAATCCCCAAATATGATAAAGTAGACTTAAAATATACATGTACTTGTAAATGCAAAAATGTATGGAATGGTTCTGTAAAGATGAAAAAAGGACACTAAATGTCAGATGCCCTGACTTCGCAGCTGATGGGTTCTTGCTCAAAGGCAACCTTTAGTGGTCAAAAGGACATTAAAAAGTCTTTGGAGCCAGGGATATCTGACATCCATTAGCTGTACACATGCAGAACAAATAGCTACGACTTAAGGAGTAGACTCTTGGGCTTGTAGGTCTTCTCCATCGTGGGGCTTCCTCTCAGGATATGTGAGCTTTTACTTGGAGAAAGTTTCCTCCATATTAATGAACTTCTCTGTCTCCTTGTCTTCTTTGTAGGTGAGTTGGGCTGGCCGCTGCTCAGTACCCGCTCAGTGGCTGCGGGCGTTGTCATGGCTATCTCTTCTAGCATAAACTCCCTTGGCTGCTACGTGCTGTGCACACGGGTATTACGAGCACCCTCCCTCCCACGCCAGGCCTGCAACCGCGGAGTGTGCATGGAAGCTGTGGGGAACATCGTGAGTGGGACGCTGGGGAGCATCTCCGGAGCGGCCTCCAGTATTCCCAACGCCTGCAGCGTTGGAATCACTCAGGTAGTCTCACAGCTTTGTTCACCTTTCATTGTTGGTTGATTCCTAAACCATCAGAACATTGTTTTCTTTTGAGGTGTTTCATATAGCATAGATCTACCTATAAGGAAAGGATGCGTGCTGTAGAAAGAGCATGTGTACTGAAGCAGGCATTTCAGGTGATGTACATCAAATAATCTGATATCAGAGGTCTGGGTGAGGCTGCATTACACCAATTAGGATGCAATGGAGCATCTGAGCATGTAATTGGAGTTGCCCTAGGCAACACATTGTGATTTGTTTCAAACTAACACTATATCCCTGATCAAGTGCTGAACCAGAGTCTAACGATGTCAGCACACTAGCCACTAGCCCACATCTCCTCCCGTTTATCATGCAAGCCTCTCGATGAGCAGTCTGTCCATCTCATTGTGGGATGAGATCCCACGGGGTGGAAGATGGTGGCGGGCGTGGTCCCTTCTGGGAGATAAACATTAGGGAGGTCACCCTCGAGAGACCTTCAGAACATAGTTGTGATGAAACGTTTGGGGGATGGGGCTTTGTAGTCAGGTTAGTGGGAGGCAACATTTTGGAGGGGCACAACATAGAACCTATGTACCAGGACCACACTGATTATCAAACAGTGCCGGGTGTCACAACTGGTTTGTATTTTACCTACTGAAAGGGTTTTGTGAAGTGCCACAAGTTGTAATCTTGATGTCTCGGAGTGCTTGGGTTGGGAGATATAGTACACGGGTGAGGACCTGGTTTGTAGCCTGAACTGGAAACTACAGAGCCGTAGTTGGTGTCAGAAAACTATCAACTCTTCGAAAGTCTGCCTTGAGACTAAGGGCTTGATTTAGATCTCGGCAGATGCGTTATTCTATCACAACGGTGACGGATGACCCAACCCGCCGAAAAATAAAACCCATAGGATATCATTGGATTTATATGTCGGTGGACGGGAAATATGAATTTCATAGGATATAATGGGATTTATATTTCTGCAGATAGGATAGCCATCCCCGTTGTGATGGAGTAACCTGCCCGCCGAGATATAAATCAGGTTTTTGGTCTTCATTTTCTTTTTTGATGGATAAGTACTTGCAATTGGAGCTCACACAGCATTGCTTGTCTTAGGCATATGCCCTGCAGAGCTTGGTGGCAAAATGGGGAATTCAGAAACACTCTCACGATTCCTCACTCTTTGCAGCTCACACACACACCAGGCAGGTGACGCACCTTCTCTCCAGGAGACTAACCTATAAACCAGAGGTCTTCTAACTGTGGGGCGCGCCACCCTGGGGGGCCGTGGCAGTGTTCCCAGGGGGGCGCGAATGCGTCAGTAAGAAGTTGTAAATAAAAATAGCCTGGAAGCAGGAATTTGTTATTTTACTGCGTTTCTTCATTTACCAGCAGCAGCTGAAGTTCAAGGCAGGGTCAAAGACACGATTAAAAAGAACAACATTTCTTTAACTATTTTGTTCTGTTTTTTCACTTGCAGGTAACTGCAGAAAAAATAACACACATCTGAATTGAAATGAAATAGAATGAATAGTTATGAGACTACAATTTGTTAATGCAATCATTGCAGAGGCCTGTGTGAGGTCAAACAGTCACAGAATTGAATCCTGGTGTCGCAGTGGGGAAAAGGGAATGCATGTGTGTATGTAGTCTTACAGGTCCCCTCCTGTAACATAAAGCCCTGTGAATGTGAATATGTAAATCATTATTTTAAAACTGTATACACAGTATAAGATATGGTGCTGCAGAATGGTTTAGTCAGAGCCACGGGAATTATGTGACAGGGGAGCCCCAAATTAAGCAGCAGTGTTGACAAAACTATGCAAGAAGAAAATGCACATAATGCAGCATATTTTCTGACACTATTACTTCATTATTTTGTACTTTTTATACATAATACTATTTGGGAAAATATTTTACCTCATTAGTACCAGTTTAACAAATAAAGAAATAAGCAGGTGAAAGGTGGCCAGTTAACCTTTGTGCAGGGCCTTCCACTGAGTGGGAACACAGCAACACATTTTAGTAACTTTTGATCCTTTTGAGCTAGAAGTATTTTTTTCTAAAATCTGCAGTTTCTGCACCAGGTGATGGTTTATGTGGCAAATGTGGAAGATCCATAATTATGTGAAAAGAGCCACAGCCTACACTTCCAGTGGCTCTGGGTTAAGTGTCTATGATAAAACAAGAGCTTTTTACAAGCATGTCTTTAGTAATAGATAATCAGACTGTACCTAGTGCAAGCATTTCTATAAGTATCCATTAAAATTATATTTTCCAGAATCCAACACCCTTATGTCACTTGTCATCATGAAACTTCCAGTGACTTCATCAATTAAGGTTTACACTGGGTCACAAGCAGGCTTATTTGGGGATTAACCAATTGAACCCAATTACATTTCTTTCAGGTAGCAGGCACCTTGGTCGCTGTCACACCCTCGGCTTCACAACACATGAGATCCCCACACTCAGCTTTGCTCAACTTTACCACTTCCGCTCGCCCAAGTCTTGCCATAAAGTTTTGGAGGGGGGGCCGACTTCAAAACATTTTCCATAGGGGGACTCAGAGCAAAGAAGTTTGAGGACCTCTGCTATAAATTGTTGAAGCAGTACTTACATATGATCGTCTACGGCACGAGTTCCCCATAAAACCTCTTGGGTCCACCTAAGTGATGTGCTAGATCTGATGGCCCAGTGTGAAAAATACAATGCATACAGCAATTGTTGCGGAACAAAGCCTTTCAGCTCCGAACCCACCTACAGAGTTGGTAGTCGATGGCCGAGTGCATCACCCACCCGCTGCCATCTTCTTCAGAGACCAGCTCCCATTTGACTTCCTATGAAACGCTCTGCTCATGGGCAGCAGGAGCCTCCATCAATCAGCCTGCCTTTCTTTCCTCTGCCACTGGTATGTCACCATGATAGAATTACCACGCCTCACGGAGGACCCACAGGAGGACTGCACACAATTAGCAGTCTCCTGGATGTCTCATCATTGGTACAACCATTAAGAACAAGGAGAAGTGAGAAGAAAAGGCGATGGAGAATAGACCTTCACCGAGCCGCTTGTGTGCTGGCTCCTACACCCTCTCCCTCCTCCTCAGAGGCTGGTGGTGTGCCACCTTATTCTTAAACTCTCTTGTGCTGGCTCCCTACAAGGTGGGGTCCAAACAAGAGGCCTAAATGCCTTAAAATCAAAGAATATTTACTTTGCGTTATGCATTCATTCTATGTATTTTTTACTGTAAGTGTGCAGGTACCATATTAAAACAATTATATGTGTTGGTCCCACTAGTTAACACCTTTGGGTGTCTTCCTGACACAATTCAGATTGCCTGTTGCATTGTTGTAGTCAGGGTCCTTTTGGTTTCAGTTTAGGTAGATGAGGGTGGCTCTTCCTTGTGTCCTTTGTACTCTACAGTCCCCAGCATGTATCCACAGCTGGAAGCACACCAGCCTGGAGACGGTTTAGTGTCACCCTTGTAAAGGCTTAGAATTACATGAGGGACAGATGTGATGAACCCAGGGGCAGACCATTAGAAGAGTGGATGCAGAGGATCACCGCAGCCATGGGATCCACCAATCAAGGGATCAATCCACAAGACAATGATTAGGAAATTCTGTCAGGGGGTACATTTTCAGAACAGCAATTCTCTGCAAAGAGGCAATGATATGGGAGTGACATCCTTGTTTATAATCCCAGATTTATACTTGAAAGAAGTGCACCTCTCTCATCCAGGGATCTTTCGCCAGATGAGGGTGAGCCCACAGAGTCTCTTGTCTGCACCCTATAGGGCATGTACCTTTTGAAACAGGTGGGTATAAATATCTGACCCATGTTCCACTGAGTGAACAGATCTGGAATGCCATGCCTCTCCATCCACAATCTAGGAACAATCTGCTCCCCTTTAGGAAAGCCTTAAAAACCTGGGTGTGCAGCTCCTTATGAACTTTGGATACTGAGGCTTTTTCTTCACATTAGTTCTGTTAATAGGTGAACATCAGGGAACTTTGGGTAGAGGTTTCGGTTGAGCTAGCGCCAAGACACTTCCGGGTATATGTGCGCTCTAGAAATCAATCTAACATAACATAACTGAGTGAACCAACATAGCACTATAGCCCCACAGGCAAATATTAAAGTGTTGGGTCGAATGGTAAATGTCACAAAATGAGAAGTGGAATGTCTCGCCATTGAGGCCCTAGTTGACTCTTCCCCAGTGGCAGCTGAGGGCTTTGAGGGAAAGCAGAGGCAAGAGATGATATCAGGGTATGCAGTGAAGGGGCAGGAAGTCCAGAAGGGGCCACAAAGGTTGAGGGACTATGGCTGTTGGGTCACCACCCCATGGTAGGAAGTCAAGAAAAATGAAGTGAGAGAAAAAGTAGCAAAGTCATGAGCATGTGATCCACAACTGAGAGAGGTGGCAGTGGGAGGCTCACCTCAGCAACACGGGCTGGACTAGAGGTGCCAATGGACCGCCATCTTGGGGAGTGGAATGGTGAGGGGTGGTTGCTGGGATGGTACATTCCTGGGCTGCAGAAGACAGGGTTGGCAGAATGCAGCTGCTCGGCTTGAGGACGAAGATGTTCGAGTCTCCAGTCAGTGAGACACTATCACTCGTGCGTAAAAAACACGTATGGTTCTGATTAGGCATGTCTGTGAAAAGGGGGGTGGTGTCTGACTTCAAGGCAGAAACCGGTCTTGGGGTACTTCTATGAACATGGGGTGTCCACTGTAGGACTTGCAGTTCTGAATCCATTCCAGATTTTCAAGAGGTCTACCTAAATTAAATTTACATACAATGAATATAAAGAAGACTAATTTATTATTATAGTCAATAGTTTTCCTGAAAATGTGCCATGAAACCTAGAGTGGAAAGCCAAGCTACAAACCAAATGATATAAACTTCCTGCAGTATTCCATGATGGAAAACTGATGTGCTGATGACAATAAGCAATATTGTACTCTTTGCTAGTCCCAATCCTGCTGTTGCTCTGGAAGGAAAGAGTGGATGAATTATACTCAGGTTTATTAAGGGATTGCCATCAATCCCTGTGCACTGCACTGGGCCACATGCTTGGAAAAAAGCATTAGTTACCTCACTGGTGAAGGAACCATCAGCGCACAGAAAAGACCTCGGTAACTACCGACCTATCTCTCAGTCTCCAAACCCTGTAAACAACCGACAAAAATGTGTTAGCAAAAAAAAATTAAGTATCTATAAAAACATAACATCCTAGAAATTATACAGACTGGTTTTAGACCAGCAAACAGTGCAGACACAGCACTAATTCAGGCCATGGACAAACTGTGGATGATGGAAGACAGAGGGCTGGTGGCAGTATTGATTTTATCGGATATCAGCTGCTTTCGATACTGTCAACCATCAGATACTATTCAATCAATCAATCAATCAATCAGAAAACTTGTAAAGCGCACTACTCACCTGTGAGGGTCTCAAGGCGCTGGAGATTCAGCAGACTGGACGATATAGGGGTGGAAGGTACTTTTCTGAACTGGGTGAAATCCTAGCTGTCAGATAGTCATCAAGCAATTGCACTTCCGCCCTTTCGATCTGAGTTTAAGGAAGTCACCCATGGGGTACCCCAAGGTTCGGCGCTAAGCCCTATTCTTTTTAACGTGTATCTTCGTCCTTTACTGACTCTGATTAAGTCAAATGCAATTTCGTTTGTGAACTGTGCAGACAATACCCAGTTGATCCTGTCTCTATTTACAATGATAGTACGACTCAGAAAGATAAACTACATATTTGCCAAAAAGAGAAGGCAAAGTGGCTCAAGAGGAACACTTTAAAATTTAACTGGAGTAAAACAGGGTTTTTATGTTGCTCGCCCACAAAAATGCTCTATTCATTGCCGGGCAATTTCTGGACCTGGAGCAATACTGAGACTACTAAACCTGCACGTACAGTTACAAATCTGTGGATTTCTATGAAGGAAAAACTATCAATGGAAACCCACATTAATAAGACAAGAGTGACCTTCTACAGGCTGATGAGAATCATAAGAAAGACGGTTCGATTACTCATACAACCTGCAAGGAAGCTGGTGGTATAACGCACAGTCCGAAGTGAGTTCGATTAGTGCAGCGTGCTACTGCTTGGTGCCCCAGATTACTTACTGAAAAGGTTGGATAGGGTGCAAGCAATGGCAGATCTACATTTAATTCTGCCCCAGGCACCTTAAGAGAACTCCACTGGCTACCAGTTCAAGAAGGATGTGTCTTTAAAGCATTGTGTATAGTCTTCAAAGCCATAAATGGTATGGGGCCTGCACTACAACAAAGAAAATCCAGTCACCGCAGGCCTCAGCGAAGTCTTCGACCTTAGGGCCATATGTATGAACACATTTTCCCATAGACACAGAATGGTTAAAAGCCTTTGATACATCTGGCCCTCAGTCAGCTAACCTAGTCTGCGTTCCAAGTTTTGGTTCCAAGGTACGGTCTGGCGATGGGTCCTTCCAGGTTAAGGAAGCTCGGCTATGGAACAAACTACAGCCTCTCTACGAACTAATGGGAACCTGTACAGCTTAGAAAGAGCCTAAAACATGGCTGTTCCCTAAGTAGAAACCTGATTTTGACCAAACTCTTTGTGATAGACTGGAGAAGATTTCATGTGTTGAGAGGTAACATACCGGCGCCAAGACTCCTGTTTACGTGAACGTAGCACTTTAGAAATGCTTGTTAATAATAATAATTTTGGTTGCGATGCTCCTATCGACCTATGGTAAAATCCTATAATATCAGTCACCCAGCGCTTTATGCCTTTTATCAAAGGAATTATACAACTAGTACACAGATTAAATATTGGGTTGCGATTGTTCAGGCTTAAGTGTTATTACTTTTTAGGGTGCAAGACTAATTCAGCTGGCATGCAGGAGGTGATCAGACCCACCCCAACTCGAGAGTCTGCAACTTTTCAATATTTTGCGAGCGGATTATGGTCCCAAACACACCCCTTCCGAATAGAGATTCCGTATCAACTTATAAACACATTTATCAATTCAAATTTTTTTTTTCAAATCACGATATAACTAGATGTATTTAGTACACATTTAGAGGGGTTGCCACTGCTAAAACCTTGGCACCAAGTTTTTATTGAAACCCAATCTCCATTGGCAAATATTCTCCTTAAATGATGTGGTTCCCCTCAGGTGTATACATACAAGTAAAGTGCAATACTATATTGTTAAAGTGAAATGAAATGAAATTAAAAATTGCATTGTATAGCGCATAAGTGTCCTCGCCCATCAATTTCTCCTTAGACTGACTTCTTCCGGGGTCCTGTAACTTATCTAAATAAGAACTAGTCTAACAGCTGGGACACTCCTAGGAGTAGCTCTATTTATTCTTGAAGTATTTAATTTCTTGGAGATATCCATATGATTCAATGGGGTACAGTGATTACAGGTAAACCTATATCCATGCTATTGACATCCACAATTATAATATCTCAAATTGTATCATGGGTTGGGTCAGTTAAGATATTTTAGAAGCCAAATCATATTGTGAGGTGTGTTGTTGTGCACTGGCTAACAGAATGATTGTGGTGTGTAGGACAGTTGCTACCTTCGGAGAACAGCCATAACAACGCAGGGATTACCCCGCATTGCCATTACAACGCGGGGATTACAACGAAAGTCGTTACAACGACTTTCGCTGGAGGGCGCTTGTAGATAGGGAATAGTTTAATTTTCTATCCAACACCTTCCCTACTGCCAACGTGGGCGGCAGTTGGAATAGAAAATTAAACTATTCCACTAACCAGCGCCCTCCAGCGAAAGTCGTTGTAACGACTTTCGTTGTAATCCCCGCGTTGTAATGGCATGCGGGGTAAAAGCCTGCGTTGTGTTGACATACAACCGCTACCTTCGCTCTTGTACCTTTAACCATCAGAGAATTGTCAATGCCTTTGTCACTTATGCATTTTGCAAGAGCCAGGTTTGCTTTCTCTTGGGTTGAAGAGGTGAATAAACCTAAATATTATGCCAGTTTTCCAGCTGGCACAATGCCCTTCTTTGGCAGCCTGCCCCCTTTCCTGGTATTTCTGTGTCTCACTTTGATTTCTCTGCTCACATGGAGCTGGTGGTTGCTGTGCTCAAGACTTCGATAGTGTCAGTGTTAGATCCCTCACTCTTGTCATTTAATATTGGGTCCTTTTCTTCACATTCTTTCCATATGCCAGCCAAGCCTAGTTCATTAGAACTTGTGCAGGCATGTATGACAGCTAATACTGATGACTGAGAAAATCTCTCAAAATGTTTTATTCACAGTTTCCTTCTAATGATTCCTAGATGTATATTTTCTTTTTTTTAATAGTTGAATTCTAAAATTAAGATACCAAGACCTGACACAAAAGAGAAAGTGAAGAAGCCTACTAAAATAATAGATTGCTCTCTAAAAATGTGCATAATAGGCTTTCAATCCTAGAGGATTGCCCCAAGAAGGAGTGGGACGCCATAACGCTATAAAATCTGGGATCAGTTTGCTGGAGGTAACTCTCAAGGAAATATTAAAGCATCTAAAAATACTTACTGGAAAGCCTACTGGGAGAGAAGCCCCCCATGGAAACAGTGTGGTTCCAAAATTGATACCAACAGCCCCAGAAACGACTATTACACAAAATGTGGTTCTCTTCCCCACAAATGTTAAACATTAACAATCCCAAAATTTCAATCCCCTGACAACACTACACCTTCCACCGGAATAAACGCCTTTTGTAATTATGTTGAGAAACGTACCCATTTTAAGGCCCAATGTAATGGAAATCTGGCACGAGTTAAAAAATAAGGTGATACACTGACTAGCTAAAACAAATTGTCTGGCTAATAAAATTATAATGGTGAGAAGAGTTTGATTGATAGGACCCTCAAGGAAAATTGGTAAAGATGATTGTATTGTGGTGAACTTCCGTCCCCCTTTTTGTGGCAAGAACTGTCCTCTCTGATTTCGCTAATAAACCTGACGATAGCAATATCGATAGGAATATCAGAGTTGAACCCCTGGGGTATTTATATAGGCCTGAAATGTATATGGCTAAAAATCAAAATCTCCCACAATTTGTACCTAAAAAGACATCTAACAAACTTTTTCTAGATGCCCAGAACGATTGTTGATTTGACCTAGTATTTAAATATAAATTCCAGACCGCAATACCGACAGCAAATCGGTACCTTCCTCTCTCATACTACAATGACCAGGATTGACAACAAGAGAGGGATGGAGTAAAGGGCCATAATTGTACTAAAGTACATGCTGCAAATTTGTCAATAGTTAATCCGGAAATGGGCATCCAACGAATAACCCCAGAAGATCACTACCAAGAAAAGGCCCTAAATAACTCAGAACTAGGTTTATTGACCTTTCCAGCAATTGACCCTCCAAACGTGCCAGTGGTTGTCCAGGATAAAATAAAAAATTCGTAGAATAAGACTTTGAGTTTTCCAACTTCCCAAGCCATGAAAACAATTAAAACCATATTGAAGACTTGGCATATTGAGGGAATAAAATACAAGCTATTAAATACAGACTGTTAGAGATTATCAACAAAGCCCAACTAGCATGCCTTCAATAGATGATTTCTCTGTGGAGGGTGTCATGACACTTTTAACCCCAGCTACTTCTTCAGAGGGGGGACGGGCTAAGGGAGGCCTGGCTGTGTTAATATCAATAACCTCCTCAATGGAAGGCTTAAGGTTCTTCCTGTCCTCCCCTTATTTTCAGTTGATCCATCTAATTACAGAAGAAAGGACTAATTTGGTTATAATTAACTTTTATACCAATGTCTTTGATACAACTAAAGTGACTGTAATAATGGACTTAAGTAAAGAACTTGATTGTTTTTTAGCTGAAATTAAGGATGCATAGGAGATTTTAATATTAGCAAATGTCAGAGACAAGGACCTGAAAACAAATGGCGATGACTTTCACATTTTCTGCATAATCTGTATGGAGAAGTTTGAAATGAAGTGATTTATAAGTACAATCTGATTCGTATATGGCATAATGTATTGGGGATGGGGAAACTGAGGTACCTACATATTACGGGAATGGTAGAAGTTCTATTATTGATCATGTTTTGGTGACAGAAAATGGTGAAAGCCTAACAGATTCTCTTATTGCTATCCCGAATGCCTCCAGTGATCACGCTACCCTGGCATTAGCTCTTAATATAAAAACTACAAGGCCAAATAGCATACAATGCCCGAATCAGATTAGAATACAGGGTAAGAATGACCTTACTCTAAGATGGCTGTCCCTTGTCTAAAAGATGACCTATACATCAGGCCTACTATCCTATGGCATAATATATGGAGAAAAATAGGGACAAAGTTTACGAAGAAGATCATTCTAGACTGTCTCAAGCTAGATGCCCGGAAGAAGAAAAAATGGCTGTCCATTTGGATGTGTGTCTGAGAAAACTAAATCCGGATATAGGCGTAACGGATACAGCCAAGGTTCTTATTTTCTCGAAAAAAGAGGTTAGGACCATACTTATGGGACACAGGGAAAAGGTCAGAGAACTAAATGATAGTAAAAAAAACCACGGTAGCTCGATACCTGCAACAGTGTGTGCATGAGGGCCCGCATTACTATCTGACAGCTGTCAAAAATAGCCAACATAGATTCTGTCTCACCAGACTGCGCTTAGACACGCTCCATGTACAGGTCGCCTTTCCACAAAGTGTGACATGGACTAAAAACTATCCAAATTGTTCGTGTGATGGCAAATCCTGACAGAGCGCAATGCACTTTATCTTATTTTGTAGGTTTTATAAAGACCTAAGGAAACGCTTTTTAGCCCCCCTGTTTAAAACTGGCAATTATAATTTTTATCAGAATGCTTTTAATTATTTATGTGCCCTGGAATAAAGTGATATCTGCTTGTCTGAACGTTTATTACAATGGCTATAGGAAGAAGGAAAAAGTTAGCATACCTCCAGGCCTTAAATTATGAGGCAACTAGACTAACCGGTTCCCCCCCAATTTTCGATTAAAAATATGACTACAATGACTCCATGATCGGGAAACCGGGAAGGGTCTAAAGCCTCTGTCGGTTTCTTAGAGAAGATTTTATGATGCTGAATTATAACTGATTGAGGGTACTACCACTAGAATTGTATTTTTAATATGTGATTATGCTAATGAACTGTTTTAAATTTATTTTTGTGACTATGCTGTATTATTGCACACTTTTATGGTTTTTATATTAATTCACCGAATAAAGTTTTTGAATGAATGAATGAACAATACTCATGACATCACAAATCACATTATTTGTAGGAAGTGCATGGTAGAGTGTAGAGATATAGTTAATGTAGTGTAGTGAGTGACATACACAGCACTGTGTATGGAGGTGCACGACTTATATTGATTTGAACGTGTTGGGTAAATTATAATTATAAGGTGTAAGTTTAGAATTATTTTAATTTGTGTAGTTTAAGTTTTTTTTCTATAGAAATAATATATACAATTACAGTTAACTATACATTTAAGGTATAACTATAACTTTAGCATTTCTAATATTTGTATAGTTTAAGTTTGGTTTGTATAGAAGGAATAAAATAAACTTTTCCTAACTATAACATAGGTTTACCCTTTGTTGTTTTATCATTGAATTTGAATGTTATTTTTAATAAAATGTGTTTCAAATCATAGACTCCAGTTTGGTCAAGTGGAGTGGCATTAAGGTGAGTGCAGTCGTGTACAGTAGAGTGGAGGAGATTCTCGTATAGTGCACTGTCATAGATTGGAATGGAGTACAGTGGAGAGGAGTTGAGTGGAGTGGCATAGCATACAGTGGAGAAACGTGTCATAGAGTACAGTGGTGGTTTGTATAGTAAATTGGCATGAGTTGAGTAGAGGTGAGTAAAGTGTTATATATTGGTGTGGTGTGTTGTACATTACAGTGGAGTTATGTGTCGTAGAGTGTTGGATGGTGTCGTAGAGTGGAGTGTTGTACAGGGGAATGTAGTGGCATAAGTGGAGTAGAAGGTTTACAGTGTAGTGTAGGTGTATACAGTGGAGTACAGTGGTGTAGAGTGTAGTAGAGTCTTGTAGAGTGGAGTTGCGAAGAGTGGAGTAGAGTGTGGCAGAGTGGAGAGATGTAGAGTGGAGTGTTCTACAGTTCCATAGAGTGGGGTTAAGTGTCGTGTAGTGGAATAGAGTGGAGTGGAGTCCAGTGAAGTAAATAGCGTAGAGTGGATTAACATGTTGCACAGTAGTGTATCATGCTCAGGAGTAGAGTGGACTGGCATGGCATACAAAGTACAAAGTGCAGTAATGTGTTGTAGGGTGAAGTGGGGTATGGTACAGTGGAGTTGACTGGCATGTTATAGAGTGTTGAAACTGTTGTGGAGTAGAGTTGAGTGCCACAAAGTGGATTACAGTGTTTTACAGTGGAGGTGCATGGAGTACTGTGCCGTCCAGTATGGTAGAGTGACATAGACGGCCATAGAGTTGAGTGGCACATAGTAGCCTACAGTGGAGTGGTGTAGCATGAAGTAATGGAGTAGAGTGGAGTAGTGTCTCATAGAGAAGAATATAGTAAAATGAGGTGAAGCGGCGTAGAGGGACTTGCATTAAGCATGAGCGGATTTTGCGTATTGGCAATCCGCGGATCTGCGGATTTGCGTATTTGCGGATTGCGACAATATGCAAAATCCGCGGATCCTAGCGTATTTTTTTTTTGCGTGTTCGCACGGGTTTCTACAAGTTCGCGAGGGTTTTATTGTACAAAACGCTCGCGAACGTGCAGAAACCCGTGCGAACACAATGTGCCTACTCATGGCCAAACGGACGGGGCTTCCATGCGAGTGCACATGCCTCTTGTGTGTATAAAAGGTCAGAGGCCGATCAGAGCAGCAGATGAAGATACAGAGACTCAAGGCACATTGCCCAGCCTCGACGACGCTCTTGATTGTTTCTGGGCTGATGAATGAGTCACTGCATTTGAGCTTCAACTAGTTCCAGCGACCATGTGTGTGTTTACAATGGCGCCAGCAAGCTGCCAGCGCCGTTGTAAAATAGTTACAAAGTTAGCTTGCACAGGAAGCACTTAGATAAAATAAAGCAGCACCTGCTTCGTTTTATCTAGTGGTTCCTGTGCAAGCTAACTTTGTAACTATTTCACAACGGCGCTGGCAGCTTGCTGGCGCCATTACATGAGTGGGTGGGGGTTCAACTTTTGAACCCGTTACATCCGCGGATTTTTTCGGATTTTGTGGAAAATACGTAAAATACACGGATTGCGTATTCACCAAAAATCCGAAAAATCCGCGGACGTATTGGATTTGCCGCCCATGCTTAACTTGCATAGAGTGTTTTAGAGTAGAGTGTCGTACAGTGGTATAGAATAAAGTAGAGTTCTGTACACTGGCATTGACAGGAGTACATTGTTGTACAGTGTAGTGTTATGAGTAGAGTACACTGTGGTAGAGTGGAGGGAAGTAAACTGTTGTTAAGTGGAGTACAGTGTTGTTGAGCAGAGTACAGTGGAGTGGCATGGAGTGAAGTGTCAGACAATGGAATAGCGAAGAGTGGCATAGAGTGGAATATGGTACAGTGGAGTAGCGTCGAGTGGAAGGGCGTACAGTGGAGTTGCGTAGAATGGAGTGGAATAGTGTTATGCTGTACAGTAGAGTGGTGTATTGTGAAGTGGCACACAGAAGATAAGCATAGAGTGGAGTTGCATGTAGGGGAGTGATGTAGAGCGAAATTGCATAGAATCTATCAAAATAGCATATAGTGGCATAGATTGGAGTGGCGTACAGTGGAGTGTGGTCCTTGAAACAGACAAAGCAGGAAAGTGGGTGAAATTATGTAGATGTACTGTGGCAGAAATATAGATTATGAAGTGTAAATGGTAATTTTTGGTAGTAGCTATAAATAGTGTAAGTGTTGTTAAAGTTATGAGAGTTAAAATACTTAGTTATATATTCTGCAGCGTTATGCTGTGGTCTCTTTGGTGTATACCATGGTAGATGCTAATGAGAAGGCAATACGGAATTGGTTTAAGGCTGTCTTTCCAAAACGTAAAAGTCAGTTGTGTAGTTTTTAGCACATTTTCGTTGCGTTTTGTGTTAGGGTCTTAGATATTGGTAAGTCGTAGGTTTTATTGTTGCCCCTACATTTATTTATATGTTTCTGTTAATTTTTACAGCAGTTTACAGAGACCCGTGCTTTTTTAGTTAAATTTTAAGTAGTTAGGTATTATCGTTGTACTCTGCAGCCGTTTTTGTAAAGAAATAAATAGGTAAAAAATTACAAATGTACTGTAGTACACTATATTTGTAAAACATAGGGTAGTACAGTGTATTTACAGCTAGCCTAGGGACGGCCCCCTCTCCAGGGCTAACATAATAATCATGTGTGCGAGGGGCTTCACCTCCACCACGCAGTCTCACTGTGGCACAAATACAATCATGAAGGGGGTCCATTGTGGACCCAGCCCCGGGGACCACCACCTCCCCGGGGCTTACTTAAGAAAGGAGCCCCCCCCCCCCTCGTGGAGCCTTACATGGTCCAGGGGACCGCCACCCCCCAGGGCCCACTCCAGCAATGTCCTATGGTGCCCACCCCCAGGACATTGCAGTTTCCTATGGTGGCAAACCTGCTCTGCTTTCAGCAAGCGAGAGCAAAATTGCTCTCGAATGCTGAAAGCAGAGCCGTGTCTGTTTCCCTGCTCATTGTAAAGCGTGCAGGGAAACAAACACTTTGCTTTGGGACCCAAGGAGCTGCATGTCAGCAGCACCCGGGATCCCAAAGCAGTGCCGGCTCCCACAGGAGGTGGGGAACCGGCAGGGACCACGGGGTCCTGTAGGCCCTCCGCGGTCCCCAACGGAGAGCCCAGGTGATGGGGTCGCTGGGGTCGAAATCAGCCTGAGGGGGGTTGGCGCACAGCCCCCCTCCCTTTCTATTCTAATTTGTTTTGTGAAAGACTCGTCCCGGGGGATGGGATCCCTGAGACTGAAATCGACCCCAGGAAGGGGGAAACAGAGCCCCTCTTTTTTCTTTAAAAGGCCCGCAATTCCGCCCCCTTTCTCCACTACTCTGCAAACATGCCTCCTGGCTTGCTCCTAGTTGAGGGATGAAGTCCTCCTGGCTGCTGAGGGGCCAACCAGACCACCTGTTAACTCCAGCAAGCCCCAAACAGTAGGATTGCTGAGATGTGGTTGGACGCCACGTCCGCTTTCTCAGCTACTCTACAAAAGCACCTCTCAGTGCACTGCTTGTGGGGGGATGAGGTCCCCTAGCCTCCTGCAGGCCTTAGGACTAAAGGTGACTTCTTCCCACAACGAATAGTGCGCCAGAATGTGCTTTTACAGAGTAGGTGAAGAAAAGGGGCGTGGTCTCTGACAACCTCTCAGCAACCTACCTGCGTGGATCTTACTGGAGGTAACAGGAGGGCTAGTTGGCCCCCAAGGACCCTCAAGAGCCAAGGGAACTTCCTATCCCAACTAGTAGAGAACCAGGAGGCGCGTTTGCATAGTGCTTGAGAAAGGGGGCGTTGGCGCTAGGCTGCTAAGTTTAGCACCAGCTCAGGGGAAACACAGGGCTGCACCATTTTCTAGTAAATATGGTGCAGCCATGCGTTTCAAAAGTGATGAAGAGCGTTGAGATTGGCTTAACAACGCACTTCGCCACTTTCTTGTAAATATGCTCTTAACGGTTGAAGTATTGTTATAGTTAGGTGTTCAGTGACAACACATCATTTTAAACTCTAAAAACCACAGAAATTCAACAGTTATAGTTATATGTATCTCAATTTTCTCTTCAATAATTTCATTTGAAATGTTGCAGTGATATTATCAATTATGTCCTAGAAGATGTCGTGAGTGATGTAATATGTGGGGTAATTAGCAGTGCATGGCGATGGTGCGAGTCTCAGCCTGACTTTCGATCCATAATACAAGACACTGGCATCTCAAATAAGGATTATGGCAACGCTGTACTCACAAGAGAGGTGAGCTCTCCAGCCTCTCAGAGACCCGCTTCACCTCTGCAGCCCACCTATCAGCTGACTCCAGGGAGGAAATGTGAGCATGTTACCACGGTATGAGAGATCTGGATGCAAGGATTACATTTACGCTTGCCTGTTTGATAACCTACGTATCTCCAGTCGCTATTACTCATTCTGATGGGGCAAGAAATCTGAGAGTAAAGAAACCGCCCACCTTGAACACAAGAAATTCAAACCCCTGCAGTCACACTTACATCCTTTTCTGCAGTGGCCCCTACACTCTGGCCCACTCCCCTCAATGAACTCAGATGAGAAGACTGTGGCATTTCCCCAAAAAAGCTCAGAAAGTTTCTCTTAAACAACACTGGATTGCTTTGATTATGTCTTTGCAACTGCTCTGCGAGGCATGCTGTATTCAGGTAGGGACTTGAAGCTCATATTTTTAATTGGCTTATGTCATTGTCCAATGTAAACTGTGGTTGTCGATTGGTCAAAAGGCTTAGTAGTCCCTCCTTAGTACCGCCTTGTCTCACTTTGTAACCTCCAATAGCGACACCCCCTGTTACTAGTGTAGTTACCCGGTGGGCTTCTAGCACTACTTTCTCAAATAGCTTTGTCCTGCCTGTTGTTAGGACACGCTCTCTCCTAATGCTTTTTTATATTTATAGCACGGCCGCCAAATGCATTTGTAATGCAATAGGTCACATTTGCAAGAGTTTAAGCTATTGGCATTGCAAATGACAATGCCTTATATGTATCTGTTTTAAAAGCAACACATCAATAAAAGGCATTGTCATGTACAATGCCAATAGCTCAAACTCTTGTAAAGGTGAGACTTTTCTTCTGCTCTCCTGTTCTTTACTCATTATACTTTTCCTTCTACCTACCCAGTCTCAGTTCTTTCTCACTTCTCAAATGGTCATTATTGTGATAAATGTATACAATTTTTCCTTTTCATTTACTTTTTCCTTAGCTGTCAAATGTACACCTAAGTCTTCTCAGATAGGTTTATTGTTAAGCATGCTGACACACTGTGTGTGTGCCCCCTGAATATATCGAGTCAACAATATTGATGAGACAGAAGTTCAAAAATAAAATCTCAATCTGTAGGTCTAGATTTTCTATACTTTTCTTCACCTAACTTCATGTATACGTAACGGTACACAACCTTTACAACGCAATTTTTACAACGCACTACCATTACAACGAAACTTTTACAACGCAAAATCCATTACAACGCATACATTTACAACGCAGTCATTACAACGCATGACACTACAACGCACACCACTACAACGCATACCATTACAACGCAGTCATTACAACGCATACCATTACAACGCATAACTTACCATCCAACACTTACCCTACTGTTGCACCCCCTGGAGTTAGAATAGTAATTTTTACCCCTACACTACCAACACTTACCTTATATGCAATGTAATGTAATGCGTTGTAATGGTATGCGTTGGCAATGTAGTATGCGTTGTAGTGGAATGCGTTGTAAAGGTAGTTTCAAGGAATTCGTTGTAATGGTATGCGTTATAATGGTGTGCGTTGTAATGGATGTTGCGGTGTAAAAAATGTGTTGTAAAGGTATACGTTGTAAAAGTGTGCGTTGTAACGTCATATATCCATACGTAACTACACAGTACACGTATCTTCAAGGTACGTTGATGAGGAATTAGAAATAGTAAATGTATACTTCCCGATACGCACTTATCATTCGATATTTTGTCCCACAATATTCCATTCTCGAAATTAATAAGCCACAATATTGTTGGTGTTGATATTCAGTAGTACTGTCACCCCATGGACATATTAGTGCTATAATGCATGGGATTCACACAATTCCTGTATGAATGCCTGTTTCAAATTTCTTTATAATCGGTGACTTTTGATACACTAAGTTGCCGATTAAAAAAAAAAAGACATGAGAACTCAACTGTAATAACTTATTGCAGTTGAGTTCTGATGTCACATTGCCTGCTGCCAGAGCAAGCAACCGATGTGAAAGGCAGGGTAGAGCATTGAGCAGCTGCTTAAAGCAACAAAAATGAAACATTGCTTTCCCTTCATCTGCTCTATTCTTCTAGCTTACAGTGACTAGCAGAAAGAACATGATTCTTTTTTGCATTCCTTCGATAATTATAGAAAAGTTATTACCTTCCTACATGTTTCTATACAGTCTAAACTACTGCAGCTTTTTTTTTACTGACTTGCATGGAACTGTTTATAATATCTTTTTGTAACAAATATTGAACAGGTTTTTGATGTGTTAAATTTTGCACTAGAGGTTCTATTTTAATACTTCATATTTGCATACATGCACTCTCTTTCATATGCCAGAGCTAGGCACCAAGGTTTTAAGGGGTTTGTGAGCAAGGTGATTATGTGTCCATCTAATATATGGGATAAAGTACCCCCTGCCGTACATGATAAGGATATTGCAAGTCACCTCGGAATTCCATAACCTTATAAAGGAACTCAACCTTCTGCCCTGTCCCTTAATATTGTTCTGGAACTCCTTGGACTTGCAATATCCTTATAATGTATGGCGGGGGTACTTTATCCCTTATATATAATGAACCTTAACTAAATAAATAAATACAGGTGATCCAGGTATATCCTCATGACACCATCGCTAACCGCAATCCTGCAAGCACAACATTGCTGAAAGAAAGGTAATTCATATTAAAGGTCTAGAAATAATGTGTTGTTGTTCTCTATCCTCAGGTGGGTTCGCGTCACTCTGTCATGGTGGGTGCTCTGATGTGTATTCTTCTGGGAGTGTCCCCCAGGGCGGTGGAGCTTCTGAGCACCATTCCAATAGCAGTACACGGTAATTAATATCAGTATTAGTCATAATGCTAAGCTCAGTATGAAACGCAGAGTGAAAGCAACAAGTTCCCACCACTTGAAGCAAAAAACTGGTGTGCAAGAGCGACAATACAGCATTCTGGGAAAATACAATCAGCATGTTATTTCACACAACAGATGTAATGAACAAGTTACTTACCTTCGGTAACAATATATCTGAAACAGACATATATTAGTTATAGATTCCTTACCTTAGAATTACCCCCAGACGTCAGACTGAATCCAGAGAATTTTTTCTCAGCAGCACCCCTGCGTGTCGATCGGTGGCGTCGGTCGATTCCGCGTTCTTCGTCATGATCGTCAGGATGACGTTGCGATATCTACTTAGACGCCGCCTCAGCGCGCTGACGTCAGTTCTTTTACGCAACATTCCACGCCAGAAGCGCAGAGCCATGCAAGACACTGACCACTGGTGCACAAAAATAGGGCCCTAAAAGGAAGTCTCTTACTCTAGAAATCAGTTCGCAGAACAGGGAGGATGGGTAGGGCGGTAAAGAATCGATAACTAATATATGTCTCTTACAGACATATCGTTGCCGAAGGCAAGTAACTTTTTCATCTGAAAGAGACTATTAGTTATAGATTCCTTACCTTAGAATAGATACCCCAGCAATACCAACCCCGGAGGTGGGTCTGCAAACTAAGTTCACACTAAAAGTCCTGGAGAACTGAACAGCCAAAGAAGTTGTCTATCCAGACTAGACTATCCAAGCAGTAATGTTTAGTAAACATGTGCAATGATGCCCATGTGGCTGCCTGGCAGATGTCGCCGAGGGGGACTCCACGTCTCAGAGCAGTAGTGGCTGCCATCGCCCTGGTGGAATAGGCACTCAGTCCTAAAGAAGCTCCTTTTTTACCAAGAAGTAACAGATCTTAATGCAAAGGACGACCCATTGAGAGATGGTCAGTTTCTGCACGGCCTGACCGTTCTTGGTGCCTATATACCCAATAAAGAGTTGATCGTCTACCCGGAATTGTTTTGTGCGATCCAGATAAAGTTATAATGCACGCTTTGGATCCAAACGGTGGAGTCTATCCTCCTCTTTGGAAGGATGTGGGGGAGGGAAGAAGGTGGGCAAAGTGATGGTCTGCCCTATGTGGAAAGAGTTAACCACTTTGGGTAAACAACCTTATACGGATGGACAGCAAGGAAAGAAGGTTTAGAAGATAGAGCCTGAAGCTCACTCACCCTGTGAGTAGAGGTAATGGCAACCAGAAAAACAGTCTTTAAAGTCAAGAGTCTGAGAGGACAAACATGTAGTGGCTCAAAATGAGCACACATAAGGTACACCAGATTCAAGTCCCACTGGGGCATTACAAAAGGAATAGGAGGAAAGAAGTGAGTAATGCCCTTAAGAAACCTATTTACAATAGGAGACTTGAAAAGAGAAGGCTGATCAGGCAGGCAAAGAAAGGCTGAAATGGCTGAAAGATAGCCTTTAAGGGTGCCCAGAGAAGAGCCCTGCTGGGCCAAAGATAGAATGAAGAGGAGAACCTCTGAAAGAGGGGCAGAAAGGCGATTTACTGCCTTTGCTGAGCACCATGCGTAAACCGTTTTAGGTGAGGGATGCCTAGCTGCCAAGATAACATTACAGACTTCGGGAGGAAGGACAACGGCTGTCAACTGCCGCCGCTCAATCTCCACGCTAGGAAGTGGAGGCTGGACAGGTTCGGGTGGACGGCGTCCCCTGCTGCTGCGACAGAAGATCCTCCCGAAGAGGAGGCAGTCTGATCGGAGGATCGATGGCCATGTTCAAGAGCTCAGGATACTAGACTCTTCGTGCCCAGTCCAGAGCCACAAGAATGACTTGGGCACGGTCAAACTTGATCTTCTTCAGCACTCTGGATAGAAGTGGTATAGGCGGAAAGGCGTAGAGAAGATCACAATTCCACTTGCAACGAAAAGCATTGCCGAGCGAGTGCCGCCTTGGAAATTCCAATGTGCAGAACTGCTGATATTGCGTGTTCTATTCGTTGGCAAACAGATCTTAACAAGGCTCTCCCCACTGCTGAAAGAGACCTTGCACCACATCTGAGTGAAGACGCCATTCGTGATCCATCATGCACCAATAGCTGAGTTTGTCTGCCCTGGCGTTCAGAGAGCCTGCCAGGTGTTGAACCACCAGGGACATGCCCTGATGTTCCAGCCACGTCCAAAAGCAAAGAGCCTTTTGACATAGGGTCCACAACCCCTCCTCGCCCTGTTTGTTGTAGTACAACATGGCGGTGGTGTTGTCCGTGAACACCTGCACTACCCTTCCTCTGGCATAAGGAAGAAATGTCTTCAGTGCAAGACAAATCGCCTGGAGCTCCAGGAGGGTGATATGGATCCCGGACTTCACCGGAGACCAGAAGCCTTATTATCTCCGCCTCTCTCATGTGGTTGCCCCATCCCCTGAGTGACGCATCTGGTTGGGTAAGGGAGAAGGATCTGCCGTTGACTTAATCCTGATCCGCAATCGGAAAGATTCCCCATATGCTGCGCCCATGGGAACTTCAGGTCCCACTGCAGAGCCTGCATATGCCACCTGGCATGATCCACCAGCAGGATGCAGGAGGCCATGAGGCCCAGCAGTCTCAGAACCATTGGTATCATAGCCTGAATATCCCGGACTCGCTGCTCGGGAGGATAAACCAGAAACTGTGCTGTATCCAGAACCACTACGATGAAAAAGGAGCTTCTGAGAGAGAATCATGTGTGACTTCGGCAGGTTGATAGTGAACCCCAGGAAAGTGCAGAAGGTCCGCCGTAGTCTGAAGATGTGAGACCACAGCCCATGGCGAACTTCCTTCAACAGCCAGTCATCGAGATAGGGGAAGACTGGAACCCCTGATCTGCGCAGATAAGCTGCGACCACCGCAATCACTTTCGTGAACATCCGAGGGGCGCTGCTAAGGCCAAAGGGGAGCACATCAAACTGAAAATGCTTGTGGTCTACCGTGAACAGAAGGTTACGCCTGTGGGCTGGCAGGACGGGGATGTGGGAGTAAGCGTCCTGCAAGTCCAATGCTACCATCCAGTCTAGAGGGTCGAGGGCAGACAGGACCTAAGCTAATATCAACATTTTGAACTTCTTCCAGAGGTAGCGGTTGAAGTCCCTGAGATCCAAAATGGGACGCAGGGTCTTTATCCTTCTTGGGTACCAGGAAGTAGTTGGAATAACAACCACGACCTACATCTGGCACAAGGACTCGCTCAATAGCTTCCTTGGCAAAAGAGATGTAACTTCCTGACAGAGAAGGGCCAAGTGATCCTCCGACATGCAATGGAGTGTCCGTGGCAAGGAGGGAAGGGTAGTCTCAAAGGGTAGTTCAACGTGATGCTGTGCCATTGGGAGAGGTGATGGCGGATCCTGCCGCCCACTGGCAAGTGGCCATCAGAGGGCAGGTCCAAAAGGGTAGATTGGACATCCCCAGAGAAGCCAGATGTTCTCAGCCAGGCATAGCGCCTCAGGGCTACCGACATGGAAATTGTCCTACCCAGTGAGTCAGCGGTATTCAGCCCACACCGGATGGTGAACTTTGCTGCGTCTCGAACCTCAGCAACATCGTGGGCGAGCACGGCCCGGACCTCCTCAGGGCACTGTGGCAGCCCTTGCGCAACCGTGTGCCAAATTGAATGGGTGTAACGGCCCAAGAGACATGCGGTGTTCGCCGACCGCAGTCCTAAGCTGGCAGAAAAAAACATGTCCTCCCAAGATGGTCCAGCTTCTTGGATTCCCTATCTTGAAGAGCTGTAGGGAAAGCACTTCCTTTCGAAGATGAGGCTTGGACCACCAAGCTCTCGGGGTAGGGGGTTGGGAGAGGAAAAGTGGGTTGCCAGGTGCCGGGCGGTGGCGTCGGCGATCATCCTATCCACAGGAGCCCCTTGGCTTGGCCCAGGAGCACAGAAGGACGTTAGTGAGGGTCTCATTGAAAGGCAGCGAGGGCTCCGAAGAGGGTGCTGCCGGCTGAAGCAACTCATTCAGGAGGTTAGTCCTGACTGCCACCGTAGGAAGCTCAAGGCCCAAGGCCTCAGCCTCCCTACAAAACACCACATCGTAGGAAGCTCCCTCCTCCATAGCCACGGTAGGGAAAGAAAGCATACCAAGGTCTGGGGAAGTATCGAGACCACTTCAATACCCAACTCCTCTCTCCAGTCTAGCTCTTCAAGCTGGTCTGCGAGAATCTCAACAGACCACTCCCAGTCCTCCACACCCTCCTGTTGTCACCACTCAGGGCGATAAGGAATGCCAGGGAAGAACAACAATATAAAAGTACCCGCCGGTACCGCTGTCCCCCTGCACCGGTCCCTCTCCGAGTCCAAGTCGAGGGGGAGGCCGGGGTCGATGCCAGCCAGGGAGGCACAGGACATCGGAGGTGGTGGGGGCGTTGTCAGAGGAATTGGCACTGGGGAAGGTACTGTGAGGCCGACCGGCAGCGACCCAGATCCAAGCCTGGATCCTTGGGGGCCCTGCGGCGCCGAGGCCGGAGCTGCCGGCATCGAAGGCCTAGGGCCCCCAACCGATCAACGGGCCCGAAGGCACGCCGGCAGAGTCAGGCTGCCCAAAGATGGAATGGAGGGCTTTGTAAAATGCACAAAGCTGGGCAGGGGACGCTCCAGCTCCCAGGAAGGAAGAGAAGCTCGGAGCTGTCCCAGCAGTCTCCGAGGGCAGAGCCGGAGAACGATGACCCTTTGTGCTCTGCGTTGCGTTGGTCGACAGACGGGTTGAAGGCAAAGAGCGACGATGCTTCTTTGCCTTCTTCTTGTGCTTCGACTTACCTGGTCGACGAAGACTTTGATGTCAAATTATGGTGGTGGCTCTGCAACCGGTCCCACAACCTTCCTCTTGACCGGGACCTCGAGCGGCGTGGAGCTGACTGCCATGCCTCCAGAAGCTTTCGGGACCGCTCCCGCAAAGACTTCGGGTTCATGGCTCTATAGTCGGAGCACGATTTTGGGTCGTGTTCGCGCTCCAAGCACCAGAGGCCCACGAGTAGTGGATCCGCAAGAGGCATCAGCTAGTGACAGGAGTCACAAGGCTTGCAGCCAATCCCACGATGGGACATCACTACGTGCACCAAGAGTCAAATGACCCGAAAAAAATGTTGACAAAATCCAAAAAGGTTTTAGTCAAAAAGTGACTACGGCTACCCCTCTCTCTGGATCTGCACTTGGCTGACGCAGAAAAAGAAAGAATTGACGACTGCGCAGGGGTGGCGTCTAAGTAGATACTGCCACGTCATCCCGGCGATCATGACGATGAACGCGGAGTCAACCAACGCCACCTATCAACGGGCAGGGGTACTGCTGAGAAAAAATTCTCCGGATCCAGTCTGATGCCTGGGGGTAATTCAATGGTAAGGAATCTATAACTAATAGCCTCTTTCAGATTAGCATGTCATGAATGTTATCAATAGATTATATTATATATTGGAAATGTTTTAGTTATTTTCAATCTATTAAGTTACACAGGATATGGTACCAGCATAGCAGATATCTGCTATTGCATCATGGATGCCAACACTATGCAACAGCACATTGAAATGCTCTCACCATGTTAGTTCACATCTGGGAGGCGATCAGCTCTGTACAGATGCTACATGACAGCACAGATGTTATCAGCATGCCATATCATGCCAGAGATGCTCACAAGCTTCCATATCATGCTTGAAAATGCACTAAGAATGTTATTGCACACACCAGATAATATCAGCATGTTGTTTTTCCGCAGAAATGCTATCTGCATATTAAACGACAGAACAGATGCTATCACCATAGACATGTGTTCATTATATAAATTCCAAATGTCATTATATTGTTGTATCACACTGGAGAAATTACCAATATAATGCTTGACATTGGAGCATGTCATGAGAGAGATGCTATTGGTTTATTATTGTACACCACTGAGTTAGGGAACTTGTTACACAATAGAATAGATTCTTCGTTATGTGATACCATAAGAAAGAGGTTTTCATCATGTGTCATGCCAGAGATGTCATCATTGTGCTGTCTTACACTATAAGCCGTATCAAACAGTACAACATTTTATTAACATCTGGGGCCCAGATATACAAAGTTTTTACTTCAAAAAAGTGATTGCTGATTTCGGACTGAATTTTTGTTCTTGGAAAGAATGTTGCGATCCGACCTATGTTCTAATAAGTCGGTTTAGACAATTCTAAATCATAATGGGTTGCTATCCAACCTACCTCATCATTGTTCAGGAGGTAGGTCACAAATAGCGACTATGCTTGGATGCCATCACAGGGATGATTGTCTGCACAACTCTATTCCTGTGATCCCATTGAAATAAAGAAAACTTTTAATTCTTAATGCAGTTTGTTTTCCTTAAAAGACACAAGACTGTATTAAAAAAAAATTACGTTTGAGAGTTGGAAGTGGACCACTGTCTACTCCACAACAAACATTTTTTTACATTCTGTCCAACTGTGGAGTCAGTAACTTTTCAATGTTTTGTGACTGGATTTCACTCGCAAACAACTTAACACATATGACAAATCACCTTCAGGAAGGGACACCCTAAACACGCACCTTCCAAATAGCCATTTGTTATGCTTTTCTAAACCAGTTTTGGGATTTGGTGACCTGTCACCAAATAGCAAAAATGGGTTTAGTACATTTGAAAGAATGTCTGTAGTCACACACCCTGTGATTCTGTGAATTGCAGGGTTTTCTCCCGCAAAAAGGATGTGTTCCTGAGGCCCCAGATCTTCACGCCTATCAATAGTATTTTAGGATTGACTGGAGGAGTGTTTTGACTCCATTCTTGCCCTTTGTAGGTGGTGTTCTGTGTGTGACGTATGGACTGGCAGTGGGCGTGGGCATCTCCTTCTTCCAGTATGCTGACATTGGCTCCGGGAGAAACATCTTCATCGTGGGGTTCACCATGTTCATGGCCCTGCTGGTGCCGCGTTGGCTGACCAGCGCGCCGGATTATCTGTCCACAGGTTAGTAACAGGTAATACTTCTTAAAATGAGGTTCAGAAGGGAACCAGGATATGGTGACTGGTACAGAAAACTGAGTGCTATTGAGACATATGAATCTATGATGTACATCTGTGTCCTCACCAGCTGAGTCTGTCTGATGGTTCTCAGAGAGGTCCTGTGATGCTGTGGATGTTGTGCATGGTGGTTGCTGGGATTTGGAAGTAGTACGTGGTGCTCTGCCACCATCATCCCTCATGGATGGAAAGGTTCAGTTGGGGGGTTCGGATGTGAAAACACACAGCTGTAAACCCAATGTGGTATTCACTGAAGTTCTTGTATGATGCTGACAAACGCTGCTACAGCAGTAGTGTGTCATTAACTGAGAATCTGGTATGATGCTGGGAACACTGCTACAGCCACAGTGTGGCATTAATGGAAGAGCTGAAGGGAGCTGGCAAGCACTGCTACAGCCACAGTGTGGCATTAATGGAAGAGCTGAAGGGAGCTGGCAAGCACTGCTACAGCCACCGTGTGGCATTAATCCAGGAGCTGGCATACACTGCTACAGCCACAGTGTCCATCAACCGAGGATCTGGAGGGTGCTGGCAAACACTGCTACAGCCACAGTGTCCATCAACCGAGGATCTGGAGGGAGCTGGCAAACACTGCTACAGCCACTGTGTGGCATTAACTGAAGAGCTGGAGGGAGCTGGCAAACACTGCTACAGCCACTGTGTGGCATTAAAAGAGGATCTGGAGGGAGCTGGCAAACACTGCTACAGCCACAGTGTGGCATTAAATCAGGAGCGGGAAAACACTGCTACAGACTCAGTGTGGTATTAACCGAGGAGCTGGAAAACACTGCTACAGCCTCAGTGTGGTATTAACCGAGGAGCTGGAGGGAAATGGTAAACACTGCTACAGCCACAGTGTGGCATTAACCCAGGAGCAGGAGGGAGCTGGCAAACACTGATACAGCCACAGTGTGGTATAAACCGAGGAGCTGGAAAACACTGCTACAGCCTCAGTGTGGTATTAACCGAGGAGCTGAAGGGAAATGGTAAACACTGCTACAGCCACAGTGTGGCATTAACCGAGGAGCTGGAGGGAGCTGGCAAATACTGCTGCAGCCACAGAGTTGCATTAACTCAGGAGCTGGCAAACACTGCTAAAGCCAAAGTGTGGCATTAGCCCGGGAGTTGGAGGGAGCTGGCAAACACTGCTACAGCCTCAGTGTGGTATTAACCGAGGAGCTAGAGGGAGCTGGTAAACACTGCTACAGCCACAGTGTGGCATTAACCCAGGAGCAGGAGGGAGCTGGCAAACACTGATACAGCTACAGTGTGGTATAAACCGAGGAGCTGGAAAACACTGCTACAGCCTCAGTGTGGTATTAACCGAGGAGCTGGAGGGAAATGGTAAACACTGCTACAGCCACAGTGTGGCATTAACCGAGGAGCAGGAGGGAGCTGGCAAACACTGCTACAGCCACAGTGTGGCATTAACCCCGTAGCTGGAGGGAGCTGGAAACACTGCTACAGCCAAAGTGTGGCATTAAATCAGGAGCGGGAAAACACTGCTACAGCCTCAGTGTGGTATTAACCGAGGAGCTGGAGGGAGCTGGCAAACACTGCTACAGCCACAGTGTGGTATTAACCGAGGAGCAGGAGGGAGCTGGCAAACACTGCTACAGCCACAGTGTGGCATTAACGGAGGAGGGAGCTGGCAAACACTGCTACAGCACAGTGTGGCATTAACCGAGGAGCTGGAGGGAGCTGGCAAACACTGCTACAGCCACAGTGTGGTATTAACCGAGGAGCAGGAGGGAGCTGAGAAATACTGCTACAGCCTTAGTGTGGTATTAACCGAAAAGCTGTCAGGAGCTGGCAAACTCTGCTACAGCCACAGTGAGGCAGCATTAACCCGGTAGCTCGAGGGAGCTGGTAAACACTGCTACAGCCACAGTGTGGCATTAACTGAGGAGCAGGAGGGAGCTGAGAAATACTGCTACAGCCTTAGTGTGGTATTAACCGAGAAGCTGGTAGGAGCTGGCAAACACTGCTATAGCCAGAGTGTGGTGTTAACCCAGGAGTTGGAGGGAGCTGATAGGCACTGCTACAGTCACAGTGTGGCATTAAACCGGGAGCTGGCATACACTGCTACAGCCACAGTGTGGCATTGACTGAGAAATGGCACATACTGCTACAGCCACAGTGTGGCATTAACTCAGGAGCTGGCAAACACTTCTACAGCCACAGTGTGGTAATAACTGAGGAGCAGGAGGGAGCTGGCAAACACTGCTACAGCCACAGTGTGGCATTAACTCTGGAACTGGCCAACACTGCTGCAGCCACAGTGTGGCATTAACTCAGGTGTTGGAGGGAGCTGGCAAATACTGCTACAGCCACAGCGTGGCATTAACTGAGGAGCTGGAGGGAGCTGGCAAACACTGCTACAGCCACAGTGTGGCATTAACCCAGGAGGGAGCTGGCAAACACTGCTACAGCCACAGTGTGGCATTAACCCAGGAGCAGGAGGGAGCTGGCAAACAATGATACAGCCACAGTGTGGTATAAACCGAGGAGCTGGAAAACACTGCTACAGCCTCAGTGTGGTATTAACCGAGGAGCTGGAGGGAAATGGTAAACACTGCTACAGCCACAGTGTGGCATTAACCGAGGAGCAGGAGGGAGCTGGCAAACACTGCTACAGCCACAGTGTGGCATTAACCCAGGAGCAGGAGGGAGCTGGCAAACACTGATACAGCCACAGTGTGGTATAAACCGAGGAGCTGGAAAACACTGCTACAGCCTCAGTGTGGTATTAACCGAGGAGCTGGAGGGAAATGGTAAACACTGCTACAGCCACAGTTTGGCATTAACCGAGGAGCAGGAGGGAGCTGGCAAACACTGCTACAGCCACAGTGTGGCATTAACCGAGGAGCAGGAGGGAGCTGGCAAACACTGCTACAGCCACAGTGTGGCATTAACCGAGGAGCAGGAGGGAGCTGGCAAACACTGCTACAGCCACAGTGTGGTATTAACCGAGGAGCAGGAGGGAGCTGGCAAACACTGCTACAGCCATAGTGTGGTATTAACCGAGGAGCAGGAGGGAGCTGGCAAACACTGCTACAGCCACAGTATGGCATTAACCCGGTAGCTGGAGGGAGCTGACAAACACTACTACAGTCACAGTGATGCATTAACCAAGGAGCCCGAGGGAGCTGGCAAGCACTGCTACAGCCACAGTGTGGCATTAACCCAGGAGCCGGAGGGAGCTGGCAAGCACTGCTACAGCCATAGTGTGGTATTAAATCAGGAGCGGGAAAACACTGATACAGGCACAGTGTGGTATTAACCGAGGAGCTGGAGGGAGCTGGCAAACACTGCTACAGCCACAGTGTGGTATTAACCGAGGAGCAGGAGGGAGCTGGCAAACACTGCTACAGCCACAGTGTGGCATTAACTCTAGAACTGGCCAACACTGCTGCAGCCACAGTGTGGCATTAACTCAGGTGTTGGAGGGAGCTGGAAAATACTGCTACAGCCACAGCATGGCATTAACTGAGGAGCTGGAATGAGCTGGCAAACACATCTACAGCCAGAGGGTGGCATTAACCCGGGAGCTGGCAAACACTGCTACAACCACAGTGTGGCATTAACGGAGGAGGGAGCTGGCAAACACTGCTACAGCACAGTGCGGCATTAACCGAGGAGCTGGAGGGAGCTGGCAAACACTGCTACAGCCACAGTGGGGTAATAACCGAGGAGCAGGAGGGAGCTGAGAAATACTGCTACAGCCTTAGTGTGGTATTAACCGAGAAGCTGGCAAGAGCTGGCAAACACTGCTACAGCCACAGTGAGGCATTAACCCGGTAGCTCGAGGGAGCTGGTAAACACTTCTACAGCCACAGTGTGGCATTAACCCAGGAGCAGGAGGAAGCTGGGAAACACTGCTACGCCCACGTGTGGCATTAACTGAGGAGTTGGAGGGAACTGGAAACACTGCTACAGCCAAAGTGTGGCATTAACCCAGGTGTTGGAGGGAAATGGCAAGTACTGGAGTGGAGTGGAGAAGTGTGGCTCACTGGTTAGAGGAGGCAGACCCGGACGCTGAGATCAGACCCTGGACCAGGGTTCAATTCCCGACGCGGCAGGGTCTTGAGCCCAAAATGTCCACGGACTCGGTAATTCTCGCTTCGGTGCCTACTCGAATCACAGGTTCACACTCTGCAACTCTGGGCAATAGCTTGCTTAATCTCCACTACGGCCCCCCGCGGCGGGATGCCTGGCTTTCACCTTGGGGATACCCAGTAGGGGCTATCTCACAGGGAAAAACCAGGACGGGTTCCCAATGCAAAGCGCTTTGAGACCTGGCGGTGATATTGCGCTATATAAAAACCCATCCATCCATCCATCCATCCATCCATACTGCTACAGCCACAGTGTTGCATTACCTGATGAGCTGGAGGGAGCTGGCTAGCACTACTACAGCACAGTGTGGCATTAACTGAGGAGCTGGAGGGAGCTGGGAAATACTGCTACAGCCTTAGTGTGGTATTAACCGAGAAGCTGGTAGGAGCTGGCAAACACTGCTATAGCCAGAGTGTGGTGTTAACCCAGGAGCGGGAAAACAAGACTATAGCCATAGTTGTAAACAAAAGGGTTCAGGCAGATCAGGTCGATTACCCCTTTTCAAGGTTTGCCCGGCGTTAGCCGCTTCTCACCCAACTCACGATTATCAAATAAAAAGGCAGGCGCTGGAGACTGGAAGGCAGGAAACAGGAGTTTATTTCCGACGGAGCAGAACACATCAGATCAGACAACGAGGTATCGTTTCGAGATGCTCTAACCGCATCTCTGAGGCCTGGCCTCTTATACACATGTTTATGGCTTTATTACATTTATGCCATCCGTGGTATTGCTTTGAAGTTCACAAAGGCATCTTTGGAATCCCCGGTTCAGGCCCGTTCTCACACATATCTACAGTAGAGGTCCCCACCCAAATCACAGCATGATGGCTATCGCGCAGCTGGACATTCCGCTGGGAACAGGAATGTGGGCGATCGGTCGGATCTAGGGGGGTGAAGGCATTGATTAATCCCCGCTCCTTTGATGTGGGGCGAGGTCCTACTGTAGGGGGCAATAAACTGCATCTGCTGAGCTAAGTGATGGCCTGGGGTCAGGCCGGACAATCGGGCAGGGAGGAAGAGGTTATCAAAAGGGCCTGTTCTATGAATGAGATGAAAGAGTGAGGGGGGTTCAGCACGGGATGTGGCTCGGAGGCAGGGTCGCGCTGGAGGTGCGTTTATGACCCAAGCAGGAGAGACCGGGGGTTGTCGGGGATGCTTGCGAGGCTGGGAAGTGAGGGGGAGAGAGAGACGCTGGCTATCGGGAGTGGGCAGAGAGGCCATGGCAATCAAAATGGTTGCTGCTTACGCGCACGTATGGATCTGAAAAGGACAAGATGGCGCCGATAATGTTTATGCCACAATCCAGATTTTAACAGTCCTCCCTTTTCAACATATCTAGCCAGCTTGTCAATTTATGTCTATCCCCATTATATTACGTATTTCGATATCATACAAAGCGTTCATACGTTCAGTGTCGAGATTCGGAGTCTTAGGGCACATGCAGTTAGCGATGAGTGAGCACAAAGGTGGCAAGCATTGAATACCTAGGCAGCACCCACACAGTACCACGACCGGTATCAATATAAATGTAAACAACCTCCATCCCCAGTCCTTCAAAGTAACCCAAAACCAGCTCCCAAGCGACCATCCTTCTTGCTCCTGGTGAACCTCTGAGGAAAGTCTGTGGAGGTGCTCGATTGCTTTGTAGACTGAGGGCGAGTTATCTGGCACGTAGGTGCAACAGCTGGATCCGATGATGCGGCATGCTCCTCCACGGTCAGCTAGAACCACATCTAGAACAAGGCGGTTCTGAAGAGCCACCAGGCGGACTGCCTGAAGCTCGGCTGTATTGTTAGTGAGGATGCCAGCCGTGATGTTCATGGTCGTTTCTACTGCCTGAGTCAGGTGTCGGATGGCGCTGCTGTTTGCCATTGGGCCCCACAGAGGAACAAGTCCCTTCACTGCATCCAGGAACTGTGCTCCGGTGGAGTCGGCTTGTTCAATGTCTCTTGCGCGCTTCTGCCGGTGATGGTTTGCTGGGGCCACGTACGTTGGAGGGAGAACGAAGGCGATGTAGCAAGAACCCCCCCAACTTTTTGGAAGCCAAGTGTAAGCTTTGGTGCCACAAACAATGTACATATTCGGAGAAGCAACAAAGGAGGGGGGATCAATTGAGTCCAATGTTCTGGTGATGTGGCAGGAACTGCGACCCACCAGCTGCGTTCCCAGGCCTTCGAGGCACACGAGGCCTGTGACATTGATAACAGACAGAGCCACAGTCAGAGTGGCAGCAGTTCGTTTCCGTAGGTAGGAGAAGGTGGGTCTGGCTGGATTATGGAACACCTGCATTTCAACTCGTTCCTTGGCAGGGATGTCCATATGGAAGGAGGAACCAGAGGTCAAAGGACAAAAGGGAGCAGATGTCCTCCCGGTTTTGTTCAGCCAGAACCCATGGTAGAAGTGTGACACTGTTTGACCAGAAGTGGCGTTGTCCTTGTAGCTCTCTTGCAAGAGAATCAACCAGGCATGGCAGGAGCCATGAACTGAGAACGGGGAAGGGATGAAAGGGATGGAGTGTCCGGTGGCATGCGGGAGCAACCCGCAGATCCAGCAGTTGTTGGCGTTGGCGGCAAGGTTGTGTTGGTGCAACAGTTGCACGAAGGAATTGTTCCAGAACTCCTTACGCCTTTCTCGGAGCTGAGGCGAAAGGGAGATCAGGTGATGCTCTTTCACAGTGGTTGGCTGTGCAGTGGTCAGCAACATCTGATGAGCGGGTGCGCTCTCTTCCACGATCCAGAAGGAAGTCATGAGGAGGAGGCAAAAGAGGAGGACAATGAAAAGGGCAATTGTCTTCGATTTGTGTATACTGTCAGTCTTTGGGTTCCGGTAGTGGGTATTTCCGGTTGCTTCCATCATCTTCTTATCTGGCGCTTCCATCATCTTCGAGGTGCTCGGTAGTGGGCAGAACCGCAGACTTCGTTTAGCTTCTCTCCGGGTAACCCTTGGTTGTGTTTAGGCTACCGTTCTGAGATTCAACTCAGTCTGTGGTCTACTTAGCCGAAGCTCCCTCCTTTCGACGCAGGAAATACCCTTCCCTGGATGGCACAGTGGGATCAGAGATTTTTGCAAGTTCGAGTGCCTCGGTATCAGGATAACAGTTCAGTGATGGCCGGTCTTTGTTCAGCAGTTCTTCTTGGGTGCTGACGTTTTCTGTCGTGGCCAGGGTCGAGGAGACCTTCTTACAGTGGTGTGCGTGCAGCCAGTGTCGTTTCCCCTCCACTCGAAGAGCCGTCCGGGTGGTGATCAGTACTTGCCAGGGGCCCGTCCACCGGGGTTCCAGACTCTTCGCCCGTTGAAAATTTCGGATCAGCACATAATCCCCCGGTTGGATATCGTGACCCGGACCCCTGGAAGCATCGGGGATGGCCTGCTGCACCTGCTGATGAATGACAGACAACGTTTTAGTCAATTTGCACAAGTAATCAGACAGTAGGACGTCCGGGACGTCGTGAATGGAGGTCGGTTTAGGGGCAGGCCAGAGGTTCATCGGTCGCCCAAATACAACCTCGTAGGGGGGTCAAATGGTGCTTAGTGGGAGTGGAGCGCATCGATAGCAATGCCAGTGGGAGGGCATCTGGCCATTTAAGTCCTGTGGTGGCCACTATCTTCGACAGTTTTAGTTTCAGTGTGGCGTTGTGTCGCTCAACTAAGCCAGCGGATTGGGGGTGAAAGACTGCATGAAACCTCTGTTTTACCCCCAACCCTTTCAAGATTAGTTGGATAACTTCAGCTATGAAGTGGGGGCCGTTGTCGCTCCATAGAATTCGACAAAGACCGTAGCGAGGGAAAAACTCTTTCAGCAGTACCTTGGCAGTGGTCATGGCAGTGTTATCACGGGTTGGATAGGCTTCTACCCATTTGCTGAAAGCACACACAATGACTAATACATACTTCAGGCTTTGGCCTCTTTCTAGTTGGATGTAGTCCATCTGGAGGACCTCAAAAGGATGGTCGGGGACCCCAAACCCTCCCCGGGGTACCACAGTTCCTTTCCCAGGGTTATGTTGCAGGCAGATAAGGCATTGCTGGACCAGGCGTCTGGCTGAGTCGGGGATTTTGTCGTTGTGCCAGACCTTGGAGATGAGTTCCATCATGGGGGCGGATCCTATGTGTGCAGGGGAGTGAGCCATAGTCAGTATGGGGATCAGGTATGAATTGGGTAGCAACCATTTGTTAGTGTCCTTTGTCCGCCAGCAGCCTTCATCGTCTTTCATTCCCACCCGTGTCCATTCAGTCAATTCGTGTGGTGAGCTGGCCATCTGGATGTCCCTAATCGTTTCCCTAGCGTCAGTCCATTTTTCTGCTTGTGACCTGGTCACATACATGCGTGTCGTCGTCCTATTCTCAGCTGTGGTTCGGGCGGTGATGTCGGCCAGCGCGTTTCCCTGTCCGAATAAGTCTGTCACCTTCCTGTGTGCCTGGCATTTGATTACAGCTAATCGTTTGGGGAGGAGAACTGCTTCAATCAGGGCGGAGACTAGATCTCCGTGGAGGATGGGCGTGCCGTGGGACGTCAGGAATCCCCTTTCTCTCCACAAGAGTCCAAAATGATGAACCACTCCGAAGGCATACTGGCTGTCCGTGTAAATGTTTGCCGTAGTCCCTGTTGCTATAATACATGCTCGTGTGAGGGCAATCAGTTCTGCCGCCTGTGCGGATCGTTGCATGATGCGGGCGGTTTCAACTACAGTTCGGGCTGTGGTAACTGCATAGGCAGCTGAGGTGGTGCCGTCGGGGAGTTTTATGCAAGAGCCGTCTACCCATAGCTCTCCGTCAGGGTCTGTGAAGGCGGTGTCTCGGAGGTCAACTCTACTCCTAGTCTGTTCGTCTGTGAGGGTCACACAGTCATGTATAGGGGGGACATTTGGGTCGTTTTCGGGCAGAGGCAACAAGGTGGCTGGGTTCAGTGTGGTGCATCTTTTCAGCGTGATGTGGGGTGCAAGTAGAGTCAGTTCGTATCCGGTCAGTCGTGCGCTAGTCAGGTGTTGTGTCTTAGTCTGATTTAGGAGGGTGTCAACAGCATGGGGCACCAATACCGTGAGGGAATTCGAGAGTACGATCCCCCCTCACTTTGTCGGATAGAGACAGCAGCGGCAGCTACGGCTCGAAGGCAGGCAGGCAAGGCTCTCGCTACGGGGTCAAGGGTGGCAGAGAAATAGGCACATGGTCGTTGCTTGGGGCCAATAGTTTGAGTCAGGACAGACAAAGCGCACCCCTCCCTTTCGTGGGTGTAGAGAGAGAAGGGTTTGGTGTAATCAGGGGTTCCTAGGACTGGTGCAGAACAAAGGGCGTCCCGAAGTTCTTTGAAGGAGGATTGGCATTCGGGGGTCCAAGGGAGTGGGAAGGGGACATCTTTGGCTAGTAGGGAAAGTAGTGGCTTTACAATGAGGCTGAAATTTGGCAACCACTGCCGGCAGAAGGAGGTGAGGCCTACCAGGGAGCGGACCTGTTTCTGGGTATTTGGGACAGGGGTGTCTAGAATGGCCTGGATTCGATCAGGTGTAAGCTTTCTCCCGTCTTTGGACAAGAGGTGGCCTAGGTAGGTGACCTGGGGTTGGCAGAATTGCAACTTCTTCTTGGAGACCTTGTGGCCATTTTCCGCAAGGAAGTGCAAGAGTTGGATGGTGGCTGTGACTGCAAGTGGAGTGGTGTCGGCCGCCAAAAGGATGTCATCGACGTACTGTATCAACACCACTCCCTCCGGTAGTTGAACGGCGTCCAGCTGCCTCTTGAGGGCCTGGCTATAGATGCTGGGACTTTCTGTGTAACCTTGGGGAGCTCTACAAAATCTATATGAGCGGGATTTTAACGTGAAGCCGAAAAGGTAGCGGCTGTCTGGGTGGATGGGGATGGAGAAGAAAGCGTTCTTGAGGTCTATTACAGTGAAGGTGGTGGCTGTGGAAGGAATCAGGGTCAGAATGGTGGCGATATCTGAGACCACGGGGTACTGAGGTACAACTACCTTGTTGACTTCTCGTAGGTCGATGATGAAGCGGTACGCTTTCTCATCTCCCTCGCCCTGCTTCTTCACAATGGGTAGGATAGGGCTGTTGCAAATGTTGCTGACTACTTCCTCTACCACTCCTGCCCCTACCAGGGACTGGATTATCATTACCAATGCCTTCTCACCTTCGGGCGATATCCGATACTGTGGGAGTTTTGGGAGTATCGCATCTTGGCGAACAGTTATGCGCACAGGGTCGATCATCATTCGTCCTACATCAGCGTCAGTTTTAGCCCACAGATACAGAGGTAGAGAGTCAAGTAAGGATGCGTCAGCGTCAGAGATGGAGAACATGTGTCGTGCGGGATGAGGTCTGAGCAGAGTCGGGTTATCGTACAGAATGACTCGAACTCCGTCCTGTGAACACCTGATAGTAGCTCGGAAATGCTTCAGTAAGTCAAGTCCCATAATGGCATCGGGGGTGTTAGAGGAAAGTAGAAACGTCGTGTCAGTGGGGTTACTGTCCAACTCGAAGGAAACCGGTGCGGATAAGGGGTTAGTGGAGGGCGTTCCATCAAAGCCTATTGATGTTATGTGTGAGTCAGACAAGGGTGCCCTTGGAATCAGTCGTTTAGATAACGCACTACGTGTTGCGCCAGTGTCTACCAGGAATGGAGACTTCGTACCTAGGACCTTAGCGGTGACATAAGGACCTTGCTGGTCAACATAGAGCTCGACTGGATCCCTTCCTTGCCCTTGGCAGTCCTATGCAAAGTCGCGGGCATTGTCGCAGTCAGACTGTTGGCACTGATTCTGCCGGGGACGGTCAAACGTGTTCGGTCTGCCAGGTCTGTCATTGTTGGTGTCGTGGGTGTGCCCTCGTCCCTGCCCTCTAGTCTTGGGGCCATTCGTCATGTCCCTCGTCTCTTTATTTGTAATCATTTCCAGAAGAACCGGACATTGAGACTTCCAGTGGCCAAATCCTTTGCAAAACGCACACTGGTTCTCATCGAGGTCCGTTCGTGGAGCGCCGGGTGTGGGTGTGCGGTCTCTAGGGGGTGGATTTCTAGGGGCATTCGACTGGTAGTTTCCTCTATACTGTTCCCTTCCTGTCGTCACTCCTTGCAATTGAGCAATCATCACTCGTTCTTTCAAGTCCTTTTTCTTTTTCTCAGTCGCCCTATCGTTCTCGTTCTTTTGGTGTTCGTAGTACTGAGCCATCTGAAGGATAGCTGCAGGTTTGGAGGCCCCCCAACTACTCTCGCTCGTCTGTAATTTCTGGGAGACCTCTTGCGATAGACCCTTTACGTAGTTTTGCACGAATAGGTGTTGTCCGGTTGCAGTGGTCATGTCTTGGCCACTGTAGTCGGAGAACACCGTCTCAAATCGGGAGAAGTATTCTGATACGTCTTACTGGGGTTTCTGACGGCAAGCCGTGACTATCGACCAGTCTACCTTCTTCTCTGGGATCAATGTCTTTAGCTTGTGAACTATTTTGTCCGGGAGTTCCAGTATGTCTTTTACAGGTTTCTTTCCGGGCTCTCGCTGTCTATCTAGTTCACTGAGTTGATTCCAGGTATGTCCGAACAGATCTGTGTGGTCGGTTTTCCGGATTTGCTTCCACACGTCAGCCGGCAGACATAACCCGAAAAACAAGTCAATGTCCGCTAGAGTCATTATTGTTGAACCCAAGGCTGTACCTAGTTCGGTATAAAATGCTGTCGGGTTCTTTCTTAAATCGGGCAGGGTTTGCCTAAAAGTTAAAATATCTTGCCGATCCCATGGTTGATAAACCCAGTTGTACACAACCCTCCCCTTCGCATCTGCGTGGTTGATATCGTCGTTTGTTCCCTGACCTCGCGGGGGAACCCAGTAGGGGGCGGCTTCTCTGATAGGCATCATAGTGTTGGCTACTTCTGATGAGGACCCAGTCGTTTCAGGGACTGTAATCTTAACTTCTGGTTTCTGTTCCGTGAGGTGGCGGAAGACCTCAAGCGTTTGCATGAAGAGGTCCGTCGCGTCGTGCTCAGCCTCGTCTCCAACATTGACTTTTCTATATAAAGCTGTCAGTTTAGCAGGACCTTGATTCTGATACCTATCCTCATATGCGTTCAGGGTGTGGTAGCTAAACCGTAACATGAAATACCGTCTGTGGCTACCAGCATGTGAATTGTGCATATCTATCGTGTATTCTTCGCTCTCCTTCCGTTCTACCAGTGTCTTTACTATCTTGTCAATTCCATCCCGCTCATCTTTGCTCAATCTATTCAGTCTGGCTGGTGGCTGCTTCCTAGTCTCGAGTTCATCTGATGTCGTTACTAATGCGGCCGGTGCGGAGGCCGGTGGGGTACTAGCTCCAAGGTTATTCTCATTTGCACTCGGAGCTGGCGGGTGCTGTACTAGAGGTTGGGAGGGGGCATATGGGGGGGGCATGTAGATGATCGGAGGACCTAGCAGTAACTCATTGTTCGCCCGTTGTTTGGAGGACAGCTCAGGGTAGAGCGTAGAGGGGGTCCTAACAGGGCATTGACCTACCGACTCAGATTCCTGCTTTTGCCTGCCCTCCTCTCTTTCTTTTATTTCTTCTTCTAGTTTCTTAGCGGTCAGGTGGGCTGCCTTTCGTAACTCTTTTCCTATTCTGGCTTCTTCTCTTTTCTTTCGTTGCTCTGCTTCTTTGCGCCACATGCCGAAACTATCAAGCATAGTGGGCGTTGTTTTATTGTTACAAAGGGCTGTTTCCAGCACGCTTATTTTTGCGTCATCGAAGGATCCTATCAGTGGCCACTGATTTTCCTGATCCTTTTTAGTATATTTATGCCATAACTTACTATAAGCTACGGCGACTAGTCCATACTTTAAAAACATATCCTTATTAGGGGTGCCCTCCAGAGGGGCCGGATGATCCACCTCTAATAAGCGGTCCGGGCTGAACCAACTACTGAACAATGGGGAGAAGATAGGCATGACGGGTTACAATGGGGACAAAAGTCTGCACTACCTATCCTTCACTACTTTGCGAAGACTAGACAGAATATTTCTATTCTACAGTATTCGCAAATAGGGAATACCCAAAGAGAGAACCAATTCCAAACAGTCAATGTTCGGGCAAACAATCAATCAATCAAATGAGGAAAAATAGGCGCGACGGGTTACAACGGGGGCAAAAGCCTGCGCTACCTACCCTTTCACTGCTTACAAAGACTAGACAGAATATCTCTATTCCACGTTATTTGTAAGCAGAGAATACCTCAAAAGAACCAGTATCGAACAATCAATGTCCGTTCAATCAAACAATCAGTGGCGAGAAAGAAATAGGCACGACGGGTTACAACGGGGGCAAAAGCCTGCGTTACCTATTCTTCACTATCCGCAAAGGAGGACAGGATACTTTTATCCTTCCCGTTTGTAGATAGAGAATTCTCGAGAAAGCAATCCTCGAACAAACAATGTTCGGGCAAACAATCAATCAGTGGGGGAGAAAGATAGGCACGACGGATTACAACGGGGGCAAAGGCCTGCGTTACCTACCCTTCACTACCTGCAAAGGAAGAGAGAATACTTTCTATTCCTCTCCATTTGTAGACAGAGAATCTCCAAGAGAACCAATAATTCGGAGAGTAATACTAGTATTTTCCAATCAATCAATCAATCAAATATTTCACAGTTTGTCGTGTTACACGACCTTACCCGGACAGCATGGACAGTTTCCTGTCTTCCGATTCCAGCGCCCGATCACTCGAGAGAGGTCTGCTCGGAACCAGTGAAGTTCGGATGATCGGCTGCCAGACGAGGGTCTATCGGGCAGGTGCACTTCCCGATCGTTGCAGTCGTTCATTCCGTCGTCAGGACCTCTCCCACTGGATCCACGTGTCGCTGATGGGCCCCACGTTGGGCACCAATTGTAAACAAAAGGGTTCAGGCAGATCAGGTCGATTACCCCTTTTCAAGGTTTGCCCGGCGTTAGCCGCTTCTCACCCAACTCACGATTATCAAATAAAAAGGCAGGCGCTGGAGACTGGAAGGCAGGAAACAGGAGTTTATTTCCGACGGAGCAGAACACATCAGATCAGACAACGAGGTATCGTTTCGAGGTGCTCTAACCGCATCTCTGAGGCCTGGCCTCTTATACACATGTTTATGGCTTCATTACATTTATGACATCCGTGGTATTGCTTTGAAGTTCACAAAGGCATCTTTGGAATCCCCGGTTCAGGCCCGTTCTCACACATATCTACAGTAGAGGTCCCCACCCAAATCACAGCATGATGGCTATCGCACAGCTGGACATTCCGCTGGGAACAGGAATGTGGGCGATCGGTCCGATCTAGGGGGGTGAAGGCATTGATTAATCCCCGCTCCTTTGATGTGGGGCGAGGTCCTACTGTAGGGGGCAATAAACTGCATCTGCTGAGCTAAGTGATGGCCTGGGGTCAGGCCGGACAATCGGGCAGGGAGGAAGAGGTTATCAAAAGGGCCTGTTCTATGAATGAGATGAAAGAGTGAGGGGGGTTCAGCACGGGATGTGGCTCGGAGGCAGGGTCGCGCTGGAGGTGCGTTTATGACCCAAGCAGGAGAGACCGGGGGTTGTCGGGGATGCTTGCGAGGCTGGGAAGTGAGGGGGAGAGAGAGACGCTGGCTATCGGGAGTGGGCAGAGAGGCCATGGCAATCAAAATGGTTGCTGCTTACGCGCACGTATGGATCTGAAAAGGACAAGATGGCGCCGATAATGTTTACGCCACAATCCAGATTTTAACATAGTGTGGCATTAACCCAGGAGTTGGAGGGAGCTGATAGGCACTGCTACAGTCACAGTGTGGCATTAAACCGGGAGCTGGCATTCACTGCTACAGCCACAGTGTGGCATTGACTAAGAAATGGCACATACTGCTACAGCCACAGTGTGGTATTAACCAAGGAGCTCGAAGGAGCCGGCTAGCACTGCTACAGCCACAGTGTGGCATTAAACTGGTAGCTGGAGGGAGCTGACAAACACTACTACAGTCACAGTGATGCATTAACCAAGGAGCCCGAGAGAGCTGGCAAGCACTGCCACTGCCACAGTGTGGCATTAACCCAGGAGCAGGAGGGAGCTGGAAACACTGCTGCAGCCAAAGTGTGGCATTAAATCAGGAGCGGGAAAACACTGCTACAGCCTCAGTGTGGTATTAACCGAGGAGCTGGAGGGAAATGGTAAACACTGCTACAGCCACAGTGTGGCATTAACCGAGGAGCAGGAGGGAGCTGGCAAACACTGCTACAGCCACAGTGTGGCATTAACCGAGGAGCAGGAGGGAGCTGGCAAACACTGCTACAGCCACAGTGTGGCATTAACCCAGGAGCAGGAGGGAGCTGGCAAACACTGTTACAGCCACAGTGTGGCATTAACCCAGGAGCAGGAGGGAGCTGCCAAGCACTGCTACAGCCACAGTGTGGCATTAACCGAGGAGCAGGAGGGAGCTGGCAAACACTGCTACAGCCACAGTGTGGTATTAACCGAGGAGCAGGAGGGAGCTGGCAAACACTGCTACAGCCATATTGTGGTATTAACCGAGGAGCAGGAGGGAGCTGGCAAACACTGCTACAGCCACAGTGTGGTATTAACCGAGGAGCAGGAGGGAGCTGGCAAACACTGCTACAGCCATAGTGTGGTATTAACCGAGGAGCAGGAGGGAGCTGGCAAACACTGCTACAGCCACAGTGAGGCATTAACCCGGTAGCTGGAGGGAGCTGACAAACACTACTACAGTCACAGTGATGCATTAACCAAGGAGCTAGAGGGAGCTGGCAAGCACTGCTACAGCCACAGTGTGGCATTAACCCAGGAGCAGGAGGGAGCTGGAAACACTGCTACAGCCACAGTGTGGCATTAAATCAGGAGCGGGAAAACACAGCTACAGCCTCAGTGTGGTATTAACCGAGGAGCTGGAGGAAAATGGTAAACACTGCTACAGCCACAGTGTGGCATTAACCGAGGAGCAGGAGGGAGCTGGCAAACACTGCTACAGCCACATTGTGGCATTAACCCAGGAGCAGGAGGGAGCTGGCAAACACTGATACAGGCACAGTGTGGCATTAACCGAGGAGCAGGAGGGAGCTGGCAAACACTGCTACAGCCACAGTGTGGTATTAACCGAGGAGCAGGAGGGAGCTGGCAAACACTGCTACAGTCACAGTGTGGCATTAACTCTGGAACTGGCCAACACTGCTGCAGCCACAGTGTGGCATTAACTCAGGTTTTGGAGGGAGCTGGCAAATACTGCTACAGCCACAGCATGGCATTAACTGAGGAGGTGGAGGGAGCTGGCAAACACTTCTACAGCCATAGGGTGGCATTAACCCGGGAGCTGGCAAACACTGCTACAACCACAGTGTGGCATTAACGGAGGAGGGAGCTGGCAAACACTGCTACAGCACAGTGCGGCATTAACCGAGGGGCTGGAGGGAGCTGGCAAACACTGCTACAGCCACAGTGTGGTATTAACCGAGGAGCAGGAGGGAGCTGGGAAATACTGATACAGCCTTAGTGTGGTATTAACCGAGAAGCTGGCAGGAGCTGGCAAACACTGCTACAGCCACAGTGTGGCATTAACCCAGGAGCAGGAGGAAGCTGGGAAACACTGCTACGCCCACGTGTGGCATTAACCGAGGAGCTGGAGGGAGCTGGAAAACACTGCTACAGCCACAGTGTGGCATTAACCCAGGTATTGGAGGGAAATGGCAAGTACTGCTACAGCCACAGTGTGGAATTACCTGATGAGCTGGAGGGAGCTGGCTAGCACTACTACAGCCCAGTGTGGCATTAACTGAGGAGCTGGAGGGAGCTGGGAAAATTCTGCTACAGCCTTAGTGTGGTATTAACCGAGAAGCTGGTAGGAGCTGGCAAACACTGCTATAGCCAGAGTGTGGTGTTAACCCAGGAGTGGGAGGGAGCTGATAGGCACTGCTACAGTCACAGTGTGGCATTGAACCGGGAGCTGGCATACACTGCTACAGCCACAGTGTGGCATTAACCCGGTAGCTGGATGGAGCTGATAAACACTACTACAGTCACAGTGATGCATTAACCAAGGAGCTAGAGGGAGCTGGCAAGCACTGCTACAGCCACAGTGTGGCATTAACCCAGGAGCAGGAGGGAGCTGGAAACACTGCTGCAGCCAAAGTGTGGCATTAAATCAGGAGCGGGAAAACACTGCTACAGCCTCAGTGTGGTATTAACCGAGGAGCTGGAGGGAAATGGTAAACACTGCTACAGCCACAGTGTGGCATTAACCCAGGAGCAGGAGGGAGCTGGCAAACACTGCTACAGCCACAGTGTGGTATTAACCGAGGAGCAGGAGGGAGCTGGCAAACACTGCTACAGCCACAGTGTGGTAATAACCGAGGAGCAGGAGGGAGCTGGCAAACACTGCTACAGCCACAGTGTGGCATTAACTCTGGAACTGGCCAACACTGCTGCAGCCACAGTGTGGCATTAACGCAGGTGTTTGAGGGAGCTGGCAAATACTGCTACAGCCACAGCGTGGCATTAACTGAGGAGCTGGAGGGAGCTGGCAAACACTTCTACTGCCACAGGGTGGCATTAACCTGGGAGCTGGCAAACACTGCTACAACCACAGTGTGGCATTAACGGAGGAGGGAGCTGGCAAACACTGCTACAGCACAGTGTGGCATTAACCGAGGACTGGAGGGAGCTGGCAAACACTGCTACAGCCACAGTGTGGTATTAACCGAGGAGCAGGAGGGAGCTGGGAAATACTGCTACAGCCTTAGTGTGGTATTAACCGAGAACCTGGCAGGAGCTGGCAAACACTGCTACAGCCACAGTGAGGCATTAACCCGGTAGCTCGAGGGAGCTGGCTAACACTGCTACAGCCACAGTGTGGCATTAACTGAGGAGTTGGAGGGAACTGGAAACACTGTTACAGCCAAAGTGTGGCAATACCCCCGGGAGCAGGTGGGATCTGGCAAACACTGCAACCGCCACAGTGTGGCATTAAATCAGGATCTGGCAAACACTGCTACAGCCACGGTGTGGCATTACCCCGGGAGCAGGTGGGAGCTGGCAAACACTGCAACCGCCACAGTGTGGCATTAAATCAGGAGCTGGCAAACACTGCTACAGCCACAGTGCGGCATTAACTGAGGAGCTGGAGGGAGCTGGCAAACACTGCTACGCCCACGTGTGGCATTAACTGAGGAGTTGGAGGGAACTGGAAACACTGCTACAGCCAAAGTGTGGCAATACCCCCGGGAGCAGGTGGGAGCTGGCAAACACTGCAACCGCCACAGTGTGGCATTAAATCAGGATCTGGCAAACACTGCTACAGCCAAGGTGTGGCATTACCCCGGGAGCAGGTGGGAGCTGGCAAACACTGCAACCGCCACAGTGTGGCATTAAATCAGGAGCTGGCAAACACTGCTACAGCCACAGTGTGGCATTAACTGAGGAGCTGGAGGGAGCTGGCAAACACTGCTACAGCCACAGTATGGCATAAACCCCTTCGCTGGTGGGGGAGGGGGCCGTGTGCGGTGCCGCCGTGCTGGTGACGAGCTCAGCTCGTCATGAAGTGCAGCGGAGCTGCCCTCATGACGAGCTCAGCTCGTCACTGCTGCACCTGTTTTTGGAACGTTCTGCACAGCGGGGAAATTAGCCCCGCGTGCGAACGTTCCAACGGCCGTGACGAGCTGAGCTCGTCAGCAGCACCCATGAGGTTAACCAAGGAACAGGAGGGATTTGGCAAACACTGCTACAGCCACAGTGCAGCATTAACTGAGGAGCTGGAGGGAGCTGGCAAACACTGCTACAGCCTCAGTGTGGCATTAACCCAGGAGCAGGAGGGAGCTGGCAAACACTGCTACAGCCACAGTGCAGCATTAACTGAGGAGCTGGAGGGAGCTGGCAAACACTGCTACAGCCACAGTGTGGTATTAACCGAGGAGCAGGAGGGAGCTGGCAAACACTGCTACAGCCACAGTGGGGCGTTAACTCGGGAACTGTCCAACACTGCTGCAGCCACAGAGTGGCATTAACCCAGGGGCAGGAGGGAGCTGGCAAACACTGCTTCAGCCACAGTGTGGTATTAACCGAGGAGCTAGAGGGAGCTGGCAAACACTGCTACAGCCACAGTGTGGCATTAACCCAGGAGGGAGATGGCAAATTCTGCTACACCCACAGTGTGGCATTAACTGAGGAGCTGGACGGAGCTGGAAACACTGCTACAGCCACAGTGTGGCATTACCGCAGGAGCTGGCAAACACTGCTACAGCCACAGTGTGACATTAACGCAGGAGGGAGCTGGCAAACACTGCTACTGCCACAGTGTGGTATTAACCGAGGAGCAGGAGTGAGCTGGCAAACACTGTTATAGCCACAGTGTGGCATTAACCGAGGAGCAGGAGGGAGCAGGCAAACACTGCTACAGCCACTGTGTGGCATTAACCCAGGAGCTTGAGGGAGCTGGCAAACACTGCTGCAGCCACAGTGTGGCATTAACTCAGGTGTTGGAGGAAGCTGGCAAATACTGCTACAGCCACAGTGTGGCATTAACTGAGGAGCTGGAGGGAGCTGGCAAACACTTCTACTGCCAGAGGGTGGCATTAACCCGGGAGCTGGCAAACACTGCTACAACCACAGTGTGGCATTAACCGAGGAGCTGGAGGGAGCTGGCAAACACTGCTACAGCCACAGTGTGGTATTAACCGAGGAGCAGGAGGGAGCTGGGAAATACTGCTACAGCCTTAGTGTGGTATTAACCGAGAAGCTGGCAGGAGCTGGCAAACACTGCTACAGCCACAGTGAGGCATTAACCCGGTAGCTCAAGGGAGCTGGCTAACACTGCTACAGTCACAGTGTGGCATTAACCCAGGAGCAGGTGGAAGCTGGCTAACACTGCTACGCCCACGTGTGGCATTAACTGAGGAGTTGGAGGGAACTGGAAACACTGCTACAGCCAAAGTGTGGCAATACCCCCGGGAGCAGGTGGGAGCTGGCAAACACTGCAATCGCCACAGTGTGGCATTAAATCAGGATCTGGCAAACACTGCTACAGCCACGGTGTGGCATTACCCCGGGAGCAGGTAGGAGCTGGCAAACACTGCAACCGCCACAGTGTGGCATTAAATCAGGAGCTGGCAAACACTGCTACAGCCACAGTGTGGCATTAACTGAGGAGCTGGAGGGAGCTGGCAAACACTGCTACAGCCACAGTATGGCATAAACCCCTTCGCTGCTGGGGGAGGGGGGCCGTGCGCGGTGCCGCCGTGCTGGTGACGAGCTCAGCTCGTCATGAAGTGCAGCGGAGCTGCCCTCATGACGAGCTCAGCTCGTCACTGCTGCACCTGTTTTTGGAACGTTCAGCACAGCGGGGAAATTAGCCCCGCGTGCGAACGTTCCAACGGCCGTGACGAGCTGAGCTCGTCAGCAGCACCCATGAGGTTAACCAAGGAACAGGAGGGAGCTGGCAAACACTGCTACAGCCACAGTGCAGCATTAACTGAGGAGCTGGAGGGAGTTGGCAAACACTGCTACAGCCTCAGTGTGGCATTAACCCAGGAGCAGGAGGGAGCTGGCAAACACTGCTACAGCCACAGTGCAGCATTAACTGAGGAGCTGGAGGGAGCTGGCAAACACTGCTACAGCCACAGTGTGGTATTAACCGAGGAGCAGGAGGGAGCTGGCAAACACTGCTACAGCCACAGTGGCGCGTTAACTCGGGAACTGTCCAACACTGCTGCAGCCACAGAGTGGCATTAACCCAGGGGCAGGAGGGAGCTGGCAAACACTGCTACAGCCACAGTGTGGTATTAACCGAGGAGCTAGAGGGAGCTGGCAAACACTGCTACAGCCACAGTGTGGCATTAACCCAGGAGGGAGATGGCAAATTCTGCTACACCCACAGTGTGGCATTAACTGAGGAGCTGGACAGAGCTGGAAACACTGCTACAGCCACAGTGTGGCATTACCGCAGGAGCTGGCAAACACTGCTACAGCCACAGTGTGACATTAACGCAGAAGGGAGCTGGCAAACACTGCTACTGCCACAGTGTGGTATTAACCGAGGAGCAGGAGTGAGCTGGCAAACACTGTTATAGCCACAGTGTGGCATTAACCGAGGAGCAGGAGGGAGCTGGCAAACACTGCTACAGCCACTGTGTGGCATTAACCCAGGAGCTGGAGGGAGCTGGCAAACACTGCTACAGCCACAGTGAGGCATTAACCGAGGAGCTGGAGGGAGCTGGCAAACACTGTTATAGCCACAGTGTGGCATTAACCGAGGAGCAGGAGGGAGCTGGCAAACACTGCTACAGCCACTGTGTGGCATTAACCCAGGAGCTGGAGGGAGCTGGCAAACACTGCTACAGCCACAGTGAGGCATTAACCGAGGAGCTGGAGGGAGCTGGCAAACACTGCTACAGCCACAGTGTGGCATTAACCGAGGAGCTGGAGGGAGCTGGCAAACACTGCTACAGCCACAGTGTGGCATTAACCGAGGAGCTGGAGGGAGCTGGCAAACACTGTTATAGCCACAGTGTGGCATTAACCGAGGAGCTGGAGGGAGCTGGCAAACACTGCTACAGCCACAGTGTGGCATTAACCGAGGAGCTGGAGGGAGCTGGCTGGCAAACACTGCTACAGCCACAGTGTGGCATTAACTGAGGAGCTGGAGTGAGCTGGCAAACACTGTTATAGCCACAGTGTGGCATTAACCGAGGAGCAGGAGGGAGCAGGCAAACACTGCTACAGCCACTGTGTGGCATTAACCCAGGAGCTGGAGGGAGCTGGCAAACACTGCTGCAGCCACAGTGTGGCATTAACTCAGGTGTTGGAGGGAGCTGGCAAATACTGCTACAGCCACAGCGTGGCATTAACTGAGGAGCTGGAGGGAGCTGGCAAACACTTCTACTGCCAGAGGGTGGCATTAACCCGGGAGCTGGCAAACACTGCTACAACCACAGTGTGGCATTAACGGAGGAGGGAGCTGGCAAACACTGCTACAGCACAGTGCGGCATTAACCGAGGAGCTGGAGGGAGCTGGCAAACACTGCTACAGCCACAGTGTGGTATTAACAGAGGAGCAGGAGGGAGCTGGGAAATACTGCTACAGCCTTAGTGTGGTATTAACCGAGAAGCTGGCAGGAGCTGGCAAACACTGCTACAGCCACAGTGAGGCATTAACCCGGTAGCTCAAGGGAGCTGGCTAACACTGCTACAGCCACAGTGTGGCATTAACCCAGGAGCAGGTGGAAGCTGGGAAACACTGCTACGCCCACGTGTGGTTTTAACTGAGGAGTTGGAGGGAACTGGAAACACTGCTACAGCCAAAGTGTGGCAATACCCCCGGGAGCAGGTGGGAGCTGGCAAACACTGCTACAGCCACGGTGTGGCATTACCCCGGGAGCAGGTAGGAGCTGGCAAACACTGCAACCGCCACAGTGTGGCATTAAATCAGGAGCTGGCAAACACTGCTACAGCCACAGTGTGGCATTAACTGAGGAGCTGGAGGGAGCTGGCAAACACTGCTACAGCCACAGTATGGCATAAACCCCTTCGCTGCTGGGGGAGGGGGCCGTGCGCGGTGCCGCCGTGCTGGTGACGAGCTCAGCTCGTCATGAAGTGCAGCGGAGCTGCCCTCATGACGAGCTCAGCTCGTCACTGCTGCACCTGTTTTTGGAACGTTCAGCACAGCGGGGAAATTAGCCCCGCGTGCGAACGTTCCAACGGGCGTGACGAGCTGAGCTCGTCAGCAGCACCCATGAGGTTAACCAAGGAACAGGAGGGAGCTGGCAAACACTGCTACAGCCACAGTGCAGCATTAACTGAGGAGCTGGAGGGAGCTGGCAAACACTGCTACAGCCACAGTGTGGTATTAACCGAGGAGCAGGAGGGAGCTGGCAAACACTGCTACAGCCACAGTGGGGCGCTAACTCGGGAACTGTCCAACACTGCTGCAGCCACAGAGTGGCATTAACCCAGGGGCAGGAGGGAGCTGGCAAACACTGCTACAGCCACAGTGTGGTATTAACCGAGGAGCTAGAGGGAGCTGGCAAACACTGCTACAGCCACAGTGTGGCATTAACCCAGGAGGGAGATGGCAAATTCTGCTACACCCACAGTGTGGCATTAACTGAGGAGCTGGACGGAGCTGGAAACACTGCTACAGCCACAGTGTGGCATTACCGCAGGAGCTGGCAAACACTGCTACAGCCACAGTGTGACATTAACGCAGAAGGGAGCTGGCAAACACTGCTACTGCCACAGTGTGGTATTAACCGAGGAGCAGGAGTGAGCTGGCAAACACTGTTATAGCCACAGTGTGGCATTAACCGAGGAGCAGGAGGGAGCTGGCAAACACTGCTACAGCCACTGTGTGGCATTAACCCAGGAGCTGGAGGGAGCTGGCAAACACTGCTACAGCCACAGTGAGGCATTAACCGAGGAGCTGGAGGGAGCTGGCAAACACTGCTACAGCCACAGTGTGGCATTAACCGAGGAGCTGGAGGGAGCTGGCAAACACTGCTAGAGCCACAGTGTGGCATTAACCGAGGAGCTGGAGGGAGCTGGCAAACACTGCTACAGCCACAGTGTGGCATTAACCGAGGAGCTGGAGGGAGCTGGCAAACACTGCTACAGCCACAGTGTGGCATTAACCGAGGAGCTGGAGGGAGCTGGCAAACACTGCTACAGACACAGTGTGGCATTAACCGAGGAGCTGGAGGGAGCTGGCAAACACTGCTACAGCCACAGTGTGGCATTAACTGAGGAGCTGGAGTGAGCTGGCAAACACTGCTATAGCCACAATGTGGCATTAACCGAGAAGCAGGAGGGAGCTGGCAAATACTGCTACAGCCACAGAGTGGCATTATCCCGGTAGCTGGAGGGAGCTATCAAACACTACTACAGCCACAGTGAGGCGTTAACCGAGGACCTGGAGGGAGCTGGCAAGCAATGCTACAGCCACAGTGTGGCATTAACCTGGAAGTTGGAGGGGGCTGCAAACACTGCTACAGCCACAGTGTGGCATTAACCCAGGAGCAGGAGGGAGCTGGGAAACACTGCTACAGCCAAAATGTGGCATTAACCCGGTAGCTGGAGGGATCTGGCAAATACTGCTACAGCCACAGAGTGGCATTAACTCAGGAGCTGGCAAACACTGCTAAAGCCAAAGTGTGGCATTAACCCAGGAGTTGGAGGGAGCTGGCAAACACTGCTACAGCCACAGTGTGGCATTAACCAAGGAGGTGAAGGGTTCTGGCAAACACTGCTACAGCCACAGTGTTGCATTAAATGTTAAATGTTAAATGTCGTATACTTGTAAAGCGCACAGCTGCCCCAGCAAAGGGGCGTCCCGGCGCTGTATACCGCTGGGGAACCCGTCCTGGCTTTTCCTGTGGGATGGTCCCTACTGGGAATCCCCAAGGTGGAGCCAGGCATCCCCGGCGTTGATGGGGCCGTTGTGGAGATTAGGCAAGCTAATGCCCAGAGTTGCCGAGTGGGACCCCAGGTTAGATTAGGCACCGGGGCGAGAATTGTTGAGTCCGCTGACCCTGGTCCTGACCCTGCCGCGTCGGGAATTGAACCCTGGTCCCGGGCCGACTTCTGCTCCCGGGTCTGCCGCCTCTAACCAGTGAGCCACACCACTCCACCTATGGAGTGGTGTGGAACTGGCCAACACTGCTGCAGCCACAGTGTGGCATTAACCCAGGAGCAGGAGGGAGCTGGCAAACACTGCTACACCCACGTGTGACATTAACCGAGGAGCTGGCAAACACTGCTACAGCCAAAATGTGGCATTAACCGAGAAGCAGGAGTGTAGGTGAACAGTGATGGGTTGGAGTGAGATGCAATGAAGTGTTGGTGAACAGTGATGGGGTGGAGTGAGATGCAATGAAGTGTATGTGAACAGTGATGGGTTGGAGTGAGATGCAATGAAGTGTATGTGAACAGTGATGGGGTGGAGTGAGATGCAATGAAGTGTCGGTGAACAGTGATGGGGTGGAGTGAGATGCAATGAAGTGTATGTGAACAGTGATGGGGTGGAGTGACATGCAATGAAGTGTATGTGAACAGTGATGGGGTGGAGTGAGATGCAATGAAGTGTATGTGAACAGTGATGGGGTGGAGTGAGATGCAATGAAGTGTATGTGAACAGTGATGGGGTGGAGTGAGATGCAATGAAGTGTAGGTGAACAGTGATGGGGTGGAGTGAGATGCAATGAGGTGTATGTGAACAGTGGAGGGGTGGAGTGAGATGCCATGAAGTGTGTGAGTCAGTGATGAGAAATAAAAGAGCTACCACTAGAGTCTACGAGGCGTGTGCAGGTGCGGTGCTGGTGCTGTAGGACTTTAGTTGTACTGTTGTCACCCCATCACCTTTAAGTTGCTGTGCCTTAGATACTTATACACCTGCAGCTACATCAGTTACTCATACAATGTTCTTTCCTCTAGGTTCTGGCTCTCTGGATCTTCTCCTTCTGTCGTTGCTGATGTCTCCTGTACTCCTAGGCGCTGTGTTCTCTTTCTTCCTAGACAACACTGTCTCAGGTGAGAAAAAGCTTGCATGGCATTGGCCACTTTGAGTTCCCACAGGCCATCCCATGGGATCCAACAAGGAGCTGTTCATTGAGCCACCTCCATGCTGCAGTGTGATCCCAATCCAGACTGATGGTCAATCAGGAGATGGTTAGCTTGTGATCTTCGAGTTGAACATGGATTGCTGTTTGAATGATCTTGCCATTGAAGGCTGGATGAGTGTTGAACCAGGAGTTGGAGAGGTCATCAGAGTCTAGAGTAGGTCTCTTTAGGAGTGGGAGTGCCTGTCCTGGCTTCAGAGCTTCTGGAGGTGTTCGAAATGTCGTGTAGATGTAAGGGAACGTCCGCGGGGAGAGATTTCACGAGGGACAATGGCAAGACATCCTATTTATAGGAAGTGGTTTTGATGGCATTGAGAATATGTTGGTGAGATTGGTGATACACAGGGCTTTGAGGAATGATCACTGTGAAATTGTATAAGCAGGGGTGGGACTAGGGGGAGAAGTAGGCTTTGTGCTGCCAATGTGTTGTGTGTGTGTAGGGGTAGAAGCAGGCTCGGTGCAGCCAATGTGTTGTGTGGGTGTAGGGGGAGAAGCAGGCTTTGTGCAGCCAATGTGTTGTGTGGGTGTCAGATATAGATAAATACACCAGAAGTAGTAAATTCAGACGTCCATAATGGTGGTCCCTGTTTTCATGATTGCCCTCATCTTACTCATTCTCCTCAATACTGGATAATAATACTGCAATGCCGTCTCACTCATTTCCTCAAACTAACCTTACACACTTGAGTCCCGAACATTCTGTGTGATAATGACAAACACAACATCAGTCAAGTCCTGCTTAACCCTTTCTTGCTTACCTTATGCAGTAGTATGGAATATCATTCCTCACTTTCTCGTTGACCTCATGCATCCTTATGGAACCTCCCTCATGCCTTATCACTGCCCATACACACTTCAGTGAAGTTCACTCATCTCGTTTTCACTGGTCTCTTACACTTTTATGGAGCGGAGAGAGGGAGAGGATGTGGTGCAGGGGTCAGAGCTTGCATCAAGGACCCTGACCGAGTAAGAAGTTCGCCTCTATGCGGTTTCCATCTAAGAAACTAAAGGATTCAATCGAGTGGCTTCTATCGTCTGAATACTTTGTATATTCACATCGCGCTACAACGCAGAGACTTAAGGAGCCTATATTTGAGGCTTGTAACTGAGAACTGCCACCTGTAGTACATTGAGTATTAGACAGCGACCTATCTGAAAACATAGACATTCGTGATTTCTCGAATTGTCGGACAACGCTGGTATCCTCAAGCTCGTCAAGTATAATAAATAGACTGGAGAGGCGACGTAATCTAAGATCTCCGTGTGCAGGAAGTCCTTGAATCCTGGGAATAAAGACCCAAATAGTCAATGTGCTGAAGTATCCGAGTACCTGGCTTTGCCATTATAACTAGAACCTTTTCTGATTAGAATTATTCTCAAACAGAAATGGTAACTCAGTTTTATGAATCACATGGATCCCCACAGTGTTGAAATTCTAACCACTGTGACGTGAATTATTGTGTCTAGTTCACTTCTGTTTTTGAAAGTTGTAATCTGTCTTGAGAAAGGCGCTGGTCGCCGAAACGCGTCGACACACAACTTATTCCTTTATGTCCACGAATTTTTTATGATATTATTTATGTATATGTACTTTCTATGGAAGGTATATTTTTAATTATTGATGTATGATACATGTATTTTTTTATGTGACTGTAATAAACTTTGTTACGACTTGAAACTGTTCAACTTTAGTGCTGGTCCTTTCATTAGAATTACTGCCTAGGTAGTTTGTTCCACAAAAAGCAGGGGTCAGAGCTGCCAGCTCGGGAGCTGGGGATCTGTGTTACGAGTCTCGGTGTCAGTGCAACATCGTGTGATTTGGGCAATTCACCTAGATTTCCTGTGCCCATGGACAACGCCTAGAAACCCTCATGGCTGATAAGCCGTGCTATATAAATAAACTAACAAGCAAACATGGACTCTCACTAATTTCTTATCATTGGCCTTACACACTTCAGTGAAGCTTCCCTCATCTCCTTATCACTGGCCTCTTACACTTTTATGCAGTCTCACTCATCCCTTATCACTGGCCTCTTACACATTTATGGAGTCTCACTTATTTCTTATCTGGCCTCTCACACTTTGACTGTGTCTCACTAATATCTTATCACTGGCCTCTTACACTTTGACGCAGTCTCACTCATCTCTTATCACTGGCTTCTTACACTTAGAAGCCAGTGATAAGAGATGAGTGAGACTGCGTCAAAGTGTAAGAAGCCAGTGATAAGAGATGAGTGAGACTGCGTCAAACACTTTTATGGAGTCTCACTCATGTCTTATCACCAGCCTCTTACACTTTGATGGAGTCTCTCTCATCTGTTATCATTGCCCTCCTACCCTTTTGTGGAGTCTCTCTCATCTCCTTATCACTGGCCTCTTACACTTTTGAGTCTCACTCATCTCTTATCACTGGCCTCTTACACTTTGATGGAGTCTCACTCATCTCTTATCACCAGCCCCTTACACTTTGATGGAGTCTCACCCAATTCTTATCACAGGCACCTTGAATGTTGATGTTGTCTCACTCATCTCTTATCACAGGCCCCTTACACGTTTATGCAGTCTTACTCAACTCCTATCACTGGCCTCTTAAACCTTTATGTTGTCTCACTCATCTCTTATCACTGGCCTCTTACACTTTGATGGTGTCTCACTCAACTCTTATCACCGGCCCCTTAAATTTTGATGGAGTCTCACTCATCCCTCATCACTGGCCCCTTACAATTTACTGGCCTTTTACACTTTTATGGAGTTTCACTCATCTCCTGATCACTGGCCTCCTACAAGTTTATGCTGTCTTACTCAACTCTTATCACTGTCCTCTTACACGTTTGTGCAGTCTTACTCAACTCTTATCCATCAATCAGGGATTTGTATAGTGCGCTACTCACCCGTGAGGGTCTCAAGGCGCTGAGGGGGGTGGGGGGGCAGCGGCTTGGATCAGTGGAAGAGCCAGGTCTTGAGGTCCTTCCTGAACGTGTGCAGGGTCGGGGAGCATCTGATGTTCACAGGGAGATTGTTCCAGGTATTGGCTGCGATGTAGGAGAAAGCTCTTCTGCCGGTTTGGTTTCTGCAGATGCGGGGGACCTCGGCCAGGTCGAGGTCTGTGGAGCGGAGGTTCCCTTGGGTACATGGAAGGATACTCTTTCGTTGAGGTATTTGGGTCCGATGTTGTTGAGGGATTTGTAGGCGTGGGTGAGGAGTTTGAAGGTGACCCTCTTCTCGACGGGGAGCTGGTGGAGGCCTTGTAAGTGTTGGGTCATGTGCTCGTGATGCGGAGTCCCAAGGACGAGCCTGGCAGCAGCGTTCTGGATGGTTTGGAGTTTGAGTAGAAGAGTTCCATTCATTCCGGTGCAGAGGGCATTGCCGTAGTCCAGTCTGCTGGTTATGAGTGTGTGGGTGACAGTCTTTCTGCAGTCAGAGGGGATCCATTTGAAGGTCATATGGAGGATGCGAAGACAGTCGAAACTAGTGAAAGCAACGGCGTTGATATGGCGGCTGATGGAGAGGGAAGAGTCCAAGATGATGCTGAGGTTACGAGCGTGGTCTCTCGGGGAGGGTGGATTCCTAAGGGCGGAGGGCCACCAACTGTTGTCCCAGGCGGAGGTACAGGGTCCGAGGATGAGGACCTTGGTCTTCTCCGAGTTGATCTTCAAGCAGTTGTCTTGCATCCTGGCTTCCAAGTTTTCCATTCCTTCCTGGAAGCAGAGTTCGGTGTCTTTGGGATTCTTCATGAGCGAGAGGATGGGCTGGGTGTCATCGGCGTAGGATACGATGCTAAGCCCATGTTGTCTGACGATGGCGGTGAGGGGGGCCATGTAGATGTTGAAGAGCTTTGGGCTGAGTGAAGACCCCTGGGGCACTCCGCAGTTGACTTCCGTGGGTTTGGAGAGGAAGGGAGGGAGTCAAATTCTCTGGGTTCTGCCGCATAGGAAGGATTGGATCCAGTCGAAGGTGGCTCCTTGTATCCCTGCGTCGTGAAGTCTGGCTGCAAGCATGCGATGTGAGACGGTGTTGAAGGCGGCGGAGAGGTCTAGAAGGATGAGGGCCGCTGTGTGTCCCTGGTCTAGAAGCATTCAGATGTCGTCAGTGGTGGCGAGGAGGGCGGTCTCAGTGCTGTGGTTGCTGCAGAATCTGGACTGGGAAGCGTTGAGGATGGAGTTTTCTTCGATGAAGGCGGTCAGCTGGGTGTCCACGAGTCTCTCAGTGACTTTGGGTGCGAAGGGGAGGAGAGAGATGGGCTGGTAGTTTTACAGGTCTGTTGGGTCGGCTGTGGTATTCTTGACGAGGGGCTTTCCCTCCGCCTGTTTCCAGTCGTCTGGGCGGATGTTGGATCTGAGGGAGAAGGTTATTGTCCGTCCTAGTTCAGGTGCCATGACAGCGGCGGCCCTGTGGAAGATGTGAGGCAGGCAGGGGTCCGTTGAGACCCCTGGGGATTTTTCTTCATGCTTGCGGTGATGAGTTCTACCCAGTACGTGATGGTTGGCTTGTCAGCGGTGGTGGGGAGGGGGTTAGTGTCCGGTGCTGGTTTGCTGAAGTTGTTGTAGAGGGCCTTAATCTTCAGATGGAAGTTGGAGCTACGCTTGTTGCAGAGTTCCTGGGAGGGCCTGACGTCCGTGGCTTCGCAGGTGGGTGTTGCGAATTGCTGTATGACGTTTAACAGCTCCTTGACATTGGTCACGTTGGTCTGGACTTTATCTCTTATGAAGGTCTGTTTGGTGTCTCATCCCCTTATGACTGGACTCTTACATTATTATACAGCCTCACACATCCTCTCATCACTGGCATTTTACACTATCATGGAGTCTCATTCATTCCTTACTACGGACCTCATACAGTGCACTGACGTCCCGCTCATCCTCTTATGACTGGAGTTTTACACTATTACAGAGTCTCACTCGTTTCTAATCACCGACTTCAGACACTATTATTGAGGCTCAATCCTCACCTTGTTACTGGCCTACCACTCTTCAGTGTTTTCGGGCTCATCCCCTTATGGATGGCTTCTAACAGTCTTATAGAGTCTCACTCGTTGCTTAACACTGACATCATACACCTCAGTGAAGTCTCATTTATCGCCTTCTTAATAGCCTCTTACACTGTTATGTATTCACACTCACCCTCTCATAACTGACCTCATACACTTCAGTGAGGTCTCACTCGCGCCTCGTCACTGGCCTTGTGCACTGTTGTACAGTCTCACTCTTCTCCCAGTTACCATCACAGTAAAACTTCAGTGAGGTCTCACTCGCCCTTCGTGACTGACCTTATGCACTGTTATACTGTCTCACTCGTCTCCCTGTTACCATCACAGTACACTTGAGTAAGGTCTCACTCGCCCCTCGTCACTGGCCTCGTGTGCTATTATTTTGTCTCACTCTTCTCCTATTACTGGCATAGTAGACTTTGGTGAGGTCTCTCCCATCTCCCTGTTACAAGCATAGTACACTTCAGTGAAGTCTCACTCGCCCCTCGTCACTGGCCTTGTGCACTGTTACACGGTCTCACTCATGTCCCTGTTACTGGCATGATACACTTCAGTGAGGTCTCACTGAACCCTCGTGACTGGTCTTGTGCGCTGTTATACAGTCTCACTCATATCAGATACTGGCATAGCACACTTCAGTGAAGTCTCACTCGCCCCTCATCACTGGCCTTGCGCACTGTTATACAGTCTCACTCATCTCTTTCTTACAGGCATGGTGCACTTCAGTGAGGTGTCACTCACCCGTTATCATTGACCTTCTGCCCTGTTAAACAGTCTCACACATCTCCTTGTCACTGTTATAGGGTCTCACTCATCTCCCTTTGCCGGCATAGTGCACTTCAGTGAGGTCTCACTCACCCCTCGTATCTGGCATAGTACACTTCAGTGAGGTCTCACTCATTCCCTTGTCACTAGCCTTGTGCACTGTTATACATGGCATGGTCTACTGCAGTGAGATGTCACTCACCCCTTTTCTCTGGCCTCGTGCACTGTTATACAGTCTCACTCATCTCCCTGTTACAAGCATAGTACACTTCAGTGAGGTCTCACTCGCCCCTTGTCACTAGCCTCGTGCACTGTTATACAGACTCACTCAACTCCCTTTTACTGGCATAGTACACTTCAGTGAGGTCTCACTCGCCCCTCGTGACTGGCCTTGTGCACTGTTATACAGTCTCACTCATCTCCCTGTTACAAGCATAGTACACTTCAGTGAGGTCTCACTCGCCCCTCGTGACTGGCCTTGTGCACTGTTATACAGTCTCACTCATCTCCCTGTTACAAGCATAGTACACTTCAGTGAGGTCTCACTCGCCCCTCGTGACTGGCCTTGTGCACTGTTATACAGTCTCACTCATCTCCCTGTTACAAGCATAGTACACTTCAGTGAGGTCTCACTCGCCCCTCGTGACTGGCCTTGTGCACTGTTATACAGTCTCACTCATCTCCCTGTTACAAGCATAGTACACTTCAGTGAGGTCTCACTCGCCCCTCGTCACTGGCCTTGTGCACTGTTATACAGTCTCACTCATCTCTCTGTTACCGGCATGGTACACTTCCGTGAGGTCTCGCTCACTACTTGTCACTGGTCTCGTGCACTGTTATCCAGTCTCACTCAACTGTTTGTTATTGACATGGTACACTTTCGTGAGATGTTCTTCACCCCTTGTCACCGGACTTGTGCGCTGTTATACAGTCTCACTCATCTCCCTTTACCGGCATAGTACACTTCAGTGAGGTCTCACTCACCCCTTGTCACTAGCCTCGTGCACTGTTATCCAGTCTCACTCAACTACCTGTTACTGACATAGTACACTTCAGTGAGGTCTCACTCACCCCTCGTCACTGGACTTGTGTGCTGTTGTACGGTCTCACTCATCTCTCTGTTACCGGCATAGTACACTTCAGTGAGGTCTCGCTCACCCCTTGTCAGTGGCCTCAAGCACTGATATACAGTCTCACTCATCTCCTTCTTACAAGCATGGTACACTTCAGCGAGGTCTCACTCACCCCTTGCCACTGGCCTTGTGCGCTGTTATACAGTCTCACTCAACTACCTGTTACCGGCATGGTCCACTTCAGAGGGGTTTCCCTCCCCCTATCACGAGCCTCACACACCCCTACACAGGCTCATTGCTTTCCTGGCAGTGATCTCCGGCCATATAATATACGTTCCAGCACATGTTGAGGTATAACTGTCCACTTACAACCAGTGAGGTACGAATTTAGCAAATGTCATTTCACTTTTTTCCAAATCTTCATTGCATTTACATCAATGCTTGGGTATTTGGAGTCACAGAAGGTCATTTCTTTGTACTTTAGAAGACACAAAGTTGTGATGCAGAAATTCCCACCATACACAAAAAAAAAAAATTAAACAAGTTTAAGAAACCCTGTTATTCTTTGTGTATTCAATCTTTTCATATACAAACAGTATTACTATTTTTAAATGTGATGATGGTAAATCTACAGGAAGATGAAGGACGTGAAACTCTTGACAAAGCATTCAATGTCCCCCATTGGTCTTCGAGAGTCTCTTTTCTCACAGTCCTCACAGCATGTCTCGTGTTTGCATTTCAGGCACTCTGGAGGAGCGGGGGCTACTGCCCGAACTGTCCCTTTGGACGCCAGACTCCGACAACGACTCTGTCCAGGCCCGTAAGAGGGAAACCCTGCGCGTGTACGGCCTCTCACGCACCCTCAGGAGGTGGCTCTGCCTTTCCCGCCTAAATGATACCTTCCTGTGTAGAACTTTCTGCCTTCCGGACTTGGAGGTGGACCCCAGGGAGGAGGAGAAGGTGGCCTCCTCGGAAGAGGGTGCCATTCTCTTAGAAAAGCCACCCAGTGTGGAGACTGAGCCAGTCATAGGACTATACCTAAGTGATGCCAAAGGAGACATCCAATCCGAGTGCTAACGGTCCCCGGCTCCAGTACAGAGGGGCGTCCGCTCTCCGCGGGGTCTCTCTAGTGGCAGCTGGAGGCACGCAGCCTGTGGAGGCCTGATGTCAATGTTGGGGTTTCATTTTTCACAGAAACTGTACAGTTCTACGTAGAAACTCTGGACTCCTTCAGCATATGTGTCATTTTGTTTCAAGGATCTTGGCAGCTAGGCTGGCACCAATGGACAGCCATCACTAACCTGACCCGGCGTGTAGTCTGTGTACTGAATAAATAGCCCAATGGGCGTGGACTGAACATCTTGTTGACTAAAAGTGGAATCTGTGTCTGTTTGTTTGTACACCACCCATGTGCCCAGCATAGGCAAGGGGACATAAAGAGACCTCTTGTGGAGGAACGTGTCCAGGCCTAGAGGCCTCATCTACAATCTGGTCTTCGGCTTTAGAAGCCAAATGTAGAGTGTTGAACCTGGTGCTGAAGGTCTCGTCAGGAGTACTGTGTACAGCACCTCTGTGCCCAGCAAAGGCAAGGAGACATAAAGAGACCTCTTGTAGAGGAACCTGTCCAGGTCTAGAAGCCTCATCTTCAATATGGTGTTCGTGTTATGAGAAAAATGAAAACTCCAAAAAGTAACGCCCTTTATTCACTGGTTCTCAAGCACCAACTGACAAGCAGTGTGCCAACATTCTAAGTTGAGCTTCACATCAAAAGTTCCAAGGAGGGAGATACCAAGGGTAGAAGAGTGGGGAGGGGGGTAAGAAGGGGAAAACCAAGGTAAAGATCAAGGATTCTTACAACTTATTACAACACATCGCCCTCACTAGGGAAGGAAACAAAACCAAAGGAAAACAATGGTAAATTGCAGCTCAAGAAATAACATTTGGTAGTCATTTTTCCAACAAGGAGGACGGCGACTTCTGATATCTTTGGATGGTTTAATCATAGGAAAAGTGTCCAGTGACTCGTTCGGACCATTATTGTCAGGTATGAATACATTGGGGAAATTAGCTAAATTGTCCATGCTTCAAGTGCTTCCATCTTCCAGTAGAACAGAGTTTCTGTTAACTTTGTTTATCCTCAAAGGTTTGGAGAAAGACGAGGTCTTAGAATGAGCTGTGTAAGGTCTTTTGATTACTACCGATTGACCAGTGCGCCAACCTCTGTTACTTGTTCCCCACTTTTGATCATATTTGCCTTTGTACTCAGATTGATGCTCAGCAAATTTGTCCAAAACAGCTGATCTGTCAACCCACATTGGACATCCCCCATTTAGCCAGCTAGGAGTTAACTTGGAGCCAGGATTCCTCCCTTTGAGAGAAGTAAAAGGAGAGATTCCAGAAATGCTATTGGCGATAGTATGGTAGGACCATCAAAATCTTTTTATGGCTTCATCTACTGGTTCTTTAGCGACACAAGCCAATTGAATAGTGTCTTTAATCATTCTGTTGGTCCTTTCAACTAATCAGTTGGCTTTGGGACAGTAGAGGGGAGATTTAATATGAGTCATGGACAACATGTTCATAAAATGTTTCATATCCGCAGAAGTTAATTGAACACCATTGTTGGTGATAGTGGTGTTAGGAATCCCTTTGACGAAGAACGTGTCCGTAAGGAATTCAATGAGAGTGATAGTGGTAATAGAAGTGACAAATTTAGTGCAAATCCAATGTGAATGATAGTCAATAAGCACAAACGTGAATCTCTGCTGTGGACTAAGTGTATTGAAAGGACCTATGATGTTGAGTCCTAACTTGTCCCATGGTTTTGAAGGAACAGGAACAGGAAGAAGAGGAGCTTTGCAAATAATTTTTGTTTTGTCACTTGACCCACATGCAAAGCAATCTTTTACTACAACTACAGATAAAGAGACCATGTTGGGAAACCAGTACACAGAGCACAGGTTGCACTGAAGGCTGAATGCTTACGCGAATACCTACGGGTAATTTTACTTATTTAATTTAGTTTTGTAATACATTTGCGCCGTTTCATTGTTTTATCTGTTTTCTACTGCCACCAAAAAAAAATTGCTTAAACCTACCTGATCACGGTGACAGCGCTCGGCTCCCTGCAGTCTCCCCGTTCCACCGCCAGTCATTAGCGGACTGTTTGATGTGGAGGGAGACTACGGGGGACAGCCTTTCTTTAAGAGTGCCTCACTTCCTGATAGGGCCATTGACAGCCACCATCTTGGAGACGTTAGCGGTATAGTTTTTCATCCAATTATCCAGCCAGATCACTACAAAGGCGGCAAATGCCGCGAGCGAGCTAAGACAGACACAGAGCACAGGTTGCACTGAAGGCTGAATGCTTACGCGAATACCTACGGGTAATTTTACTTTTGACAGCCGCCATCTTGGAGAGGTTAGCGGTATAGTTTTTCACCCAATTAGCCAGCCAGATCACTACAAAGATGGCAAATGCCGCGAACGCGCAGCAGGCACGCCGCTGGCGTGCCGAAGGCTCATCAAAGGCAAGCCCGTCTGCTCCTCGACTGGGCCCAGGGCCTGTCCCCCTTCCCGTCAAAACATAACTCCAAGTCGAATAGTTTTATTCTATTCGAGCTCCCAGCTAATCGACTTCAACAATACTGTCAATAATCATCATTGCCCCCTCTTGAAAGATGATGCTTTATGCAATAAGCAACTTTACAAATGTCCTAACTGCAGGTTCTCCATAGAACCAACAAGGGTTTTACGCTCTTCTACCATACACACCTCCCTAATTAAACCAGACACTATCAATTTTGCACTTATAAATGTCCACTCCCTGCCTAAACATAAGCTCAAAATACGAGATTTTCTCATCAATCTGAACTTGGATTTCCTATTCCCTACTGAAACCTGGGGGATCCTTCCTAGGGCCCTGATTTTTGCGTAGCCACACCGGAAGGCTACTGTATACTTAGGCAGGATAGGACATTAAAGAAAGGTGGAGGTTTAGCAATCATTTATTGTGATTAATACACAATCAAAACCAAAACCTTTAACTCCCTAGTCTGTGAGGCATTAACCTTTTCTATCATACTTTCAAACACTCAATCTTTTTTTTTTTTTTTATATATTTCTTTTTATTAAAGTGAAAAACAAATGAACATAAAAGAAAAAACAGCACAAGGCAGTACATTCATAAATGTGTCACATCAATGTGAGGATAGGGACATACAAATGCAATACAATCGACAGAATCTCGGGAGAGGCAGGGGAGAGGAATCGGAAACAGGAGAAATGGTTAAATGGTTACGGAGGAAACATCAGGTTGGGAGGGAAGCAGTTCAGTGTCTAAGTCCGCTTGGGGGGGAGCACATATCTCACCACGGTACGAGTTCCATTGGCTCCAGACCTTCCCCCATTTACGAGGCCTGCCACGGGCAACGTACACCGTCTTCTCTCTGAACATGCACCAATCCATGTTTTGTTTCCACGCCAGAACCGCAGGCGGCCTCTGGGCACCCCATAATTGGGCAATGTCTCTCTTGGCAATCATATTGCCCAGGGTTACCCATTGAAGCTCCGCCACATTGTAATCATTCGGCTCCCACATGTTCAACAAGCACCGCCTAGCCTCAGGCATCAACGTCACACCCGTGACCTCACTCATAATTTCAAGCACACGAGTCCAATAACGCGCCACCGCAGGACATTCCCAGATTATATGGAGGAAGGTACCCACGAGGCCATAACCACGCCTACACAGCCCATCCAGAGAAAATCCCATATGCACCAGACGAGGCCCAGTAACATAGATCCTGTGGAGAATTTTGAGTTGAACAAACCGAAGGCGCGCCGGGATTGCCACCTCCTTAGGGGAAGACACTGCCGCCTGCCAATCCTCATCGTCTAGCTCCAAGCCGTCACTAGTCCAAGCCTCTCGGAGGCGACATAGAAGGTCAACCCTGTTATTTATCAACTTTTTATATATTAGCGAAATCGTGCTGTCTGGGACATACCCGTCCAGTATACGGTCCTCAAGCGGGGATGCCTCCGGTATATCCACACCCACTGGAAAAACAGATAACAACGCATGTCGAATTTGTGCGTAACGAAAACATTCCCTAGCATTCAAATCATACTCTACCTTCAGTTCCTCAAACGTCTTGACCCTACCTTTGGTCCACACATCAGTCACCCTGCAGATACCAATTACGTCCCACTTATCGAATCCCTTCGTTTTCCATAGGGACCCCAGTCTCTCAGACGCATACAGCGGGGTCGCTCGAGTCAATTTATCCGTCCAACCCAGGGCGGCCGTGGCGCGATACCACACCTGTACTGCTATCCTGGTGGGGCCCGTGAGTGCCCTCCCCGCGGATCTTGCGTACAGAACCCTGTTGTAGTCCCCGCCGGGCAACAACCACTTATCCATCTAAAACGCCAGATTTGGCGCGGGACCATAAGTACAGTGGTTAATCGCCACCATCTGAGAGGCCCAGTAATAACGACGAATGTCAGGAAGCGCGATTCCACCATCATACCACAGGAGTATCATCTTCGCGAGGGCAACACGGGGACGACCCTTCCATAGCAATTGCCTCTGTAGACTTTCAACCTCCCGAAAGTAGCTAGCAGACACAGTGTCGAAAGTATTCTGCAACGCATATAAGAACCGGGGCAGCGACATCATCTTGAACAATGCCGCCCGTCCTAGAGGGGATAGAGGGAGCCTACGCCAAGCGGCAACGTCAGACTTGAGGCGCTGGAGCGGGGGCAACAAATTACGCTCATAACGGAGTACGGGGTCCAAGGTGATAAAGATCCCCAAATACTTGAATCCCTCCCGCACCACCTGAATAGGACATCCACGAGGCAAAAGGGGAGCGTCGCCCGAGAGAACATAGATACAAGACTTAGACCAGTTAATAACAAGACCGGAGTTTTTACGGAAAGAGTTCAAGACGTCGAACAGGACTATCAACGACTTCCGAGGTGACGTGAGATACAACAGGATATCGTCCGCGTACAAGGACACACGGTCCTCAAAGTCTGAAGTCCATCGAATGCCCTTCAAAGACGGCTCCCACCTCAGCCAGGCCGCCAGGGGTTCCAAGGCGAGAGCAAAAAGAAGTGGGGACAAGGGGCAACCCTGGCGCGTCCCTCTGCCAAGGGCAAATGGAGCAGACACTCGGCCGTTTACTACCACTTGCGCTAAAGGATCAGTGTAGAGCAACTTCACCCAGCTAATAAATACTGGGCCGAAACCGAACTTCGCAAGAGCCGCCCAAAGATATGGCCATTCCAGCGTATCAAACGCCATTGCGGCGTCCAAAGAACCCAAAATGGCCGGCTCACGTAACATCGCCGCCCTCGCAAGGGCACCGTGCAGGCGCCGGAGATTCAGTGCCGTGTTGCAATGTGGTATAAAACCGGATTGATTGGGGTGAACCAAGTCACCGATGATGGTTATTAAGCGATTAGCAAGCAATTTGGCCAGGATCTTAGGCTCGGCATTTAAAAGAGACATGGGTCTATATGAGGTGCAACGGTCACGCGGCCTCCCCTCTTTGTGTATTACAACAATAGAAGCCAGTCTTTGATCAGGAGGGAGGGAACCCGTTTCCAACGATTCCAAAAACATCGACCTGAGATAAGGGGCCATCGTATCCGGGCGAAGCTTGTAGAGCTCAATGGGGAGTCCATTCGGGCCCATTGCCTTCCCCGACCGAACCGCACGGATGGCATTCGCCACCTCCTCAACAGTAGGTGTGGCATCGAGGAGTTCCCTTTCAGGGTCGGACAAACAAGGCAACGCGATATCCCGCAAAAGTAGCCGAGAGTCCTGCTCAGGTCTATTTGACACAGGGGAATAGACATCCCGGAAATACTCCGCAAAACACTCCACTATCTCAGCAGGGCCAGTTATTCTCGCTCCATTCGAACTCTCAAGCACCGGAACCACACGACTAGCACACTCCTTCTTATCCAACCACGCGAGTAATTTCCCCGCTTTGTCACCCATATCATACAGACGTCCTAGCTGCTCTCTGCTCATTACTTTTGCAGCATCAGTAACCAGTGCTCTATAATCGAGTTGCTTGAGACCAAGGAGGTGCAGCCTATCCTGGGTGACCCCCGAATCCAACTCCCCCTCCAAAGCAGTTATTTCATTTTCAATTCGAACAACCGCCTCCTGTTTACGTTTCTTAGCATTGCTAACTTAGGAAAGGGCCTGGCCCCGAATGACAGTCTTGTACGCTTCCCACAGTGAGACAGAGGAGGACACAGAACCCACATTCTCCGCAAAGTAATGATCTAGCGCTTTAATCAGTTCCGCCCACACCCTAGGATCTCGGGGGTACCAGGGGTTAATCGGAGCCACCCGACCCTCCGTTCCCAGCTTTGTGTCCATGACCAACCACAATGGGGAGTGATCCGAAACACCTCTGGCCAGATGTTTAATCTCCCTGATAGAGGAGGCCTGCGGAGAGGGCACCAGCACATAGTCTAGTCTTGAGAGACTACCGTGGGCACCAGAATGGAACGTGTATTGCAACTGCCCCGGGTGGAGCAATCTCCAGCAATCGACCAGTCCCAGAGTGTCCAAGAGGCCACCCAACCAGGATTGAGACTTCGCAGTTTCCCTAGGAGGGTAGCGATCGTACATCCCGGACACCACTGAATTAAAATCTCCACCCACCACCAGCTGACCCTCTGGAACTCCCAGGATCACTTTCCCCAAATCGGCAAAAGTAGTAGTCTGTAGACCAGGCGGAACATAGACAGAGAGGAGGGTGATGACCCTCCCCTCCCAGCGCCCAACAATGGCGGCGTACCGCCCTCAATGATCGAGGATAATATCGTCAACCTGAAGTGGGAGGGAGTTCTTGACTAGAATACCAACCCCCCGAGAGCCAGAGGTGAATCCGGAGACGATAAGACGCTAAGAGACGATAACCACGCCTGTTCATAGCATGACACGTATTGCCTATTAAGTGCGTCTCCTGTAGCAACACTACATCAGGGGATAAACGACGTAGCAGTTGTAATACCACTCCCCGTTTTATCCTATCTCCCAACCCATTAACGTTCCAACACAATAACCTCAATCCCCTATCCCCCATCCCAGAAACCAATCCCATCCCCATCCCACAACAGATGCAACACAGAACTACAGGAGATCATCAGTACATTGCCTTGAGAGAAACAAAAGAACAGTAACTTCGCCCCTTCTACCCCCCAACAGACCTCAACATCATACCCCCCCACCCTGCACCCCTGCGTGAGACTCAAAAGCCACCCCAACTTGCAGTGTGCCTGTCGCCCTAACACACAACTAATCTACGAAAAGAACCCTAGAGGAGGGAAGACTCACCTACCCCCCGCCCACCCCCGAAAGACAGTACAGTAGCAAACAAATTGCATAGCATCAAACCACTGCTGAAAGTCAATATGTTGATTCGGGAGCCGATCCCATCCCCTATTCCTGCTCCACCGGGCCGCCCTCAGCCCCTCCGGAATACTCAGAGTGTTCTTGTCGCATGGGCAGTGTGTCAAGCCAGTCTCCTGCAGCCTCAGGATGGTTAAAGAAGAATGTCCGATCTTCGTACACCACACGTAGCCGAGGCCGGGAAGAGCAAAGAATACTTCATGTCCCTGTCTCTCAATCTCTTTTTCACCCCTCGGAACCCCAGTCGCTGTTTCTGTACTTGCTGGGTGAAGTCCGGGTAAAAACTCACTGTAGTGTTTTCAAAGGCAGTGGGACCACTCTGGCGCGACGCTTGCAGGATAGCGTCTCTGTCCCGAAAGTTGAAAATCCTAGCAATAATGGGTCGCGGGGTGGCCCCCTGCTTGGGCATTCCTCCCGGTATCCTATGAGCCCGTTCCACAGTGAAGAACTTACTGAGACCCTTGGGAGCGAGGTGGTTCACAACAAGGCCCTCTACAAGCAGGTCAATCGAAGAGGCATCCGTTTTTTCAGGGACACCGACCACACAAATGTTGTTCCGTCGTGCACGGCTTTCAAAATCTTCCAGGCGTCGGGAGAAAAAGTTGTGCGAAGATCGCAGGTTACTGACCTCCGCCTGTAGATCAGTAACATCGGTAGTGAGACTGGAGGTCTTCAATCGAGAGATTTGACCTTTTCATTGGTCTTAGCTAGATCTGCCCTGATCAGAGTGACATCAATAGCAACTGTGTCCAGTTTGTGGGCCAGGGCTTCATACTGTTGACCCAGCGAGGCCTTCATGCCAGCAATGGCGCCCATGACATCTCGCAGCGTCAGGTCCTCATCCGTCAAGGAATCATCTCCGACGTTGCTCGGGGGTTTATTCGGTTCCCCCCGGAGAGCCCTTGGAGAGAGTGTATCTGTCCATGACATTTGACTGTACGGATCTCCCACGGAGAGCCGGCTTGATCTTGCGTTTCTCACCCTCGGGCTTGGTGGCCATCTTGGGTACAGCGCCCCGGAGGGGAGCCTTGGACCTGGTGAAAATGGCTACACTCGATGCAACCAAAGCGGGTCCTTAGGATAAAGTGGGCGCTTCACACCACACGATGAACCACAGTAGGCCAGCGCAGCACTCGAGGTGAAGCAGGAGAGCAGAATGTGACCAGGGCAGGTCAGGGAAAACCAGAGTCGGAGAGGTCTCAAAGCCAAAAACGAAACCGAAAGTGAATGGCAGAGCAAGGAGTCTCGGGCAAGCCGTTGTTGTTCGATTACTGCCCGGCTGGCAGAGAAATCAAGCCCGGGCCAGCACCAAGGAGCAGGCCAGAAAAGTTCAGGAGCCCGTAACTTCGGCTCCCAAAATCCAAATCGGAATATGAAAACAGCTAGTAGGTCAGCCAGGTTGTGCCAGTAACGACCCGTCGTCGTGGCCAGGATAAGATGCAGGATAAGTGGCGGAGGCGGCGAAGGTCCGGGAGCCCTGTGCTCACGCGACCATTCCGGTTGCGCGCGAAGCTCCTCCTCAACACTCAATCTTTTAAAGGAACCATATTATATCGACCACCAAGCTCGCGAACTGATTTTCTTGCAGAACTCCATACTTTATTAGAATCAATGGCAGGAATATCAGATTATACTATCCTGGGAGATTTCAACTTTCATTTAGAATCTCCCAGTGACAAGGAATCTTCCTCCCTCATTAATGACCTCCTATCATTGGGCCTAAATCAGCTAGTTACTTCACCCACTCACAGGGCAGGACACACACTGGATGGTCTCTTTACCAATAATCCCAACATCTCCTTACTGTCGGTTACCCCTATGATCTGGACCGACCATTCTGCAATTACCTGCACCATTCGGACTAAGAAATCCAACACTAGGGATATGGGTTCTCACACACCTAAACACATTTGTGCATGGAATAACATCGATACTCAGCTTTTGCAAACATCGCTCTCCTCTCGCCATTATACTCCTTCGGTAGACCCTAAAATAGCATCTAATAACTACTCTATCTGGTTAGACAACACCTTCTCTATGCTAGTGCCATCCAAAAGGGTCTCTACGAACTGAAGGGTTCATTCCGCACCTTGGTTCTCAGAGGAGTTAAGACTTAAGAGACAACGTTGCAGGAACTTAGAGAGACATTGGTGCAAAGACTATAATAACAACGCTAAAACATTATATAAAGAGGCAATGACAAAATATAAACATCTGATTACCTTGAAAAAAAGTAAATACTACCTAACCCAAATTGAATCTGCCCAAAACTCCACCAAGGAACTATTTCAAGTGGTAACTAAACTTTCCACACCTCCAACAGGTTCGACTATGGAAGCGTCGTACGATTTATGTAACTCTCTTGCTAATTTCTTTAAAGAGAAAGTCACTCATATCTACTCAAATTTCGTCACCCAGGCTAACTCAGATCTGCTTACCCCCTATAATTCAACTAAGACCTCCCACTCCACCGTATTCTCTGAATTTGCTCAGGTCCCTATCGAGCAGATACGTGAGCTTCTTCCATCTATTAAATCTGGATCCCTCTCCCCCCTCCATTCTCAAATTGATTCCGGATCCCATCGCCAATATCCTTGCAGACATATGCAATACAATGTTCAGCACTGGTGTTTATCCTTCAGTATGGAAAAAGGCCATCATTAAACCCCTACTCAAGAAATCCAACCTTGATCCGCTAGAACCAAACAATTACAGACCTGGAGCGTGGCTAGCGGCCGAACATGGTGGCTGCCTGACCGAGGAGCGCGAGAGGCTAGACGGCTCCATCGCATAAATCCGAACATTTATCCGACACAACTGTTCCCCCGACGGCGGATCCCGAGTGTGGGGACTGAGAGGCACTGCTCGAAGTAACTCTGAGGCCAGTCCGACGTTGGATATCAGACGAAAACTGCGGCATCCGGAGACGGCCTGTCGTGGCTGTGGCGGCTCCGGACTCGCGTCTGTGACTATCTGGGCGGAAGTAAGGCTTGGCCAGGTGGCGTGGACCGGAAGTGACCGCCGACGGATACCCCCCCTTTCAAAACGTGGGTCCTGCGGTGCGGAGCCGGGGCGGGTGAGATCGGAGGCAATTCCGCCTAAAGGAGAGACTGCTGCAGTGCATGTTGAGCGGAGCGAGGTGAAGGAGACGCGACGCTGGAGATTGCGCCACTGATCGGCCTGGAGGTGCTGTGCGATACGCCCGTGCCGGGACGGGGGCCGGCTCTAGTGCCCCTCGCACACGCCTCATCTGCTCTCCCCCACTGCACTGACACTGAAACGCCACATTGCTGCGATCCAGCGCGGTTGACCCGGTGAAGGTGTGGGTCCCGTGACCAGCAATTGGGGAGGGAGACGCCACGGCGAACGCTCAGCACTACTCGGACGAGACCCCTTTCAGCAACCACGTCACAGGGCGCCGGTCTGCACGGTCGCTCCCCGGCTTGGCAGTGGAGTGATCTACAACCTGTAAAAAAGGGGGAAAAAAATTAAATAAAAAAATAATAATAATTAAATAAATAAAAAACGCAGCATACACGCCTTGGAACACGCAGGGGGCGGCTGTGGTCCACGCGTCTGCACTCCCCTGACGACCAGCACCGACCATTGCCTGAACCAGTAAACCTGGGGGGTGGCGCCATTGTGCACTCCCCCAACTGTGTCCAAGCCGCTCCTGGACACACCCATGGACCCTTCTCTTGCCACTCCTGCAAGTTCGACGGCACCAAGAACAACTCCTCATCCACTAACACCAACCAGATATCTGACAAAAACCACCTTAAATGCATCCTACTCAACACCCGCTCGGTCCACAGGCACGCCATTGACCTCTGGAATCTACTAGACACCATTTCATCGGACGTCGCCTTCCTAACAGAAACATGGATGAACGCCTCATCAGCCCCAGACATCACCATTGCCATCCCGGAAAGCTACAAGATCATCCGAAAGGACCGCATCAAGCATACAGGAGGAGGCATCGCTATCGTTCATAAGAACTCCATCCGCATCTCAACTAACTCAGACGTCAACCTCGCTAGCGCCGAACACCTTCACTTCCAGATCCACACCGACCCCAAGACCACACTCAGAGGCACCCTCCTCTACAGGCCTCCAGGACCCCGTGCACAATTCAGTGACGACATCACTGACTTTATCACCCCACACGCCCTCCCCTCCGAGGACTACATTCTATTGGGAGACCTCAATTTTCACCTGGAAAAGAACAACGACAGCTGCACCACCACCCTCCTGGACAATCTCGCCGACCTCGGACTCAAACAACTTGTCTCTACGCCCACCCACATCGCAGGTCACACGCTCGTCCCTATCTTTACCTCCAGCAAACATATCTCATTCAGTCACACCACAGCTCTTCACTGGACGGACCACAGCTGCGTTCACTTTACCTACAATAAGACCACAATCCACAACCATCCTCAACCCACCCTGCGAAGAAACTGGAACAAAGTCACCAGCGACCAGATCTCCTCTTCGCTTCTACTTAACCCCCCGCCCTCTCCTCAAACCCCGACCAAGCAGCCATCAACCTCACCCAATGGTTATCCAACAGCGCCGACATCCTCGCACCGTTGAAAAAACGCCAAATCAAGCTAAGCAGCAAAAACGCATCCTGGTTCAACGATGATCTTAAGAAATCGAAAAAACACTGTCGCTTCCTCGAAAAGGCCTGGAAAAAAGATCCTAACACCAGCACCAAGGACGCCTTCAAAATGCTACCCGCATACACCACCAACTAATCCGATCTGCCAAGAAAACCGCACTCAAAGACCGTCTAGATAACAACGCCCACAACAGCAAGGAATTATTCAACATCGTCAAAGAATTTACCAACCCATCAGCCAACTCCAACGACATTACCCCCTCCCAAGCCCTCTGCGACTCCCTAGCTTCCTTCTTCCACAACAAAATCGCAGACATCCACAACAGCTTCGACAACCGTCCCGAAGACCAACCCACCCAATCTTCTGCAGGACCTTCACCCCCCTTGAACATCCTTAACGACTGGAACCCAATCTCCACTGAGGACACCATCCGCCTGATGAACTCCATCCACTCAGGATCCCCAACTGACCCATGCCCTCACCACATCTTCAACAAAGCAGACTCCATCATAGCACCACACCTCCGAGATGTCATCAACTACTCCCTCAACTCCGCCACCTTCCCGGAAAGCTGGAAACACGCAGAACTCAGCGCCCTTCTGAAAAAACCCACAGCTGACCCCACCGAACTCAAAAACTACCGCCCCATCTCGCTTCTTCCATTCCCGGCCAAAGTCATTGAGAAAGCCGTCAACAACCAGCTCGCCGCCTTCCTCGAAACCAACAAATCCCTCGACTCCTCACAGTCCGGCTTCCGAGCCAAACACAGCACTGAAACCGCCCTCATCGCAGCAACAGACGACATTCGAACTCTACTGGACAATGGAGACACAGTCGCCCTCATCCTCCTCGACCTTTCCGCTGCCTTCGACACAGTCTGTCACAGCACCCTTCTTCAGCGCCTCAGAGACGTAGGAATCCAAGGAAAAGCACTGGAATGGATCACCTCGTTCCTCACCGGAAGAACACAGAAAGTCCGCCTCCCACCATTCAAGTCAAAGGCCTCTGAAGTCATCTGCGGCGTGCCACAAGGATCGTCACTCAGCCCCACCCTCTTCAACGTATACATGAGCCCCCTTGCGGCCATCGCTCGCCAACACAATCTCAACATCATCTCCTACGCGGATGACACTCAACTGATCCTATCACTCACCAAAGACCCTAACACAGCCAAAACCAACCTACACGAAGGAATGAAAGAAGTAGCCGAGTGGATGAAGCACAGCCGTCTGAAACTGAACTCAGACAAAACAGAAGTCCTCATCTTAGGCACCTCCCCCTCCGCCTGGGATGACTCTTGGTGGCCAGAAGCCCTTGGAAAAGCCCCCATCCCGACGGACCACGCACGGAACCTGGGCGTCATCCTGGACTCCTCACTCTCAATGACCAGACAAGTCAACGCCGTTTCATCATCTTGCTTCAACATTCTTCGCATGCTCAAAAAAACATTTCGCTGGATCCCCACCGAAACTAGAAAAACAGTCACCCACGCACTGGTCACGATCCGCCTGGACTACGGAAACACACTATACGCCGGTACCACCGCAAAACTCCAGAAAAAACTCCAACGCATCCAGAACGCTTCAGCCAGGCTCATACTAGACATCCCGCGTAAAGAACACATCTCTGGTCACCTGAAAAACCTCCACTGGCTCCCCGTAAATAAGAGGATTACTTTCCGCCTCCTAACCCACGCACACAAAGCACTCTACGAACTTGGACCCGAATGCCTCAACACACGATTGTCCTTCTACACCCCCTCCCGTCAGCTGCGATCCTCCAACCAAGCCCTTGCCACTGTACCTCGCATCAACAAAACCACCATGGGAGGTAGATCCTTCTCCTACCTGGCAGCTAAAACCTGGAACTCACTTCCCACTCACCTTCGCCTTACTCAGAACCACCTAGCATTCAGAAAGCAACTTAAAACTTGGATATTCGACAAGTAATTCCCCACCCTCCCCCTAGCGCCTTGAGACCCTATGGGTATGTAGCGCGCTATATAGATCTCTTGACTTGACTTGACTTGAGTGTGGCCTGACCTCCTTGGCTGCCTGCAGGAGCCCATTGGCGTCGTCGCCTGCGCCGTCCACACTCGGAGGGATCTCAACATGATAACGCGCGCAGTGGGGGTGCGTGACGAGCAAGCAGCAGAAATCATGGCGGGACGAGGGCCGCGAAATAATGCAACATAGGCGAAGCTGGATAAATTCGCCTACGACAAAAACAATGCGTTCCATCCAGAAAACCGCACCTCTACAGGGAAAGGCCCGGAGAGTGACGGTACCAAGAAAGTGACATTAGAAGACATAATGAAAACACTATCCAGTGTCCAAACGACGGTGGGCTCTATCTCCACAGATGTCAATTTACTAAGAGTGGACTTTCATAAGATGACAGAACGAGTGGCACAAGTGGAGGTAGTCACTAAATCTCTTGTGGAGGATACGTCGGAATTACAACTGGCAATGGCACGCATGGAAGCCGTCAACAAACAGCTCCAAGACAAACTGAACGACCAGGAAGGGCGCTCAAGGCGCAACAACGTTCGCATTTTGGGTTTGCCAGAGTCGGAGGGGAAGCGAACTATGGATCTGTATGTCGAAGACCTTATCAAGAACAAACTGCAACCCAAGGGTCTTTCGCATTTTTTCTCAGTGGAGAGAGCGCACAGGGTACCCGGCGGAGTACCGAAGCCGGGTGCTGCACTCAAAGACCGTCTAGATAACAACGCCCACAACAGCAAGGAATTATTCAACATCGTCAAAGAATTTACCAACCCATCAGCCAACTCCAACGACATTACCCCCTCCCAAGCCCTCTGCGACTCCCTAGCTTCCTTCTTCCACAACAAAATCGCAGACATCCACAACAGCTTCGACAACCGTCCCGAAGACCAACCCACCCAATCTTCTGCAGGACCTTCACCCCCCTTGAACATCCTTAACGACTGGAACCCAATCTCCACTGAGGACACCATCCGCCTGATGAACTCCATCCACTCAGGATCCCCAACTGACCCATGCCCTCACCACATCTTCAACAAAGCAGACTCCATCATAGCACCACACCTCCGAGATGTCATCAACTACTCCCTCAACTCCGCCACCTTCCCGGAAAGCTGGAAACACGCAGAACTCAGCGCCCTTCTGAAAAAACCCACAGCTGACCCCACCGAACTCAAAAACTACCGCCCCATCTCGCTTCTTCCATTTCCGGCCAAAGTCATTGAGAAAGCCGTCAACAACCAGCTCGCCGCCTTCCTCGAAACCAACAAATCCCTCGACTCCTCACAGTCCGGCTTCCGAGCCAAACACAGCACTGAAACCGCCCTCATCGCAGCAACAGACGACATTCGAACTCTACTGGACAATGGAGACACAGTCGCCCTCATCCTCCTCGACCTTTCCGCTGCCTTCGACACAGTCTGTCACAGCACCCTTCTTCAGCGCCTCAGAGACGTAGGAATCCAAGGAAAAGCACTAGAATGGATCACCTCGTTCCTCACCGGAAGAACACAGAAAGTCCGCCTCCCACCATTCAAGTCAAAGGCCTCTGAAGTCATCTGCGGCGTGCCACAAGGATCGTCACTCAGCCCCACCCTCTTCAACGTATACATGAGCCCCCTTGCGGCCATCGCTCGCCAACACAATCTCAACATCATCTCCTACGCGGATGACACTCAACTGATCCTATCACTCACCAAAGACCCTAACACAGCCAAAACCAACCTACACGAAGGAATGAAAGAAGTAGCCGAGTGGATGAAGCACAGCCGTCTGAAACTGAACTCAGACAAAACAGAAGTCCTCATCTTAGGCACCTCCCCCTCCGCCTGGGATGACTCTTGGTGGCCAGAAGCCCTTGGAAAAGCCCCCATCCCGACGGACCACGCACGGAACCTGGGCGTCATCCTGGACTCCTCACTCTCAATGACCAGACAAGTCAACGCCGTTTCATCATCTTGCTTCAACATTCTTCGCATGCTCAAAAAAACATTTCGCTGGATCCCCACCGAAACTAGAAAAACAGTCACCCACGCACTGGTCACGATCCGCCTGGACTACGGAAACACACTATACGCCGGTACCACCGCAAAACTCCAGAAAAAACTCCAACGCATCCAGAACGCTTCAGCCAGGCTCATACTAGACATCCCGCGTAAAGAACACATCTCTGGTCACCTGAAAAACCTCCACTGGCTCCCCGTAAATAAGAGGATTACTTTCCGCCTCCTAACCCACGCACACAAAGCACTCTACGAACTTGGACCCGAATGCCTCAACACACGATTGTCCTTCTACACCCCCTCCCGTCAGCTGCGATCCTCCAACCAAGCCCTTGCCACTGTACCTCGCATCAACAAAACCACCATGGGAGGTAGATCCTTCTCCTACCTGGCAGCTAAAACCTGGAACTCACTTCCCACTCACCTTCGCCTTACTCAGAACCACCTAGCATTCAGAAAGCAACTTAAAACTTGGATATTCGACAAGTAATTCCCCACCCTCCCCCTAGCGCCTTGAGACCCTATGGGTATGTAGCGCGCTATATAGATCTCTTGACTTGACTTGACTTGAGTGTGGCCTGACCTCCTTGGCTGCCTGCAGGAGCCCATTGGCGTCGTCGCCTGCGCCGTCCACACTCGGAGGGATCTCAACATGATAACGCGCGCAGTGGGGGTGCGTGACGAGCAAGCAGCAGAAATCATGGCGGGACGAGGGCCGCGAAATAATGCAACATAGGCGAAGCTGGATAAATTCGCCTACGACAAAAACAATGCGTTCCATCCAGAAAACCGCACCTCTACAGGGAAAGGCCCGGAGAGTGACGGTACCAAGAAAGTGACATTAGAAGACATAATGAAAACACTATCCAGTGTCCAAACGACGGTGGGCTCTATCTCCACAGATGTCAATTTACTAAGAGTGGACTTTCATAAGATGACAGAACGAGTGGCACAAGTGGAGGTAGTCACTAAATCTCTTGTGGAGGATACGTCGGAATTACAACTGGCAATGGCACGCATGGAAGCCGTCAACAAACAGCTCCAAGACAAACTGAACGACCAGGAAGGGCGCTCAAGGCGCAACAACGTTCGCATTTTGGGTTTGCCAGAGTCGGAGGGGAAGCGAACTATGGATCTGTATGTCGAAGACCTTATCAAGAACAAACTGCAACCCAAGGGTCTTTCGCATTTTTTCTCAGTGGAGAGAGCGCACAGGGTACCCGGCGGAGTACCGAAGCCGGGTGCTGCACTCAAAGACCGTCTAGATAACAACGCCCACAACAGCAAGGAATTATTCAACATCGTCAAAGAATTTACCAACCCATCAGCCAACTCCAACGACATTACCCCCTCCCAAGCCCTCTGCGACTCCCTAGCTTCCTTCTTCCACAACAAAATCGCAGACATCCACAACAGCTTCGACAACCGTCCCGAAGACCAACCCACCCAATCTTCTGCAGGACCTTCACCCCCCTTGAACATCCTTAACGACTGGAACCCAATCTCCACTGAGGACACCATCCGCCTGATGAACTCCATCCACTCAGGATCCCCAACTGACCCATGCCCTCACCACATCTTCAACAAAGCAGACTCCATCATAGCACCACACCTCCGAGATGTCATCAACTACTCCCTCAACTCCGCCACCTTCCCGGAAAGCTGGAAACACGCAGAACTCAGCGCCCTTCTGAAAAAACCCACAGCTGACCCCACCGAACTCAAAAACTACCGCCCCATCTCGCTTCTTCCATTTCCGGCCAAAGTCATTGAGAAAGCCGTCAACAACCAGCTCGCCGCCTTCCTCGAAACCAACAAATCCCTCGACTCCTCACAGTCCGGCTTCCGAGCCAAACACAGCACTGAAACCGCCCTCATCGCAGCAACAGACGACATTCGAACTCTACTGGACAATGGAGACACAGTCGCCCTCATCCTCCTCGACCTTTCCGCTGCCTTCGACACAGTCTGTCACAGCACCCTTCTTCAGCGCCTCAGAGACGTAGGAATCCAAGGAAAAGCACTAGAATGGATCACCTCGTTCCTCACCGGAAGAACACAGAAAGTCCGCCTCCCACCATTCAAGTAAAAGGCCTCTGAAGTCATCTGCGGCGTGCCACAAGGATCGTCACTCAGCCCCACCCTCTTCAACGTATACATGAGCCCCCTTGCGGCCATCGCTCGCCAACACAATCTCAACATCATCTCCTACGCGGATGACACTCAACTGATCCTATCACTCACCAAAGACCCTAACACAGCCAAAACCAACCTACACGAAGGAATGAAAGAAGTAGCCGAGTGGATGAAGCACAGCCGTCTGAAACTGAACTCAGACAAAACAGAAGTCATCATCTTAGGCACCTCCACCTCCGCCTGGGATGACTCTTGGTGGCCAGAAGCCCTTGGAAAAGCCCCCATCCCGACGGACCACGCACGGAACCTGGGCGTCATCCTGGACTCCTCACTCTCAATGACCAGACAAGTCAACGCCGTTTCATCATCTTGCTTCAACATTCTTCGCATGCTCAAAAAAACATTTCGCTGGATCCCCACCGAAACTAGAAAAACAGTCACCCACGCACTGGTCACGAGCCGCCTGGACTACGGAAACACACTATACGCCGGTACCACCGCAAAACTCCAGAAAAAACTCCAACGCATCCAGAACGCTTCAGCCAGGCTCATACTAGACATCCCGCGTAAAGAACACATCTCTGGTCACCTGAAAAACCTCCACTGGCTCCCCGTAAATAAGAGGATTACTTTCCGCCTCCTAACCCACGCACACAAAGCACTCTACGAACTTGGACCCGAATGCCTCAACACACGATTGTCCTTCTACACCCCCTCCCGTCAGCTGCGATCCTCCAACCAAGCCCTTGCCACTGTACCTCGCATCAACAAAACCACCATGGGAGGTAGATCCTTCTCCTACCTGGCAGCTAAAACCTGGAACTCACTTCCCACTCACCTTCGCCTTACTCAGAACCACCTAGCATTCAGAAAGCAACTTAAAACTTGGATATTCGACAAGTAATTCCCCACCCTCCCCCTAGCGCCTTGAGACCCTATGGGTATGTAGCGCGCTATATAAATCTCTTGACTTGACTTGACTTGAGTGTGGCCTGACCTCCTTGGCTGCCTGCAGGAGCCCATTGGCGTCGTCGCCTGCGCCGTCCACACTCGGAGGGATCTCAACATGATAACGCGCGCAGTGGGGGTGCGTGACGAGCAAGCAGCAGAAATCATGGCGGGACGAGGGCCGCGAAATAATGCAACATAGGCGAAGCTGGATAAATTCGCCTACGACAAAAACAATGCGTTCCATCCAGAAAACCGCACCTCTACAGGGAAAGGCCCGGAGAGTGACGGTACCAAGAAAGTGACATTAGAAGACATAATGAAAACACTATCCAGTGTCCAAACGACGGTGGGCTCTATCTCCACAGATGTCAATTTACTAAGAGTGGACTTTCATAAGATGACAGAACGAGTGGCACAAGTGGAGGTAGTCACTAAATCTCTTGTGGAGGATACGTCGGAATTACAACTGGCAATGGCACGCATGGAAGCCGTCAACAAACAGCTCCAAGACAAACTGAACGACCAGGAAGGGCGCTCAAGGCGCAACAACGTTCGCATTTTGGGTTTGCCAGAGTCGGAGGGGAAGCGAACTATGGATCTGTATGTCGAAGACCTTATCAAGAACAAACTGCAACCCAAGGGTCTTTCACATTTTTTCTCAGTGGAGAGAGCGCACAGGGTACCCGGCGGAGTACCGAAGCCGGGTGCTGCACTCAAAGACCGTCTAGATAACAACGCCCACAACAGCAAGGAATTATTCAACATCGTCAAAGAATTTACCAACCCATCAGCCAACTCCAACGACATTACCCCCTCCCAAGCCCTCTGCGACTCCCTAGCTTCCTTCTTCCACAACAAAATCGCAGACATCCACAACAGCTTCGACAACCGTCCCGAAGACCAACCCACCCAATCTTCTGCAGGACCTTCACCCCCCTTGAACATCCTTAACGACTGGAACCCAATCTCCACTGAGGACACCATCCGCCTGATGAACTCCATCCACTCAGGAACCCCAACTGACCCATGCCCTCACCACATCTTCAACAAAGCAGACTCCATCATAGCACCATACCTCCGAGATGTCATCAACTACTCCCTCAACTCCGCCACCTTCCCGGAAAGCTGGAAACACGCAGAACTCAGCGCCCTTCTGAAAAAACCCACAGCTGACCCCACCGAACTCAAAAACTACCGCCCCATCTCGCTTCTTCCATTTCCGGCCAAAGTCATTGAGAAAGCCGTCAACAACCAGCTCGCCGCCTTCCTCGAAACCAACAAATCCCTCGACTCCTCACAGTCCGGCTTCCGAGCCAAACACAGCACTGAAACCGCCCTCATCGCAGCAACAGACGACATTCGAACTCTACTGGACAATGGAGACACAGTCGCCCTCATCCTCCTCGACCTTTCCGCTGCCTTCGACACAGTCTGTCACAGCACCCTTCTTCAGCGCCTCAGAGACGTAGGAATCCAAGGAAAAGCACTAGAATGGATCACCTCGTTCCTCACCGGAAGAACACAGAAAGTCCGCCTCCCACCATTCAAGTCAAAGGCCTCTGAAGTCATCTGCGGCGTGCCACAAGGATCGTCACTCAGCCCCACCCTCTTCAACGTATACATGAGCCCCCTTGCGGCCATCGCTCGCCAACACAATCTCAACATCATCTCCTACGCGGATGACACTCAACTGATCCTATCACTCACCAAAGACCCTAACACAGCCAAAACCAACCTACACGAAGGAATGAAAGAAGTAGCCGAGTGGATGAAGCACAGCCGTCTGAAACTGAACTCAGACAAAACAGAAGTCATCATCTTAGGCACCTCCCCCTCCGCCTGGGATGACTCTTGGTGGCCAGAAGCCCTTGGAAAAGCCCCCATCCCGACGGACCACGCACGGAACCTGGGCGTCATCCTGGACTCCTCACTCTCAATGACCAGACAAGTCAACGCCGTTTCATCATCTTGCTTCAACATTCTTCGCATGCTCAAAAAAACATTTCGCTGGATCCCCACCGAAACTAGAAAAACAGTCACCCACGCACTGGTCACGAGCCGCCTGGACTACGGAAACACACTATACGCCGGTACCACCGCAAAACTCCAGAAAAAACTCCAACGCATCCAGAACGCTTCAGCCAGGCTCATACTAGACATCCCGCGTAAAGAACACATCTCTGGTCACCTGAAAAACCTCCACTGGCTCCCCGTAAATAAGAGGATTACTTTCCGCCTCCTAACCCACGCACACAAAGCACTCTACGAACTTGGACCCGAATGCCTCAACACACGATTGTCCTTCTACACCCCCTCCCGTCAGCTGCGATCCTCCAACCAAGCCCTTGCCACTGTACCTCGCATCAACAAAACCACCATGGGAGGTAGATCCTTCTCCTACCTGGCAGCTAAAACCTGGAACTCACTTCCCACTCACCTTCGCCTTACTCAGAACCACCTAGCATTCAGAAAGCAACTTAAAACTTGGATATTCGACAAGTAATTCCCCACCCTCCCCCTAGCGCCTTGAGACCCTATGGGTATGTAGCGCGCTATATAAATCTCTTGACTTGACTTGACTTGAGTGTGGCCTGACCTCCTTGGCTGCCTGCAGGAGCCCATTGGCGTCGTCGCCTGCGCCGTCCACACTCGGAGGGATCTCAACATGATAACGCGCGCAGTGGGGGTGCGTGACGAGCAAGCAGCAGAAATCATGGCGGGACGAGGGCCGCGAAATAATGCAACATAGGCGAAGCTGGATAAATTCGCCTACGACAAAAACAATGCGTTCCATCCAGAAAACCGCACCTCTACAGGGAAAGGCCCGGAGAGTGACGGTACCAAGAAAGTGACATTAGAAGACATAATGAAAACACTATCCAGTGTCCAAACGACGGTGGGCTCTATCTCCACAGATGTCAATTTACTAAGAGTGGACTTTCATAAGATGACAGAACGAGTGGCACAAGTGGAGGTAGTCACTAAATCTCTTATGGAGGATACGTCGGAATTACAACTGGCAATGGCACGCATGGAAGCCGTCAACAAACAGCTCCAAGACAAACTGAACGACCAGGAAGGGCGCTCAAGGCGCAACAACGTTCGCATTTTGGGTTTGCCAGAGTCGGAGGGGAAGCGAACTATGGATCTGTATGTCGAAGACCTTATCAAGAACAAACTGCAACCCAAGGGTCTTTCGCATTTTTTCTCAGTGGAGAGAGCGCACAGGGTACCCGGCGGAGTACCGAAGCCGGGTGCTGCACCGCGACCGGTGCTGGCCAGACTATTCAATTTCCGGGACAGAGATGCCATACTCCAGGCAGCGCGGACTTCTCCCCCTATCAAGATACTGAACTCAACAATTGCCTTTTTTCCAGACTACACAGCTGAAGTGGCCCGACGCCGGAAGACCTTCACAGAGGTAAAGAAATCCCTGCGGGCTAAGGAATTGCCTTGCTCAATGCTCTTCCCGGCGAGGCTGAGAGTGGTAGCTGACCACAAAACATGTTTTTTGACACGCCTGGGGCGGCCCAAGATTGGCGACAGGTGGGACGAACTCCTCGCACTGACAAGCAGCAACGACACCAGCGAAACGAACTCCGAGAGGATTCACAGGCGTCGGACAGGAATGATCCAGACCACTCGTCGGAGGTGGGGCTGGGCGACGACGAACAGTGACCGGTTTCCCGAGGATCTGGCTAAGGCAACTATGTCAGCATAAAACTATCATATTGGGCGTGCTGCCCTTGGTACACTGGACAGGGAGAAGCTAAGGAGGGCAGATGGAGCCGTTGCCATCGCGGAACTCCTTACCCCCGCAAGCAAGTACAATGGGTGGGGATGGGACAAAGCACTCTTCTAAGTTGGGGAGGCGGGCGGTTCTGAGTCCGTGGAGCAGGGAGGCAGGGAGGAGGGGAAGGAGGGAAATTTCAACTGTTATTGTTATTGTTTCTGTTTCTCACGATCTGACAAGTCACGACAAGACACTCACAAGTATCGTTTGACAACGCAGCACAGATATGGTACTTATGGGAGAGATAGGGCTAACCGCACTCGCATCACTTCACTGTGACACAACACTCGCCGGCACACGCCCACACTGATTCACTGCTGCAGACCGCAGTCTCCCCCCTAACGCTGCTGACATGGAATGTGCGGGGGCTGGGTGACAAGATCAAGAGGGAGCTCGTATTGCAAGCACTTAAACGGCAGGGCCCGGCACTGGTGCTCCTGCAAGAAACACACCTCACAGGTACGGCTTGTCAGGCGCTAGATCGCCGGGGCTACAAAATGGTGGCCCACTCCGCGTTTACCTCTGGCTCTAGGGGGATGGGCATCCTGCTGAAAAGGGCTTCGCCGTTCATCCTCCTACAACACAAAGTGGATGACCAGGGTCGCTTCGCGGCAATACATGGGCAGTGGGAGGGCCGACTCTTGAATGTTGTGTCAGTATACATCCCTCCAGCACTTCAAACAGTAGCCCTGACAGCACTGGGAGAGTTCCTGCTGAACCTCCCAGAGGGTGACATCATCATAGGGGGAGACTTCAACTCAGTGGTAGACCCAGTATTGGATAGATTCCCGGTGCGCACAGGTGCCTCTGCTCCCTCGGGCTTCCGGGGTTTTCTGGCAGCCTTGGGCCTAGCGGATATTTGGAGACACAAACACCCCACTGCGACACAATACATCTATCACTCGACAGTACACAACAGCCTTTCCCGCATAGATTACTTCCTTATGTTGGGTGGCGGAATACAGGATGTGGCCACCGTAGATATACTCCCCAGGGGCATATTGGACCCCTCTCCAGTGGTGATGACCCTTTCAAGCCGGGAGAAAACAAGGAGGAGAATATACCCAATCTACCCGAATTTTCTGAAAGTCCCCAAAGTCAAAAAAGATCTCAAGAAAGCGACCAAATTCTACTTCACTGAAAACGAAGCATCTGTGACCTCTCCCTCAATTCTTTGGGAGGCATACAAAACAGTCCTTCGTGGGCAGGCAATGTCCTCCATTTCAGGACACAAACGAGCACAGCGACAGGAACTGTCGGAGCTGGAATTATCCCTGCATGGGGCGAATATGGCCCATATGTCAGACCCCACGGCAAACTCAGCACATAACTTGCACTTACACCAGCAGCGATACACGGAACACATCAGACTGCAGGTGATTAACAATATTTCGGCTACGTCCCATAGGGTCTACGACATGGGAGATAAAGCAGGAAAGATGTTAGCGTGGTTAGGAAAAAAGGGAGGGAGCAATAGAGGTATACAGCAACTTCAATCCTCCGAGGGACAACAACACACGCACCCCGACGAGATTGTGAACATGCTAGCAGATCATCTTGAGAGGGTCTATACCTCTGAACGGGGAGTAACGGAAAGTGCAGCCCTAGAGTCTCTTGAACACATAGTGACCAGGACGCTTCCCCAAGAGGCAATCCAAGAGTTGGAAGCCGACCTCTCTGTTGAGGAGATACAGATAGCTATACACGCCATACAATCTGGAAAAGCCCTTGGTCCCAGCGGGATCCCCATTGAGTGGTTTAAACTCATGTCGGATACACTCAGTCCAACACTGTTAGCTATGTATACGGAGAGTCTCTCACGGGCAGAACTCCCGCGGGACCAACGGACAGCTGCGATAATGGCGATACCGAAACCTGGCAAACCCCCTCCGATTGATGACACATCTCCCGCTCCTAATTCACCCGGACCAATCAGGCTTCATGCCACATAGAAATACCGCTCTCAATCTGAGACGGATACATGGAGTCCTAGAGAGAGCCCCGTCACTGTTAGAACCAGATGTAATCCTTTCCCTGGACGCGAGAATGGCGTTCGACATGGTGGAATGGGGACATTTATTTGCTGTGCTGGCCCATATGGGTTTTGGCCCCAAGTTTATAGCTTGGGTGCGCCTTCTATACGCCAATCCAGTTGCTCATGTAGTGGCCAATGGTCACATCTCACGTACCATCCAACTGGCACGAGGGACCAGACAGGGATGTCCCCTCTCGCCACTACTGTTCGCCCTAGTGCTGGAACCGCTGGCGGCACTGATTAGGAGCACAACCTTATTAAAAGGTATTACTTGGACGGAGGGATGGGAGGATCGCGTGTCATTATACGCCGACGATATGTTAGTGTACCTGACGGATCCAGACAGGAGTATACCCGCACTCCTGGCAATATGCGACACCTATGGGATGACGTCGGGTTATACGATCAACTGGTCGAAGTCGGTCCTTTATGTGTTGAGGGGACCGGCCCCCCTGTTGGACAGGGACTGCCCGCTCCTATGAACTACAACCTCCTTTAAATATCTTGGCATCTATATTACAGATAGTCACACTGAATTCTTTGAAAAAAACCTTAAACCGCCTCTAGACCGGTTGCGGACCCATGTGAAGCATTGGGCATTGCTGCCACTGACGCTCCTCGGTAGAGCAGCGCTATACAAGATGATGGCCCTCCCGAGGTTTCTGTATGCCTTAGAAAACTCACCTTACCCAATTGCCCCGAGATATTTTCACCAGGTGACGGCTTTGGTGTCTAACCTCCTATGGAGCAACAAACCTGCTCGTATCGCCCACATCAAACTAAACAGGAGTTGGTATGAGGGAGGAATTGCGCTTCCAAACTTACAATTATACTATTGGGCGGCCCAACTCAAAACCATCAACCAATGGTTTCATGCGCCCCGAGATGACCCAGCCTACAGAGCTGATTGGGTCCAACTGGGTACAGAAGGTATGCTTTCAGCACTCTATAACAGAAGTCAAGTAGCGAAGTTGATAGGGCCCACGAAATAAACAACTGTGATCTGGCACGCAGCGCAGGCAAAGCTGGGCTGGAAGGCTACAATTACCAAACTTACCCCACTCTGGGAGACCAAGGTACTAGGCCAATTGAGAAAGAGCAAAGGGTTTACACAGTGGGACAACATAGGAATATCCACGGTGGGAGACTTATGGGATAAGGGCACAGTAATTTCGTTTACCCAGCTCCAACAACATTATGATCTGAGCCCGAATGAAACCTATAGGTATGTGCAGATTCGACACGCACTAGTACAGGCATTACCACCAGACACCGAGGTCCCTGAATCATTGCCACTAGGAGATAGATTGCTCACTGATTTTATGCAACATAGTGCCACTTCCCTTACCTATAAAAAACTGCTACATAACCTGATAGACCCCACATTGAAACTGCGTGAGAGATGGGTGGAAGAGGTGGGCGAAATGGATGACGCAGAGTGGAACGAAGCGCTGGCGTCACCAAGGGAGGTAGGCATCTCAGCCAAGTTTCGGCTGGTACAATTAAAAATCCTTCATCGTATATACTACACTCGAGCCACGCTACACAAACTCCAGCGAGCCCCGCATCCTTACTGTCTTCGAAACTGCGTCATTGAAGGTACCCTGTTCCACACCCTCTGGGACTGTCCACACATTGCGGCTTACTGGCGACAAGTGATGCGTACTATTTCACAGACACTTAAGGTCTCACTAACACCAGAACCACGCAAATGTCTCCTGAATGTATGGGATCCAAACGATTTGTCTAGGTATGGTCTGATTTGGGCCACACTGGCACTCATGGTGGCAAAGTGAGATATAGCACAAAAATAGGGCGCTGCAGATCTGCCGAAAATTGGCGCAATGGAGCAAGAACATGGACTTATTAATGGTTACTGAAAGGGCAGTGTATGTCAACAGAGCATGCCCTCGTAAGTGGAATAAGGTCTGGGCTGCTTGGAATGTATACAGTAGGAGATTTGTGACCCACTGCCGGAAGATGATGAAGATAGCTCAGATGAGGATGGGGGGGGGGGGAATGGGACTGTGATTAAGGAAACTGCTAGATATAAGGGAAGACGTGATGGACTATTTCAAGAGATAATGTGCTTATGTCTTATGATGCTGCAAAACTACACACTCCATCTTAATTGAACTATTGTCATACTGATTGTCAATGTGACTGTTTACTTTGCTGAAAATAATAAAAATTGTTTAAAAAAAATGACAGACCTATAGCTTGTCTTCCATTTCCATCAAATATCATTGAAAAATTAATGAATAGGCAACTAGCTCAATTCATCGACAATAATAAGCTGCTCGATGATACTCAATTCGGGTTCAGGAAGGGTCACGGGACTGAGATACCCCTCATCAAGGCCTCGGACGAGATCAGGATGATCTTGGATAGAGGTGGAGCAGCTTTCCTTATCCTGTTGGATTTGTCTGCGGCTTTTGACACGGTCGATCATACCATCTTGATCGACCGTGTCGCTGCCATTGGCATTGAACAAAAAGCCAGGGCTTTACTAACATCATTTCTTGCCAACCGCACTCAGTCGGCCAAGCTGGGTGAATTTTACTCCCCGTTTTTTTCCCTCCCATGTAGAGTGCCTCAGGGATCTTCCCTAAGTCCGACCTTATTAAATATCTACGTGTCGGACTTGGCAAGGACCATCAAAACCCATGGTATGAGGTTAACATCGTATACCGACGACACCCAACTTGTGCTGGCAGTCCACAATGATGGAAGTGGCAGCTAATTTTCAAGAGGGCATGCGAGACATCAGCCTCTGGATGTCACGCAACAGCTTGAAGTTAAATTCCGACAAAACGGAAGTAATGACCTTCGGTAGCTTATCCCCCAGCTGGTCCCCAACATGGTGGCCAACTGAGATGGGAGCCCCTCCACAGCCTGTCACTAGGGTTAGGAATCTGGGAGTGATGTTTGACGATAAGCTCTCTTATCCACCATGCAAATGCGGTTGTCTCATCATCTTTTTTCGCCCTCAAAATGATTAAGAAACTTCTCCCTCTGAGCGCAGGAAAAAACTCATGTGTACATTGGTCTTATCCAAGATCGATTACTGCAATGGCCTCCTTCTAAATGCCCAGGAGAAAGTTTTGAACAAATTGCAGTCAGCCCAAAATGCAGCAGCCAGAATATTGTCAGGCACGCCCAAGTTCAAATCTATTTCCCCTGTAATACGCCAGCTCCATTGGTTGTCAATCAGGAATCAAATTAAATTCAAGTCACTATGTATTGCAAACAGGGCAATAAACAACTCCGGCCCTGCGTTCTTAAGAAAATCATTATGCTTGTACACCCCTAAAAGACCCCTGCGTTCCTCCTCAAACCGACTCCTAACTATCTTACGGACTAAGAAATCATCATGGGGAGACAGATGTTTCTCAGTTGCCACAGCCAAATTGTGGAACACCTTGCCCCCTTACATCAAGGCCAGTCCCTCCCTTCTTACTTTCAGGAAGCTAGTAAAAACATGGCTCTTCAACCAGTAATTAATTATTCCATCAGCTTTGCTTTCTGTCTTTCAGTGCCGAGACACCTTCGGGTATTTGCGCGCTATATAAATTGCACAAATAAATAAATAATCTTGCTGTTGGTTAAACTTCTGCCGGGGTGACCTCCGTGAGCAATTTGAATAATACGTTCATACATGCCTTTTGGTGGTAAAATGTTATTGCATCGATGTATGTTATTACCAATTATGGATAGTTCGTCTTTTACAATCCAAAAAGGCTTTAGATTCTCTGGAACATCTTTGATGTTATTAGGCCACCCTTTGCAGGTGAATTTTTTGAGAGGAGCAAGTGTCATCATCTGGGATACATTTCATCTGTTCATCTTTATTAATTGCAGGAATGTCAATAGCAAGAATGTTACAGTCTGAGAATTCATTATAGACATCCTCCGATGCTATAGGAAGTCATAGGATTAGACAGTCTGCAACCAGATTATTTTCTCCTGGTACAAAAATCATGTTGTAATTGAACCCTTGTAAACCGAACACCCATTCGGAGATGCGGGGTGGGGCCTTTTCAATAGACTTTGTGGAGAATAGAGGTATCAAGGGTTTGTGATCAGTCTTTATAGAGAATGAAATGCCCCACAGAACATTTTTTAAATGATTAATTGCCCAAAAACAAGCGAGAACCTCCTTCTCTCTGGTACAGTAGTTGCGTTCAGGGACACTGAGGGTTGTTGAGGCAAAGGCTATAACTTTCTCTTCACCATCCACACTTTGAGTGAGGGATGCTCCTAATCCTTTCATGCTTGCATCAGTGCTTAAAAAGGTTTTAGCATTAGGATTAAACAAACTTAACAAAGGAACATCGGAAATGGCTTGTTTGATATGAGCGAATTCTTTTTGGCAATTCAAATGTGGTACCTTTCTTTAACAAAGATCTTAGAGAATGTACACACTCAGCAAGATTTTTCACAAATTTGGACATATATTCAATTAAACCTAAGAACGCCTTACGTTCCTCTTTGTTGGATGGTGCAGGGGCCAATCTAGCTGAATCGACAAGGCTAGGCTTGGGACTTATCCCGTCACTGGTAATGGTATGGCCAAGGTAAACCACAGATTGTACACCAATTTAGCATTTATTTGTGTGGTAAATCCAACTCTGCTCAATTTCTTAAGAAACTCCTCAAGAACCTTGTTGTTTTCCTCCTTTGATTCACCATACATATGAATATAGTCCTGAAAGCACAGAACTTTATTAATGCCCTGTAAAATGTGCTGCATGATACGCTGGAATACAGCTGCAGCGAACGCTAATCCAAAGGGCATCCTGCAATAACGATATGCTCCAAAAGGAGCAATGAAAGATGTGAGAGCTTTCGAGTCAGGGTGAAGAGCTACCTGATGGTATGCTGACGAAAGATTCAAAACACTGAAGTACGTGGCACCTTGTATCTCATTGATGTTTGGGAGAGGAAGTCTATCAACCCATATGTTAACGTTAAGGTCTCTTAAATCAACACAAAACCTGATGCTCTTACCCCCTTCTTTGGATGCTATAACAATGGGCGACCCACTCTGAACTCCCAATTCCCTCAATAATTCCATTGACTTCCAATTTATACAAGTCTTCTTTCAAGGGGGTATGTAGAAGTAAAGGGACTGATCTAGCCTTATGAACAACTGGTTTGATATGATCTTTGAGTTTAATCTTATGGAGGTAGCCCTTAAGTAACCCCAGCTTGTTGGAGAAAACTTTGGGAAATCTTTCACAAATGTCATATCCTGTTATGAACTCATCAACAAGATAGACTGGTTCGGGGGCATTGGGATCTAATTTGATCCCAAGATCCTTTTGGTGTTTCCACCCTAGCAAATTTGAACCACGTTTTGTTATGTAAACATTTCCAACAGTAGACCTATTTTTGAATCCTATTTGCATAACTAGCATTCCAACTAATGGTATGGGATCATTGTTATAGCCACCGGGGTCAGGTGGTACAAATTTGTAATTCTTGTCTTTATACCTTTCCAGAAAATATTTTTCATTAATCAAAGTAAATGGAGAGCAAGAATCAGCAAAAACTGTAAAGGAAACTTCATCCAACAATATATCACAAGTGGGATAATTGTTGTTGTAAACAACCAAATTATCAGCAATGTGAAAAATTATATCTTCACTGGGATTTTCTTCACAGTTGCTCACAGGACCCACGGCGCATGCCGTCCAGGTTTGGCACGCGGCCAACAGACACCTCAAATGCGAAGGGAAACTCACACTCGCTACCCCGCTTTGGAGTTCAGAGAAGTTGAGAAGTTTATGGAAGTCCAAGGGGTTCGGCAAGTGGAACCTTATAGGGATCACACACATAAAAGATGTTTGGGGTGAGAGTACAATACACACATTTGATTCCCCCAAACAGCAGTATCAATTGGATGACCGTTAGTGTTTCCGCTAATTCCAGGTTAGGCATGCATTGCTCACCCACATTCCCAGGGGCACGACACTCCCTGATGCTTCCCCCCTCGAGGATAGAGTTCTGGATGGGCAACTTACCGAGAAAACTATCTCTTTGATATATAGGAAACTTATAAATAATATGGAAGACCCATTGGTTACATTAAGAAGATATTGGAATGAAGATGGTTTGGAGCTGGATGAGGAAGACTGGCAAGAGGCGATTTCCTCCCCGCGGGTGATGGCAATCCAGATGAGGCTTAGACTGGTGCAACTAAAGATATTACATAGGTCATATGTCACTGGGCCCTGTCTGGTCCGTATGGGCCGTGTGGAGAGCGGAGACTGCAAGAGGGGATGTGGAGAACTGGGGACGTTTATGCATATATTGTGGCACTGTTGTAGTGTACAAGCGTTTTGGGGAGAGGTACACCGTACTTTGCGGGAGGTCCTGGGGATGGAACTGTGGCCTGAGGCCCGCAGATGTATTTTTAATGTCTGGGAACCCACAGACCGAAACACATATAAACAGCAATGGTCAACATTGGCATACATGATAGCGAAGCGTAATATCGCCCAATTGAGGGGAGCTAGCCAGCCGCCCCAGGTTGAGAAATGGAGGGAAGACTTAGACTTGTGTATGTTTAGGGAGAGGTCAGTCTATTCTGCTAGGGGATGCCTGAGGAAGTGGGGTAAAGTCTGGGAGGCCTGGAATCATTACAGGGGAGATGTTTGTGCCGCACCAGCATGTCATGAGGATGTGGAGGCGCATGAGTCCCCTTGATTCACTAACTGTCATAACGGTGTTATAGCTTGACTGTATGGAATGTCATTGAGAATCTCAGGAAAATTATGCGTAGGTCACCTGATGATGTTTATTTGTTGATTTTTGTTTAATAAAAATACATTTTTAAAAAAAGAATATTTATTTTAGTATTCATTAACCCTTTGCATGCGTTGGACGGCCCCCGGCTGTCCGACGTCATGGTGGGCGTCGGACGGCCAAGGGCCGTCTGAACCGCGCACGCATGGAATTCGCCCGCACCGCGGGGGAATTCCAACCGTGTTCAAGGGGTTAAGTGCAGTTGTCATCCGATGGTCTTCTGGAGTGGTATCTAATTTGCGATGTTTCTTGATTATGCTAAGAAAAGAATAGTGTGGGAAAGTAGGATCTGCTTTTACCCCAACTTTTTGCCTGATGCTATGCTGTTTCTGACAAGTCTGACTGGGATCCTGCTAATCAGGACCCCAGTTTCTCTGCTTTCTCCCATAAATGGATATGGTAAGTATTCAGGTATATAACAGATTGGATACTGGGTTACCCGTATAAGTACCTAGTATATGGTACTAAGGTACCCAGGGCATAGGTATCCCAGGGGTCCCCCACAGGCTGAAGCATTCATTACGCCACCCATGAGGGACCACTCAAACTGTAACCACTGGCCTGCAATTGCTGCCTGTGTTAGCTGATGCTACCACCAGTTACAAAAGATATAGGTGTCCCTATATATAAGGTCACTGCACTTAAAACCTATAAGTCACCCCTAAAGCAAGCCTTTCCAATCCTAAAGGCAGGGTGCTTGGTTCTAAGTGCTCGGGTGCCCCTGCATGAACAGGACACCCTTATAGTATTCGAAGTCCATTCTTCCAGGTTGTGAGGCAGCAATATAACTCATAGAGGGGCACCCTGTTATTACGCGATGACTATCTCTACACTGGCTGTAACAAACCCTGTCGTGTTTGGTATCAAACATGTTAGAACCATACCCCGACACTGTAAACGGTGGGGAGGGTATTATTCCATGCACTGTAAAGCTCCTCCGAGGCCCTCAGTGCTCCCAGTATCAGTCTTCTGGACCCGGACAGTACAACATGGCTCCTGCCGACCAGAGACACGATTCTGTGCTCCTGCTGCTGAGCCAAGCTCGAGCAGGGGAAGGCAGATCAATAGGTACCCTGTCACAGGGAGGTGTGACCACCTCCCAGACAGGGTTTAGTGTATTGCGGCCGGGTGGGGGCGCTTGCCAGTGTCACTCAGTCTACTAGAGGGGCAAGTAGGTGCCCTCCTTGCATAGTCCAGTTCAAACCAGCTCAGGGGAGCAATTGGTTCCGGCTCTGGTGCGAAACTGGACAAAAGACATGGAAGTATCCTCCCCACTGTCCAACCTCTCCACTAGGAGGGAACCTTGAATCGTCCCAGCCCTTTCCCTAGGGTTAACTGAGGGTGGGTCCCTAGATTCGTTGAGGGACACGATTCAATTCAGTCACCACTTCAACTTCGACAGTCTAGGCACTCTGAACTTCGGTCTGGGCATCAAGACTCCTGCTGCTCCGGATCTCTTCGCCCTGCTCGTCTGCTGCAACGTTAGTGCCTGTGCTCCATAAAGGAAACCTTTCAAGGCTTGTGGGGATCCAAGACACCTGAAGGAATCTCCCTTGAAGTGAAGGAGTCACTTCCCTGCATCTGCAGGTACCGCAACTAAGGTATCCGGACTGCTGAGCCTGGACTCCTATGGACTCCAAAAAGGCTCAGCAACACAGGTGGTGGTTCTCCACATCCCTCGAGGCCTGCCCTGTCCTCTCACCAAGTTTAAGGCCAGTATCTCTTGTCGGAGCCGCAGGAACCAAACCCTTGGGAACCGCGTCGACTTGCCATTGCAAAGTCTTGTTAGCTTCCTTCCATTGAGATCTTCGGGCTCCAAGTAGCCCCAGCCTCAAGAATCTCCAGTGACCAGAATCTTCAACCGCACCATATCGCTTGCACTGTTGGCCTGCTTCTTTTGTAAGCTGCTCGAGGTCCTCTTGCGACTCTAGTGCCTCCGGCCTGTGGGTCCTGTCAGGTCCTGTGGGTCCTGTCGGTCACATTTGACTTCATTGGGCTCCCCTAATTGCACGTGGCCTGCCCTGACTCCCCTGCTTGTGGTGAGTCTCCTGGACATTACTGGTCTAGACATTGCACCTTCTTCAACTTCCACATTGGTTGCAGTTGCCAAGGCTTGTTGGTGCTACCGCCGGACACCGACCCCTCAACTTTTGACATCGGATGTGGCAAAGTTTGTGCATGACCCTGGTCTTCCACAACGTCTTCTGGTCCACACAGCTGCAGTTCCAAGGTCACTGTTAGCTCTCCTGCATTGGGGGGCATGCGTCTTCCAGCCTCCTGGTCACTCCTGAGTGGCATAGACTCTGTCCCCTCTGCTTGCAGGTTCTTCAAACTTGAATCCACCTTTGAGTTCCCCCGGACACTTTCACCTTTTTCCATCAGTGGCATCTTTGTGAAGTCCTCAATTGGATTCAATGGCGGTTTCCGGCGCAATTTCACACCTATGCACTCGGCTTCCCTGGTGCAGGTATCCTTGATCCTAAGGGGTGGCTCTCCAACCTCTTGTCTTCCACATGGTTTCTTCAGGGTCCACTGGGAAGGGTCCTCTTTCTTTTAAATTGCATTGGCGACTCACAAGTTGATTTGTACAAAGAACGCAGTAGTGTTCCTACACTGTACACGACCTCCGTGGGGCTCCTAGATACTTACCTTGGGTCCCAAGCACTTCTACGCACTCTGAGTATTGTCTTGACTCGAGTCATGGTTCGCATACCACTATTTTAGTATATGGTTTGGTCTCCCTCTGGGGACCACTGTGTATTCTGTGCTACTTACCTGTTTCTATTGCAAAGTATTGTGTGCACTGTGTATATCTCCGGTTAGAAGATATCTGTATGTGTTAATGAGTGTCTTATAATAAATACATATTTTTATAAATACACTGTGTGGTTCTTTTCACTTAATCTATAACTATAAGATTATGTTCTGGTAAAACAAGATGCATTCCACTCCTTCGGGACTAAGCCTGAAGGCTGCTCTCTACAACTACCACTTAGAGAGCTTTCTAAGGTTGTCTAAGACCACTAAAATCACCATAAGGGTTGTCTGGATCAGTGCAAGTTGTCCACTTACATAAGTGTACATCATATACTGAGCCAGCCTCTCACAACAAGTGTTTAGTTTCTGATGAAAAATGAGTCGGGTGGCAATGTTTCCTAAGTGAGGGGCTGGGGCTATTTACTATTGAGAGGCACACACTGAAAAGGAGAGGCCATCAAACTGATTAGGATGGAAGTGACAACTTTTTGTTTTTATTAATTCCACACATGTGAGCAACATCATTTACGTAACTAACATACTACATAAAAATTACATTTAGTGTCCAATACAATTTCAATCATATCTGCAACTGTATCAGTCCGTTCTTGCACAACAAACAATCTCAATCATTTCAAAATACACTACTGCCCTTCCCCGCTCTCCGTCTTGCCCTTACTTCCCGATGAGAGCATCCCTCAGGGAGCACCATCCATCTAAGTTTTTGATGACAATATTCAGAGCCAAAATGCAGGTTTCATTTGTCTGCCCAGCCCCTGGATTCATCATTTAGAAGACAAGCCTTGCATTTCCTGCAGCTTCCCAGCCAATGTGAGCTATAAACAACGCATTTGTGTTTTCTCTGACCCTCTCCGAATGATACATTACTATGCCAGTTCACCTCCCGGAACCCTCTCCCCTTCTTCTCAACTGATAATTATCCTTGATCTCAGTGCATCCCTCCAGATGGAGTCATGGTGGCCTCACACTAGGGAAATCTTCATCTCATCCCAAACACATCTGGCTGGATGTCTTTTCATCAACAGGTCTTCTGCAATTGGCCCACACCGCCATATCTTTAACTCAACAGTCAATCCTCGGTGGCCCAACTGCGACCCAGTTTGTAGCCGTTCTTCGCTTAGCTAGAACCATGTCTAACATTATACATTTTCTGTCTCTCTTTCCTCTTTTCAGTAAGAGCTCAAGAAAACAGTGTATAATCGTAAGGAGCACTGCAAGGCCATTTCAATGCATACGCTTAGTCTAGATAGCCTCCCAAAGGCCCCGCACAATCCTACAGCTTCAAGTGATATGTATAAAATCAGCATCCTCTTCCAGAGGTCTAGGGCATCTAGAAGAACACCTGGGGAATATTTTACACAGTTTGGTGCAGATTCTAGGGTCAGAGAGTCAATATGAACATAGTTCGATTGAATAAGTTTAATAGCGCATTGCTTGACACCTCCTTGACTCCATGTTTACCTTTTCCTATTTCGTATCTGTAATGTGTCCAGCAGTGCTCGCCTGCCACCTATCTTGCTCCTTTAATCTTATTAGGGGTCTGTCCGAGTACAATGCTCTATATATAGTAGATATCCATCTCCTACAGTTGGCTAATACGTACAATTATCCCATTGTTTTTGAGGGCATAGGCACCTAGGGAAGGTGGGTCACACCTCCCTTGCCGTCTGTCCAATCTTAGCATACTGTAGGAAGTAGCCTGACCCAATCTCCCAGGTGTCTTGAGCAGCAGCACCCTTCCAGGTGTAGGTCAGTGTCAGACCTGACACACAAGAGGTAGTGTTTCCCTGAACGTTTTGCTTTTTCTACATGGGTTTGGTTGATTCTCTTTTAGTGGCCTTGGGGCTCTTGGCACAGTCCCACTGGAAATGCAGTGTGGGCGTGCGCACACCCTTCCTACACATGTTAGGAAGGGGTGCATACCTGATGTTTTTAAACATGTCACAAACCTGCCACGTCAGGCCTGTGTGGACGCACTTGCACCTATGGCGTTTGTAAACATGTGTTAAGCCGACTGTTGCAGGCCTCTGGGTGCACAATTGCACCTATGCTCAGGTTGGACTTTCTAAATCAATGGCCAAGGCTAAGGGTGCCTTTCACTAACACAAGCAAGTGGTAGGTGAAAGGCAGGGCAGGTACACCTGAGTGCTCCCTGCCCAGTGTGTTTTCACTACCTATGAGGTTTGCTCTTCCAAAGATTAACATGGGGGAATGGTTTAAATAACTTCAAGTTGCAATCGTGGCTTACGGTGGAGCAGCCTCATAATGTTTCCTAATATTGGATTCACGATGGCAAACCCTCTTCTGGCGTGAGGAGGGATTTATCATTAATAGCTTAGAAATGCTTCTTCTAGAAAGTGGGCATTTCTCTGTGTGTCTTTTACTTTGACTCTAGTCCACACTAGAGGATGGGGGAGCACATCTTTACATTCTCTAGACACAGCTATAAACATTGGGCATGCAACTGGAACAACAGTCCTCTACCATTTGAGGGCCTGGCTGGATATATTGAAGGAAGGGGTGTTGGCACTTGGCCTCTGGGAGCCAGAGAATGGCCCCACTAAAGATTAAGATCTGCATTCCACTGCCCGATGGCAGACAGGACTGAAATTTAGGGGGGACATCATTGATTCAAAGGGAAATCCTCTGAACCAACCCAACTTCAAAGGCACACTACAGTATAACAACTGGTGCCTTACTTCAGCAGGGAAGAGACACATGTGGGGACGTGGGACCGGAGACCCTGGCACTGCATGGTGGACACTGCCAGAGGAATCAGTGTGCACACAAAGGATTACTGACATTGGAAGGAACCATGCACCCTTCCTGAATAGTGGCTCGCCGGCACAGACTACCTGCTGCTGTGTGGCACCCTGAAGTGTGCTCTCCAAGGGCTTGTTGGCTTGCCCCCTGTTCTCTGGTGGAGGTCTCAGGCGCAGTGGTGTGGCTCACTGGTTAGAGGCGGCAGACCCAGAAGCAGAGAACGGCCCGGGACCAGGGTTCAATTCCCGACGCGGCAGGTTCGTGGACCAGGGTCAGCAGACTCAACAATTCTCGCCTCGGTGCCTACTCTAACCAGGGATCACACTCGGCAACTCTGGGCATTAAGCTTGCCTCATCTCTACAACGGCCCCCACAAGTCGCCGGGGATGCCTGGTTTCACCTTGGGGATACCCAGTAAGGGACCATCTCACAGGGAAAAGCCAGGACGGGTTCCCCAGCGGTCTTCAGCGCCGGGACGCTTACGGGCAGCTGTGCACTTTACAAGTCCAACACATTTACATTACATTTACATCAAAGACCTTCCGCGATGGACCACACTATCTACCTGTGACACCTGGGGCCGTATTATATATGCGCACGCTTTACAAGTCCCTGGTGCACTTTGGTATTAAAGACGGGGAAGCAGATGCTTGTGCGTCCCCTTCTATAATACTGATAGCGGTGGCGCACTTGAAGTGCCTGCGCTATCAACAGAGGGTGTTCCCTCATTTGCATTGGGGCATACTCTATGCAAATGAGGGAGTTCCTTTGACTCAGCGCCCGTGCCATATTACAGACGTGGGTGCAGAGTCAAAGAACCCTCATGAGGACCATTGACAGTGCACCATTTAAAAGGTGGCGCACTGTCAGTGTGCCTCCTGACAGCAGCCCTCTGTAGGGGAGTAAAGGGGTCCCATAGACACCCCAGACATCCCCTTGCAGGCGGGTGCAGTCGCTGACTGCACCAGCATACAAGGGTATCTTTAAACCGCTTTGAATGTGCAGGCAGGTGCCGTCTGCACTGTGAAAATATGGAGCGGCTGCTCTGTTTTTTCATATTAATGCGCTGCCCCCGGGGCAGCGCGAGTTCGCAGCTGCTCCCAGGGCAGCACATACACCATAATGTGGCACATTATCACTGTTTATGCCCGGCCATCTTTTGAAAGGTGTGCCGGGCGCCAACAGTGATAAGGTGAAATATGCCCCTGGACAGCAGTGCTCTCTTACATGCCCACATCATCTGCTGGATTCCCACTGGTTGCGTGGTGTGAGCATGAAACTAAGTATTGTGCCTGGAGACAGGATTTTCTGGTGCGGAGCCCAAAAACCATTTCCCACATCTCAGGAGTGTGGCTCCTGTATCAAGGGGCCTCGATATGCATAAGCGTCTTGTTGGTGGTGAGCGGATTCCGCGGTTGCGGAGCTGAGCATGGCCCGATTCATCGATCATGCCGCATCTCTCTCATGTAACATGCCAACTGCATACTCATTGCGTGCGGTGTCTGATTCACATGTTGTGACCCTCAGAGTTGGGGGGCGTACCCAAAGCAGTGCCTCATTCTACCTCGTATGACACCACTGAACTTGTGCCTGTGTTTATGACCAGAATGTTCTGGTGCAACTCAATTCAATGCACAGCAGACGTTGTGCCCTATTACCAGTGAGGTATGGAATTTGCAATTCTTCGTTACGTGTGACCGAAATTGTCTTGTTTAAATCAGCTCAATGTGCACCAGACTTTGTGCCTCATTTCTAGGGAGGAACGTAATTGATATCTCTTCATTGTGTGTGACCAGAATTGTCTGGTGCGACTCAGCTCAACACACATCAGACGTTATGCCTCATTTCTAGAGAGGTGATGAGTTTGCGACTCTGCATTGTGCGTGACTAGAAGTATCTGGTGCGACTAATACCAATGCGCACCAGACGTTGTGCCTCATTTCCAGATAGGCGCGGATTCATGCTCCGGAGGGCCCAGATTGACTGGGCCCTACTTTGATCGACATGTGTCCTACGGGATACCTCCTTCTTCCGAGAGGCTATCCTGCTTCATCACCCATTAATCGATTGTTCCTCTTGTGCCCACAGTGCAGTGGACCAACTGTCCTCTCCTCACCTGGCCCGACGACCTTGTGTTGCCAGGTGGTATTGCATCGATCGAACCTGAGTGGTGAGAGTAATTGACAGGGCTAAAGAGCACTTCTGAGAGCGAACAGAAGCAGGTCTAGAAATTGCGTGACCCCCCTGAGCTTTGCAGAACTGGGCTGGTGCCTGAAGGCAGTGTGGAATCCTTTGATTGAACTTCCTGAGTAGTGGCCATACCTCCATTTGAAATTAAATGAAATGAAGAATTTGTATAGCGCTACTTATACCCAGAGGTGTCTAAGAGCTTAATCAACTGACAGGTGGCTACATTGGAGGCACTCTAAAATACCCAGGTTTTCAATCCCTTCCTACATTTAAGCAAATTGTGTTCCTTTTTTTAGAGATACAGGAAGGGACTTCCAGAGCTTAGTGGTAGTGTAGCCAAAGCTTTTTCCTCCCCATTTTACTTAATGTGCCTTTGGGATGATCAAAAAACCACTGTTTGATGATCTAAGTGGTCTGGCTCGAATGTAAAATTAGAAAATTTGTGACAGTTGCCACGAACCAAGGCCATGTCTAGATTTAAAAGCAATGCATAAAGCTTTAAATTGAATGCGTTTGCAGATGGGCAGCCAATGTGGCTCCGTGATAGCCCTGGAGAACACATCATGGCAAGAAAGCCCAAACAGGACTCTCGCCCCAGCATTTTGAGGCATCTGAAGTTTGTGGATGCTGCGCTTGTCGCAATGGTAAGTAAGGCTTTACAGGAGTCCAGCCTAGATGCAATTAATGCTGTGACCACTGTTTTCCTTGGATCAAAAGGAATTAACGGAAGTACTTTTTTCATTATTTTGAGGATAAAAAGCATGCCGATGTGGCGTGATTGATCTGAGTTTCGAATAACAGCTTAGTGTCAAAGAAAACCCCAAGATGTTTCCCTTCATTAGAGGGTGTCAGAAGAGGGCCAATGGGATTGGGCCACCAACTGTCTCACCAAGTTAGGGACGGATTTCCAAAGAGCATAACTTCCATTTTTGAATAATTAAGTTTTAAGCAATTATCTTGCATCCAATTTCCTATGTGGTCCATACATTCTTGGAAACGAGGCGCAGCACGACTGCTGCCTAATGAACTATTACCTAGCCCCACTTTTTCCCCGGGGCACTGTAGTGTGACTCAAGCTGTGATTGGTCACCAATGAAAGGTGCCAGGTTGCAATGATCACAGGAGCCAAAGATCCATGTAAGTAAGCTTTACTTCCACCTTCATTCAATACTGCCAGCAGGGAAGCCAGGTAGAAACAACTGCCCACGTTCAAAGGAATACATTGCACCCATACTTTCCACATTCCCTCCAACCTTCAACATTCCACCCACTAGACACCAGTGAGTCCCAGCAGTAGAATTGATAGTACTCATCCCTGAGCCTGACAGAGACCACTTGGAGCTGGAGGCCTTCACTTGCTGTCCATGCTAAACATAGACAAGAAGATACTCAGGAAAGTGCTTGAGAACAGAATAAACAAGGTTATCCCTGACTGAGATAGTACAAGAGGGCCAGCGTGGATTTATTCTTGTAGAAACAATGGATGTAGCTTTGCAGGCTGTCACATATGTTACATGCGCCGCAGCTGGAGGGAGAGTATGCCTTGGCATTGTTGGACATTGAACAAGCCTACGATACTGTGAATTGAGCCTACATGTGGGAAGTGCCACAACATATGTGTTTAGCAAGTCAATACATAAAGTGGATTAAACTATTGTGTACTAGGCCTCTGGCAAGAGTACATAGGGGAGAAGTTGTTTTGCTAGACTTTGAACTGGAGAGGGGGATGCAACGAGGGTGTATCCTTTCCCCTTTAATATTTTTGCACTGGCTACCGAGCCTTCAGCTTATAAATTGAGGGCTGTCCGAGAGCGGTTGGTAATTCAAATGGGGGAACCACTTATGTGGTGTTTTTGATAAAAGCGGAAGAATGGGGAAAATTACACAATGTACAAATAAGGAAGTCCAGGGTGAAACTGGTAGGACATGGTGGAAAGCCATTGAAGTGTTGGGGGATTTGATGCAAGATTACATTTTAAAGGGAATAAGGCAGAAGGTATGGTGTATGTAGCAGCAGAAGGTTCAAATGTGCTGGGTTGGTTGGATCAGAGTAAGATCTGAATGGTCATGAACAGGTTATATTGCGGAAGGATATGGTGGGACTAATATCTGAAAAAAAGTGTGTCTGGACAGAAGCCTTTCCAGACGTATTTGGAGGTGAAATAAGAAAAATGAAAGGTTTCACTCATCAGTTTCATTTACAAATAGGAGTAGAACTTGTTGTTCACCAGGCCAGGCATGTCCCGATTTCTATGAGGGCGGAGTTGAGAGAAGCGCTTGAAAAGCTATATCAACAGAATATAATAGAATCGAAATTTGCCTAGCTTATGTAACGGTAAGTTTCAATTCTATTAAGGACACGGAGGCGAGGATTATGCTATTCTTCCTTCGCTTTATTACAAATAGGAAAAACACAGCAGCCTTAGAAAAGCTCAAAATCCATGTCCAAACTGCAGGAAACTTGGAAACAAACAGCTTTAAAGTTTGTAAATCCAGGACAAACTACAGCTCCCATGAGCCTTCCAACATTAGTCCTTCTATTATGTCCAATCCAGGTACTAAAGCCAGTCCCCTCTCAACCTTCTTCCTCTTTCTTCGCGCTGGTTACGCACACTCCTCATTGGTCCTGTTCGGAGCCGTCATTTCCTAGCGGAAAAAACGACAACGTAAGAGAAGCACCGAGAACAGAACTGACAGCACGCAAGTTGAGAACATCATCAAGACTGGCATTAGAACATGCACCACGCAAAGATGGAAAACAGTTTACTTACTGAGATACGGGTGGGTTCGCAACGCCGAACTCCAGGGTGGGATAATCCTCGCCTCCGTGTCCTTAATAGAATTGAAACTTACCGTTACATAAGCTAGGCAAATTTCGATTCTATGTCAGGACCGGAGGCTTCGGATTATGCTAGTTCAAAGCTTACTCACCACAAAATGAACTAAATCCACCACCGGTTTAAAATAAAACCATGTAAACGTGGAATCAGAGGACCAACCGGCTGGTCGCAGCAAATCCTCTAAACGAGCCCCCACTGAACGCCTTAGAAGCCATGGCCTCCCTGGCTGAGTGAGCTCCAAACATATAGTATCAATGCCTGCTTCTTGCATGACCCCACGCACCCACCTCGCAATAGTGGGGGAAGAGACTGCTCTGTGTGGTTTTCGCAGGGCAAATAGCAATTTGTTGTCAGCCCGGAGGGCAGATGTCCAACGTCATAGTTTCATAAGCCTGCAAAGACTGTACGACGCACAACGTGGGAGTGTCCACAAAGGCTGGGTATGACATAGTACGTGACGCCGGCCTCGTGCGACGTCCCACTATAGAAGGGACCCCCGTCAGGGGAAAAAAGACCCGTGCCGAAATGGCGAAGGCGCACACATCCGACACACGCCGGCAAGAAACCAAAGACAAGAGCACAGCCAACGTAGCTGAAAGTTCCAGTAAGGATAAACAAGCTGTAGCTTGCCAGGACAAAAAGTAGGTGCAAGACCACAATGACGTCCCAATGAACCGAATACCGAGGCACCGGGGTTAAAGAGAGACGAACGCCTCGCAAGGGCCTGCAACCGAAAGGGGGTTCCCCCACTGGAGAACCCTCCCCAGGTTGGCGTCCCGTTGAGACAGCGGGACGCATAGCGGCAATCGTTCTGATTAGCCAGGCGCGTAGTTGCCAATGCGGCTAAAATCCAAAACCGAAACGAGGTCAGCGACCACGGGATCCAAGTCTCTCCGAACACACCAACGCAGCCACTTAAGCCAAGCGGGTTTGTATCGATTCGCCGAACTGTCGGCCCAGGCTTTGGATAGCGGGCTCCCAGACGATCCCGAAAGGCCCGGGAGCGACCAACGTCTCCGGAAGCCTCCGTGCCATGAGGCGGAGAGAGCCCTGAACGACAAGGGAACGTGGCTCCCGAATCTGGATCGAGCACGAGATGAGGAAAACAGGGGGAGTAGGATTGGAAAAACCCAAGAAAGGTCCAGAAAAAACGTCAAACCAGACTTGAGACCCCCAGAGCGGCGTAATGAACACCATCTCTACGCCCTGACGGCGAACCGGAGTCGCCGTCGCACCATCAGTGAGAACGGAGGGAACGCAAAGGTAGCCTCCCGACCCCAATCCTGGGGGAAAAACATCCAAGACAACTGCCAGAGAGTCCGGCGACCAACCGAAAAATCTTGGGAGTTGGTGGCACAGCCAGGACGCAAATAGATCCCACGAAAATCGGACCCCACCGGGTACTCAGCCATTGGAAAACTGGGACGTCCAGCAATCGCCGACTGGCAACCTCTATGTAGCGGGAGAGCCAGTCCGCTACCTGAGTGGCTTGGACCGGCAAGGAGACTGCCGCCACCGACACGTGACGTGCAAGGTAATAGTCCCAGAACCCCCTTGCCAAAAACCGCCAGAGCTCGGGAGCGAGGACCCCCCAGGTGATCGACGCATCAGACAGCCGAGACGTAGTCCATCACCAAAAGGACGCAGGACCACACTGAATCCTTGGCTCAACCTCGGATCGCAAAAGACCCTGTGAAGAGCCCCAACAGTGTACACGTAACCTTGGTCATCGGAGGACCATGCGCCGCCTGTGGAGAACTCCCCGCAGCGGGTACACCAACCCGACCCGCCGGCATCGGAGACCATCCCTACTTCCGGGACCGACCCGAAGGCCTCCCGGCCACACCTAGCCGCCATACGGGAGAGGCACCAGGACACCTCCACCGCCACGCCCTCCGAGAGGGCGCATCAGGTCGTAGAACATGTCCCTTCGGAGGAGTCGGGTCTGAAGGCGCTGGAGCGCCCTGTAGTGCAACAGCCCTGGGAAAAAATCGCCGAATGGCGGATGACAGAAGTACGATCCCTCGAAATCGTCTGCCGTAGCGTATGTTTGATCCTAGCTACCTCCCTTGAGGGAAGACTGAGAGAGGCCCCGACTGAGTCTATGACAAGACTTAGGAACGCGATGGCCTGACACGGAACCAGAAACGACTTGGATCCGTTGATGACGAAGAAACCCGTCTCTGGAGAAGCAAAACCTCCTGTTGAGGGGACCAGCCAAGGTCATTGGACACTGGGCCATCAAACGGATGTCGGCAAGGTAAGCGATCATCCGAATACCTTGTCCCCGCAGGAACTCCACCACCGGGCGGAGCACCTTTCGTGAAGCACTAAGGGCCGAGGAAAAAGACCGAAGGGAAGGGAGGTGAACCCGAACACACAGTTCCAGCAAAACTGGAGGAACGCCGCCATCCGTCTTGTCCACCAAGAAGGTATTGCTGAGAAAAACATCGGGATGCCGCGTTGATAGGCGGATGGCCCCCTTCCGGAGTAACTCCGAGACCTCCCCGTCTATCAAGCGCGCGCCGGGCTCGGAAAACACCATCGGCCGTGAGGCCGAAGCCTGAAAGAAGGGCTGGTAGCAGGCGGCTATGCGGAAACCCCGCACGGTTCGCGAACCCAGGCGCCCGTAGTAAGCGACGCCCATTCCTCGTAAAAGGCCGCGAGTCTGCCCGCCATGAGGACCCGGTCCGAAGACAGGACACTTACCGTGGGGACTGTTGGGTCCAGGCGTCTAGCGGTAGCCTCGACCGCCAAGCGTTGGCCTCTCGTGGGGTGAAAACATCACCGAAGTACGCTGAGGTCTGGTACCGGCCCCTGCCGGAGCCTCGCCCCCTACCGGTGGCCTGCTGCCCTGCATGGTCGAGTACAACAAGGAAAGGCTCCCCAAAGAGGCCGCCCTGCGCCACCGACCCCGCTTCCAAAGAAGCCAAGGCAAGTAACTGCGGGTCCAGCTTAATAAGCAAAGACCTCCGCCGTGCGGTGGACAGGGAGCAGGTAGCGTTCCCCAAAAAGGATCACTCTCTGAGCCCAGTTAGGCAAACTCAGGGGAAACGACCGTGCCATAGGCTTACGCCTCCTCCGCCATGTCGAGGATCTACGTTGCGGCCCAACCGCGCCAATGTGTCTCGGCACGACCGGCAGGGGCGGGCAATGCCCTTCCGCGAGGAAAAGGTGGCCACTTTGCGCTTAACTCTGGTGCCAGGGACACCTTACCCTCCAAAGGCTTACGCAGGCGACCCTGCCACGAACCTCGCCACCGTGTCAACCGGCGCCCAGGCGGCGGACCGCGGATGCCCAATCTCACCCGGGACCAACATGCCGGAACTGGCTTGGGTTGGCGCAGCGGCCAAGCTCGAGGGCGCCAAAAGCGCATTGACTCACCAGCGTCCCCGTGTCAGGGAAGACCGGTCCCGGGGACGGAGGTGCGGTCTCCCACCCGCCGCAGGCTCAGGGCCCGAGAGTGGCGCAGGGGGACCAGGTTGGCGCATTCCTGTACAAAGCGCGCAGACAGGCGATCCGCCATGGGACCCACCGCCTCCGTCGTACAGCGACATAGGAAGCTGTTGACCGCATGATAAAGTGCCCCTCATGCAAATAGGAGAGAAGAAATAACCATCTTGTACGTGAAGCTGTCGACCGCTTGCTAAAGGGTCCCATCACGTAAACAGGAGATAGACAAAAAAGAAACATCATATTATCAAGTAAATAATCATCAAAAGAACCATTTTGGCGATGCTAAAAGTTCTCATCCTGTAAATAGGAGATAAGTGAATAATAAATAAATAACCAACCAGGCAATACGAACCATCAATGTATTAAATAAATAAGCATCAAAAGAAACCATCTTGTTCTCTGGCTGCAAAGCAGTAAAAGGAAGCCTATAGCCCAACAGCGCTGAGAACCTTACCCCCCTGACAGAGGGCGTCAGACAAATCAGAATATGGGCAGACCATACAGACTGCAATAACGTTTTGGGCCAAATAACTGGCAAGGTAGGGCAGCACGACACCCCCCGCAACGCGCTGGCCCTCCACACAGGGACCGGGCCGAACCACCCCAAATGCGCGTTGCACCACACAGAAGTACAGAAGAACGTGCACTCGCCTACCGGCGTCACCGCGGTCTCAGCCGCCAATACAGACCCCGTAGGGCGTCAGGGACAGGAAAGCAGGGCCAGATACAGACCCGGAGCACCGGGCGTAGAAGGGGTGGAGAGGGCAAAGCTCTGGGCCCGACCTGCTCCGCAGCGCGGCCCCCCAGCAGGAAGGGAAGCGCGCCGAGGAGCAGGCGAGACGACTGAGCGCCCTCTGGCGGGCGCCTCAAACACCGCACCGCCACTGGGGCAAACGTCGCGAAAGGAGCGAGAGCGCTCCCGCGACAGGGCTCTGTAGGAGAAAAATGACATCAAGAATCATCAACAGAGCCCCACACACCCCCGCCGAGGGAAATTAATCGCCCCAGGCCCTAATCTAGAAATAGGGAAAAAACACTTAACTGACTGCTGCGTGAGCAGCGAAGAAAGAGGAAGAAGGTTGAGAGGGGACTGGCTTTAGTACCTGGATTGGACATAATAGAAGGACTAATGTTGGAAGGCTCATGGGAGCTGTAGTTTGTCCTGGATTTACAAACTTTAAAGCTGTTTGTTTCCAAGTTTCCTGCAGTTTGGACATGGATTTTGAGCTTTTCTAAGGCTTCTGTGTTTTTCCTATTTGTAATAAAGCGAAGGAAGAATAGCATAATCCGAAGCCTCCGGTCCTGACATAGAATCCATAGAGAGCTTAATGCGGCTTTCACTGGTTGTTCTGGCCAGGACGCCTAATGATACCTTGAGGATGTGTATCCACCTGAGAGGTCTTAATGAAAGGATATGGGTTGATAGACATCATCTAACCAATATCACCGAAATGCTGTCCATGCTCAAAAGTGCAAGAGTTTTAACTACACTCTGCATGTCTTCCGCATACCATCAGATTGCATTGTACAGGAAGTCATATGACATTCTTTGTCACACCCAATGCGGCATTTAGATTCAGGTGCAAGCCCTTCGGGTTAGCTTCTGCGTCTTCCGTGTTTCAACGACTGATCGAGCCCATGTTAAAGGATGCTGACAAAGTGAAATGTTTTCAGGATAACATATTGGATTTTGGGATGGATGAGGTGGAGTATGACAAGTCTTGGGCATTGGTTTTAGCTATGTTGAAGGATAAAGGGGTTAAGTTGAAAGCGAGTATATGACAATTTGGCATGACCAGTGTGGGTTAACTATGTCATAAGTTACCAGCAAAAGGACTAGAACCAAAGGAAAGCTTGGTAAAAGCTATCAAGGATTTTCCTGTACCCCAGAATAAGGATCACTTGCAATCATTTGTTGGGATGTTTTAACTTTATGCACAGTTTGTACCTGAGTGTGCAGAAAGTACGAAAAGTATAGGGGGGTTGTTAAAAAAAGAGTTAGATTTGAATGGACTTAGGAGGTGGATAAGGAATTTTGTGTGATACAAGGAGAAATTGCAGATGCCATGGCACTCAAGCCGTTTGATATGCATGATCCACGCATAGTGGTGATGGATGCAAGTTAATACGGGTTTGAAGCTCTGTTGATGCAGTCAAGAAATGGCAAGGATGAAGTGGTGGCCTTTACGTCACATTCGTTGCGGGGCGCTAAAGCAACATACTCTGTCATTGAGAGCAGGGGTAGGGAATTTCTATCGCCTGACGCCCGGAACATATAGATTTTTGTCAGAGACAAGGGGGCATATTACCAACAAATAGCGCTATTTATCGCTAAGTAGGGTTAGCGGCAATATTTTTATCACCGCACATCACCGTTTTTTATCGCTGAGATAACTTGCTATTAGCAAGGTTTATCTCCAAAGCGATAAAAATCAGGCGAAATGCGTGAATATCGCTGAGAATACAGCGATATTCACGCATTAGCGACAAAGTGCTCTTAGCCATGTTATCCACCTCCCATTGGATAACATGGCTAAGAACTGGTCTGAGCAGGTGTTGGTTTTTGGCGATAGCGGGAATATTTCCATCGCTACGCCTGCCTTGCTAATAGGCGATAGCGACGTTAGCGACTGCTTTCAGTTGCTAACAGGTTGGGTACGCCCACTTTGCATGTTATTAGCGATAAATATCGCTGACATGCAAAGCGGGACCCAAACTGCTCGCTATCACCTAAAAGCTGTCGCTAACATCAGTTAGCCACAGCTTGCTAATAGAGCGATAAAATTATCACCGCTTAGCGGCCGAAAACGGCCGCTAAACCGGCGATAATTGCCCAAGGTGTTTTAAGCTCTATTTTGACCGACGGACAAGCAGACATTCTTTCTACCCCTTACACCTACTATAACCTGACTATCAATTATTTTTAATGAGCAGCCTAAAAATCGTTGTGTGTAACTGTTTTCACCCATAAATATGGTAAACAGAGCGGGCACTGAGGCGACTCTGATCAAAATCAATGAGAAACGTGGAGGCAAATGTCGCCAATGGAGAGAAATGTTTTGCAGGCTCTGGTTGGCCGTCAGCCTGGGTCTGCATTCTAGGCTGAGATAAGGGGTTGAGTTTAGTAAACTTGTGGATCTTTAGCCCCTCTTTCTGTTGGTTAACTCAGTTAGGAAATTATAACATGTTTTAATTTTCTTTGGCGCGCAGTTTACCTATTTTGTTTAAGAACGTTTCTCCACATCAGCAAAAAGAGCCCAAGGGTAGTCTAATGGGTAAGCTCCTTCTCTCCCAGAAAATCAGAGAGTCCAGGGGGCAGCGGACACACAAGAGCACTGCAGAAACACAAGGACTTTGTAATGTTGTGAGGGTGGTGGAAGCCACCACGCTTCCCACTGTGTAAGGAGTGGTCCCAGTGGAGTCCCCTGTGAAGGTGCTTTATAATGGGCCAGACTGGCGTACGCCGGGAGAACGTGACATGTGCAAATAAATAGCCCAGGGCTCTGGGCGTGGCTCAGTTACGATCTGGCCACCACCTCTAACGTGCCTCCAGGTCTCTCTTTGTTTGTGGGCCTAGGCCACAATACTACACTGGCGACGAGGTGGTCAAGCGCCCCGCAGCACCGCCTCCCACTCACCGTGTCAGCTGACGTCACCCTCTCCAGAGGCGTCCCTGTGCGCATTCTGCACGTTCAGCCTGCGGGCTCCAGCCTCGTTCCCGGTATCCCCTCCTGCACCAGCAGGCTGTGCTGGTCTCCTGCCTGCCACGCACGATCACCCCCCTGTCTCTTAGCCCAGGCTCTCCGCCCCGCTCCGAACATAGAGAGTGCGCACGTTTGGTCTCTGCCTCCGACCCCATGTGGCGCTGTGGCGCACTGTAAGCCGAGTGCGCTCACAGACACCGCACACCAACGTCTACGCCCGGTAAGGAAGTCTGTGTGGCACGCTGCCTCTACACTGCCCTGCCGGCCTACGCCAGTCCCATGCTGCGGACAACGCAAGTCGTGATGCTGCGCCTCTTCCAAGCTGCGCGAACGTGTCCTGCAGGAGTACAATAGCCAATGAGGGACATCCTTACATTAGGGCGCTCTAAAGAACTGTCTAACGCCAGAGCGGCCCACATGGAGCTCAAGCCCGCCGTTGCAGTCAAGGAAGAATCAGTCTGTGCCATTCGCACTGACACCCGGGAAACCCAGCCGAAGTCCAGTAAGCCATCCCCTCACGCCTCCAAACAAGGTCAAAGGAATCACCCGTGTGGGTGATGTGGAGGCCGTACCCCCATGACGGCGCCTGCCCAGCCCAAGTAAAGTCCTGCAGTGCGTGCGGAAAATTGAATCACTTTTTCAAGGTATGCCGCTTGACACCAAGAAGGAAACTGAAAGGCCCGCAATGCCATGTGAGAGCCCTTGAGCCTCTCCATGACAACTCCTCGAGCAGCAACATGGACGAAGACAAAGTGGCAACAGTCCACGTGGTACAGATGCTGAATACCCTCTCAGCCACCCAGCATGCGGCACCCATGTGCATGATCGGGGTGCAAGACCACTCGGTAGCAGCGCCTATTGACACAGGTGCCACCATCAACCTCATGGCCACCAGTGTCTATCGGAGCCTACCCAAACCGCCTTCCCTCCGCAGCATCAAAGTGCAAGTGTACGTGTTTGGCATCCACTCGCCGCTCAAACTATGCAGTGTGTTTCAGGCGGATCTCTCTCATGACCACACAAACCAGCAGGCCAAGGTCTACGTATCGCAAGAAGGGTCAGGGTTCTTGCTCAGCTGTCGCACCGCGTAGGATCTCATCCTCATCCAGTTCGCCTTCACCGTGCATGCCCATGAATGACCTAGACCGCCTGCTGAGGATGTTCACATCTCTCTTTGTGGGGATCAGATGCCTCAAAGGCCCAGCTGTCCAGCTACATATAGACAAGTCCATAGCCCCCTTTGCTCTCAGGCACAGAAGGATTGCCTTTTACCTCCGTCCGAAGGTAGAAGTGGAGCTCCACCTCTTAGAGAACGTTGGGATCATTGAACGGGTGCGGGGCCCCACTCTGTGGGTGTCCCCCATTGTTGTTGAAAAAAAAAAAACAGCCAGATGCAGTCCGCATCTGCATGGACATGAGGGTCCCAAACCTCGCCATCAAATGAGAACGTCACCTGACGCCCACGGTAGACAACATTATTGACGGGCTCGCAGGGTCCAAATGGTTCTCGAAGATGGACTTTTGCTCAGGGTACCACCAGGTCCCCCTGCACCCTGACTCCCATCCGATCACCACGTTCTCCACCCACGCCGGACTCTGGCGCTACACCCGCCTCAACTTTGGAATCTTGAGCACAGCCGAGGTGTTCCAGAACATCGTCAAGAATGTCCTTCAAGGGCTGGATGGAGTGCTCAATGTGAGCGATGACAACTTGGTGCACGCCCCCACCTTAGAAGAGCACCTCCTTCGGCTTCATGCAGTGTTCATTCGCCTCTGTGATAGCAGGCTGACCTCACACAAGGAAAAGTGTGAGTTCCTACAGCGGGACATCAGCTTCTTTGGATACCAGTACTTAGAAAAAGGAATCGGACCCGACCCGGACAAGGTGAAGGACATTCAGGAGGCGCCTGCTCCGACGTCAGTGTCAGGAGTCTGCAGTTTCTTGAGCATGGTTACATACTGTGGGTGTTTCATCAAAAACCTCTCCGACCTAACGGGCCCACTCTGAGACCTCACCAAAACCACCAGCCACTGGACGTGGGGTCCGAAACAAGTAGAGCTGTTCCAACAAAGAAAAGCTGCACTGTCTGCCGATACCACGCTAGTATACTTCGATCCACGGCACAACTCCCAACTGGTGGTTAACACCAGCCCTGCAGGCCTAGGCACTGCCCTATTGCAACAGCATGACTGCGAAGAGTGGGCCCCTGTTGCCTACGCCAGCTGGACCTTCACGGCTACAGAACGATATTCTCAAATTGAGAAAGAAGCCATCGCGATCCTTTGGGGGTGCCACCACTTCCATATAAACCTGTATGGCCACCCGTTTACAGTCTTCACGGACCACAAGCCTCTGATCCCACTATTCCAAGGCTCCTCGTCTCACCGTCACCCACGGATCGAGAAGTGGGTCCTACAGCTGCTGGAATTTCAGTTCACAGTGGAATACAAACCAGGCACCCGAAACACAGCAGACTTCCTGTCACGGCACACCCGTCCAGTCATTCCTCCGGAAGCTACCGAAGCAGCAGCCACGGAAGTCTACATAAGGCTGGTAGTGGAAAGGTCCGGACCGCTCCCGTTGTCCCTAAAGGAGGTCATAGAAGCCATGCGAGATGATGACTGCAACCAGATCGACATCCGAGCTGTCGTCTCAGGAGACTGGAATTCCCTACAGAGCTCTACACCGCTCCGTACCGTAGCAGCCCAGGCCATCTTGAAGTCCTTGTACCAAGTCTGTTACAAACTGTCTGTGTCAGCCAGAGGCTGTCTTCTGAGAGGCCCGCGTCTTGTCCTACCCGAGAGTCTGACTCATCAATCAGCCCTCCTCGCACATGGTGCTCATCAAGGGATTGTCAAATCGAAAAACCACCTCCGGAGCAAGGTCTGGTTCCCTGGCCTGAACCAATGGATAGAGACAGTGGTGCAGCACTGCCCTGTATGCCTAGCGACGAGCTTGCCAAGCAAACCGGCACCGGTCATCACAGAAGCAGCATTAACCCCTTCCATGCTCCTGAAGAGCGCAGCTCGTCATGCAGTACACTGCTTGTGTGCTCATGACGAGCTGAGCTCGTCATGAACAATGGGATTAAAAAAATGCAGCACCAAGCGGGAATTGCCTTAGCATTGATGTGGTTAAACGCACCATGGGAGAGAGTGAGTGCTGATTTTGGTAGCCTACCTAGAGGGAAGTACATGTTGGTTCTGATGGATGATTTCTCACGGTATCCAGAGGTTGAGTTCGTCCTCTCCACGGCTGCGGCAGAGGTAATTCCCAAACTGGAGAAATTCATAGCGACTCATGGACTCTTTGGTGAACTCCGCACTGACAATGGACCAACGTTCACCAGTGCAGAAATAGCAGAGTATCTAGTTTCCCACAAAGTAAAGCACCACAAGATAACGCCAAGGGGGCCCCAGGCCAATGGGGAGGTGGAAAGCCTGATGCGGACCCTGAACAAAACAGTCCAAATTGCCCTGGTTGACGGACACAATCTTGAGCAAGCTATGTATCGGTTCCTGTGAGAGTATCGGCTCACCCCTCACTACACTACCAGCATCACCCCAAGCCGGCTGGTCGGGCCGCGACGGACACTATCTCGCATCATCCAGCGTGGGCCGAAGCGCTCAACCCTCCGAAGCAGTCACTCTCCAAGCGAGAGAAGAACAATGAAGCATCCCAGAGAAGACAAGCCAAAGAAAACCCAATTGGCGTTGGTGACCGAGTACTAGTACGAGACCGCCACCCTGGAGGGAAGTTCAGGTTGCCCTTCGAACTAAACCCCCGGACTGTGACTGCGATAAAAGGCACAATGGTAACTGCCCAAAGAGGACATGAGAGCATGACCAGCAACATATCATTCTTCAAGAAAGTCCCCGATGATGAAGTGGTCGAATTCCCGATGCCCGAAGGGCACAACAAGACTTTCTCAGATGGACTCCCATGCAACAGCGGTGAAGCCTGTGAGCCCACATCCTCAGACACGGAAGATAGACCCACCACTTCAGCTCTTGGGGCGACCCGAGACATGGAACCTGAGAGCAGCCAGAAGCCCGGAGTCTGCAGCAACTGTATGTTTTATTCTGTTTCCCCCCTTGCCCTTCCCCCAGTGGAGCCCCCTTGTAAGCGTGCTGTATAATGGGCCAGACCGGCGTATTGCGAGAGAACGTGGCGTGCAAATAAATAGTCCAGGGCTCTGGGCGTGGCTCAGTTACGATCTGGCCACCACCTCTAACGTGCCTCCCGGTCTAGCTTTTTTTTTGTGGCCCCTGGGCCTGGGCCACAATACTACAGACGTTATATAGGACACAGTCACCTCGTCTCACTTTCAAAGAACTAAATACATCTGATATTTGTGTATTCCCACTGAGCCAGTTCTTTACTGCACACCTTCATCTCTGATGTGTGGGCTGTTCTGTTAGGAGTCTGCAAGACTTCTGGCGGTTGTAAAGCACTTAAGCAGGGTGCAAGAAAGAACTTAGTTGAAAAAATACCATATTGGTGCGAGTAAAAATGAAAATTGTTGAGGCAGTATGAAAGATTTGTTGATGCGCAACCACAGCACCGAGACCGCCCTCCTTGCAGCCACTGACGACATCCGCATGCTACTCGACCAGGGACACACCGCGGCCCTCATCCTTCTAGACCTCTCCGCAGCCTTCGACACCGTTTCTCATCGCATTCTCACAGCCAGACTGCACGACGCGGGAATACAAGAAACCGCCCTCGACTGGATCCAATCCTTCCTCTCCGGCAGAACTCAAGAACTCAAAGGATCCGACTCCCTCCCTTTCTCTCCAAACCCACGGAAATCAACTGCGGAGTACCCCAGGAATCATCACTCAGCCCCAATCTTTTCAGCATCTACATGGCCTCCCTCGACGCCATCATCAGACAGCATGGGCTCAGCATTGTATCCTACACCAACGACATCCAGCTCATCCTCTCGCTCACAAAGAATCCCGAAGACACCAGACTCTGTTCCGGGAAGGTATGAAGAAAGTGGCTGCATGGATGAAAAACAGTTGCCTGAAGCTTAACTCAGAGAAGACAGAGGTCCTCATCCTTGGTCCCTGCACCTCTGCCTGGGACAACACCTGGTGGCCCTCCTCCCTTGGAAGCCCACCCCTACAGACCACGCTGGGAACCTCGACTTCATCCTTGACTCCTACCTCTCCATGAACCGCATCTGCATCCTTCGTAAGACCTTCAAGTGGATCCCCCCGACTGCAGAAGGACCGTCACCCACGCACTCATTACCAGCAGACTGGACTACGGCAACACCCTCTACGCCGGAATCAACAAGACTCTTCTGCACAGGGTCCAAACCATCCAGAACCCTGCAGCCAGACTCGTCCTTGGGACACCGTGCCATGAGCACATGACCCAACACCTACAAGGCCTCCACTGGCTCCCCATCGAGAAGAGGGTCACCTTCAAACTCCTCACCCACGCCTACAAATACCTCAACATCATCGGACCCAAATACCTCAACGAGAGAGTATCCTTCCACGTACTCAAGAGGAACCTTCGCTCCGCCGACCTCGCCCTGGCAGATGTCCCCCGCATCCGAAGAAACAGAACCGGCGGGAGAGCTTTCTCCTACATCGCAGCCAAAACCTGGAATGAGCTCCCTGTCAACATCAGATGCTCCCCGACCCTGCACGCGTTCAGGAAGGATTTCAAGACCTGGAACGAGCTCCCGGTGAACATCAGACGCTCCCCGACCCTGCACACGTTCAGGAAGAACCTCAAGACCTGGAACAAGCTCCCTGTGAACATCAGATGCTCCCCGACCCTGCACACGTTCAGGAAGAACCTCAAGACCTGGAACAAGCTCCCAGTGAACATCAGACGATCCCCGACCCTGCACACGTTCAGGAAGGACCTCAAGACCTGGAACGAGCTCCCGGTGAACATCAGACGCTCCCCGACCCTGCACACGTTCAGGAAGGACCTCAAGACCTGGAACGAGCTCCCCGTGAACATCAGACGCTCCCCGACCCTGCACACGTTCAGGAAGGACCTGAAGACCTGGAACGAGCTCCCGGTGAACATCAGACGCTCCCCGACCCTGCACACGTTCAGGAAGGACCTCAAGACCTGGTCTTCGACCGATCTGGGCCCACCACCTCCCCCCAGCGCCTTGAGACTCTCACGGGTGAGTAGCACGCTTTACAAACCCCCGATTCATTGATTGATTGATTGATGTAATACAGAGTAAAAAGGTGTTGTTTAAGTGCCACCTTCACTGCGTAGTCATCAGCTAACCAAATCTGCCATGGGAAACCTAGATGTCCGCCTTGCGATTGTTTGCAGTGTGCCGAGTGAGTTTCCATATTGACTACAGCCCGACCCCGTCTTGCTTACACTGTAAACAGAGGATGCAAGAAGCAATGACTCGGAAAAGTGCAAGTGACACATATTTTCACATGCAGGGCAAATTCCAGTTCGACCTGTGGAATCACAACTAAATAGGAAGTATGTTTTTTACAGGTCTATTTAAGCCAATTGGTGTTACAGTTAAATGTGCACAAAAAACGGTTTCCAACTGCTAATCTGGCACCGAATGGAGTGTTCTTTGTCAGTTGTTAATCTACATTAATGTGTCTTGACTGATGGCAGTGATTGTGACTATCGGAAAATGTTATAGCCGCAACATCTGCATACCCTTTCCATTTCCAACGGCAGTCAGGATAAGGTCCTTTATTTTGTTTCAACAAAATCCTTCCCCTACAGCTTCATTCACCGTTTCATTTGAATTTAATTTGAATTTCATTTGAACTGAATCAAGGTGGTGAAAGGCAGCTAGCTCTTAACCACAAGACACTTATTAGATTCTCTGTACCTCTGTGTGGATCTACTATTTTTGCTTGTATATGTAACTTTTTACTGTTTGTATAGCGCTCTGATATCCGCTAGGATCTTGTTCGCGCTCCATAAAACTTTCAAAATAAATAAATAAATAAATTGCATCAGCAACTACCATGGATCACTTTTCTCAAACCCATATTGTTGGGAATAAATGAAGTAAATTATTGGTTTGTTTATCAAGTCAAAGACACCAAAACACAGTCCCTTTTGTTCCCACTTAAATCTAGTGCCAAAAAAAAAGAGATCAACTTATTTTTTTAGCAGATCAGGGTGGCTATTACCACTTCAGATGACTATTAACACATTACTTTTTGGCGTTCTTTCTAGTGCAATAGTAGGTGGTTGGGATGCATGTATGTTCGCCTCCGACTGCATTACCACTTTGTGAAGTCACAGCTCAATTCACATGTTGAAAAAGGTATTCCAGGCAGCCTAAGGTCTGTGAGAAGGTGGTAAGGGAGTAGGAGCACTGGCACGAAACAAAAGGGAGATTTTGAACCAGTGTGCTGGAGAATGAATGGGAACGGGCCTCTGGTGTGGTGTGGAAGTGAAATGGAGTCTGGGATTAAGTGAAGTGGAATTGAGCGGTTATTTAAAGAGTAGAGGAAAGGGGAGCCTGTAGAGTGGCTGTGCAGAAAGAAGAGAGCCTGCTTATTTTTAGAAATTGGAAGAAAAATAGATATGTAGTAAATAAAGGTAGGTGACTGATATAGAAAGAGTTCTGGAGACGGCCTGTGGTAAAAGATTGGAAGAAAAGGGGAATGGCGTTGCTGGCGACAGAGTGGATACCATCAGGCAAGCTTGAACCTGTGATGAGAAAGCGGCAATGAAAGGAATTGAGCTTCCATTGTAAAATAGTGAAGCAAAAATGGAATACTGCATTGTGAGAGAATAGACTAAACAAAACATGTAGGCTGTTGTGGGAGAGCAGGGGGAAAGCATGGGGAGTTAAAGAAATAGAGGGTGAAATTGTATGCTATACTGTAAGAGTTGAGGGAAGGAACTCATAAGTTTGTGTCAGGTGTATGGGAATACTTAAGCCTATGGTGTGTGAGAACAAAAACCAAGAGGTTTAGCACCCATAGACCAGCAAATCAATTTAGGAAATAGCTAGGACAAGTTGATCTCTTTACAGGACAAGTAGATTTCTGTTGCTTTTAGTCCCCGGGGCAAGTAGACTTAAAAGAAAATTCCACATCCCTGGAGAGTGAAGCCCTGGCGTGTTGGTGTGAACTACTTTAGAAAGTATCTTTGGGGTTTGGAGTTCACGTTATGAATGGACCACAAACCTTAGGTCAGTTTATTCTCCACTCGGGAAGCCTGTATGGCAAACCCAAGGATAGCTAAGTGGCATTATAGGCTACAGGAATTTCAATGTCTGCTGGAATACATACCAGGGGTGAAAAAAATGTCAGCATACTCTTTGTCAAGGTTGCCCATGGGGGTAAGTGTGGAGGAGGACAGAGAAGATGATGTTTGTGTCTTGGCATGTACAATGACGGACGAGAAGGAGTGTACAAAGGAAAAAGAATGAAAAGAGGCATTAAAACAGGATAAGGTGTTACAAGGATTGATTTCATGGTTGGTTAAAGGATGGCCAAACCACATCTACACACCCTACTATCCCAACTAGCACACATATCCACCATCACCTACAAACAGTACACAACTCTATCCTATACCACTAACCAATACACTCATCACTAACACAACGCCAATCAACACCATACATAACTACATCCCATTCAGACACACTCTCCCTGCTGTAATTACACCTAACAGACCACCTTTTATCTCCTACTCTACCCCCCTTGAATCATCTGACACCTCTTTTACTATACCGATCCCCTAAAACAAACTTTTCTAAACTCTTTCCTCTGCGTCCTCCCCTCCAAAACTCCTTTTTACTCATCTAAAAGCCTCCTCCCATTGTTAAGACCTTAATTTTTTTTTTTTATCTTTCACTCTTTTATCCCTCCACTATCCTTTTCAATCGAAATTAACACGTTCACTTCTCAAATTCATTATTAAACTATACTAATATACTACCCAAATAACTGAATAACATATCCACTACTCAAATTACTTCATATTTTTTACTATACCCATTTACAACAGTAATCCTTTATGGGTTCCGGAGTGGCGTGCTACTCACCAGAAAAGTGATTCAACACCCATCAGGAGTAACAAGTGCTATATGAATGTAAATCGTTCTTCCCCTTTTATCCCTCGGCTATCCATCTCACTCCAAGTAACTGACTAATATCCACCACTAAAATTACTATATATTTTGCCATATTAATTCACCACTAATCCTTTGTAGGCTTCCTGAATAGCGTGCGTCAACAAGCGCTATATAAATACAAACCTTTGTCCTCTATCCTTCTGCTATCATTCCAAATCCAAATAACTGACTAACCTATCCACCACTTAAAATGTACTTGCATGTTTCACTATACTAATTCAACACTAATCCTCTTTTGGGTCCCGGAGTAGCGTGCTACTCGCCGAAAAAGCGCTTCGACGCCTCGTCAGGGGTAGTAAGCGCTATATAAATGCAATTACAATACAATACAATATAATTCGAGCAACTTCTCTGCCAACTGCCCGGCTTTGAGGTGATAAAATGCAACTGGTAAACCCTGATCTTTTATTCTTGGGCATGGCTTGTATTTTCTTCCTTGGTGAGAGGAGCAGCAAGCAATTCTTCCTGATTCAATGTGACCTTTCTGAAGTTAGGAGCATTGAAATATAAATCCACACATTGGGGGTTGTGTGCTTGAGGCTGAGTATTTATTTCTTGCAGATGCAAGGCAAAAGCTTCATTTAAACCTGCATGTGTTAGGATGTCTCTCTAATGTGTGTCCTTTACTGGCTTTATAGGTGTGCGCTGTGTCTCTCGGTTAATAAGCCATGACAGTAGCCCACCTGACGTATCCCCTTCTTTGTGTAATCTCGGGTGATAGGTAACATGCTTGTGATGATCTAGTCTGCCAGGCGCCTCCAATTTCCTTCTTTAACTCAGTCCACTCAGTCATTTTTCAGAAAGCAGCAGGAGATCCACATCTACTTTCTCTAAGTTCTCTTCCAGGGAGGCTAGCTTTTTCTCACGTTGCATTTTGATACCCTATGCCTTATTCTTTTATTCCCTTCCCATTTAGTGGTTTTATCACTTCAACTACCCCAATTCTCTTCAGAGTATGGAAGAAGCCTATCCCTCAACCACTGAGAAAGAGATATGTCTATTTCAACCTCCACTCATATTCATCATTTGGGGCTCAGTGGGGAATCTCCCACCCAGTTATATATAGCCAGTAGCAAGGAGTAGTCTGACAAGTATCTTGCCAAATAGGATTACCTCCCAATCTTTTAACTGTGTTGACACAGTCCCAATATGCATTCTAGTCTACTCTGTGTCTCCGCAGCAGGTTGGAATTGGCAACATTGACTAAATTCTCTGAGATGGATGGATCATACTTCTGTAGATGAAAAGTAGGCTTGAACTTTTGCAGGGAAGCAGGAATGGCACTGTTATTCAGGCAGAGTCTGAGCAGGGCAGGCCTTAGGCATGTGCAAGCTGTGCACCTGTACAGGGCCACCAAACCGCCGGGGCCACCATGCCAATATATATCCTTAATATAATAATCCTCTGAGGATGGATACATATTTGCGTGGCGGCCTCTGGCAGGGATTTGGTGGCCTCGGCTCTGTTCCACTTCCAAACACCCTGACCCCCCCCCCTCTTTAATGGCCTCCACGCTCCGCTTCGCCCTGCCCCGCCCGGACCCACTCTTCCGGGGCCCCCTACCTACGCTCCCTGCCCAGGGCCACCATGAGCCTAGAGCCGCCCCTGGTCTGAGAATATTACAGTTTATCTCAACCCTTGGTAAGTAATTTGGGCCATATTCATCTCCATCATTTTTTGTTTACTGTGCAACAATCACCATGCAAACCTGTGTCTCCTTTTCTACCTCTAATGTTCACTAACTACTTAGACTGGGAGCATGCTAGTCCTTATCTGCTCCTTGATGGACCTGTTTGTACTTGATTTAGATTTCATGCATTTTATTAGTAGTACACGTCATGCATTTTCATTAAGAACAACAGATATGGGCTCAAGTTTACTAAAAAAATACAGTACAGAAATGAATAAGCTGAACCATTGGTCAATTAAGTATATAAACATATAATTCATAAAGAACCAGTGGCGGCTGGTGACATTTGAAAGTGGTAGGGCGTAAACATTGGGGTGAGTGGTGTGCCGTGAGCATACGAAGTAAGGGAGCCCGATTGGTGGAGTTCTACGGGGAAAAAGTTAAAAATAAAGTGGAGAAATTGTGCAATTTGAAAAAGCAAGAAGGTCTATAAAGCAATTGTGAAAATGCAGCTTTTAATATTCAAACGCGTAAAAATGCTCCGTATCTCACTGAATTAAAATTGTTTAGTGCGACAAGCAATGGTTTCAATGATCTTACCTGCACTGCACGCAGGGTTGTCTCTGCACTGCATTGGGTTGGTAAAGCTGAACATCTTTATGCCATATTGATCATCTTATAAACATGGGCACTGCAAAATGAAAATGTAAATTGCTTTGATCAAAGGTGGTATATAAATTAAATGGTGAAAGCCTTTGTTCTCTTTATGAAAAGCTGACAGTTTCTTCATGCCAATACAGTGTAGTTATCACATCAATAAAAACATTTAATATGATAATCAGGTAGCTGCCCTTTTCTGTAGCCAGAGACCTTCATAACTGACTTTGACATAACACTGCTTAGTATCGCACAGGTTGCTTTGGTTATAGAAATACCTTTACAAATTAAATCTGCTGAGGAAATACAAGTTATTGTGATGTGTCGGATTATGACAATGAGACAGCGAGACATAAACATAATTAGGGCAACCTACAAGGCCCTTCATATCTTAATCAGGGGATAAAGAAATAGGATCATATTACTCCCTTCCTGCTGCAACTCCATTAAGTCCCCTTGCTGGTCCACTACATCTTCAAAACCAGCTGCATCATTTACAAACATTGTAAATGATACAGCTCGTTTTGATGATGTAGTGGGTCAGCAGAGCATTCATGACCTCCAGCACAGCAGCAACCCTCATATCTAGGAGACAAGCTCACACAATTCTGCTACCAGAACACCATCACTACAGACTACGAGGCATAACATTTTCTTTCTATGAACCAAGGCTCAGGGACAATTCTGTCTCCATCAACATCACCACAAAAGGGTGAACAACACTTACAACGCAACTTTTACATCGCAGAGCCTTTACAACGCAACCATTACAACGAAAACTATTACCACGCATTGCTCAGGGGGGGCGCTCTAGGATAGGGAATAGGTTAATTTACTATCCAATAACCTTCCCTAGTGTCCACGGGGACTGGAGTTGGAATAGTAAATTAAACTATTCACTATCCAGCCCCCAAAGCACTATGCATTGTAATGGACTGCGTTGTAATAAATGCGTTGTAAAGGCATGCGATGTAATGTCATACATCCCCACAACAGTACCCAACTACTAACAAGCTACCAGTATGCTTGCCTTTCTTTGACCAATACCTGAACTTATCTGCCCTTTTGACCAGATTCCCGCAATACAAAAAGTACATATATACACAGATGTTACAATCAGCATAGAACTCTCTGCAGTAATACAGCTTCCTAAATGCAATATTGCTCAATGCAATATATCCACATGTTTGGAGCACCACATGCTATAAATATGAGTGCAACTGCATCAACATTCTAGAAATGTTAGGAATAACACGGTGTTCACTTTTTGTAGTCAAAATCAGCAAGTCTTGTCTTTCATAGCAGCAAACTTATCAATGACTTGAACATTAAGTCTGGATTCTCTTAAGAAGGTATCTCTCTATAGAGAGCATTGCCACAGCATTTAGTAGTTCCTCAACCATGGTGTTCATCAAGAATGTCTTTATTCTGTTCTAGGTTAAAAAACTTGTATCGACACTGCTGTTATCAAAGGAGTAGTTATGAGCATTTTTTAGTAAAACACACAAGGTGATGGACGTAATGTTGCACATTGGCAAAATATTCACCCCCAGTCACAGATCTGGGTTTAATCCATTGTTATTTTGCTCACCACGCCACACCAGTTCAGACATGGCCATATGCAAATCAGTCTTAACCCTGTGCCTCATGGGAACAGTCCAGACCAAACTGCCAAGCCATGTCTTCCCGGGACCGGAATCAAGCATCGTAGGACTGGTTTCTGGCTATCAGCTGTCTTCAGCCAGGAAAGCTTGACTCCAGTGGCGTAGTGAGCACGGGACCCACGTCTGATCATACCCTTCCCACATAGGGTGAACAGCAAAACACACTAGATGTTGGATGGAATGTTGCACATTGGCAAAATATTCCCCCCAGTCACAGATCTGGGTTTAATCTATCGTTATTTTGCTCAACACACCACCCTAGTTCAGACATGGCCATATGCAAATCCGTCATGACTGCGTGTCTCATGGGAACAGTCCAGACCGAACTGCTAAGCCATGTCTTCCCTGGACTGGAATCAAGCATCCTAGGACCGGTTTCTGGCTATCAGCCGTCTTCAGCCAGGATAGCTTAACTCCAGTGGTGCAGTGAGCACGGGACCCACGTCTGTGCCTACCCTTCCCACATAGGGTGAACAGCAAAACACACAAGGTGATGGACGGAATGTTGCACATTGGCAAAACATTCTCCCCTAGTCACAAATCTGGGTTTAATCCATCGTTATTTTGTTCACCACGCCACCCCAGTTCAGACATGGCCATATGCAAATCAGTCTTGACCCTGTGCCTCATGGGAACAGTCCAGAACGAACTGCCAAGCCATGTCTTCCCTGGACCGGAAGCAAGCATCCTAGGACCGGTTTCTGGCTATCAGCCGTCTTCAGCCAGGTTAGCTTGACTCCAGTAGCGCAGTGAGCACGGGACCCACGTCTGGGCATACTCTTCCCACATAAGGTGAACAGCAAAACCCACAAGGTGATGGACGCAATGTTGCACATTGGAAAAACATTCCCCCCAGTCACAGATCTGGGTTTAATCCATTGTTATTTTGCGCACCACGCCACCCCAGTTCAGACTGCCAAGCCATGTCTTCCCTGGACCGGAATCAAGCATCCTAGGACTGTGCAACATTCCATCCATTCCACCATGGATGCGCCAGACAACAATGTTCTCCTTCAGGCCATCCGCTCCTCTAGGGAGGCACTTGAAGTTAAAATTGACGCAGAATATCTGAGGTGGAGGACACTACGCATACCCTCCGGAAGGAGGTTACAGAACTGAAGACGGCCATGAATGAGGTAATGTGGAGAGTGGATGATGCGGAAAACAGGGCAAGAAGGAACAACCTCCGCTGTATCGGCTTACCGGAGAACGTCGAGGGGACGGATGCCAGTGCCTTTCTGAAACAGTGGATACTAGACACCCTGCCTAACATGCACTTTTCGCCGTGCTTCATCATCGAGAGGGCTCACCATATCCCAGGGGTTCGGCCTCCAGTATGGGCAATGCCAAGACCGCTGATTGTGAAGTTTCTGAACTACCAAGACCGTGGCCTTGTCCTTCAAGGTATTGGAAAGAAGGGGGAAATCAGGCTCAACAATACCAAAATCATGGTGTTTCCGGATTACTCGCGAGAAGTCCAGAAACAGCGTAAAATGTTCGACTCGGTCAAAGATAAGTTGAGACAGATGAAAATCACCTTCATGCTTCTTTTCCCTGCAAAACTGAAGGTGATATATCAAGCCAAGACAATGTTCTTTACGACACCGGAAGGTGCTTGGCACAGGATTGAGGAACGGCCGGTGCGCCGACCCCCGGGGACTCAGCGATCGCCCAGTGGAAAGGCCCAGAGTGGACGCAGTAACAAGCCCCGGACGCAGAGGCCCGAATAGAGAAACGGAGAGACATTCCAGAGGGTCCTTAGCAGGACGACTCCATAGGACACCAGGGGGGCCACGGGCAGGACCCCAAGAGCGTTGGACTCCGAGAGCACTTCACGGAGGGGAAGGCATTGCAAGAGACTTGCGGGAGATGAAGCAGCCCAACTAAGGTCGGCTGACTGTACGAACCAAGTCATCACCACAGATCACCACTCATGCAGAACATTAACCTTCTTGAAAACCTGGGGGTGTCGGACATGATAGCTGGTGCGGAGACGCAAATTGGACACGGACAGGTGGCCGAATGATGAGCAGTGGTGGGCTCGGAGAGTGGTACGGGCAGTAGCAGAGAAAGGGGCTTTCCCACCTCCCTTTGTGTGTGCAGTTTTCTTTTCTTTTTTGTGTATTTGAGAGTAATTTAATTTAAAGGTTTAACAGTTGGGGTGGGTGGGTGCTCGAAAGACCTCTCCTGATCCAAGCGACAAAGTTGGTCACGTTGACTCGTGGGGGAGTCAATTGGGTGAGGGTTGAGTGTGGGGTGGGGGGGATGGAGGGGTGAGTTTATTATGGTTTTCTGGAACAAAAAAGGAATCTACCAAGTAGGAATGTATCGGTTGAGGTCACTCGGGTGGGGGGGGGATGGGAATGTCAACGGGATTGGGAACAAGGTCAAACGTGGGTTTGTAGCCGCGTATTGTAAGAGGCTGAAACCGGATGTGATCCTGAATGATGGTCTCCAAGATTGTACCTCGGAGATTAAGAAACATGACAGAATGGAAATATTTGTAGCATCCAGAAAATAAATTCAAGAAATTCATAAGCAACACTGGAACCATTATTAGAACATTGGAATGTTGGGAGCTCCATTGTTCTCCCTGCTTCTACCGGCCGGTAAAGGCCCGCAGAGCAATATTCCAATGTTTTACAAAGGCATCTCGGAGCTCGAGGGGATTTAAATCCTCTCGAGCTCTGAGAGGCCTTTGTTTTATTTGTTAGAACATTCTGCCCTCTAGTGGCAGAATGTTCTAATAGCCTTATAACCCTTCATAGCAGGGCTATATTGGCTATTAAAGTCCCGGTCCCTTGTTAAAGTCCCGCGCCTTCAGCTCGGCCTTTAACGCGGGAGCGAGCCTTTAATAGCCAATATAGCCCTCTACGTCGGGCTATAAGGCTATATTAGATATCAAGTCATAAGAGTTCCAGTGTACAATAGAGGTGATATCTCATGTGAAAGGGTGTCACATAATACTGAATAGCTGCTAGTGAAGAGAAAAGTGAAGCAAAAAATGGAATGTGCAGGAGGCAAATGGAGAGGAAAATCTCAGTTCTACCAATGTAAGGTAGTCAATGCAATAGTACATACATCTGTCCTTTATTTAGAATTGGTATAGACCTCAATCGAGTCATTTAACTCCCAACTGATAAAAATTAACAATCCATAAATTTTAAATATCAGGAGATGGGAGAGGTATGGTTGGATTTGACCAAATGGAATATATGGGGTAAACCTTTTTGATATTTTCAGGTTGCCACAGTTTTCTATGTCTCAAGAGAAGTGTAACCTAAGAATTTGGGCTTCAAGATAATGAGGCAGCTGCCCTGGAGTCTCAAACCTAAGAAGATCCATATTGCAGCCCAAACTCTCAAGTGTAAATTTAAAATTTCTAAAAAGAATCATTTTATCAGCAGGTCCAATAACGAGGTTCACATTAAGAAGTGACCTTGAAGGCGAAACTGGTGCGTGGAGATGTTTGTATCCCCAGTGGAATATATTTGTCAGTGCTTGCACGAAAAAGCTAGAGAACCCAAGTTCTAGGCTAAGAATTCGTAACCATATAGCAGAGCTAAAGCTACAACATTTTTGTAAGATTGTCCCGTCCGAAAGATTTAAAAAATACCAGTTAGAAATAGGAGTATATTCCAGAGTATTGATAAGAGTATGTGGAATCTTTGTTTTTATAAACATGTAATAAATGGTTAAAATGTTTTCTTTCCATTGATTTATATACATTTTGAAGAGCACCTTTGTGGGCCTAGGCTTTATTCCTTAAATTTGTGAAGTGCACCTTATGAACATGGTGATTGATAAGCTTCATCTTACATAGACACCGTTATCTACAACCTCTAGTTTTTCATGTCCCACTTGCAAATTATATGATAAACCTCTTTGAACCTTTGGTTTTGCAATACAAAAACATACCTGCACCATAATTACCTAATCTTCGCAGGTTTCTTTTGATAGCCAAAGGGATTAAATCAAGCAAGATGATATTGCCAGTGTGCATGAGAGTATACAATGATTGGGACCCCAATTGAGGTAAAAATTATTCAGTTGGAAGTTTTTTAGTTGATTGGGACGTTTACCCTCAGGGTGTGGATACGTAACGCCACTTTGCTTCACTCCAGCTGCCTTAGTTGCCCCTAACCCAGCGTATATCCATATGAACCTTTCAATCACTTTCTAAAGAGCAGGCTGCAGGGCCCTGTCCAGCTGTACGCAACACAACAGGGCGTAGAGAAAAACGGAGTGACTGTCACATACAGGCAGAGTTTGGAAAGCTGTCATTTGCTCTCCCACCCACCCAATAGAAGTCAAATGTCAGAAAGGAATACAGCCCAGACATATGCTTACAGCGGACACCGTGGCAATGCCAATGTAAATCCTCACTGGGCAGCGTGAGATTTTAGTGTTACATCACATTGCTGCAACAATGCTGCTCTCGACAAACTAGGCCCCCAGTAATTGCTGCTGAGCTCAGCGCTGGTTGAGTTAAATTACAGGAAGACCGATGCCTGTCTTCGACCTACTGAACTTGACACACAAGTGCCTGTTCGTGCCCTTCCATTACTGGTGCTTTACAGCAGTTAAAATCTTCTTTGGGTTTATGTATTCAGTCTAGTCATCTCCTCAGGTCTTGTCATTCAATAGGGCCCTCCAACGTATTCTAAACCCCGCCACTTATTTATTTATTTATTTATTTGCATGTTTGTATCGCGCTGGCTTCGACTCCCAGGGGAGTATCTCCGCGCCTTTGACTTCTACCACATTGGTTAAGAGGAAGAGTTAGAATTGCAGCATTCTAATGATTGAACAGGAATGTTTTCAGCATTTTTCTGAAAGGAAGGTGATCCACACATAGCCTGAGAGTTTTTGGGAGACTGTTCCAAAGGGAAGGGCCAGCTACTGATAGGGCCTTACTTCCGTGTATTGTATTGTATTGTATTGTATTGTATTGTGATTTGTAAAGCGCGATTGCTGCCCGATGGGCGTCCAAGCGCTAATGCATGGAGAACAGAGCTGGGGGGAGGTAGGAAAAAGACTGAGAATTAGATGGGCCTGGCAAATAGATGGGTTTTCAGTTGTTTGCGGAATGAGAGTAAGTTAGGATTGGCCTTCTTTGCTCTAGGTACACAGAGAAGGCCCTGTTCGCTCGACCTGAGTGACCGAGAGGGTGTATAGGGAACAAATTTGGTGGACAGGTATGCAGGCCCCATTCCGTTGAGGCTTTTATGTATGGTGCAGCATACCTTGAACTTTGCCCTCTGTTTGACAGATAACCAGTGAAGTTTTGTCAGTAGGGGTTTTGAAGGCGTGCGAGGAGGGGCGTTCAGGACCAGGTGGGCAGCCGTGTTCTGGACCACCTGAAGTCTTGTCATGACTCCCTCGTTGGCAGATAGTAGCAGACCATTGCAATAAGCTAGTCGACTCATGACTAGAGCTTGTACCAACGTCCGCCTAGTTGTATTCGGTAAAAGGGGGAACATTTTACGCAGCATGCCAATTACATGGAAGCAGGTTCCCACCACTTGGTTGCTATGTTGTTTGAGGGTCAGTTCCTGATCTAGCCGGACTCCCAGATTCTTGACTATTTGTTTAGGCTCAGGTACTGGGCCGAGGTCTTGTGGCCACCAGTCAGGAGTCCAGAGTAGTTTTACCTCACCAAACAACATGACTTCTGTCTTTCCAACGTTGCACTGCAGATAGTTGGAGGACTCCAGTGTGCCACTGCTTTCATGCCCTGGGAGAAGGAGTTCCTAACCTCGGGAGTGAAGGTCTTGAAAGGAAAGAGGAGTTGCATATCATCCGCGTAGGATATTGGGACGAATCCATACACTCTCATGATGTTAGCTAGGGGTGCCACTTATATGTTAAAAAGCGTGGGGCTCAAGCATGAGCCCTGTGGCACCCCCTTGGAGATTTCAACTTCCTCTGACCGATATGCATCCATGGTTACTTGCTGGGTGCGGTTTGTTAGGAAGCTCCTCAACCATGCCAGGGCTTCGTGCTTCAGGCCGATGTTAGCTAACCTGGCAGTAAGGATGGAATGGGATACGGTGTCAAATGCCGCAGACAGATCCAGTAGTACCAGGATAGCGGAGAAGCCCCATCCTGGTACATATGGAGATCGTCTGCGACTGACATCAGAGCGGTCTCAGTGCTGTGTTTAGGCCTAAAGCCTGATTGTGATGGGTCTAACACTCCTGCAGATTCAATATATCTAGACAGGTATTTGTTTACATATTTTTCAATGATTTTGCCTAGAAAGGGAAGCAGAGATATCGGTCTGAGGTTGGCTAGCTCATTCCAGGGGATAGTGGTGTTTATCCTGAGCGGCTTGACCAGTGCCTTTTTCCATCCTTGTGGAACCTGCCCAGTACTTAGCGAGAGGTTTAACAGCCTCTGGACTTGAGTCTTTGCAGCTACAAGAACCATCTTTACTGAGGCCACCACCTACAGACCTCCTATGCATACATGCCAACATTTCAACTTCGATAAGATTGAGAAATATGCGTGGGTTTGGCCAGACCTCTGACTCCGCCCACTGATCCAATCCTCAAGTTATTCCCACCCTCTGATTCTCCGCCCACAGTTCCCTACTTTTTTCCCCCATTTCGACAACTAGTGCAAAGTGTAAAGTGCAACATTATGAAAAGAGATCTGAAAATATAGACTTCAGTAAAGAAAGAATGATGCTAAGAATACGAGACTAACAGCGAAAAATAATTTCACTCAGAAAGAAGAAACCTGCTAGTAGGGTGCAGAGCAAAAGCACTAGAAACAGCTGCACTTGGTTGGCCTAAGGGAAAGGTAGCTTTCATTGTCCAATACAAGTGCTGACATTTTCCAGCTGGTAGAAGGGCAATGCAGCACATGCCGCCTTCCCATTTTAGACGTGATGAATAGAAAGGGTATGTGCTGGTCTCTACTATGCTTTAAATGTAAATGTAAATGTATTTGAGCTTGTAAAGCTCACTGCTACCTGTCCATAGGTCTCCTGGCGCTGTATAACTCTGAGGGACCCGTGCTGGCTTTCCCTGTGAGTTGGTCCCTGCTGGGAGTCCCCAAGGTGGAGCCAGGCATCCCCGGAATTGATGGGGCCGTTGTGGAGATTAGGCAAACTAATGCCTAGAGGTGCCGAGTGGAACCCCTGATTAGAGTAAGCACCGAAGCGAGAATTATCAAGTCCACTGGCCCAGGTCCATGACCCTGCCGCGTCAGGAATCGAACCCTGGTCCCGGGTCGACTTCTGCTCTCGGGTCTGCTGCCTCTAACCACTGAGCCACACTACTCCACAGTACTCTTTCAGTGCAGACAACCCTCATTACTGAGTAGTATCTTTGCACCAGGGTCTCCTTCGTATTTTGGGACCAAATACAAATGTATGTTCCAGTTGCTTGCTCCACATTGAAAGGACGAAAGACTGCACTGCCACCCATGGCTCAGTCCGGGTGTTGGTTACGCACAAAAGATAACTGTAAAGTGAGATAAAAGGTCATCGTATATTGGTTATGAACGTTTTGTCACCTATGCATCCTCTACTACAGCACAGATGTTCAAAAGAGCCAGAAGGTCTGTGTTCGCTCAATAACCTTACAATAATATTTTGTGGGTGTATGTGTTGGGTGCTATAATAGAAAATATAATGCTGAAAACAGGTAGGACAACGGATATCAAATAGGTAGCGACTAACATGATACCAGGTTCAACGCTGGCTAAATAAGTCCCTTCCTTGACCATAGTAGCTCAAATGTTTATTTAAAAAAATGCTGGCATGTAGCGTAGTTTCTAGCAATTTTAGCCTCATGGGTAATGTTTCACAATAGTGTATTTAATGGTAGATCATGGCTTCACCAGAGGGACGACTAGGTTTATCACATTTATGGTTTAAAAAGCAGACTTTGCGAACATGTCATGTTACATATTGGGAGTTAAAAATATATCAGATTTCCCACAAGGTAATTCATACTAGTTAATGATGTATTTAGCTGTCCAGTTAAAGACATATTTTTCTTTACCAAGTGTATGTTAGGAAACCTGACACAGCCAATTAACCACGTTTCTAGACAGAGATTTCCTTCTCTCATCCTTACGTGGGTTTTCCCCTTTACACGGTTTGCACAGCGGCCAGAATCCCACTCTGAATACCTGTGCACCCCCCTAAAGACCTGAATCTTTGGCCTCTTCAAACCATTGTTACGTAGTAAGACATCATACTTGTTTAGGGTGAAGTCTTCAGGAGTTACAGCTTCTTAGCACAGGGACACGTGCATTGCCTATAATATGAAACTTTTTTTTTTTTAAACTCTTTTTATTTTATAAAGAAAACAAACAATAAATGCAAAAAGAACATTACAATACAGGCGCTTTTTCGGAGCAGGAAGGAAAGGGCAATAGCATTACAATGCAAGTCAATGAACGAAAATCAAGGGGGGGGCAGAATCGGGGGAAATAGACTAGAGATTTTAACACATATGAATCAAAACAAGTCGTGGAACGTAAGGATTAGGGCGAATGTGAATCATCGGGTACATCAGGAAGGGGTGGTGTGCATATATCCCCTCTGTAGGAGTTCCATTGATTCCAAATTGTCCCCCATTTTTGGGGCCTACCTCGTGCCACGTACACCGTCTTCTCTCTAAACATACACCAATCCATATTTTCCTTCCACACCGAGACCGTCGGCAGGCGGGGAGCGCCCCACAATTGTGCAATGTCTCGTTTAGCAATCATATTTAATATGAAACTTTTAATGCAACCGGTTAACCTAAAATATCCCGGCTCAAAAATGCATTTATTCTTGTCATGGCATGAACAGAAACTCTAGTCCATCTTTGAAACATCCCATTAATAATGTGTTTTAGATATTTTGCAGCCTAGAGCAGCAGGTACTCCAACTAGTGCTGGCATCGGGTTTCTAGATGTATGAATCAGGAGGCGGGAGACTAGCCTTTAAATCGGTAGTCTCCCGCCCGAATCGGGAGGGTTGCATGTCTGCCTATGGGCCCGCAACCACGCTTTCACCCTAACAACCCTCGGCTTCGAGACACCCATTCCGGTTCTCTGTCCCCTGCTTGCTTGGTCTGCCTTTCACAAATGAAAGGCAGCAAGTCTACCAGCACGACATGGTTGTAGACATGCGGCCTTTCATTTGTTAATAGGGCACAACACTGAACAGCCGGGCAGATTGTGTGCCTTGGTTAAACTGATCATGTTAATCGCAGCGATTGACAGGCGCCGCGATTAACATGATTAGTTACAAAAAGGGACAATCTGACAGTTTTCGCGCCGCACGCATTTTAGAAGCAGCGGCGCAAAGGTCCTCAGCTGCCTGTGCGCTCAGTAATTTACAATGCGCGCTCCAGGCGATAGATGTGTGCAGCCGCGCATCCGCGCAGATTGGAGGGAACAGTGCTCATACGGCATTCTCGAGAATAGACTAGATATTTACCCTGGCAGGAGAAGTAGGGGAAATACAAAGGATTGAATACTTAGGGCTAGATGTAGGTAAATCTAATTTACCGATTCATAAATACCGAATTTTACCGATTCGGTATTTATGAATCGGTAAATTAGATGTAGATAAAAAATCGGTAATTTTTACCGATTCGGTAAGATTCGGTATTGAAGCCCGTAGGAATCAATAGCAAATACCGATTCGGTAATTACCGAATCGGTAAAATTACCGAATTGACAGGGGGAACAGGGTGTCACTTTGACACCCTGTTGCACCCCTGTTTCAGGCTTGTGTGCCATGCGACACACATACATGCCCTAAGGGCATGTACGTGTGTCACATGGCACAGGTGTACATGCACAGATGTGCATGTACATAGGGATTTGTTATTTACCATGTAATTGTATTACATGGTAAATACCGAATCCTGAAAGCCCTGTAGCACTGTTAACAGTGCTACCTACATTTGAAAATACATATTCGGTAATTTTACCGATCGGTAAATTTACCGAATCGCTAAAATTTACAGATTCAGTAAATTTACCGATTCTGTAATTTTACCGATTCGGTAAAATTACCGATTTGGTAAAATTACCGAATATGTATGTTTTCAACACCCCTACATAACAATGTCCAAATACCAGTCGGAAACGGCCGAAAATCGGTATTTTCGGCCGTTTCCACCGGTATTTGGGCACCTACATCTGGCCCTTAGTGAGGAGTCTCTTGGACCATTCGCCCCTATGGTTAACAATAGGTGAACAGTCACAACACCAAACTAGAGAATGGAAATTGAATTTCTGGGAACTACGAGACCCCCAGGTGACCCAGGAGCTTAGAGTAGACACGGATTTATACTTCCGGGAAAATGTAGGGTCGGTAGACTCCACCATTATTCTGTGGGAAGCCTACAAAGCAGTCCTCCTGGACAATGCTCAAAATATGATGGCGCATAAGAAACGCAAAGAGACCGCGGAGGTAGAGAAAATGGAAGTGTAGCTCCTACAGACCGAATCGCTAGCCTGCACAGGAGATGATGTCTCCCGGTTAAGAAAGCTGAAACTCTTGCAGCATGAGTAACTCGCGCTAGCCAAAAAAGACGTGCAACTCGTGATACAAGCCATGCATAGGAGACTGTATGATGCCAGTGATAAAACTGGCAGATTGCTTGCCTGGCGCAGCCGGAAAGAGATGGAAAGCAGATGGCTAGCCCAAATACAGACGGAAGATGATGAGATTCACGAGACCCCAGACACGATAGTTCATGCTTTCACTGGATATTATGAGGTCTTTTATACAAAACGACCTCTAGCAGGCACCGAACAGATACACACATACCTACAATCTATGCAACTCCTCCAACTAGAGTCCAATGAAGCACAAGCGATGGAGGCAAAGTTGACAAAAGGAGAAATTGTAGACGCCATAGGCCAGATGAAAACAGGAAAGTCTGCGGGTCCTAACGGGCTCCTGCCGGAATTTTTTAAACAGCATGGGGTCTTTTTTAGCACGCATCTACTGCTGATGTATCTGGAGGCGCGGGATAGGGGTGCACTTCCTGAAGACTGCTACTATTTTGGTGATACCCAAAGAGGGGCGGCCGCCACAGAAATGCGGTTCGTATAGACCCATTTCCCTCATATATATGGAGACTAAGATTTTGGCCAGAATACTGGCCAACAGATGAACCAAGGTTATAACTGGAATCATCCATAGGGACCAGTCGGGCTTTATGCCTTACAGGTCGACGAGACACAATCTTAGACTGTTATGTGTCGATTTAGATACCGTATATAGGTTTCCCGACTTATGTCCTTATTTAGGCACAATTCGCATTGCCCATATTTAGGCATAGAAAACCTACCCTTATTTAGGCATTATCCATGCTAACTAAATACAGGCATGGCCACCTACATCTGTTCATCCACGTCACAACAGGTTCCTGGAAAACCAGACTCCTAAGCCTTTAGGACTTCCCCTTGCTTGGAATATTGATTTCTCCAAGAACTCATTTATTATGCATGAACATCTACTCCTTAGGGGTTCATTCGTGAAGTTCATCTGCCTGAATTTTACATCAATACTGGCTTTCCTAAACACCTTCAAGGTAAAAATATACCTTCACTTGCCATGACAAAGTGCGGTACTGTTCAGCTTGGCTGCATACTTGCACGACGCGGTTCGCCACGGCAACTTTGGAAGGAAGTCGAATCCTCGACTGATGCACTGACCAGACACTGTCATCCTCCTCGCAGAGAATCCAGCTCCAGTGTTTCTGACTCCCTTGCGGGGTGTTAGAGATCGAGACCCGGAAAGAGAGTCTAACCTGTAGGAAGATGGATATCTGACTATGGTTACCCCCAACTTTTTGCCTAGTGTTTAGCTGGTTTTCGACTTAGTTGGCCTGGGATCCTGCTATTCAGGGCCCCAGGCTATCTGCTCTCTCTGTAAAATGGACTCCCTGTACTTTAGGTACCTTCCTTATTGGATGTTGGGTCACCTTGTGAGCCCCTGTATAGTGTACCATAGGTACCCAGGGCATAGGTGCATCCAAGGCCTACCAGGGGCTCCAGCATGAATTATGCCACCCCTGGCTGGCCATCCAAATTGACACAACTGGCTGATCACTCAGCTGGGGCAAGGTTGTGTAATCACCCCTTGCTTGGGTATAGTATTCCTATACCTACCATTATATATAGACACATATATGCCTATAAGTCATTCCTATGGCAGACCTTAACAATCCTGGAGGCAGAGTGCTTGGTTTTATGTGAGATGGCGCTCTAGCATGAGCTGAGCCTGTCTGCAGCTTTCGGAACCATGTCCTTATAGCTGTTCTATGATATAGCCATACCATACACTCTTAAGTGCATTATAATCCTCGGGGTTATGGTTTGGCTTTATCAAAACATGTCGTGTAAGGTGTCATACGCTTTGGAATACTACCCCCTCGCCAGTTCTGGCGGCGGGGGTAGCATTCCACCCTTCTAAAGGGAGAAGACATGTAGTGTAGCTTTACCCGGTTAAACTTAAACAGAGCCTCAGCATCACAAAATGGATGCTGCTGCCACAGACACAAGTCTGACCTCCTGCAGCTGGGAGCCCTTCCAGGTAGGGAGGCCTGGACAATTGATTTCCTGCCTTGGGAGGTGCTAGCACCTCCCCAGACAGGTTATAGTGTATTGGGGCAGGGTGGGTTGAAAGGAATGAGACACTGCCTGGGGCACACAAGGTGCTCCATGCATAGTCGGTTCAAACCAGTTGCTGGGGCACTCCAGCCCCAGCTCTGGCGCGAAACTGGACAAAGGGAAAGGGGTGTAACCACCCCTCTTCCCTGGTCCCACCCATAGAAGGGACCTAGCAGGTAATCAATCAATCAATAAATCAATCAATACATTTATAGAGCGCGCTACTCACCCGAGAGGGTCTCAAAGCGCTGAAGGGAGGGGGTGTTGCTACTGCTCGAATAGCCAGGTCTTGAGGTGTTTTCTGAAGGTGAGATGGTCCTGGGTCAGTCGTAGGTGTGCGGGGAGGGAGTTCCATGTTTTGGCTGCCAGGTAGAAGAAGGATCTTCCTCCGGTGGTGGTTCTGCGAATTCGTGGGACGGTGGCGAGGGTGAGGCTGGCGGAGCGGAGCTGGCGGGTGGGGGTGTAGAACGGATGTATGACGGTACCACGCGTACTTTTACAACGCGTACCGTTACAACGCTACTTTTACCACGCAAGTCGTTACAACGACTTGCGTGGAGGGGCGCTGGATAGTAAATTTTTTAATTTACTATTCCAACTCCAGTCCCCGTGGACTCTAGGGAAAGGAGTTGGATAGTAAATTAAACTATTTACTATCCTGGAGCGCCCCCCAGCGCAAGTCGTGGTAACGACTTGCGTGGTAAAAGTAGCGTGGTAACGGTACCGCGTTGTAAAAAATGCGTGGTTACCGTTGTATACCGTGTAGAACGAGAGGCGATTGTTGAGATATTCAGGTCCCTTGTTGTGTAGCGCCTTGTGTGCGTGGGTGAGGAGCCTGAACGTGATCCTCTTGCAGATGGGGAGCCAGTGCAGGTTTCTCAGGTGGGCGGATATGTGGCTGTGGCGAGGGATGTCGAGGATGAGTCGTGCGGAGGCGTTCTGTATGCGTTGGAGTCGAGTCTGAAGTTTGGCTGTGGTTCCTGCGTATAGGGTGTTTCCGTAGTCCAGTCGGCTGGTGACGAGGGCCTGGGTGACGGTTTTTCTGGTTTCGGTGGAGATCCATCGGAAGATTTTTCGGCGCATGCGCAGGGTGTTGAAGCAAGATGACAAGACGGCGTTGACTTGCTTGGTCATTGTGTCAGGACTCCAGGATGAATCCCAGGTTGCGTGTGTGGTCCGTTGGTGTTGGTGCGGAGCCCAGTGCTGTGGGCCACCAGGAGTCGTCCCAGGCGGATGGGGATTGTCCAAGGATGAGGACCTCCATTTTGTCTGAGTTCAGCTTTAGGCAACTGAGCTTCATCCATTCTGCGACGTCTTTCATTCCTTCCTGGAGGTTGGTTTTGGAGGTGTCTGGGTCTTTGGTGTGGGAGAGTATCAGTTGGGTGTCGTCGGCGTAGGAGATGATGTTGATGTTGTGTTTGCGTGCGATGGCGGCGAGGGGGCTCATGTAGATATTGAAGAGGGTAGGGCTGAGCGAGGAGCCTTGGGGTACTCCGCAGATGATCTCGGTGGCTGCTGAGCAGAAGGGAGGGAGACAGACTCTCTGGGTTCTGTCGGAGAGGAACGAGGTGATCCAGTCCAGGGCCTTTCCTTGGATACCAGTGTTGAGGAGGCGGTTTGTTAGGGTGCGGTGGCATACGGTGTCAAAGGCTGCCGAGAGGTCCATCAGGGTCCTGATGTCGTCGGTGGCTGCGATGAGGGCTGTTTCGGTGCTGTGGTTGGCTCGAAATCTGGACTGGGACTGGGCGAGCGAGTTGTTTGCCTCGAGGAAAGCAGTCAGCTGTTTGTTGACGGTCTTTTCGATGACTTTAGCCGGGAAGGGAAGGAGAGAGATGGGACGGAAGTTCTTGAGGTCTTTGGGGTCCGCTGTGGGTTTCTTCAGAAGGGCGCTGATTTCTGCGTGCTTCCAGCTCTCAGGGAAGGTGGCTGACGTGAGGGAGTTGTTTATGACGTTCCGGAGGTGGGGTGCGATGATGATGTCCGCTTTGTTGAAGATATGATGGGGGCAAGGGTCAGAGGGGGAGCCAGAGTGGATGGTGTTCATGACGTGGGTGGTTTCTTCCGTGCTGATGGGGGTCCAGGCGCTGAGGGTGATGGTGGGGGTTGGGGCTTCGGTGGCTGGAGGCGGGGTCTGGGGTCCGAAGCTGTCGTGTATATCTGCAAACTTGCGGTGGAAGAACGTGGCAAGGGAGTTGCAGAGGTCTTGCGATGGGGTGATGTCGTGGTTGCTGGCGCTGGGGTTGGAGAGCTCTTTGACGATGCTGAAGAGTTGCTTGCTGTTGTGGGTGTTGTTGTCTAGCTGCTCTTTGAACGATGCCCTTTTGGTGGTGCGGATCAGATGGTGGTGTTCGCGGGTGGCGTTCTTGAGGGCTGTCAGGTTTTCTGTTGTCTGTTCGGTGCACCAGGTTTTTTCGAAGGTTCTGCAAGATTTCTTTGAGTCTTTAAGGGCGTCTGTGAACCATGAGGTTTCCTGTTTCCAGTCCTGCCTGGGGAATTCTTCAGTGGGGCGAGGTCGTTGGCGCAGTTGGTGATCCACTGTGCGAGGTTGTGGGCTGCATCGTTGGTGTCAGCGGTGTCGGCTGGCGGGTTCTGGCTTAGTGATGAGAGTGTAGTGTAGTTCCTATATTCCCAATAGGCTCTGCGCATTGGAATAACATAAACGATAGTTTAGACATAGGACTGAGGTCGACTAGGTCTCTACTGAATATGTTAGACTTAATTATGAATGCCAGCTAGATCAGAGGTCACTAGAAACTTTCTTGAATGAACAGGAAGGAGTTAACTTTCCTGATTAGACAAGAAGGGATTCGTTTCTGACAACCGCATAAACATGACAACTTTGCTCCCTCCAGAACAAGGAGTATATCTCCAGAGTTGTGTGAAAACAATAGACATCTATTTCACTCAGTCTTCGTGCATGCTTAGTTTCACCAGAGTGCAGAGAAATAGAGAGACGGGCGTTTTCAATAAAAGTTGTTTTATTGAGCAGTCCTCTTTCTCGTGCAAGAGAAGTGAATTGCCACAATTGCAATACTTGTTATAAAGTAAAGTGCGTACAGTAAAAGGAGTATTATGAAATAATACTGTAAAAGCATTTATATGGTTTCTGAGCCATATGATACTTAAAACGGTTAAAATATATACATACATAAAATAATCGACTAAACGTACTCAACTGGTGCTTCTAAGATACGCCTACCCCTGTGTACCTAACCTAAGCCTAGTACGTAGGAAGGAGTAAGTGAGCTGCAGTTTAAGTTAAGTTAGTTTTGCCAAGAATCTGAATCAAGAATTCTCTTAAGGATTTAATCAGCTCCGTACCTTGGTTATAGAATGAAGGAGGTCTTGTATCTCGCTCTCAGGACTCGATCTCCCAGAAACCTGCAAGGGTGACTGGAAACACTGGGGCTGGATTTCTCGGCAGGCGAAAAGACAGCGTCTCTCTCAGTGCGTCAAATGGGAGGGTCGGCTTCCTTCGGCTCTCGCATCAGCTGGGCTTCGGGCAAGTAGATAGCCGCTCTGCTCCAGACCACTGTGTGTTTGCTTAAGGCAACGTTGGTATATTTATACCTGGAAGGTGCCGAGTTTGACGTAAGGTTGGACATAAGACGTCACTAAGAACTTACAGTTCTTTCTGGAGTTTTTGTTCAAATCAAAACAAAAGCAGGGGCATTTCCCGGGCTGCTGGAGGCTTGGTTTGTTTAAAGAACGCGTTGTCCTTTCTAGGAGTCTATGGGAGTAGCCTTGCCGTATTTGGACTGCATTGGCTGTGACTAAATATGGATATGATTGCTATGCCTTTATAAGGATATGTTTTGTTATAACCATATAAGGGCATGAATCTGGAATATTTAAATAGGGTCCTAGATACATTCACAACACCCACTCCACGTATTATGTCAATCATTACTAAAATACCAAGTAATACTAAACATATATAACGATGCATGTGTTTTCCAACCCACCCCAAAATACAAAAAATGCATTTGAAATGGTATATGCTATATACACGAAAATGAGTATTTGTACTGTACGGTTTTCAATCAGTGGTATTATTCAGATAATACATACATAAATATTGGCTGAATGAATTGCGAAAATTACATTTATGAAATGGCTCTTAATACAGAAAAGAAGGTCGAGACCATTTCATCACATATTTATACAATACTGTACATGTGCTAGAGGCTGAATCAAAATATTGTCTCTAGAGCTTCAAAATAGAAGTTCTGTTCTCTAAGAATAGTTCTACTTTAAGCAGAGTACTGTGTGCCAGAAAAAAGGTAAATATTTTGGAAATGGAAAAATAATTTCGCTTTCAGGGGAAAAAATAGTTCCAATTGTTTTCAGTAGTCTTGTTTATCAAAAAATGAAGGCCAAATTCAGAATTCAGGGAACGCTGTGTGCTCGTTGTTTTAAAAGTTATTCTCGTTGTTAGGAGAGAACATCAAATCAGACAGGCTTGCGAAGAATTGGTCTACAACAGTAGGTGAAACTTCGACCAAGTTAGAAAAAGCTGAATTTGTGCATATGTGAGAATCATTGCTATCATCGATGTCTGGATCAGCAATGCTCACAGAAGGTTGTACCTGTGTGGTGCTGCTTTCATCTCGTACTTCACCGCCACCTAATCGTAATGGTGAAGTCTCAACGAATGCCGTCATCAGAATAGGTAGCCGCTGGGGGCAACACGTTGCATGAGCCATTACCGAACCAAGCAAAGTATCGATATCCATAGGTACTGCTGATGGTAGTGTAAGACAGACGTACAACACGCATTCTTCTCCGCATAGCAGACATCGAAGCACAGGTAAGATTCAATCTTGCCAGATTGGTCTGAATGAAAGAAACCAGGTAGCACTCAGATCTCTTAGCCGGGCAAAGCCGAGGACTTTAGTGATCCGTTCTCTGTAACGTATAGCCAGGATCGTTTCTTCCATCATGGCCTGAGTTTTGTCTGGGGCTTGACTTGCCATATCGGAGCAGAAGGAACAAAAATACAATTCCTGCTACGAGTCCCAAAAGAAGAGGCAGTCCGCCGAATACAGAATGCACAAAATTCGGGAAGATGCCCAGAACTGTTTCAAAGGGTGCTAACAGTCCAGAAAAAATGGTCTTAAATACATGTGCGATGCCACTGGTATCAGACATGTTTAAAATTTGACCTAACATTTCTACGAATTTGTCGATAATAGGGAATGTATCTCTGCCTCTGTCCTTGCAACTTGCAGATCATACGTCTCTTTGGACGATGTTAAAGGAACAGTTTTTATGTAAAAGAATAGACTTCATTCTGCTTAAAGTATTAATTCGAATAGAAGAGATATTCACAGAAGGCCATAATGTTGCCTCCTTGTCTGGATTGCTGTTTGGTTACAATACTTGCATACAGCAAATGACCCTGGAAGTAACGGTTACAAGATAGGCTTTTCCTGGCACCATGTCACAACAGCTGCGGTCCTTTATTACAACGTAGCTGCCGTTGGAAAGCTGTCTGAAAAAAGGCTCTACCTGTGTTGCAGGAGTGCCATGCAGGTGACATGAAAGGTTATTTGATGAACCTTCGCAGGCTCCATGCAAGTTAATACCTTGACACAGAAGTGTACCGCTTAGTGCATTTTTACAGTTATTACCACTAAGAAATACCTATTTTTCCCTTCAATATAACATTTATGTGTATAAGGTAATTTCCAGGTTGATTTGATGTTTTCTTTACCCAACCTTTCATACAGGCCTGCTGGTATATACTTTTGGCAATATTGAAACTGAAAAGTTGTTATCGGAATTGTAATTGTACCATGTATTATCCATTCAATGACAGGTCTCTCTGACATTGTCAAGTTTTTCAATGCTCCTTTTTGTGCCAAACTGGTTTGTTTATCTATAAGGTTAAAGATAGAAAATAATGACGTATTGTTGATTAGACGCCATAGCACGTGACCTGAACGCAGATTTTGTAACGTCCAGCCTAGCTGTTCAATAGAACGTAATTGGGACTGGCCATGTTGTAACATTAGCAAGTCCTGCTCTATTATATTAATGGCAGATGATACAATGCTGTCCAGTGAATAAATTCTGGAGGACAGAGTCGTTAACCCATTGGATTATGGAGAAGTGTGGCTCAATGGTTAGACAGCAGACCCTGATGCAGAGGTCTAGCCCGGGACCAGGGTTCAATGCCCCGCCTCGGCGGGTCTTGGGCTAAAAAATTCCACAGACCTGATAATTCTCGCCTCGGTGCCTATTCCAATCATGGAGTCCCACTCTGCAATTCTGGGCAATAGCTTGCTTAATCTCCACAACGGCCCCCACAACGCTAAGGATGCCTGGCCTCCACCTTGGGGGTGCCCAGGAGTGGACACCTCACAAGGAAAGCCAGGATGGGTTCCACAGCGGTATTCGTACAAGCGCCTTGAGACCCTTGCGGGTGAGTAGTGCGCTATACAAGTATCCATTTACATTTTTCCAAATTAATACGATCAATTTCTCGTATTTTTTCAGCAGTTTCAATTTGCATTACTTTCCAAGCCTCGTTGTAAGCTGCGTAGATACCGGCGTATATGAAACGTTTTTGACACTGTTTGCGAGGTCCCAATATGAAATCTCGCAAGTTAGCACCTTCTTTAAGTAAAGTTAAGTGTTGCTTAATTTCCTGCAGTGTAGATTTCTGTAGCCATTCGAGGCATAGTTTTCCTACACTGTATGTTGTAACTATCCCTGGATGTTGTCTCTGGGAATATCTTGGGTTTGGCCTGGTCTGTTTGAACCCCTGTGTTTTGTTCAGGAATCCATCTTGACAGTTATTAGTGTCTGTGGGCCAGATCAACCATTTTTTCCAATCAGGATTTGTTCTGTTTTGGTGAAAAACGTGGGATACGTCTATCTCCACATCTGTCGTGCTATTACTATCAGGTATGGGCTTTGGAATAGACGGTTTGTTTAAGTCTTTTATCTTGGCTAAGCCAAGACAGGTTGTTTGTTGAATGGTGTCATTCAGGAATATTATCTGTTCTGGGATCATGCAGGCTCTAAATAATGATTCTATACCTTGTACCTGCCAGTCTTTTGTACCCCAGATTGTTTTTGTCTCAATATTATTATTCCAAAATTCAAAACCAAATGTAGACATTTTTTCATTACATTTTTCAGAATAAATTAATTTAGTATTTGTCAACATGTTTTTCATTCCTGTCTTATTTAACTTTTTAAAATAAAACGTTTCTGGATCAGTTGTATTAAACCCTGAGAAGTATGGGAATTTCTCATAAAATGTTTTTGAACTGCCTTTTGGCGGTGTTGGACAATGTTCCCATTGATTATAAGTAAAAACATTTCTAGGATTAGCAGATTTATGCAAATAGTGATGACCATAGTGGTTAAAACAGTACATTACTTCATAATTCGATGAACCCTGCAAATAGTCATGTTCTGTGAATTTTGCTGACATTTCTAAATCTGACATCATATTATTAATATTTTCAAAGTCCCAATCATCAGAGAACGTACTTGGTGTCACAAAGTCACTTAAGGAAACCTTGAACTGGTGTGGATATTTCAAGAGCTCAATTGGGCCATAGATTTCGTTATCCGTTTTGTAATTTGTAATTTGTAGTGGTATTTGTAGAGCGCAACGGTCGCTCCGAAAGGAGCATCTTGGCGCTGTTTGATGGTAAGCAGTCAGCTACATAAGCAAAAAATTAAATGGCGGCCATGATATATTCGTCTGGGAGATTAAAAATCCAAGTTTTTAGTAGCTTCCTGAACTGTATTTCTTGGGTTTGGGACCTGAGATTTTTGGGCATAGAGTTCCAGGCTTTAGAGGACAGATAAGTCAAGGTTTTGCCACCTTTGGTTTTGAGGTTAAACCTAGCTAGCTTTATTTGATTATCATTAGAGGATCGTAGAGTTCTAGAAGGGTTGTAGTGGGGATAACGCCTGATGAGATATTTAGGGCCTGTGTTGTTGAATGCCCGAAATGCGACGATTAGAATCTTAAAAAATATTCTTTTATGCAAAGGGAGCCAATGAAGAGTTTTTAAGGCAGCTGATATTGAGGATTTTCTGGGTAGTTTTAAAACTAATCTGGCTGCCGAATGTAATACACTTTGAAGTTTTATTAGTGTAGATTTTTTTGCACCTGCCATCAGACCATTGCAGTAGTCGAGGCGGGCAAGGATAAGAGCCACTGCTACAGCCTTTCTTGAGTCAGTGGGTAAAAAGTCAAAAAAGATTTTAAGAGATTTTATGATGCCAAAACAGTGACCTGCCACATTCCTGACATGTTGGTCGAAGGATAATTCCGTGTCGAACAGGACTCCGAGATTCCTTGCTGTCGCTATGGTCTGGGGGGGAGCAGTGGAGTCCTCTGGCCACCATAGGCTAGGACAGAAATTAAAAAAATTTCCCATTGGGAGGATTTCTGTCTTGCTGGCGTTACATTTCAGGTGGTTTTTATCCATCCAGTGGAAAACGGCCTTCAGACAGTTTTTAAGATTTTGTTCGGCCTTAGTGGAGTGTTCATCTAATGGTACAATGAGTTGAGTATCATCGGCATACGAAGTTACGAGTATGCCAAATGATTCAATCAGGGAGATAAGTGGGATCAAATACACATTAAAGAGAAGAGGACTCAAAATGGAACCTTGAGGGACTCCAGACCGAACCCTCTTCTCTTTAGAAAGGAAAGGGCCCAAGGCAATGGTTTGAGATCTGTCCGTTAAGAAGGATGTTATCCACGCAAGAACCACGTCTGAGATACCGATATCTTTCAGTCTGATCAACAGTATAGAATGCGAGATGGTATCGAACGCTGCTGTGAGGTCCAGTAGTATCAGCACGGCGTTCTTTCTCTGATCTTGTAGCAGCTTTATAGAGTCTGTCAATTCAATCAGTGCAGTTTCTGTAGAGTGATGGGGACGGAAACCTGACTGTTGGGGATGGAGGACGTCATATGCTTCTATATGACTTTTTAGTTCTCTATAGACCATCTGTTCAGTGATTTTTCCCAAAACTGGGAGGAGTGATATTGGACGTAGATTAGTGAGGTCTAAGGGGGATTTATTACGTTTTTTCATCAGGGGTTTTACTATTCCCTGTTTCCATTCACGTGGGACGATACCTGTATTGAGGGAAGAGTTAACAACTTGTTTATGATTGGATTCACCACATCAATTAACTGATGGAGAATTCTTGGGGGGCACGGGTCCGAAGGTGCTCCTGATTTACAGGCTAGGATTACGTCCCGTGTTTGGGCTAGACTGACCGGTGTGAAAGTTTTAAGACTTCCAATTGAGTTATCTCCCTGATCAGAGAGGGTAGAAGTCTGAGCGACTTGGGGTATAGGAAACTTTTTCTGTATTGAGTCAATTTTCTCCTCAAAAAAGTCAGCTATTTGATTGCAGAACTCTTGGGATGGGGGTATTTCAGGCTGTAATGCTCTGGGATGGGTAAAAGTCTTGACTATCGAAAACAATGTTTTTTGTTTTTGTTTGGCATCCTTGATGGCATTGATATAAAAATCTTTCTTGGCAATTTTTATGCTGGAGTGATATATCTTCCTCAGCTGGATAAAAGAGTTTCTGTCTGCCGTATCGTAAGTTTTACGCCACTTGCGTTCGCCTTTTCTACATAATAGATGGGCTTTGGCTAATTCTGGAGTAAACCAGGGGGCATTTGTCTTAGGTTTTTTCTCCGTTCTTCGGGGACGTTTGGGTGGTTCACGTGCTTTAATCTCATGCTGCATCCAGCTCTGGAAGTGTTTTGAGTCATGTTCTACGTCGCCGGTAAGATTAGGGATCGGCGTTTGGATGATAGGCTTAAGCTTGAAATTTTCCTCTACCATTTTCCAGTTAACGAAGTTTTCCGAATGTGAACTGGATTTAATTGCATTCAGGGGGCGAGAGGTTTTGATATAAAACGGGATCAGACAGTGATCGGTCCATATTTGTGGGACAGGAGATTGGGTTGCTAGAAGGGGAAAGTTCGTACATACCCCATCTAGTATGTGTCCAGCTTGGTGTGTGGGCTGTTTAACCCTTTGTTGAAGGTTAAAAATTTCCAGGGTCTGGTGAAAATTAAGAGCCTGTAAGTCGGTTTTGGATTCGAGGTGCAGATTAAAATCACCCAGGAGAGTGAAGTGTGGGTATCTAATGAGAAGTTGACCCAATGAGTCACTGAGAGTTTCTAGGAATCTGTTTCATGGGAATCTGTCCCATGCTATTTATTTATCGCTGTTTAATAACGCGCTCTGCTACTACCAGAGTATCCTGGTATAGGATTGGCTGTGATGTTCACTGATGACAGTTCTCTTTTTTCAATGTGAGAAGATCTGTGGGGCATTAGGGCCAAGTTGATGTTCTGACTTGCTGTGTCCATTTTACTATATTTTCCATCAATAAATCTACCCAAACATAAAATCAAGTAGGAGGAAGAGTACACCTAACACAATCCATAATTTAATCCATGGTGAAATCAGATATGTTTCTTTGAGTTGATGAAATAGTTCAGTCACTTTTTCTTTGAAAGTTTTTGTTGCTGGCTTTTCTTCATGTTCACTTGGATCATCCGAAAAGTCATCGAAATTGATGAAGTAGCCAGATACATTTCTGTCAATTGTTGGAATTGCTTCCGGATTTTCTTTTATCTTTGGATATGTATGTTCAGAGGCTACATCATTGTAGACTGGAGTTTCTTGACGAACTGTTGCAATTTGGGTTTCAAGAGGCACAAGTTCCATGGCTTTGTTGCATAGTCCTATTTTGTTCACTGTAGGTTTATCAAAGGTGATTAGTCTCTCAGTTTGAACCTCTTGGATTGTAGCAAGATTTGGTCTTCTGCTATTTCTTGGGAGTCCACTGGGCCTACTACTTATTACTGGCCACATGATTGTAGTTTTACCAGGTCGATTGATACAACTCTGTTCTCCTTTTTACCAGCAAGTGGCGGTAGTACTACTGATCTTGTTCCGCTGACAGCTAAGACAGGTACTGCTTTTCTCTAAGAAGGCCCAAATTCCTTCTTCACCGCGATCTTTTCTCTGACTAGATCCCCAATCTTTAGAATCCAGACAGGTCTTGCTGGGACAGGTGGTTTTTCTTCAGTGGTCGTTGGCTTTAGCTTTGTGTTACTTAGACTTCTTCTTGTTTCATTTAAGTCCTGTAAAACAGCCAAACGATCTTTGATGTCATTTCCTTTCACCACTGAAGTGTGACGATCAAGGTCATGAATGATCATTCTAGTACCAAACAAAAGTTTGTATGGAGTGATACCTTTTAGAGAATTTCTTGGCAGATTATTAAGACTACGTTGGACACTTGTTAGATGTTTGACCCACCCATCACCCGAACCTAATACCCTCCCCGTTATAGATTGCTTTATGTCCCGTTTTTTTCTCTCCACTACCGCATTTCCCTCGGGATGGAATGGACTAGAGTACCGCAATGCAATGCCCATGCTGGCCATGGCCTCCTTGTAAGCCCTAGAGCTAAACGCAGGACCCTGGTCAGAATGTAGCATGCCAATTGCGTATGTGCTGATAAAGACTCGCAAATCTTTTATAACAGTTCTGGCGTCAGCCGAGCGCTGGGGCCTCATCTAAATGAATCTCGTCTTAATAATTATGGGATCGCCTTTTTCCATCTGGATTTTTGCGTATAGATAGCCTAATGCTTTCTAATAAAGGTATCTGGGCTGGTGTCTCGTCCGGTTCACCACTGCAATCTCTATTGCGGTCCTGATAATCCGTTGCAAATTTGTAAATTTGCACGTTCATCCCCGGCCACCAGTATTTTGATTGTAATTCTATTAGAGATTTCAGGATCTCTTGGTGCCTCAGATCCATTCCCATGTGTGCTTCTTGAACCAAGTAAGCCCTCCGGTTCGTGTTTGGAATTACTCTATCCCCCACTCCAGGGATTTGAGCAAAAGGAACGGAGTTTGCATCAATTATGTATTTATTTCCGAGTGGATAATTTAAAGGTAACGCCGCATAGTTGCCTTCCATTGAGGCTTTTACTGCTAGTAGCGTTTCACCGTCTATATGTTTTTTAGTACGCTTTTTTGTAGCTACGGAAGCCGGTTTGACAGCTGCCGCTGTGGCTCTGTTAGCCAATGAATTCCCTGCAACGTGAACGCCATCACGTTGATGACTCAGTGTATGTATCACGTGAGTCTTTTGTAGTTCTTTCTGCAAAAGAACTACTTGTTCCCAAAGTTTTTTATGCTTTATTGTGGCACCAGTTTCATCTTTGTAACCGTTTTTGATCCATGTCTGCATGTCATTATTGTAAGACTGGACGCAGTAATGCGAATCGCACACTATTAGTATGGGGAATTTGCGATTGGCATTTTCAAGCGCCATCTTTAAAGATCTTATTTCAGCTCGCTGAGCTGTACAGTTTCTGATTGATTCAGTTTTGGTGACCATCGGTCTGAATTTACCTAAGCGCCAGCGACCTTTAACAATCGCGCATACTGCATTGTAAACTTGTTTTTTCACAACGTAGTGTTGTGCAAATCTGTCCGTGTAGATTACACAGGTGTATTGTTCGAGAGGCAGAATTTCGATTGGCAGAGGATATTCATGTTCGTATTCTAGATCTTCTAGTCTTTTCATTTTCGGATTAAAAGCATGTTTCACGTCTTCTGCAGCAAGAGAATTTTCCCATTGTATCCATTTTGGATCTAATGCCACTGTATTTGGAATGCGTGGTCTCGCTACTGCCTCAAGGGCTGATACTGCTGTTAAAACAGAAATGTTTCTCCCTTGGACTAGGGCTCTTTCTTTTGCTACAGCAGTTTGAACCGCAGTCAGAATTTTTCCAGTAGAACTGAATTTCATTTCAGCTTGTGTGTACAAGTGTGATTTATAAGCTATTGGTACCGTTTCTCCCTCATTAGAGTTCAGGTATGTGAATCCGCATCTTCCTGGGATGACTCGGATTACAAGGTTGCGTTCATTTGCGCGTGTTTGCAGTTTTGTTATAGTTAACATGTCTGTTTGTAATGTTCGTAACATTTCTGTGTGTTTCTGAGTCCAATTAATTGGTTTGAAATCAGGTTTTATTAATTCCTAGAGAGGTTTAACCCTCTCTGCATAATTTAGAATGTATGTTCTTCCGAAATTCAAGAAACCTAGTATTGATTGTAAGTTCTTCAGCGTTTTTGGAGCTTGGAGTACTGCCCATTTCTCTAAAAAATTGTCTGCTAGGCTTTTGCCTTCACTTGATAATTCATATCCTAAAAACAGGACAGTTAGATGGGCAATTCATGACTTTTTAAAGTTGAATTTATAACCCTCAGATGCGAACCCAAGTATGATGGTGTTCACTCTTTTCAAGTGTGTCTCCAGGTCGTCGTCTGTAAGATAGATGTCATCAACATATGATAATGCCTCATCATCATACATTTGTAGTAACTCTGTTACCCTTGCTAAGAATAATCCTGGGCTAATCTTGAAACCCTGTGGGAGTCGACAGAATTGTTTTTGCCCCCCCATACAGGAGAAAGCGGTCAAATACCTACTTTTTGGTGCAATGTTTTGACAAAAGAAACCATTTGAGATATCTAATGTCGTTTTATATTTTTATTTTTTGCGCACAATGTTATTCATTAGTGCTGTCCTATGTGAGTTTTGTACTGCAAACGTTTTGCAGCAGGAGTTTAGGTGTCTGTAGTCCAAAACTCAAAACTAGACGTTATGAATCGTCTGGCTTGGAGACAGGAAACAAAGGATTGTTCATTTGTGAGGTGCATGTTTCAATCACCCCCTGATATTCAAGTTGATCTAGGATCTCCCTGACTTGCTTTTTAGCTTCTTGCTTAACAGGATACTGCCTTTGTGCAGTCGGTTGATTTTTTAACTGGATTTTATGGTGAGGAGAATCCTCTTCCCATCCTACATGATTTTTATATAATGCAGGGGCTTGGGCTACTGCCCATTTTCTTGCAAATGTGTATTTTTTATGTATTGGAATGTGATTTTAGAAGGCAGGCATAATCATTTCTTCGCCATGTGGGCATTCCCTGACAAACTCTGGTGGCCAGTCTTTTTCTGCTAGAAGGATATCATAGCCTTCCGAAAGGTTATCCCAAAAGAGACCCTTTATTTTCCTAGTTTTGTCCCCCTCTATACGTAATGTTATTTTATATAATTTATGGGGTTTGCTAACTCTGGTGTCTGCAGTTTCCACTTGAATGTATTCATTCGTGTCCACTGTCTCCAGAAGATTCATCAGGATCTTGCGAGCTATGGTCACTTCTGCTGCACTGTCTAGCACTGTCTGGGCCCACTCTCCGTTTTTCACTTGTGTCCACTGTCTCCTCGGCATGTTTAATTTTAATACTAGCTACCTTCTTTTTTGGAAATTGTAATTTTTTACTTTGATGAGGAGGTTCCTTGTTTTTGGACTTGACGTGCTCTTCCTTGTGTTCTGACCGTCCTCTTCTTTCCGATTTCTGTGAGGAAGTCTGAAAAGATCAAGAGGGACGGGTATCATTATCTTGATATCTGACAGGTTTTGTTAATTTATCCCTATCTCTAAGGTTGTATCTTTTCTCAGAGGGCTCCCTGTAGGGAGACTTGCTTCCTCGTTCTGGAGATCTATCTCTCCGTTGAGGAGACCTTCCTCTGGAATGAAACTGTTTTTCTCTGGGAGTAGTTTGTTTATTACCCTCCCACTTCTTTTTTGAAGTATTGAGATTATTTTTAATAAAGGTTTTTTCAGGATTTTCAATTAGTTGTGGTTTTAGTGGTTTCCCACCCAAACTATCTCTACCTAGTTCTTCATAGGATTTTTCTATGATTCTGGCAAGTGCAAAAGGTTGTTCTTTTAGTTTAACAAAAAGTTCTTCACTGGACATTTTTTCAATGTCGGGATGTGGTGTATAGCTGGCTAGAACCGGCCATGTGGCTCCTGGTCTACCTAGTTGACCGAGCCTGGTAATGTGATTTTGATGTTTTAGGGCGCTATTAAACCAGAGCAGGTGCTCTTGGTATGTTAGTGGAATTTCAACGACCTCGAAAGGAGCGTATTCATCCAGGTCACTAGAAACTATCTCGAATGAACAGGAAGGAGTTAACTTTCCTGATTAGACAAGAAGGGATTCGTTTCTGACAACCGCATAAACATGACAACTTTGCTCCCTCCAGAACAAGGAGTATATCTCCAGAGTCGTGTGAAAACAATAGACAGCTATTTCACTCAGTCTTCGTGCATGCTTAGTTTCACCAGAGTGCAGAGAAATAGAGAGACGGGCGTTTTCAATAAAAGTTGTTATTTATTGAGCAGTCCTCTTTCTCGTGCAAGAGAAGTAAATTGCCACAATTGCAATACTTGTTATAAAGTAAAGTGCGTACAGTAAAAGGAGTATTATGAAATAATACTGTAAAAGCATTTATATGGTTTCTGAGCCATATGATACTTAAAACGGATAAAATATATACTTACATAAAATCATTGACTAAACTTACTCAACTGGTGCTTCTAAGATACGCCTACCCCGGTGTACCTAACCTAAGCCTAGTACGTGGGAAGGAGTAAGTGAGCTGCAGTTTAAGTTAAGTTAGTTTTGCCAAGAATCTGAATCAAGAATTCTCTTAAGGATTTAATCAGCTCCGTACCTTGGTTATAGAATGAAGGAGGTCTTGTATCTCGCTCTCAGGACTCGATCTCCCAGAAACCCGCAAGGGTGACTGGAAACACTGGGGCTGGATTTCTCGGCAGGAGAAAAGACAGCGTCTCTCTCAGTGCGTCAAATGGGAGGGTCGGCTTCCTTCGGCTCTCGCATCAGCTGGGCTTCGGGCAAGTAGATAGCCGCTCTGCTCCAAACCACCGTGTGTTTGCTTAAGGTAACGTTGGTATATTTATACCTGGAAGGTGCCAAGTTTGACGTAAGGTTGGACATAAGACGTCACTAAGATCTTACAGTTCTTTCTGGACTCCAGGAGTTCTTGTTCAAATCAAAACAAAAGCAGGGGGATTTCCCGGGCTGCTGGAGGCTTGGTTTGTTTAAAGAACGCGTTGTACTTTCTAGGAGTCTATGGGAGTAGCCTTGCCGTATTTGGACTGCATTGGCTATGACTAAATATGGATATGATTGCTATGCCTTTATAAGGATATGTTTTGTTATAACCATATAAGGGCATGAATCGGGAATATTTAAATAGGGTCCTAGATACATTCACAACAAGAGGAGCTGGTCTGTGGTGATTTTGCTCCAGCATCTACGGGGGATTTGTTGCGTGCGGTGGTGTGATGTATTCTTTTTGAAGGTGTAGTGGATGCATCTGTGGTCTGTCCAGTGTAGTCCGGTGGCTGAAGGAGACGTAGTTGCTGGCGGAGAAGATGGGGTCAAGCGTGTGGCCCGCGAGGTGTGTGGGTTGTCGAGGTTGTCGAGCAGGGTGGTGGTGGTGTTGTCGTTGTTTTTCTCCAGGTGGAAGTTCAGGTCCCCTAGGAGGATGTATTCTGGTGAGGCCAGGGCATGTGGGCTGATGAAGTCGGCTATGGTTTCGCTGAATTGTGTGCGCGGGGGTCTGTAGATGAGCGTTCCTCTGAGGGTGGTCTTGGGGTCGGTGTGAATCTGGAAGTGTAGGTGTTCGGCGGTGGAGAGTGTGTCTTCGACGTTGGTCGTGATGTTGATGGTGTCCCTGTGGATGATGGCGATTCCTCCTCCGGTTTGGTTGATGCGGTCCTTCCGGGTGATCTTGTAGCCGTCCGGATGGATATGGCGATGTCGGGGGCCGAGGAAGCGTTCATACATGTTTCTGTGAGGAAGGCGATGTCTGGTGTTGTTGTGTCGAGGAGGTCCCAGAGTTCGACGGCGTGATTGTGGACGGAGCGGGTGTTGAGTAGGATGCACTTGAGGTGGTTGTTGTTGATGTTAGGTCTGGCGGGTGGTCTGCAGGTTCGGAGGCAGGTGAATTTGCAGGCTTGACAGGTGAAGGGTCCCTGGGTTTGCTTCGGGGTCGCTCTGTAGCAGGCGGGTTGATGTCCGGTGTTGAGTGCGGAGGAGTCGTATCTCAGTTGAGTTCCCTGGCTCCGGTGGCGGCCAGGGATATTGGCGCTGGGCGCGGTCCAGGCGCGGACGGGCGCAGACGGGCTTGCCTTTGGCGCACCACCGCTGCGCGGGCTCCATATGAGGGGCTTTTGGAGGGAGGGGCAGCTGGGAGGCGGGAGTGGGGCGGCGAATGGGAAAGGCGGGGGCAGGCCGCAGAGACGCAGCGGCGGGGAGAAGGGACAGAGGGAACCGGGGGAACGGGTGAGAGGACACGGGAGGCAAAACGGGGGACCAACGGGGCACAGAAGGCAAAGGGGGTACAAGGCACAACAGGGGAGTACAAGTAATCACAAAGTACAGTAAAAAAAATGAAAATACAGCGAGCAACAGAGGGGACTCACGCGGCACCAGGCAGCGGCAGGGGCAGAGGTGACAGCGGGGGCAGCGTCACAAGAGGACCGTGTAGCGGCTGGGGGGCGACCTACCTGAATCCAGCCCCTCAAATCAGTATATAGGTAGGAGCTGAGTCTAGAGACTTAAGATTATCCTGAACTGAAACTCTGAAACGAAACTAGAAGACTGAAGAATCTCCCTTGTGGTCAAGGAGTGACCACCCTGTGCAAACAGGCACCACCTAGCGAATTGCTGGTTTGCTTTGTCGACGCTCCCGAAGGATCCCGACACCCCGGCTTCACAGGACTGGAGTTCCAGACTTCTCCGACCCTGACCCACACCTCCAGCAAAGCTGAGTCCCGTGGCGAACACAAGAGATGTGGGACCGGACACCTGGCCATTTTGCTCTTTGCTAAACTGTGCAGCTTCTGAGGTGTCTTCGAAGTTGTGTATTGGGACTTGAGAAGCCCCAACACCGAGTCGTAAGTGCACTGAAGCTCAGCCCTCCACACTCCACGAGTGCCGCGTGGGGCCTGCTCTTGCATTTCCTCTTGACGCGTCTTCGCGGTTGCTAGCCCGATGGCTAGTGGCCATCTTGAAGACTCCATTTTGAATCAATGCTGCTTGCCTGGTTGCTCTGGGCTTGCTCCTGCTTTCCTGCAAAAGGGAAGCCACACAGACCTTGCTGGTCTGTAAAAGAAGCCGATCTTCATATCCTGCGTGGGTTGCCTTTGCCAGGGCTTGTTGACTCCAATCCGGAAGCCGACACCGCCAACAGCAAGATCCTTTGTGGGACAGTCCGTATCCAGCTCCTGGTCATCGTCGACGCCTCCTGGTCCACGTGGCGGCAGAGACAAGCTTCACGACATCACCTGATTGCATCTCGACATTGCCTGGTTCATAACTATCCAAGTGTCCTACTTTAACTGGGTTTTCCCGTAGTCTACCCGGAAGGTCCGAAATCAACTAGTTTCTAAACTTTACGTTCCCATTGAAAGTCTATGAGAACCCGCGTGTGTGTTTAGACACTGCACACGCATCCTGTGGGACTCCTGCTTCCTAACCTTCGGTTACTCTGTGTAGCCCCACCGATTTCCAAGGCCCTAGGCCTGTTCACCTGTCCTGCAGTGGTTCTTATACCACTTCTTTAGTATATGGTTTACGAGGCCCATAGGGCAGAACTGTAATTGTGCAACTTAACGTATGCTTATTAAGTTACTTGTGCTGTATCTCGAACTCTAACCTTATAAAGAGTGCAGAGGGGTTGTGTTAGAAATAAATACATATATATTTTATATATACCTTGTGTGGTGTCCTTTCATCTGGTATTCAAGGGGTTATTATTGGTAAAACAATTGGCTTCACATGCTCTCTGAAGTGTTAGCCTAAGACTGCTTTGTCCATGCTACCACTAGGATAGCTGGTCTATAAGGTTGACTTTACAACCCTCACCATAAGGGTTGTTTGGACTGATACAGGGTGCCCATTAGAATAGTGGACATCACATATCAGGCCAACTTCTCACACAACCTCTCTCATTCTAAGGTATAGAGCGGACTAGAACCTAGAGGGACTTTTGGCAAATCTTGGCAACACCAATCTAAACTATAGCCCAAATAGACTATAGGTAAACAGCACCTACTTCATACTTCATACTACACTTAGGTTAGGTACACTGGGGTAGAACTAGCTAGAAGCACCAGATGAGTATTTATATTTTAGCCTGTGTTATTAATGTATGTATTTTTATGAATATATGCCTTAGCTACAAACCATGCTATTGCAGTATTATTTTATCTTACTTCTAACGCTGTACGGTATATACTTCGCATTCTGTCTTACGATTGTAGCAGCTCATATCTCTTGCAAGTGAAATAAGACTGTTCAATAAACCCTTTTAATGAATCTTCGGTGTCTTCGGCGTGTGTCTTCGGCGTTGTCTTCGGCGGTGTGTCTTCAGCGTTGGTCGTGATGTTGATGGTGTCCCTGTGGATGATGGCGATTCCTCCTCCGGTTTGGTTGATGCGGTCCTTTCGGGTGATCTTGTAGCCGTCCGGATGGCTATGGCGATGTCGGGGGCCGAGGAAGCGTTCATCCATGTTTCTGTGAGGAAGGCGATGTCTGGTGTTGTTGTGTCGAGGAGGCCCCAGAGTTCGACGGCGTGATTGTGGACGGAGCGGGTGTTGAGTAGGATGCACTTGAGGTGGTTGTTGTTGATGTGAGGTCTGGCGGGTGGTCTGCAGGTTCGGAGGCAGGTGAATTTGCAGGCTTGACAGGTGAAGGGTCCCTGGGTTTGCTTCGGGGTCGCTCTGTAGCAGGCGGGTTGGTGTCCGGTGTTGAGTGCGGAGGAGTCGTATCTCAGTTGAGTTCCCTGGCTCCGGTGGGGGCCAGGGGTACTGGCGCTGGGCGCGGTCCAGGCGCGGACGGGCGCAGACAGGCTTGCCTTTGGCGCACCGCCGCTGCGCGGCCTCCATATGAGGGGCTTTTGGAGGGAGGGGCAGCTGGGAGGCGGGAGTGGGGCGGCGAATGGGAACGGTGGGGGAGGGGCCGCAGGGCCGCAGAGGCGGGGAGAAGGCACAGAGGGAACTGGGGGAATGGGGGACAGGACACGGGAGGCAAAACGGGGGATCAAGGGGGCACAGAAGGCAAAGTGGGTACAAGGCACAACAAGGGAGCACAAGTAATCGCAAAGTACAGTAAAAAAAATGAAAATACAGCGAGCAACAGAGGGGTCTCACGCGGCACCAGGCAGCGGCAGGGGCAGAGACGACAGCGGGGGCAGCGTCACAGGAGGACCGTGCGGCAGCTGGGGGGTGACCTACCTGAGGACAGGGTCAAAGGTCGCTCCCTTCACCGCCGCGCGGCCTCCATATGAAGGGCTGTGGGAGGGAGGGGCAGCTGGGAGGCGGGAGTGGGGCGGCGAATGAGAACGGCGGGGGGCGGGGCCACAGGATGCAGCGGGGGGAGAAGGCACAGAAGGAACCGGGGGAACGGGTAACAGGACACGGGAGGCAAAACAGGGGACCAAGGGGGCACAGAAGGCAAAGGGGGTACAAGGCACAACAGGGGAGTACAAGTAATCACAAAGTACAGTAAAAAAAATGAAAATACAGCGAGCAACAGAGGGGACTCACGCGGCACCAGGCAGCAGCAGGGGCAGAGGCGACAGCGGGGGCAGCGTCACAGGAGGAGCGTGTGGCGGCTGGGGGGTGACCTACCTGAGGACAGGGTCAAGAGTCGCTCCCTTCACCGACGCGCGGCCTCCATATGAGGGGCTGTGGGAAGGAGGGGCAGCTGGGAGGCGGGAGTGGGGCGGCGAATGGGAAAGGTGGGGGCAGGCCGCAGAGACGCAGCGGCGGGGAGAAGGCACAGAGGGAACCGGGGGAACGGGTGAGAGGACACAGGAGGCAAAACGGGGGACCAACGGGGCATAGAAGGCAAAGGGGGTACAAGGCACAACAGGGGAGTACAAGTAATCACAAAGTACAGTAAAAAAATGAAAATACAGCGAGCAACAGAGGGGACTCACGCGGCACCAGGCAGCGGCAGGGGCAGAGGTGACAGCGGGGGCAGCGTCACAGGAGGACCGTGTAGCGGCTGGGGGGCAACCTACCTGAATCCAGCCCCTCAAATCAGTATATAGGTAGGAGCTGAGTCTAGAGACTTTAGATTATCCTGAACTGAAACTCTGAAACGAAACTCTGGACCTTCGACATTCTACTGCAACTAGAAGACTGAAGAATCTCCCTTGTGGTCAAGGAGTGACCATCCTGTGCAAACAGGCACCACCTAGCGAATTGCTGGTTTGCTTTGTCGACGCTCCTGAAGGATCCCGACACCCCGGCTTCACAGGACTGGACTTCCAGACTTCTCCGACCCTGACCCACACCTCCAGCAAAGCTGAGACCCGTGGCGAACACAAGAGATGTGGGACCGGACACCTGGTCATTTTGCTCTTTGCTAAACTGTGCAGCTTCTGAGGTGTCTTCGAAGTTGTGTATTGGGACTTGAGAAGCCCCAACACCGAGTCGTAAGTGCACTGAAGCTCAGCCCTCCACACTCCACGAGTGCCGCGTGGGGCCTGCTCTTGCATTTCCTCTTGACGCGTCTTCGCGGTTGCTAGCCCGATGGCTAGTGGCCATCTTGAAGACTCCATTTTGAATCAACGCTGCTTGCCTGGTTGCTCTGGGCTTGCTCCTGCTTTCCTGCAAAAGGGAAGCCCCACAGACCTTGCTGGTCTGTACAAGAAGCCGATCTTCATATCCTGCGTGGGTTGCCTTTGCCAGGGCTTGTTGACTCCAATCCGGAAGCCGACACCGCCAACAGCGAGATCCTTTGTGGGACAGTCCGTATCCAGCTCCTGGTCATCGTCGACGCCTCCTGGTCCACGTGGCGGCAGAGACAAGCTTCACGACATCACCTGATTGCATCTCGACATTGCCTGGTTCATAACTATCCAAGTGTCCTACTTTAACTGGGTTTTCCCGTAGTCTACCCGGAAGGTCCGAAATCAACTAGTTTCTAAACTTTACGTTCCCACTGAAAGTCTATGAGAACCCGCGTGTGTGTTTAGACACTGCGCACGCATCCTGTGGGACTCCTGCTTCCTAACCTTCGGTTACTCTGTGTAGCCCCACCGATTTCCAAGGCCCTAGGCCTGTTCACCTGTCCTGCAGTGGTTCTTATACCACTTCTTTAGTATATGGTTTACGAGGCCCATAGGGCAGAACTGTAATTGTGCAACTTAACGTATGCTTATTAAGTTACTTGTGCTGTATCTCGAACTCTAACCTTATAAAGACTGCAGAGGGGTTGTGTTAGAAATAAATACATATATATTTTATATATACCTTGTGTGGTGTCCTTTCATCTGGTATTCAAGGGGTTATTATTGGTAAAACAATTGGCTTCACATGCTCTCTGAAGTGTTAGCCTAAGACTGCTTTGTCCATGCTACCACTAGGATAGCTGGTCTATAAGGTTGACTTTACAACCCTCACCATAAGGGTTGTTTGGACTGATACAGGGTGCCCATTGGAATAGTGGACATCACATATCAGGCCATCTTCTCACACAACCTCTCTCATTCTAAGGTATAGAGCGGACTAGAACCTAGAGGGACTTTTGGCAAATCTTGACAACACCAATCTAAACTATAGCCCAAATAGACTATAAGTAAACAGCACCTACTTCATACTTCATACTACACTTAGGTTACGTACACTGGGGTAGAACTAGCTAGAAGCACCAGATGAGTATTTATATTTTAGCCTGTGTTATTAATGTATGTATTTTTATGAATATATGCCATAGCTACAAACCATGCTATTGCAGTATTATTTTATCTTACTTCTAACGCTGTACGTATTATACTTCGCATTCTGTCTTACGATTGTAGCAGCTCATATCTCTTGCAAGTGAAATAAGACTGTTCAATAAACCCTTTATATTGAAACACCCGTCTATCTATTTCTGTGTAACTCTGTAGAAACGAAGCATGCACGATTGACTGAGTGAAACCGTTATGTATTTTTTCCACGATTCTGAGACTGTTCCGATTCTAAGGGACACAAATTTGCCATGTTTATGCGGTTGTCAGAAACTAATCCCTTCTTGTTTATTTGAGAAGTTTCTAGTGACCTCTGAGTTAGCTGGCACACACAAGTAATTAAGTTTAATGTACTCGATAGAGACATACTGACCTCAGTCCTATGTCAAAACTATAGTGTATATTATTTCAATGCGCACAGCCTATCAGGGATATAGGAACTACAATACAAGGCGGGTCGCCAACTGGTTGGAGTTGGTGCAACATAGGACTGATCCGCACCTCATACTGTCCCTAGACGCCGAAAAGGCATTTGATACGGTCCATTGGCCATTTCTCATGGCTGTACTAGATAGACTGGTATTTGGTCCAGAGTTCAGGAGATATATAGCCCTTCTGTATGAAAGACCGTTAGCTAGGATCAGAGTCAATGGGGTAACATCCCGGAAATTCCCAATCAATAGGGGCACTTGACAAGGTTGCCCCTTGTCCCCTCTGCTATTCGCGATAGTTCTGGAACCTCTGGCATGCATCATTCGCGCACACCCGCACATAACTGGCTTTCGAGTAAATGACAATGATGACCTGGATGAACGCATCTCTCTGTATGCTGATGACATACTGTTATATGTTACACGCCCTGGAATGAAGTTCCCTAATATTAGCTGTGAGGACTATGGCAAGTAAGAAGGGTATAGAATTAACTGGGAAAAATCAAGTGTCTACCCAGTAGGGCAAGAGGTCATGAATGCTATTTATCACAGCCAACTACAGGTCGCATCCACGAGGATAAAATATTTAGATATCCACATTACGCTATATAGGCAACTGGCGTTGGAGTGGAACCTGTACAAGGTACTGGGGGAATTCCATTTAGATGCGGACCAATGGGCTTTCCTACCCCTAACACTGCTTGGAAGAGCAGCGCTCTTCAAAATGATAACCCTTCCAAAGTTTTTATATGTTTTGCAAAATACCTACCATTCAATCCCGGAAGAGGTGTTCATTAAAATTGATGACAATTTGAGAAAGTTCCTCTGGGGAGGGAAGCCCCCTAGGGCGGCATTGGGGAAGCTACAATGCAACCAATAAAGCGGTGGCATTTCCCTGCCAGATATACGGGCTTACTATTGGGCGGCTCACTTGATAGTAATCAATGAATGGGCCTTCGGCGATAGGGATCATCCTGCGTACGCGCTTGAACACACGTAGTTTCTCAACAGGCCATATTCACACTACTTTTACGAAGGCAAGGGTGTTGCAAAATTGTTACAGGCCGCACAAAAAGCGATAATGGCATGGAAAAAGGCGGAGAGGCACATGAAGTGGGAAGACTGGGTGACCAAGGAAACCCCGCTTTGGGTGGGAACACGACTCAAGGAATTTGTCAAGCTGAAAGGCTTTCAGAAGTGGAATCTGGTGGGCATTTCCCAGCTTAAGGCCATAATATATTGTAAGCCTGGTGACGTTCCCATACCTCCAGCTAGAATATGACATGAACAAGATGCAACATTTTAAGTATCTGCAACTGAGGCATGCCTGGCGGGCGCAACATATTGATACGGAGGGCCTCCCAGAGTATGCCCAGTTAGAAGGGCGACTCTTGATGGGCGACATTGGAGGGAAAGCAGTGTCGTGGACCTATAGGGCAATCATGTACAATACACCTGACCCACTGCGAAAATTGAGACTACACTGGGAGGCGGACCTGGGAGACATAGAAGATCTAGACTGGGAAATGGCCATGACGCACCCTAGTGAGGTGGCCATTAGATCCAGGCTGCGATTGATTCAATGTAAGTATTTAAATAGAATCTATTATGACAGAGCCCGACTGTGTAAGATGGGTAGAGCGGAGTCCCCCAACTGCTTGAAATGTAAAACCAAGAAAGGGACCTTCTTTCACACTGTTTGGGGATGCACACATGCACAGTTATACTGGGGCACACTTCTGAAGGAACTGGAGCTTATATTGAAATAACCATTCTGCTGGGTATACCCACGGAGACTGATCTCCCCAAAGTAAAGATAATGTTGCTCCAGCTGGGTCTGGTAGTAGGCAAGAGAGACATGGCGAGGGCTTAGAGAGTGGCAGCTGGATGTTGGGGGAGAAAACAAGATATAAAGCAAGGGGATGCCCAAATTTTTGGGGGAAAATATGGGAGCCATGGCTAACTTACTATGGCCTTGCACTCACGTATTCACAGTAGTTTGGGGGATAGGGGGAAAACCGGGGTGGGGGCTGGGGGTGGAGGGGAGAAGAGGGATTCCGTTGACAGACAATATTCGACGTTGTTGATTATTTATGTGCTAATATTGTTTCACCTCGCTCTATCTGTAATGAAAACAAAAATGAGATGCTTTGTATATCTAATGTGGTTTTGCGATGTGATTAAGAAAATGCAAATAAATACATTCCCCACAAAAAAACCATTGTAATATTTTAATTCAGTATAAATATTGACAGGCGACATATAAAAATATACTTCAACATATCAAATTAAAAGTTAAAATAAATCCAACAACTTGCCTCTGTTAGATTTATAATAACTATGACAAAAAAGAAGCCTTTCAGCTGCTCTCTCCTGATTGGCTAGCCTTTCCCAGGCTGAGCCAGAGCTGCTCTAATGAGATGTGAAAAGCCCTGCTAGGGAGACAATGGGTTTCCTGTGAGCGGACAATTACAAGCTTCAGAGCAGACAGCAGGAAAGGGGTGAGGGATAACCAAACGGGTCCTCAAAGGGTGAATGTCACTTTAAAACAGCACAGGCTGACCCCCCTGCCGCTCCAGCACACAGGAGCCCTGTAATTAGATTAGGGAGAGGTTTGGAAGGGGAGGGTTTATGAAAATTAGTCACACCAGTAGGTCGGGTTAGCCTGATACAGCTCCTCTGGAGAGATTTTCCAACAAAGTCGTATAAAAATCGGCCTGCTGCAGGGGACCGCTCGTCGTCGAGAAAAAAATCCTCCAGAAAAAATTCTGAATGTGAAGGTAAAGTTTTGACCGGGGCCTCCCACTTAGTGTATCAGACCAGGGATCCATCGCAGGTCGGCCTCAAACTTTGACTTTGTTCCAGTCAAGTGCAACCAGATGTCCCAAAGTGGTGCTATATGTTTTTAAGCACTAGAAAGTGTTTTACTCTTTAAAATTCATGTCTATTGTTCCCTACATTTAATGTTTGTTGTTTTGGTGTCTATTTGTTTATAAAAGTTTTAAATATTTTTATACATTGGAGTTGGATTTTTATTGTGTGTTGTGCTTACTTAATTTAATGATTTGGTGTTTTTAAATGCTTTAAATACCTGTCTCCTAAGTTAGGCCTGCCTGCTCACTGCCAATTACCAATTGTTAAGCAAGGGAATAATTTATTGAACCTTGACACACCCTTTTATTATGTGTGCGGCCGAATTACTACTGGTAATTCACTACTTATCACTACTAATAATCCACTTTCGAACACGTCCTTCCAGTGGCGTTGCAGCCAGCCACAGTGTACAGCACAAGCACAGCCAACACCTGGGGGCCAGCGAGGACAGCTTTAGCATTCCTTCAGCAGTTCCCAAAAACTATAGAACAACTTCTACAAATAGAATGGTAATTGATGTAGCATAGGTAGTGGTTATGTCACAACTTACTGCAGTTTCTAAAGCATAAGGCTTTACATGTTGCAGTGACACATGACACCCAATGCATTCTCTGCAGTTCATTCCTGTGGTACAACTGGTACAATTCAATTATGACATGGCATTGACATTGTTATGCAAGTAAGCAGCTACTTCAGCATGTTATACCTGTATAAACATACTAGTTATACACATGATGCCTTCTACCACTGCATGCTGTAGTTCAAGCTGCACAGCACAGTTCTACTCATCCCAGGCCTGGTCACAAGACTAGTGCTGGTTGCATCAGAGGCAAGGCTGGGTTGTCCTTTCTCAAAGTTACACCACAACAGACTACATTTGAGGCTACACGCCAAGTCATCTCTTACCAGGCCCGGTGTTTCTGTCCTGACAAATGGTTTGTATTTATTGCATGGCTTGCATTAGGAAGGGGCGGAAGCACCTGCTTTCAGCAGTTTTATTAGGCTGAATTCATTTGTCAGGACATAAACACTGGGCAGTAATAATAATAATAATAATAATACGGCATTTTATATAGCGCGAACAGCTACCTCACAAGGAGGTGTCCCGGCGCTTGACAGAACACAGTTAACCAAGAGGACTGAAGTAATGATGCCTAGCGCGGTTGGGTAAAGAGCCAAGTCTTTAGCAACCGCTTGAAGCAGATTTCAGAGGGGGCTAGCTGAATTGCTGGGGGTAGGGTGTTCCACAGTGTCGCAACATTTGCCGAAAAAAAGTACACAGCTACCCTGCCGAAGGAAACAAACTACTAGAGCAGTGCTGTGGAATTTAGGGGGAGAGAATGAGGTACTGGATGCTTGTCTTTTACACAAGCAATTGCATATTTATTCTACGGACAGTAACCCCGAACACCTGGTTATGTGCAGAAAAGAAACAAATCAATGTGCTGGCAGTAAGCGGTGAGTAAATGCAAGCAGGACAGAAACATCCTTTCTCCTTGGCATTTGAAAACAAAAAGATTTTGTCAGGTATCAGCTGAGTAAACCTCTTGGTGAAAGATGTCCTCATGCCTCATCCGACTAGTGCTACAATGACGCATTGCTACTTCATGAGTACAATTGAGCTAGGCCTGGTCGGCGAACTCCGCTCCGTTCGCGGAGTTTTCTGCACTTCGTGCTCCGCGGAGTGTAGAAAACTCCGCTGCAAAAGTTTTTCCTCGCTCGCACTCGCCAACGGTAAGCTGGCGAGCACGAGCTGCTGCTCTGGTAGAATTCTACTCAAGCGGCAGAAAAATCAGGGTGATCAGCACTTCACGCTGTACTCCGCCACTTGTGGAACTCCGCAGAGTTTCTTTTTGTCAATTCGCGGAGTTCTGCATAGCGGAACTCCGTGAACTACATCCAGGCCTATGCACACAGCGTCGTCGAGAAGCTTCAGTGATGTATGTTGCATGATCACACAGACACAATCTACCATGGCTAAGCTAAGCACATACAGAAAGCGGGATGCACCTTCCCCGCCAGACTCCAGCTTAGCACCTGCGCTGTCATGTGGAGGACCATAAAAAAACAGTTGCAAAACAAAAATCTTTGTGCTGGTGCTGCCGCAGCTGAACTTTCCTTCAAGTCAGAGGTGAGCCCGGGCCCCAGTGCGCATCTCAATGAAGAGGCCAGGTCCAGAATCATTCAGCCTGCTCGCTTGGTGAGATGAATGGAGCCCTTTTATTAGGGAGCCCAAGCAAATGCAATACATTGCAAACTTTTAAATGCCATACTAACCTCTTCCTGACTCACCATGACTCGAGAGTCAGCCGTATGCAAGGCCGGCTCTGCTCCGCCGCCATTTTGTAGCTTGTTTGACACAGAAACAGGTGAGGATGGTATTCATTTTTTAAAACACAGACGCTGTGTCAGAAAACAGAAATCTGTCACAAACAACAAACACAATCCAAATGCACCATAGTTTAGTGAGTTACGCGGTGCCTATTATGAGCACATCATTAGTATATCTTACCAAATTTACCACAACATGACTGGGTTGGAAACAGAAATCTGTCACAAACAACAAACACAGTCCAAATCCACCATAGTTCAGTGAGTTAAGCACTGCTTAATATAAGCACTTCACCACTATATCTTACCAAATTTACCACAACACGACTGGGGTTCTTACTTAACTTATGGACGTACTACTACCACTACTTCCTCCTGGGTCCTGACTCATCATGACTCATGACAGCAGGGCCTGCCTGGCCACGCTGCCATTTTGGCACTCATGTAACACAGTAAGTAAGAAAGAACGGTGAAGCTCATTAACCAAAAAGATACATGTGGTGCACTATTAAAACTATTAGGAAAATGTTTTAAAGAGTCACAACTCACTAATTGTCAACTTTTGCTAACTCAACCACTTACATTTCTTTGCCAGCATGACTACATGGTGGTTGCCTAGTCAAATTAGCTACCCTATTCCTTGAAGTACCAGCCCTGGTAGTTTTAGGAAATACTGCATATTTGATTCTGCAAATTACCTTGAGTAATTCATATACTCTTAAAGTGACTGATTAAAGCTATTGAATATAAATCTGGAAAGTACCTCATGAGGGAACAGGTAAACAGTAAGCATGCCATACTGCACTGCAGGAAAGACACAGAGGCCTTGTTGAGATGCACACAACATCAAGTTGCTCTACCTGGTGGCTTCAGTTACAGCAGTAGTACTGATTGTTTTTTTTTAAAATTCTTTTTATTAACAAAACCAAAAAGAAAAGGCATCGGGTGACATATATCACTCCTACATGTGTCAGACAAATCTCACCAAATTACAAAATGATACATACAGAATCACGTTTAGGGATCGTGGGGGCTAGTGGTTACTGCTTCGTCCCGAACAACCGGTGGAACACAAATATCACCCGATAACTATTCCAGGGTCCCCAAATCTTCCCCCACTTCGCAGGACAGCCCCTAGCAACGTACACCGATCTTTCCCTGAACATACACCAGTCCAGGTCCTCCATCCACCTCCCAATCAGGGGCGACTGACTGGCGCCCCACAACTGAGCGATGTTACGCTTAGCAATCATACAGGCCAGAGTCACCCACTGTCTCTCGAAAGCACTCAAATACGTAGGCTCCCAGACATTTAAGACACACCTTCGAGCCTCCAGTGGTAACTCCGTCGCCAACACCTCTCGCATCTTTTCATGAGTTTGGACCCAATATTCCCGTATGTCCACACAATGCCACAAAATATGCATGAATGTTCCAAGCTCTCCGCATCCCCTCCGGCACGCCCCACTCTCCGCCCGACCCATGTGTACCAGCCGTGGCCCCGTGATGTAAGACCTGTGGAGAATCTTTAATTGCACCAGCCTAAGTCTCATTTGAATAGCCACTACCTTTGGGGAAGAGACTGCCTCCCTCCAATCCTCATCGTCTAGTTCCAAGCCATCAGCCACCCATTATGTCCTAGTGGCTGCCATTGGGTCTCCCATATTGTTAATAAGTTTTTTGTATATTAGCGAATTGGTCTTTTCCAGGAGGAGCCCGTCCAACACTCGATCTTCCAGGGGGGAGGCGTCTGCGAGTTCGGTGCCTCTGGGAATGTATGCGAGCAGAGCGTGTCTAACTTGAAGGTATCGGTAGTACTCACTCTCCTGCAGATGATACTTTTCCTGGAGGGCACCGAACGTATGTATTGCGTCTTTACCCCAGACGTCCTTGATCTGAGAGATCCCAATGAGATCCCACTTGTCGAAGCCCTTTGTCTTCCACAGGCTGCCCAGTCTCTCCGAGTGCCATAATGGGGTCGCAAAGGTCAGCTTTCCGTCCCACTTAAGATGTCGAGTCGCTGCGTGCCACACCTGTACTGCGTGAGCCGATGGTCCGGCGAGGGGAAATCGGCTTTCCTGGCATATAACGCCCTCATAAAGACCCCCCCAGGCACCTGTCCACGATCCATCACATATCCAGGGTCTCCGGGAGACCCGTGAATTGCGTGGTTCACCGCCGCGAGCTGGGAGGCCCAATAGTATTTCCGCAAATCAGGCAAGCCTATCCCCCATCATACCAGGGGAGAGAGAGCTTAGCGAAGGCAATGCGAGGATTGCCATCCCACAGTAGCTGCCTTTGGAGGGTCTCGATCTCTTTAAAGTAGGACGATGGAACCGGATCCATTGCATTTTGAAGAGCATACAGGAAACGGAGGAGGGCCATCATCTTGAACAGCACCGCCCTGCCCAGAAGGGAAAGCGGCAACGCCTTCCACTGTAGTGTTTTATCTAGGAAACCTGAATCGATATTCCTATTTTATACCCTTGTCCGGTTATAATGAATAATATCCGTACAATGGCATAATAATCATATCCATAATTCAGTCGTAGCACGTGCTGTCACATTAAGCAAGGCTACTTCTCCGGCCCCCTAGTAAGCACACCGAGTTCTCTAAACAAAACCAAGCCTCCAGCAACCTGGGAAATCCCCCTTGCTTTTGTTTTGATATCGTCCTAGAACTCCTGTAAAGCACTGTAAGAACGGCCAGTTCTTAGTGACATCTTTATTGACGTCTTATGTCCAACCTTACATCAAACCCAGGCACCTTTCAGGTATAAATATACCAACGTTGCCTTAAGCAAACACACAGTGGTGAATTTGGAGCAGAGCAGCTATCTACTTGCCCGAGAGCCCAGCTGATGCGAGAGCCCACGGACGCTGCCCCTCCTCTTTGACGCGCTGAGAAAGACGCTGTCTTTTCTTCTGCCGAGAAATCCAGCTCCGGTGTTTCCAGCCTACCCTTGCGGGTTGCTGGGATATCGAGTCCTGAGAGAGAGATACCAGACTTCCTGCTTTCTATTACCCAGGTACGGAACTGACTAAACCCTTACAGAGAATTGTTGAGTCAGATTCTTGGCAAAACAAACTTAACTTAAACTGCTACTTACTTACTCCTTCCCACGTATTAGGCTTAGGTCAGGTACACCAGGGTAGGCGTATTTAGAAGCACCAGTTGAGTACGATTAGTCAATGTATATATGTATGTATATATTTGATCTATTTTAAAGTATCATATGGCTAAGAAACCATATCAATGCTTTTACAGTATTATTTTATAATCCTCCTTTTACTGTACGCACTTTACTTTACCATGAGCATTACAATCGTGGCAATTCATTTCTCTTGTATGAGGAAGACGACTGCTCAATAAATAACACCTTTTATTGAAAACGCCCGTCTCTCTTTTCTCTGCATTCTGGTGATACTAAGTACGCACATTTGACTGAGTGAAATAGCTGTCTATTGTTTTCACACAACTCTAGAGATATACTCTTATTCAGGGAGAGCAACGTTGTCATGTTTTATGGTTGTCAGAAGCTAATCCCTTCTTGTCTATCCAGGGAGGTTAAACTCCTCCTCGTTTATTCGAGAAAGTTTCTAGTGACCTCTGAGCTAGCTGGCAAACCTTAAGTCTAATATAGTCAGTAGAGACCTAGATAACCTCAGTCCTACGTCTACACTGCTGAATATATTATTCCAAAGCGCAGAGCCTATTGGGAATATAGAAACTACACTACACCACCTCGCCACATCCTTCCTAAGCCGGGCCAATGGGGGGCCCAAATTATTGGCATATCTCAGTTTCGGGTCCAAGGTCACGTATAAGCTGAGATAACGGAATCCCACCGGCTCAATTTGCAATAGGCAGGAACTAGAGACCACAGGAGGGTCTTCACTAAGGACAAATGGCACTGACTTCGACCAGTTGATAGCGAATCCGGAATACCTCCCGAATACTGTAAGCACATCTAAAAAACAAATCAGAGATTCCCTGGGAGTGGTAAGGTAAAGCAGTATATCATCCGCATAGAGCGAGATCTTGTCCTCCCAGTCCGGCGTCCACCGCAGCCCTCTAATGGACCGGTCCCAACGGACCCATGCCGCCAATGGTTCAAGAGCCAGGGCGAAAAGGAGTGGGGACAGAGGACATCCCTGCCTCGTACCTCTACCCAGGGAAAAGTCAGCAGACTTTCGGTTGTTCACTACAACCCTGTCAAGTGGATCCTGTAGGAAGGTGGATACCTGACTATGGTTACCCCAGATTTGTTGCCTTGTGTTTAGCTAGTTTTCGACTTAGTTGGCCTGGGATCCTGATATTCAGGACCCCAGGCTATCTGCTAACTCTGTAAAATGGACTCCATGTACCTTAGGTACATAACTAATTTTATATTGGGTCACCCATACCAAATTGGATATTTGGTCACCCTTGTGAGCCCCTGTATAGTGTACTATAGGTACCCAGGGCATAGGTGCACCCAAGGCCTACCAGGGGCTGCAGCATATCTTTTGTCACCCCTGGCTGGCCATCCAAACTGACACAACTGGCTGATCACTCACCTGGGGCAAGGTCGTGTAATCACCCCTTGCTTAGATATAGTATACCTATATCTAACCTTATATCTAGACACATATACACCTATAAGTCACTCCTATGGCAGGCCTTAACAATCCTGGAGGCAGAGTGCTTGGTTTTATGTGAGATGAGACTCTAGCATGAGCTGAGCCTGTCTGCAGCTTTCGGAACCATGTCCTTATAGCTGTTCTAGGATATTGCCATACTATATACTCTTAAGTGCATTATGAACCTCGCGGTTAAATGCTAACTTTGGTTTGGCTTTATCAAAACATGTCATGTAAAGTGTCATACGCTTTGGAATACTACCCCCTCGCCAGTTCTGGTGACGGGGGTAGCATTCCACCATTCTAGAGGGAGAAGACATGTTACTTCCATTAATCCCGGTTAAAGTTAACCAGAGCCTCAGCATCACAAAATGGATGCTGCTGCCACAGACACAAGTCTGACCTCCTGCTGCTGGGAGTCCTTCCAGCGAGGGAGGCTTGAACAATAGGTTTCCTGTCTTGAGAGGTGCTAGCACCACCCCAGACAGGCTATAGTGAATTGGGGCAGGGAGGGCTGAATGAAATGAGACACTGCCTGGGGCACACAAGGTGTCCCATGCATAGTCCAGTTCAAACCGGTGCTGGGGCACTTCAGCCCCAGCTCTGGCGCGAAACTGGACAAAGGGAAAGGGGTGTAAACACCCCCTTACTGGGTCCCACCCATAGGAGGGACCTAGCAGGTAATCCAGCCCTTAAATTTGGTATATAGTTAGGAGCTGAGTCCTAAGACTTTAGATTTATCCTGACTGAAACTCTGATATGAAACTCTGGACCTTTGACATCCTACTCGACGTAGAAGACTGAAGAATCTCCCTTGTGGTCAAGGAGTGACCACCCTGCACAAGCAGGCACCATCAAGCGATCAACGGTTTGCTTTGTCGACGCTCCTGCCGGAGCCCGAGCACAGAGCCTGACAAGACCTGGACTTCCATACTTCCAACAGCCCGATCCACAGTCACAGCAGAGCTGAGACCCATGGAGGCGACGAGAGACGTGGGACCGGCCATCTTGGAAAGCCAGCGAATTGCTTTCTGTGCAACTTCTGAGGCACCCTCGAAGTTGTGCATTGGGGATTTAGAAGCCCCAACCCCGAGCACCAACTGCACCGAAGATCAGCCCTCCACACTCCACGAGTTCTGCGTGGGGCCCTTCTGCATTTTCCTGCTCGACGCGTCTGTCCGGTCACTTGCCCGTTGGCTAGTGGCATCTGTGACAACGAAACCTTCGATTTACAACACTGGTCTGGTTGCTCCAGACCGGCCCTTGCTCCCCTGGAAAGGAGCAGCCCATCAGACCTTGCTGGTCTGATTAAGAAGCCATCTTCCTTTTCTGCGTGGGTTGCCTTTGCCAAGGCTTGTTGACTCCAATCCGGAAGCCGTCACCGCCGACAGCGAGATCCTTTGTGGGACAGTCCGTGCCCAGCTCCTGGTTGTCATCGACACCTCCTGGTCCACGTGGCTGCAGAGACAAGCTTCACGACATCACCTGATTGCTTCGCGACATCGCCTGGTTCCTTCCTGGTTCCATCCTGGTCACTGGCTAGTGACCCAGACTCTGTCCCCTCTGCTTTCAGGTACTCTTCATCCTCGATCCGCCCTTGGATCCACCCAGGACACTTCTCTCCTGGTCGCCTGCAGCATCTTTCTCCAAGGCTTTATAGGAAACAGTGACGAAACCCGACACACTTTGACACCTATGCACCTGCTTCCTGTGGGTGAGGTAACGCGAGTGTTTCGGTACTCCCGTGGGTATTGACTATCCTAGTGTCCTAGTTTCAAGTAGCTTTTCCCTAGTCCATCCGGAAGTGTCCTAAAAGAACTAGTTTCCATTTCTTTCGTTCCCATTCCAACTCTATGGTAACTTGCGTGCGTGTAAAGACACTGCACACGCATCCCGTGGGCCTCCGGTTCTCAATCACTTGGTAGTACAGTGCAGCCCCAGTGATTCTCCAGGCCCTAGGCCTTTCCTTTGTTCGTGACGTGATTCTTATACCACTATTTTAGTATATAGTTCGAAGTGCCCCTAGGGCATTACTGTATTTTGTGCAACTTATTGTATTTTTATTAAGTAACTTGTTATGTGCTGGTGCCTCTGACCTCATAAAGAGTTCAGAGGATTGTGTTAGAAATAAATATATATATATATTTTGATATACAACCTGTGTGGTGTCCTTTCACTTGGTATTAAAGGGATTGCATATGGTAAAACAGCTGGCTTCAAATGCCCTCTTGAGTTTAGCCTAATACTGCTTTGTCCATGCTACCACTAGGATAGCTGGTCTATAAGGTTGACTTTACAACCATCACCATAAGGGTTGTTTGGACTGGTGCAAGGTGCTCACTAGAATAGTGAACATCATATACCAGGCCAACTTCTCACAGATCCGCATACAGGATACGGACCCAAGTAATAAACTCAGGGCCGACGCCCATCTTCCCCAAGACCGCAAACAAGTAGGACCACTCAACCCGGTCAAAGGCCATGGTGGCATCCAAGGACACCAACGCAGCCGGCTCATGTATCTTTGAGGCACCGCCAAGTATCCCGTGCAGTCTTCGTAGGTTAAGGGCCGTATTACGACGTGGCATAAAGCTAGATTGATCCGGGTGTATAAGAGTGGTGATGACTTTAGTTAGTCTCGTTGCCAGGAGCTTCGCCAGTATCTTAGGCTCAGCATTTAATAATGAAATGGACTTATAGGAGGAGCAGTGCACTCTGGGTTTTCCCACCTTGTGGATGACAACAATATTGGCCACTCGCTGGTGATAAGGAAGCTGCCCCCTGTCTTTGCTCTCTTCAAACATGGTGCTAAGAAACTGAGCTAGCTTATTAGCACTCAATTTATACAGTTCTACAGGAATCCCTTTGGGCGAATGGCCTTCCCGGAATGTACGCCTCTAACAGCTGCGCCACTTCATCGTTTGTGAGAGAGGAATCTAAATAGTTCCGGTCCTCCTCTGATAGTGTTGGCATACGAATGTCGTCTATCATGGCCGCATTGTCCACCTCTGTATAGACACCTGCGGATGTATATATTGAACAATAATATTCTGCGAACTCATTTGCTATACTTTGCGGATCAGTGATACCATCAGTGTCACTCTTCCGCAACTCCGGCACTAGCCTCGACGCCCACTCCTCCGTCTCAAGCCAAGCCATCAATTTACCAGCCTTATCGCCTTGTTCATATATCCTGCTCTGGGTGTCTGCGTATTGTACTGTGGCCCTATCCTTAGCTAGTCCCCTATATTCGTCCTGAAGGAGTTTCAATCGGTGTGCCCCTTCTGGTGTCGCATCACTGGACACTGCGATCTCCATCTTGGTCACTTCCGCCTCCACCCGGTCCACTTCAGCCCGACCCTTTCTCTTTTTCCCTGCGACCAATGACAAGACCTCCCCTCGAATAACTGTCTTATAGGCCTCCCATAGGATCAATGCCGAATCGACATATCCTGAGTTTTCATGAAAAGTACCTTTCCGTACCCTCTACAACCTCTTTCCTGGTGGTGGAATCTCTGAAGTGCAATGCATTTATAGGGGCAGTCCTACTTACATCAGGTTGGCCAACCTCTATCCGTAGCCAAACCGGCGAGTGATCAGAGATTCCCCTACCCAAGTGTCACGCCTCACGGACCGAAGCCGCATGAGCCGCAGGTATCAGTACATAGTCTATTCTGGAGTGGGTGTGGTGTGCAGCAGAAGCATGCGTGTGGTGTACCCCACTCAGGTTTTTCAACCTCCAACCATCGACGAGCCCTGTTGTTTCTAAAAATCCGGAAGCCACCTCTGGTACGGCTTCAACATTCGGGTTGGGTGTCTATCTACCTCACCATCTACCACTGCACTGAAATCCCCGCCCATCACCAGGAGAACCACGGGCAGAGTCAGGAATATTCCCCCCAAATCCCGAAAAGTGTCAGCCTGCAGTCTCGGTGGAACATAAACCGACATGAAAGTGACAATACTTCCCTCCCACAACCCCGATACGCCAATATACATCCCACGCTGATCAGCCCACGTGGCCTGAACAGTCAAGGGGAAGGAGTTTCGCACCAAGATACCCGTCCCTCTGGACCCAGTGGTGAATCCGGCATGAGCCACTAACTTATATCCCCCCCATGCAAGGCCATGCAACGATTACCGACCAAATGTGTCTCCTGCAGCAACACCACATCCGGGCATGTTTCCTGATCAATTGGCTTATCATTCCCCTTTCAATTTTATCCCCTAGACCATTCACATTCCAGTTAAGGACATTTATCCCCGATCCCCGTCTAACAACAGACATCGTAGTGGTGAGAAATCAGATCAATCCTGGCCATGTCACCAGATCCAAGAAAAAAAGGAAAACAAATTCTGCATACAACTGTAAACAATACAATCCCAGTTTCACAAAACCACGTCACTATCAACCCCCCCTCCCTGCACCCCTGCATATGGCCAATGCCCATCCCCAACTAGCAGTGTGCCTGTCGCCCAAACACTAATCTACAGTTGAACTAAAAGTAGAAAGAGGGAAGGAGGACCGAGAGCACCCCCCCAGCCTCCCTAAACATGTGATGGCCATGTGATGACCCCCCCACCCGAACAATACGACACTCTAAATCCCACGGCCTTCTTATGCTAAGTCCAGTCATTCATCCATGCCACCTCTATCCCGTTCTTCCGGATCATTCCAAAGCACGCCATCCAACCAGTCCGACGCCACCTCAGGGTTAACAAAGAACCAAACCTTCCCATTAAGTTCCACACGGAGGCGGGCCGGGAACATCATAGCATACTTCAATCCCTTGTCCCTAAGCCTCTTCTTCACCCGCAGGAAGCTCTGTCGTTGTTTCTGCACCATTTGGGTAAAGTCAGGGAAAAAGGAAAGCGTTGCGTTTTCTAATCGGAAGGGGGACCCAGCTCGTGCTGCCTGTAGAATCACATCTCTGTCTCAGAAGTTCAGGACCCTTGCAATGATTGGGCGAGGGGCAGTTCCAGGCCTGGGCCTTCCTCCCGGCACCATGTGCGCGTGCTCAACTGTGAAAAAGTTACTCAGTCCCTTGGGCTTGAGATGGTTGAGGATAATGTCTTCAACAAACAGGCCCGGAGTTTGTCCCTCTGATTTTTCGGGCACCCCGAGGATGCGAATGTTATTGCGCCTGGCCCTCCCCTCATAATCATCAAGTTTGCGATCTGTAAGGGATCTTGAGGTCTTCAGGTCTCTTACCTCCTGCTGCAGCAAAGCGACATCGCCGATCAAGCTGGCCGTCTTGATTTCAAGTGAATTTACTTTCTCGCTTGCTTTAGTTAAATCCGCTCGTATCAATCCCACCTCGATTGTGACCGTGTTCAGCTTGTTATCAAGAGCTTCCACCTGTCACTCAGTCCGCATGAAGGATCTGCTGGGAACTGCACCCAAGTCGCGGCCTCAGATGAAGTCCACGCGCCCTGCCCCCGCAGCGGTTGGGCCAAGTGCAGACAATGAAGGCACCCCCGGGGCCGGGCCGCATCCAGTTATCATGGACCCCTCCTCCAACACTGGTCGTCCCAGCTTCACTGCAGCTCCTCACACTGTGCAGGCAGTGGGCGTGTCCCCTTCACCACTCGTTCATGGGGCTCGCTCCTGCCATGTAATGTAGGACAGGCACTATGTCCCGATGAGGGTCAACTGTATCAAAAAAAAAAAGGAACTTCCAGGGACCCACTCCGGGCCCCCTGATGTTGCTCTCCACAGCCTGCCAGGGCCGCCGCGCCACTTCTGCTGGCCGGGCCACCCCATTCTCACATACCACGGGCCGCCGGGGTAAATCTCTCGGCGCTCCCATCTTTCGCCAACTCCTCCCGTCCATGCGTGCACAATAGGGCACACTCACCGCACCCGGGGAAGTTCGGAGTCTTTCACGGGGCCTCACCCGTGGCGTTCAGTGTGCGGCCCCAATATTGATCACCTCGGCGGCGGGCACTTTCAATACGCGAGGCCCCGGCTTCTGATGGGTGAGGGTCCCGCACCGCCAGACAACACAGCTCCGGTACCGGGCGCCGCAGGTGGACCGGAAAAGCGGCCGGGGTTCGTCTCTGTAATTGCTCATTCCAGATGTAGGGTTGGGGAACAGGATTTTAGCAGGATGATAGGGCTGGGGAAAGAAGGTCAGCGGCGCCGAGCTCCTACACGGCCATCATGGTCTCGCGCTAGGCTCCTCCCCCAGTACTGATTGTTTTAATGCATGCGCTGAGGTGCACCTCGCTCATGATTGCCTTGATATGTCTGGGACTAAGTATGAAACTGGCTTAGCATCAGGGGCCTGACCTGCATGAACCCTGTACATCTTGTCAGACTAAACATTAGCAGCAGACTTCGACAAAAACAATTTTATGAATGAGACTGGAATTGATTTAGAAGTCACTAGTCTCTCTTCGACAAAGTAATACAGGTCCAGTTCCCATTCGCTTAATGCTTTCTGAAATTTTTACTTCATCTTATTTTAATCAAACATTCCTAATTCACAGTCTTACTTATTACCTCTTATATTTTTTACAACGTTGTAGTGGTACGTAGCGCCATCTCCGACTGCCACCTCTGAATTCGGGTGTCATGACTGGAGGAGTTTGGTTGGGAGCCACCACTCTGTCTCCTCCACCACTCCCATGTGTGCAATGCCATTAGTGGAAGAGGCCAGATGGAGGGAGCAGAGCAAAGGGACAAAATAACCAAACACTGCATAACTTCATAATAAAGCCATGCAGTGATTGGTTATGTGTTCCATAGACATGAACCAACCGCACACTGCCTCATGTGCAGGACTACTCAGCCAGAGACCTAACTGCGTATCCTGGTCAATCCAGACACTTCTCCCTTGCAGAGATGAGCACCAGGATGGGATTGCAGGTGAACAGAGTGCTCATTAGGAGTCCAGGGGGCTGTGGCTGTCATTCCCCTCCCCTCACTCACTATGCACCTCACTATGCCCCTAGTTCACTTTGCAAAGGACGACACTTGGATTCCCGGTAGAACGCCGCGCAACATAAGGCGGCGTGGAGAGCAGAGGATTAAAAGCCTCGGAGGTCCGCTGTAGTTCAAACCATTTTTAAAGCAGACACGGGGCCACAAAAACAACAGGATTAAGGGGAGAATCATAATCATTTTTTTCTTGATAAAGATGGGAATATAAGTGTAAACCATCTAAACGCGTTGACGCATCTATAGGCACAATCTAAGGATCAACATAGACTTGTAGATGCTAAATAGATCAATGTATAACTAGATGTGTTTTAAAGTTATAGTTCCACATAATGTGCAATAGTAAATGACAAGGTGTTTTGTCTTACATGTGTTGCTGTCTCTGTTATGCTGGTCATAAGGGTATTTGTAATTTGAACTGATTAATTTTCCTCTTTATTGTATGAATTATATTTTAAAGTGTTGTTTTGATCATAAGTATGATTTCATATGTTTTCTAATTTTTCAACTTGTAATTTTTTTAAATAAAATACTATTTGACTGTAGGAATTGACTATGGTATTTCATGACTAATAATTTGACGAACTGTGGGCGTGTTCAAAAAATGCAACATGCATAGTGTAATTATTGGGCATTCATAATATATAGTTTGGTCAAGGGGATTATCTCTTTTCTGGTTGAAAGTACCCAATTTCCCTTGACACTTGTAAATGGTCCCTCTCTGTTTTTTACATAAATAATACTGCGGTCAATATATTGTGGCTGGGAAAATATTGTGGGAAATAAATTCAAAAGTAAGTTTAGCATATTTAATATAGTTGTCGTTGATATAAAGGGCTTCCGGTTTATTTTTTTTACATTTACTTCTGTATTTATCCATATTTATTTTTTGCTAAATCTATCTGCATTTATCCATATTGATGTTGGGTTTTGTGAATACATGAAGTTGAAACTAGTATATCGGCACATATATGTCCGACAAATGTGTATTCATGCCTGATAGGTTCCAATGATAGGAACACCCACAGATGATAAATCAATGTACTTATATAAAAACATGAAGGCATTGGTATCAAAGTTGTCCATATCTACAGCTGTTTATGCCTTTTTACTAAAATGCCATTTTTTTTAAACCTGTTGCCTGTCATTCTACACATATATTGGCCTGGCAGTCATTACTGACAGTATTTAGAATCTCTCAAAAAAGATTCCACATTCTGCTGAGATTCACATTTTATAAATAAATACAGGCAGGAAAATAAACTGTTTTTGTCTCTATAAAATCAGTAAAAGCAGAGAACAGGGAGCGTTATTTATATTGTAACATTTTTGCTTTAGGTTTAATGTATTTTTGATGTTGTTTCTAGTAATGTTTAAGTTTTCACTGCTTTTATATTTGATTCATGTGTTGGTTAGGGATTGATGATGGGTGGTGATTTATATTTCAATTTCTAAACTGCAATCTATTTAAATGTTTTCAAATGTTCCTAATTATTGAACATCATTGTTAATGTTCCTAATTATTGAACATCATTGTTTCAATGTTACTGTAGTGATGCAGTTGCCACCAATTATAACACTGGAGCCAGTAGTGGTGTAACCTCGTTTATTAATACAATAGGTACTAGAGAGCGCCGAGCCTCTCTTGCCTGCCGGCTCTCTGTCTCCCGTTTTCGCGCTTCTCGCCTGTTGCGCGCGCAGCCTGTGTCCCCCCAGCACGTCACGTCGCCGACGTGACGTGCGTAGACTAGACCGTCACTACATATCTTCCCTTTTTCCAACACATAACATTTGTAACTTACAGTCCGTCGCTCAGATCATAGTCTCTGAATCTTGTGGGCTTGATCACCGCCCTGCCGCTCCGGGTCAGTCTTACCGGGGTGGTGTGGTTCTCTTCCTCGCCACTCCTTCTGCTTCCTCGTGCCTCTACTTGTCCGTTCACCCCACTCCGGTTCTCTCCAACCCTCTGATCTTGCTCGATGTTTCTCGCCTCCTCCTGTCGCTGTTCTTCTCCTCTTGTTTCAGGTTCAGCCTCCTGATGTTCTTGTTGGCCGAGCCCGTTCTCTCCATTCTCTTCACTTACTCCTCCATAGTCCCACGTTAGGATCTTATTGCATCTCGCCATGCGGTCCTGTGACCATACATTGCCATCACTCAATCTGGCCGCTCTTCCCTTTATTTCCTCCACCTGCATGGGCTTGCTGTATTTGCTCTCTCCCTTCCTTTGTAGTGTGGGCAACTTTACTCTCACCCATTCCCCTTCTTTCAGTTCAGTGCCTTTCACGTTCTTCCGCTCGTTGTAATGTTTCGTGTATACCGCTTGTGCTTTCTCTATGTTAGCACGCACCACTGCAGGGGACCATTCGCTTACTATTGTCTTTTCTTTCCACACCCGATTGTCTTGGGTGAATGGTTCCCGGCCACGCAATACCCGAAAGGGGCTATAGCCAGTGCCTGTGGGAGTGATCCTGTATGCCCACAACATGTGCCAAATGTCCTTCTCCCAATCTTTGTTATCCGAGATGGCTGCTTGGATTGACCCCATCACTACCCTGTTGAAGCGTTCAACTTGGCCATTCCCCGCCGGGTGGTATATGGATGTGTGCTTCGCCAGGATGCCATTTCTTTGCAAGAAGTCGTTCCATTTCTCCGATCTGAACTGGGGCCCATTGTCGCTGAGGATGGACTTCGGGATGCCCTCCCTCACAAAGGTGTCTGCCAAAAATTTAACTATTGTGTCTGTGTCCATGGTTTCCTCAATCTTCACTTCTGGCCACTTCGAAAATTTGTCGACTAGGACACACACATACTTTTGGACTCCCTGTGTGTCTAGGATCGGGCCTAGGATGTCGACTGACAGCTCTTCCCACAGATTTTTTGGTGTTTCGAATGTACCTAGTGCTGGGCGTAGTGGTTTGAGTGTCTTGTCAGCACCTTGGCACCTCGCACAATCTCTTACATGCCGTTCTGCTCTTATATCCATTCCTGGCCACCAATAGTCCTGCTTGGACCTCAGCTTGAGTTTTCCGATGCCTAGGTGTCCTTCGTGTAGCATGTCCAGCAGTCTGGGGATGATGCCTGTTGGGGGAACAACCTTCTCACCTCTGTACACGAATATTCCTTGGTTGTCCATGGACAGTTCTTCCCTGACTTCAAAGTAGGGGTTGAGTTCCCCACGGGTGTGTCTCTTATCAGGCCATCCTTGGGTGATGTATACCTTCACCTCTTCCAATGTCTGGTCTTCCTCATATGCCTGTTTCCATTCTTGAAGGCTGATGACCTTTTCGTGATCCTCCATTAGTGCCACCCACTCTTCTGTCCCTGCCTTGTCTTCCTCACTTGGTTCCATAGCCGCCGCTCTGCTCAAATAGTCTGCAACTTTGTTTTTGCTGCCTGATATATGTTCCACATCATACCTGAATTCAAGTAGTTTCAGGGTCATTTTTGATATTCGGGGCGTAGCATCTGCGTGTCCGCTCGACGTTAGCACTCTCAGCAACGGTTTGTGATCAGTCCGCAACTGGAACCGTGTGCCCCACAGGAACTGTCTGAATCTCGTGGTAGCCCACACCACTGCCAGCATCTCTTTCTCTATCACGCTGTACTTTTTTTCTGTTTCGCTCAGTGTGCGTGAGGCGAAACTAATAGTTTCCAGCTTCCCCTGCCCTCGGTCTTGCATGAGAACAGCGCCTAGTCCTTTATCGCTGGCGTCAGTGGTCAGTACGGTTTTGCCTTGAGGGTCGTACCCTTGGAGTGGTATCGCTCCTGCCACTTCCTTTTTGATGACCTCGAATTCCCTCTGTGTATCCTCTGACCAACAGAATTCCGTGTTGTCTTTTGTCAGCTGTCTCATGTGATGAGTCTTTGAGGCAAAGTGCTGCACGAATTTTCCATAGTACTCTGCCATTCCCAGGAATGACCTGACCTCTTCTTTGTTGGTGGGGGATGGTGCTTCACAGATCGCCCTAACGTTTTCTGCTTTAGGAGTTACTCCATGCACTCCTATCTCATGCCCTAGGTAGGTCACCGAGCTCATCCCTATCCGGCACTTGGACCATTCTGCCGTGAGTCCCTTTCCTTCTAGGATCTTCAATACTTTTCCAAGTTTCACGTCATGGTCAGGTAAGTCTCTTCCCATCACCAGGATGTCGTCCTGGAAATATTGAACGTCAGTGATATCCTTAAACAATTGGTGCATCAGCTTTTGAAACACCGCCGCCGCTGAGGCCAGTCCAAATGGCATCCGGCGGAACTGATAGCACCCAAACGGGGTGATGAAAGATGTAAGCTTCCGACTCTCCGGGTGCAGAGCTATTTGATAGTAAGCAGAGGTCAAGTCTATGGTGGAGTACCACTTAATTCCCCTGGTGCTGGCCAGCATCTCCTCTATTCTGGGCAAGGGGAACCTTTCTACCACAATGTTCTTATTCAGTTCCCGCAAGTCGACGCACAGCCGGACCTTTCCACTGGGTTTCTTAACTACTACCAAGGGCGCCAGTCACTCGGCGCATGTGATGGGCTCTATGATCCCCTTCCTTTCCAAGTCTTGGAGTTCCTCCCGTACTGCTTCCTTCACTGCTAGCGGGATATTTCTAGCTTTGTGGGCTACAGGTACGGCGTCTTCCTTCAAGATGATCTTGTGGGCGAACTTTTCCAGCCTTCCCACTGTGCCCCCGAACACCTTGGGGTATTCACTCCTCCATTTGTCAAGATCGGGCAACGCCTCCTGGTCTGTTAGTAGTATTTGTTCCTTGCCTCCCGGATCCAGCTTGATGCCCAGGTCGCCTTGATCTAGCCATCCTAAGACCGACGGGCCTCTCTCCGATACGTAGAGCTTGCAGTATGCTGACCGGCCACGAAATTCAAAGTTCAAAGGCCTGAATCCCGCCATTGGTATGCGGTCTCCGTTGTACGTGACAGGGCGGATGTCTAGTTTTTCTAGCTCTGGGCCTAGTCGCGGTGCGAATTTCTCCTCCCATACTGCTCTCTGGATGATTGTGAAGGGCGATCCTGTGTCTGCCACCACACTGATCATGACTCCTCCTATTGCCATTTCTAGGACAGGTTTCATAGTCCTCCTTCCGTCTCTGCCCATGACTTGGCCATCCGCACTCAGCACTTGGTCTTCGATGTAGATCACCGTGACGACATCCTCCTCTGTATCGTTGTCTTGATCTTCGTCGCCTTGACCCACGTATCTCACTGTGCCCTTGGAGGCCTTCTTCCGACAGACCTTCTCGTAGTGGCCGATTATTCCGCAGTACATGCACTTGGCGCGAAATGCGGGGCACTTCCTGTCGTGCGCTTCATGCGACCAGCTCCCGCACCTGTAGCATGGCTTTTTGTTGCTCCCTGCTTGTTTCCCTGATGTACTTGCGTTGCTTTGCCACTTGTTGGGTCCCCTCTCCATTGGCTTCTTGTTCTGATACTCTCTGCGAGGTCCTTCGTCGTCTATCTTGTTCACCATAGCATTGGACGCTGTTTCTTTCCTCGTTACTTCAGCACATCGTCGTGCTAATTCGGCCCTTTTGACGATGACCAACACCTCCTTCAGTGTGGTGTCTCCGCTGGCCCATAGTTTGTCCTGTACTGTCGTGCATGTGGTGTGCATCACCACCTGGTCTTTGATGAACTCCTCTTCCCAGTTGTCGTACTTACACGTGGACGCCAACCGCTTCAGTGCCGCCACGTACTCCTCCACCGTTTCTCCTTGGCGCTGCTTCCTCTGTTGGAAATTGAACCTGTCCACCGACACACACACTGCCGGTCTGAAGTGTTCGTTAAGGTCGTCAAGTGCGTGCGCATATACATCATCGTCTGTGGCTGTTCTCTGTTTCGGTACAAGGCTCTTGTAAATCCTGAGACCTTCCGGGCCAAGGTTCAGTAGCAAGATGCGTTTCTTTCTTTGGGGTTTAAACACTTCCTCGTTCTCATCTTCCAGAACTCCTATGAAATTGTCTATATACTCTCTCCAGTCCTCCCACTTCATGAGGGGTTCTCCGGGGCGAGGCAAGAACGGCACAGGCGCCATCGCATATCCAGTTTGCGCGCTCATTTTCTCTCTCTTTACCTTGAGTTGCGCACTTCCTTGGCTTCTGGGACTCCCTGGTGTGTCGTCCTGGTCTTCTTCGCTTGCTTGGGCGTGGGGACTACCTGCGTCAGCCCCCTCGTTTTTTGGTGCGTTATCCAGCGCGGTTGCCCCTGTCTTGCGGGCCGCGGTGTGGGTTGGTGTGCTATCTGCTCGTCCCTGGGGTGTGTCCCCCCTGTTTCCGCTTCCCTGTGCCGCCCCCTCGGGTGCTCCTGAGCTCTGCCGCGCTCTCTGGGGTACCTGTTGTTGTACTCGGAGGTATTCTCGACTTTACGTCCTTTGAGTTCTTTCTTTAGTGGTCCTTGTGCCACTGGTGCTCCCTTTGTTGTCTTGTGGTCGTTTTGGTGGTTCTTCTTGCTGGGGGGTCGTCATCCCACCCTCGTCGCCATTGTAGTGATGCAGTTGCCACCAATTATAACACTGGAGCCAGTAGTGGTGTAACCTCGTTTATTAATACAATAGGTACTAGAGAGCGCCGAGCCTCTCTTGCCTGCCGGCTCTCTGTCTCCCGTTTTCGCGCTTCTCGCCTGTTGCGCGCGCAGCCTGTGTCCCCCCAGCACGTCACGTCGCCGACGTGACGTGCGTAGACTAGACCGTCACTACAGTTACCCTTTTAAAAATATTTAGAGATATTTATAATGTATTCTTTCTATGTATTCCTTGAGTTGTGGTGTTTAGGGTGGATACTGTTTAAATTATAATTGGTTTTTTTTCATTTGAACTTAATCATAAAAAATTAAAATTAATTTCAGTATTCAATATTTTATATTATTAAAAAATACTCAAATTATACAATGTATCATATCATTGAGGTTCATTTTATTTTTGTAATATTTTTATTAAACAGCGAGTAAGTTTTTGGTGCAGTTGGGTGGCTAATATGTTATTATTTAAGTTAAATATATTTGAAGTTTTAAATAATTATTTACAAGACTGGTTAAGTAGTTGAGTAGAATAGTATGTGCTGGAAAGAGCCATTATTTAAATATTAACTGTTTTATTTTCTGTCTTGGCTGCGGCTCACGCAGGCTGTCCCCTAAATAAGGGAATCGCCTGTTCCAACGGCCCTCAAAGTGTCGGCCCCTCCCCCTGGGCGGGCTCTTGGTTGCACCTCAGTTCCATCAAGGGTGAGTGACAGAGCGTACGGCCATCCAGAAGTAGCCGAGGCCATGTGGTTTTGGTCCCGCCTTTGGAAGGCGGAGCTTGGGCGGGCTCTCGGGGCCCAGGAGTGCGCCTCTGCTCCAGGAAGGGAGAGCGACAGATCGCCCGGCCACCCAGACGCAGCCTAGGCCATGCGGTTTTGGCCCCGCCTCCGGAAGGCGGAGCTTGAGTCGGCACTCTCGACGTATCCTGAACCGTCTTCCGGGTTTGTGGGTAGGAACGGGCTCGCGCGGAACTTTTGAGGCGGCTTCTTGTCACGGAGGACAGTGCGGTGACGGACCAGAGCAGGTGGGGGGCGCCTTCACTGCGACAGACACGCCGTCTGAGGGGGCGTGGGGGCTGGAGGGTCATCCTTGCCCCAGAGGGTCGAGGGGGAACCTAGACACGGGTGGGAGTGGATGTGAACTGAGGAGATAGACAGGAAAAATGAGCCTCGGAGGGGCTGGGCAGAGTGCAGAAAACTGAGTGGGGGAGTGTGGAGAGCATCCATGAAATTAATGAATCATTTAGGAGAGGGCGGTGAGACATAAGTAGCAGCATGCCATGGCTAGGGTGTGCATGCTGGCCAGGTATTTTTTATCTTCAAGCTCTTGCTAGTTAAAGAAAACAAACTTGGAAAACTGTTAATACAAGAATACATTTCTTTACATGCATTTTCGCTGTCTGTAAAGTATTTGTTGATGACCATTAAAGTTAAGGGTAGAATGACTTCCTTTTGAGAGAGGATTTCAGTGTAATATAAACAATTACCAAAGTACAAACTTTTGAGAGTCTCCAAACTGTCAAACATAAACACACACTACTAACACCAGCTGACAGTGCTGCTCTGCCAACATTGCAGAATGCTCTTTGCAAATGTCATTTACCCAACCTGAAAACCTTGCCTATCCCCTCCAAACATATAACCTTGGTTTATATCAATGAGTTCATTCTCTAGACTCTTTGGGGGACTCTGATTGCTTAGAGATGGGCACTCTGGTTGTTTCCAGGATTACAAGGAGGTTCTTAATTTTTGTTTCATAACTCGTTCAGGTAAGTTGATTTATAGAGCGCACTAATCACCACTGGGGGTATCTAAGTGTTTGCGTAGGTGTGTTGACGTGTAGTCCCAAAGAGATAATTAACCCCTTGCAATAATTCAATCGCCGCACAGCGCTAAAATGTGCGCAGCATGCAGGGGTTAAAGAGCCAGGTCTTCAGCTTCTTGCAGACGTCGCAAAGTGAGGAGGAGGTTCTGATGTGTTGTGGTAGGTCGTTCCATGTTTTGGGAACAATGTAAGAATATGAGTGACCTCTTTATGTGAATAAGGAGGGTGTACGAGTAAGAGTGAGGCTGAGCATAAGGGATCTGGCAAGCTGGTGAAAGTGTATGCCACTGTTTGGGTTTGCTGGTCCATTGTTGTGAACGGTTCTGTAGGTGTCTGTCAGGAGTTTGAATTGGCTTTGTTTGTGAATGGGGAATCAGTGCAGCTCCCAGAGGTGAGAGGAGATGTTAGTGCGGAGTAGGAGGTGAGGGGAGATGTTAGTGCGGAATAGGAGGTTGAGTATGAATCTCACGGCTACATTCTGAATGGTTTGAAGTCTGTGTAGGAGCTGTTTAAAGATTCCAGTATAGTGTGATAAATGCTTGCGTGACTGTTCACCTGGTGTTTTGTGGCAGCCACTTGAAAATCTTTTGTAGCATTTCTAGGATGTGAAAGCGGGCGGGGCTCACTGTGTTGAGGTAGTCGTCCATGATGATCCCTTAATTTCTGGTGTGGTCAGTGGGTGTTGGTGTTTGTATGGGGAGCTTTTGTTTCTGAAGACTAGTATTTCAGTCTTGTCGTAGTTGATTTTTAGGCAGTTGGCTCCCATCCATTGTGCTACCATGGTCATGTAGTGGGTGAAGTTGGTTCTGGTGCCCGTTCTCTTGTCCGTGAAGGAGAGGAAACTACAGAATGTTCTAAATGCTGCTGCCAGAGTGGTCCACAACATCACCCGCTGCAGCCACATCACTGAACTCCTTCGAAAACTCCTCTGGCTCCCAGTCAACAAAAGAACCACTTTCAAGCTCCTCACACATGCCTACAAAGCCTTTCACGATGCAGGTCCAGCATATCTGAACCACCGCTTCTCATTCCACACAGTGGTCGAAGTAGGGGGAAAAAGTTGCGAAACTATGGGCGGAGAATCTGAGGGTTGGAATAACCAGAGGAGTGGATCAGTAGGCGAAGTCAGAGGTGTGAACAGAATGCTCAAAACATTCCAATTTTGAGCCTTTGGCATTTCACTCTCCAGTTACATCTCATAACGTTATTTAGTTCAGCCAATGGATACACATGTTTACTTAAGGTTTAATATGAGTTATTGACATTAAAATACTGTCTTGCTTCGCCTTTAAGATAATACAGAATCTCCCACAGGTGGTTCAAACCCACACACGGCGAAAAAGGAGACCGAACACAAAAACAACACCTAGAAAAGGGTTTTATTTTACAAAATGCAAAGACTCTCTTTTTAGAATAAGGGTTGGGGTTTATTTTACACAATGCTCTCTAACAAAAATTTCCCAGATGCCAAATGAACAACATTCAAATGTATATAGAGATTTATATGTTTATATGCAAGCAATATTAACACACTTGGTAAATGCAACAGTTAAATGCATGAATAATACCATGAATAGATGAGCAGCAAATAATATGAGATAAGACCCAAGCAGATATAATGGGACGTCCTGCAAGAGATCAGAAAGATATATACACTGAATTACAAAGGAAACACCTCAAATGATCAAAGCCAATGGCCACACTATCAGGGCTCGACAAATCCGAAAAATGGTACTAGTCCTGCAGGTCTAGTACCATGGAAAATTCCCTCGACCTGACTCCAACCCACTTGACCTCCGTCTCTGAAAACGGAGCAAAAGTGACAAGATAACAAGATTTAAAGGCATGTTTATTGCTCATTTCCTTTGAGCAATAAAAATGCCTTTAAATCGTGTTATCTTGTCACTTTTGCTCTGTTTTCATAGACAGAAGACAAAAGTTAGTTTGATTTCCTACTCGCCAGAAAGGGCGAGTAGGACCTAAAAATAGCTCGTCCTCATCCATTCTCCCTCGCAAATGCGAGCGGGCGAGTGGATTTGTCGAGCCCTGCACTATGCTTGTTTGCAGTCCAGGGAGGACCTGGCCTGGCAGTTCGGGCTGGACTGTTCCCATTAGGTGCAGGGTCAAGACTGATTTGCATATGGCTAGGTCCAAACTGGAATGGCATGATGAGCAAAAAAACGATGGATTTAAGCCCAGATCTCTGTACTGGGGTGAATGTATGACATTGTTCTGCATTCTGTCCATCAGTTGTTCTTTTTACATTTGTCACCCTGAGTGGGAAGATTATGCCCAGACATGGGTCCCGTGCTCTCAATGCCACTGGAGTCAAGGCATCCTGGCTGATGAAGGCTGAAAGCCCGAAACCGGTCCTAGTATGCTTGTTTCCAGTTCCAGGGAGGACCTAGCAGTTAGGGCTGGGGGTCAAGACTGATTTGTATATGGCTGTGTCCAAACTGGAATGGCTAGGTGAGTAAAAAAAAACGATGGATTTAGGCCCAGATCTCTGTACTGGGGTGAATGTATGTCATTGTTCTGCATTCTGTCCATCAGTTGTTCCTTTTGCATTTGTCACCCGGAGTGGGATGGGTATGCCCAGACTTGGGTCCCGTGCTCTCCATGCCACTGGAGTCAAGCTATCCTGGCTGATGAGGGCTGAAAGCCTGAAACCGGTCCTAGGATGCTTGTTTCCAGTTCCAGGAAGGACCTGGCCTGGCAGTTCGGACTGGACTGGCGCAGGATCAAGACTGATTTGCATATTACTGGGTCCAAACTGGAATGGCATGGTGAGCTAAAAAAGGATGGATTTAGGCCCTGATCTCTGTACTGGGGTGAATGTATGACATTGTTCTGCATTCTGTCCATCAATTGTTCCCACACATCACAATGGCAATAATCAAAACTCAACACTTCACCTGGTGCAAACGCAGCATCTTAGCCCACTCCTGACCGGTGAATTAAAGAGCTGGGTAAAAGAGCCTCAGAAACTTTACCGAAGTAGACGCGTCCGTCTCCATTTTGATTCCAAAATCCCGGGTTCTAAGTCAACAACCCTTAGCTTTATAATCTCAAAACTCACACTAGAAGGTTCAAGAATTTCCCCCTGCGCCAAAGGAATCTCTCTCCATGTCCATAGCTTATATCCTTACTAAATGTAAGCAGTATGGTTTAAAAAGTTCACATTCCTGTACATAGAGGCACGGTACACATTTTAATAATTAAAATAAGGAAAAAGCTAAGGAGGATTACATTGAAGGTTTTCTACTCCTATACATCAACCAGGTATTGCAGTACCTCCAGAAATGGTGCACTTCCTCATATGGGGAGCAATGCCGTTCAGAGAGAGACAAGAAAACAAAAGTATCGCTTTATTGGCAAACTCTGTAAAGTGACACTAATGTGTTTGGGTGTGATTAAAACCAATCTGGCTGCTTAGTGCCCGGTCTGTCATGCTTTATTTAGGTATTTTTCCTATTTTTCACCTTTTTTTTTTTCTCTCTGTCGAGACAGCATTTCCCGTAAAAGTGTTTTTTCTTTTTTGAATCCATTTCACAAGGTAACAAATAAACAAAAGAAGGAAAGAGAGGTTGAAAATCTTTACTTGAAGTCAAATCTTTCAGCAAGGGAGGAGGAGAGACAGAGAGGGAATAATAGGTAGAGGAAGAAAGAGAGAAGGGGTGCAGCTGCTAGCAGCAGAGCAGGAGAAGTGGATATTGTCCCTTTCTTCTCTGGGCAAGAAGGAAGATTCAGAGTTCTTATCCTTCTCTGCTTCCCGCCCATCCCCTAACAGTCACGAAAAGTTGAGCCTTATCTATAGGCCATAGCTCTTTCTGACATCCTGGGACGCATGTTTAAAATAATAAAGTAGGGGAATAGAATCTATTCAATTAAAGAAGTAGAGACACACCATGCCGATCCTGCCCACTTAGACCGCTGATTCCATGTACCCACCAGGCACCTCTGCCCAACTGGCCCTGGCCACCGTCCCACAGATCCACAAGACCAGAGCCTGAGGCAGATCCTTCTCCTACCTTGCTGCCAAGATGTGTGGAACACCCTGCCTCTCCACTTTAGGCAATCCCCGTCACTGACCCAATGTAGGAAGGATCTCAAGACATGTCTCTTCGCCTGAACCCCAGGGCCCAGACAGATCAGCAGCCTGATCTTCCTTCCCCCAGTGCCTTGAGTCCCTCACAAGTTAGTAGCCACGCTACAGAAATCCCTGATTGATTGATGAGATATGGGTATCATAGACATAGTCAATGATGGTGATGGTGTAGCAATTGATGGAGATGCCGTGGGATCAGATGATGTTAGCAAGCGGTGTCATGTAGACGTTGAACAGAATGAGGCTGAGGGATGGTCCATGGGGACTGTACAGATCAAGTTCTTGGTCTCTGATGTGAAGGGTGGCAGTCTGACTCTTTGGGTTCTTCCTATAAGGAAGGAGCAGATCCAGTTGAGTGTGGATCCTTGGATGACTATCTCACAGATTCTTCTGACGAATGTGTTGTGGACAACTGAGTTGAGTGCTGCGGCGAGGTCGAGCAAGATGAGGGCTGCTGTTTCTCCTCTGTCCAAAATATTCCTGATGTCAGTAATAAGTGCTGTTTCAGTGCTGTGGATCTTTCTGAAACCTGACTGAATGTTGTCCAGTAGGTGGTGTAGTTTGAGGTGGCTTGTGAGTTGCTAGTTGATGGCCTTTTCTATCACTTTGTTTGGGTGGGAGAGCAGGGAAATGGGATCTAAGTTGTTCAGTTGACTTGGGTTGGCTGAGAGTTTCTTGTGGAGGGCCATAACAGCTGCATGCTTCCAGTCTTCCGGGAAGGTGATGGAGGAATTGTTCAGTTTTTTAAAACTGCCTACTAAATTTGTGAATATAAACAAACATTTTAGAGTTCTTCACAAGCACCAGCAATGATATGCGCAGGAGGTATGTTTTTAGATCCTTCTTGAACATGCAGCTGTCTCCAGACCTTATGTGATAAAGCTAAAAATGAGTTTTCATGAGTACAACAAAGTTTGTCTCTGGTACTGCCCACATGTTGACTGTCAGGATTACGTTTTGGTTTGGAAGAAGTTGTGTGCTTTCACAAAACAGCTATGATTATTTTGTTTGTTTATCAAGATGCATGAGCCAGTCCCAGTATGGCTACCTAAAGAAGGCTCACCTACATGCATAAAAGAATTAACAAGCTTGATCTTTCAGACCCATATGTATATGGCAGTGGAATGCTGTTGAAGTGACTTAGATAAGTTGATAATTCTGCAGCATATCCCTTTTGGTTTCCATTATTAACAGTAGATTACAGAGTGTAGTTAGTTGTTTGAGAGCAGTATTGATGTCCAGGGCTACAGTAATCCACGTGCATTTTCATGTCTACTTTGACAGCACAGCTGTTGCTGGACCTTGTTTGATCTACGAAAAAGGGCTTTCAGAGTACTACAGAGAGATGTTTACACTCAACCCACATTTTTGTTTCTCTGAGGAGATGATTTGATTGGTTCAAAGTTGTGTGCTTCCACTAAAAATACCCCCATTGTACCAGCTCCTGGTTTATTTATGCAGGGCTATGCGGGGCGCCCTCCCATCGCACAGCAAGGACCTCACTTCACTCTCGACATTCCTGAAATAGGAATCCGGGATTTTATTCAGACAGTTCTGAAGTGTATATATAAAAACCGAGGGAGCACAAGTATTTTGAAAAGGGCAGCTTGACCCATAGGCAGAGTCCTCTAGTGTTTGACATCGCTCCGCGGCCTGCCCATGTCTGCAGCTAGATTTTTAGTATGGAAGATGTTAGGATTCAGGGTGATGTAGATGCCCAAATAACGAAACCCCTCCACCGCCACCTCACATCTCGGTGGGAGTCTCTCGTAACCGGCCCACGTAGTGGAAAAAGCACCGACTTCGACCAGTTGATCGAGTACCCTGAGTATTTTTCAAAGTTTGTGAAAATGTTTAAGATTTTAAGAAGTGACTTCGTGGGGGCTGCGAGATACAGCAGGACATCGTAGGCGTAGAGGGATATCCTATCTTCTTGTCCCTTAGCCCATCGTAGGCGTAGAGGGATATCCTATCTTCTTGTCCCTTAGCCCATTTCAACCCGCTTATTAAAACATCAACTCTGACCCATGCCGCCTGCGGCTCTAGTATCAGTGAAAAAATCAAAGGAGACAGGTGGCAACCCTGTCTGGTGCCACTCTTCAGTGGAAATGCTCGGGATGTGCGGTTATTAACTTTAAATTGTCCTTTGAGATCTATAGATAACAGCCTAACCCAGCCCATGAACTTTGGATCAAACCACAAGCGTTGTAACATGTCAAGGAGGTATGGCCACTCGATCGAGTCAAACGCCATTCTGGCATCTAAAGATAATATTTTGGCATCTTCTTCTCTGATGTGTTTGTGGCTGATCTCATTATGGAGCCTACAGAGGTTAAGGGCCGTGCTGCAGCCCGGCATAAAGCCGGACTGATCCACATGAACGAGTGAGGTGAGGAGAGGGGCCAACCGGGAAGCAAGTAATTTCGCAAGGATTTTAGCCTCAGCATTGATCAAGGAAATCGGTCCATAGGACCCACAGCTGTCCCTGGTTTTCACCGGTTTACGGATTACTACAATGGATGCAAGCCTCTGATCCTCCGGCAAAAACCCCTTCTTGTAGCTCTCATTAAACATGTCCTTCAGATAGGGTGTCATTATGGAGATGGTGGATTTAAGGAATTCAATAGGGATCATGTTGGGGCCCATCGCCTTCCCGGATTCTATGTTACCTATCGGCCTGTGGATTTCCTCATCAGTGATCTCTTCCTCCAAGGAGTCCCGTTCGCTGGTGGACAGGGTAGGCAATGGTAAGTCCACCAAGAATCGACGAGAATCCTCGGTGGTAGTGATGACTGAGGGAGTATAGATTTGTTCAAAATAATCTGCAAAGGCCTCTGCAATCTCTTGTGGGTCCGAAAGGGTCAGTGTACTACTGATAATTAACTGAGGGACCCATCGTTCGGCCACCTCCCTCCTTTTTCCAACCAGCCCAGCAACATTCCAGCCTTGTCCCTTGCTTGTATAGCCTATTCTGCGTTGCCAGCAGCTTGACTCCAGTCTTTTCACGGACTATAGCTTTATACTCAAGCTGCTTGACCTGTAGTTTATGCCTATTGGCCTTGCTAAGGGACTATATATGCTCTGCCTCGAGAATCCGTAGATCGGCCTCTATTTGTTCAATCTGTGCCTGTTGTATTTTTGATGTACCCCACCTTATGTGACAGTGCCTGTCCCATCACCACCGCTTTATAGGCCTCCCATATTGTCTGAGCCGAGTCGACAGAGCCAACATTGTCCTTTAAAATAGTTTTCCGAGTGCACTCGCAGGCGTTCTTTTATGTCCAGGACCGTAAGTAGCCATGGGTTAATGGATATTGTTTTTCTCTGCCGCTGATTATTGTGAGTTCGGCCCAGACTGGGGAGTGATCTGAGATTCCCCGCGGAAGACAGCGCGGCTCCCGGAAACTCCCAATACTAGCCGAGTGGGTTAAGAGGTAATTTATACGGGAGAGGCTTTTGTGTGCATTAGAGTAATATGTGAATCAAGCCAGGTCATGATGAAAGTGGCGCCATATATCAGTGATGCCCATAGCAATAAGAAACTCCGACGTGTGTGTTGGGGCTCGTCGGGGGGCATGCAGGTTGTCTGTCTAGCTGATCATTTACTGTCATGTTAAAATCTCCCCCTAAGATCAACGTTCCGAGCGGGAGATCGAGCAAGACCGTACCAAGGTCCGCAAGCGTTTTCCATACCTAGAGCTGGTGGGGAGTAGACCGAGATGATGTTGACCGGCCTCCCTTCCCAACTTGCCTCCAAGACCGCAATCCTACCCTGGGGTTCTGCTCATATGTGGTGTGGAGTTAACGCAAGAGTTTTCTTAATTAAAATGCCAGTGCCTTTGTAGTGAAGACAGGGTTCTGCTTGCACACATTTCTATGTTAGCATAAGCGTATTAGAAGTTTAAACGCCATTTTGCCACTTTGCAGCTTTTGCACATGATGCCACATGTAACTGTTGTTGTAAGTTAAACTGCTTGATTTTCTTCGCATGACAACGGTCTGTTTTTCACATCCCTAGACTTACACCGCACCCTTAGTCTGTACACTGTGTGCAGAAGTCTTCAAGGTCATAATTGTAGGAGAGTAGGGTCTGTTTTCCTATTGTCACCCCATTTTTTTGCTTTTTGCTTCACTGGTTTTCGAATTAATGTGTCTGTGGGCCTGCTAATCAGACCCACAGCCCTGCTGTTCTCTCTCTAAATTTCACACCATGTACTTTAGGTACATCACCAATTGGGAATTGGGTCACTCTTATAAGTCCCTGTACAGTGTCGAGACGCGGTCTTGAGGGCTGGTCAGGTTTACACACGGGTGCCTGGCGTCGTGGGCGATGTGCCAAATACGCCATCACCCCCCTCCCGCAGTCTATGGGGTGAAACTTTTTCTCTCCTTTAAAGTGCATCTAATTTTTGGAGTCTCTGATCCTGAGACCAGAAGGGCTGTGCCTCCCGTTTTTTACTCGGTGAAGCCCCCTTTACATTGCACTTCGACAGATATTTTTACTTTCACGTCCCTTGGTAGGGTGGGCCTTAGCGTGCCCACACCGCCGGGGCTTAATCACATTAGGTCCTGACGAATGCCAGGTTAACTACACCAACATTGGCAGAAACAAGTTGACCGTTCACTATCACGTAATGTTATTGGAAACAGGCCATCCAATTTAGTTGACCTTGTTTACCAACACATTTTTTAATATGCCCTTGGTGATCAACCATTAAATCAATTTTTGATACACACAAGGCATTTTTAATTCACCACATCACTCTATTCACGTAATTTGTCACCTAGCCTTCACACCTTCACATTACCCGCTCCGCAGTAAATCTGGCGTTGAAGCACACTGGGGTGACATTCGGTCACACCCAGTGGGGCCCGATGATGAAGCATGTCACCGACCAGGTCGGTGAGTGAGGGCTTTCTAAACAAACCTAATTGGTGTTGTTGACCCCTTGTGCTCATTTATCTTTGTGTTTCTTACCAAGTAACACTCTTTTGTTATTTTCCCTGTACAGTGTACCATAGGTACCCAGGGCATAGGTGCACCCAAGGTCTACCAGGGGCTGCAGCATATCTTTTGCCACCCCTGGCTGGCCATCCAAACTGACACAACTGGCTGATCACTCAGCTGGGGCAAGGTCGTGTAATCACCCCTTGCTTAGATATAGTATTCCTATATCTAACCTTATATCTAGACACATATACACCTATAAGTCACTCCTATGGCAGGCCTTAACAATCCTGAAGTAAACAAAAACACGTGCCAATACTGCTCCTTGTTCTCTACAGTCGACTAGAACCCATATGAATAAAACATATTGGTCTGTTTCATATAACGTCACTAGTTTAATGGTTTATTAATTCCACTAGTTTTTTAATTCTTTTGAATTTTTGAGAAAAGACCTATTTAGTGCATATACAAAAGTGTACAATTGAATACAATCTATAGAAATGACAAAACATAACTATACATATTTACAATTCAACCTCTCTGTATTTACAATCTCATACATTCATTCCACAAACATACCATCCTCACATACAAAATGAAACAAAGAAAAATGGCATTGTGTCAAAACGAGTATTTCTTCACACTTGATGTACCCTAGTACCCTTTATAGTACAACCATGTTAAATACAAATGTACAGTTGAAGAGACTAATCTAAATTTTTGAAACGACGTCCTTCTAATCCTAGTTAATGACACTAAGCCACCTACAGTCGACGCGTTTCGAACTCCCTAATTGCGGAGTTCTCCTCAGGACCATATATAAATCTTTACACTAACAGGGTGCAATTCCCAATAAAGAAGTCGTATGGTGAGCTGACCCGATTCTTTATCAACGTGAACCGATGGAAAAAGTCTTTTTGAAATGCGAGGCCTAGTTCCCGGTATTAATCACAGTCACTGTTGCCCGGGCTTCGGAATGAGTTTCGCCGGCGGCAGCTTTTTTCAGTAGTCAGTTAACCATAGTTTCCTCGCAGTGAACAGTTCCGAGCCTGTTGAATTGTAAAGAGGGAGAAGATATGTTACTTCCACTAATCCCGGTTAAAGTTAACCAGAGCCTCAGCATCACAAAATGGATGCTGCTGCCACAGACACAAGTCTGACCTCCTGCTGCTGGGGTGGTAGTGGATCATGCCACCAGGTATCCAGAAGCTATTCCCCTTAGGACCACTACAGCTCCTGTTGTGGCCAGGGCCCTACTTGGAATCTCTCAACAAGCCCATTGCACTGTGGGTGATAGGGTGTGGTAAATTTGTAATTTATACCACACTCCTTCCACATTGCAGTCAAGTATCCTGACATGAAGTTTGCACCTCTTTCAGAGACAACCTCCTTAGGAAACCCCACTCTGGAGAAAACTCCAAGTAGGGCCCTGGCCACAACAGGAGCTGTAGTGGTCCTAAGGGGAATAGCTTCTGGATACCTGGTGGTATGATCCACTACCACCAGTATACATCTGTGCCCAGATGCTGTTGGGGGGTCCATTGGTCCAACAATGTCTATCCCCACTCTTTCAAAGGGTACCCCCACCACAGGTAGTGGTATAAGGGGGGCCTTTGTTGTGCCACCTGATTTGCCACTGGCTTGACAGGTGACACATGAGCGACAAAACTCTTTAGTGTCCTCAGACATATGAGGCCAGTGAAAGTGTGGGGCAAGCCTGTCCCAAGTCTTGTTCTGGCCTAAGTGACCTGCAAGGGGAATCTCATGGGCTAAGGTGAGAAGGAAACCTCTAAGAGACAAGGGGATGACCGGCCTCCTGGTAGCACCAGGTTTGGGGTCCCTTGCCTCAGAGTATAGGAGTCCATCATCCCAATATACTTTGTGGGCACCTGTAGCATTCCCTGCAGCCTCAGCAGCAGCCTGCTGTCTGAGGGGTTCAAGGGAGGAACAGTCTAACTGTGCCTGCCTCAAGTCTGCCCTGGAAGGTCCCCCTGTCCCAAGAAACTCAACCTGTTCAGGTTCAAGCTCTTCTAGGACAGTTCCTTCTGGGGTCTCTGGGTCAGCCTCCTGAGAGGACTGATCCTCAACCTGAGGCAGGGGGGGAAGGCTCAGCCTTACCCCTACTGCTCTTCCTCTTGGGTAGTGTCTGGTCCATTCTTCCAGGATCCAGCACCAGTTCAGCTGGGCATTTCTTGGCCTGTGTCCTGGTCACAGCAAGGACATGTGAGGAGAGACCTAGCATTTCTACATGAGTCCTGTACTCCACATCTGACCACAGTGAGGATTCCAAATCTTTGCCCAAAAGACAATCTACTGGGAGGGCTGAACTAACTACAACCCTTTTGAGGCCAGTTACCCCTCCCCAGGAGAAATTAACAACTGCCATACTGTGATTGGTAGTGACATTGCTAGCATTGGTCACTAGGTAGTCTGAACCTAGCATAATCTGATCAGGGTCCACAAATGTTGGTGTCACCATAGTGACACTGGCACATGTGTCCCTGTAGGCCTGAGCCATTTTTCCATTGATTAAAGGTGTTTGCCTGTATTTGCCCAGAGTACTAGGACTTATAGTAGGGGTCATATCCATGTACCCAGTACAAACAAGAACTGCCTGAGTAGGGATCCTGACTAAGTTAGAACCCACCTCAGTTCCCAGGGTTAACCCAACTATAGCCTTGAGAGGTACACTACCACTACTAACTGTACCTGGGGGTGCAGGTGTCTTAGGGACAGTAGTGGTAGGAGTTTGGCCTTTCTTGGTGCACTCACTAAACCAGTGAGTCTTACGTTTACAGTATTGGCACCATGGTTTCTTAGGACCATCATTCTTCTTCTTTTGGGAATTCTGGGACCCACCCTCCTTAGGTTGTTGGGGCCCTGTTGAAGACTTCTGGTCATTTTGCTTATTCTCATTATTACCCTTCTGGTCTGCTTTCTTCTGGCCACCACCCTGCTTCTGGTTCTGCTGCTTGACCCTTGTCCTGACCCTTCTGTCTGCCTTCTTTCCCAATTCTTGGGGAGAGGTCAGATCTGAGTCAATCAAGTGCTGATGCAACAACTGGTTCTGACAATTATTAAAGATTTGCTCTCTCATAATTAGATTATACAATCCTGTGTTATCAGTAACTTTACTTCCCAGTAACCAGCCTTCCAAAGCCTTAGTGGCACAATCAACAAAGGCAGTCCAATCTTGAGCCTGAGTTTTCTGGGTGTCTCTGAACATTAACCTGTACTGTTCAGTTGTTAAGCCAAACCCATCAATCAGTGCAGTTTTCAAGACTTGGTAAGCATTAGCATCCTCATCTCTAACAGTGAGGAGCTTATCTCTACCTTTGCCTTCAAAGGAGAGCCACAATATAGCTGCCCACTGACTCTGGGGTACCTGCTGTACTTTGCAGGCCCTCTCCAGAGCAGTTATCCACTTGTGGATATCATCTCCTGTCTTATAGGAGGGCACTATTTTACTCAGGGTTCTAGTATCAAACCCCCTTTCTCTGTCCCTAGGGATATTGCTGCCACCAGTGGGGACTACCCACTCAACTGTTGCTCTCTAGCAAAGGCAAGCTTTTCCTTGGCAAGGGCAAGTTCTTCCCTTTGGATCCTCAGATTAGCCTCCCTCATCGTTGCTTCATACTCTCTCCTCTGAGGGGAAGTCATTCTCCTCTGAGCAGATGCATGAGAGTGCACAGATCTATTGCAGTCCCTAGAAGGAGATCTATCTCTCCCAACCCCAAAGTTAGGCCTGCTAAGGGTCAGCACTGGGGGTCCCCCAGTTCCTTCCCTATGTAGGTCTAAGTTGGCCCTTGAAAGTCTGCTGACTAAAGGTTGCCCATTTTCTGCCTCATCCCCAGATACATCCCCTTCTTCCCTATCTTCATTCTCTGCTTCAGGGAGGTTAGAGTCTGGATCACCAGGTGTACCTTCTAAGGGGGGCATGCTCCCATCTGGATTAGAGGGGCCTGCAGTAGCAGCCCTTCTGGCATCATATGTCTCGAAGAGGCCTAACAGAAAAGGAGTGGTAGGGTTAGAACCCTGTTTCAATTTCCTGGAGGCACACAATTGTCTCATCTCCTAGAAACTGAGAGCTGCATATCTGGAAAGGACCTGTGGAGGGTCACTAACTACTAGGGGAGTCTCTGAAGACTCTCCATGGGTAGACATGCTTTCTAGTGAGGTGTAAGTGATGCACCTACCTACACTATGGGTTTTCCTACTGATCCCTTGCTAAGAGTTGTAGTCAGGGTGTGCTAGGCCCTTTCTACTACAACAGCTGGTTCAGTAGAACTCCGAGTATTTCTAAGCTTGTTATATGTACCTAGAGTACCTTATGTGATCTTTCAAATGATATTTCAAGATATTTGGTAAAAACAACAGCAAGCTCAAATCCCACCACTGCCACCAATGTGAGAAGTTGGCCTGATATATGATGCTCACTAGTTCTAGTGATCACCTTGTATCAGTCCAAACAACCCTTATGGTGATTGGTTGTAAGTCAACCTTATAGACCAGCTATCCTAATGGTAGCATGGACAAAGCAGTCTTTGGCTAAACTCTTTTGGCATGTGAAGCCAGCTGTTTTACCACAATATAACCCCTTGAATACCAGATGAAATTACACCACACATGTTGTTATGAAAATAAACACTATATTTATTAATAACAACATCTCTGAACTCTTTATGAGGTCAGAGGACTAAGCACATGACAATCTCTTAAGAAAAATACGATAAGTTGCACAAAATTACAATGGTGCCCTAGGGGCACGGCAGACCATATACTAAGTAAATGGAATGTGAAAGTCGATATAAGGAATGGAGCTGTCCAGAGGCTGGAGGTTCGCTAGGACTATGCTATCTTCACCTTAGGTAAGTAATAGGAGGCCCACGGGACGCGTGTGCAGAGTGTGAACTCACACGCGAGATGCGTAACAACGTCTATGGAGAGTACAGTTCAAGTTAAAGGTGAGTACGGACAATCCTGACTAGTTAGGACTAAAACGACTGTGGATCTGGACACTAGGACAGTTAAACTACCCTTGAGCACCGAAATGCTCTCGTTACCTCACCCATGGGCTGCGGGTGCATAGGTGTCAAAGTGTGTCGGGTTCTCGCGTTGAAGTCTATGGAGCCTGGAAGAAAAGAGGTTGCAGGCGACCAGGAGGAAGATGTCCGGTGCGATCCAAGGGTGGATCAGTGAAGAAGAGGACCTAAAAGCAGAGGGGACAGTGTTCAAAGACACTAGCCAGTGACCGGTGTGGAACCAGGAAGGAACCAGATGCTGTCGTCGCGATCAGGTGAAGAGTGGACGCTTGTCTCTGCAGCCACGTGGACCAGGAGGTGTCTTCGACGACCAGGATGGAGGCACGAGCTGTCCCACGCAGGCTCTTGCTGTCGGTGGTGTTGGATCCAGATTCGGCGTCAACAGGCTTTGGCAAAGGCAACCCACGTGGTGAGTGGTAACGGCGTCTGGAGGGTCCAGGGTGCTCCTCTTTTGGAAGGGAGCAAGAGCCAGTCTTGAGCAACCAGACCAGCAGTGAAGATTTCAAAGTTCGTCGTCTAGGAGGCCACTAGCCAGCCGGCAAGTGACCAGACAACACGTCGAGCAGCAAGCAAGCAGAAGGGCCCCACGCAGATCTCGTGGAAGCTGGATGGCTGATCTTCGGTGCAGGAGCTGCCCGGGGCTGGGGCTTCTCAGTCCCCAAAGCACTTGGTCGAGTTTACCTCGGGAGTCGTGCTGGAAGCGAAGTGCAGTTTCTTTCAAGATGGCCGGTCCCACGTGTCTCGTCTCACCCACGGGTCTCAGCTTTGCTGCAGATGTGAGTTGAGGTCGGAGAGGTCTGGGAATCCGGGTCTCGTCGGGCTCTGAAGTCTGGATCCTCGAGGGAAGACGACAAAGTGAAGCCGCTCGACGCTTGATGGTGCCTGCAGTTGCAGGGTGGACACTCCTTGCCCACAAGGGAGATTCTTCAGTCTTCTGTGGAGCAGAACGTCGAAGTCCAGAGTTTCTTCTTGTAAAGTTGTTCAGGATAATCTAATTTGGAATGGGACCAGCTCCTACCTTTATTTTCCTAAAGGGGGCTGCACTACTGACTTGGTCCCTCCCCTGGGTGGGACCAGGAAGGGGGGTGGCTACACCCCCTATCCTTTGTCCGGTTTCGCGCTAGAGCTGGGGCAGGGGTGCCCCAGCAACTGGTCTGAACCGGTGTATGCACAGGACACCTTGTGTGCCCCAGGCATGTCTCATTCCTTTCAGGCCTGTCCTACCCAATACACAAAATCCTGTCTGGGGTGGTGCTAGCACCTCCCAAGGCAGGAAACCCTTTGTCCAAGCCTCCCTCGCTGGAAGGACTCCCAGCAGCAGGAGGTCAGACTTGTGTCTGTGGTGGCAGCATCCATTTTGTGATGCCAAGGCTCGAGTTAACTTTAACCGGGTTCACAGTTACCTACATGTCGTGTCCCTCTAGAAGGGTGGAATGCTATACCCGTCGCCAGAATTGGCGAGGGGGTAGTATTCCAATTTGTATGACACCTTACTCGACATGTTTTGATAATGTTATACCAGAGTTAGCATTTAACCGCGAGGATTATAATGCACTTAAGAGTATATGGTATAGCGTTATCATGGAACAGCTATTAGGATTTGGTTCCGCAAGCTGCAGACGGGCTCAGCTCATGCAAGAGCACCATCTCAAATAATTCCAAGCACTCTGCCTTCAGGATTGATAAGGCCTGCCATAGGAGTGACTGATAGGTATATATGTGTCCATTTTAGGGTTAGATATAGGTATAGTATATCTATAGCAAAGGGTGATTACACCACCTTGCCCCAGCTGTCTTGCAGCCAGTTGTGTCAGTTTTAGATGGCCAGCCAGGGGTGGCATAATACATGCTTCAGGCCCTGGTAGGCCCTGGGTACACCTATGCCCTGGATACCTAAGGTACACTGTACAGGGACTGATAAGGTGGCCCAGTACCAATTGGTAAATGCACCTAAAGTACATGGTTGTCAATTTAGAGAGAGAACAGCTAGGCTGTGGGTCTGATTAGTAGGCCCACAGCCAGGGAAAGTCGTAAACCAGTGAAGCAAAAAGCAAAAATCTGGGGTGACCATAGAATTGCAGACCCCACTCTCCTACAGGGAGGTGCTAGCACCACCCAATACAGGCCATAGTGTATTCAGGGGTGTGGAAATTTTTAAAAAAATCTACTTGGCCAAGGGACAAAATGTCACAGAAATCTACTTGTCCTGGGAAGATATTTGCTTGCCCTACCTACTCCATAACTCACTAATGTAGGTTTGCATGGAGAGAACCTGCACTGAAATCAGTGCAACATACTGTCCAATATATATTTCCAATGCAAGTCCAATTATGCAGTGCACAGTCATGCACCCTTAAATGCAACTGTTGTACGGGCTGGTTGTACGGCATGCATGTAGATGCATCATTGTGCACTGCACCCAATTATCATACTGGCATGTGTCAGATTTTTAAATGTAGAAAAATAGTACCTAAAGGCCGAGTGCAGACTGGTAATTGATTACATTTCTTGATGAGTCTTTGGCACAGACTGTGTGTGTTAAAATATGAACATGTAGGACAGAAGGGTATTCTCCATACTGGTGCCAACTTATAGATTTCTGGTTTAAAAAATACTCACATGTGGTGCTCTGATTAATGTGTGGATGGAAAGAACTGCACTTCTTGGCAGAGTTTATGAACTGTTCATGGAGCAAACATTACATAGCAGAGGTGCTGTGATACACTGAGGCAGTATCCACAACTAAACAATACACAAGAGGAAGTAATGGGCAATTAACTCAATCTCTCCTTTTACACTGCTGGGCAGGTGTGGTGCGATTATATTATTGTGCATTCACTGCAAGATCTTCACATTCTTCTCTCACACAAGAAGTATGTGCAGCACTGGCAGTAGCAGTACAGGGTTCTCTTGTGCAGAGTACTGGTATAGTAATGGCGCCAGCAGAGTACGCTTCCCTAACAGAGGTGCAGCTCAGCAATAGATGTGCAAGTTTCTCACACTGAGATTTACAAAGTAGTCACTCTTTTCTTTAAAATCCGAGTTCTCTGCCACTTGTCGCTCTCCTTCCAATGTCCCCAGCTCCCCACTGTCCACCCAGGTGTGTCTGTTATCTTCAAGAAAATCGTGCAATTCAGTTGCTGGATGTTGACATGGGAGTTGTAGGAAGCCGTGTGAAATATACAGTTTTAACGTTGAAGCAACTTGTTCAATCAGTTTATTTCTTTCAGAAGCTGAGCATTCAAAGGGTCACTCTAAGGAGTGATGCTTAGATATTTCAAAATGGGAACATGCATAAAAAAGGCACAAAGACGGGCACACAGGAAAAACATCCAGTGGCAAATTATGTAGGGATGGAAAAGCAAACTGTTATGTCGACTTAAGACAAAAATTCACACAGGTGGAAGAGTCACTTTTCCATGGATCTGGTATGGACTTGTTTTTGCTGCATAATTAGACCTTTCGTGCCGCTTTATTACAGTGGCTCTGCTTACTTAGCACAAACCGCCAAAGCGCTGTGCACGGTGGGGGCTGTTTAGAATAGGAACAGGAGACTGAAAATGCAACCAAATAAAAGGTACACGATAACAGTAACAAGCCCAAAACGTGGACAATAACCTGTTTCTGACAGGATTAAATCCTATAAAATTGACACGGACATTAGGCAAGATTGGGAAGTAAAGTGTGGGCACTGATGAAGCGACAAGACGTGGAGCGAAGAGGTGGGGGGATTGGAATAAGGAAAAGGCAAGACTGTGGGGGAGGGTAAAGGAGGCCTCGTTTGGGTTGCGACGTTTCAATGCCAAGAGTGAACAGGGTGAAATATGCAGCACATACAGGATTGCCTGGATCACAAAGATACTTTGTCTGCTGCATTATGGGGCCGTTCTTTTATTCAAACGTAACTTTATTAGTAAAACTCCAGGAAAAAAGATGCAATTAAAAAAGAAATCTATTTACAGCGCACACATAATCTTGCAAGGTGGCATTTTCTGAAATCCTGCCAGGTGTTTAAAGTATGATAGTTTTCTCCTTGGCCCGAATGCGACCTCGTCCATAAAAGCAGAGACAAAGTTAAGGTCAATATCTCTCTATGACGAACTTCCTTTCATCGTGTTTCACTCATGATCAACGCTGCACTGATTCCATTGTTAAACTGCAACAGGCGCCTCATTGATCGCCCGGCATCGCTGGAGAGGCTCCTTCCAACCATATTGTAAATTATGTTAACCATTCGTTTCACCCTGCGCCACGCTCCTTGAACCCAGCCCATAACATGCAGCATCACAGTTCACACCAATGTGACCGCTGCGTAAACCATTATTGGACTGACTCACTTGCCGAGGGATCCGGTAGCGTAGGGAAAAGTAATTAAAAGACATACTGCCCGTGCACAATTGCCAGAGTCCCTCCCCCGCACCGTGGGGGCTAATGTTACACCAGTGTGGGGGGGAGTGGGGCATACAGTGTGTCTGAGACAGCAACCTGCCGCTCCCGATTCCAGGAAGTGCACCACAGTGCACCAAAGATGAGTAGAGTGGCCTGCCTTGGACGGATAGCACTGAACAGGGGATCAAGTCACCCGGCGGCAGATAGGCAGCGGAAAAAGTGTTTCGTACCTCTTGGCCCACCCTTGGATTTTCAGCAGCTGTGTTAAGCAAGTGGGCAGCACCAGTATGGAACCCGCACTTTTCACGCAGAACACTGACGTTTGGCTCAACACTTCCCCAACCAATCACTGGCTAGGGCCCAGTCACGGGCTTCCAGCCTCTCAAAGCCTGTGAGCTCCAGAGTGCCTCAGCTCGTATTTTTATAGTTATTTAATGTCTACTTGCCCAATGGATTAATTAGACAATAAATCTTCTTGCCCGTTATAACAATCTACTTGGTTCGGGCGTCGAGCGATATGATTCCCCCACCCCTGTGTATTGGGGCAGGGAGGGCTGAATGAAATGAGGCACTGCCTGGGGCACACAAGGTGTCCCATGCATAGTCCAGTTCAAACCGATGCTGGGGCACTCCAGCCCCAGCTCTGGCGCGAAACTGGACAAAGGGAAAGGGGTGTAACCACCCCCTTCCTGGGTCCCACCCATAGGAGGGACCTAGCAGGTAATCCAGCCCCTAAATTTGGTATATAGGTAGGAGCTGAGTCCCAAGACTTTAGATTTATCCTGACTGAAACTCTGATACGAAACTCTGGACCTTCGACATCCTACTCAGCGTAGAAGACTGAAGAATCTCCCTTGTGGTCAAGGAGTGACCACCCTGCACAAGCAGGCGCCATCAAGCGATCAACGGTTTGCTTTGTCGACGTTCCCGCCGGAGCCCGAGCACAGAGCCTGACAAGACCCGGACTTCCAGACTTCCAACGGCCCGATCCACAGTCACAGCAGAGCCGAGACCCGTGGAGGCGACGAGAGACGTGGGACCGGCCATCTTGGAAAGCCAGCGAATTGCTTTCCGTGCAACTTCTGAGGCACCCTCGAAGTTGTGCATTGGGGATTGAGAAGCCCCAGCCCCGAGCACCAACTGCACCGAAGATCAGCCCTCCACACTCCACGAGTTCTGCTTGGGGCCCTTCTGCATTTTCCTGCTCGACGCGTCAGTCCGGTAACTTGCCCGTTGGCTAGTGGCCTCAGTGACGACGAAACCTTTGATTTACAATGCTGGTCTGGTTGCTCCAGACTGGCCCCTGCTCCCCTGAAACGGAGCAGCCCATCAGACCTTGCTGGTCTGATTAAGAAGCCATCTTCCTTTTCTGCGTGGGTTTCCTTTGCCAAGGCTTGTTGACTCAAATCCGGAGGCCGACACCGCCGACAGCGAGATCCTTCGTGGGACAGTCCGTATCCAGCTCCTGGTCGTCGTCGACACCTCCTGATCCACGTGGCTGCAGAGACAAGCTTCACGACATCACCTGATAGCTTCGCGACATCGCCTGGTTCCTTCCTGGTTCCATCCTGGTCGCTGGCTAGTGACCCAGACTCTGTCCCCTCTGCTTTCAGGTACTCTTCATCCTCGATCCGCCCTTGGATCCAACCGGACACTTCTCTCCTGGTCGCCTGCAGCATCATTCTCCAAGGCTCCATAGGAATCAGCGACGAAACCCGACACACTTTGACACCTATGCACCCGCTTCCTGTGGGTGAGGTAACGTGAGTATTTCGGTACTCCTGTGGGTATTGACTATCCTAGTGTCCTAGTTTCAAGTAGCTTTTCCCTAGTCCATCCGGAAGTGTTCTAAAATAACTAGTTTCCATTTCTTTCGTTCCCATTCGAACTCTCTGGTAACTTTCGTGCGTGTAAAGACACTGCACGCGCATCCCGTGGTCCTCCTGCTCTCTATCCATTGGTAGTACAGTGTAGCCCCAGTGATTCTCCAGGCCCTAGGCCTTTCCTTTGTTCGTGACGTGGTGCTTATACCACTATTTTGGTATATGGTTCGAAGTGCCCCTAGGGCATTACTGTATTTTATGCAACTTATTGTATTTTAATTAAGTATCTTGTATTGTGCTGGTGCCTCTGACCTCATAAAGAGTTCAGAGGATTGTGTTAGAAATAAATACATATATATTTTGATATACAACCTGTGTGGTGTCATTTCTCTTGGTATTAAAGGGATTGCATATGGTAAAACAGCTGGCTTCACATGGCCTTTTGAGTTTAGCCTAAGACTGCTTTGTCCATGCTACCACTAGGATAGCTGGTCTATAAGGTTGACTTTACAACCATCACCAAAGGTTGACTTTACAACCATCACCATAAGGGTTGTTTGGACTGATACAAGGTGCCCACTAGAATAGTGGACATCACATATCAGGCCAACTTCTCACATTAATAACAATGTATGCTGTTGATTCGGTTTGATCGGCCCATGCTCTAAACTTAATACGCATACAGCTGCAACCAACTGAAATTCTAGTGCTTTTAATATTGTACTGCATACATGATTTTAGCACTTGGAGAAAAAAACCTTTCCAGAAACAGAGAGCTTTGCTGATCCTGAGATGGGATTCACCTCTGCCGATCTTGGAGGTATGGGGTTCCCCATTTAAGCCTGAGAGACCTTCTATTATTACAAAACCTAGTTCCTAGCAGGGGAGTGTGGTTCACAAGGTGCTATACGACCTGTTTCCACTATCATTGTAATATGATTTCTCCCTTTGTGTTTTATGGAATTGTATCAATGCTGATTGTATTATTTCTAATCATATGGCTGCTTATGTTAGCCAAAATACTGCATTTTAGAGCACGTAGTTAAAAATAAACATTTTAAAGTTTTCTGTGTCTCTGATTACTCGCGTGGTATGAGAATAAAAACAAAAGAGTGTTCTTGATTCCCACCATTCCTGCGAGTACCCTAAGTCGCTTGGTCTGGGTTGTCTAATCATTGGTAGCTTCGTTGTAGTACGGAGAGTTAATGAGACACTGATGCTAGTCGGATAGGGGTTCTGGGTACTGAGGTGAGTTTTTTGGTATACCACAATTCACTCAAGTCCTGGTTTCCTGTGCATAGTTCTGTGCATGAGCAGAATCCCCGCAACACCTTGGACCCCAAGGTGTATCCCGCTTGGACTATGAGTTTGTACCCCCATCTTGTCAGGGCTTTACAATAGTTGCCCACCAAGTGCTTTGCTTGTTAGAGGAGTATTTCGGGAGCCTGACGTTTGAGATACTGAAATACAATCCCCCATTTTATTTTATCTTTTAAAGTTAAAAAAAACCTTTATTCGGGTATCTTCAACACACACAGCTATCAGCCTACAACCCGGAGGGCCGGCAGCAGACATGGGCAGTAAGGTCACACTCTGTATCGAGCAACCACAGCCAATAAGCCGACAACCCGGGGGTCCGGCGGCGTGTAGCAGAGTACATACATTCGACTCCAGTTCTCATGACGTGCCTATGTCCCCCGCCCCACCTTGACTCCCAGAGAAAGGAAGACCTTTGGCACGTAATAGCGCTGTGACCGCTACGCCATGATGTAAGCAAGTATTGATCCTACCCACTAAACAATACATGAACTGTCCCCAAACATCCCCCCCACCCCACCCAAACTGCCCGCTCGCATGTTGTTCATCTCCAAAAATGCGGCCGTTACTCGGTCCCTCAACAATCAGTAATAATGCCGTCCACACATCCGTCCCCCCCCCCCCCCCACTCGACCCACCGCAAAAGCATGATCGGTCAGTCAGCCTTCTAATTCAGTGTACATCCGTATGTAAGTGTATATAGCAAGACTCGCCGCCCCTGGGGCGCCCTACGTGTCCCTTGTGTAGTGCTGGTAGATTCCCCCCTCCTCCCCATGTAACACTAATGGAGTGAATGAATGCCTAGTCTCCAGGGCCAACTACCTCCTCCTGCAGTTCCGAGCTGCCATCTGTCCCATCCTGTTCCCGTTCTGCGCGGTCTTTGGCGTGTTTATAAGTGTGATATACACCCCAAAAATTCTTAGGCCTGTTCCCGGGTGGGAGGAGCTCACTATAAGTTTGTGACTGGGTACTACTGAAGAGCATGTCCCTAGCCCATCGTCGTTTCGTCGGCAAGGGGCCCCGCATCCAGCAAATTGCGACAACTCGCTGGGCTATCAGCAGGCCCATATCTGCCAGGCGTCGTATTGTCACTGGGAGTGTCTTGGAGTAACCCAGAAATGCTAGCGCGGGGTCAATAGGGAGCTCTGTATCCAATATCTGGCTTAATTCCGAGAAGATGTCTTCCCAAAACGTATTAATACCGGGGCAACTCCATGCCATATGCATGAAGTCCGCTACTGGGGCACGACAGCATTCACACTCGGCAGTTGATCGGAACCCGTATCTATGGAGACGTTCTGGCGTGTAATATACGCGTTGTAGGTATTTAAAATGGATTAGTCTGTGTCTAGCATTAAGTGACAGTTTCCTGGTATTTTGACAACAGTATTTCCAAATTACATCGTCAATCTGTATGTGCAGATCACGCTGCCACTCCAGCCGGGCCTTTGATAGTTGCTGTTCCCTGTGTTGGGACCCCATTTTAAATAAATGAGTGATCAATTTGCGCGACGAGTGTGTTTTAATCGCATACGTAATTTCTGGGATTTCTGGGGGCTCGGCCATGTCTGAACCCAAAAGTTCCATGAATGCAGCTCGCACTCTGTGAAAGTGAAAGCGCTGTAATAGCGTGACCGCTACACCGGGGGGTGCGACCTGGTCCCAGGATTTAACCACTCTGTCCCTGAACAGGTCTCCCAATGTGAAAACACCCAACTGATTCAGGGCGCTCGTGACCCCCCTATCGTGCAGCGGCGCCAGCCAAACAGCCCACTCTATCGGAGCAAGTGGGGAGTACAGCAGTACACAATCTTGCTCCTTCACCAGCGCGTGCCAGGCATGGTTTGTAGTCTTGATGGAGTCCAGTAAACCCACACGGCGATCAACCGGCTGGAATACTGTGGCTGGAGGGGGGAGTGGATCCGCAAACAAGCGTTCCAATATCACGTGTGGAATATTGCGATCCCCGTGTATCCATGTGTGCAGATGTGTTGCTTGTGCAACTCGGTGGTATCTCTCCATGTCTGGTGCACCCAATCCACCCAGGTCATACGGGAGCATAAGAACTTTCCATTGAACTCGGGGCTGTTTGACACCCCAGGCAAGTCTTATAAGAGTCTGTGTTAATGTTTTGAAGAAGACTTTAGACAGGACAACTGGGATGTTATTAAATAGGAACAAGAATCTGGGCAACACAATCATCTTCATTAGAGCGATACGTCCCATTAGGGACAGTGAAAGACTGCACCACCTATCCACATCCTCAACCAGCTTAGTGTATGCGACGCCATAGTTTTCCCGCACCAATATGTCCGGATCCGGGTGAAGTTGGATCAACAGGTATCTGACCGGTTCCGTAGACCACTGCAGTGGATACTCCATGTCAAATTGCTGCGTCACCGGAGTCAGCGGGAATGCCACCGACTTGTTCCAATTCACTTTTAGTGCAGAGAGAGCTCCGAACCGGACTACCTCCCTTAGCACTGGAGAAAGGTTTGTCTCTGGGTTCCGGATATACAACAATGTGTCGTCTGCATAAGTGGAAATGCAGATCTTATACACGGGGAAACTGATACCCTCGTTCCGGTGGTATTCCTGGAGCGCACACGCCAGTGGTTCTGCCACCAGGGTGTACAGCAAAGGGGAAAGGGGGCAGCCTTGTCTAGTGCCCCTGCCTATGTCGAAGGCGTCCGTGACCTGGTCACCGATGCGCAACCTGGCCTTAGGCTTGTAGTACAGGGCACCTATCATCTGTAGGAAGGGTTCTCCCAACCCAAACTTTCGGAGTACTCTTGACATGAAGGGCCACTCCACAGAGTCGAAGGCCTTCTCCATGTCAAGGAAAACCGCCAGGGCCTTGTTCTCCGGTTTCACATGTTGCATCATCCCCAGAACACTGCGAATGTTGTATGTGAGATTCCTGTTGGGGACAAAGCCAGCCTGTTCTGGTCGGACCAACTCCGGCGCGAGCAAAGCCAGGCGTGTTGCCAACACCTTGGCATATAATTTCGCGTCAACGTTTATCAGGGATAGCGGCCTGTAGGATCCGCATTCATTGGGGGGTTTCCCTGGCTTCAGAAGGGTAACAAGTAGGGCCTCCCTCATGGAGTCAGGCATACTTCCTTCCACACATGTCATCAAAAAGGGTGGAAAGAAACGGTATCAGCTTGTCTTTGAATGCCTTGTAGAAGCCCACAGTTAGTCCGTCTGCACCAGGGGCACCTCCGGACCGCATCCCCTCCAGCGCTTCAGCGATCGCCTCCTTCTGAATGGGCATCATAAGGAATTCTCTCTGTGAGTTAGACAGTAGTGGCATATTTAAGTAGCTTAGATAATCGTCAATCTCCTCCTCAACTCGGAAGGATTTGGACTCGTAAAGACCAGAATAGTAATTCCTGAATTCCCCAATTATCTCCGATTCTTCCGTGAGTTACCCTCCCTGATCCCGACACCAGTTCGCCAACCAGTAGTGGTCGTCTTTCACCACGTACGGTTCTAGCCAAGTGGGAGCCCGGTCGCTCCCCCTCACCATAGGTGCGGGCTACGGCATATTTACCCATATGTTGTACCTCCCTGTCCGCCTCTTCGTTATATTCGGTGACTAGACATTTGATTTGCTCAGCCGCATCCCCATCGGGCTCTTCCCGCTGCCTCGATTCCAAATCTGACAACTGGGTTTCTAAGTGCTGCAGCCTCTGCCTTATGGATTTGAGGACACTGGAATGTTTAGACATTGCTATCCCACGAATTAAGACCTTGAACGCCTCCCACACTGTTTGGAAACTATCGACAGTCCCCACATTGAGCTCAAAAAAGTTGTTGATTTCTTCAGCCATCTCTCCCCTAAAAACCTCATCCAGCAATGAATACGGGGGGAAGCGCCATGTAAACGGAGGGATTCTTTTAATAGGTGTTTCTAATATCAGAAGCAGAGGGGAGTGATGCAATAGAGTGCGCGGCAATATCATGCATCCCTTGATACTATGGGCGAGCGGCTGTGAAGCCAACCAATAGTCAATCCTGGTATGGATATCATGATAGGCCGAATAGTGTGTGTACCCACCTCTCAAGTGATGTCGGCTTCTCCATACGTCCAGGAGGTCTAGTTTAACTAGTTCGGACTGCATGACTAGAGCGGCAGCCGATGGTTTTTGGGGGGGCCCTGCCGACCTATCCAGATCAGGGTTAAACACCAAGTTGAAATCACCCCCCCCAAAGCATCTTGGAGTAATTATGTGCCCTGCACCTCTGGGCCAGCATAGCGTAAAAGTCAAGGGAGTCATAGTTAGGGCGGTAGACATTCACCACCAATAGATCATGCCCCTTACCCACACATCTACAAATTAAATAGCGACCCTCCGTGTCCGCCTCAAGTGACGTCAGTTTTAGTTTAGATAGTGGATTGACCCATGTGATCACCCCCCTGGAGTGTGTAGTAAACCTCGCCGCTACACTGCAACCATCAACTCCTTTAGCCGTAAGCATTTTGCTAGTGATAGGTAGGTGGGTCTCCTGTAGAAGTGCCAGGTCAATATGGGGTCTGCGTAAATAGCTTAAGACCTTTCTAAGCTTCCGGTAGTCGTTAAGACCCCTCACGTTCCACGTCAGAGTCCTCATAGAATCGATGGCGTGTTCCGCCTTCTGTGCACTAGCCTCAGCCATTTTCAAAGTAAGGTGGTGTATACCCCAAGCTAATGTGCGATAGCCTCGAGACCAAACTTAGCAGGACACGCCACGCCCAGTAGGGAGCCAGGCTAGACGGACCAGACCGAGTCAGGTAATGAACGCGTAGCGTGTACGGCGAGTGTGCGCCAGGTCTGCGCATAGTGTTGGAGAGCGTAAGACCAGTGCTGGCCATGGTAGCAGGCAAAAAGTACAACAGTGCAACAACAACGTTCCCAAGAGCCCCACCCCCCTCCCACAGCAGACCCACCCCAATTTGGCCTTGCCAGTCCCCAACCCACCCAACCCACCCCATCAACATTCGCAACACCCACAATAGCAATGCGCTCGGGGGCAAAGGTCGCAAGTCAGCGCCTACTCTGCAAAGGCATGACCCCGCCCCCCCCCCCCGCCACGCACCACCATTATAATAATCAGAGCAAAGTCATATACTATATTGTTATACTCTGCGTGAGATTAATGTCTATCTCTCCATCCCCATTATCGGAGCAGGCTCAGTCCTCAGTGGAGTGATCTTAGGGAGCAAGTCTCCATGTCTCTATCCGTCTTGGACTGTTAACACTTCAGACAGGTAGGCGCAACACCCCAAAATCCAGCCGTCACTTATCTGCAAAAAGTCAGCCAGTGCGCACGGTAAGGGGTCTCCGCTGCAACCAGGATCCCCTTGCGGAGCCGCCCCTCCAACAATTCGTCACCCCCACTTCACTCCTGCTCATCCAGTTGGCTCTTGTCATTATCCGCCTGCTGGTCCGCCCTGCCATTCCTCTTTTCCTTAGACCATGTTTTCAAGGCCTTTTGGAGCTCCGTAGGGTCGGTGAAAATGTGCGAGTGGCCCTGTCTATTGACTCGCAGTTTGGCCGGGTACAGCATCGCGTAGTCTAGACCCAGTTCCCTGAGGCGCTTCTTGTGGGGGGCAAAGTGCTTACGTGCTTCCTGCACTCTGGCTGTGAAATCCGGGAATATGGAGATCGCAGAGCCCTCAAATTACAGATCCCCTTTGGCTCTTGCTAGCCTGAGTGCTGTGTCCCTGTCCCTATAGTTGAGCAGTTTTGCTATGATTGGGCGAGGGGGCAACCCTAGCTTCGTTTGTGGGCCCAGAGATCGATGTGCTCGTTCCACCACGAACATCGCTGAAAACACCCCTTCCCCCAGGAGGGTGGTGAGCAGCCGCTCAACGAAGAGTTCCATTTTACCAGTCTGAGTGGACTCCGGCAGGCCCGTGATTCGGAGATTACAGCGACGAGACCGCACCTCCAAATCTTCCGTCTTGTCCTGTAAGGATCTCATGAGGGTCTCCACTCGCCTGTGAGCAGTGTCCAGCTCCGTCTGGGCCTCCTCTACTTCCGTGATTCTTCGTTCAGCCATATCATGTTTCTCTGCATGTTTATCCAGACGTTCCGCCATGCAGTCCATTCTGTAGGACATTGCGTCCATCTTGGATCCCAGGGTGGTTATGATGGATTGGATACTCTGCTCCATCGAACGAAGCATAGTTTTTAGGTCTGAGTCCTCCGCGTGGGCCTCTGCCGGCCGTGTGTCCTCACTGTGCTGGGTTGGAGGGCTCTGCGTCGGCAGCCGCCGCTGTGAAAAGGGGAGTTTGCTCTGCGTTTTATCCCCCTTCCCCATGTTGGCGCGGTAGTCGGTGTCTGTGAGTCTCAGCGGGGGAATTATGCCTCCCAAGGGGGAGGGGGGAGGAAAGAGGCCGCCGTGCGTTCCGGCGTGCACCCTTGGAGCTGGACAACTCTTGGTCCTGCACAGCGTCTGTCACTAACCTCCCAGTCCAGCAGTTATGGCGACACAGTGGAAGCCTGCTCCGGTCTCACCCAGCAGGACCTGTTAGGATATGGGAAGGCCGACCCACGATCCGGGCCCCACTCCACGTATGCCGCTGTCCGCCTCGGCACAGCCCCCAAACAGCTACCGCCTCCGCCTGTCCGTGTCCCCAACTTGGCCCCGCTTAGCGTGAGTCTTGGCCAGCTGAGGAGGTCATCCAGAGGATATGTGATGCAGCTCCAAAGTATGTTGCTGTAGAAAGGGTTCGGTGGCGGAGACGCCCTGCGAATTAATCCGCCGAGGCCGTGGACTCTCCAGAATAGGTAGCCGCTCCTATGTTGCCAACCGCCGGCACCTTGCGACACTAGTTGGCCGTTGGAGCGTCTCCGCTACGCCCTTGCACTGCCCATCACACCAAGCCTGCTTCCCCAACACTGCAGCGCCAGGGGCCCCGAAATGGCGCCTTATCAGAGCGGCATGCTCCCCCTTTCCCCCAGAGGTCTCAGTCCCTTGCTGTGTGTCCACCAGCCTCTCTTAGGAGACCGCAATGCAGGGTCGGTCCTGAGCCGGGATATTTGTAGCTCCGGATGCGGCACTCGGGACCCTGGGGCCGGCTCACCTCTCCTGGCCGCACGCCCGGCGACGTCGCCCGGCTCCAGGAATCACTGGGGACCGCGGTCTGCGGCCCACTTCCGCCCGTCTTATCACCGACACTCCGCCGCCTCGTATTCCAGTGATTGTCTCGTTCCGTCGGTCCGGAAGGTTCCCGGGAACCTCCGATGCGGGAAGGGAGAAAAATGTATTGCTTTGAAGAAGGATAATGCAGGATAGTCGGTGGCGCTGGCGGAGCTAGGGAATTAGGCAGCCATCCTCGCTGCCTGCAAGCTCCCTCCTCCCCCATTTTATTTTATCACCCATCCCTTTGATGTTCCAAGTTAGGACCGTCAGTGACGTTTCTACTAGATGTGTAGCCATCGTGCCCTCCTGAGGGAGATATCTGGACAGCGGGTCCATTTCAATAGGGTCAGTATGAGCAGCTTGGGCCCTATGCCTGCCATGCGAGCCGAGAAGTGGGGTGTAATTTGGCCAGCCTCATGAACATTGTGGGGCTATGTGGGCCCTGTGTGGAGATGCGAGAGGTGAATGGTGCATGTGAATGATGTGGAGTAACCCATGCATAAAAAAACAAAACTAAACCCCCCCCTCCCCAACAACTGTCCCCCCCCCGCACCCACTCTCCCTGCCCCCCTGCCAGTGGATTTCAAACTACCTACTCTCCATATGGAAACGTGCCTCGGAAGCAGCCTCTCTTCCCCCTGCCTGACCTGATCAACAGAACTGGAAGGCGAGCATGGTATGTGTGGACCACAGCCCGAACAGGCATAGGTAACATCAGCGTAGTGTCTTAGGGGCATCCCCCACCTGCTGCGGGAGTCAAGGCAGTGTCACAGCCGGGGTCCCGTAAGGAGACCCCCACCCCCCCCAAATATAGTAACACCCCCCTGCTCACATATGTGCAGCCCACCCCCTTATCTGTACATCAAGTCATCCACTGTTAAGTAGACCTCAGTGTCTTTTCAGCTGTCAGGATTCATGTCTGCTCCTCCATCAGATGGACCGCTGCTTGCCCCTCGAGAGGGTTCAGGTCTGTTCCCTTTCTCCTCGGCATGTTTATCTTTACCAGGTTTTCCCACTTGTCGCCAGCCCTCCAGCCAGTCCCATGCCTCCTCCGGGGAGGCGAAGAACCAATTCTTACCGTCTGCTTTGATGCACAGTTTGGCTGGAAAGAGCATGGCGTACTTTATGTTCTTTTCTCTGGGAGCCCTCTCCAACTCCAGGAAACTTCACCGTTGGTTCTGGACTTTCATTGTAAAATCTGGGAAGGATATCACACTATTCTCCAGTGAACCTGGTGGATTTTCTTGCGCTGTTTGGAGTATTGGATCCCGGTCTTTTGGAAATTGAAGACTCTAGCGATTAGCGGTCGGGGTGGGACCCCTGGCTTAGGACGTCCCCAGGGACCCGGTGGGCCATTCAATTGAAAAATAGTTCGAGAGCTGTTTTGGTCGAAAATCTTTAGTGATTAACTCCTCAGTGAAGAGGTCCACGGCTGGCCCCTCCACACGCTCCGGCACCTAGTGGCGAATGATTAATTATCTACTACAATTGGCGATCTGGAGGCTATTGTTAAACCCAGGTAGATAGAAGCCCCTATATTACAATGTTTGCTTTTTTGTGCATTTTTCATGTATTGCTGCTTTACAATAAACAATCTTTCGTATTTCTGAGTTTGTGGAGTATGGCTGAGGTTATATATGTACGAAGACTGAATTGTATGATGCTAAACCTGCTATTGCTAGATGCAGTTTTAATGAGTGTGTTTCCTGCCATTGCTTATCCTGGAACTGCACGTTGCAGTCCGTTCCCCACTTCTGTCTGACGTGCAACACAGGCTTAACAGTTCATGCCCAAATTACCTGGAAGAGGCGTGTTATTATCCTTGTGCCCCAATCTGTATGTATGAGTAATGTCTTTTTTTGTCCTCATTTATGCTATTACAGTATTGATAGACAAGATCACTTCTCATGAGAGCATTCTGTTTTAATATTCTCTAATTTTTCCGGCTAAGTGGAAACTGCCCTTCTGTATCAGAATTGGATCATGTCTTAGGAACCTACAAATTCCATGGGTTAATCGATCACAGGGCCACCATGACGATTCTCCCGAATGTGTTGTTTTGCGTAGGGTGTAATCCTTGGACATCCCTCCCTACCCTACCTCATGTTAATACCATAGTTCACAAAATCTGGTCCTGTTACTCTTTCCTCTGGACTTAACTAGTTTCCTAACCTCTACAGAGTGAAGCCATTCCGCTACATTAGGAGGAGTTGCAAGTATCCACTTTATGCATATCTCGCGTCTGGCCAATAGAATTAACATACATAATAAGTATTTTTGTTTTTTACCTAATACAGGAGGGGAATCATTAATACCAAAAATAATAGTAAGCGTGCTTACCTCAATGTTTGTTTCTAAAACGTTATCAAGAATCTTACCCACTTCTTCCCAGAATGTGTCAAGTTGCGAACGCAAATGGAACATATGAGTGTCATTCGCTTTTGGGTCCCTACATTTTGGCCATTTTTTCACCACCTGTTTATTCGTATTGGATAGTTTTTCTGGTGTCCAATATGACCTGTGTAAAGTAAAAAGATGATTTCTCCCAAGATGTGCAGAACTATAATTTGCCATAAAGTGCAGGATACTTGCCATTGATGTTGTAAGTCTTGTGCTGGGAAGATCTTTTTCCATACGTCATCTGGGGTAGTGAATTCATAGTCTCCTGTCTGTATCAAGTGCCAGTACCACTTTGATATTTCCCTACTTGTTGGATCACTTTGTATTTCATTCTCCAATTTCTCTGTAATTTCTAAGAATTTCTCTTGATCCTTTGCCCAACTCGCCAGCTGATAATATTTAAACCTAGATAATTTTCCATTTGTTCCTTCTAGCAATGAGTTCCAACTTTGCAAGGTTTCTGAGTCAAACAGTTGTCCCCATTTTGTTATTCCTGCCTCCTTTAGTCTTGTAAGCAGTCGGGGGTTCCCGGTGACCTCCAAATAGGTGCTCACCGACAATAGTATGGAATCTTCCATGCTCTTCTTAATTAATACCATAACTTGTAAGCTGTACCCAATACTTTTAATTTGATTTTTTTTTAAAGTATTTAGGATGACCGAATTTATATAGATCTTCCTCTTATAGGGATTGAAAGAAATCTATGAAAGCTTTCTTTATTCCTATCCTATCCTCTACCTTTCCACCAGCATAGTCACCTTGTATTGTCAGAATTTTGTTCCTGTTAGAATCGGTCTTAATTTTCCATGCAAGGTGTTTCCCACTATTTTCCCCATATTCATAATTTGATAGACTGCTGGAGTCCCATCTTTTTCTTACCCTTTCCTCCAGATAATTTGACAGGTCACACTTCTTTTTAGAGATTTCTTGTTTTGCTCTATCTTGTTCTGTATTAGAGGTTCCTACTTCATAAGTCTTATATTGATCCAGGATATCTAACTCTAGTTAACTTATTGTATGTCTAGTTTCCTTATTTCTTTTTGCTGCTAAGCCAATCAGAGGGCCTCTAACAACTGCTTTGTAGGCGTCCCATACTACTGGGGTGGATACTTCTCCATTGGAGTTAATTTGGAAGTAATCAATAACTTGTTCATCCAAAAGAAGTGTACGATCTAGAGTCCATCTTCCTTCGCCCTGAAGGTGACCCTGACCTATTTCTATATAGACTAAAGAATGGTCGAATAGATGTGCAAGTACATGTTCTACCTTTATTACATTTTTACTTAACATTTTGTCTATCAAGAAAAAGTCAATTCCTGGTGCATGACCATACCTATGATTTTTGTAAGTGAATCTATTGTTTTGATCGCCTTTGCTCTTCCAAATATCAACCAGACCCAGATCTCCTTTAAATCTGTTCATACATTCCCACATTTTAGGTAGGTTTAAAGCTCTCCCTGGCGGGTATCTATCGTTTTTGGGATCTAGTAATAAGTTAAAATCTCCTCCCAAAATAATTGGAATGGATATATTGATTAATTGAGCATATAGAGATTGAAGCAGGGCTGGGTCGTCTGTATTTGGGCCATAATACCCGACAACAAAGTGAGACTTACCCTCTAGTTTAATCTTGGGTGGCAGCCCATCTACCCTTTGAATCTATGCACTCCTCTACAATGACTTTTTAAAAGTTTTTTTAACGATTATTGCCACTCACTTAACTCCTTTGCCGCGGCGGACATTCTACCACGGTGCTGAAAAAAATGACGCATGCGCAGTTCGGACGGCCCCCGGCTGTCCTCCGCACACGCCCACCGTGACGTCAGACGGCCCCGGCCGCCCGACACATGAAAGGGGTTAATACAACAAGTCTGATTTGTGCAAACGTAACTTTCCACCCATTTTTGGTGTTTTATCATTTCCGACCACTCAGACTTTAAAAGATGTGTTTCCTGTAAAATTATAACATCACTTTTTATTATTTTTAGATATTTGAAAACATTTTGACGTCTTCTCACTCTGAGCCCATTTACATTCCAAGTTATGATCTTTATTTTGTTTTTACCCAGAGATTAATCCATCTTTGTCCGCTTCTCTCTCCCTTGCCCTCTTTAATAATATTAGCACTATTGTACATTTTACCGTGATCTTAGCTAATCTTATATCTTGCATATCGGACAATATTTTTTTTGTTTTTTTTTCCCAGTGCTACCCACCAAACAAACCAGAAAACTGTGCTCTTAAAAAATAAACTTACACCCCTCACCCTTCCCTGGATAACCCTCCCTACTGTCATTGGACAATACTAATTGCCCTATTTTGAGCTCCGTTGTCATGAGGCCTTATTTTATACAATAAATGGCCCTTATTTTTGTGCTTTTATTTGTTCTAGTAGTTTATCTACTTCTTTTGGCTTCCTGCGGTTTTATTTGGTTTTTCCACCTAATCCTTAACAGGGCTGGGAACTTCATTTGAACTGTTGCTCCTAGTGACCTCAATTTTTGCATATAGTTCCCCAGCGCCCACTGTCTGTCTTGTGTAGATCTGGATATATCAGATCGAATTTTAAAGTCGTAGTCGCCTTTAAAGAACATGCCTATTCTGAAAGCGCTGCTCAGAATCTTTTCTTTCAGAGTATAAGTTTTAAAATTCACAAGTATATTCGAACGTTTTTCCTCAGCATGTTCAGTCTGAAAGGGTCTCAATGTACTCTTTGAATGTCTTCCTCAAATTTTCTCCTCTATTTCTAGAAAGAATTCTTTCAATAAATTGACTACAAAATTCTTTATGTTCTGTCCTTCTAGACCTTCCGGAATATTTATTATTCGTATGTTGTTCCTTCTTCAATTGTTCTCCAAAGTCTCAATCTTTTCTCTAAGCTCTTTTTCGCTTGTTCTCAGCTTGTCGATATCTTCCTCACGGGCTTTCACCTCTTCCCTAGTTTGTTCCACCGTGTATTCCATGGCTGATACATGATCCATTAAGGTGTTTACCTTAGACACCAATGCCTCACAAGTTGCTTGAATTATTTCCAGATTTTTTTCTGACTTCACAAAACTCAGTTTCATTTCTTTCATTAGTGACCCCATCAAGTTGTCCATCCCACCCTGCAAGGGTGACTCCAAGCCTCTTCCCTGGTCATTAGAAGGCATATTTTGATGTAAATACTCTCCTATCTCCTATCCTCCCTGAGCATCTAATCTGCCTTATTCTTCACAGTCTCTCGACATTAGGACTTGAAAACGATTTGTGGACTCCACTCTTTTATTACTTGGAGGAAATATCACCTTTTGCATTTTTTGTGCCTCTTTATTAACGTTTCCTTCCTTGTGTGTTGAGTTTTTAGTTACCAATTTTTCTTGCACTTTAAAAGAGGAGCGGACGGAGGATGTTACTTTTAGGTTGGCTCCTTTTCTGGATTGTTCAAATGTTGCAGCCTTGGCAGCTTTATTTTCAGACACCACTGCTTGTTGTTGTTGTTTTTTTATTCTGTCTCCACCTGGAGTAATTACTTGTTCTTTCCCTGTTGGGTTTTGACCTATCTTCTCTAAAGGGTCTGAGACAAAGCATCTATTCCTCAGGGCGTAACTTATGCCTTGAATGCGACTTTTAGTAGATTCTTTACTCGGAAGATTTTTTTAAATCTGTTAGAACATCTTTTGTGGAATCCAAGTTTTGGACTACTGATTGTACCGGATCCTCCTACGGCGAATTGGTTAGAAGGTTTAAGACAGCCAATTCCCCGTCTCCCTACCAAATTCATGGGCACTGATTTTCTCAGCTCTTCCTTCTCATTTTCATCCATTTCACAGCATCTTCGTGTCCCTAAGTTCCGTGTAAATTAGCTGCTGGGTGGACCTCTAAAGATCACTCTCGCCGCTACTCTCCAACGCATTTGCAGCCCAGCCGCTGCTTCTGCCCAAACGCTTCCTTTACTCCCACACTCCTTCGGCAGGTAGGGACACAGCTTCCCGCAGGATCTCGCCTTTGCCTCTACTCCGATGCAGTGTTGACACGGAAGTCGTTTTTGGAGCACCAGCGTTTCTCTATAGAGAGGGTTTAAAAAATTACACACAGGTTGGAAAGAAACACAGTGCCCTGAATGTTTCCGTATTTATTCGGGTGTTATTCTGATAAAGGTCTTGACTTCATGAACCGTTACGATTGTATTTTGCACACCTCATTGAACGGAGCTCCTGACCAGACCTCCTAGCTAGTCGCCATGTTCTCCCCTCTCTTCACACAGCCAAGTAATATCTAGATGCAGTTTTAATGTGTTTCCTGCCATTGCTTATCCTGGAACTGCACATTGCAGTCCGTTCCCCACTTCTGTCTGACGTGCAACACAGGCTTAACAGTTTATGCCGGAATTGCCTGGTAGAGGCGTGTTATTACCCTTGTACTCCCATCTGTCTGTAGGAGTAATGTCAATGTTGCTGAGACTCCTGGTTTAGTATAATGAGTGCCATATATTTTTCGGTCGATCTGGAGAATTGCCAAGTAATGCATGGATTGTCCATCTCCCACTTGGAAGAAGTCCTATGCCCAGGCCCATGTGAGCATGCGTCCATCGCTAAACAACTTACCCACGTCACAGCAGCTCTTGTTTTCCAGTGTCTCATTCGGTTCTCGGTCTAGATGCTGGAACCCAGGGAGATCCCAAAGCGGCTTGTCCCAGGAGTAAGGCAAGGCTCGCCCCAGTGCATATAAAACAGATCCCAGACATGCAGTGCTAATCTCAAAATCCTTTTGTCTGTCAATTGCGTGGCCCTCTTTCTATATGTGGTCTGTATGAGTTTGGAATGTGTTCTTGATCCTTTAGGTAGGGCCGTTTCGAAGCCATTATTCATACCATACGAGCCTGCAATGAATTGTAGTTGCGAGGCCTGGTAATATGCTTCCAGGTCAGGGATCTAGAGCTCTCCCTGTTTGTATATACACTGCAGTGTCTCAATGTAAACTCTGCTCCTTTTCTTTATCCATTTCAGACGGATCAATGCCGATTTGAGCTTTATAAGTATTCCACAGGGGATCAGGAACATACTAAACTGAAATAAGTACAAGCATTGGGGACCACCTACATTGAAGCTATTCTATTCTACCCGCCATAGAGACCGTTAGGGATATCCAATAATCTATCTGTTTTGTATTTATGCTAAAGGTTTGTTTGGTTTAATACTGTTTACGAAGGATAGAAATTGGCTCACGCACTCCTGTATTTGTGTGCTATCTATAGCCAAATTGTATTCTTGTTGTTGTATTGCTGTATGCTATTAGCGTTCACCAAAGAAGCGCTTTCTGATCAGAAGCGTGTCTCAGTGAGTAAAAATTGGCTCCCCCCAGGAGGAAGCATCCCTTTTGAGCACTGCTGAATTCCAAATTGAAGACGGTAATCCCTTTTCTCGAGGATTGTAATGGCCAACTGTACTCCATTATCATGGTTCATTCCATATTGAATTACTTCATTCCAATACGCATTTATTCTTACAAATGTTGGGTTTCCCAATATAAATTTATCCATGCCTACATTCATGACAAATATCAATCAAATTGTCATTATCCCTATGCATTTCAGGCAGGTCTTAGCAGAAAAGTAGAACGTAATGAGAAATTACCCTCCAAGGCGCTTTAGAGCTCACCACTGTGTATTCATTGCTCAGTCTGTGCCTAGGTATTAGTGTATTTATTTAGAGTGTCAATAAAGTTATTGTAGTTTTGACAGACACCAACCATGTCTACATGTTAGTTGCTGTGAATGATAAAGTTGTGCTGTGTGTCAGTGATACTGACACAAACAATTAAATGCAACACCGTGTGTGCAAAATGGACACGTGCACATTTATGAATGCCCCCAATGGGATTGGTGGTCGAAAGCGTTTCTTGTGTCAATTGCACTCGCGTTGATGAATAGACGCTGCCGGATTTAAACCTCAACTAGTGCAACAATGTGAATATCCTCGGTGAATGAAATTAATGGCATGCTGATATGAGTTACAAACAGGCCAATTTCTTTATTACAGGCCAATTTCTTTATTGGACTCTTCTATAAAAATTTTGGGGAGAGTGGTTTTAGATAAGCTGCAAATCTGGGCAGAAGATAATGGGGTGCTAAGTGATTTTCAATTTGGGTTCCAAAGGGGTTTAGCGACTATAGAGCAAGGACTGAATTTGTTTATCTTGCAACAGAAGTATATAAGGGTTAAAAAACAACGTCTATACCTCACTTTTGTTGACTTATCGTCAGCTTTTGATTGTGTGTCACACAATAAATTGTGGGCAATTATGGTTGAATTGGGGGTAGACAATGCTATTATATGCTTCTTGAGAGATCTATATTCCGGGGCCACTGCAAGTGTCCGTCATGGGAAAGATGGAGAATGTAGTAGACAATTTGGGATTGGTCGGGGTGTACGCCAAGGGTGCGTTTTAGCCCCCTTTTTATTTTTGCTATATATAAATGGCTTGGAGAAACGTCTTGTGCAGGAGGGTAGGGACATGCCTATGGTGGGTGGGAGGCCTGTCCCTGCCCTGATGTACGCTGACGACGCTGTTTTGATGGCACGAACCCCAATGGCACTACAAATTTTGGTTATATCTTTTAATAGCTTCATGCTTGGCTTAGACTTGAAAATTAACTGCTCCAAAACTCTATCTATGTATTGTGGGTCAAGAACAAGCAAGCATCTGAAGCCAATTTTTATAAATTCCAATCCCTTAGAAAAGACCTCCATCTTCCCATATCTGGGAATTTTGTTTCATGAAAGTGGCTCATGGACTAGTGCAATTTATGCTAGATCTCTGTTGTTTTCCAAAACTATCATGGCCCTACAATGTTTTATGAAAAAATTAGGGAAAAAACCCATAAAGGAAATTTTAACTATTTATAAGGCAACCTGTTTAGCGGAAGCCACCTATGGATCAGGTTTGTGGGGTTACTCAAATATTAGTTCAATTCAAACTATGGAAAATAAATTTCTACGTTACATCTTGTCCGTGCCTGAAAGTACTGCAACCATGATATGCCATGCTGAATTGGGAGTGCTTTATGTTACTGATACGATTAAGATCCAGCCAATCCTTCTTTGGCATAGGGTTTGGACAAATGACGAATGTGTGGTTAACCGGGCCATTTTAAAGGACATTTTAGCATTGGACAATATTAATGATTTCAAATGGATATGCTATGTCAGAAACTTTCTCGAAGAATTAAGTTGTGCCCAATACTTTGAGGATCCCTTATCAATGGCATTCATATCAAGAAGAGACCTGAAAAATTTGTGTATTACCCATCTTAGGGACAAAAGACATTTAGAGGAGGCGAGAAAAAAGACTGTTTCTGCTCATCAGGATACTCTATGTGGAGAGAAACTACAGCCATACTTATCATTGTATATGTCCAACCATGAGCGTTTCCTTCTAACCCGGTTTAGACTTAACATTGTTTTTAGGGTTTTATCTTTTCCTGTGATGAATTGTTGGTCGAAAGATTTATGCTTTTGTCCATGTGATGATGTGTCCCCACAATCTGATATACATATTTTATTTTTTTGTAAATTTTACACCTTTTTTCGAAAGAAACTTATCATCCCTATTCTTAAAGACTTAAATATATACAGATGCCGCTTAGCGTTTTTAGAGTGCCAGAAAATGGAAACTGTTTTTATGGTAGCCTCAGTTGCTGAATTTTTTAAATCTGTTTTTAAATGTCGTAAATCGATCCAAATTAATTAATCATCATGTTGTACACATGTACCTAAGTTTGGTGTTATTTCCTTCTGGGTGATTTTAAATAATGATCACATGACTCCTCTGTAAACTGTACCTTTTTATGCTACTTTTATGGTTATTTTTTGCTTTTTAACCGAATAAAGTATTTGAATCTGAATCTGAGTTACAATCTCTGGTCCGTCGCAAACCCAAGTAGTGCAAAAAAGACTGCGTGAGCTAATTTCAACCATTCATGCTTCCTATCTGATCAAAGCACCCAGCACAAATCATGCCTTACGACATTTCCATTAATGGATAAAAGGGCAAACACATTTGCATTCTCAGATAATGAAGACTTTATTCTTTAATTGGCGAAGTTGAAACGACTACCTCTGGTAGAGGCTCGATTCTGAGCAACACCAAGCAACTGTTGTACTTGACAAAGCAGGAGATAAGTCAACAGTTACATGCTAGTACCCTTATAAGATACCATTGGGTACAATGGATACCGAGGGGACTCAGGCTTCTGTTAAAACCATCACGATGCAAAAACGACTCTAAATGTTATAGATAGATGGAACGAAGTTTTGAACAAATGCTTATTGGATCTAATCCTTTAATTGTAGAAGAACTGTCGAAAATGTTGGATCAACTTACCGGCAAAAGTAACTAACTAAAAAGCGAACTCTCATCCCAAAAAAATGCAGATAATTGGTCCAAGACCTTGACTGACATCAACAACCAGTTAACTAGACACACCCAGGAAATCAACAAGCGTAAATTCAGGAAGTTTATACGTGATACTATTGACCATAAACTGGGTGTAGTGTATAATTGGGCTGAAGTCTGAACAAAAGAAGACTGAATAAACCAGCAGGCCTATCCAGCGGCTATGCAACAAATACAAACAACATCTGGAGCTCCTTTTTTAGGGGTAGGCCCTTTAGCACACGACGAACTAGGCGGGGAAAGGGCAGCAACAAACATGGATCCATCTACATCCAAGAGTGTAATCAGGAGTCACAAATCTTAAATGACACAAACCTAGTAATCAATATATCCTCTGATCCCTTGGGTTAACATTCTTCAAAAGGGTACATCTTGTGTTACCACGTACCATGCTAACATCTTAGAAGCAAAAGTCAGTCTCTTTAAATTCATGTGGATCCTTATTCTGAGGAACGTCATTGAGATCATAGTTGGTGATCAACAACCCAAAGATAAAGGAACCTTAATGGGTTTAAAACCAAGAAGTTCTTGTATGGCCCCGGTCAGCCATAAAACACTGAATTCTTTTGAGACCATTGTCAAAAAAGAGACACAAGATTTGTTCAAAACCGAAAATACCCACCAAACAAACCTGCCAAACAAGAAAATGGCGATTATACCCCGATTGAGCAGGAATCCTGCTATCATCTGTCGTCTGTCGTAAAGCAGACTAAAGGGAGCTTTGGTAGTAATGGATTCTTCTTGTTACAACCTAAAGGTGAATTAGAATGTTTCTGATACATCCACTTACATGAAATTGGACTACAACCCCACAGGAGAATTCATGAAAGTATTAAAACAGATTATAGACATGGCCATCACCAAATGAACCATCACAGAATCTGGCAAACGTTATTTGATACAGGAATATCCCAGAAGTCCAGGCATCCACATGTTACTGAAAATTCCCAAAGACCCGGTAACACCACCCTTCAGATCTATTGTTTCAACTTGAGGTTCCATCCCTGAACCAGTAGGTAAATACCTGGACCGCCATTCGCAATCACTGGTGCCCAGAATGAATACCTACATCAGAGACACTTCTGAGTTTTTACAGAAAATTCATGAATTGGAATTGGAAATAAATGGGGATCAGGACATTCTTATGTGCACCATTGATGTCAAAGATTTGTACACCTCAATTCCTCATGACCTGGGCATGGAAGCAGTTGCACATTTTATAATCAATTGTAGCATGAAAAAGATCTTAAGATGTTCCTATTGCAGCTATTACATTTTATGCATTATCACAGTTACTTTTGTTGGAATCAGGAGTTCTTCTTACAACTCACGGAAACGTGTATGGGCAATTGTGCAGCGCCCGAGCTAAGCGAACCTCTTCATGTGTGTTGGACTTGGCCCTTTTCCCAAAATTTTTTCGCTTTTCGCCCCCCTAATTTCAGGATGTCTCCCCCATGGTAAAGGTCACTGTATAGGCCATGTGAGGTATGAGATGCCCTGTGTAATGTGTAATGTCATGCAAGGGTTTGTGCACTGATTTAACCCCCATTGTAAACATGCACCCCAATGAAATGCTGTATCTGAAATGGCTGCCATGGCTGTGCGTTGTGCCACCTGACTGCGGTAGGTTAGCGGTCTAGTTGTTAGGTACCCAGCCACCCCAGCATTTGGAGGACAAGCCTGGCACCCAGGGTGCTCTACTCCTCCCCCTGAGACAGTTTAAACCAGCTTGCCAGAGAATTCCAGAAGCTGCTGGCACTGTCTGGGAGGAGGGTATAAATAAGGGGGATGTGCCACCATGTGCAGAGACAGAGCTGGGACAGGAATGTGAGGGGACCTGCTGCCAGGGGATACCGCCACTTGGGCCTGTGTGCTGGACCCTGCACCCATCTAGGACCCCCCTACTGTCCCCAGGGCTAGTGGAATCCCCACTTCAGGAGTTCAGGCTGCTGTGTAGGAGGAGGGCCATGCTGCAGTGGGGATGGTGAAAGCCTACCACCCTGTTTTGATGATGACCCCACTACCTGCTGACCTGGCCCAGTAGTGCCTACTGCTGTGTCCCCCGGGGCCCTGAAGAAGGAGGGCCCCCATAGGTCCCAGAAGCTGCCGGGACCCTGCGCCACGCAAGCGCTGCACAAAGAAGCACCTAGAAGGCAAGGAGCATCTTGGACCCCCCAAGGAGGTGAGGTGTGTTACCCTGGGGCTTGCTGCTGGGACTGTCCGCCCCCTTTCGCTGTGTGCCTAGAGGAAGCGCTGTGTGCCAAAGCGCTATGAGCCAAAGCGCTATGATCTGGGAAGCGCTGTGCTGTTAAGGAACTGATTGCCTGGCCCTGGATGAGTGCCACCTGCTAAGCGCTATAATCGTGGAAGCGCTGTGCCGCAGAAGCCCTGGGTGATCCCAAATTGCCTGAACTGTACTGCCTGCTGCTGGCCTGAGCGCTGTAGGTGCTGTTGTGACTGCCCCCAATTGAGGTCTTCCTCCTGTGGCTAAAGCTGTTGATGCCACTTATATGTGCACAGTGGTACCTGCCTAATGAGTTCAGGCATGATGTGCTTGCCTGCCTAATGCTTTATCTCATCCTGATCTGCCCAAAGGCTGATGCCTAGTGTTTTTTTCCCTCATCTTAACATTGCTGATTTTTTATGTCAGGTGTTGACGCTCTTTTTATTTCAGCTGGACACTAATGGACTCACTTACCTATTATTCTTTTTCTGCTCACCCCTGTATATAATCCCCCTGGTGTACATTGCCCTGGCGCCCGTTGGGTGCCCTATTGTGATTACTGTGCTTTACGGTGTTTTACCTTTGCAGGTTGGAGACAATACATGAGTTATTCTTTTACTTCCAACCCAGTGTCGTGTCTCTTTTGTGGTGTGCTTGGTGTGTCGTCTGTGGGTACTGCGTTGATGCTTCACACATGTCCTCAGGAGTTTGCCCTGCCCGCTCTGCTCCATGCTAACCCCTGTAGAATTGGCAACCCCATTTCTAACAATGTATAAATTTGAAACTGATTATATTCTGTCTAACGACCTATGGAAAAGTAAATTTAGTACCTTTTGATACACAACGACATTTTGGTACTGTGGAATGGCTCTAGAAATTAATTAACTTTGGACATTGACGCATTGAACATCATCAGTGATTGCATCAGGTTCACTGACGAAATCAGTAGCGAAAATTTCGGCTTCTTGGTGTATCAGTATCTATGGTAAATCAGAGATTCTACACCACCATACACAGAAAAGTAACAGATCGAAACACTATTAGATTTCAACAGCTTACATCAGAATTCACCCATAGTACACTTTCCATACTTTCCATACTCAAAAGAATTGTTTCTGATCTGGATAAATTAGGAATGAACATGGACATGACTGAACTATTCAAAAACAGAGGTTATCCACCTCAAATACTACACAGAGCTGTAACCAGATCGTTTAACCAAACTCGCAACCAGCCACTAGCTCCCCACAAAGAGCCAAATAAATCCAACAGAGTAGTTCTAGTATCAAAATTTTCAAGCAAAAGCTCCGGATTTAAGAAAATCGTCCACAAACATTGGCCAATGGTACAATTTGGGCCCTTCAAATCCATGGTTTAATGAAACCCTGGCTAAGGCTAGAAAGGCTTGTAAACAATTAGAGCGATTATGGAGGCGTACCTACGACACTGAGGCCAAAAACAAATATCGGGCCTCTATTACATTTCTTCCAACACTCAGTGTGATGAACTAGCTGATTTTTTTTGAGCGGAAGGTTGAGAGCATTTACAACAACTTGTCAACTGTCTCCCCTCCAGTAATCGGCTCGTCTATCAATCATCCTTTTGAGCTGGAGGACAGGCCAAATGTCCCTATAACAACTCTGTGCCACTTTCCTCCACTTTCGCTTCTTGAGACTGAAGCTCTGTGCTTCAAAATTAAATCAGGCTTGCCAGCTGCCCCGCTGAGACCAGATCAGCCTTGTCAAGTTCTCAACTCAATTTCACCAGCTATAAGGGAATTGGTGAATTTGTCTCTATCCTCTGCATTACTCCCGGCAGCCTGGAAGCACGCAAAAGTGGTACCTCTTTTAAAGAAGCCATCTCTGGAGCCAACGGACCTGAGCAATTTTCGGCCGATTTCCCAGCTCCCTTTCTTAGCGAAGGTTACTGAGCGTTATGTCAACACAGTGTTAGCGGAATTTTTGGAGCATAATAATACGCTGGACCCTTCACAAAATGAGTTCCGGCCACGTCATAGTACGAAATCAGCATTGTTGGCAGTGACGGAGGATATTCGTAGCTGCCTAGATGTCGGGAACTCGCCGGCCTTGATTCTGTTATATTTAAAAGCAGCCTTCGACATGGTCTCCCATGACATTCTTCTAGGTTGGCTACATGATATCTGAGTCAAGGGCTGGCTCTGGCGTGGTTCCAGTCCTTCTTGGAAGTCCGAACTTTTCAAGTGGTGGTTCCACCTTTCCACTCTCAGAAGCCTGCGCTCTTTAATATCTATGTGCAACCCCTAGCTCTGTTAGCAAAAAAAAGAGGGTTGTCATTGGTTTCTTACGCCGATGACACCCAGCTAGTTATCGCCTTCTCTAAAGAGTGTCAAGCCAACCTCCTGAAATTTGGTGAGGACCTTTTAGCTATTTCTGACTCGATGACGGCAAACTGCTTACAGCTGAATGCCGCCAAGTCGGAAATTGTGGTGATGGGCAGAGACGGGGCCCTCTGGTCAGAAAAGTGGTGGCCTGATAAATTACAACCTGCACCCTTGCTAAAGAAGGCAGTAAAGAACCTGGGATTCTGGATCGATAGTGAGCTCTCATTTGACGTGCAGTCTAGAGCCTTAGCGGGTTCATGTTTCGGTCTTTTGAGAGGGCTGAAACCGCTTCTTGGTTACTTCTCCCCTAAAGTGCGTCTAACTATTCTTCAAGCTACAATACTATCGAGACTGAATTATGGGAAAGTGCTCTATTTAGGTGCTAATAAATCCTGCATCTCTCGTCTCCAAAGAATCCAAAATACGGCAGCTCGTGCTCTGTTTGCATTGCCCAAATCTTGCTCAGTCACAAACCTCCTGCCTCAACTCCACTGGCTGCTGATAGCTAAAAGAGTTAATTTTAAGACGCTGTACGTAGCCCATAAAATCTTGACACATAAAAGTCCACCGATCCTAGCGGATCTTCTGGTCCGACATGTGCCCAATCGCCCTTTGCGTTCTGCCAACTCTGGCTCAGTTTGCATTCCTCGCTTTCAAAGAGCCAGAACGGGTGGCCGCTCGTTTAAGGTCAAGGCGGCGCAAGTATGGAATTCCCTTCCTACGTCTATCAGAAGCCTTCAGAACCATCTAGCATTTCGAAAGGCCATAAAGACCTGGCTTTTCTCTGCGTAGGCCGCTCTCTTGGGTTGGAGCTGGTTCAGTGTCATTGTTGGGGTAGCGCAGGGACGCCTCGTCACTGAGGCAGCTATGCGCTTTATACAATTTTAAATAATAAAATAATAAAATAATAAAAATAAATGGAGCCGGATTTCAAAGGAATTGTTGATTTGTTTCCCATGTTTGCATATGAGCGCAGCAAGAACATCAATGAGCTTCCAGGAGAGAACAAAAAGGACCTTAATGGCAAACTGGCATACAAAAGGAGCTGTTCCCTGTCTGAACTGCAACAATTGCAACAGTGTCATAAAAGTAAATTACTTCAACTACTCATTGAAAGGTACCAAGATCAGAATACACACAACAGCCAGCTGTGATTAGAAAGACATAGTGTACTTGTTGCGGTGTCTGTGTGGCTTGGTTTACGTGGGCAAAACAGAACGTAAAATTAAAGTCAGACTGAATGAACACGAGTAACATAAGAACTAAGAATACTAAGTCAGTCATAGCTGCCCATCTTATGGCGTACAATAACAGCATTTGCTAACTTCACTACATAATATTGGAAACTGTGGATCTTACAGATGGGGGGAGACAACCGAAAGTATCTGCTGTAACACAAGACCTATTGGATCAAAAGACTGTAAATTTTTACCACATGGATTGAACAACTGCATTGAATACAATCGTTTTCTTTAACTCCTTTTGTGCTTAGGACGGCCCCCGCCTGTCCTACGTCACGGTGGGTGTGTACGTTCTAATTGTTTGTGTCAGCGTCACTGACACACAGCGCAACTATATCATAGCCAAACCCCGCCCACTCATTAATTCTCCCGCACAGCGGGAGAATTATCGCAGCGTGCAAGAGGTTAAAGATGCAAGCCTCGACGCGCCTTCTTAACAGACTTTCATTGTTATGAACACGTTATATTTTGATTGTTCATAATCTACACAGTTGTGTTGCTATAACTCATTTATTTTTATTTTTGCTTTTCACACTCCACTCATTAGTGCATGGTCAATTTATTTTACATACACACTTCCAATATGGCGGGTTCACATTGCATACATATGCATGTCCTTTTTTCTGTCCATGCATGCTCTTAACACCCAGCATAAAACCCCCACCATTATCGGCAAAGAAGCAGGATGCAAGTTTGCAAACACACGTCTTTTCGTAAGTCGGATTACTGTCACATGTCGAATCCATGCATTTTATTGACAACATTTCCTAAGCATGGTCTCAAACATGGGTCAGCTCGCTGCCAACATAAGTTTGCATAATGTTTTTTTGCACTACTTGGGTTCACGACGAACCGGAGATTGTAACTCACTTCAGAATGCCATTCTTTTCATTCACTGAGGATATTCATATTGTTACACCAGTTGTGGTTTATCTCAGCAGCGTCTAATCATCACCGCGAGCGCACTTGACAGAAAAAACGCTCCTAGACACCAGTCACATTGGGGGCATTCATAAATGTGCATGTGTGCATTTTGCACACAACGGGGCACGTCTAATTGTTTGTGTCAGCGTCACTGACACACAGCGCAACTATATCATTCACAGCCGCTGACATATTGACACTCTAAATAAATACACTAATATCCGGGCACGAACTAAGCAATGAATACACAGTGATAGGCTGTAAAGCGCCTCAGGAGTTGATTTCTCATTTCGTCCTACTTTTTCTTTCAGAAATATATACTCTGATGAAGGGCTAAGATTAGCCTGAAATGCATTGGGATAATGACATTTCGATTGATATTTGTCATGAATGTAGTCATGGATAAATGATTTATATTGGGAAACAAAACATTTGAAAGAGTAAATGCATATTGGAATGAAATAATTCAATATGGAATAAACCATGATAATTGAGTACAGTTGGTCATTACAAACCACGAGAAAAGGGATTACAGTCTTCAATTTTGAATTCAGCAGTGCGCTAAAGGGACGCCTACCGCCTGGTGCAATTTTTACACACTATTATTTACCATTTCTGGTCATTAGTCACTTGAATCCTCTGATGTCTAAAGGAGGAGAGTTCCCAGAGTATGTCCAGTTTTAGGAGTTGATGCTCTGCTTAGACCCCCATGGGTAATATCAAAGATTTCTGTTTATTAATTTTTAGACCTGTCTGCAGAACTTGCCTAGTTCTCCAAGTAAAGCGTTCAAGGATACTCTGTTTGGTCAAGTAAACCAATAAATCATTAACATATAATGACACTATATTTCTGCTGTCCATGGGCGTATCACCCATTTGTTGAGGACGTCGTTCCATGCCAGGAGGTCAATAGCAAATGAAAACAGCGGGGGTGAAAGCAGCTGCCTCTGCCCAATTTCCACTCCTCCAAGATTGTGTCATTAGTGCGGACCCTTGCCAGTGGCCTAGTGTACTGCCCAAAGTTCATCAGTGTAAGCTTCTCAAACGGATAATGCCATGCAACTGTATCAAATGCTTTTTCAGTGTCGGGTCATACCACTGCCATTTCTTGATTCGCTCTCTCTACTGCTCCAAATACTCTAGCCAGGCATCTGATATTAAAAGCTGGCGATCTGCCCAGTATTAAACCATTCTGGTCTGATTGCCCAAGTACCCCCATTATTATTTTTAAGCGGGTAGCTAGGATTTTCCCTAATATTTTGTTGTCATAATTGAGCATAGATAGTGGGCAGTATGATTTACAATCGTGTGGCTCCCTCCTTAGCTTTGTCAGGAGGACGATTGTGGTGGTCTCCCTCCTGGATTTAGGCAGCTCTAGGGTCTGTGATGCTTCATAGTATACCTGGAGCAGTTGATCTGCCGCCATATCAGTAAACCCTTTTTACCACGCACTCCAGCAGTCTTTCTGGGCTTGGACTTTTCGCTTTTTGAAAGCCCCCTTAATTTCTTGTAGAGTTATGGATTTCTCTTAATAGGAGTTTCTATTCCTGCCTAGGCAGATGGGGTGCATGCAATGTTGGATTGAAGGCACACCCTTCTGTGGCAGGGGTGGCATGTAAAGGTGTTAATAGTGTGCTTGAAACATGTTATTAATTTAATATTGTAGGTGTCTGTTATGTCCCTGACTGTTTAGGCTGCTGGTAATCTCTCTGCTGAGTAGCCAGTTTAATAATCCATGAGCTTTATCTCCTTCCCTGTGCAATAATTGCCTACATTCTGAGTGGTGTAGCTGCTCGTTTTCTAGAATATTGTCTTGTCAAGTCTTGTGTAGGTTGTAAAGCTGTCGCAATACTATGCTGGTGTGTTTGATGCTCTTCAAGTTTTTTTCCGGCTGTCGCTATTTGACTATTTAGCCCCATTTTCCATGAGTTTAAGCCTTCCATAGTCATGCTTGGTATTACCTATTCCACGCGTCCCATTCTATTCCACGCATTCCTGCAGTGTTTGAATTTTGTGTGAAAAATGTCAGGTATTTCAATGTTACCTTTAATGATGTGCATGCGCTATCAACGGCTGATTCGGGAGTCACTTTACTTTGATTGGCTCTGAAGTTTTTAAGAAGTTTAATCCACAAGGGTTTAAGAACTCGAGCATGAAGATTTATGCTTATGGAGGAAAGCAAATTGAGAATGAAGAGCAATTTGACAGCTTATTCAAGTTTGAGGAAATAGAAAGCTCAATGTGTAGTTTGTGGTGTAAGAGGGAGTCAAATTTCTTAGAATGGAATGACTTTAGAAGCTGGACATATTTTTAGACCCCATTCATCCAGATTGTTTGATTACCAAGTCCAAAGTACTATGTATGAGTGTTACGGCCCAAAAAAAAGGGTGGAGAACCCAATGTGTTGGCTGAATGGGAAAATTGAGAGGCTTTGAACGAGGAGTAGTATGAAGAACAGTGTCCACACTGTTTGCACACAAGGTGAAAAGAGTGCCATTATCTCTGAGACTGATTTGCAGAGGGATTTCGACAAGTTGTGTGACTTGGATGTAACTTGGATGTAACTGAAACAGTAGAAAGATGAGATTGGTTGACTCCTGTCGTCCTAGCACGCAAGGATGAACCCCTTTTATACTTGTGCATTGACTTGCATGATCTGAATCCGCATTTATGGACTGGCAGAGAACCTCTTCTCCAGCATAAATGAAATGTTAAGTACACTTGATGTTACTTCATTGTCTGCCACACTTGCTATGTCAGCTTCATACGAATAAGTGGTTTTGAGCTAGCAATCTATACTCCTTTGTGACTCCTGAAGGGTCTTTTTGCTTTAGGAGCGTGCCATTTGGTTTAGTATCGGCCAAATGCTCACGAAGGAGATGTTTAAGGATTATGTGGGTTTTCGATACTTCCAAAATGATATACTTGTTTTTGGCAATAATTTGGAGCAACACAATAACATCAGTGATGTTATAAATGATATCATAGAACATCAAAAGTGATGAATGTGCAGTCATAAGCAGTGCACGGCGGGAACGCAAGTTATAGTTAGCTATAACTGGTGATTTGTTTTTTTTTTGTTTAAAATGTTAATGTTCACACTGACAAATTCACCTAACTATAATGTTACTTTAACTTTAGTTTTTTTCAGTGAACTTCTAAGTTTTTTGCTTTAAAACGAAAAGCGGATGTTTTCATTCTTCCTAACTAACATTAGTTTACCTTTTTTTTTCCAAAGTGGATTATTTTAGTAAAAATGTTTTCTTTTACAGTATCAAAACAGAATATAATTCAGTATGCAAAATCTTTGTAAAATGTGTGTTTATTAAACATAAATATTCAATAGAAATTGTTAATCTGCTCAGTTATTGTGAACTCTGATATCAAATCATGTCTCCCGATCTATTTTTTTTAAAAAAAAATTTTTCAAGAGTTTTAAATAGCGAGAACTAGACTAGAGACATCGGGTATTAGAGGGCTTTAGATGAGCCCCAGTTTTGTTACTGGTGGACACATTCATTTTTGTTAGGCACGGGGAGATTAAGGGCCAGATGTAGGTAGCCAAATACCGGTCGGTAACGGCCGAATTCGGCCGTTACCGACCGGTATTTGGCTTTTGACATGTAGGGGGAAGGAAACAGGCCAATGCGGTAATTTTACCGAATCGGTAAATATACCGGTCAGTAAATTTACCGACCGGTATTATTACAGATTCGGTAAAATTGAGATGTAGGTGGGACTCTTCTGAGTCCCACAAGCCCTACAAATTCGGTATTTTACCATCAAATTCAATTTAATGGTAAAATACCGATTCAGGTGTGCATGCACATGTGTGCATGCACACCTGTGCCATATGACAGGCAGACCTGCCCTTAGGGCAGGTATGCCTGCCGCATGGCCCCCGAACCTTTTTTGGGGGTGCTAGAGGGTGTCAAAGTGACACCCCCTGCACCCTTGTCAAAATCGGTATTTACCGATTCGGTAAATACCGACCGGTAATGCCCATTCATTCCTATGGGCTTCAAAGCCCATAGGAATGAATGGGCATTACCGGTCGGTATTTACCGAATCGGTAAATACCGATTTTTACCGATTCGGTAAAAGGAACATCTGGATGTTCCTACATCTCCCCCCTTCTTATTTACCGATTCTTATTTACCGAATCGGTAAAATTCGGTAAATAAGAATCGGTAAATTTTCCCTACCTACATCTGGCCCCAGGTGACTTACCCAGAATCACAGGATGTCCATTGCCGAGACTCAAACCAGGTTCCCCACCTTTGAAGTCAACTGATCTAGCAAAAGGCTAGATTCCCTCGCAATGATGGGAGGTTGTGTAGAGGGTCTGCCCTCTCTACTGAGACCTCTCTGAAATGATGGGTGTGCATAGTAGGGTATGGAGAGGGACTGGCCTCTCCTGTCAGACCTCTAAGATGACAGGTGTGCGTAGTACTGTGTAGGGAGGGACTGGCTTCCCTGCTGATACCTCTCTGTAATGATGGGCGTGTATAGTTGGATGTGATGTATGACATTACCACGCATGGTTTTACTACACATATCTTTACATCGTAGTTTTTACCAAGCATACCAATAGCATGCTTTTACATTGGCATACATTGAAAATACACTTGCCATGCAAATAATGAGCACGCACGCGGTCAACACGCATATCATTACTTGAGTTATTTCATATTACTTTTATGATCAGACGTACTAACCAGTATTCACAGAGTAACACTGCCACCTAGTGGACTTCTACGTTTCAAAACAGCAGAGGTAAAAAAAAAAAATAGCTACAACAATATTACAGTTCGGAAAATTAACTCGTTACCCGCGGCGCGAATTTCGCCACTGTGTGGGAGTTGTAAAGAGTGGGCGGGGCTGCGTCGGCCTACGGTCGTGCGCAGCACTGGGCAGGTGGTGCTCGCGTCGGCCAACGGAATGGGTTAAATATTAACAATAAATGTCTGATGAATTTCTTTTTTACAGTAACATTAATTTGGTCTGAAGAAGGGGCACCTTGGTTGGTGTTAATCTTAACGGCAGTTCAATTGTTCAACAAATCGGACGTACTTACTACTCTCTCCCTGAGTTGTGTGGTACTCTTCTTTTCTTAATTTTATTTCTATGTTATCTGTATTCTTCCTAATCTGCCGCTAATGCTATATACATGAAGGGAGAATAAGCTGTAGAAGCACAGAAGAGAGATAGGAGCCTTATTCCCTGGAACAGTGCTCTTGAAGTTACGGTGTTCTGCATTAATCTCCTGCGCCATGTTGGCTGAATTACCTTGGAAACATATTAAAAAGAGCCTTTTAACAGATACAGTACAATTTAAAATGTGTTTACTATATACAAATGAGGTCTTATTTATTAAACGGCAGTAGGGAACCATATACTTAGCCTTTTCCCTTGGCGCAGACAACAAAAGAAAAATGGCTTTGTATATCAAACAGCAGGCGGGAAAACAACAAAAGGAAAGGGTTTCTTATAAATTTTCCTTCCCAGTTTCTGAATTTGGGTGGTGAAAACATGCATTGTAGTGACATGCATAGAAACAATATTTACGGTGTAAAACATGTGCAGTAATAGTATTTCATAGGAAAAACTTTGTGGAAAAGGCTGTTTCCCGGAACGTCCCAGTAGACTCACCACCAGTTTTTGCATACATTTATTGTAAATATAATGTTTAATCTGTTTATTATACCTTCTGCATTCCGTCCTGTTTTATAGTTGAACACTGCCACCTAGTGTTCAAAATGCATGGTAAAGTCTTGCAATGTTAAGACTAGTGTGGAAACAGTTTAATTGAAGTAATAAATGCGTGGTAAATATACTCCAAAGTAAAAACCACAGAGTAAAGGCTATTTCCCGTTGGATGTGGAGAGGGACTGGCATCTCCTTTCAGACCTTTCGCTCAGATGACTGGTGTGTAGTAGGGTATGGGACGGGACTGGACTGTCTTCCCCTTTTAGACCTCTCTCTCAGATGACGGGTGTGCATAGTAGGTTATGTGGAGGGAGTGGCCTCTCTGCTGAAACCTCTCTATAATGATAGGTGTGTGTAGTAGGGTGATACTGCCCTCTCCTTTTAGAGCTCTCTCAGATGACAGGTGAGCATAGTAGGGTGTGCAGAGGGACTGCCCTCTGCTGAGACCTCTCTCGGTAATGATAGGTATGCATAGTAGGTTGTCGGGAGGGACTGGGCTTTCCTTTCAGACCGCTCTGTCGGATGCTGGGTGTGTGTAGTAGGATGTGTGGAGGGACAGGCCTTTCTGCTGAGACCTTTCACTGTAATGATGGGTGTATAGTAGGGTGTGGAGAGAGACTGACCTCTCCTTTCAGACATCTCTCTCAGATGACTGGTATAGGGTGTTTGGATGAGCCTTAACTCTGCTCACAACTCTTCTCAAACCAATAAGCATAAATAGATTCTAATAAACACAATCTTCAGTAAGTCTCCTTCATACTGTAACAAGTGCGTATAGCAGAGTGTATTCAAACATCACCTCCTCCTTCCTATTTTTCATGAACTATCAAGAGTCATGCTAGATCGTAAAATTAAAAAAATATATTTACCCTTCTAATCAGCGCAGTACTTACCTGTCACACACATTCTCTCAAAAACAAGGACCACAATATGCATTCCTACTAATAGAGTATACTGAGGACTCCTCTACTTTTTACTATTCACGATCCCGTGAGGGTTCTATGAGATCATAAAAATAACTTTAAAACAATATAAATGTATTATCTTCACAGTAGTTATCCTAGACACCTCCTCTCTAAATGTAGGGGGACAGCATGCCATTTCTCTGCCCCCTTATCCTTATAAAGCTTTTTTACTTCATTTCCACAACATCTCCAATTTTTCACAGTAAATGGTTATGGCAGCCATTTTTCATTTCTAAAATTCCTACAGCCAGCCTTTCAGAGCGATCACTCGTGAGAAGCCTGGGAGCCTCTTGCTCCTGCAAAAGCGCGAAGACTGACAGGCAAAATTGGCCTCTCGACTAATCACAGGCCTCCATATTTTTTTTTATTTCGCGTTCTTGCAGGACACTCCCAGGACTCTTGTGAGCCCAACTGCTAAAATATACAATCATTTTTTACCCTTAATATCTCAAAATATGATTTATACTAAATCACAAAAAGCGCAATCTTTGGACTAAGATCTAGCTTCCTGATGAATTTGTTGTAAATCTGTTCAGTAGTTTTTGCTATAACCTATCTTAAAGAAGTCTATAGAAAATGCTAAGAGACCTGTTCGTGATTAGGCGCTATATAAGAATAACTATACACATTCCAATGCAATGAAAAAGATAGTCTTATGGCACTGGAAAACTTTAACATCAGCCTCCATTCAATTTTGAGAGACCAGTGTTTGTGTTCAGGAGAGGAAAAGCGCTTAAAGACTTACTGGTGCATACGAGGCCCAAACAGAAGGAGAACTCAACACTCCAAGGCAGCGATTTGGAATTTACCCGAGATGGTCGACCACCATCCCTGCGGCAAGTGCAATATCTGCCCACTTACAAAGGCTACGAAAGACCTAGACTTGGGTCTAGGCACCCCCTGGGTCCTCAATAAACTTACCAACTGCAACAACACAAATGTGATATAAATAATTATATGCAAATATGGCTTAGAGTATGTCGGCGTGACCAAAAGAATAAGTTAGATATTGCATCAATGAGCATAGAAGTACCTTCTGGTGTAAAAAAAAAAACAACAAAAAAACCATCACGAAAATGATGCATCACTTTCTGTCTTTAGGCCACATACAAAATGACTTTTCTTGGTTTATAGTTGAGAAACTGCCACCATCAGCAAGTGAGAAACGGCTACTAAGGAACGAACAAAGATTGATTTACAGGCATCCAGTACGAAACAAGGAGTGAATGAGGAAATACAATGGATACACCTATCTTGAACAGAAGATGATCAAACCTATAAACGTTGGTTGCCTATGTGGATATTAAGCAATCATAAGGACAATGGGAAATTCTAATTTTCCAATTGAATTACAATATATGCACATAAAGCGAGTAAAATTAACTAACTTATTAATACAAGACCAAACCACCTGAAGTACTAACTTTTAGAAAAGCAGTGACGATCTAACACATAATGACACATGAACCTTTTCTGTCCTCCATGAAAATACTTCGCCAAGAGCAACGTCCACGACGGGATGAAGGCTGTCGCCATTTGCCTCAAGCTAAACTTTTTTTATGCTACTCTTTAGCATCATCCCTTTGGTCCTCTTTGAAGAGCAGGAGTTCACAAAGAGAAAGGGTTGTAAGATAAACCTTAATAATGTATTGTGATAATGAATTGTATTGTGATGGCACGATGCACTTAAAGTTTTATACAATGCTGGAGGGCTTTTTATGTATTATTAATAATGTATCATTTTACGTTTTGTACAGATAGTCCTATTTTGCTTATTAGCTCAAATATAATGTATAACGTAGTTTGTATTTTATGCACGGTCTATGCAATTGATATACAGCGAAATAAAGAATCTTTGACTTGACTAAAAAAGGAGCACACCTCAGACGCAAACTACCTCTGCACTGTAAGTCCCTAAAAGCATTCCACCTGTCTATATTAGAGGTATTGTTTTCTCTATTAAGTTTGAAAAATTGTATACTAGAGTTTAATAAATGATTACTGTGGTCATCTATTATGATGAATATCAACATTCATTGTAGTTCTACTTAATGGAGGGGCTCACTGGGTGTGACCCACCAACCCACAGATCCCAACCCTTGTCTCAAATCAGTTTCTAGTGGACATACATGTGTTATTGTCATAGTGTGATGAGGCCGAAAAAGTAAAGCTCACCAAAGACTTTATGCTTCATAATTCGGGACAGGGGCACATGCTCCAGAGTTATGCAGCGGCCAGTACCATCTCAACCAATAACAAAACAGATGCATGGTACAGATGTGTGAGGCTTCAACAGTAGCTTGGGATTCATCATCAGCCTCCATCTGAATGTGGGTGCCGAAGTCAAGCTATCGTGGCTGAAGACGCCTGATAGCCAGTCCCCGCTCCTAGGATGCTTGATTCCAGTCCAGGGAAGACGTGGCTTGGCAGTTCGGTCTGGACTGTTCACATGAGGCACAGGGTCAAGACTGATTTGCATATGGCCATGTCTGAACTGGGGTGGCTTGGTGAGCAAAATAACGATGGATTAAACCCAGATCTGTGACTGGAGGTGAATGTTTTGCCATTGTGCAACATTCCGTCCATCATCTTGTGTGTTTTGCTGTTCACCCTATTTGGGAAGGGTATGCCCAGACGTGGGTCCCGTGCTCACTGCGCCACTGGAGTCAAGCTATCCTGGCTGAAGACGGCTGATAGCCAGAATCCGGTCCTAGGATGCTTGATTCCAGACCAGGGAAGACCTGGCTTGGCAGTTCGGTCTGGACTGTTCCCATGAGGCACAGGGTCAAGACTGATTTGCATATGGCCATGTCTGAACTGGGGTGGCTTGGTGAGCAAAATAACGATGGATTAAACCCAGATCAGTGACTGGGGGTGAATGTTTTGCCATTGTGCAACATTCTGTCCATCTTGTATGTTTTGCTAAAAAGGATGATTCGGCAACCGAAATGAATTTCAACAATGGTTTCAAAATGTGGTTAAGCAGCCTTGATGTTATTTACTTTTAAAAGATAAGGGCAGCCTGGAATCTTTTGGAAATACTCGTTATGTTTTCTTAAACAAGTATTGCTGGTTGTGAGCAATATTGTTTTAATCCTAGATCTTTTATTGGTGAGAGGTGCGAGTTTTGTTCCCTTTCTCATTCTTTTCCCTTTTGTTATGCGTGTGTGCCTTTTGTATTTTGAGTAGTTGGTGTACTTTAAAGGGAAATCTGTTCTAATTTAAATAATTTGGTGTACTATTGGCATATAAATAATATAGAAATAGAAATTATGACTTTATTTCAAAGGTTCAGTGAAACTAGTTAGCTTTATTTTCATTTACTTAAAAGCAACAGTCAGGTTTTCATTGCTTTGTTAATAGGAAAAATGTCCCATTCCAAAAACAATTTCGAAGCTGCAATCGTGCTACTGACCAGGCAAGTGACACTCTGAATGCATCAAAAAAACTCCCGACTAAAGGAATGTTTGCACAATATGATCAATAAATCTGGTTAGGTTGTGTTATTTGCATAAGTAAACGTAGTAATAAGGCTTAGGTGCTATTATACAAATGATGACACCTAACAATATTAATTGCCCTAATTGGTGTTTTCAAAAATAGATTTCCAATTTTGCATGGAAACTGTGTATTTCATATGAAATGATTTGTTTTGAGTTGTGTTGTTTTGAGTCATTTTTTAAATCTGATTCCACATGTGAAGGTGTTCCCAGTACCTCCTGGCCTTGGTTGTGGGGGTGGTGGCTTGCTGTAACTGTGTTCATCTGGCCATTTCTACCTCCTAACCCTGCATGTGTTCTATTTTTGCAGGACAGATGATGCAGGATCTGGATTCATGTCTTCTCGCAGATCCCTGGAAGCCAGTCTCTTTCGGCAGCTCTCGCTTCATGGCCAAGGTCTGCTTCACCGATACTGGCTACGCTCTGCTAGTCTCTGACCTCAGTGGTGTGTGGTACGAGGAAGCAGATGCTCTGGTGGTCCAGGAACGATCCAAGGTGAGTAGTACGTTTATTGTATGTGCAGAAAGAATCCTGTATAGATTGCCCGGATGAAAACTATAATCAGACTGGTATATGATGTTTGATTTTGCAGCAGGTGTGCAATTTGTTCAGTCTACGCCACGTTTCATCTGCAGTAAACCATGTATATCTACATAAAATAAACGCTCTTGATCCTGCCGTGGCTATGCACGTGTTGCTCCTGAAGAAGTAGTCTATGTATTTTCCAAAGGAGTAGGCATATATGTAACTTAGATTTGTTTGTCCCTTTGCCCTGTTAAAGATTTAAAGCAAGCTACAAAGATATGTTCAAGCTTCCCCTCCATTTTTAACAAAACTAGGTCTCAGAGACACTACACATGTGAGGCTCTAGAGAAAAAAGAGCGGCAGAATCCTAAGAGACCTCCGCCTCAGGGCCCTGGTTCCCGCATCTCCTTTTTAGGTCTCGCGTGGGGTGCAGCGCAAAGTGATGAAGGGTTAAAATCACGCTCTACCATCTGATCACCAAAAAGAGCACTTCTTAGCTGCCTTGATAGAGAAAATGTCACATATGGGCCTATCAGAGAGAACCTGAAAATATGCTTAAAACCCTCAATTTTTGCTATGCATGATCAACAAATTAGATCCCACAAAATCCCTGAATCCCGGGGTTATAGACCCAAGGCAAAGGCCAAAAAGACATGCCTTAGGTTAATAGTGTGCAGTAGGCCACAATAATGTTAAAAATGCATTTTTGCTACACTGAAAAATAACGTGGTAAATTGGCCTGACGGGAAGTACAGTAATTTTCCACAGCCTCAAGGCCAACGCCCACATACACGTATACAAGACCCAGCTGGTGGAGGTTGACACATTTTCTGGGACTTTCCACTGAAGTCTTGTTTTGAAACTTAGCTTGCCGAAATAAGCCGCAACTTCTTGCAAAACTAGCACCTAGCGTAAGATTCCGGTCACACATACATTTTTAGAAATATGTACAGAACAAGATGTTCTCACACTGTTCTGCGGTCAAGCATGGCCAACCGACCGTTAGGACACCTGACCGCCCCCGTCCTAGGACAATGCGGTCAAGCCACCTGCGTCAGAAAGTACGTCAGGACTGTGTCAGTTCTGTGATTTCAGGTATAAAAGATTCACCATCACAATTAGAAGGCAGAACTTTCCAAGCTGACTCTTTGGGTGGTTCTCCGGTCAACTGGCTATCTGATTTGGGACGCGCAACCCTACTCTACCATGTGATGCCTTCCTGAATGAGATAGCAGCTTAAACTCTTTTAAATATCTCAACTTGATAAGTGCTTTTTCATCCATACCCAATTCCTTGCATTAGCTAAAGATATCTTTCTAGCATTAGATCTTCTAGGGTTCTTTCCCTTAGGCAGGTGCTTTTAGGCACTAGGCCTGATAGAAATGTACTTTGTATAATCAAGCTAAAATTCTAATATGCCTTTTTAAGAATCTTAACCTCTGGTATTTTATTCTTGCTAAAATATTTAAACCTGCAATGATGGTTCTCTTCAGGGACATTGTGTAAAGGCAACGTATTTCCTTGAACAGCTTTTTAATGCCTTCTTAACGTTTCCTCTTTACACTGAAAGTCGTCTTTTAATAGATAGCCACTTCTGTTTGCATCGCAATACTTTTAGAGACAATTGATTCCTTGCATGCTTCCTGGCAGAGTGAAGCCAGAGCTTTTAAAAGTGATCTCTAGCAATATGCCTTATTGATGCACATGTGTTTGTGATAATAAAACGTGCCACTCCAACTTGAAAAGTCGTCATTTCACGTTATTACTCTTCGTTTTACCAGTGCCTGATTGAGCCGATTATCAAGATCACAGTGAACGTGACCACACCCTCAAAAGGGTCTCGAAAGGGCCTCTTCTCACCCTCTGTCAAAAGCTCTGCTCCGACTCCGCTAGAGATTTTGTAGGAGAGGACTTTTAGAAAAGGGCTTTAAGCCCCGCCCCTCATTTCCATTGGCTGGCGTCACCGTTTATGCTAAACGGTGGCCTGCCATTGGAAATGAGGGTTTTCTGTTCACGCCCTTTGTCTCCGAACTGGACTGGCTCACCTGCTTTGCTCTTTCGCAAAGTAGTTTCTTATCTTTATGGGGCCAAACACATGGCCCCATAAAGATAAGAGATCACCCTGCTGCCATGTCCTCTCCACACAGCCAGTGATCCTCCTCCCAGACTCCCTCCCTCTGCTTCCCCAACGTTCACCCAGCATCTCTCTCCTTCAACAGAGGCAGAAAACTGATTTAAACGGACATTTTTTCCTTTGTTGTTTCGGGAATTCTTTGCCCTTGCCTTCTTAATTGGTGGGTACTTTATTATTCCAAAGGCTGAACCAGAGGAGCTTATGAAAACGAACGTATTCCCCCACATATTTTGACAGGGACACCACAGCGTGTACAGTCTCACTGTCCGTAGACCGTGTACCGTTCTTACGGGCTTCCTCTGGCCGGCGCGGACAGCCGAGCTGGCTAAACCCGTCGATAATTCCCCAGGAACGCAGGAGTACCTTCTCCTGCTCTTTATTTAGCCGCTTTTGGTTTTTATTAATGTTATGTTATTAACCTGACGACAGGGAGGTAAAGTTCAGAAGCAGCACGACTATGGCGTAGTACAAACGTTTTCAGACCATAGAGGCCCCTGCTTGAAAGCTAACCTACAGTGCATTTGTGATAATAATGTGGTTTAAATACAAGGGAGCTATATGTATAGCATATCGTCGTCTGGCGCGAACATGGTTATGGACAGCTTCTTTTATGCACTTTTACTCTCTTCCCATCTTCCACAACAGTGATCCGCGAGCCTGATTGCTCCATTATTATTAATTGTAATTTTATATAGCGCAAACTCGACCTAAAGGTATCAGAATGCTTTACACGAGCACCGCGGGTACATTACAGACGGGCACATTCATTTTTGGCAGGGGGGGATTAAGCGATTTGCCCACAACCACAGGATGTTAAGCATCCCTGCCGAGACTCGAGCCTGGTTCCCCATCTTCAAAGTCGGCCGCTCTAGCCGTTAAGCCACCCCTCTCCCCTTAAGCCTGCCATTGACATGTCTGGGAATTCATACGGTTCAGCCTCAAGTTTTCATGGGGTAAGCGTCACAGTGACCGACGCGTCTTCTTAAAACGCCAATTATTGGCGCTGTGCTTCGGTTTAATTCTACAGATTTTAAGGTGAGCTAGGGAATCACACACCCAAACCTGTATTAAAGAGAGCTCCAAACTGATGTGTAAGGCCACTGCTGAGCACGAAGCAAAGGGGAGTTGGGGGTGTGAATGGGCGGGGCACGCAGCCAGGCAAGTACAGTCAGATGGCGGCGTCACAGACGAACGCATACATTAATGAACAACACGTTTTGATGGGCCGGTTACTGTTATTTAGGGATGACAGAATGCCCTTGAAGCAAAGGGGCGCTCCAGAAGTGGTCCAGACAGCATCAATCGATTGCTGTGACATGGAACTCGCTGGTGCTTACACCATTCTTTCTCCTCATTGGTCCTCCTTCCACCCGCACCTCTCAGTGCTTCGACTAAATCTGTGTGGGTAGAAATGGCACGTGAGAGAGGGAGCACAGGAGCTACCAGAGAAAGATGGAGATGGAGAAAGGACAGGGAGTGAGAAGAGTACAAGAGGAGAATGTGCGCGGGGTGGGAGGCAGTGGGAGAGAACGGAAGAGATTGAGGCGACAGACATTGAACGCGAGAAGATGTGAATGAGGAAGGGAGGGAGGGAGGGTAGGTGGATAATAGAGAGGGCAGAAAGGCCTGGTGAGCGAGAGAAAGTAAAGTTGGAGAACTCTTGCGGAAAAGTGAAAACGAAAACCCACAAAAACTAGCATTTGCAATACAATAGGTCTCGCATTTACACAAGTTTAAGCGATTGGCATTGTAAATGACAATGCCTTTTATTTATGTTTTAAAAACCAAAACATGGGGCGTGGCCAAGATGGCGACAGAGTAGGACGTGTTGCAGAGTCCCTCCGGCGCCACCATTATTATCTAAGCCTTGTTATAGCCCCTGGATTGCACGCATTTCATTGTCCTACCTGGCCGCTGTTACCCTGGGGAGGGGGAGCTGTGTCCGGCGGTGTGAGTTGACCCTCCGGAGCACTGGAAGTCCGGGGCCTGGATTGAGCGGGGCAGCCGAGGGAGGAGCGCCGCTGCGCTCGGAGAGACGTCTTGCAGAGTGACCCGCACTTCCGTTGGAGCACCTGCCTCCCCGCATTGCTCCCTTGCGGTGTTGCTGGCGATATCACCCCCGGCCCCTGGTGAGGCTGCAGGGGAGCCCGGGACGTACGGAGCTGCATCGGAGGTGGCAAGCGGGGCTGGGGATCAGCGGCCTTCAGGTGACGACCGGAGGTGCTGCGGAACTCTCCTCCCCCCCCCCGCGGCTCCCTCGAACTCTGTGTTGCCCCGACAGCGAGGAGACCCTACGGCGGAGGGGGCTTGGCTGGCTTGACCCCGGACCTGGGATCGGCCCGGCTTCCTTGGGGAGCCCTGGACGAGACCTTCAGCAGCGCTGCGGGGGCGCGCCTTCCTGGCCCCGGACGCTTTCTCTTGCGTGGAGCTCCTGGGTTTCAGTAGCGCTACAGCAGTATTGTGAGGAGCCGCTGGGAGCTGCGGTTTGGCACGGGACCGGGAGCGGAGGCCGCCTGGCAGGTGGCGGGGGTCAGCAGTGCCCACGCAGCATCCGGGGGAACCTAGCAACTCCCAGTCTGGGTGCTCTCGGAGACGTTTTTAGGCACAGTGCCCCCAATGTTCCGTATGGCCTTATTGGTCTCCCCTTTCTGCTTTGATTAGCTGCTGCACGTGGCCATGGGGACCTAACTCTACTGCCCGGGGACGAAGCGGAGCGGAGCTCCGGGCCGGCTCCACGTGGTCAACTCTGAGGCCACGGCGACGGGAGTGCTCGTCTCTTGGCCCTGAGAGCAACGGAGGTGAAGCCCAGGACACATCGTCGGCTACGGCGGGGGCTGGCAGGAAAGGCCGGGGATCGGCGGCCTAGCGGGTGTACTGCAGCGCTCTCCCACCCTGCCCCTCCCCCCCCCCCCCCCCCCCGGACTGTGGGTGTCTCTGACAGCGGAGTCGCCCCGCTGCGGGGGAGACCCGACCAGCCTGCCTGGGCCTGTGAGCGGCCCTACCTTTTCGCGGACCCCTGTGGGAGAATTCCCGGAGCGACACGGCGGTAACACGGCCTGCCCAGCCCCCGGACACTGTCCCTTGTTGGGACGGCCATCGGGGCCTTGACTGGTGCAACGCCCTTGCTACAGGAGGAGCCCGACTGTGAGTTTTGACCCAGAGTAGCAGAGAGCAGCGAGTTTGACACGGCGGGTGCTTGGTGTGGACTGGCCTGGACCACCTCGACTCTGGCGTGAGTAAAGGATCCCGGGGAGCGACGGTATCTAAGGTGGTTTCTTCCATTGGGTCGGCCCCCTGCTTCACGGCTGCAACGGGGAGGGGGACACGTGGAGCCTACTCTACACGTTGTAGCCTTCGAGTGGGTAGAAGGGTCTGCTCTGACGCTCTGTCTCGCTGGAGTGGGTATGACAGGGACGGCGCAATGTCCTCCAAACCCTGTAAGGAAAAGCCAGGCAAGGATGCCCCACCGAGGGGAACCCAGGAGACGACGTCTCCGGGTCCCAGCTCCTCGCCCAGACAGAAGGATGATGAGGCGCCCGCCACTAAGGCATTCATGTTGGAACTTTTCTCTGCCGTAAAGGAGGACATCTCGGAGCTCCGCTCGCCTCAGATCTGCGCGAGGTGAGGAGGGATGTAGATGGCATTGGGGAGCGAGTGGCCACGCTGGAGGAACATGATCTAGGGCTGGCTGGCGATGTGCACCAACTCCAACAGGATGTACTCTGGCTCACGGAGCAGAATCTGGACCTCCAGGCCCACGTGGAGGACTTGGAAAACAGGTCCCGCCGGAACAACATCCGCATCCGAGCCGTGCCCTGGGACGGTGAGGCTGGAGACCTGCGGGGCTATGTGGAGGCTCTCTTCCTGCAGATCCTGGGAGAGGATGACCTCCACGAGATTCGTATGGACAGGGTCCATAGAGTTGGTCTGCCAAGGGATGCAGGGGCTCCACCCCTGATATCCTGGTTTGCGTCCACAACTTCCAACTGAAGGAACGCATACTTCGAAAGGCTCGAGTGATTTCTTCACTGCAATTTCAGGGCCACATTCCCCAGCTGTTCCAGGACCTGGCGGCCTCGACGCTTCAGAAGAGACGGGACTTTCGGCCTGTTACGGCCTTCTTGCGCGAGCAGAATGTGGCCTACTCCTGGGGCCATCCCTTTCGCCTTATCTTCACATGGCAGAACAGGTTGGTTCAAGTCAGATCCCTGCAGGATGCCAAGGACCTCCTGGGCCTGGATGATGCTGCCCCCTCTCCGAGAGGAGGTGGCTCCCCGCCGAGGCAGAGGTGGGGCTCCCCGTCCTGGCAAAGAGTGGGTCGGGCTACTGCATCGGGGAGGCCGGATCCCACAGTCAGCCTGCAGGAGAGAGGTGCAGCAGTTGCCTCTGTAGCAACGGTGACGGTGGCGCCATCACAAGATAGCTCTTCAGCGGCCTGAGCCCAGGGAGGTAGATTGGCTGGCGTCGGAGGGACATCTCCCTTTCAGGCACCGTGGGTAATTATGTACTTTTGGGAAGACGCCCCGGTCCGAGGATCTGGGGGGACACTAACTGTTGCCATGACCCCCATCTTTGATGGTACCAACGGACGTCCACATTCTGGGACTGTCAGCTCCTCTGATCTTCAATATTTGCTTCTTTTAGAGGCTCTCCATTGCTTCACTTTGTTTTGTTGGGTTTTTTCACCCCGGACATGTGTGTGGGGTGGACACTGTCTGGTCATGCCACCCCGACCTCAACGGTCTTTGTTGAAGGGGCCCTTTGCGGTGCCTTTTGTTGTTCTCTCTTGCACCGCTTTCTTGATCCAGTTTTTGCTAAAAGTTTGGGGGGGGGAGAGAGAGGGGGAGAAGGGTTGGGAGGGTAGTGGTGGTAGCAAAAGGACTTGTGTGTGTGACTCGTGGTGGTCGACAGGATTCGAATGTGCTGTGTTGGGTGGACTGGAGGGGGGAAGGGGGTTGTGGGTTATTCCTGGCATGACGTGGTGCTATTTTGGGCGTCAACTGTCAGGCCCTACTTACCCCTGCGATTGGGGGAGGGTTGAGAGGCTCTGGTCCTGGCTGGGGAGGGGAAGGTCTGCCAGAACACTACTGATTGTAGAGCGGGGTGGGGCTCTAACTTCGTGATGCCTCTCACATTAGGTACTTGGAATGTGAAAGGGTTGAACTCCCCCCAGAAACGCCAGAAAGTCTGGAAGTATATCCTTGATCATCAGTTACACGTGGTGGGCCTTCGGGAAACTCACCTGGCTTGGAAAGATGAAACCCGCCTTAAGCATAAGCAATTCCCCATCGTTTATAGGTCCTCAGCCCCCACGAAGCATAGGGGAGTGGCCCTTTTTTACCGCTCGTCCTTACACTTCCAACCTATGGGAGTGCGTAGCGACAAGGAGGGCCGCTGGCTAATGGTTAAGGGGATGCTCCTCGGTAAGTTGTGCACTTTTATGGCCTTGTATGCTCCCAATGTAGGTCAGAATGGGTTTGTACAGGGCCTGCTGAGGATTGTGGAGGAATTCGTTGAGGGTGCCTTGATAGTGATGGGGGATTTTAACCTGGTATGGCACAAAGACATGGACAGCTCTCATCACCAAAGATCCGACACCGACCTTTTCTCCACAGAGACTCAGAGGAGGATGGGGGACATGGGTCTCATCGATATTTGGCGCTTTCTCCACCCCCAGTCTATAGACTTTACTTTCTTCTCCCATGTTCATCACTCTTATTCTCGCTTAGACCACATTTTTCTGAGCCAATCCCTTCGGGGGAACTTGCGGGGAGCCCACATTTTTCCCCTGTCTGTCTCTGATCATAGTTTGCTCACGGTTTGCTTACACTGGGCAGCGGGAAGCAACGTTCATCGCAAGTGGTACTTTCCGGCCTCCCTCGCCCGCGATAACACATCCTGTAAAGGGGTGCGGAAGGCTATTCGCGAATTTTTTTAACTTAATCACGAGTCTGATACTTCGATTTTTATTCGGTGGGACGCCTTCAAGGCATCGATACGGGGCAGCTGTTTGTCACTTAATGCTGCCCTTAACAAGCTGAGACGGACGGAACGGGAGGAGCTGAAGAGGGAACTCTCCTCTCTTGAGCGGATGCACAAACAAAACCCCTCCAGACAGACGCTGAGACCACTGACGGCTGTCAGGGGCAAACTCAGGGCTCACTACAATAACAGAGCGGAATTCACCTTGCTGAAACTGCGGCGCCTCTCCTATTCACAGGGGAATAAGGTGGGGAAACACTTGGCCCGCCAACTCGGGGACAAGAGGGACAGGGAATATGTGTGTGTGGGGGGGGGGGGGGAGTCCGAGATGCAGCAGGGACTTTAACTCATAGTGACGAGACCAAGGCGGGCCTCTTCGGGGATTTTTACGCAGTGCTGTACTCGGGGGAAGTCCTTGACCCAGGGAGACAAAGGGATTACCTAGAAGCACTCCCGCTCCCCCGGGTATCCGCGGAGCGGATCGAACTGCTCACTGCTCCCTTTACCAGGGAGGTCTTGAATGCCATTAAAGCACTGAAGCCCCGGGAGCAGATGGGTTTACGGCTCTTTTCTATCAAACCTATGCCTCTGAATTGGCTGACTTTTTGGTGCAACTTTTTAATACCATGGCAGAGACAGGCACGACTTCGGGCTCCATGGCAGAGGCGATCATTTCGATCATCCCCAAACCAGGGAAAGACCCGTCTAAATGTTCCTCGTATAGACCAATAGCCCTCCTTAATGTGGATGCCAAGTTATACTCTCCATCATCGCTCACAGACTTCAGGATTTGATGCCGGCACTTATCCACCCGGACCAATCGGGGTTCATTAAAGGGCGCCAAACTCATGATAACACCAGGAGAGTGATCCATCTGATAGAGAAGGCCAATAGATTCAAGATTCCGGCGGTCCTAATAGGCCTTGATGCAAATTCTTAGCGATGCTCAAAGCAAACTACAGCAGCCCCCGGTCTAGGGTAATGGTTAACGGCCATCTGTCGGCCTTCTTTCCACATTCGCGTGGTACTAGGCAGGGCTGCCCCCTTTCCCCCCCTGCTTTTTGCTTTGAGCATCGAACCCCTGGCACTCGCTGTGAGGGAGAACCCGGACATTCGGGGACTGCACTTCACTGGGGAACAACACAAGATCACCCTGTTCGCCGATGATGTCCTGCTTTCCCTTTCGGACCCCGCTCACTCCCTTCCCCATGTTCAAGACGCCTTGTCGCGCTTTGAGGAAGTGGCGGGCTTTAAGGTTAACCACGATACATCCTATATCCTCAACCTCACGCTCTCTTCAGCGGAGGTGGACCGTCTTCGGCCACTTACGCCTCTGCCTTGGACACTCTCCTCAATATTGTACCTGGGGATCCATCTGACTCCCACGATTGGGAAACTGTACTCTGCCAACTTTCCTCCCCTATTAGAGAGGTTGCAGGGAGACCGGGGCCGTTGGCGGCCATTGTACATCTCTTGGCTGGGGCGGATCCACGCGCTTAAAATGACCCTGCTTCCCAAGCTATTATACCTCTTCCAGGCGCTACCTATTGTTCTTGAGGGACTTCTTCCGCCGTATCAAAACACTGATGCTCCACTTTATCTGGCAGGGGGGTCGTGCACGCTTTTCGTTTAACGTTCTTAGACGTCCGCGGAAGGAGGGAGGGGTAGGCCTTCCCGATATGCAATTATTCTACAAGGCGGCACAATTGCGGGTGTTGGTGGAGTGGTTCCAGCCTACCTCGGAGAAGCATTGGTTGCACATGGACAGGAGTGTAGCGGGGAGAACAATATGGGATTTGATTTGGAAACCTAAAAGTGATAGGCCCCTGAATGCTTACATTAGTACCCCCACCAGCACTACTTTGAAAGTATGGGACTCGGTCTCTAGTGATGAACGTTGGACGACATTCCCTTCCCCCTTTACACCTATACACTTTAATCCTGCCTTTCCACCTGCTACACGCGAGGGTCCCTTTGATGCCTGGAGGGAAGGGGGCTGCCTAGCGCTCACGCATTTGTTCCACTGCAACGCCCCACTCACTTTTGACAACTGTAGACGGGATTACGAGGTCCAACAGTCGGAGCGGTTCCACCATGTCCAATTACTCCATTGGGCGCTGTCCCCCTCGGTCAGAGCCGCCTACCCCCTTCGAAACCTCCCTTTTTAAGACATCCACCATGCGGGGGGTCATTTCCTTCCTTTACAGCCTCCTGCTTTCTACGACTATCTCCCCCAGACCATGATACATGTCCCTTTGGGAAGAACTCCTTGGACATAATATCTCAGATGAGGAGTGGTTCCATCTATGGCATGATATAGCTTAACACAACCACTCGGTGGAGCTTAGGGAGGCCCATCTTAAAACGATGATGGACTGGTACCTATATCCTGCTAAGTTGAGCCGGATTTTTCTGGGCTCCTCGGACAGATGTTGGCGTGACTGTGGCCTGTTGGGAGACTTCAAGCACATCTGGTGGGACTGCCCTGTCATCCATCCCTATTGGGAGGAGATCCTATCCCATATTAAGGAGATTCTGGGCTACCCGCTTGCGGACTCTATGGCCCACGTTTTGCTGGATCTTCGGGATCCGAATCTTGAACACCAAACCAGGGCTGATAAAAAGATACTTTGGCTTTGTATTGGCGCGGCCAAACTGACCCTAGCGGCGGCATGGAAGAAGGAAGCTCCAGCGCTCTCACTGTAGCATGCGAGATTATGGAAGTTGTTAAGCATGGAACGCATGGCTGAGGTCTTCCCGGGCAACTTTAAAAACTTCCCGTTTCGCTGGGGCCCCCTGGTTCGTTTTCTTTCTAAAGGCTTGCCGTCTGCGGTGTGCCCTCCTATGGTGCGAGCCCTTCATTTATTCCAAGTGTAACTGTTGTCCACCCAAGTGACTGTGTATGAATGAATATAGCTACCATAACTGGGGAGGGGGGAGGGAATAAGGGTGGTGTAGGGTTTTTTTTTGTTTAGGTTTCGGCAAGGCCCCGACCTACGGCTGAGGCGGTGGGATGGTTGGAGCCGAGGGAAACGCTGGCCTCTTTCACTGTTTTGACTATGCACTAGCACCTAATCCAGCTGATGGCCCCAACATTGTGCTATTCCATTCTGGTAGTGAGCTAGGCTTCCTGTTCTTTCCTGGACTTGTGGCTTCCGAGATTGGTTGTACGTGCTCCTTTGGTCCATGCCATCTCTACCGCCTGACTTTACGTTTACATATGCCCCTTGTGTGGGAAGTTGTTCGGGATTGTCGCATATTTTTCTTTCTTTTTTCTTTCTGTTCTTCAAACTATTAATAAAAACACCTTTGAAAACATAAATTAAAGGCATTGTCCTTTACAATGTCAATAGCTCAAACTCGTGTAAATGCAAGGCCTATTGCATTGCAAATGCTTGTTCGGATCGGTGATCCAGGATCTACGGCCAGGTGTTTATTTATTTATTATTTATTTTATGGAGTTTGTAGAGCGCGCAGCTACCCCCTAGGGGGTGTCCCGGCGCTAAAATCCAGGGGTACCCAAGTGAAAAAGGGGAAGTGAAAAAGAAGGAGATGAAGGGGAAACTAGAGTCCGGAGAAAAGCCAGGTTTTAAGTTTGGCTCGGAAGATGGTTTCAGAGGTGTTAGGGTCATCTATATCCAAAACTTCTCTTAAGACTATGACCTCAAGTGGAGAATGCTTTCCATTTCATCCTGTTTCACTAAATGATGTGTCTGTTTTAAAATTTCTGAACTATTCCCTAAATAAACCTCTGAATGGTTGTTCCAATATACACCCATATAAAGCATGACTATTTCTGTAATTGGACAAAGGCCTTTGATGTGTATCAGCAACTGTTTTATATATTTATTGGATTTGTAGGGCGCTCAGCTACCCAAAAAGTGTTTCCCGGCGCCATTTCAGACAGGGAGCAAAAAATATCGTGGGGCAGTCAAATGGATTTATTGATCAAAAAGTCAGGTCTTAAGAGCTCTGCGAACGTGAGTGTAGTCAGTATCTTTGCGGATGTTAGGAGGCAGAGTATTCCAGAGAGAAGGACCTAGGTAAGAAAAACATCCCCCCCCCCCCCATTCTGGAAAGTTTGACCCTGGGCACAACAAAATTGCCCATGGTTTTAGACCGTAGGTGACGGGAAGGAACATGGGGACGGACAAGTGCTTGAAGGTACTGAGGTTCAGTGCCTGCCTTGATTTTGAACATATAGCTCTGGGCTTTGAACTAGATACGGTTCTCCACCCTGAGCCAATGTAAGTCACGTAAATGTCCAGAAATAGAGGAAGCCCTGGGAATTCTGCAGAGGAGTCTAGCTGCAGAATTCTGAACAAGCTGAAGTCTGCGGATCACGGCCTTGTTTGAGCCCAGGTAAAGAATGTTACCGTAATCGAGCCGCAATGCAATAAGGGCGTGGAATACGTTTTTTTGAGTGGTCACAGGCAGCATCCATAAGATTTCCCTGAGCCATTTTAAGATGGTAAAGCATAACGCTATAACCTTAACGGTTTACTGGTGCATGGACAGCGAGCCGTCAATAATGACGCCCAGGTTCGGAACATGGCTAGTTGGCTTGGGAAGGTTGCCCATCTCAACCGGCCAGTGAGAGGGGATCCAGATGTCTTCTTGCCCAGGATGAGAACCTCAGTCTTCTCACCATTCAGCTTCAGGTGATTTTGGGTCATCCAATTAGAAATACTACTAAGGCTTTGTTTAAGACAGGAGGGTACAAGGGGGTTGGAATTAAAGAGGGAAAAAATAATCTGTGAATCATCAGCATAAGTGAAGAGAGTTAAACTGGCCTGGTTGAAGAGCAGTGGGCTGAGGATCGAGCACTGGGGCACCCCATGAGGTGATGCGTAAATGTTAGAGCAAGCTGTGGCCGAGACGATTTGAAATGTACGGTTGTCCAAAAAGGAGATAATCCAGTCCAGAGCAGAGCTGCATATGCCAAAGGATTTTAGTGTGTGGATTAACAAGTGGTAGGAGATCGTATCAAAAGCCGCACTGACGTCCAACAAAATGAGTGCGACTGTCTGCCTGCGTCAAGATAATGACGCAGAGTCTCGGTGACTCCTAATAGTGCTGTCTCAGTGGAGAAAACCGGCACGAAAACCGGATTGAGAGGGGTGGAGAATATTATTAGTTCTCTTCCAGGGGATCCTCATCAATAGTCATAAGCATTAGAATATTCCCGCCCATGCGCGGGACCCCGGAAACAATATATTATATGTGCCCCACATATATATAGACATATATATATATAAATATATATATATAAAAATAAGCAATTGCAGCCAAATAAACAATAGAGCTGGAATATGCAGTGAAGAATTTCCACAATACAGTGCATTTTGCATTAGAAACATGAGAAACAACACCAATGCTTTTTTAGAAACTGTTTTAATGCTTAGAAAACAGTAGAAATTCTCTTAACACACTGTAAGCATATACAGCTCCCAGGCTGCATTGCAAAATCCCAGTCTAAAAAGACTGAAAAGCTAACCTGTAGCTGAATGTACTAAAACTGACGCTGTGCCTTTAAGGCACCTCAGCCCCTAGCTTCCGATCATGCCTCAGGGGTTACAGTTAGGTCAGTTGTTCTTTCCGGCTCCTTCAGGAAGGACCCAGGATACTTAGCTCCACATTTTTCTGCCTTTTTCAGTCAGAAAATCTTCTAAAGAACAATTTTTTGTTTTACTTTGACTTTTCACATCATAGTCAAGTAAATAACTGCTTAGCAGTTAATTTTTTGTGAGGTTTTCCTTTCAGGATGCCCTCATTATTTGATGATTGCCCTTCTTGTGGCCACAAGAAGGCAAAAACGGACTCTCATGAGGTCTGTATTTTATGCTTGCCAGAGGATCATGATCCTAAAGACTGTTCTCATTGTAAAAAACTGTCTGACAGAACACTTAAAGACAGAGAGAGGAACAGGCTCTATGGTCTGGCCCAGAGATCCATGAGAGGAAGATCTGCAGAGAGGAAGAGTTCAAAGAGACCCAGAACTCCCTCCAAAGGCAAGTCAGAGCGTCCATCAACCTCAGCACCGGGCTCGGCGCTGAAAAAACGGCATCTGATGGACAGTTCGAGAGAAACAGCTCCGTCGACGTCGAGATCGGCGTCGATGAGGAAATCGTCGTCGAAGAGAGGTTCGCCGTCGTCGAAGAAAGCTCCGCCGTCGTCAACTAGGCGACGATCGGCGTCGAGAGAAGCCACGAGATCGCCGTCGACGAGAGGTTCGGCGTCAAGACATAAGTCATCTCCGCCGCCGTCAACCAGGCGACGGTCGGCGTCGAGAGACAGATCACACTCGCCGTCGTCTCGACGTCGGCAGGCTTCGAAGAGTGTAACACCTCCGTCGACGTCTCCACGGAGGCGCTCGGCGTCGAGGAGCAAGAGCCCCCTCGGACGATCGTCGTCGAGGAAGGGATCATCTAAGGCACGTCGGCGCTCGTCGTCGAGGATGTCCGATCCTCCGCTGTCGCCACATGCCAGGTCGAGGACATCTCCGTCGCCGACAGATCAACGTCGGCCGACGTCGAGAGCTCCGTCGACGGCAGGACTAGACCGTTCGACGTCGAGACCTCCGTCGACGGCAGGACTAGGCCGTTCGACGTCGAGACCTCCGTCAACGGCAGGACAACGCCGTTCGACGTCGAGGGAGATGACTCCGCCGTCAGCGCATCATCACCGATCGACGTCGAGGGACCACAGATCATCGTCAAAGCATTCAACGCCGAAGGTTATCGCCCCGTCGACGCCGCAGAGGCGTTCGACGTCGAGGGAAAGGCTTTTGAGACGTCCTCCAACACCGGTGAGACGGAGATCGCCTTCGGTGCCTTCGACAGTCCTAGTGACACAATCTGCTTCGCTCCATTCCTCCTCAAGTGCCTCGGGTTCAACTGGGTCATCTTCTAGGAGTAGGAGTCCGGTTCAGAAGAATCCCCAGCGGGGTTACACTTCACATATAAGACTCTCGCCAAGATGGTATGCTCCTTTGCGTAATTGGAAGGATTCTAAGGCACCAGAGAGACTTCAAAGGTACTTGAGTCCAGTCCACGGGTCTCCTCTTCAGCAAGCAGAAGTGGCAGAGGGACAGAGTCCTGCCATTCACCGATCACGCTCACGAGAGAGAAGAGAGGACAGGTCGCATGCCCCTAGGTTCTCCCGATCGCCAAGGAGGGAGCAACCCAAATCTCGAACACCGAGAAAGGAGGTACGGACTGAGAGATCGAGATCTCCGGTACATCAGAGATCACGTTCTCCTCGAAGGGAGGAACGACCTAGGAGATCACTGGTGAGGAAGGAGCATTTTCACCACAGGAGTAGAAGAACTCCATCATCCTCCCCTCCATCTTCGCCTAGATCTTCTAAAGGGGACTACTCTCCGACGCTGGCAGACAGCCCTCGCTCAAGAGCTTCCCCTCTGGACGACGTCAACACGTATCTGGACGTTTTGCAAAGGGGTGCTCACAAGCTGAATATAGAAATGACCACTCCAGAGGTGTCCACTACTGTGATTTTTGAGACTCTTCATCACAAATCATATGCACGGCCATTGCTCCCATTAGTCCCAGGAATAATGGACCCAATCAAAGAGGTTTTCCTCACACCAGCAACGATCAGAGCAGTACCGGCACGTATCCAGAAAAAATATAGGCCGGCTGACTCAGATCCTATCTTTGTTAAAGGTGAGCCTGCAGCGGACTCAGTTATTGTAGCCTCAGCTAGGAAGAATCACACAGTCGCTCCTTCTTCGTCAGTTCCTCCTGACAAAGACAGCAAGACGCAAGTTTCTTGGGGACGCAAGGTATGCAGCACAGCAGCTTCATCCCTAAAAGTCTCTAGTGCATCAGCCCTTCTGGGAAGGTACGATAGAGCCCTATGGGACTCCATGGAACGATTCAAAGGGAAATTGCCCAAGGAGGACCAGAAGGACTTTGAGGAGACCGTGACGGAGGGCTGTTTGGTGGCAAACCAAATGATTAGTTCATCAGCAGATAACGCCCTTCTAGCTGGTCATAACTACTCACATGGGATATGTGCGAGGAGATCCTCTTGGCTGCGTTTAACTGGGCTCAAGCCAGATGCACAGCAGCGCATCCTCAATCTGCCTTTTTCCGGATCTTCACTCTTCGGGGAGCATGCCGATCAGGAGATGGCCCGTATGAAGACTGAGTTAGATACAGTAAAGGCAGTAGGTCTGGAGAAACAGAAAGCACCGTTCAAACGACGCTTCAAGACCAACAAGAACCGGGGAGGCCAACAGAGGGTTCAAACCCCTCAATGGTCTCAAAACAAGCCGCAAGGAAAGCCACAATACAGAGGAGGAAGGTCAAGCAGAGGTAGAGGCGGGCATCATCAGTCCTCTACCACACCTAGAGGAGGCAAGGCCTGAGCAGTGGCTTCCTCTGTCACCGTTACCCACTCCAGTGGGAGGAAGTGCTGCACAACATCTGGCAGAGTGGGTCAGCATCACGAAAGATCGGTGGGTGCTGAATATACTGCGCAATGGATATTTTCTATTTTTCTATTTCTAGATTTGGTGAAGCGCAACAGCTACCCCGGCAAAGGGGTGTCCCGGCGCTAAGAGACAGGCGCGCAAACAGAGGAAAAAGGGGGGGAGGGGGAGGAGACTAGGAAGTGGGGAATAGGTGAGTCTTAATTGCCTTACGGAAGGCTGGGAGGGAGTCTATGGAACGAATGCTAAAGGGGAGATCATTCCATAGTTTAGGGCCAAGGACGCTAAAGGAGCGGCCTCCAGATCGACAGAGTCGAATCCTGGGGATTGTGAGAAGGAGTTGATTGGTAGAGCGCAAAGCACGACCAGGAACGTAAGGTTGGACAAGGCTACGAAGTAGAGGGGGGTTTCCTTGTTTGACGATTTTAAAGATTGTGACTAAGGCCTTGAATTTAACTCGGTGTTCCACCGGCAGCCAATGGAGCTTACGGATGGTAGCTCTGGCTGAGCATCTGCGTGGGAGTCCAACCAGCGTTCTCGCTGCCGCATTTTGAATGCGTTGGAACCTTGCTGTTTCCGCTTTGTTGGCTCCTAGAAGGAGAACGTTGGCATAGTCCAGGCGCGATAAAATGGTGGCCTGGATGATAAGCTGGCGGGCCTTAGAATCGAAGAGCCCAAGTATGGGTCTGAGGTTTCTTAAAAGGCCTATACAGGTGGCTGCCACCTTTTTAGTGTGGGATTGGAAGCCCAGGTTGGCATCCACCCAGACTCCCAGGTTTTTGACACAGTTTTTGGGGAGTGGAGTGGCGCCTAGGGATGACGGCCACCAGTGCTCGTTCCAGAGGCTGTTGTTCCGGCCTAGGAGGAGAACCTCGGTTTTTCCGGCATTGAGTTGGAGGTGGTTGTCCGTCATCCAGCGGGCCACTGCAGTCATACCCTCTTTAAACCTGGATGCTGCGAGAGACGGGCTTTCCGAGAGGGTGACCACCAGCTGGGTGTCATCAGCGTAAGAGACCAGCGTGAGTCCCCACTCTCTAGCCACGTCCGTGAGTGGCTGGACGTATAGATTAAAGAGTGAGGGGCTCAACGCTGATCCCTGGGGGACACCTTGAGCGATGGGATGGGGTTTAGAGAGAAAAGGAGGAGCCGAGACCTTGAAGGATCTATCCTTAAGGAAGGATTGGAACCATGCAAGAGCGAGGCCAGTCACACCGGTTGTCTCCAGACGTTTCAGAAGGATGTCGTGGGATACCGTGTCAAAGGCTGCGCTGAGGTCAAGAAGAATCAGCGCAGCACTATGACCGGCATCTAGAATCGCCCGGAGATGCTCCGTAGTGGCTAGCAGGGCAGATTCCGTACTATGACCTGCACGGAAGCCATTTTGGGAGGGGTCCAAGATTCCATGACTTTCCACATGTTTCGATAGGATGTTATTAACATGTGTTTCAGCTATTTTGGAGACCCAGGGAAGAAGGGATATAGGCCGGACGTTTTCTGGTTTAGAGGGGTCGAGGGAAGGTTTCTTAATTATCGGTGAAACCCATGCTTGTTTCCAGGCTATGGGCACAAGTCCTGTAGAGAAGGAAAGGTTGAGAATTTTCAGCAAGGGGGATAGAAAAAAGTCCATCGAGTCCAGGAAATGAGAAGGACTCATGGGGTCAGCTGGGGAGCCGGACTTCACTTTCTTTCCTAGTCTGAGCAGGTCTGCTGCAGTGATGGCAGAAATTTGGGACAGAGGTAAGATGTGAGGGGCTGTGGTCTTAGGGACTTCATAGAGAGGAGCGGTCTGTGGGAAGGTCGCATAAATTTTCTGGACTTTTTCAATGAAATATACAGCGAGCTGCTCACATTGCTCATGAGAAGAGATTTTTGGTGGGGGTGCCCTAGGGTTTTGAAGCTCTTTCACTAATTTGAATATGATTTTAGAAGGGTTCGCGTTGGAGTTTATTTTGTTGGAGTAAAAAGAAGCACGGGATGATCTAATAGCTTTATGGTAGGTTTTAAGGGTGGATAGATAATTTGTCTTATCCTGGTTGTCATAGTGTTTCCTCCATCGGCGTTCGGCTTTTTTACACTCCTTGCGCATAGCCCTAAGGGTGTCGTCGTACCACGGGTTAGAGGGTGTGTTGCGCCCTTTAGTCAGTTTAGCCGGAATGAGAGTGTCGAGGCCATTACTGATCCAGTTGGTAAACGAGGTATAGGTCGCGTCTATATTCTGGTTAGCATCGTATTGGAATTCTCCCAGAGTTTCATGTAAGGCGAGGGGGGAGAGTTTGTGCCAGGGTCTTTTTAGACGCTGTGAGGATTCAGGTTTAATCTGACGTTGAGGTGCCGGAACTCTCAGTGTAATAAGATGGTGATCCGTCCATCCCATAGGGGTGGGAGCTTCTGTCACTACCTCTTGTAGATTGGAAAAGATCGGGTCTAGGGTGTGTCCAGCTATATGAGTGGGAGCATGGACAAGGGGGTTCAGTTGCAGTGCCGAGAGGTCTGCAAGAAGATTAGTAATGGTGTGATCGCCAGCAGCATCAAAGTGCAGGTTTAGATCACCTAGGATGGTGAAATTAGCGGATTTAGTGGTGAGCACAGTGGCAGTTTCGAGAAGGGCGTTAATAAATCTAGTGGCCTGGCCTGGAGGGCGATAAATATATAGGCCGGAAAGCGTAAATTGGGGGGTCACGCTGATTTTAAATTGGGCGCATTCGCAGTCTTGGAGGGGTTCCTTAATGAACGAGCAAGTCAGGAGTTTTTTGTAGATAATTGCGATGCCGCCGCCGCGAGATTCGCGGTTAATGGTGACCAGGTGGTATTCATCTGGGAGCGATAGGTTAGGGATGGTAGTAATGCCGTCTCGGAGCCATGTTTCACAGAGGAACAGTACGTCAGGATTTTCCTCCTGGAGAAGCGTATTCACCTCTGGGTGATGTTTAACGAGGGATCTACAATTGAGTTGGAGTATCGTGACGCTACGTTTCAGGAAGAAACCACAACCGGCTCCTCCAAAAAAGTCTCGCTCGTACCAACTAGAGCTCCTCAAAAAGGAAGTGAGCGTCCTCTTAAAGAAAAACGCAATCGAAGTGGTACCCCTATCCCAAAGGGGGAAAGGAGTGTACTCAAGATATTTCCTTGTCCCCAAAAAAGACCAAGAAGGCAAATTCAGACCAATTTTGGATCTTCGACTCCTCAACAAAGTGGTGGTCAAAGAGAAGTTTCGCATGTTGGCACTCCACCAAATATGTCCTCATCTACAGATCGGAGATTGGATGTGTTCGGTGGATTTACAAGACGCGTACTTCCACATTCCTATTACACCAGGTCATCGAAAGTACTTGAGGTTCCTGGTAGGGTCCAAGCATTACCAGTTCAAAGTGCTTCCTTTCGGACTCAAATCCGCACCAAGGGTCTTCACCAAGTGCATGGCAGTGGTAGCGGCGTGTCTACACAAAAAAGGTCTCTTTGTGTACCCATATCTAGACGACTGGCTCCTGAAGAGTCCGTCGCCTCGACAAGCCACCAAAGACTGTCACCTGTGTCTCCAACAGCTACACAGGCTCGGCCTCCATGTAAACTCAGAAAAATCGATCCTGCAGCCCACACAAACTATCCACTATCTGGGAGCAGTTCTAGAAACAAAGTTAGGAAGAGCGTTTCCTTCGCAAGAGAGACTTTCTTCCATGGGACAAAAATGCAAAAAGTTACTTCAGGTTCCTCGTCCAAAGGTTCGAGACGTAGCGTCTCTGTTGGGCTCCATGGCGTCCTGCATCTTCCTAATACCGAACGCCAGGTTGAGGATGAGGCCTCTACAAGAGTCGGTGGAGGATCAGTGGGAACAAGCGACTGGAGATTGGGAGGATCGAATCATCCTGTCTCAAGCAGCACTGACCTCAATACAGTGGTGGACTCGCCCTCGGAATGTCCTGCAGGGAGTCCCTTTTCAGCAACCTCTTCCTTCGCTGTCTGTGGTAACGGACGCATCTCTAGAAGGCTGGGGTGCTCACATGGGTCATCTTCAGATTCAGGGTCGCTGGTCGACCAACCTTCAGACATACCACATCAACATGCTGGAACTTCGAGCAGTTCATCTGGCGCTCAAAGCGTTCTTTCCAGCAATAACAACGGACAAAGTCCTGGTTCAGACGGACAACACTACAACTATGTTCTATCTGAACAAGCAGGGAGGAACTCGATCTCGCCCTCTGTCTCTGGAGGCCCAGACAATCTGGCACTGGCTTCTGGCTCGGGGACTGTCGGTGGTGGCAGTGCACCTTCCAGGCGAGCTAAACACAAAAGCAGACTCACTCAGCAGGCACTTCGAAGATCAGCCAGACTGGGTGCTAAACGACGAAGTGGTCGAAGAACTCTTCCGTTGCTGGGGTCGTCCAGACATAGACTTATTTGCGGACGACGAAAACGCCAAATGCCACGCCTTTGCGTCCAGGTTCCACCGGCCAGGGACGCAAGGGAACGCTCTCCTGCTGGAGTGGACAGGAATGTTCGCTTATGCTTTTCCCCCTCTGGCACTGATTCCGAAGGTGGTGGCCAAGCTCATCAGATCGAGCATGGACATGATCCTAATTGCTCCGGATTGGCCGCGACAATGGTGGTATCCAGATCTGTTACATCTGTCGCTGTGTCCACACAGACGTCTGCCTTGCAGGCCAGACCTGCTGAGCAAGATGGACGGGAGGATCCTGCATCCCAACCTCCCGTCGCTGAACCTGACTGCATGGCTCCTGAGGTCTTGCAATATGGACACTTAAATCTGCCTCCGGAATGTATGAATATTTTAAGAGAGGCAAAGAGACCTTCCACAAGGACGTCTTATGCGTTCAAGTGGAAAAGATTTTTCATTTGGTGTAAAGACCATGGCTTTGATCCCACCAAAGGGCAAGAAGAGGTAGTCCTGCCATACCTCCTATACTTAGCGACATCAGGGTTGAAATACGCTTCTATTAGGGTTCATTTATCCGCCATAGTAGCGTACAGAAAATCACCTACACAAACATCGTTTTTTCAGGTCCCGGTGGTGAAGGATTTCCTTCAGGGATTAAAGAAGGTCTATCCCCCTGTGAGAAATCCTTCTCCTCCCTGGGAGTTGAACCTGGTTCTCTCCAGACTGATGTCTACACCGTTTGAGCCTATACACAAGGCCTCCTTGCAGCATCTCACTTGGAAGGCGGCCTTCTTGGTGGCAATAACCTCTGCGCGCAGGGTTAGCGAGATACAAGCACTCTGCACCAAGGAACCTTACACTGTGTTTCACCACAACAGAGTGGTAATGAGGGCTCACCCATCTTTCCTTCCAAAGGTGGTATCGGATTTTCATATAAATCAAACGATTACCCTTCCTTCGTTTTTTCCTAACCCATCGACCCCAGCTGAGAGGTCGTTGCACTCGTTAGATCTTAAACGGGTGCTAAAGTTTTACCTAGAAAAAACTAAGGACACCAGAAAGACAGACCAACTCTTTGTCAATTATGGTGCTATGAGGACCGGGTTTGCAGCAGCCAAAAGATCCATCTCCAGATGGATTGTCTCTTGTATCAAACTAGCATACCAGCTGGCTGGCAAACCTTTGTTGCAATCACCCAAAGCTCATTCCACTAGAGGGAAAGCAGCCACAATAGCTTTTTTGCATGACATTCCTATGTCTGAAATATGCAAGGCTGCGACATGGAAATCAGTCCATACCTTTACAAGGCATTATTGCCTAGAGTCTGATTCCAGAGCGGATTCTCAAGTAGGGCAAGCCTCCTTGAGAAACCTATTTGGGTAGAATAAGGCCTATTTTTTGGGCCTACGGATATGAATGTTATCTGTTGATTCCTTTGCCCGCAGGGATGAGGTGAGGCTCGCTACTCTATTCTAATGCTTATGACTATTGATGAGGATCCCCTGGAAGAGAAGGATTAGTTACTTACCTGTAATCCTAGTTCTCTTCCAGGGGTATCCTCATCAAAGTCATAAGCAACCCTCCCGCCTCCCCGGGCAAAGGACTTTGTTTATTACATAGGAGATGTTTTTTAACCTGTTATTACCATGGTTTGGTTTTCAGTCTCCGAAAAGAACAACTGACCTAACTGTAACCCCTGAGGCATGATGGGAAGCTAGGGGCTGAGGTGCCTTAAAGGCACAGCGTCAGTTTTAGTACATTCAGCTACAGGTTAGCTTTTCAGTCTTTTTTAGACTGGGATTTTGCAATGCAGCCTGGGAGCTGTATATGCTTACAGTGTGTTATGAGAATTTCTACTGTTTTCTAAGCATTAAAACAGTTTCTAAACAAGCATTGGTGTTGTTTCTCATGTTTCTAATGCAAAATGCACTGTATTGTGGAAATTCTTCACTGCATATTCCAGCTCTATTGTTTATTTGGCTGCAATTGCTTACTTTTATATATATATATTTATATATATATATATGTCTATATATATGTGGGGCACATATAATATATTGTTTCCGGGGTCCCGCGCATGGGCGGGAATATTCTAATGCTTATGACTTTGATGAGGATACCCCTGGAAGAGAACTAGGATTACAGGTAAGTAACTAATCCTTTCGGTAAACTGTGAGAGAAGAGAATGGACATGTCTTTCAAGGATTTTGGAAAAGGCTGGCAAGAGAGAAATGGGTCTGTAATTGGCAAGAATATCAGGGTCTGCCGTCGTTTTTTTTTTTTTTTTAGGAGGGGGAGTCACCATTGCGTGTTTCCAGTGTGCAGGTACCGTGGATTCTAGCAGTGAAGCATTCAGGGTATTAAGAATTACTTGCAGATATCTAGTTGTTTCATAGTGGTGATTGGGAGGGGATCATTGGGCGAGCCAGATTTTACTTTGTCTAAGATGATTTTGAGTCCAAAAGTTTAAAAGTGGCCAACAGTCTAGGTATGCTGTAGGGGCGGGGGACTTTGGGGTGGCTTCATAGTGTGAAGTAGTAGTAATGTCAGGTGGGGGTGAGATCCAGGGCAAGGTAGCAGATTGGACCTGAGGAGGTCTGCATAAGTTTGAGTTAGCCATTTCCAAATGAATTTTTTCAATTTGTTCTGTGAAAAATTGAGCAAAAGTGTCACACTGACGCTCATTTAAAGGCAGAGGGTTTGCGATTGTTTTAGAACACGCCAAATCTCTCACCAATCCGAAAAGAGTTTTAGAGCGATTGGTGGCTTCTGTAATGGTTTTAGAAATAAAAGTAGCCTTAGCCATATTGCATAAATTGTGGTAATTATTTCTTGCCTTGATGTAGATGAGTTTAAATTCAGGTGCATAGTTTTTCCGCCATTTCCGCTCTAAAGCTTTACATTTGGGTTGTTCAGCTTTAAGGGAGTCTTTAAACCATGGTGCTGGGGGACGATGATTATTACGTTTTTTATAAGAGAGAGGAAGACAGAAATCTATGGCCTTGGAGATCCAGTTATGTGTATTCATAGCAAGAAAGTCAGCTTGTTGGTCAGCCGAAGGGACGTTAGAACATAAAGCGTTATTTAAGGCAATTAAGTCACGTTTTTTCCAGTTCCTTTTCGGGGTCATCAGAGGAGGAAAAGAAGGGGTGGAGGAGATTGGCAGGGTGAGACTAAATTTAGAAAGGAAGTGGTCAGACCAACAAATGGGAATTGCAGGATTGCATATAATTTAAGAGAGACTGGAGAAAATTGGGTCCAACAGATGCCCTGCTTTATGCGTAGGGCCAGAGTTTAGTAAGTTGATGTTTAGAGCGGCTAAATCAGCAATGAAATTGTTACATGTTGAATTGGATAGGTCATCTAAATGTAAATTTAGGTCACTAAGAGAGAAACGTTTTTGGAGCTCAAGTGTAAAGGGGTGATGTTGCTGGGAAAGGCGGGGGGGGGGGGGTAAACAAGCAAGCCAGAGAGCGTAAAGTTTGGGTTAAGTGCTAATTTTAAAAAGGGCGGCTTCACAGTTCAGGATGTCCAAAGGATCAAATCTGCATTGTAGATGGTTTTTAAAGATAATGGCTATGCCCCCTCCTGTTTCAGTGCTCTCATGAAGCCAAGTCTCAGTAAGGAAAAGAGCATCTGGCTGTTCCTCACAGAGAAGGTTAAAAATGTCTAGTTTGTGTTTAGGGAGTGAGCTACAGTTTAGACTGATAAACAGAAAGTTCTCAGTGAGGGGAGCTGTGTGAGGAGTTTGCGAGATGTAACTATTAGTAGTAGGGGGGTAAGGCTGATGATTTGAGTGGGAGAAATTGCAGTTAGAGCATGTTTTGTTAGCTGTATTATCGGGTGAAAGTATTTGACATCCTTTTAAAATAGGGGGACAGAGAGCTAAAATCTGTTCCGATGAGAGCACAACTCTGTGTGCTGCCAACTGGCCAGGGGTCGTGGCCCCTGGACCCGTTAGGGCGCAGACGAGCTTGCCTTTGGCGCGCCAGCGGCACGCCCGCTGCGCGGGTTGCCTGTCATCTGCTTGAAGCAGTGGACAGGCTCTAGATCTCGTGACCGTCGGAGCTCCGCCTCTACTTATCCTGCCAATAGCACGTGATCAGGGAGAACTGATTCCGCCCAATACCCTCCACATCAATCAGGCCTAAAGCCCGTGGTGGACCGAGGTGAGTGCTGTTAACAAAGCTGGCTGTTTGAGGTTTGTGCAATTTTAAAAACAAAAGTGATGGTGCAGATTAAAAACAGTCTCACTTACAAATCTCACTGCCTTTCAATTAATGCGCGCGTCCGCATTAATTGAAAGTTCCATTTCTAGCTTTAGGCTGAGGCAATGTGTGCCTGTTTATTTACTATGCGGCATAATATTTTGCCCAGAAATATTTTTTATCAGTGACCGCACGTAGTATATTAGGCTGATGCAGGATTAACGGCAAACCCAAATTGAGAGTATGGATGTGAGTATCAGCAGCGTAAACCGATATAAACATAATGAGAAACATCGGCTGAAAACTTCTGTACCCACAAGCATGCATACGCACAGGAAGAAAATCTACTGAAAATATTCATATTCATGATATGTGTGTATGTGAGATTAGTGCATCTGGAGCCTTTGCCTTCCAGTGCCAGAGGTTGACTTCGAGATGGTTTAAGTTTGTGAATGGAAAGGCTAGCTTTGTTTGTTTGGTTAAGGAGGATTACACCAAGGAGGTAGAAGGTCGAAAGCCTCAATATATGGACTGGGTGGTTTGGTGAGGCATGCAGATTTTAACTGGCAGATCGCTTGTCATAGTGGGTAAGGGTGGAAGGAAAGTAGTTCATTGCCAATCTTTTAGGTAGCCTTAAATACCGGTATTAGTACATTATAGGGGGCTCTGTTTTTTGCAGAGCCTACCAGCCAGGTGGCTTTAGGTGAGTGTGTCTGGGGTATTGTTCAGTCTTCGTGTGGTAAAGTTCAGGATCTTGTCTCGCGAGGAAAATTAATGATTGTGAGACATAAGCAGTTTGTTGGAATAATCTAGTTTACTGTTGAATAGGAATGTTATCAGTCCATTAGTGGGTGAAATACAATTACTGGGCAGATCTTTTGTATATAGATTTCTTTGTACCTAGGTGTGATAGAGGGGGTTCTGATAAGATTCTAGCTGCATTATGAGATTAATTTAGTCTTAGTAAGTTTAGGATTTGTAAAGCACAGTGATGCCCAGAATGGGTGTGCTCACTCTAGGGAAAAAAATAGGAGGACTGACGTAAGAGTAAGGAAGCAGGATTAAACTTTCAATTAAAAAAGCCATATTTACAGATCTTTCCTTAACTGAATATGAGAGGTGATGGGTCGCAGGTGAGCTGGAAATGAATTCCAATGCTTGGCTGGCAGAAAGAAATAATGAACGATCTCCAGCCTGGGAGAGGTGAAAACCTGGGACCTGAAGCTAATGGACATTTGAGGACCATAGAGTTTGTACTGGAAAGTAATGAACAATTTCTTTTGCATGATAAATAAAGGGCCAGAATAAAGGTGAGGTCTATGAACTGTACATAGTGTCAAAGAGAGTTCTTTTCCTGATTTATAGCCATTGAAGGGAAGGCAGATGTTAAGAGACAAACTGTCTTGGATGCATGCCAAGAATGAGGCAACAGCTGAGTTTTGGACCACCTGCAGATGAGAGATACAATATTGGCTAAGACCTATCCATACCAGGCAGTTAGGAAAGGAGCCGTCTAATGCACTGTGTATGTTTTGTTAGGTGGTATTTAAATTGAAGAGCAATCCTCAATCCTATACAGTTAACCGAAGACTTTGCATCTCCTGACGTAGATTGGATTTCTGCAGCCCTGTACTGAGGTGAACACAGGCTGGAACATGTTGGCTGTCATACTTCGCTTGGTGATTTATTTTGCAGAGTCTGGAATCTGTTGTGGTATTTTGTTAGTTTGTGGTGATCGTGTGCTGACGTTACCCATGAAGAAATCGAAAATCCTTTCTCAGGGGTCTCACTGATACTTAGTCCTTTTATTTATTTTTTTAAATATTTTTTATTGTGGCAGTTGCATGTAAATACACATAATACAGTCACATCCGTGATCAAGTGTGCAAAAACAAAGAGCGTAGGGCGGCCGACAATGAAATACACAGCCTTTCGGTCCACAACCCTGAGGGCGGACGGCGTCACAGATTAATAACTCAATGTAGGCTAGATGTCTGTAATCACGATGGACCCAAATAAAGCAATCAAACCACAAGATTTTGTTGGAACAACACAATACAAAACGAAACAATAAAAAACAGCAGCGCTCGTCAGGAAGATCAGTAGGCCAGTTGAGTGGTCCAGTACTAATCGGTCGCAGCGCTTCGCACCTGGTCCATTGATACCCAACACCCTAAAAAAGAACCTCTACACAGGAGATTGACATTGAACGGTCTCGGTAGGGACAAGTCACAAACCCCTCAGCCCACACACAGCGTCTCAGGAACCCCCTCTGGACATAGCCAGCTCTGCCGTTGGAGAGTCACACAGTTCGCCCCGGTAAGTGTTCCAGTGTCCCCATTTCCTGTCCCACACCTTGGGGCAGCCCCTCGCTTTATACACAGTCTTCTCTGATATCATGCATTGGTCCACTGCGGCTACCCAGCCCACCACCAGTGGCCCGTCAGGGGAGCCCCAGCCCATTGCTATGGACCGTTTAACCAGTAGAAACCCCAGTGAGGCCCATTGTAGCTCCGGAGCAGTGAGGTCGTTAGGGCCCCAGATGTTAAGGATGCATTCCCTAGGTGAATCGGGTAGGGGTTTACCCAGGTATCGGCTCATCTTAGACCGGGCGGCCGTCCAGAAGCGCTGTATAACAGGGCACTCCCATAGGATGTGGAAGAAGGTTCCAGGGAGTCCGCAGCCACGGAGGCATAGGGCGTCCGGTCTCCGACCTATCCTAGCCAGTGTGGGGGCCGATATGTACGCTCTGTGTAACACCTTTAGTTGTATCAACCGGAACCTGTGACATATGGCTGATTCTCTCGGAGACATCAGTGCCGATCTCCAGTCATCCTCGTCTAGGGGACCCAGGTCTACCTCCCACTTAGCTCTCAACGGCAAGAAGGAATCAGGGAGATTGTTGCAGAGTTTACGGTAGGTAAGGGAGATGACCTTTTCAGGAAGAGGTTCTGACAGGAGCCTATCTTCTAGAGGGGAGGTGGCGGGTATGGAAGCAAAGTCCGGAAATGCGTCACGCAGGTCATGTGTAATTTACAGGTACCTAAAAAACTCAGTGGGTGCCAGGGAGTGTTTGGCTTGTAGGTCGGCAAAGGACAGCAGCCTGTTTTTGTGAACCAGGTCTCTGACCTCCGAGATCCCAATCGCATCCCACCTGTCGAAGCCCTGGGAGAAGCAGAGGGAACCCAGTCGTTGAGCGGACCATAGAGGCGAGGCCTTGGTTAGTTTGTCTGCCCACCCTAGCTTTTTGTTGGCTATGTGCCAAATCCGCACTGTGTGGGCCATGGGCCCAATGTATCGTGTTCTGGTGGGTTTACTATACAGGGCCCCCAGGTAGCCCTCCCGTCCTGTTTGTTCTCTGTCCAAAAGGAAGGCTGGGTTAAGCGGAGAACCGTGGATCCAGTGGTTGATCACCACAAGTTGAGAGGCCCAGTAGTAGAGACGGAGATTGGGGAGGGCTATTCCCCCGTCGTACCATCCCTGAAACAGCTTACAGAGAGCAATCCGAGCGGCACCGCCATCCCAAAGCAATCCCCGGAGCTCACTCTCCACAGTCGTGAATTACGAGTCCGGAACGGGAAAAGGACAATTCTGGAGGACGTACAGGAAACGGGGAAGCGCCAGCATTTTGAATAATGCCGCCCTGCCCAGGAAAGAGAGCGGGAGCGATCGCCAGTGGGCAACATCGCTATGCAATCTACGCAGTGGGCCTAGTAGGTTGCGGTCGTAGAATTGCGTGGAGTCTGGAGTGATGAAAATACCTAGATAGGTAAAACCGTCCGAGGCCAGCGTAATGGAGAAGCCCCGAGGCAAGCAAGGTGGCGGGCCATGTAGCATGTACAGCACCGACTTGGACCAGTTTATGGCATAGCCGGAGTATTTACCGAAGTTAGTGAGGACGTGGAACAGGCTGTTGATGGAGGACTGTGAGACGATACGTAGATCAGGATATCGTCAGCGTATAGGGAGATTTTATCCACAGTCTCGTCACTCCAACGCAGGCCTCGGATGGAGACATCGGTGTGAACCCAGTGAGCCAGCGGCTCCAGGGTAAGGGCGAACAACAGGGGAGAGAGAGGGCAGCCCTGCCTGGTACCCCGGTGGAGAGGGAATTTCCTAGACGTGAAGTTATTAACTTGGACCTGTCCAAAAAGGTCCGTGTAGAGGAGGCGTACCCAGGCAATAAAGATGGGCCCAAAGCCAAAGCGGCAGAGGACCTCGAACAGGTAGGACCACTCAATTGAGTCAAACGCCATAGCTGCGTCCAGGGATAATATAGCAGCGTCTTGGGAGAGGGAGTGCTGTCGGCTCAGCACATTATGGACCCTATGGAGGTTCAGCGCTGTGTTCCGGCCCGGCAGGAAACCGGACAGGTCATCGTGTATCAGTGAGGGGAGTAGGAGGAGAAGACGGGACGCCAGCAGTTTAGCCAGAAAGCCTGGCTCCCGTGCTGATCAGGGAGATCGGCCGATAGGAACTACAGGCAGTGGGAGGTTTAGTGGGTTTTAGAATGACAGCTATGGAAGCCAACCTTTGGTCCAGGGGAAGCACACCCAGTTCCAGGCTCTCCACAAACATACCCAGGAGGTGGGGGACAATGTCAGCGGCCATCTCCTTCAGAAATTCGATCGGTACTCCGTCCGGGCCCATGGCTTTTCCGGAGTTTACAGCGAAGAGCGCCGAGGTGAGCTCCTCAACTGAAATGTCCGCGTCCAAGGCGTTGGCAGCGGTGTATACCCTTTCGTAGTGAGCGGCAAACACCTCGGCAATGTCCTGGGGGTCAACTACCACCGACCCATCCAGGGCGGCTATGGAAGGTACCCATCTCGTCGCCTGGTCGCGTCGCTCCAGCCATGCGAGCATCTTGCCTGCACAGTCTCCGTGTTCGTAGACCCGGTGGCGAGTGTGAAGCAGACGTGCCTGTGCCTGTTCTTGGGCCAATGCCCTATAGATCAACTGTTGGGTACGGAGACGCGCAGCAGTGGAGTCCGTGGGTGCAGTATTGTGGGATACCTCAAGGCTGATGAGGTCCGATTCTGCCTTCGAGACGAGCTCAGCCTGCTTGCGCAGATGACCTGCTTTAAGGGCTAGTGCCTCACCCTTCACCACCGCTATGTAGGCCTCCCAAAGGGTAACAGCCGAGTCCACTGAGCCAACGTTTTCGTTGAAATAGTGTTCTGTGCATTCCCTCAACGCCTCTCTAATGTCGGGGATCCGTAGGAGCCAGGGATTAATAACGATTGATCCCCGTACTATCTGCCGGTTATATGTTAAGTCCACCATAAGTGGTGAGTGGTCGGATATACCTCGTGGGAGGTGCCGTGGGCGGGTAAAGTGGCCGGTGTCAGCGTTGGGGCAAAATAAATGATCAATTCTCGACATGCTGTTGTGTGCGTTGGAGTAGCGAGTGAAGGATGGCGTGTCTGGAAAGTGAAAGCGCCAAATGTCCGCTAGTCCCAGGGCCCCGGGCAAAGTCAGCCAGGTCAGAGGCCTGACGGTGTGAGCTGTTCTTGGGTCTACGATCCAGGTCGTCGCACATGGTAGTGTTAAAGTCCCCTCCCATTATTAGGGTACCCGGGGGTAGGCCCACCAGTCGAGTACCCAGATCTTTAAGAGAGTCATGCACTAAGGTCGGTGGAAGATATACTGAGACTATGTTTAGTGGGCGTCCCTCCCAGGTGGCCTCTACCACTGCAAAGCGACCTAAAGGGTCAGCCCAACACCGTGAATAGGTAAGTGCAAGAGATTTCCTAACTAAAATCCCGGTGCCCCGGGACCCAGTTGTGAACCCCGCGTGGATCAAAAGCTTATACTCCCCTCTCTGCATTGCCTGGCAAGTATTGCCAATCAGTTGGGTCTCCTGCAACAGGACTAGGTCGGGGGAGTGGCGTCTAAGGAACTGGAGGACCACACTTCGTTTTATTTTGTGACCCAGTCCATTGACGTTCCAGGTGAGGACCGTAAGGGAGCTAGAGAGTCGGTGAGCCATGGCTGTAGGGGTGAAGAGTCTAAATAGTAGGTCGCCTAAACAGGAGCCCCACGGGACAGCCAAAAGTCGGGATGGTATCAAACTGGAAGATAGTCGAGACGTGTGAACCCCGGGTGCCCAACGGCTGTCTAAGAGTGGGACCCTGCAGTACAGGATCTCGGGCGAGCAAGAGAAAGCAACAATGAACCAGTCTGCTGGAAGCTAAGGGAGAAATCAACAATGATAGGTGACCACCGGAAGCTATGCGGAGCACAAAAGTAAACATCATAACAACAACACAATTAACCCAACCACCCCCCCCCCCCCACCCCTCACCCCAACCCCCCACCCTGCTTCCCTGCCCGCGGATTCAGAACTATCCACACCCCAACTCGGCAGAGTGCCTGTCGCCCTCCCACTCATTTTGGGGTTAGCAAGTGAGCCGGCAGTGCCGCTCATCCGACGTAAAGGCAATAGGAATGTAATGCACTAATAGGGGCATGTCATACAATTTATACCACAATAACATAATAGAAAAGCTACTTGTGAGGCAGCTGGTACGGCCCGGGCTCGGCCGGAAGAGAAGATCTCAGGAACCAGTGCAGTGCATAAAGAGGAGGCTCTCCCCCCCGGATCGTTCTCAAACAACAAGGGACCAAATAATGTTCAGCCAGGCCTCCTTGATGGAGACACCTCATTCCGCGTTCTCAAGAGGTCCTGTGAAGAGGTCCTGACTCCCAGGCGGGGGGTCTTCTCTCGTAGGGTCGTCTGGTGCTGTACGATGTCGCGGGGAGCCACCGACTCTGCTCCATCCCTCCAGCCAGTCCCACACCTCCTCTGGCGAGAAGAAGAACCAGGTCTTACCATCGCGTTCTACACATAGTTTCGCCGGGAACAGCATGGAGTATTTAACCCCATTGTCTTGCAGTGCCTTTTTGACCTCCAAGAAGCTGCGGCGCCTCGCCTGCACTCTAACCGTGAAATCCAGAAACATAGAGATGCGAGCATTTTCCAGAAGAAGGGGTGGTCCGGAGCGGGCGGCCTGCAGGATGGCATATCGGTCCCTAAAGTTAAAGACCCTCGCGATGATGGGGCGAGGGGGGGCACCCGGCCTAGGTGCGCCACCCGGGACCCTATGTGCTCTTTCGATAGAGAAGTAGTTTGAGAGGTTTTTCGGCTGAAGGTGAGTCGTGACCAAGCATTCCACAAACAGGTCGGCCGAGGGCGGCTCCATTCGCTCCGGAACTCCCAAGATGCGGATGTTGTTTCGCCTCGCCCTCCCTTCATAGTCGTCGAGTTGCTCGCCCATCTGTTTCTGCTGCTTTTGAAGCTGAGCGACCTGCTGCTGGAGAGTGGAGGTGTCATCAATTAAAGCCGCCGTCTTGACCTCGACATCTTTGACCTTAGTGTCCATTTTACGCAGGTCGGCGCGCAGGAGGGTCACCTCTATGTTCACTGAGTCGATGCGAGTTTCTAGAGAGGAGCGAACACCAGCGATAGCCTCCATTACGTCTTCGAGGGTAAGTGTCTTCGGCCCCTGAGTAGAGGAAGCGAGCTTCGGGTCGGTCGAGGGGGCCGCGTCTTTGTTGTCGACCCTGGCAGCTCAGGAGTTCCTAGTGATCTGTCTTTGAGTAGGGCCACGTGGCCCCTTGCCGTACACCATCCTCTCGGGTATTGGGGCCCCGAGTCCAAGAGGGCGCACCAGAGTCAGTGACGGAGGTGAAGGTCCACACTCTACCAAGGCGTCGGGCGGGCCAGGAGCACACTCTATCGCATCCCCGGGGGACAACCAATCCGGCACTGTCCGCGACGTCCGAGCGTGGGCACAGAGTCGCAGGTCACCTCCCTGGCAGAGGATCCGTGAGGTGTGTTCGGTTCGATCCCGGTGGGTCAACAGGGCTCACGAGGCGACTCCCAGAAAGACCAGGTCCACACCGCGGCGCGGCAATTGTGTCCACTGGGGGCCCTGTGTCGGCAAGCCGCAGGCGGATCTCAGAGAGGAGGGGTTTCCCTCCCAGCGTTGAAGCTAAGACGGAGGCCAGCCGCCAGTCCAGGGTCGGGCCAGGCGGAGGAGCAGGGGCGTCGTGTATGGAGGTGAGGGCGGCACACTACCAGGGGCCTCAAGTCCCATTCACAGCGTCTAACGGATTCGGCAAGGGCAGGGCCAATCCAGGTGGGCATTTCCGGCCCCAGGCCAGCGAGAATCGGGGGACACAGGGCTCCCGGGGTCTAACCCCAGGGCTCCAGGCAAACGTAGCTCACCGGGTGTCCGGTGATCGGCCTCACCCTCACTAGGTCCCCGGCCGTGCGTCCCGATGAAGGGGTCCAACCAGGGTCAGGGACGGCATTTTATGTGGTCAGCCCCAGCAGCAGGGGAGCCGAGCGAGCGAGGATCCGATTGCGGCAGGCCCTGAAGCCGGGGAGTCCCGTAGTTCACTCCCCGACCGGAAGTGACCCCCGCCGCGGCTCTCTCTCCAGGTCGGAGGCCGCTCCAGAGGCCGCCCGGGGGTTCCACCGCGTCGACCCAGGCAGCCAGCAAGTCCAACGAGGGGCACAGGGCAGTGCGGAAAACCTCCGCCGTCCGGGTCAAGTCGCTCCCGGTAGACACAGTGTAGTGGGGCCGCCAGAGCTCCGGGGCGGCCGCCATCTTGCGGGACCAGGGGGGGGATCACCTCTCCCACGGCACAGCGGTCAGCAGGAAGCCCCGATCGGGCCAGCACCACGCCCCGGCGGGCGCACTCTGTTGCGTAGGAGATTCCCTCAAACAGAGGAGGGAATCCCGAGCTCTGGCGGATCAGTGTGTCGAAACCAACAAAGAGGAAATTGGCACAGAAGCTGAAATATAAAAGATCATATTTATTAACCTCAAATGAGTGAGACGACGTCACACAGAAGCCTTAGCAACTGAATGAGGCAGTCTGAGGAGTACAGAAAACTGGGGCTTTTTATATGCTTAGGGTTACATAGTTGCAAACACAACAGTGATGGACAGAATGTGGATCAATTTCACACATTCACCCCAGTCAAAAGATCTGGGCCCAAATCCATCGTTTTTCCACTCCACACCACCCTGGGTTAGAAAATGGCGATATGCAAATCAGCGCTGACCCTGTGCCCCATGGGAACAGTCCAGTCCGAACTACAAAAGCCATGTCCTTCCCAGAACGGAAACAAGCATCCGAGGACCGGCCCGGTTTCGAGGTAACACCTCTCATCAGCCCGGCTAGCTTGACTCCAGTGGTGTGGAGTGCCTGGGACTCACGTCTGAGCATCCCCAGTACACTTGGAGCGGTAATTGCAAACACAACAGTGATGGACAGAATGTGGGTTACATAGTAAGCATAAATGCAAGGGGCAGTCCTGGCTCATGTAAGCATGCAAAATGACTAAGTTGGGCACACAAGATCTACTTGCTCAACAAAGTGGGAGGAGAGTTACTTCTCCATACAGCAGCAAAAATAGCCTGACAGTTATACTAGAGAAGCAGGTGCATTCTACTAGCTAGGCCCTTCTGGGCATGTGCAAAGGGGAAGATGCTAAACATATTTTGTCTCTAGGCAGACTATAAGAGCAGTTAACAGAAAGGTAGGACAGTGCACATGGCAAACAAAATGGCTGCCGGAAATACAAATTGACTTTTACAAAGCGGATAAGATAACTTCTAATTACAGATGGCTTCTGCTAATGCTAACCCATTGCTGCCAATTTACAACAGACGACCGCTTACGCATTAGCTGAAGACATTCCTATGATCACGTAGGAACATAGAAAAATATTTACACATTAATTTTCATAATTTTATCAATATCCTAATTCATTGCTAGGTGGGCATTTTCCTGAGCTATAAGCAGGATTACAAAGAGAACAAAGCATGGGCTCATAATTAGCATTCAGATAGCAGGAGAAAGTAATGACCACTATTACAAATAGAATTATCATTTTTCTAGTCCTAAGCAAAAGCAAATCCTAAAATCATCTAGTAAACACCTTCAGGGCTCCTATGCATTTCAGTGACTATTATATACTCCGGTGAGACAGTGGCGATCCTTATCAATGCTCTCAGGTGAAATGGGAATACCCTTTATCAGAGTACAGACAGAACATTACTTTAAAACGATGCCAGCAGAACAGTAAGAACAGTCACACAAATTTGTTTCTAGTGGACCATTTTGGATGCTAGGGGCGGAGCCACTAGAGGCTATTCTTCTACCATGGCAGTTCAGTCAAATGGGAACATATCCAACACCCACTTTATACAGTGGCACTGGAAACACTTGTAACTATGCCAAAGTCTGTTCTAAGCCTCTTTGCGAGGCTTCTATCGTCCATCAAATCTGCTTCCATTGTCTTCTTCCATGTTGGGCCTCTCAATCCAGGCCTTCCATGAAAATAATGCTTCTCAGTATCTGTTGGAGTGCCCTCCTGGCAAACACTCACAGCTCACTCGAAAGTCTCAATGTCTCAATGCAGTGCACCAGTGTCTCTCCTCTGCGGCAGGCACTACAGATATTGTGCTCTTCGTTGTTCGTGGGCACAGAACATCACATGCAGAACCAGGTACTACTTAAACAGAAAAAGCAATAACATTTCCTGTTCAGCTACATTTTCAGGCTCCAACACTCGTTATTCAATGTCAGAGGACGCTCGGGCTGCTCTTTCATTTTATTTTTCCTTTCAACATGGGTACCACAATGTAGTGCCTTTTGCCAATCTTGGATCCTCCGGTGCACTGCCCTTCCGTTGGAGCAAAGAAAAGGGGGGTGGCCAAAACTCAGGACAAGGGGCTCAAGGGACAGCGTGTTGTCTGAGGTTACCAGCACATGACGGGTAGAAAACTAAAGCCTCAAACCAGCCCTGCCATCAACAACAGGGATGCTTCTCTTTCGCTCTTTTGCACTGAAACTCTGGTTCTGTGGCAAACAGGGCACCAGTTCCTCCTTCTTGTCTGATGTCCAATGCTGTCTGATGGAGCAAGCACGATGCTTTGGAGATGCCATTGATGGCGCGCTGGCGATCGCTGTCCAGCCTTGCTACTTTCTGGATGCTGGGACTGTAGGTCCAAGACGTCTGCCCTTCATCTGTAGCTGTCACTGATGGGAGTTAGGACTCATCTTTATCACCGTTCTGCAGGTTATTATGACTCTTCCTTTTACTCTGGAAGATCCCGCAGAACCTGGAGATATAAAAACTTGACACAGCTGTTAGTTTCCTTCAATTTAGTACAAAAACAATTCATTGTATTTAACAATGGGACTGCAGGCACTTCTAAAATGATTCTTCTTATTTATTTATTTATTTTAATGTCTTGACCCGTGAGGGTATCAGAGTGCTTTACAGGGTATACAAGGTCTACAAACCAACATAAAATGCAGAGATATACTAACACATCTTACCCTTACTCCTACATGTAAATGATTACAATCATAGTCCGCTTCAGTGCTCAGAACTGAGATAGGTGTGAAAGATTTATGTGCTATACCTACATTGTATGCTTTAGGACCATGCTCTCATGTTCTAGGAGCAGCAGGAAAATCAAAAACTGCTAATTTAACAGGTTTTCTTAGCTATATATATGGTGGAGAAGTGTGGCTCACTGGTTAGAGGAGGCAGACCCTGAAGCAGAGGTCAGACCCGGGACCAGGGTTCAATTCCCGACGTGGCAGGGTCTTGAGCCCAAATGTCCACAGACTCGATAATTCTCGCTTCGGTGCCTACTAGAATCACGGGTTCACACTCTGCAACTCTGGGCAATAGCTTGCTTAATCTCCACTACGGCCCCCCCGAGGCGGGATGCCTGGCTTTCACCTTGGGGATGCCCAGTAGGGGTTATCTCACAGGGAAAAAGCCAGGACGGGTTCCCAAAGCAAGCGCCTTGAGACCTTGCGGTGAAAAGGCGCTATATAAGAACCTTTGACATGACATGACATAAAACAATATTTCCTTCAAAATATTTTTTTTTCTAAGGATCACAATGGCATCTTCCCTACGTTCTACTTTGTATCCAAACTATGCAACATCGGTTCTAATAAGGACTGTCAGTTTATTTACACGGACTAGCTAATCAACAAAACTAGCAATGCCCTTGCAACAACTACAATAATGGTGTAATCACCTAAGACTTGTAGAACAAAACTACCCACATCTAATTCCCCTTAAAGATCAAAATAAGGGAAGAACAATCTAGACTACTGAACCTGTCATTGACAGGATGGGCAGTAATAAAACCTATATATTTATTCATTTTATTAATGCTAACAATGTTTAAAACAGTATTACTATAAGTTTTTCTTTCCCAGTGTTATGATGAATGTGCAGCATTTAATAATGGTTTGGTGGTTGTCTTTTTTTTTTCCTTTCTGGTGCATACAGGAAGCTGGCTCTATATAGATGACCCAAAAGAGGTACACTGTGTAAATCCCAACAGAATTACAGAGGCACAAGGACACCCCGAATGCTCGCTTTTGTGGTAGTGTGGGTGAGCATTTACATTGGCATGACACACAGGAGTGTGTCATGTCATGTTTTCACTCATGGCTTGCACTATGTTACGCAGCCTGCAATGGGCATCTATGTGGAATGTGTGTGCTTGCCCCTTAGTCTGGCATAAGAGATGCAGCAGCCCTTTGGGACCCTCTTTAATACTCAGGCCCTATGTACTTGGGGTACCATTTACTACGGACTTGAAGGGGTGCTAGTCCTAAGCCACCTGTAGTATAATTAGACGTCATCTTGTTTTGGTAGCAGGCCTCAGTGCACTGTCAGAGTTGAAAACCAGCATTTAAAAGCTAAAAAAGAGCCTAAAGTGGGGAGATAAGTGCAACAAAAAAACCCTACAGTGCACCAGAACGGGATGAGCATTTTCTCAATTTTCAAATATTCTGATCTGTTTCATAACTTTCTCAACCTGTAATGTCGATGGTACCATTAAACTCTGATTTTAATGAGAATTTTTAGCTGTGGAAGGAAGTAATACACTAGTTGCTTGCTACACAATGGGTGAATTAACTTGGACATTAAAGCGTTCTCATCAATGTTTATATATTTGTAAAATATTTTACCCCCTCAGATCATCTATTCTGTGCTTTGTAAACTCCTGAGATTTATTTGTAATTCATTCAGAGAGTAAACCTGGCCACCTTCCTGACTTTATAAAGCCTCTGACTTATAAAATATTTCTTTACACATTTCTTGACAAATATTCCCCTCTTTTAATATTTTACCTGGTCTACGTGGACGCATTTTAAAAACGTTTTTCTGCACAATTGTTGCTGCGCTATTCAAAAATATTTGTGCTATAAGAATTTGAGAAAAGGAGAGAGCAACATACATATTACCTAGCATTAATTTGTAGCGGAGCTAGCCTCCTTCCCCCATTTTGACTTGAGGAAACCTGAAACAGGTTTCACTTCTGTCAACCCCTATTTGTAGCAACTAGGCATAAACAAAGTTATAGGAGGTACATAGCACTTTTGAGAGAGCTAGAAAAACACATGAATACCCAATTCCCAATCCTTTTCGCAAATGTACAAATAAAACATGAGGGCGAATGAATTCAAACTAAATTGGCTCAGCCCTAGTAAGCATTAGTGCTGTATAAATATGGCAAAGCTTACATATGCAATTGTATCGTGGTATATTCATATGAGGGCATAAAAACGTGCTTTGCCAACAACAAAATGTTATGCAAACCTTTTCTTGGAGCCATGCTATGCTTCTAAATATAGAGCTGACATTTAACTCTTCCAGCTGCTATTCTGTGTGTGTGCGAATGCAACCTTATTCCCGTTTGTCAGTTCCAGAGTTAGGAAAATAACTTCTGCTCATTTTTTATATATATTCTCAATTATAAGCAGTGTACAATATACATGTCTAACAATATAGAAGTCAGCTATTTGTATTATACCTAATGTATGCATTTTCTGAAGCCTAAGGCAGTTTAAAAGCTGCTTTAAAAGGCAAGAATACTGTTTAAATAGTGAAATTTTACCCAATTGCGACTTTGATAAATGGGGCACTTAAAAATGAATATCCTATAATTTCTTTGCATAATATTAATTATCAGAATGTTCATGACATAGCCCAGGAGTAAGACATTGAAAATAATTATATATACCTTCATAAAAATGAGTTTTTTTACGTCTTTGCAGAGTGAAATTTCATATGCAAATGTCCTCATTATGCAGTACAACACAACTTAAATTACATTGTAATGCTAGGAGGTCATAGTATGAGTATTAAGCTTTATAAATATTCAAAACGAATTTAAAAGCAGTTATTATTTTAAATAATTTTTCCATAATTAATAATTATTTTTAATAAAACCAATCATTTTGATAATTCCACATAGGAAAAGCAAGCTGCATCCCTTGCCCATCATTTTAGACGCATTCATTCACAAGCCTAAGCACAGAAGCCTAACTTAAAACATGAAAAACATTTGTGCCACTTTTTTTTAAAATGATTTCTTTTTTAGCAACAGAACCAAGAATATGCTTATAAAAAAAACTATTAAGAATGGAAGTCCCTACCTTAAACGTTTTCCTCATATCTAAAATAATGAACCTGATTTTTGTAACTTTTTTAAAACCGCATTCTGAAATGCAAAATGTTGCCCCGTGTTTAACTGAGAAAGTCCTGGCCGAGTGAACATTCCTGTCTATTCGTGGCCTACAAAATCGACAGCTGTTTGCTTAGCGGCAGTAAAAGCTTTTCTCAGTGTTGAAACGTGAGCACGGTGGCAGTCTATTTAAAACTGAGACATTTCTAGTCTTAAAATGTGTGTGCAGTACAGAAAAATCCAATTTATTCAGATGTGTTTACCTGTTAATATCTAATACAATGTATCTAAGGAAAATGCTTTATAATTGTTAATTTATTACAAAACACACAATTTCGTTTTTGAGGCCTTTTATTCCTATTGAATGTAAATTTTAATGTTATCTTTTAAGCATTTAACAGTTTGTACATGTGCATAATTGCTTACTCGATAAATTAAATAGCAACATATAGCTATTTTAGCATATCATATGGTTAATTTCTGGATTTCTTATTTAATTTTTATTTAATATTAATTAAATGACATTTTCCATAATAAACTGATGTCAACAATGAAAAAATACAAGCATGCATTGAGCTTATTTTAGACATATACAGAAGGGGTCAAACCCTCAGGACACATTATACAGCGCGCTTAATAGCCATTATTTCGTAAATAGCGCAATCACTATTTACTTACAGAAGTTGCACTAATGGGGAAACCACATAGACATTTAAACACACATTTAACCCACAGATCAACACTTAGGACAGAAACAAGGGACAGCCCACAGATTGCACTTAATCCAAACCATTTGTAAATACTAGTTGTAAGTCATATTTACTAGAAACGCTTCTCAATAGTATTCCAAAAGACTAAAAATAGTCCAACAAACTGTTTTATTTACAAGAAGCCAAAATACACTCAATTCACGAGCTTTGGCTGGCAGAAAACCAAAAAAATCGCTCTGCATATCTCCATTCGTAAAATTGCACAGAAAAAGGATCCTTGTATGTATTTTGTCATATTTTAATTCCCTGGGGATACAGAATCACCAAGGAAGAAATATGTTTTTATACCTAAACCTATTTAAATATTCCCTCAAGGGAGCCGGCTAATTTAATTCACATCTTACTATGGTACCTTCAAAAAGCAACACATTCTTCGATGTGTGTTTGAAACAGGCATGCCAAAAATAGTGCAAAATATGCAGTATTATAATCAAAGAAGCTCGTAAAGTACTCTTCGTACGTTGAGCCGTTCAAATATTCTTAGAAGTAGAGAAAAATCTCCTCATTACCTGCCTATATGTATCGCGACAAGTACATTTACATATTCATAGGACGAGTTCAATATTTGGCCAATTCATATACAAATGCCGTAGTAAGCATTTCTAAACTACCTTACTAAATACAAGGCTTCAAACTTACAAGTGCCGTAAAACGGCTCTTACCAAACAAATGGTTGTCCAAATTTTAACTGCCAAGTTCTAAATGACCTAACGGTCTTTTTAAAATACTCACGCCAAAAAGGTTCTCAGTCAGGGGTGACATCATGTGGAGGATCAAAATCAGGAAGATCAGAAATATACTGGGCTGCAGAGACAGAGAATCCCCAGAATCTCCGTGCACAGAGTACCTCCTTAGTAGAGTCCTGTCCTGTCCTCCTCAGTAGATTTATGTCTCCTGACAAGAGCGCTCCCTGAGATAGCCACTTCTCTGATGAGATCCATGTTGGAACGCTAACTGAAGAAATCAAAAATCCTTTCTCAGGGGTCTTACTGATACTTAGTCCTTTTAAACCAACAAAGAAGAAATTGGCACAGAAGCTGAAATATAAAAGATCATATTTATTAACCTCAAATGAGTGAGACTACGTCACACAGAAGCCTTAGCACTGAATGAGGCAGTCTGAGGAGTACAGAAAACTGGGGCTTTTTATATGCTTAGGGTTACATACTAAGCATAAATGCAAGGGGCAGTCCTGGCTCATGTAAGCATGCAAAATGACTAAGTTGGGCATACAATATCTACTTGCTCAACAAAGTGGGAGGAGAGTTACTTCTCCATACACCAGCAAAAATAGCCTGACATTTATTCTAGAGAAGTGGAAGATGCTAAACATAGTTTGTCTCTAGGCAGACTACAAGAGCAGTTAACAGAAAGGTAGTACAGAGCACATGGCAAACAAAATAGCTGCCAGAAATACAAATTGGCTTTCACAAAGCGGATAAGATAACTTCTAATTATAGATGGCTTCTGCTAATGCTAACCCATTGCTGCCAATTTACAACACCCAGATCTTCAATTTGATTGTTTTGTATTTGATGTCAGGCCTCGAAAAATCCTAAAAATGTTACTAGACCTGCAGGTTTAGTGAGTTGAATAATCTACTCGACCTAATTATAATGCTCTTGACCCATACAGTGGTTTCAAATTGTGTGATCCTAGGCAAGTGTTTTAATTCACTGAGGCGCCATTTTCTTCTTTCTCACATGGGATCACCTTCAAATACTCAAGTTCGTATTGTGTGCTTCACAGAAAACTCTTGTTTAGTTTAATAGTCTAAGACTCGCTCCATATATAATACAAATCTTGCCACATATAGGATACACATGACCACTGACTTGCCTCAGTTCATTAACCGCATTGTCATCAGTGCAGGGGGAGGAATATTTCTGAACGCTTGTTTAAAAACTGTCACTTTTAATAAATACATAACTAAAGCATAAATTATCAGTGCACAGTCATTTGCAATCAGCAGATTGTACATTGAAATGCACACAAGGATTGTTTTAAAACTATATAGTGTACTATGTCTGAAATCAAACTTCGGCAAGTATTTGTCATTTGCCATCACCAAGTAAAGTGTTGATGTATTTTGCTCCTATGTAAACTTTGTTTGCATCACACTTCTGAATTACTAAATTGGGTTCTTTCATAATTCCAGATATATTTTAAAATAATTGTACTTTTCGTTTGCAAGCTGTTTAAATGTCATGTTACAAACAAAACTAACAAATGTTTAGCCTTTTGTTTACAATTACCAGATAACTCACTTGACAAAAGGCACTAACTATAATAAGAGAAAGAAAAGTAAAAAACATTTTCCAGGAACAGATAAGCATCAACTGACATTTGACCTCTGTCCTTGAACAGACAGCAAATGTCTCAAGACAAAAACAAGATTTAAGGGCCTCTTTATTGCTCATTCACTTTCTGAATGAACAGTTCACCTGTCCCTTCAAGTTTAAATTAATTTGCCAGCAAGGTCAAGTAAATGCTAAAAATAGCTTGTCCTTCTAAAATCTCACTCAACATTGCAAGTGGATTTTTCGAGGCCTGTGATGTGCGTGATACAATACTGGTGAATGAGAGAAATTCGGTAGAAGAGGAAATTGATATTGCACGTCTGCTTGGGAAGTGTGCACGGAAGGATCGTAGCATGAGTCCATCCACTCTGGAGTAGCACTTGTGTGTGCACATCGTGCTTATCTAAATCACCTTTTATGACCTCTTGTCTGACGATCCTACTATGTCAGTAAGACTGTGCAAGACTTAGTCCATGTACACCCTCTGGATATGCTGACCTTTGTCCTGGCTAGCTCACAGTGTGCCATCTGCATGTCTAAACCTTACAAGGTAACGGATGGTATGTGCAGGCATCCACAGAACATGACAACCTTGACTTCGTAAAGGAATCGTGGAAACAGATTCTACCCCTTCATTAATGACTTGGACATGCCCAAAGGGAGATACAAGACATATTCATATTGGCATTTCAAGCATTTATTGAAGCAATGAGATTACTGTGTAAAATATGTGCACTGCAATGATTAACCGAAGGAAACAAAACAGAGTAATCAGCATTACGAGAATGGTACAGAAAAATAACAGTTCAACCATTGTGCTGTTACATTGATTATATGAATACATATAATTGCATCTATACTCCTACCTTGTGTTTCCTATTCTAATATGCATAGGGCTAGTGGATCTTCCAGAATGACCCAGAGTGTTCTAATTCGCCATTACCTGAGGGTATGTATCATTGGTAAGCCAGCCTCTGTCAGAGAGCATGACACCATCCTTCTCAGGATTGTAACAGGATTCAGCTGGACTGGAATTGCAGCATGGGGTGACCTTGACAGTGCCAGCAAAATGTTCCTCTCTCTAAACAAAGGGCTGGTGGTGTATTTATAATAATCTTCACTTATACTCTCAATGTCCGAGTTCTAGTCTGGTTGATATTGTACGTTCTACTCTTGTAGAATTGTTGCCGAACAGACCGCAGCAAACAACATTTTGCACAGTGAAATTAGTCATGTTACAGAATGTTCAAGGCCCTGATAATTTGCCTATGAAGACTTGTAAATGTAAGGAGGATATTATGAAATACGGGTGCTGAAGCAAATGTGTGTCGAGTCATTTATTTATTTGTATACCTCCAGAATCGACCCCCAAAGGGGTATCTGCGCTTGGACAGGCGGCATGTAGAAAACTATCTGCTGAGAATCAAAAACAAAAGAGAGTAGTCTTGAGCTGCTTCCAGAATTGAAGATGTTCCGAAAATTGTCTCGGATGTAATGGAAGTTCATTCCAATAGCGAGGGTGCAGGTAGGACAGGAACTTCCCGCCCAATCTCGCCTTCCTTATTCAGGGAACCTCAAGAAAGGACTTGGATTCCAAGCGAAGTGACCTCTAAGGCGTATAAGGTATGGATTTGTCAGAAAGATAAGTGGGACCGAGGTTGAGCAGAGCCTTATGTATGATACAGCATACTTTAAACTTCACCCGTTCTCGTATAGGGAGCCAGTGGAGCTGATAGAGATGGGGATGTGAGGCTGTCCTGGAAGGGGCATTAAGGACCAGACGAGCCGCTGTATTCTGGACTATCTGCAGTCTGCTAAGTGAGGACTCATTAGCAGAGACCAACAGACCATTGCAGTTGTCCAGACGGCTTTAAATAAGTGCCTGGGTCAGTGTCTTCCGAGTTGAATCAGGGAGCAAAGGGAAGACTCTGAGCAGCAAATCCAGTGTGTGGAAACAGGAACCAGCTGTCTGAGCAGCGTGCTCCTTCAAAGTAAGGGCCTGTTCCAGGCAAATGCCTAGATTCTTAACACAGGTTTCTGTAGCGGTGGGGGGGGGGGGGGGGTACCCAGATCGGCTGGCCATGATTTAGGGGTCCATAGTAATGGGGCCTCTCCATTGTCTATAAAAGGTGTCAACTATCAACGTGAACATGTAAAATGCTGGTGTTCAGTGCCCGGGGCCTATGTAACCACACAACACCCACTCCTTGTTTTTAAGTTGACTAAAAAGATTCATAAAACATGTACTAAAATAAGTCACTAAAGCTAAGAAAGTCTTCAAAGGACAGCGCTATTTAGTTTTAAAATTAGAATGAAAGCCTAAGTGCATTAAAAAAACTACTTTATAAAAGCGCATAAAAGTAATTTTGTAAGTAAAACATTGCCAAATTAAAATAAAGCTCTGTTCAAAAATGCCCAATTATTTAAATACTCTGAGAAGCATAGGAAACAACGTTGTTGTTCCCAGCTGCTGCAGACTGTTTCTATTGACAACCCTCTCACAAATTCTAATGCACAAACATGGTCAAATCCAGCCCCTTCAGCAGCAACTGAAGATGTGACAGCCATTAGTGCATCCGCAAAGGACGAGCCAGGATCTGAAAATCCAAGTGCCGGGCATCCCAGAAAGGCTCATGATATGTGTTTTGCAGCAGCTGCAATTGCACAGGGCAACTTTGCAGATGAATTTTCAACGGACCCATAGTTTTGACTGGTTGCATCCCAAGGAATATATCCAAGGCATGCTCGAAAGTGCACAGCAAATAGTGGAATATAGTCTGCACACGATGTTACCAGGTAGGCCGAAAGGATAAGACAGTTATCATTAAGTTCCTGAATCATGGGTGCGCCAAAATACTGTATCGTCCTTTCCCGACACAGTAGCCCATTTGGCAGTGCTATCCCTATTTGGCGGCGTGATGGAACATCCATGGAGCAGCAAATAAAATAAAGCTAGTGTCCCGACAATGAGGAACAGGACAAGCAGTAAGCCTCCAAAAATGCTTCCAAGTATGGACCGTATGAAAGATGGAATCACTTCAAAGACAGCCTGGAAGGTACTTAGAAAATCGGAGCCAATTGTTTTAAAAAAGTGTACTACTCCTGCAGTATTTGAGGTGTTTAAAATGCAGTGCACAAGCTCTCCAAAATGGTGTGAGAGGTTAGTGCATAGTAACAAGTGTTTTTTTTTAAAAAAGACCTTGAAATTTGAAAACAAAAAATTTTCAATTCAGATGGTAATGCCACTTCCTTCAGAAAAAAAATGGCTTTCAGTTGGCTTAAACCATCAAAATTCACATTTGAAATTGGAATTGAAGGCCAAATTATTGCTTCCCTGACTGTTCGGGCAGGTGGAAAGAGCACTTGTGTACAATAGTTAACGACCCGGGAAACAGTCACCACGTAGGGTACTCGTGGTTTCATCCCACAGCAGCCTTGGCCGTTCAACATCAAATAACTACTATTCGAAAGCAATTTGAATGCCGGACGAATTACACCTGCCCGGGGAGTTTACTAGAGAATGGCTCAAAGTGTTCTTACAGTCTGTACTTCTAAGAATAACCTCGGTACCTCCATTTCTACGCTAGTAAGTGAAAGGCAGGACCCATGCCTCATGTACAGATCTTTCCCTAAGCGCTTCATGTCTGCCTACTTGATAGTGTTGCTCCAGGCTGCGTCGGCCATTCTGTGAGAGGAGAGGAGAGGGAAGGGAAGGAGAGACGAGGAAGAAAGACACCAGCGCTGAACGCCAGAGCGAGGAGGACATCACTCTGTTTTACCCGAGCCTCCAAGCCTCTGAGCCGGACGCCAAAGTGGGTTGAGCGAGCCGGTAGGCCTCCAGGCGCATGTAGCGCCCGCAGCCTATAAATCCTTGCAGCACTGTAGCTGTGGCTGATGGGCAGGTGCGAGGGGGGCAAGCTGGGAAGAGAACACGTGACACAGTGGAGCCAATTAAGTAAATAAGTAGCGCAAAGCCGGGAAAAGAACTGGGAGACCACCTATCGTTTTCCCCTGCTTTGCTTTGTGTACAGTTTGAGAGAGAGGTGGGGAGCAGGTGAGGGCGCTCCCACTGGCGTTTCCCCTCTCCAATTTGGTACAGGAGCAGAGAGAAGGACTCTGCACTTCACTTTACTTCACTCAAAATTACACCTCGTGAGAGAGGAGGACTCTGCTCTTCTGGGGTGTTCTTTTACTGCCTTTAGTTTCTGTGGTGCTTTTTTGCTGCTGCTGCCCTCCCGCAATTTTCCACTCCACCCTGGTGGGACAAGGGTCCCAGGGGCCACGTTGACACCGCTGTGCAACCCGCGCCATTGAAGGTCTGCACACTCTGGGACTCCAATCCCCAGAGTGCACTGCTGTGCAAAACATCTGCCGCGAGTGAGGGGGAGGCGGGGCCAATGCGCTCATAGCGCAGCCTCTCCCACCGTGACGCAGGACGGAGCACGGACGAAGCCCGGACCAAGGGCGGGCCCGACAGAGGCTGAAGGAGGCTGGGCTGGGCCACCTTATTTGGTTTTTGGACTCGGGAGGAACACTCAGGCGCTAGGTAATGTGAAGCACTTTGTACACAATTGACTCTAACTTGCTGTCTGGTGGATTTACACTGCTATACTAGGGATAACTGGCCATCATTGATTACAATGAGTAAGCAGAGAGGGGTAACCGGGACTTTGGATGCTTTTACCGTAAGGGCTGAGTCGCTCCTTAAGCATGAGATTCAGTTGACAGACAGACGACTGTCCTTGGACCCAGCCACGCTACAGTCTCGTCTGTCGCTGAGGGGCCAAGTTGATTCCAATACATTCTGCCCAGACACAGTGAGCGCATCACCAGTCATAGCTAGTCCTATTATTTTGAGTCCACCCTCGCCACTTCTGGACTCTTCTAACATTGACGCCTCAGGCATGCCCTGCACTAACACTCGGGGACATGCTGCTAAATCTCACAGACACCATAAACCAGCTGTTCAACCAGTCAAAAGGAAGACAAATGCTGTAAACACTGTAAATACTAAGCCCAAACCCAAACCAAAAAATGCCAAAAGTGGGTTACCAACTAGTAGTCTGGAAGTTCACGAGACTGTCAGCACAAACTTTTTCGCGACTCAAGACAGATATTACTCCGGAGAACAGACGTAATGAGGATGATATGGGTACTGCACCTTTGGGACTTGCAATGGAAGCGTTTGAAATAAGGCTGGATTGCATAACGGAGGCAGTTGTCAAGAACTTTGACTTGCTTTGGGGGAAACTAACGCACTTGAACTCTGCCATGAACAAGTTAAGCGGGGGGAAGCTGAATAATGTTTTTACTGATGCGGGGGAGGGGAACCCCATAACACTTATCTGTAGCTGATAGATGTGGTAACAAGTTGCAACCAATTGGTATTGCCCCTCCCATAGACATACCCTTTGCTACCTCGTGTATCTTGTCGAAACCGAGGAGACCATTTTGTGCCTAACCTTACCTCCATTGGGAGAGATAACCAGGTTACATCAAGGTTAGACAATATAAATTATTTAAACTCGGTCGCAGGGAGTGTAAATCGTAACCAGCCCCAGTCTGGTATCACCGAGTTGACCCCATTAAAAACACCAGAGAGCCCCTTAGGGATTTACGCACAAGTCCAAACACCGATGTCCTGAATTTACCACCTGCCTCTAGTCCGTATGTGCTAGTTCTGGCCGGTGTCCCAAATCTCGCTGAGGGTCAGAGGGAGTCCTGGTCAGATCTACGAAATAAATCTGTAGACTGGCTATGCAAACATAAAAACTTCAACCCTTCCTCAATGGATGAAATTATTATGCCAGGGTAGGTTGGCCAATCAAGTAAGAATATTAACGGCGACTGTATTGTTCTCAACTTTCGGAACCTGCAAACGGTCCGCCGTTTACTAACCACCAGAGAGCAGTCCTTCGCCGTCAACACAGATATTTGCGCACTTCCCTTAGGTTATTTCTATAAACCACTAGTTACACCAGTAAGGGATCCTGACATAACTGTTCTGACAGCCAATAGGTTCCATGCACTTTCCAACCTGGACGCTCAGGACTGACATCCACCGTGATGCCCAAAACACAGGTCTATTAGGGGGCCAGATTGGGCACCAGCCCCATATCCCATAAACACACAGATAGGGAAGTGACTTCTAGGGCTAGCAGTGGCACAGATCTGAGCGTCCTAAGCTGGAATGTGGCGGGGGCTTCGAACTAGGCTCGACAATCAGGATTGGTTGCACACAATAAAGGAACATGATATAGTCATGTTCTAGGAGACCTGGGCCTCCGAAAATTTCTATTTTCCTTGCTTCAGTGTGGTAGCCCCAAGTCCCAAAATGGGGAGACCGTCGGGGGGCCTTTTTATTGGGATTAATGTGGTTGCTGGCGGTAGTTTTAAGGCCCTTCCGACCAACAGCCAAAATTATCAAGTTGTGCTTTTTAAAAGGAGAGTTTGTTTTCAACTGGTAAACTTTTATAACAATGACTTTTACTCCGTTCCTAATAAGAACTTCATTGGGCTTTTTGATTTTATTTCAAACTTGGATACCCAGCTCAATATGGGGGGCCCTAATGGGATCTTGTTGGGGGGGGGGGTGATTTTAATGCCAAACTTACTACCAAGGGGTACGATGTGGGGATGAGCAACTCTCGACCATCTACTCGCAGGGGCGCTGAACTGGCTATGTTCCTAAGATCACATAATCTAGTCAATGTCATGGATCTGGTGGGAGGCCACAATGCAACCGGCCGTAAACATCCAACAATCAAGGGAAGGGGATGTTGTTCAACAATAGATTTTGTTTTCATCTCCCCTTCTCTCGAAGACCAATTAAAGGCTGCAGAGGTTATCGCACGGATCATGGGGATCCTAATCCTATCAAAATAGTATTGAGCTCTGCTCCCAGACCCGTGTTTCAGAATGACCGCGGGCCATGAATTTGATCCCCTCTACTGATAACCTAACACTAATATGGAAGGGTGTCGATAGTGGCGAAGTGTTTAAGAAACTAATTAAGGCACATAGGCATCTTATTAACTCCTGCTTGTCATCTCAACCTATACATACTGAGGTAATTCAGGATTTTACTAAAGTTTGTCAAGCCACAAAAACCCTGCTAACAAAACCTGCACTCCCAGCAGGGAGTACTCCTAGATGGTTCGACCAAGAATGTACATTGGCCAAAAGGAATTTACGTAGGGTCTTGTCAGCCAATCCGAGGTATTTTATAGACGTTCATCTGGCAAGGAGGGAACATAATACAACGATTGCGAATAGGAAGAAATTCCTCCTGACTGAACGTTGGGAACCCCTTTCTGAGGCAGCTAGCATAAAAAATGGCAATATCTTTTGGTCCGCAGTACGGGACCTCCGTTCAATGGGCCAGTTATCATCCCCCATCAGCTGTAATATTTCCAGCGAGTCATGGGAAAACCATTTTTCAAAACTTTACGCCACCCCCCCAACCAGAAACAGAACATTACGAGCCCGGTCCACTGGCCACCATAGAGCTAACTGTCATAGAAGTAGAAGAGGTCATCCAACAGAGTATAGGGAACAAAGCACCAGGGCCAGATGGGTTGGCAATGGACTTAATTAAATGGAACACAGACTCTTGGGCACCATTACTTTTGAATGTTTTTAATAGTTTAACTAATACCCGAAACATGGGCTAAGATTATTATAGTCCCAATTTTTAAAAAAGTAGACATGTCCCAGCTGAGTAATTACAGACCAATATCATTGATAGATAACACCCAAAAAATATTGGGGAGAGTTCTCTATAATAGAATTTTAACCTGGACAGAAGAAAATGATATTTTAGAGCCATGCCAGCTAGGCTTCCGGAGCAAGGTGGGCACCTTCGAACAATGCCTCAATCTTAATTTGGTTATTGGGTAATACACCATTGCACGGAAGTCTCCGGTCCATCTGGCATTTATGGATTTGTCCACAGCCTTTGACCTTGTCAATAGTTCAAAGCTGTGGCCAATCCTTCTGGCAAATGTGCTGGATGAGCCGTTGCTAAACTTTTTTAGCGTACCTTCATAAAGATCTCCAGGCACAGGTGAGGATTAGCATGGGTGGAGAGGTTTCGGGAGGTATCAAAGTAGGAAGGGGGGTAAAACAGGGTTGCGTCTTGGCCCCCCTTCTCTTCATTATTTATATTAAAGGGTTGAACAGCTCTTTGAAAACTGTAACCCAAGATGTTCCCATAATCAATGGGAAACCTCTCCCTGTGCTATTTTACACAGATGATGCAGTCCTCATAGGCCGTACTCCAAATTCTCTGCGTATTTTAGTACAAAATGTCGTAAGGTTTATGGATGGCTTGGATCTGTGTGTCAATGTAAACAAATCTTTTTTAATATGTTGTGGTCCTGGGAAGCGAGAGATAAGCTCTATCGCAGTGGATAGCGAAAAACTGACATGTGCTCGTTCATTCCCTTATCTTGGGTTGGTCTTTGCTGCGAACGGCTCCAGTAGTGAGCATTTATCCCATTCCAGGAGCAAGTTCTCAAAGGCCACCAATTCAATTCTGGGTCTCCCCCGTCCTAGGACCACTGGAGCCATCTTAGCTATTCAGAAAATCTATAAACTACAGTGTACTTCTGTGGCCACATATGGGGCTGAGATTTGGGGTATCGCAAACAGTTCATGCATCCAGCAGGAAGAAAATAGGTTTTGTAGGAAACTGCTGAGTATCCCTATCTCTACACCCCAATATATATATATCACAGTGAACTCCATCTTAATTGTATATCTGATTTTATACATGCCTGACCTGCTCTTTTGTTTGGCTATCAGTATGGAAGAACCAGGCTGCCTCCCTTACCCGAGAGATTATTAGCGACTGTCATGTGTGAGAAAGGGATGGATATCCCTTGGTTGAGTGGAGTGCAACACAATTTGCGCAGTATCAACAAGGAACATATTTTCTTAGATCCAAGTACAGTCGAACGTATGTCCAAAAAGGAACTGAGAGATGCCCTTTATTCTTTATACAACAAAGAAAGGATGGATCGAGAATCCACTGAATCTTCTGTACTTAAATATATGTCCACTGTACAGTATTATCACCCTTTGCATATATATCTCACTTTACCTATGAGCCGCTGGGAAAGGAGCCTGTTATTCCGTCTAAGAGCTAGAACTGTCAGATTTGCACTGTGCTTTCCTCTTGGCTACCACCCCAACCTCAATCATACACCATGTACTTGTGATGGGAGAAGTGGTCAATCAATTATAAATGTTTTATTCTTTGTAAATATTATATCAAATACTCTAAGTGGCTTTTAAACCTTTTTTTCAAAAAGAGACGGCCTATTAGTTTGGATGAGGCCTATTTGTGTATAGTAACTCTGGACGATGAAGATTTGATCTTTCGTATAAGCACTTTCCTCAGAATTGCTGTTAGAGCACGTAAGTCCAGGTCTGATCCTTGAGACTCTATTTTGGCATGACTGTAAAATATTTTAATGTTATATATTAGTAATTTATCAATTTGTTATCACCAATGAAGTAATTATAAATCTGTAAATTTAAATTATTAAAACATTGTGTAATATTATTCCGTTGTGTGTTCTCAAACTCTCAGATTGTTATTTTTCTTGTTATGATATTGTGCTTTTATGGCCATCAAGGTATCCGAATAAAGTTTATGAACTGAACTGATAGTGTTGTAAACCATTCTTAAAGGGAAAGCTTGAAATTGGCAGAGAAATAAAGCCATGTATTATTCAATCATCTGATGTGAGTCCCTGCTACAGTGAATGTTAACTTCTCTAGCTTTTCAGTGTGTAACATTGTGTAGTTGGGGTATTTTTGTGCCATGATCTGTTCTTTTGTCAAATTGTATGGCAAAAAATAGACATGTGGCATTGTAATGCTTCCATGGAACACAACCATTTCACAAGTCTGTATAGTCCAGCTCCAAAGCATGATAGATTTAAGTTGTATTTGTCTATGTTGTTAAAGGGCCATGTCACTCTACGGTGTCAATGGCAGATGACACAATGTTACTTAACGAAAATATCCTAGTGGATAATATAGTCGTACCATTGTTCACTACTGTTAAGGAAACATGCATGGCATCTATTAATATGTAATGGCCACACTAACCAACCCTCTGGACTGGAATGCAAAGAATTCTGTGTACCATTCTGAAGCATGTTGTCGAATGTTTCTTCCATGTAATTTTTGAATCGTTGACCGTTCTCAAAACATGCACATTTGGGAATATTTGGTGTGTTTATAGCCTTTATCTTGCCTAAGCCGAGACAAGACATTTGCTGCAGTTTTTTGTTCAGGAAAATCATTTGGCTTGTTATAAGGCATACTTTAAACAAAGCCTCATTGCCCTGATCTTGTCAGTCTTTAGTTCTCAAAACCAATTTTAAAACAACATTGTCTTTCCAAAAGTCATACCCTTGTATTAACAACTAGGAAATAATGGCAGTTGAGTAAATTAGCTGTGTCTCAGTCAGCATATTTTTCTTTGCAGGGAAAGGGAGAAGCTTATTGTAGTAAGAGTCAGGATTTACGGAGTGTTGACCAGAAAAATATCTAAACTTCTGTGCTGATGTCTTGGAGCTATCAATTGGGGTATATAGGGCATTGTCCCCCTTGTGTGTAAATAAATACCACACATGGAGTACTTGCTTTGTGTAAGAAATGGTGTGCATAATGGTAAAAACAGATCAAGTCATCATAATTTGATGTACTACTATCTTCGTTTTCAAATACAGTATAATACTCTAAATTCTCAAGCATTTGTTTTACTGTACAAATATCCCAATCATCGGAGATGTTGCCAGGAGTGATGCAGTCACTCAAAGAAATGTAAAAACATAAGGAATGTTCAATGTCTCTGTTGGTCAAAATATATCATAGGGCACCTTATCCCAAACAAATCCGTCAATTACTTGAACCACTGAGCATTCTGGGAGATAGTGTCCATTTAGAAACAAAAAGAAGACTGCCACCAAACCAGCAAAAAGGAAAAGCAATGAAATGGAAATCTAAATCCAAGGGGTACAAAGTATGTCTTTCTTAGCCAAATTCTAAATGCACAAGTTCCCCGCTGCGGAGGTGGGTCTGATGATTCTGAAGAAAAGTAATCAATGTAGATAAAATAGCCTGATGCTGTTTGTGCAAACGTAGAGGGCTTGTTAAGCTGTGTAGAACTGGTCGAACTCCATTGGTGGTGTATAGTAAACAACTTTGTTGTTTTCTTGCGCTGTTGAAATCTTTGAATTCACACATGTTGATTGTGTTGTATTGGTAGTAGAGAACAGAATGTAATACAACAACAGTGTCAGATGTCCCCTGCTGGGGAGAAGAAACTTTAATGTTGGTTAAAGCTTGTAGCAGGATTTCCTGTAAGGTAGTGAGAGGAGGCAGGCAACTACCCGGGAGCCCTCTTGGCCTACTATGTAGAACCGGCCAGATGGTGTGGTTTGATGAGATCTATAGACACAAATCTCGTGTTTGCTACCAGAAATGGTCAGTAAAATTACAGTCTAGTACCTTCAACAGCCAGGACTGACACAGGCGTAGGATGGCCCGAATACCTTCCAATTCCACAATCCTCTCCTGCAGTAGATCACTGATTCCGGAATACAGCCAGGAGCTACTGGTACTGCCTGCACTTTGCCAGTGGCAGACTGTTTCTGTAGCTCATTGCTTTGCTGGCCTCAGAAGTCATTCAGTTCCTGTAAGACAACCAAACGTTCACTGATATAAAAAGGCATTTCTGCCGCCTCTGTACTAGGACTGTCCAGGTCTGGAAACCACATCTTAACCCCGGAAAAGGACTTTATCGGGAGTTCAACCACTCAAGGATCTTCTTAGCAGAAGGTTTTCGGTACCATCCATACAGGTGTTGGACCCAACTACGACCTGAACCTAATATTGTAGTTGTTAAAGACTACTTTAAGTCATGTTTTTTCTTCTCCACTACCGTGATTCCCTCCGAATGGTATGGCAAGGAATAGTGCACAGTCACACCCAATGTTTCCATGGTGTCTTGGTAATCCCTAGAGGCGAACGCTGGACCCTGGGCTGAATGGAATACAGCTACTGCATATGTCCTGATACAGACTTGACATTTTTTATAACAGTTCGAGTGTGGGCTGATCGCTGTGGCCATAACCATAGGAATCTAGAGCTGAAATCCACTGCTAGCATGATGTATTTAAAAGAGCCAACAGAGTTTTTAGGGACCTGCAGTTCTCCAAATAAACACAAGCCAGAGGATTGTTTACGATCACGAGGGGTGTCTGTGGTAGGCTTCCTGTGGTGGAAACCTTTATTTGCTGACAAATGCTACGTTAAAAGACACAGTCCATTGTCTGTTTGTATAGACCTGGGCACCAGTAGTGTTGCTGCAATAATTACATTGTAGCTGACTCCCCTGCGTGAGCAGATGCTAGACCTTTGTGCTGCTAGAACTAATTCTAACGTGATCTGAATTTGAAATTACTCTATCCTCCACTCCAGGAAGATGAGCAAATGGAATGTTTTGTGCACTTAGCTGGTAGGAGTATTTTGCTGGAAAATGTTTTGGAAAGGGGTGTACAGCACGAAGATGTGACAGCCTTCATAATGTCTCAATCTGTCCTCGTACTGGAATGAGTCACTGCAGCTACGACAGCAGTTTGCACTGTTGCCTTGGCAGATTCATCGGCTGAATTCCCTTCAATGTATATTCCTAAACGTTTTTGGCTCAGTGTGCTGGGCTCGAAAAATCCCCTCGCCCACTTGCATTGTCGGTTCTAGGGAATATTTGCCCCTTCTGGAGCAAATGTGACAAGATGAAAATGAAAGAGCTATAAAAATGCAATTAAATCCTGTTATCTTGTCACATCTGCTGGCTTTTAGAGACAGAGGTCAACATTTATCGTATCCTATTACATTTTTTTTTGTGACTTTAATCAGAGGAGTTTGTAAAATGAACTGTGTGACAATTGAACTGTGCAAAGCATATTAAATGAAAGGCTGTAATAAGTCAGGTTCTTTTCTAACACAACACTGAAATAACAAAGTGAATTGTTCAAACATTTCACATATATTTCACTAGTTATGAAGACCCATTTTTGATAATTCTGTGTTGAATATTTGTATAGGATCAAAACAAATTAGAACACTTTACTTGGTGATGTGCAAATGTTAATTTTTTTTGCTGAAACCCAATTTCTAAAAATTGTTTATGCGCTATTATCAGTAAAACTACATGTTAGTGGGGAGGTTTTGTGGCCATTTCAATGGAAAATATGCGATCTGTAAATGACAATGCACTACCACATCATGCATTGGAAATATATTTATGAAAAATGTGTTTTTAAATATGAACTGGGAATTATTACTGCTCCTGACCAGATGACAATGCTGTTAGTGAACTAAGAGGCAAACCAGGAATTGAGTACCCTTATATATGGGCTAGATTCTTGTTATACATGTAGTAAACATTTGGTCTACTAAATAGACTAGAAAAAAAGTTTTTGTACAGCAGAAATAGGGAACTTGCCTATTTGAAGGTGCTCTCTTATATGATAATAAAGAAAAGGGCGGCTCCTTAAGATAACATATTTGCCTAGGATCACACAATTTGAGACCAGTTCACAGGTCAACTACATTACAGTTAGGTTGAGTAGATTATTCAGGTTACTCTGGTCTAGTAACATTTTTATATTTTTTTAGCCCTGTTGTGTGAATGACATGTGCCTGCGGCAAACTTGCTTTAAGTTTTGCCACCTATCCCGGGAGCTTATGCTTGATAGAGTTCTCTTTAGAATATCTGAATCCATTCTGGCTCCAATGGTAAAGATACTCATGATAAGACTGGACACCATAATACAAATCACACACTAAAAGTGTGGGAAATTCAGGATCAGTATTTCCACGTGCCACAATTAGAGCTTTCAGTTCAGCCAGCTGTGCAGTGTAATCATCTAGACTCTGCGTGAATGTTTTGGGAGGTTGGAATTTTAATTCCTCAATTTGCCCTTTATCTCTGTGCAAGCGGCAGAGTATTGGTAGTTTGTTCGTGGGGAACCATCAGTATAAATTATAAAGGCATATCTATCTAGAGGCATTATTTCACTGGGAAGATGATATTCTTGTTAATATTGTAGGTATGTTTGTGTTTGTAGTGTATAGTCAAAGACCTACTCTACATCTGTTGCAGATAAGTGAGTTGGCCCACTGTATCTATCTTGGATGTAAGGCATTTGCATTGGAAACACTTTCTATCGTGACAGCCTCTAAAGCTGGAATCAGGGTTACCACAATTTCCCTGAGCCAATAATCTTTCTTTCATTACCGTTGTCTGTACACCAGTCAGAATTTCTTCTGCTGGTGCAATACACATTTCTGCATTTGAATATACAGGCAATGTATATGCAATTGGTACAGTGTCACCCTTGCTGAAGTGGCATATATGTATCCTGTGGTCCACGCAACGACATGGATTACCAAGTTTGTTGTGTTTACGTGTGTGTGTGTGTGTGTGTTTTGGAACTAGCATGTCGGCTTGTAATGAACGCAAGATTTGTGTGGGTACTGGTGTCCAATATGTATGTGAGAAGTCTGGATGAATCGGTACATAAAATGGTTGAAACTGTTGTGCATAATCTGGTATATATGTTCTATCAAAGTTCAGAAAACTGATTGTAGCCTTTTTATTGTTGTTGATGGTTGTAAAAGTGCACACCTCTCTAAGAAATGTGTTGCTTTCATTTGACAACTCTTATCCCAAGAGCAGGACACTGACACAGGCAATTTTTTAAAGTAATATTTGTAACCTAATCGAGGAAATCCCAGGATTATATGATATACTCTTTCAAAGTGCGTTGCTAAGTCATCACCTGTTAAGTATGTGTCATCGAAATAGGACAATGCTTTGTTTTCAAAAGCTTGTAACAATTCTGTTATAGGGGCTGAGGACAACCCAGGGCCATTCTTAAATCCTTGTAGCAATCATCAAAATAATTTTTGAGAGCCTAAGGTGGTAAATTAAGTCAGCTACCTCCTATCAGGCACTATGTTTGGCCGAAAAACCCCGTTTGAGATTTCTAACATGGTGTTGTATTTCTTGCGCACTATGTTGCTCATTAGTGCAACACCATGCACATTTTGTACTGCAAAATGTGCGTCTAGCCCTTTTCAATTGTCTACAGCCTAAGACTAAGCGATTTGAATGATCTGGTTTCATTACTGGAAACAACGGATTGTTCATTGGTGAGGTGCAACTTTCTATTACACTCTGGTATTTACGGATTGTGAGTATTTCTCTAACCTATTTGGCTTCATGTTTAATTGAGTATTGTGGTTGCACTTGATGGCTGGACCTTATGGGTATTGTACGGTAAGATGAATCTATGTGGTTGCGGTATAACGCTGGGGCTTGTGCAAGGGTCCACTCCTTGTATGTATGTCCCCATTGGACTTGTCTAACAAACTCAGGTGGATAATCCTTTTCAATCAAGAGAATGTCATAACCAGATAAAAAATTCTCCTAAAAGAGAATGTTTAATAGTTAGAGATATATCGCCCTTCATTTGGATTTGATATTCATACAATTGACTTGAGAAACTTAAGACATCATTACGATGCTGGTTAGTCCGACCTGAAGAAAATAAAAACCTTCTCAGGGGTCTCACTGATACACCTGGTCCTTTTAAACCAACAAAGAAGAGATTGGCACAGAAGCTGTAATATCAAAAGACATGTTTATTAACCTCACATGAGGGAGACTATGTCACACAGTACCCTCAGGCAACTGTAGGAGGCATTCTAAGGAGTACAGAAAAGAGGGGCCTTATATATGCTTAGGTTACGTTAGTCAGCATAAAACTAAGTGGAGGTCCTGGCATTTACCAGCATGCAAAATGACACATGTGTATACAAAATTTGCTTGCTCAACAAAGTGGGAGGAGAGCTATTTCTCCTTACATCAGCACAAATAGCCTTACAGTTCTAACTTAATAGCAGGCGCATTCTACTAGCTAGGCCCCTCTGAGCATGTCAAGGCTCTGGAAGAGGGAGAAAGCACATGGCTAACTAAGATGGCTGCCAAGTCAAAAATGGCTTTCAGCTCATGCTAACAGATCCCTGCAATCTTTAACATATGGTCCTTTTAGCATGAGCTAAAGACATTCCTATGATCTAATAGGAACATAGAAAATATTTTGCACATTTATTCTCATAAATTTATCAATATCCTAATTCATTGCTAGGTGGGTATTTTTCTAAAAATTCCAGTAAGCAGATATATATAAGAATAAGCAGGAGTACAAAGGGAACAGAGCATTGGGTCATAATTAAGGAGAGAGTAATGACTATTATCACAAACAGAATTATCAATTTTTTTCCAGCCCTCAACAAAAAGCAAATCCTAGATCCATCTAGTAAAAACATTGTCAGGGCTCCTATGCATTTAAGTGACCATTGATTTCAATTTCAGAAGAGCGAACAGCACATATCTAATAAAAACATTTTCAATAGACTTTTCCAGTGTTTTGTTTTATGAGGGCTAGAATATCAATCATATTTTTAGGGGGAGGGCAAAGTAACATTTTTCAATTGCTCAGAAAAACGTTATTTGTGTAGAATAAACATTATAAGTAATGCAAATATTAAGGAAGTCAGACAGATTATTACAAAAACAATCCTGGCTCCAAAGGACCAGGAGGACCTCACAGGGTCATAGGAATTAGGACGAGGAGCCGCAAAGGGCTGCACCTCCTCAAAAATGGGATGTCCAAAGGGGTACATTATTAACAAAAAAGAAGTTCTTCGGAAATTGAAGCAGCCATACAACCAGCCAGAGGGGAGTTTTCTCCCTGTGTCCGTTTGAGCCTCACGGGCTGGCTCTTGTTGTTTCCACGGTGGAGCTGAACAACTCGCAAGTCAAGAATCACAGCCCAGTTTCAAGGGAAAAGTTTCTTCTTTCAGGATAGGGCTATCGCCCCCCTTCTCCCCTCTCCCCCCCCGGCCCAGGGCAAATGCCCTCAGCGATCCTGCCCAGTGTCTCAGGCCGTGCACCAGTTTTCTTCACTTCAATCTAACAGGCACCAGAGACACAGCACCTGTACCCTAAACTCATGTCCTTCTCTAACTCCTATATTGCTCTGCTGGCGCCTTGCTCTTTTGTTGGGGCCACAAATTGCATCCAGTGGCCCAGATACTTTTGATCAACAAACAAAAAGGTGCAAACTTGCATTCACTTTGGGACCAGGATTCAGAGGCCTGATGCTGGGATCTCTGAAGCAACCCTTGTTTCAAAAGGGGTCACCTCAAGCAAAGCCTCCTCACAGTTCTGGTCGGTCTGTGACTCTCAGCTGGGCATCAAAAACTTGATCCACGATTCCTCCTTTCTGATTTGTGACCCTGTCTTTTGCCCAAGACAGTGGCAGGGGTACACACTTTATATCCCAGTGCTTCCGCCTTCACTGAGGTCCTAGTTGGCAGCAACGCCTGTGCTGGTTACCTTCACTTTGGCTTCAAGCTGGACTGGTGCTGGATCCCAGGCTGGATCTGATGTCTGGGCCCCTCTGGCAATGGTTGTAAGGTAGCACATATCTATTGGTGGACAGAACAAAAGGTCTTTAGACAAGGCACAGAAATGGTCTATCAACAGAGAGGATAATCTCAGAATACTTCCTAGTCTTGGGGGCGCCCCATACATTAGCAAGGCACCCAAGAACCACTTTCATCTGTGAGAGTACAAAAAACAACAGCCTGGACCTATTGGTAAATATAAAAGGAATGTTTTAGTGAACTGACGAGTAATAAGTCACCCAATCCCAAGCAGCCAAGGAAGTCTGTGTTCATTTACTAAATTCTGAGGAAAAGAGAAAAACAATACAGACATACTCTAAATACTTACATTGGTGCATTCCTACATTACTAATCTGAAGACCCTCAAGAAAAAGGAAATGTTCTACACTTTTACTTATATACTTTATATCACTTGTACAGGACTGCAGACAGTTCTAAAATGATTTCTCTTAATAAAAGCACCTACATTGTATGCTTAGGACCATGCTCATGTTTTAGGAGCAGCAGGAAAATCTAAAACTGCAAATTTAACAGGGATTCTTATTACATAAAGAACTAAAAGAAAACAAACTTCAACATAGTGGGTACATTTTCTCCAGCAGAACATGTTGTGACAAACTCCTATAAAACAATATTTTCTTCAAAAATATTTACTAAGGATCACATGGGCGTCTTTCCTGCGTTCTACTTTTCACAATCAAAACTATGCAACCTCCGCTCTAATAAGAACTATTAGTTTATTTACACGGACTAGCTAATAATTATGGTGTTGTCACCTGAGAATTTTAGAACAAAAACTGCCCACATCTAGTTCCCCTTAAAGATTAAATAAGGGAACCGCAATCTAGACTACTCATCCTTTCATAAAAAAAATCAGACAGGATGGGAAGTAACATAGCATATATATTGTATTCATTGTATTAATGCTAACAATTTTTAAAACCGTATTACTGAATAGCCAATTAAATGTCTCATAGCTAATTCACAGACAGCTTAGACAGGCTCAAAGAAAAGTAAGAAAAAGAGAGAAAAAACATAAATGTGCCTACCCTTAATTTGTAGAGGAGCTAGCCTCCTCCCATTTTGACAGTAGGAAACCCTGAAACAGGTTTCACTTCTGTCAACACTATAATCATCCACATTTGTAAAGCGCGAGCCATCACCCGTTAGGGTCTCTAGGCGCTGGGGGCCGTTGGGAAGATTAAGCAAGCTATTGCCCAGAGTCACATGGTGCCGGGCTAAACTGCCGCTGGCCCCGGGGATCGAACCGTGATCCCCAGATTCCGGAGTCAGTCACCCTGGCCGCGGCGCCACACCTCACTATCAACCCCTATTTGTAGTAACTGGGCATAAACAAACTTGATGGAGGTAAATAACCCAATGAGCTAGCTAGAAACATTAATAACCAACCACGAATCCCTTTAGCAAGTATACTAATTAGACAATGAGGGCACATGAAGTCAAACTAAATCCCATTGCCTCCGCCCTTGCACAGTAATCTTCAAACTAAAAGCATTAATGCTGTATACATGGCAGAGCTATCTGTTAATCATAGCTCACATATACCATTATATTGCCTTCTGATCATATGAGTGCATAAAAACTTGCTTTTGCCAAAACAAAATTAAGCAAAACTTCTTTTTCTCGCCCTGCGCTGTCACCTCGTCTTTCAAAAAGTTTCAGAGGTCAAAATGTCAAAGGCAAACCTTGTTCTGAGCCCTGCTAGGCGTCTAAATGTAGAACTCAACCTTTACCCCTTTACCAGCTGTCCTATTTTGTATGCAAGGGTTTCCATGCTGCTTTTCCAATTCAAAGTGACTATGAAGAATCACAGCTGAAAGGCAGTCCTGTTATTCCTGTTTCCCAGTAATTTAGAGGTATGCTTAATAACTTCTGCTGGTTTTTATATTCATTTTCAATTGTGAGCAGTCTGTGTTATACTTTTCTAGCAGTACAGAGGTCAGCTATTTGTTTTATACTTAAATGTTTGCATTTACTGAAGCATAAGAGCAGTTTGAAAGCTGCTCTGAGTGGCAGAACTGCTTTTAAATAGTGAATTTTGCCCAATTTCGACTTTGATGTTTGGGGCACTTAAAAATGAATATCCTACAATGTTTTTACATAATAGTTATACCCAGATTGTCCTCTACATATCCCAGAGATGGGGATTCAGAAATATATACGGTAAATGAGTTTTGTACGCCTGGGTAAAGTGACATTTCTCATGTAAGTTTCCCCCCATTGTGATAAAGCGCCGCTTAAATTCAACTATGATGCTAGGAATTCACAGTATGATGATTAGACTTTATAAAGATCAAAAAACGAATCTAATGCACTTATTTTTAAATATATATTTTTTTCATATAATAAAAAAAAATAACTCCAACCCTGTTGATTGTTCCACATATGAAAAGCAAGCTTCATCCCTTCCCTATCATATATAAACTCATTCATTTATAACCCTAAGCACAGAAGCCGAACTTGAAACTTTTTAAAGGACAGTTCTTATTTAACATCAGAATCTCTGATTTGGTTATGCCAAAAGGCATTAATAAAGGAAAATCCCTACTTTCAATCTGTTAACTTTTGTCCAAAATAATGAAACTGTATTTCTAATTTTGAAAACAGCAGTCTGAAATGCAGGGTTTTATACTGTGTTTGCACTGACTTAAGATTTAGTGCACTTTAGCATTCCTTGCTGTGGCCTGCAATCAGAAATAGCCATATGCTATTTATGCAGCTGTTGTTTGACCAAAGCGATACCAAAGGGGATGATGGACGGAGAGTTGGAGCAAATCAAAACAAGCATCCTGGGACCGTTTTCTGGCTAATCAGCCGTCATCCGCCAGGCTAGCTTTAATCCAGTGGCAAAGTGAGCAAGGGACCCAACTCTGGGCAAACCCTGCCAACTTAGGGCGAAGAAAGCGATACCAAAGGGGATGATGGACGGAGCGTTGGAGCAAATCAAACACTTACCCCCAGTCAACTGATCTGGGTTTAATCCATCATCATTCTTTAGCTCAATCCACCACCCCAGTTCAGACATGGCCATATGCAAATCTGGCTGACCCTGTGCCTCATGGAAACAGTCCAGCCCGAACTGCCAAGTCATGTCTTCCCTGGACCGGAACTAAGCATCCTGGGACCGGTTTATGGCTAATCAGCCGTCATCTGCAAGAATAGCTTGAATCCAGTGGCAAAGTGAGCAAGGGACTCATGTCTAGGCAAACCCTGCCAACTTAGGGCGAACAAAGCAAAACCAAAGGGGATGATGGACGGAGCGTTGGAGCAAATCAAACACTCACCCCCAGTCAACTGATCTGGGTTTAATCTATCATCATTCTTTAGCTCACTCCACCACCCCAGTTCAGACATGGCCATATGCAAATCAGTATGACCCTGTGCTTCATGGGAACAGTCCAGCCCGAACTGCCAAGCCATTTCTTCACTGGACCGGAAACAAGCATCCTGGGACTTGTTTCTGGCTAATCAGCCGTCATCAGCCATGCTAGCTTGAATCCCGTGGCAAAGTGAGCAAGGGACCAGCAGGCGTCGAATTCTCACGCCTTTCTCAGGAAAAAAAGCTTTTTTTCTGTATTTGTAATACCCTAACAGAGTTAAATCCCCATTTGTTTTGTCAAACAGCTTCTTCTCAAGGAGACAGTTTAAACACAGCTGTTGGAAAGCTTTTTTTTCTCCAGTGCTGAAAGTAAGCACCTCACAGTCTATTTAAAAACTGAGGCATTTCAAAGCAATCAAATCTATTGTTCTCTGTGTATTTAGTTCAGCAACAACCAAATTCACTCAGATGTGAATGCCTTTTAATATGTAATACAATGTATCTAAGGAAAATGCTGTAACATTTTGTATGTTAGTCATAATTATTACAAAGTACACAATTTCGTTTTTGAGGCCTATTTTATTCCTATTGAATGTGAATTCTATTTTTATCTTTAGCATTGTGGCAATTTGCACTTATGTATAGTGTCTTACTTTGTCAAATTTAACGGTAGCGTGCAGCTATTTAGCATATGTTACATAATTTGTTTCTGGATTTTTTATTTATTAGTAAAGGACATTTTGCATAACCGAATGATGACAGCAAAAAAATAAACACATTGAGCTCATTCCCGACATTTACAGAAGGGGGTCATACACTCAGATCACACAATACAGCACGCTTAAGGCTAGTCATTCTTGCACAAAGAGCGCAATCGCTATTTACTAACACAATGCCACCGATGTCAAATCACGTAGACATTTAAACACACGATTAGCCCACAAGCCAACACTTAGGACAAAACAAAAGACAGCCCACAGACTGTACTGAAACCAAACTGTTTGTAAATACTAATTGTAAGTCCTATTTACCAGAAAAGCTTCTCAAAAGTAGCCCAAAAGACTGCACACAAAAAAAGAAACAGCCCAAAGACTGTTCAATTTTCAAGAAGCCAAAATACACCAAATTCACTAGTTTTGGCTGGCAGAACACAAATAAAACGCTCTGCATATCTCCACTTATAAAAGTGCACAGAATAGGATCCTTTTTATATACATATTTTTAATTCCATGGGGTATGTAGTCACCAAGGAAGAAATACGTTTTTTTTTTAATCCTAAACCAATTTAGGTGTCCCCTCTAGGATAGCCGGCTGATTTGGTTCAAATCCCATTATGGTACCTCCAAAAAGCGACACATTCTTCGATGTGCGCTTGAAACAGGCATGCCCAAAAATATTGCAGAATATACAATATTATACAGCAGTGGCACTTAGAGAAAAATCTCTTCGTTACCTGCCTACACAAATTGCAATTCATATATTTCCATATCCCATAATCTTTGGCCTAAACCAAAACAAATCACGTCTACGACTTTTCCAAAGCTCTCAAAGCACAAATCTCCAACCTCTCACTGCCAAGTTCTGAATGACCTAATAGTCGTTTTTAGAATACTCACGCCAAAAATGTTCTCCGTCAGGAGCGGTAAACATTTTGGAGGATCAAACCAGGAAGATCAGAAATATACTTTGCTGCAGAGACCGAGAATCTCTGTGCACAGGGTACCTCCTTAGTAGAGTCCTGTCCTGTCCTCCTCCGTAGATTCATGTCTCCTGTCAAGATCACTCCCTAGCTGCTTCTCTGATGAGCCCCACATTGAGCGCAATTTGAAGAAAATAGAAATCTTCTCAGGGGTCTAACGATACACCTGGTCCTTTTAAACCAACAAAGAAGAGATGCGCACAGAAGCTGTAATATCAAAAGACATATTTATTAACCTCACATGAGGGAGACTACGTCACACAGAACCCTCAGGCAACTGTAGGAGGCATTCTAAGGAGTACAGAAAACAGGGGCCTTATATATGCTTAGGGAACATTACTCAGCATAAAACGAAGGGGAGGTCCTGGCATGTACCAGCATGCAAAATGAATAATATGGGTATACAAAATGTGCTTGCTCAATACAGTGGGATAAGAGATATTTCTCCTTACATCAGAAAGACAGTTATAATATAAGAGCAGGTGCATTCTACTAGCTAGGCCCCTCTGAGCATGTGCAAGGCTCTGGAAGAGGGAGAAAGCACATGGCTAACTAAGATGGCTGCCATGTAAAAAATGGCTTTCAGCTCATGCTAACAGATCCCTGCAATCTTTAACAGACCGACGGATCACGATGTGACCACCGGGCTGGCAGGCGGAAAATCTTTGGGGGCATGCTGCAACCATGGTAAAAGGCTACAGTATATGCAGACACCGTGCAGTACCTCCTGCACGTCCTTGCACGACATTGTGCCATGTACTATGTCGTGCATGGCCCACGGGGCATTGATTTGAGTGGGGGCACTACGTGTCCCAGGGCCACTTTTCAGTGGCCTATGATGGCTGCAGGCTCTGTTTGGGGCCCTCCTATTTCTTTCCAACAACCTTGCCGCCATGAAAAAAGCTGTCAGAAAGGCATATTGTAATCCTGATGGCAGTGCCTGCCTTGGGATCGCCACCATTCAGGGACGTGCTCTGACAACCGCTCCGTCTGGATATATGATCCTGGCGGAGCCAGCGGTCTTGCGTCTGACAGCTTAGGGCCTGGCCACCAGTATCTAAATGTTATGTTAAGTGTATTTTATAAAGCGCACTGACACCGAAGCTTCCTGGCGCTGATAGACAGAACAGATGGGGGGAAGCAGAGATGACAAGATCTAGCCAGAGATGGGGAAAAGATGGGTTTTTAACATTTTTCTAAAGTTCGGGAGGAAGGGGGAGGATTTGATAGAGAGAGGGAGGAGGTTCCAAAGCACAGGAGCCAAATGGGAGAAACGGCGGCCGCCGAATCTCTTAGTTTTGCTCTTGGGGATGATCAGCAGATCGCGGTGGGCAGATCGAAGATTGCGTGTGGGGCAGTGAGGGTGAATGAGGGATTTTAAGAAAGCGGGACCGTGAAGTGGTTTAAAAGTGAGGCAAGCCACCTTAAAGGCGACCCTTTGATCGACTGGGAGCCAATGAAGGCTCATGAGCAAAGGCTTAGCTGATTGCCATCTGGGGGTTCCATGAATCAAGCGGGCCGCTTGATTCTGGACGACTTGAAGGCGTTGTATCAGAAATTGCGGTAAACCATGGTAGATGGCATTAGAGAAGTCCAGACGGGAAAGTACCAGTGAAATAACAGTTTGGGTGAGTGCCGCCGGGGGAAGAAGGTGACGAACTTTGCGAATCCTCCGAAGTCGATACATACAGGAGGAAATCACCGCTCCAACTTGAGCCTTGAGGGAGAGCTCGGTGTCAATGATGACACCCAGACTCTTTACTGTTTTTACTGGGGTAGGGGGAGATCCAAACTCTGGCGGCCAGACTGTGGGCCCCAGTAGGCGTGGCTGAGCCCTGGGAGGAGGAGCTCGGTTTTACCGGGGTTCAGTTTCAATTGGTTCTGGTTCATCCAGAGTTGGATGTGGATCATGGCTCCATGGAAAGTTTTGATGGCATGTGGGGAGTTGAGAGAGAAGATGATTTGTAGGTCGTCAGCATAGTTATAGGTGACGATATCCCATTTTGAAAGTGACTGAATTAGTGGCCGGAGATAGAGATTAAAAAGGAGCGGGGAAAGGGAAGAACCCTGAGGGACACCACAGGACGTGGGCCTTTGTTTGGCGGTGTAGGGACCTAGGCGGACCGCCTGTGTTCTTCCCGTGAGGAAGGATTTGACCCACTCAAGAGCAACGCCCTGGATGCCCGCCTGCTCGACACGGCGGAAAAGGATGTTATGATCCACCGTGTCGAACGCGGCGGACAGTCAGTGCGGATGTGCGGGGTAAATATCTACCCCGCACACCTTTCACTTTGTCTTAAATTCGCCGGTTTCTAAATATCTACCCTGCATGTGGTCGGTGCTCAGCCGAGTTAGGTGCTGAGTCTCACGGACCCGGGCGGTGCAACATTGCAGCGTCCGTCTTAGGTGGGAGGCCTACATGTTCGCAGTCTAGCCGCCAGCATAAAAGGAGCAAGCTGGGGTAGGCGCGAGACTTTGCTGTTTTCCTCCTGAGGCGGAAACCGGGAGATGTGCTGTGTGCCCTACTGTTAATTTGTTTGTGACTCCTTTGTGTGCCACTCACTCTAAATACCTTGTTTTAAGCTCACCTTTCACTTTGTCGTAAATTCACCGGTTTCTAAATATCTACCCCGCATGTGGTCGGTGCCCAGCCGAGTTAGGTGCTGAGTCTCACGGAACCGGGCGGTGGAACATTGCAGCGGCCATCTTAGGTGGGAGGCCATCACGTTCGCAGTCTAGTCGCCAGCATAAAAGGAGCAAGCTAGGGTAGGCGCAAGACTTTGCTGTTTTCCTCCTGAGGCGGAAGCTGGAGATGTGCTGTGTGCCCTACTGTTAATTTGTTTGTGACTCCTTTGTGTGCCACTCGCTCTAAATACCTTGTTATAAGCTCACCTTTCACTTTGTCTTAAATGCGCCAGTATCTAAATATCTACCCCGCATGTGGTCGGTGCTGAGTCTCACGGACCCGGGCGGTGGAACATTGCAGCGGCCATCTTAGGTGGGAGGCCATCATGTTCGCAGTCTAGTCTCCAGCATAAAAGGAGACGGACATGCCTCCGCGCAGCGGTCGCGCCATCTTCGCGCCATCTTCGCGCCGGAGTCGCGCCCGTCTGCGCCCATCTGCGCCGAGGAAGCGCCAGGGACAAGGGAGGCTGGCGCTATACACATCCACGCCCTAGTATGTCCTCTCTATTCCTTATAGGAGCTACAGGCATTAAAACCCCTCTGGCAGCCCTGTCATCATGCGTCCCTTCCAGAGATGCTGCTCGGTGCTTTTTAGTGTAGTTGCACCAAGAAAGGAAGTTTCTCCACCACTTCAGTCCCTATAAAAAAGCAGCCCACGCCTAAGAAGCTAGACCCTCCCTCACTGAGTAAGGAAACTAGTTTCCTCATCAACGCACAGTCCCTAGTTAAGAACAATATTGCGTTCAGGGATTTTATCTCTGAAAGACAACCCTCATGGGCTTTTATCACTGAAACTTGGGCATCTGAATTCACAGAGCCCGAGCTTGTAAATGCCATCCCCAAGGGATATGCCCCAGCAAGAATGGATAGAGTGGGTCGTAGGGGGGGGTGGACTGGGCATATTGTATAAAAGTTCTATAAAATGCCGGACTGAGCTCCTCCCCTCCCCTCTGGATTCCTTTCAGGCCATGTATTTTTCTCTTAAATCCTCTCCTACTGTTTCCTTTTCTGGCCTCCTGATTTACAGATCCCCGGGCCCTAGATCTGCATTCAGTCATGACTTACTGAAAATCTTTGAACCGTATATCGACAGACCTAATATGACCATCTTAGGAGACTTTAATTTCCATTTGGAAAATATAAACTCTGGTGATACCTCTCTTTTGGTAGACTCTTTGGCCTCCTGTGGATTGCCACAAAGAGTGCGAAGCCCCACCCACTCAGCTGGACATATACTGGATGGGGTGTTCACAAACGACTCTAGGCTAGCAATAGGTTCCCCTTTTCCCCTCTCATGGTCAGATCATATGACCGTCCCACTTGAACTTACATTCCACCATCCTTCTGTGTCCCTATCGGACCGTAGTAAGTGGGAATCGAAAAGGAATTATAGGGGAATTAATAATGAGGCACTTGCACCTTTCATGTCCAGTCTCCGGACTTCTGTGATGAGGGACACCAACACGGCTGCCCTTGATCTTTTTAATACCATTGTGAGCGCCGTTGATACTCTTGCCCCTGTCAAACAGCACTATTCCGCTAGCAAACGACCTTCCGCTCCCTGGTTCTCAGACACCCTCAGACTGCTAAGGCAGGGCTGTAGGAAACAAGAGAGACTTTAGCGGTTGCATCTTGATCCGAGGGAGAAGGAAAAACATAAAAGCCTCCTTAAGGGGTACAAAGCAGCGGTGATTGCGGAAAAAAATGCCCACTTTGTTAAGTTGACGACTTCCCTTACCTCTCCTAGTGAACTGTTTAAGACCATAGATTCTCTGTCCACCCTCCAGTCACCAGACCCTATAGTGGCTTCCCAGGAACTGTGCGACCAGATCTCCACTTTCTTTCACACTAAGATAGTGGATATTTATACCGCCCTGGAGACGCTAAATTTAGATCTAGAGGCCTCAGCTTCCCCGATGGATCCTACAGCTGAAGGCCAAGCTAATGGACTTTGTAGTAACTTTTCTAATTTTCCCCCTCTCACCTTTGAACAACTGAATCTGCTTCTGGATAAGCTCAAATCTGGATCCCCTTTTGACCCCTGTCCTTTGAAGATTCTTAAAGAGTGCAGGGAGGTAGTGCTGCCCCCTCTTTTGGAGGTGATGAACTTAGCAATCTCCGAAGGTACCTTTCCTGCCTCTTGGAAAATGGCGATTGTCAAGCCCCTCCTAAAAAAGGCTTCTTTAGATCCTGTGATCCTGAAGAACTTTCGTCCCATATCCCTGCTTCCTGCCCCCGCTAAGATGCTCGAGGCCCATCTCAACCATCATCTGAGTGCCTTCCTGGATAACTCCAGCCTGCTGGATCCCTCTCAGCATGGCTTCAGGAGGGCACACAGTACTGAGTCCGCTCTCAAAGTGGTTATCAATAACATCCGCACTAAGGTCGACAGTGGCCAGACCACCCTTCTGGTACTGTTCGACCTGACAGCTGCGTTTGATACCCTGTCCCTCTCCATTCTGGCTACTCGCCTTAGGGAGATGGGAGTGAATGGATCAGGACTGAGCCTCCTAACATCTTCTCTCAACCAACGAAAACAAAGGGTTAAGCTGGGTGACTTCCTTTCCCCCGTTAAGCCTGTGCAGTGTGGGGTTCCTGAAGGCTCGTCCTTGAGCCCCACGCTCTTTAACATCTATGTGGCCCCACTCGCCAGTAAGATCATTCGGGTTGGAAGTGTTGTCATACGCTGACGACACCCAGATCATGGTCTCCCTCTCCCAACCGGTGAGTACCACCGCCCTTAAGTTCAGGAATTGTATGGAAGCAGTCTCGTGCTGGATGATTCAGAATTTCCTGAAATTAAATGGGGAGAAAACCGAAGTGCTTATCTTCGGGGGCAAACAGGAGATCTGGTCGAGCGATTGGTGGCCCTCTGCTCTTGGAGCCTGTCCTCTGCCCTCCCCCTCTGCTCGCAACTGGGGTGTAATGTTGGACACCGCGCTCTCCTTCGACAAGCAAGTCAGTAGGACGGTTTCAACCTGTTGTGGTGTTATTAGAATCTTGAGAAAGATTACACACTATCTCACCCCGGAAGCTCGAAAGCAGGTTACGTTGGCCCTCGTCTCCTCAAGGATAAACTACTGCAACGCACTATACTTAGGCATAAATAAAAAGCTGATTCAACGCCTACAAATAGTGCAAAATGCGGCGGCCAGGTTTGTCGTTGACGCCCAAGACTTTCATCAGGCTCCCTAATAAGGAAAGACCTTCACTGGCTTCCAAACCAGTCCAAGATAAACTTTAAGATCTTATGCCTCACCCACAGCGCCCTGCATGGGTTTGGAGCAGAAGATATTAGGTCCCTTGTGTCCTTCTATGCGCCCAGCAGGGCTCTACGTTTCACCAATAGGAAACTTTTGTCTGTCCCTCGAGTTTTCAAAGCCAGATGGGGAGGGAGGGCCTTACCTCCCTCGCTCCAAGACTGTGGAACTCGCTTCCCGCTGAGCTAAAAGGGCAAACATCGCTCGCGCTTTTTCATAGAGCATTAAAAACCTGGCTTTTCTCAGAAGCCTACCAGTAGTCGGCGCATCTTCTCACATCACTAGCAGCTGTACCATCCTTTAAGCGCCTTGACGCCCTTGGGCTAAGTTGCTCTCTATAAATTTTCATTCATTCAGTCAGACCCCCACTGATGGTCTGTCGACGGCCTGACTGTCACCATTGTAATGAGGTCCTTAATTCTCTGGTCTGGTGTTTCCACCAAGACGTAGTCCTTTGCTGATACTGCCACCAGACACTCCATACGATTCTGGCAAATTATTGTGACTTCTGCTGCGTTGTCCAGCAGAGTCCGAGCCCACTCCCCATTCAGAAACAGAGTCCTCGTATGTGTGGCATGCTTAACTTTAATCCCATGAAATCAGTGAAATCCGAAGAACCTAGGTAAAGTTGGTACAGAAAACAATAGTCCTACCAAACATTCAAGATAATTTAATCAATTAACATATCCGTGTTCAATTCCAATAAATCCAAAACAACTATCTAAAGTATATATTGATAATCAACAATATTCATACACTATTTACACATTGGTCGCTCCAGTGAACATAACAATGTGCTCAGAAAGGGTGCTTGTGCATGAATTTTTACGAAAGGAAAGAAAGGAGACAGCCCCTTAGCAAATACAGTTTATATACGATAAAGCCTGTCTGGAAAACATATTACATACTAAAAGTATTCTTCCAATAAACAATAGACATTCATTAAATCAACGTACCCTTGCTGTGGACAAGCTGTCCAATCAAGGCAGTACAATATGCTGATGTATCGACCCTAGAGGGTAACTATGAGCCTCTTCTTTTTTTTTTTTTTTTTTTTTATTCAAATCGTTTTTATTGAAGAAAAGGAAAAGGCATACAATAAGGCATCAAATACAAGAATTAGATCAAATGCGCTGTTTGATAATACAATACAAAACTGAAATAAATCTAAAATACAAGAATCTGTTGATGCCTGGAGGCAGAACTACATGGAGACGTAGAAAACAAAATGAAATGAAATAAAAAATAAAATAAATGTACAGGTATATGCAGATATAAGCTGTCAACGGTAGGTCAGGCACAGGGGACCGTTACATGTAAGCGAGACAGAATAGTAAGTGGGTCATACACTAGGTTACTCATCTACATTGGAACAAAGCATGCTATACACTAGTACCGTATAAGGTTACAGCATTAAGAGATATATCACGGGGGATCAAAATGAAAAGAGGTTGCGTCAAGTGATTTCCAGAGTCTCTTGTTGGAGGATCGCCAAGGGGAAGCGTGCAACGCCGGGTTGTCAGCTCCTCTCAGGAAGGATAGCCAGTCCTGCCAGATTTTAAAGCAGACCTCTGACGCGTTTTTCCATTTAAATAAACCACTTTCCACGCCAGTGTGAGCATCAAGTCTAGTAGCTGGCGATCCTGTGCATTTGGCAATTTCGGTTCAAGGGCCCCCAATATGACATATACAAATTCCCTCACAGGTTGCACCTTGAAAACATGTATACAATCAAAGATTTTCCCCCAGTAGGTTTGTAGGGAGGGGCAGTGGAAAAGCATATGGGCTAGGTCACCAGTTCCAGACTGGCAATTCCAACAAGTGGGGCTATCTCGTAATTGGCATTTAAATAGTCTATCCGGGGTCCAGAATGTCCTATTCAGTAACATGTATTTTGTCTGGGAGAGGATTGGGGATACCTTATTAGAGAAGGCAGTTCTATGAATTGTGTCCCAGTCAAGCACAATGCCCGTGGAGTTGGGTTCTGTTTCCCACTTGAGTTCAACTTGTCTGTGTGATTTCCTAGGTAGAGGGAGGAGCAGTTTGTACACTTTAGATACAAAGTGGCCAGCCGTTAGGAGTCGTGGCAAGTGAGTCATGAGCCAGGGTGTGTGGGGAGTAAGGCAATGTGCGGATATACTGGCCTTCAGTTTCAAAAAATCGTAAAAGTTCATGAGTGTTAAGTCATGTATAGCCTGAAGTGTGGAGAAGGGTAGGGGTTGTGTCCCCTCGTAGAGATCTTTCACCATAGTAATGCCCTTCTTGGACCAAGAGTCCCAATATAGGGTTTTGCTGTCCATTTTAAGGTAAGGGTTCCGCCATAGGGATGTCATCATGGATTTCTTAATTTTTAGATTTGATCTGTGGGCCTGGTCAAGTCTCAAGAGAGCACGCCTGGTGTTCAGCATAATGTATTTGGAGTGAGGCAAACGAGAGAGGTCCATGGTCAGCAGGGTCGGCAGTGGTGAGTTGTCGATGATGGATTTTTTAATATTTATCCACAGTGGAATATAAGACAGGGCATCAATTAGCCATTCTGTCCCCTGTTTGCAAAGGAATGCTGTCTGATAATTCCTAAAGGAGGGAAGACCCAGGCCACCTTTTTCTTTAGCTAGCTGTAGCTTTTTCAGTGATATCCTGGCTTTCTTGCCCTGCCATAGGAAGTTACTAAACAATTTGTCTACTTTGGTAAGGAAGTCATCAGTGAATGTCATTGGTAACATGCTGGCCAAGTCATTCACCAACGGCGTGGACATCATTTTAAGGGTTTCTGCCCTGCCCCACCATGATAGATATTTGGGTGACCATCCAACCAGTAAGGTGGAGATCTTTTTCAGGATTAATTTTTCATTGATTTTTAAAGTGGAGAGTAGATCTTTGTCAAAGTCTAGTCCTAGATATTTGAAGCAGCGTGGCTGCCAAGTGAGACCAGAGTCCCCAATGATCTCTCTGCTGCCTATGTTAATTAATTTGACCTCCGTCTTGTCTTTGTTCAATTTGTATCCCGATACACAAGAGAACTCATCAATGGTTGACATAAGTGCAGGAATGGCTCTTCCGCTCTCTCCGAAACAACTAGTACGTCACCCGCATAAGCGGTAAGTTTTATATTACAGCCTTGAAATGGAATACCAGCTATGGCATCGTTATTTCTTATGCGATAGAGGAATGGTTCAATTGCCAGCAGGAACAGGGAGGGGGAGAGGGGGCACCCTTGTCTCGTCCCCTGTTGTAGATGTAAGGAGGAGGAGAAAGATCCACCTGCTCTTACCTTCGCCGTGGGACAGAAATAAAGGGACATCACTAATTTCGTGAACGTTTTCCCCAGATTGAATTTATTTAGGACTGCCTCCAGGAAAGTCCAGTCGACTTTGTCGAAAGCCTTTTCGGCATCCAGGGTTATTGCCACAGTGGGGGTGTCAAGGAGTTTCGTCTTTTCCAGAACATTTGCCAATACCCTGGTGTTGTCGCTGGGCAGTCTATTTTTTAAGAAACCTGCTTACGAGGGGTGAATTAGTTTAGGGAGGACTTGCTGTAGGCGGGTGGAGAGGATCATGGCCAGGATTTTACAATCAAGGTTAATGAGGGAAATGGGCCTATAATTTTTTGGGAGAGAGGGATCTTTACCTTCTTTGGGAAGAACCGCGATTATGGCTTCAGAGAGCGTGCCTTTTAGTTCTCCTGAGTCATTTATTTCCTGGAAGAGGTGGAGAAGAGGTTCAATCAGGAGGGAAGGGAAGGCTTTATAGAATCTAGCCGAGAACCCGTCCGGGCCGGGGGCCTTCCCGCTCTTTAGCGATTTAATCGCTTTCTCAATTTCAGTGGCCTCGATCGGTGCGTTAAGGATTAGTTGTTCTTCCGGGGAGAGACTTGGGAGTTCACACCCGTTTAGATAGTCTTGAATTTTGTTCTCTTCTGCCGATTTATTTTTGGCATACAAAGCTTCATAAAAGTCTTTGAACACCTCCGCAATCTTATCCGGCTCTGAGTAGGCGACCCCCGAGGCATCTTTAATGGTATTGATTGTGTTCTTCTGAACTTTAAATTTCAAGTAGGCGGCCAGGCTCTTACCTGCCTTATTAGATTCACAAAGTTTAAACCTCCTTCTTCTATCCAACCATACCCCAGCCCTTTCGCTCACGATCTTATTATATTCATTCTTCTTGTTAGCCAGTGTATTCAACATCGCACCATCCCTGTCTGTCTGATGTTTATTTTCTAAGATCAATATTTCACGTTCTAGAGTTTCTAGTGTCTTGGTGTGATCCTTATTCATTGCCGACCGAATTTTGATGCATACTCCCCTAATAGTGCTTTTAAGGGCTTCCCAGCGGATGAGTTCAGAAGTGTCCCCCTGTTTATTAAGGGCTAGGTACGATTCAATAGCAGGCTGGATAGTGACCCGGTGCTGCTCCTTTACCAGTATCTCTTCATTGAATCGCCAGGACGATTGTCGGGAAGAGGGTTTCACATTAGTGATAGATAGGGAGATGCAAGAATGGTCCGACATGACCCTCGGCTCTATTGACGGTGTCTTCTATTCTCTGGATGCCATTCTGTGTGATAAGGAGATAGTCAATACGAGAATAAGAATCATGTGGGGAGGAATAGAATGTGTATTCCCTACCTGTGGGATTTTGTAATCTCCAGGAATCAACAAGGTGGAAACGGTCGCATAGGTTAGTGAAGGCTTTGTGGGATTTATTTAGTCGGAAAGAACACCTGGAGTCTATATCAAGGGTAGGGTCCATGGGGAGATTAAAATCGCCGGCCAGGATGTGTACGGCCGAGTCTGGGATTGTTCCAATCTGCTTAGCTAGGTCCGACCAGAAATGTAAGTCACTGGTGTTTGGAGCATATACATTTGTGACATAGAATTCCGTGTTGTCTTTGGTTAGTCTAGCTGTAACCCACCTCCCCTTATTGTCTGCCGTAGACGAGAGCAGCTCAACATTCGACTTTTTCGCAATTAACGTAAGAACTCAATTTTTTTTTCCTACTGCCTCAGATCCCGCAACCTCGGAGTAATATTTATTCTTTAGTGTATAGAACTGCTTAGCATCAATTTTAGTTTCCTGCAGAAGGACAATGTCTCCCCTCTGCCTGCGCAGATAGTCCAATACCTTTTGTCTCTTGATTGGCTGATTCAAGCCCTTGACATTCAGGGAGAGTATTTTCATTTTGTCCACAGTGGACACACCAAACGGTGTACTAATTGTGGGGTGCACCATTCAAAAATACTGCATACATTACATAGTGTACATAACCCAGTGGTAGACATTCTTGAGTAACGGTTTTCAACATCACGAACCAGTGCCCACGCCAATAAGGGTCCTCAACTTCCCATGTCAAAATTATTGCCCACAATACCTTATGTGAATTCACTCGTATTTTGCAGTGACTTTCTCGCGAGTCTCGCCAAGTACAGTGACCGACCAACCTAGACAACAATTTGTAGCAACTGCATGTAAAATAAAGAAAACCGACCAAACAGAAATGAAACTCCCCTCCCCTCCCCCCACCCTCCCTCCCCTAGCCCCCACCCTCCCTACCCCCTAACCCCAACCTTCTACAGCCCACCCATCCCACCCATCTTTAGTCTAGCAGGTATGGTGACGAGGGAAAATGGCGTCCCTCCCCTGGCATAGACACAAAGATATCTTAAGATCTAAACCTGAACTTGACTAACTGCAATATCATTTAGGTGCATTTGAACCTGTACCTGACTAACTTACAGAAGCCTTAGGGCGTATAACACCCTCAACAACCATGTTTCCATAAACATACATATAACCATGAATTGCACTCGGATTACGAGTAATAGGGAAAGAGACAAACTTTCGCTGTAGGCATCATGTGTCAATGGAAGAGCTGCTATAGATTATTGCCTAATCAACTAGGGTAATTTAAGGCACAAGACTATCGCGCCCGTGGCTAGCATAGAACAATCAACTCGAACCCAACTAGTTAGGGTATAACAGGTAGATAAAGTAGAACATCGGACATTCCTATTGCCATACAGTCACAGACGGACAGAAAATAATGAATTACAATGTATAATGCAAAAGCTTTGCAAGGATACTATGGTGGATCAAGTGCCGATGCAATTGAGGTGTCCATGATATGCTCGTCCTGGCCATCCAGGAGACTCTTCGGTCTTGCTGGATCGGAGAATATCTGTGGAGAGCCTTTGATGATCACTCTGTATTTTGCGGGCCTCACAAATCCATACTGGTATCCCATGGAACCTAGCCTCGGTCTGAGTGCAAGGAAGGCCTTCCTAATATCCACTGTTTCTTTGCTGTAGTCCTGTGAGATGTATACCTTACTCGTCTTCCATAGAATATGATTATTCTTCCGCACAAAATCCAAAATTTGTTCAACGTGCTGGAACCTTAAGGGCTTGCAGATGATTGGTCTCGGACCTCTTTGATTTGGAGTAATTCTGCCTAGAACTCTATGGGCCCTATCGAACTCCAGTGGCTGGCGGAAGTTGAGGTTGGTGGCTTTTGCAAACCAGACTTTCAGGACAGGCGATGCAGGATCCATACGACTCCTCTGAGCCCTCTGGTATTCCAAAAAGGCGTAGGATTCCCCTGCGGTTGCGGTCTTCTAACTCCGATAGCCTCCTTGACATATGATCTGAAGACATTGTGAGGTGTTTGAGGGACCTACAAACTTCCTTCTCAGAATCCTCTAGTTGACTTATTCTCGACTCGGACTCCGACAGCCTAGAGTTGGTATCCCGAATATCTTGTCTTATGGCCATGATTTCCTCCTTTGTGGACTTGGTCACCTCATGTACTTCTGCCAGCTTGTTCAAAATCATGTCCATTGTTTCATTAATGTCTTTCTTCTCTTTAATGGGCGACACTGGCGGGTCTGCTTTGAGCCTCTTGAGATTCTTCTCTACCTTTTCACCCATGATGCCCATGGTGAAGCATTGGGGTCTTTGTTGTCGAATAGGGGTTTCGTTAACTGGCGCTTGTCTAACTTCCGGAAACGAGGGAGTACACTGCTGGATGTCAGTATTCACAGGCGAATTGAGTTGCGTTGTGTTGTATGTTGTCTTGAACTGAGATCAGTATCGGGTCCGTGCCAATGACTGGGTCTCAACTAGGCATGTAGTATGCACTAACTACCTTTAGCCAGGGTTAGTTATTTCAATTGCACATATTCGTACCCCAATTTCATATCACCAACACCAGCTGTGCCATATTCACTTGATATACCTTGAAGCACCTCAGCCAGACCAAAGTGATTTGGTTGCCTCTAAAATAGCCTGTTCATCATTCCACTATCGCACGATGTGCCTTCTCTGGTTCCATGTTAGCCGGCTTTTCCACAAGGCAACGGTGATGAAGGAGCCCCTTTTGCTGCCTTCCAGATGCTCCTAATGCTGTTCTATCAGCTCGCTATCTCTTTGGTACTTGGCTCTGTATGACCATTACATAAGTCAGTGCACTCATCATTGACATCGTTAACCTCTGTCTACACTAGCAGATCCAGAGGGTGTTCACCTGCCCACGTCAGCCTAATTACACACACGTGAGCCTGTCAGCGCAGCCGCCATTTTGTCCCCACGTCTTATCTGGAGAGACTGGAAGGTCCTTCATGTGTATAATTTTCATAACTTTCAATGTTCATGTGATCGAATATCTCACTAACAGGCTTTATATCAGTGGGTAAGCCGGAGCAGTGCTCACAATCCGATTCTGCACGCCCGATCTACATGAACACGGCCGCCGCCGCCATTACGTGCATCCTTGCCTCTGTGGTCGCGCTGGTTTTTTAGGGAAATTCTATGCGACTCTGCTTAGTGTCGGCAGGTTTTAATACAGTAGCTGGGCAGAGGTAGTAGCAAAAACGGCATTATTCTGATCTGGTACTGGGTGTCTGATTACATTCTTCTGAACACTGCTGCCATTATGTGTGCCTTGTTCCTGTGTTCGTGCTGATTTCAGGGTTATTCTAAGCGCCTCTTTCCCAGTGTTCAAATAAGAGCCATGAGCGCCCCAATTCTTATCTCCGACCTCGAGATATGAGTTTGGCGCCTTTCCTTCTCAGATCACTGCCGCCATTACATAAATGTTTGCCGTCATGGGCGCGCGGGTTGCGGAGGCTCTTTCTACACTCTGTGTCGGTATTGTGCAAGGGGTGAAGCCGCTTGGATGCATAGATTCCACTTACTTTCGGTGCTTGGTCAGCGTCTTACTTGCCTCCCGTTCAGCCCAGTTGCTCCGGACATGCCGCCAATACAATGCCCATGAGAGCGCTCGTGAGAACTCTGCGGCGTGGCTGGTCACTGGTCGTTGGTTTCCCGGTCGCTGGGCTATGGATTTCGCTCGGAGACACAGCGGATTAAAGCCCTTGCCTTCCGATTTAATAATCCGCCTTTTAAACCTGAAAAGCACCCTTATTAGCGTTACGATTACATCAGGGAATAAACGCCAAGGGAGGAGGTGAAGTCCTAAGGCGCCATCTTCCGCGGCGTCCAAATCACGCCCCCCACTATGAGCCTCTTAAGCGGGTCTTCATCAGGACAACATTGATGGATTAAAGAAGGAGCAACCTATAAAGAAAAGGAATTTAAAACTCATTAAAACAGTATAAAAAGGAATGTGTGTGTGCAGTAGTAAGTACTCTTCCCTATTATGTAAAAACTCTCCAGATGAAAACCATCCTCCGGTGAACATGTTAAACTTTTATCTCAGCTACCTTCTTCATTTTTAAACTGAGGCTTTTGCTATGGAAGTTTTTTTTCCTTGTTTACTATGAAGTCAGAAGAGTGTTGTGAGTCCTTGTTTGGTTTCATGTATTGCTCCAACTTGCGCGCTGATCTTCCTCCACTCTCCGAGTGTATTTTGTTCAATTCCAGAAAGGAACGAGAAACCTGTATATCCTTATTCTGATGCCTATCAGGTTGTTTGATTATTTCACGGTTATGCAAGTTGTAGCGCTTCTCAGAGGATTCCTTTTGAGGAGATCCACCTTACGGTTTAGTCTTTTCTGTATTGTTCTTATTATCCCAGCATTTTTTAGAAGACTATGGTGCCTGTTGCGAGTTATCCTTATCGGAATTACCCTTTAGTTGTGGTTTATGAGGTCTGGCTCCCAAATTATCTTTTACTATTGAGGAATAAGTTTCTGCAATTATTTTAGGTAGTTCACGCCCTTGGTCTCCCGGTGCAACCTGTGCAAGGCGTTGGCTTATTGCCAATACTGCTGCTTCCCTTTTTATACTACTTAAGATCATTGAGGATACTGCAGACATTTTACATAAAGAGGCCAAGGCAATTCAACTGGGAACATGCCAATTGGCGTTGTGAGAGCTACTGAGCTTACAGTGTTATTGGGATCTGCATAAAAGGATGGTGACAAAAAGCAAGATCCATATTCGGGAAGTTGATTATTGAGACACCATCTTTAAAGCTGCTCAGGTGTTGTCTGATACCTGTATATTAGAGGTTGTCATCGATCCAAACCTTGCAAGTGACATTCAATGAATAAACCTACAATGTGCGATTATGGGAAAGAAAAGTTTCAGGACGAGTCCGGTCTTCATGATGAAATGCGGTTGCTACATGTGAATTAAGGCAGAAAACATTCATTTTAAGAAGATAACTTTGCATGAATAAAGAAGTTTCTACCAAAAGAATTCATGGAGTCTGTAAATTATGTAAAATAATTAATTAATTTGTATTGAACTGTGATGTACATGTTGAAATGTTGTGCTAGTGCACAAAAGACTTCTAAAATCATTGAGGATACTGTTGCAAAAGTTCCCATTAATTGTATCCCCGAATCAGGGGCCTGGGCTGTTCTATATCAGTTTAAATCTGTTTTACTACCTCCGGCAAGGCAGCCATCGATGGTGTGCCATGTGCAATGGCATTAATGATGTACCGGGCCAACCATCCCTAAAGGCAGGCACATTGTGACAATTCTATGATTTTTTTGGGGTCCCCTATGGGGAAACAATTCAAGCTGGGTTTTTTATACACTTATTTTATGTTATGTTGCTGTCCATTTATAAAGCGCACATCCACCAGACTGTCTCTTGGCGCTAGGTAGCCAGTCAACTTCAACCTCCCTTAGTAATAAGCCTGTCTAAAAAGCAGTGTTTTCAGGAGTTTTCCGAATGTAGTAAAATTCGAGGAGGACCTTGGGTCCAAAAGCAGGCTATTCCATACTCGAGGGGCAATAACAGCAAACCTGCACCCTCCAATTCTTTGTTTTTTCCAGGGCGGAGTTGTCAAGAGGGGCAAGTTGCTAGATCTTAAAGCTCTGGTTGGGCAGTATTTTGTGATGCTTGACTTCACAAAAGCAGGGTAGGTCAGGTAGAGGGACTTCAAAATCATGCTTTAAACATGGATCTCTGTACAACTGGCAGCCATTAAAGGCCCATCATTGCCTGGGAGATGTGGCAATGTTTGGGCAAGGTGTATATGAGACAAGCAGCCTGGTTTTGAATTAGCTGGAGCCTGCACTGGAGGATTTTAGGAAGGCCCTAGTAAATTGAATTAGCGTAATCTAATCTAGACATAACTAGAGCTACAATTATTTGGATCAAAGCCTCCTTAATAAGTATTTTTTTTTCTTTTGTATGCGATGTAGCTGGCAGAAGAAAGTAGAGGTCACGGCTCCTAGCTGCTGCTTAAAAGAAAGTTCTACATCTTTTATGACACCTTAGCTTTTTACACCTTTTTTGGGTGTTTGGGATAGCCCATCTCGCTGGGTCAGAATGATGGGCACCAATAGTTCACCTTACTTTTTGTGAGAATTAGCTCCATTTTATCAGGGTTCAACTTCAGATGATTGCTGTTCATGCAATCTCGGATGAACCGCATGGTATCCTGAAACAAGTGGCGAGATGAAGAGCTGTCATTAATCATTAAAAAAAAATGCATGTTGTCTGCATGATTGAAGATGCTGATTTCTTTATTTTTGGGGGCATTAATAAGGGGCAAATGTAGATGTTAAGATGGGGCGACAGTGAAGAGCCTTGAGGAACCCCACAATCCAGTTGCACCTCTGTAGACAAGTAAGGAGGAAACCTGACTGATTAAGATCTGGCCTTCAAAAAGGAGAGAAGCCAGTTCAGTGCTGAGTCTCGAAAGCCTGCGGCCCTAATCCGGTCAGCCAGTATGATATGGTCGACCGTATCAAAGGCCGCAGACAGGTCCAATAACACTAAGATTAGGATGTTGCCATTATCTAACTCTTTACGAATGCCTTTAACAGCAGACAAGATCAATGTTTCTGTAGAGTGTGCAGGTCGAAATCCTGCTGGTGCAGGATCCAAGAAGCCTGACTCTTCAATGAATAGACCTAGATGACAGGCTATATGGGACTCAAGTAATGTAGCAAAATAGAGTAAAACCGAGATGGGCCAGACGTTTTTCATATCCGTAGGATCAGCCCCAACTTTCTTTATGATTGGAGCAGTGATCCCTTTTTTAAAGGACTGCGGAACCACCCCCAAATTGACAGATTACGGTCAGGCAACCAAATACATACTGCTTTCAAGACCTTCAGGGGCAGATGTCAGTTGGTGAACCAGACTTAACCTTTGTCAATAGGAGTACTAGGTCCTCTTCCATTAGGTTAGGGAGGCAGGTAAGCATTTGACTACTCACCACGTCAGCGGATAGATTATTAAGTGGTGGACAGGGATACTGTTCATAATGGCCTTAATCTTATTTACAAAAACGGCATTCAGAGAATCACACAAATATTTAGTGGGTGACTTGGTCTGGGTTAGAAAGATCAGAGACAATCTTGAAAATGTCTTTAGATTTATTGGAGGCATTCATGATTCTACCTGTGAAAAAGCTTACTTTAGTTTGCCGCAAAAGATTTTTATAATTTCAAAGTTGAGTGTACTTTTTTTTTTTCCAGGTCTGCCGCGTATCTCGACTGCCGTATTCTTTCTGCTTGCCAGAGGTTCCGTTTGGCAATTTTCAGGTCGCCTGAGAACCATTTAGGGGGGGTGCATGATCACTACTGGCCACTGTCAGCCAGCTTGTAATATCTGTGTAGAGGCGTCTATATTTTTCTTCGGAACGGGAAGAGAGTTACTTAAGTCCTTGCAGAAGGCTGTGAGGTTAGCCCTAGCCCAATTCCTGGAGCAGATAGTAGGGCCAATAGAGGACTTATTCCATTTAGGCAGAGATACTGCAAAGGACATCACGCGCAGTGGAGAATGAACTCTCATCACGTCTGGCTGAAACCTTACCCATAATTGCATTAATAGTTTCTGGACCAAATCCGGGCATAGCCAATTGTGGTTGTGCAGCTTGAACAGCAGTTGCTGAGAGTGCGGTTATTGTTCGCTTAACTAATTGAATTAGTAGTCTGTATAGTGCAACTGTGTGTATGGTATTATCAGTACTGCTTCCGTGAGAACTCCTGGTTGTAGATATGGTGTATGGCTAGGTAGGACCGACTATGTGGCTCCCTCATTACTGAGGCGACCCAGCCTGGCATTTTCTAAAGTATGTAGCAGGGCCCCTAGGACTCAAATAATTTGTTCCCGATATGTTAATGGAATTTCTAAATCCTCATGTGGTCTACATGTGTTTAGTACTGCTCATTCAGTGCATGTGTTGAAAATTCCCAGTGTTGGCATTTACTGCCAGGAATGTAACCCGTGGATAGAGTACCTCTGTTGTATACACTTGGTGGGCCTCCACCACGAAGGTAACATCTCGTCCCGCTTGAGTGAGTCCATGTTATGTTAACAGTTGGGTGAAAGCATGTCTGCAGTTTACTGATAGAACTACTTGTCCTGAATTAGCCATTTAAATATGTGGGATTCAGGGAGGGTAGCTATTGCGGGCTGTTTCTTTTAAATATTCAAGCTTGAACAACTTTCAGCTAAAAATAGGGGTTTCCGACCACTGCTGAGGAGGATTTTTCCTTCAGACTATGGATGTCTCTAGTCAATTGGTCAGTAGGGCTTTGGGCACAAAAAAAGCAATAGTACCCGGGAGACGCATTAAATAAGTACCCAAGCTAGAACGTTGGTAGCGCCATGTCGTACAGTTCTTACTGTGCCAGTAAGACTGTGAATTTGTACAACATAAACATCAAAACTGTGCTGGACGGAGTCCATGCACACCATCAGGATATGTTGACCTTCGTCCTGGCTAGCTCACAGTGCGCCATCTGGACCTCTAATCCTTACTAGTTGCCGGATGGTAGGTGCACCCTCAGAACATGATAACCCTGACTCCCGAGGAAATCTGGGAAACAGATTCTACCATTTCGTTAAAGACTTAGGCATGCCCAAAGGGAGACAGGAGAAATACTCAAATTGGCACTTCAAACATTTATTGAAGCAATAAGATTCTTGTGCAAAATACGTGGGCTGCAATGATTATTAGAAGGAAACAAAACTGAGTAATCAGCATTACGAGACTGGTAAAGAAAATTGACAGTTAAACCATTGTGCTGTTACATTGACTATATGAATACATATAATTGCATCTATACTCTCACATAGCAGTTCATATCCTAATATGCATAGGGCTTGTGGATCATCCGTAATGCCCTAGAGTGGTCAAACTCGACATTTCTTAAGGGTGTGTGTCATTGTGAATCCAGCCTCTGTCATAGAGCAGGCCTTCCTTCTTCTCAGGATCACAGAAGAGTTCAGCTGGTCTAGAATTCCTTCATGGGGTGACCTCGACAGTGCTGCAAAATGTTCCTCTCTTTAAACAAAGGGCTGGGAGTGTTTTATACAAGTATATTCTCATTCTCTCTATGCCGGAGTTCTAGTCTGGCTGGTATTGTTTATTCTACTCTTGCAGAGCTGTCACTAAACAGATAACCACAAACAACATTGAACTTAGTCCTGTTACAGACTTTTCAAGGCCCTTATAATTGGCTTCATTAGGATGGCGCTCAGACTACCACCGAAAGGCCGTCAGTGGCGGTCCAACCGACATCGAGCAGAGCAGTCCAACTGCCGCATTATGATGTGGTCGGTCGGACTGCATCGGTCAGGGGGACTGACCGATGATTCTGACAGGCTCAAGGAGCCAGTCGGTAGGATCGTATTCCCTACAGGCACCGTCACTTTCCGACCGCTTTTCCATGCGGTCCGACCAGCATGGAAAGGATGTCGGAAAGGGAATTTGGGAGCACCTGGCAAGGCTCCCGTCGGCCATGGGCTTTTGCAATGAGACCCGGGCGGCACCGTTGGTGCCCCCCCCCCCCTTCCCCAACATATATACACTGTGTGTCAGGCACCACGTTGGTGCCTGTATGTTTAAAAACATCCCTTTTTGGGCTGCAGCACAAACCGCAACAGAAAAATACATGATTCCGGCTGCCTACTCAGAGATCGAATCATAATTTGGCGGGTGGGACCGCCGACTACTTGTCAGCGGATGAGCGTCCATCATCTGGCCCAATATGGCTACGTAAACAAAAGCCATTTCAGAGAATATTATCCCATATGGGTGCACAAGGAAATATGTGTCAAGAATCATCATCTAAAGAAGGTGTAAACTTTAACTGTGAACATGTAAAGTGTTCATGTTCAGTGCCTGGGCCTATGTAAATAGACGTCTCTATGCCAGTTGCTTTGCGTGACCCCAGCAAGCAGCCAGTTTTGTTGGCCGATTCTTTGTTTCTAGGCAGTTTCTTCATCTCTTCTCCTCTGGACGGTTCATCGTAACTGAATTGTTTTCGGAAATAGGAATTTAATGATTATTTTGCCACCACCGCACCACTGTTCTTGCATGAGGTATTATATTGCCATTTTCCTTAGTCACATCTTGGAGTTACTGGTTGGAGACTATTTAGTTTGGTGTGTATTGTTTACCATAATTCCATATCGTTTCTGCTATACAGCAGCATACTAAGACTAAGATTGTAAAGTATTTTTCCATATTTTCACTGTTCTTACCACAATGTGTGCTTCCCACACATCTTCACTTACTCCCCCTGTGCCTTTTATGTCTTTATCTGCTGAGCCTCCATTGAAGTGGCTTGAGTGGAAAGAATATTTCCATAATTATATAAGACAAAATATAGTGAACAAGATTATCGACCTACATGTTAGTGTCATATTTCTAATGTAAATAAAAAAAGGAGTGTAAAAAATATTGTAATGCAGAATATCACCCCAAAAAAGTTTGAACATTTTCTAATGAGTATAGACTTTACATAATATTATTAAACTATTTTAAAGAAAATTGTTTTAAGTATTTTTAATGAATTTTCGCACATATATATTTAAACAAAATATGCCTACAATAACTAAACTTTTCAAATTAAAACATTAATAATAGTTATAATTAGCAAACATATACCTAACTAGCATAAATATCTAATCTAACCAATATAATGATCATACAAAGATAGATTTAATACGTTAAAATTAATACTTTAAACTAAATACACAAATGGGATATATAGCAAAAATATTTCAACAATTAAAAAAAAAACATTAGCAGCTAAACAAACTTTATTATAAAATATCTATATTAGAAAAAAGGAATTCCAAATAAAAGTACATTACAAATAATATAAACAATTACATTTTAAAACATAAAAGCAAATAATTTAAACAACAAAATAAAATAATATAATTCCAATCTAATCATCTTTAGGAAAAGGTTTGCACTTTGAAGGGGTTAGATTTGTTGTTCATAAAATGGCTTAACGGATGTGACTCATACTTGAACTTCACTAGCACAGCAGACAAGGAAAAACTCACATTCCTTGATTTAACCTGAGGCAAAAAAATGGCCACCTCAAAACAACTACTTTTTATAAACTAACATCAAGAAATACACTCCGCAAATTCAGCAGCTTCCATCTGCGATCTTTGAGGGAGAAATTACCATACAGCCAATTCCTCCGCGTCAGAAGGAACTGTAGTAACCTAGAGGACTACCGGGACCAATCAAAACATTTATCTGAGAAACTGTCAAATTGAGGTTACCCCAACAGAATAATAGAAAGGTTCAGAAAAAGAGCCAGGAACCAGAACAGGGATGTACTGCTGGAAGAAAAACCAGAGGACAGACATAACGACCCCTCTAACTTGCGTGACCACCTACAACATGATTTCCAACAAAATGATCAAAATCATTAGCAAGCATTGGAATATACTGAATACGGGCAGACTGAAGTGGGAAAAGCCCTTGTTTTCATTCAATTGAGCAGAAAGACTAAAAGACCGCATGATCTCGACATGCCCTAGACTGACTCCAAAAACAAAAGATACATCAGTCCTCAATGCGTGGGGCCTTCCTAGTATCACAGGCCACTCCCCTGGGGTGACGTATGCCACCTAACCACAGCCACAAATACCCTGGAACTTGAACCAGGAAAGACCTGGCACTTGGTGAAACACACCAATTGCAACTCTACACATGTGGTGTACATGATTGAGTGCCCATGTGGCCTAAGATACATCGACATGACAAGCAGAAAAATAAAACTACGAATTGGAGAACACAGGAGTAATATCCATTGCAACAGGAACACCACCAGAATGACCGACCATTCCCTCAAACCGGGGACACACACCAAACGACATGCGATGGGTTGTCATAGAACAGATCACTGTTACATATGGAACAATGGAGAACCTGTTACTAATCAAGGAACAACGTTGGATCTACTGCCTTTCGAGCCACAAAAAGGGATTGAATGACAACATCCCTTGGAACTCACTTCATGGTACATAAAACCTCCAAGAACAGCAAGAAAGACGCACACTCCCCTATGAGATCTTTACACTATAATTATCTGAATGAACCGTCCTCAGATTTTGGACACATAATACCACAAAATTAACATCCTAGTTTACCTTGCACATCGCATTGGTATTCTACTATCCATTATTAAAGAGCTACAAGTTAGGCTCTTGGCAAGATATTGGTAAATGTTCACCATTCAATTCATTCCTGGGGCACAATATACCTAATGCCCTTACATGAGTACATACACCTTAGAAAAGACTGCCTGGCTTATGCCATCCCAGACATGCACCCTACTAGAAACATCCAAATCTATTTCTTAACATTTAACTCAAGTTCTGTTCTTACTTTGTATATTTTTTTCACTCAATCATATTTAATTGTATTCATTGTAATTAGCAGGCAATCAATCTAAGTGACATTTAAAATAGTCGAGAGAATAGTGACAATACAGGCACACAGCCCTAGATAGAGTGTTTCTTTTAGGTCTTACTAACGAAACCACGCCCCAGCGTGATTACGTCACGATGCGGGCATCAAGGACGGGCCGCTGGAAACCCGGTGTTAAAAGACGGTCCCCTGAGCAGCCATATATTCTCGGGATCCAGAAAGCAGGCCGCAACAGGTATAAGTGGAGGGTAGTGGACCTTGATGATGTAAGTATAGCCCCCGGTCTCACCTACTGGGATCGCACCACGCCGTGTGTCACTAAGCAGACACCGGCATGCTAACCGTGTTTCCTTATTATTTCGGCGTGTGACTACAGGCACTGCCCCCCGGCGGGATCCATGCTGTAAACTTGAAAAACTGCAGTAGTAAGCCTATAGCTACATTTGTTAGATAGACCAACCACTCCTCTCTAGGCGCAGGGTTCAGTCCCCACGGATCACGATACCTGAGCTTACATTTACCCGTACACCCGTATATTGCGATGCATGCATGGGTGTACATTTTGTCACCACTCTATGTGATCATTTATAGATCGAGCCTGACACCGTGTGTGGCACATGAGTACATGCCTGTCTCTAGTTTTATAGTATATGTCCCATTTGTGTCACGACGATTATTGTTTGTGTGTTTTGTTTCTTCACAGGATTTACAAAGAAATAGCAGGAGGAAACAAATCGTTTCCCTCCAACTTACCATACCTGAGCGTGTACACACTTTTAGCACCCCAGTCTTGGAAACTCTCCATTGATTGAGTCACGCACTTCCTTTAACCCCTGGTCCTGACGAAAGCCAGCGTAGGATACAGTCTGGCTGAAACATGTAGACAAGTATTTAGGATACTTGAGACAAAACATAATACTCTGCCAATTTTTTTTAACCCTGTCATACGGCCCCACTATTAAAGTTATTTTCTACTATCTGAAGGGGACTCTATAGATTGTTTTAACATCGTTAATCACTGCACCTATCACAACACACCAAAAAAAAACCTCCGCTGTAGTTCAGGCGTTGAAGCATACCCATGGTGCACTCGGCGCCTTGGGTGGGACCTGTTGATGAAGCATGCCACCAACTCGGTTGGTGGGTGAGGGTTTTCGTAAGAAACCTATTGGTTTCCCAAACAGCCAGTTCTTTCTACCCGAGTATCGTACTACCCGAGGATGATGGCGGTGGCGGTCAACAAAGGGGATTAGAAACTTCAAGCTCTTCAGACGTGTGGGCATTCTAAAGATATATCGTGCTTTTAGACGGTTGTGGCTTTGCATAGCTACGGATAAACATTTGAAAAGGTCTTTAGCTAAAGACAAGGCGAATTTTGAGACTACAGTCAGCCGCCTCCTGCCTGTTAGTGACTACCAATACATTCTACAGCAAACAGCTGCACGTATTTCTTTATCAATATAGTAGCAGAATTCTGGCTCCTTCTCCTCGTACAATAGACCAGATCGCGTGACAGGTCCCCACAATTTTGAGTAGTGTCGTTATATCCGCGCTTTGTCTCTCTGAAAGATCTGCACCCCAGATTTAGAGTTCCTATATCGCACTGTATCTGACTGGTCCTGAAGAAGGTGGTTCGTACTCCTGTTCCTTCCACCGAAACGCGTCAACCATCTCCCCTCTTTCAAACCTAATGACTTTGGTCATCAATTGGACATCAGACCCAATGCTATAGGATACATTATTTGTTTGTGTAATGGAATGGATGTTTAGTTCGAATGTATGTGTTGTGTGTGTGCGGCTCTCTACCTGCTTTGTGCATTATTAATTGATTTAGTGTTCATGTAAAACTGACCAACCAAAGATAATTTTGCATTGTTTCATTGTGGTGAAATAATATTTCTACGAAACTTTTATGTGGAAAAATATATATATATATATTTTTATAAATGCTATAAGTGGAAAATGATGCTAAAAAAAGAAAAAAAGAATCTTTCTATTTGTAAAATAAAGTAAAATGAAATTTTTTTACATTTTGTGTAGACATTTAGTGTATGCCCTGTGTTTGAGAGACTATTCCTACGATAAAAGTACCTATAGGTCAGGAGGGAGCATTTTTCAGTTGTTTTGTCTTTTTCTTTCCCCTCTACTCCCTGACCTGAATGTAACCTCTAGAGGGGGTCCCCATTATTTCACTATCCAGTTCTTTTTGATTACACATGTCTGAGTGAGGAAGTAAACTAGCTCAATCTGGTTTCCTCTCTCTTGTTGATATTTACAGTACTGGTAATGGACGACCCTCACTGCAGATATGTCTTGTGTGAATGTAAGAGGTGTAAGTTACAGTTGGCTTCCAACCTCTGAGAGTTATGGTATTAGTGTGGGACAGAAATGAGCTACTTACCCCTTTGGTGAACCATAGTCAGCCCTTCATACCTTACCTGCCTATCAAAAGTAGTTTTCTAATTGGTTTGTTCCCAATCTTTGGATTGTAAGCTGAAGATTGAGCTTGAGGGTGCAAATGTCTTTCCAGGTTCTGTTGCTGGGATGTGTGGTGGTGTAGTTGTCTTGGAAATAGCCGTGTTTTCAACTCTCAAGTGTATATGCTTCAGGTGTCTTCTTATTCTGGCTGGTAGTTAATTCCAGAGGCTTGCACTGAGAAAGTAGTGCCTCCATTGGATTTCTTTCTGTAAGATGGTATGATAAGTGGTGCTAGCCTGGAACGCAGTGTCCTGTTTTGTTTGCATCGCTTGCATTTAGCTTTTAGGTCTAGCACTCCTTTACCTTGGAGGCTCTGTGGACAATGCAAAGAGCCTTGAACCTGCCTTTCTTGCTATAGGTAATGAGTGGAGTGATGGCAAGACTGAAGTTATGAGTTTTCTAGGGTGAAGGTGAGAAGTCATTTTTCAGAAGCATTTTGGATTAATTGTATTTTTCATTTGATTACTTTGGGCTTGCCAAGGTGGCATAGTCAAGCTAGGAGACTACCAGTGTGTGAATGGTTTACAGTTTCTATTGGTATCCAAGGAAGCCGCGTAGTGTTTTCATTGAGTGGAGGTACTCTGTTTGACATTGTGTGGTATCCAGTATAGGTCTGAATCCCTGGTTAACCCTAGGTTTCTGATTTCTCTTGATATTGTGGGAGGGGCTTCACGTTCCTTAGGCCATATGGCAGTAGATTGGTAATTTTGCTTTTGTCTTCAGGTCATACTCTGCCTTTGAAGTATTTAGCTTTAAATGGTTATTCCTCATACATGGGTTTCTGGCCTAAAGGCAGTCATCAAGTTTTAAATTGTAGAGGTCTTCCGACCATCCATTTTTTAAATGATTTGGGTGTCACCTGATTAGTTGTAACATGAAGTTGAAAGATTTAATCTGGTTTGATAAGAGACTTTGGTTGATGCTGAAAAATAGGAGATAAGATGGATCCCTGAAGGGAAGCCACAGCGTTGTGTGTGAGGAGCTGATGAGAAAGGTGGTATCAACACCAGTTCACAGTCACTGCTGAGGGTTTTCCAAGAATTCAATGGGCATTAGCTAAACTCCCTTCTCCCCTTTTACATATGGTATATATGGTATATATCAGAAATAATGTGCACTCAGTACATCATATTAATCTCAAATATAGTTCATTTGTTCCATAATAGAACATTGTCCACACAAAAAAATCCAATTAGAATGTCATTTACATTTTAAAATCTTTTATTCTTCTTGTTGCTCAAACATTTCTTACAATTCCAACGTACCACAATCCATTTAATGCCACAATCCATTTAATAAGTTCATAGACAGACGCCACGTTCTGTCCCTTTGGTAATTTATCAAGGTTCAGCTCAAATTAGTCACTATGCTGTTGTTTATTTCCATATTTTCAAACACATCAGTACCTGCCAAATATTGCATGAGTGTTAGAAGGTGGTTCTGACACGAAGGGCCGCCCGAATGTTTGCTTTTTGAGCACCTAATTGTTGAGCTTTTACTGTGGGGGAGCCTCATAATCTGGGACTCACACACAGTAAACTCATAATGAAGGAGATTGCATGGAGATTTTACTGGTGTACCCCTGACTTGACTAGGCCGCTGCGCAGCAGCTGGAGTATGAGGCACCGGGCTGGTTACATGCAGACACATGTGTACATGCGTGTGCACACGTGTAGGGGCTGCGCAGGGGAGATACCTAGCGTGCGCAGTCCAGGAGCAGCTACAAATTGAATGGTGTGGCAGGACTTAGGCAGAATTGGGTGGTGATCTGGAATAGGCATTATACACTGGAAAGAAACATGCCAGGGAATGTCAGTGTGTTTTACTGTGTTTTCACTTCATTATTCCCCTATGGGGCCCATGGCTAGATTGACTTCCACAGGCCTACAGATTCCAGACACGCACTAGAGTCCATTGTAGTGGAGGTGAAAAGAAGTATTCTGCAGAGTCCAAAGTCATATTTGTACTGTTTTCGGGTCATCCGGAAATGTCATATTTCTCAGAGTCCCTGGCTGGGGTCTGGCTCTAGCAGGTTAGATTAATGCCCTTTCTTCCCTGAGCGAAGATCTTCCCTCCAAGGAAGGGAGATAGGTGGAGCTACAAGCCAATCCATCACCCGCTGTCGCTGGGTGCCAGGCACCATGCTGAACAAAGGTGAAGGCAGCACTGGGGGGAAGGGGAGCATGTGGCCAGAGACACTGGAAGATGCCATGTTTGAACAAACCCAGAGGCTGGACAAGAAGGAGGGAGCAGAGGCAGGGAAGTGATGTGTCGCCGGTTGATAGGCCAAACAGAGACTTCCTGCCAGCCCCCCTACTAAACTTTTAAAAGTGCTTGCATAGGAAGAGAAGCTCTCTGGGGTGTGGTCTGCAGAGGCAGAAGGTGCTGGAGCCTGGCGCAATGGGCAGTTCGAAGGAGCACCCCCCTGACTGTCCCAGGAATCTGAACAGCGCCAGTAGAAGAGTCCAGGACCAGTGAGCAGCCGTCTGGTCCCCTGTGCAAGCAGAAGAGTGGCGCAGGAGAGGAGACAGGCGAAATGCTAGCGCAGAGAGCCAGTGAAGACCACTCCCTGCAGAATGGGACTCTCTTGGAGACCCTGAGGGCGAACGAGAGTGCTCCCCGTGGCTGGGGGGGCGAGGGGGGGTGCCACCAGGATCAAGAAGACCCGACAATGGAGAAGATCGGACCCCCAGGGGCTGAGATATGGCCCCTGGATGGTAGGCGACCTTTGACCCTCATTTGTCGGAGGGGCAGGGGGAGCTGCAATAGCAACACAGCCCCGCATCCCAAAGAAGAAAAGTCTCACCCTAGGTGTCCTGGGGACTAGAAAGAATAACCCCTTAAGGGCTCCGCTGTTATTTGAACATCTCTTGGGGTGGAACTTTTGCTCTACAGCTGGTGGTGTGAGGAGAAGTTTGCCAAGGGATGAAGGGCTGAGTTGGGGAAGTCTAGAGAAGGGCATCCCCTGGAGGCAAAGAGGTGCAATTTCACAAGAAGTGCATTTTAAATGGTATTTCTGTTTCGTATACTGACCAGTGTTATTTCTTTTTAGGTGGGACTGAAAGTCACATATGTAAAGTGAAGTACATGTGTAAGGTGGAGTCATAAGCAATGTGGATATAAGTGGCTAGACATTCCTGCTACGGTGTCTGACTCTATTTACTTAAACCTGTGATTTTATCTCTGATGCATTTTAAGAGGTTTTTATTGCAATACATGATAATGGTTAACAACTGTGATGAGTACTGCCAGTCTAAGTGATGCTTAAACATGTATTCTTGCTGATGTGCTTAGGTGAAGAACAACTCAGATTGATAGCCCCTCAGGTGTAGAGATGTATACTTCTTGCTCGATAGTAGATGTTCAATCAGGGTTATGTGTCACCAAGGCAGGTGTACCCATTTGTAATGCTTGTTGAGGTGATGGGGTGGGTCGCCACTGGGATGATGCCAGTGCGCAGGCCCCACGCCCCAGGTTATGTTCAACTAGTTGCATTAGGGGGCAAGATGATGTGCAATCATGGGAGTGGTGGTGCTAGACCTCACCTCCCCTGGTTGAAGGGTGGAAATGTTATGCAAGGTCAAAAAGTAATTCCAACAGCTTATGTATATTTGTAAATTGGTGCATAGTATTCAGTAGTGTGTGTGTTTAATAAATGTACTCTTACTTTTATAAAGCAAAGTACAGACTGGACAATCAATTATTGAGTGTTTTTGCTGTGCACCTGTAATGGCGATTACTAGCCCACACCACCTCCCTTGAGTAAACCTCAGACGCCTCCACAACGCTACCCTCTGAGAGTCAGGCGCTGCCCTAGGGTGTTTAGTTCCCAGTGAAGGACAAATGTGTCATGTTATTTGTGCAGGCCTCACAGATACTACCTCGTTTTCCAACAATGAGCACGAGTACACCACATGGTATTTCTACCCTCTTTCCCAATTGTCGTGGTCTTTGACATCCTGCCATGTCACAATGAGCTGCTATGACAGGCTATCTATCTTTCAAAAATAGTTTAATATCTAGGCAACCCTGCCAGGCTCAACATGCTGAGGTTTCATCTCCTTGAACAAAATATTCTGTAAACCATAATCTCTGCATTCGAGACTGAAAACATTTGAATTATAATTGATCTCTCTAGACATCTCCGCAGAACATCGGCTAACATTTTCTGATTTTTATATATTGTAATTAATCTATGGAGTATGAATCTGTATTTTTGAAATGTATTGACTCATTTGAAATTCTGCTTTATCTATCTCTAATTTATGGTTGTAGTCGATGTACTAAATGCATAATGCTTGGTGAACATTTGGGGTAGCGTTTTCATTGGGAGAAGTGTGGAAATGCTGGATGGTAAGAATCTTATGGATCCTCACAGATTACAGAATTTTCCTTCACAGAAATATAAGGAAAAGCTGTGATTTAGCCAAAGTTTAGTGTTTGCAGGGCATTCTGGGAAAGAAAAGATATTGGGATCCATGCAGACCTAGCCACCCCAGACTACAGTATTTGGCTGGTTTTCTGAAATGTCATGGCCTCGCAGGCTTTTCCTGGGTGCCGACCGAGCCCTAGCCTAAATACTGTAGTTGCCCATATTGCCAGAATGGGTCGATTTGCAAGGCAAAATCTTGATGTGTCTTTGTGTCCTGAGGGTTTGGGGAGCCTTTCATTTCACAGGCAATAGCTGAATCACACAAATGAAGTACTGTTGTTGGTGGGAGAAGTGAAGGAACACTGTTTGGTAGGACAAATGTGGATCTCCACAGACTTCAATTTCACAGCCTGCTTACACTTTTATTTTGTTGTGTAACATCAGAGCTTGCTGCACAATACTGCAAAACAAAAAAATCACACTTGGGACTCATGGGAAGCATTTCCCTCGCATCCTGACTTTGATTTTGGAAAAGAAAATGTTTCTGGTGTTTCATTTTCTTTTCCAGTGCTATGGACGAATTCTTGAAGTCCAACACACTGTGAAGGTTGTGAAGGTAGAGGTCAACCAGTCTTTGTTTGCCATAAATCAGTTAAAACCAACCAAATCCATGCAGCCTGATGTTTTATCCAATAAGAATTGATAACCAGCTGCAGGGACATGATGACCACATTGCTTTAACTTCTTTGTTCCATGGCTGCAGGGACCTTCTACAGTTCTAGGAGGCCCACAGGATGGTTTGTGGAGAATGACGAAAATCGCAGTGGTCATAGAAAGGTGGCAGGTACTACTAATGGCCGTGCACAGCCAAGAAAATGTTTCAGTTGCCATGCATAGTCTACGGAGGAGAGGGCTAGAAAGAGAATAAAACCTATTGAGAAGTACAGAAAAGATAGAAGAGAAGATATAGAGAAAATGTTCTAGAAGAGCAGAGAAGATTGAGAGAAATGAGAGTAAATAAAGACAGAAAGAGGGGGAGCAGGAGAGGTGGGAATTGGAAGATAGGTCTGGCAGCACACAGAAAGGGGTTGTGGGGAAAAGGTTGTGGGGGGCTGTGGGGAGAGAGATTAGGAGTTGGGAAGAGAATAGAGAAAGTAAGAGAGCCTAAAGGAGCAAAATAAGCACTAGATACACATAGAGAAAAAGGCGAGTTGAGATTTTAAGTGGAAGTAATGGTCTATCATGTTTTTGCCAATACATCTGGCCCAAAGTGATTTCAATGCACAATTGTGCTGTTTTCTAAAAGGGATCTAAATGTAAGATCACAGAATCACCTTACATAGTGGCCTTTAAAGACCTTATATGGTCTAACCATTGTTACTTGATCCAGTGTTTTTTGCAAAATGCATTGCATTGCCCCCACCCCCTCCTCCCCTTTGTTATTTGTTAATTCATACTCTTGGTGAGATGTACTGACACCTTCTCTTTTAATGCATAACTGCCATGTCTACATTTGCTGGTGTAGTTGCTCGACAGTACAACTTGCTTGCTGAGAAGTCCATGTTCTATTAAGCAGGTGATTCTGCTCTCTAGTGGACATTTATATATGGAAATCTCTTAACTGTTTCAAAACATGAAGCTTGACTTTTATCTGCACCTGTAATAACGCCAAGCAATCCCTCTGCACATAATGCTTTTCCATTTCTAGTACATCTGGCAGACCTACTATGCTTTATGCGTTCACCACTCAGAAAAGTGTATGCTTGTCCAAACAATGTTACCACATAGCGGGTCCCACCTTGATGATTGTATGCGAGGAGTCTACTGCATGTTAAAGAATAGAGAATGTCCATTATTCCAGACGTGGAGGACGCTATAGCATCCAAATGAGGTACCATGCAAGCTGCAGCAACAAGAGATGCTATCACAGAGCAGGATCATAGATGCAAACTGTGTAACCACCAATCAGAGCCTTGGAGACTGTGCTGCTGCATGCCCATCTACGGCTCTTCTATCTGGAGATGTAACTAGTATCCTTGGCCAGGTCACAGGCCTCTAACAGACCCATCCCAGGCCTACACAATCGCCTATACTTTACCATGCCTAGCTGTTTTGCTTGTGGATGTCTAGAGTGGCCTCCTGTTGGTCAGCACCTTTTGAATGGTGCTGACCAAATGTAATTGAACTATCTATCTTTTGTTTCACCCTTACAGTGAAATTCATTTTGGGGCCTTCCCAACCTCCCCGGTAAAATGACCTTTTCATTCTATTTAGTTTTTACCATTGTTGCAGACTGAAAATGTTTAAAACACTGATTGGAGCTAATCCTGATAAATAAGCTCCAAGTTCTCTAAGGTTATTTTAAATTAGTGGGGCGTTATATTAAAACTTCTCTTACAAAGTTGGGTGGAGTTAGGAAGCTCCACACTTAATGAAGCAGATGAAGTTTCCTATTTTTACATGAGGTAAAGTTTATCCTTTCGGGCCTTCCAGGTGTGAAGATTTCCTTATGCAGCGTGTCCCATATAGGACTTCTTACAGCAAAACAATTGTTGAGTGTGGTGGCTGGACATCCACCCCATGAGTTATGAGATGTGGGAGGGAGGGCTTCATACTGAGGCCAACTATGTTAAAGAAAGAAAAAAAAAGATTCACAACCTTTGCTTTTCACTAATCAACAGTTTAGAAAATGCACAAAGTTACGAGTCAGCCTACTTTACAACTAACACCCCTCTGCTTTTGGATTGTGGAAAGTTGATTGAGTGTGCCCTGAGTTGGCATGGTGTGCCCAGACGTGGGTCCCTTGCTCACTTTGCCCCTGTATTCAAACTAGCCTGGCTGATGAGGGGTGTTAGCCCGAAACCGGTTCCATCATGCTTGTTTCTGGTCCAGGGAAGATATGGCTTGGCAGTTCGGGCTGGACTGTTCCAATGAGGCACAGTGTCAAGACTGATTTGCATATAGCTGGGTCAGAACTGAGGTGGCGAAGTGAGCTAAAGAATGATGATGGATTCAACCCAGATCTGTGACTGGGGGTGAGTGTCTGAAAAGTTTCAGCTCTCTGTCCATCATCTCCTTGTGTTTGCTTTGTTCGCCCTAAGTTGGCAGGGTATGCCCAGACGTGGGTCCCTTGCTCACTTTGCCACTGGAGTCAACCTAGCCTGGCTGATGAGGGGTGTTACCCCGAAACCGGTCCCAGGATGCTTGTTTCCGGTCCAGGGAAGACCTGGCTTGTCAGTTTGGGCTGGACTGTTCCCATGAGGCACAGGGTCAAGACTGATTTACATATAGCTGGGTCTGAACTGAGGTGGCGAAGTGAGTTAAAGAATGATGCTGAATTCAGCCCCGATCTGTGACTGGGGGTGAGTGTCTGAAACATTTTAGTGCTCCATCCATCATCTCCTCGTGTTTGCCTTGCTTTACTGTTTACCTTAAAAAATCCATGCATTCCTTCACATGGAATTGCACAGTGTGCACCCTGAATACCAAAACCAGCATACCGATGACGCAGAATATTGATGACTGAATATGCAATCCAATATATCGACCTGTAAGGAGGTACACATTTTCTATACCTTACTCCACATATAGGTACCTACACGATATGCATATATCTTCATGGTATGAAGATGTAGAGCAATAGTAAATCTACACTTCCCTATATGCACTTCCCTCGGATATTTTGCCCCACGAGATTCTGGGGATCGATATTTAGAACGGACAACCAGTATTTGTGAAAGAATGCACCCATAGAGTACAGCATTAATGTTTGATCATAGCTGAGGGCCATGCCCCCTGAAAATATACTTTTGGCCACGGGCTTGGTCTGTTTGCTGGTATGGGACCATCTACTTCTTTTAATCCTTAAAACTTGTATTCTATCCACTGAGATGTTCAAAGTTCCTAATGTCTCCATGTCTCCTCTCTCTGCAGGAACTGAACAAGCGCCTCAAGGCTCCCGTCTCCTCCTTCCTGAAGCACTTATCGGAGCTGATGAACCCTCTACTAGACGGGTCACAGACTGAGTCCGCCTCCTTCACCTGTGAGCAGACACCCAGCAAGCTCTCCATCCGTGTGAAAAGTGAGCTCTCAGGCCTGCCCTTCTACTGGGATTTCCGCTGCATTGAGGCCAGTGTTGCAATGGTAAGTCTGGCACATTGTGACCTCAGCTGCCCCTGAGACACTATGTCCTGGTGTTTGAGACTCTGACTGCCCCTGGTCGAGGATGGAAAGTCAGTCTGTCAGCAAAGACAGTGATTTTCAGGAGTTGCAGACTGCTTTTCCTCTTTCTTGAGATGTCAAATGTCAAAGGTTCTTATATAGCGCCTTTTCACCGCAAGGTCTCAAGGCGCTTGCTTTGGGAAGCCGTCCTGGCTTTTCCCTGTGAGATAACCCGAACTGGGCATCCCCAAGGTGAAAGCCAGGCATCCCGCCACAGGGGGGGGGGGGGATAGTGGAGATTAAGCAAGCTGTTGCCCAGAGTTGCAGAGTGTGAACCCGTGATTCCAGTGGGCACCGAAGCGAGAATTATCGAGTCCGTGGACATTTGGGCTCAAGACCCTGCCGCGTCGGGAATTGAACCCTGGTCCCGGGTCTGACCTCTGCTTCAGGGTCTGCCTCCTCTAACCAGTGAGCCACACTTCATTCTGTCGGGTTAGTGTGCCCCTTACACGGCTGCCCAGCCCCAAGGAGTCACTGACTGGTGCCCTGACCCATAGTTGGAAATTAGGACGCCAGTCTGGTCCCGTTGGTCAGACGCACGGGAATATTAACTCCACTGGCTGCCAGTTCTTTAGGGAGTAGCTTTGACGGTGGGGGTGGGTTAGGTGGTCTTCAACTCTTAGTATGCATTTGTTTATAAATGGAATGCCCGGGACATGCATTATATGCCTTGGTCCCATATGATAACCCTCAGGGGTGTAGCCTGGTCATTAAGATTAGGGGTGTGAGTTTCAGATTTTTCAACAATATAATGTTAAAAAACATACCACAAGCGAGGCACATTAGAGGGGCTTAAAGGTCAGTGAAAATGGAGAGGAATGCAGATTGGTAGGGGTACTAAGTAAGAGAAATCACAATATTTTTTAAAATAACCAACATTTTTTAAAACGTTCAAAACTGAGAGCTGGAGTGTGTGTATATGTTTTTAAGGACTGTATGTAAAAAGTCCTGGTGAATTCTGACAGACACCTCCCAAACCCAACTGAGAGCACCTGTACCCAACTATTTACCAGAGAATACATTTATTAGGGTGTTATAACCCAATCCCCCTCCAGCTACATCCCTGATGACCCTACTTGTATATGGCATCCGGGGTGGGTGGGGTTGTGCTGTGGAAGTATGCATGTGTCTCATGATGTGATGGGAGTACTGCCTAAATGCATTTTAGTGTGAGTACACCGGCTTCTTTGAACTCTACTCCCTAGTACCCTCCCCTATTCGTCCCACGATACCATCCTGTAAAATCTAATGAAACAACATTTTATTTTTGACAGCTTCACAAACCGATTTCAGAACTCTATTATTAAACTGACAAGCTGATTATCTGTCACCGAGCATGCCAATAGACACGATTCTAGTAAGAAGAACAAGGGAACCCACTCGGTAAGCAAGGACCAAGGGTATTGGTTATATCAACCAATAAAAGGTCCTTGACAAGAAACAAATGCACAGTCTTCAAATAATTATAGGCCACAATCAGCACTATAATAGCTAAGGTGTCCAGCTGGACCCTGAGTTTAATCAATGACAGAAATAGAAAACATTTAAAAACGACATGTATGTAGTGGGACACAATCCTGTATCCACAACAAACAACAGGGCTGAACAAACAATAGACCAGGGTGACAGGCAATTTTACAATTTTTGAGAAGCTAGTGCAAGAGTGGACAAAATCAATCTAGCTTTACTCTTGTAGTAAAAACGCAATTATGTCGCACAATAGGGAACTAGTGTTTAAACTACAATATCTGTTGACGGCGTTTCGATCCTAAATAAATGAAGGATCATCATCAGGACAACCAATGCATTGCCTACTGTACAAGCCTATTTGAGGGGAAGATTCCAAGGAACCATGGATTGCATGTTGCTTGGATATGGGCCAATTCCATTCTCGTGGTTCAGCTGGAGGGGGCAGGGCCTCGGGTACCTAGATGGTAAGTGAAGTCCAGATAAGACGCTGTGGTACTACTTCTGGAGGGGCCAGTGGAAAAGAATCCGCGTGCGATTAAGATTACAGGCGGTGGCAGATAGTGCAAAATTACGATTCCAAAAGGTTTTGTAAATGGCACAGTGGGTTGATGTGGGCCCTGGTTTAGGTGAGCCTAGATCGAGGACCGTAATTTACGTCCCGTCTAATGGAGCCGCTACGGTCATAAAAATCCGGAGTATTCAATATTTTAATTTGCCCGGATACGTGTCGGCACATTTGGCGGTGTCCGCCTTGATTCAAGGCAGTACCTTTGTGTTCACGATGGAACAACAATCAACATCTAGCGTGCAGAATCGCACCGATTTAATTTTTTTTTTTTTTTTTTAATGATAGCTAAGGTGTCCAGCCGGACCCTGAGTTTAATCAATGACCGAAATAGAAAACATTTAAAAACGACATGTATGTAGTGGGACGCAATCCTGTATCCACAACAAACAACAGGGCTGAACAAACCATATACAAGGGTGACAGGCAATTTTTCAATTTTTGAGAAGCTAGTGCAAGAGTGGACGCAATCAATCTAGCTTTACTCTTGTAGTAAAAACGCAATTATGTCGCACAATAGGGAACTAGTGTTTAAACTACAATATCTGTCGACGGCGTTTCGATCCTAAAAAAATGAAGGATCATCATCAGGACAACCAATGCATTGCCTACTGTACAAGCCTGTGAATAAAATGGGGAAAACAACTGTACAAGCCTGTGAATAAAATGGGGAAAACAAAAAAACAGGACATTTGTTTAAATTCTTAATTCATTCTGTAGTACATAGCAAAAAAGTTTTCACGCCATGCCTTAAGGTGGAATACACGGTCATACGTGCAGGTGAGTGCAATAACCAGTGACATTCTTCCATAGTATCTTACCAGTGATCTAACGACCTATAATAAGTATACCGTGTTTGGGCGTGATGTTGTGCATAAAACTGGGGGATGGGGGATTTAAGGAGGGAAGAAGGCGGGAGTCAAGGGGCTAGGAGTTACCTATTTTAGGGGAAGATTCCTAGGAACCATGGATTGCATGTTGCTTGGAATCTATAAAAGTCACCTAGTTAGATATATGCCTGAGAGTAGGAAAAAAATTCTTGAAAATTATATGATAGCTGCACTTACCCGCGTGCGATTAAGATTACAGGTGGTGGCAGATAGTGCAAAATTACGATTCCAAAAGGTTTTGTAAATGGCACCTTGGGTTGATGTGGGCCCTGGTTTAGGCGGGCCTAAAAAGGAATGGGAGTTGTCTGCCAAGACTCCTTGGGGCTTCCTTGTAATTGTAACTGGTGGGGACAACAGGGAACGGGGTGCTTACCTAGATCGAGGACCGTAATTTACGCCTAGTCTAATGGAGCCACTAAGGTCATAAAAATCCTAAAAGAAGAGGGCAACCAGATTAGGATTACACCTGAGAGCTAGATAGTAAGAGTTGGACAGGCGGAGGTAATGGCGCTTACCGGAGTATTCAATATTTTAATTTTCCCTGAGAAGTGTCGGCACATTTTGCAGTGTCCGCCCGGATTCAAGGCTGGGCCTATAACCATAAAGGATTTAATCAACGTTAGTATAAAAGGCTTGTAATTACGGCTAACGTATCAGGGATGGCATGGAAGGAGCTAAGCGTCAGAACTGAGCTTACCTTTGTGTTCACGATGGAACAACAATCAACGGCTAGCGTGCAGAATCGCACCGATTAGGCGTCAGGTTGCATGTAGAAGGCATAGAAATAGTACGGCGGCCATAATGAATGAGGCTAATACCCACGTGGTGGTCGGATCTGGGGCCATTTTTAGATGGGACAAGGTTCCATAGGAGCGGCCATATTAAGGTTACGATTCTGCACGCTAGACGTTGATTGTTGTTCCATCGTGAACACAAAGGTCCTGCCTTGAATCCGGGCGGACAAATGTGCTGACACGTATCCGGGCAAATTAAAATATTGAATACTCCGGATTTTTATGACCTTAGCGGCTCCATTAGACGGGACGTAAATTACGGTCCTCGATCTAGGCTCGCCTAAACCAGGGCCCACATCAACCCACGGTGCCATTTACAAAACCTTTTGGAATTGTAATTTTGCACTATCTGCCACCGCCTGTAATCTTAATCGCACGCGGATTCTTTTCCACTGGCCCCTCCAGAAGTAGTACCACAGCGTCTTATCTGGACTTCACTTACCATCTAGGTACCCGAGGCCCTGCCCCCTCCAGCTGAACCACGAGAACGGAATTGGCCCATATCCAAGCAACATGCAATCCATGGTTCCTTGGAATCTTCCCCTAAAATAGGCTTGTACAGTAGGCAATGCATTGGTTGTCCTGATGATGATCCTTCATTTTTTTAGGATCGAAACGCCGTCGACAGATATTGTAGTTTAAACACTAGTTCCCTATTGTGCCACATAATTGCATTTTTACTACAAGAGTAAATCTAGATTGATTTTGTGCACTCTTGCACTAGCTTCTCAAAAATTGTAAAATTGCCTGTCACCCTTGTATATTGTTTGTTCAGCCCTGTTGTTTGTTGTGGATACAGGATTGTGTCCCACTACATACATGTCGTTTTTAAATGTTTTCTATTTATGTCATTGATTAAACTCAGGGTCCAGCTGGACTCCTTAGCTATTATAGTGCTGATTGTGGCCTATAATTATTTGAAGACTGTGCATTTGTTTCTTGTCAAGGACCTTTTGTTGATTGATATAATAGACACGATTCTGGCTGCCTCTGCTTCAATGTAAGTCAGTGGGAAAATACATTCTCTCTACTATTTTTTATAAAAATCTCCCACTTGTCTGCTCTAAAATGTTGGCATTTATGTTAGTCTGACCTCAGGCAGGGGCACTAGGGTGCAGTGACACAAACTGAGATCAGTCCCTGTTACACACTGTAGTTCGGGCATGCACTTTTTTTCTGCCTAGTAATCTGGTTCATTCCGATTGTCGACAACCCTCAGTCCGCGCGCTTTTCTGCATTTCCCATGTTTACTCCCTCCGTTTGTGTTTCCTGCTTTTCTCGCATTTACTCCTTCAGTTTGCGTGCTTTCCTGCCGTTCCCGTGTATTCTCGCTCAGTTCGCGCACTTTCCTGCTTTTTCCGTGTTTACTCCCTCACTTCACATGCTTTCCTGCTTTTCCCTTATTTACTCCCTCCGTTTCCCGTGTTTACTCCCTCCGTTTGTGTGCTTTCCCGCTTTCCCCGAGTTTACTCCCTCAGTGCGCGCTCTTTTCTGCTTTTCCCGTGTTAACGCCCTGGAGCCGTTTTTCACCGCACGCTTACAGCGCTTCCTCGGGAACTGCAGATAGCGCTTGAAATAAATGCTCGGTTTCTTGTGAGTTAACTTTCCAATCATCCCTCGCGACTTTAAAATTGGGTTGATTTTGACAATTTTTTTAACATTAGAAAAGCCACTTTAACGCCCCGTTTTAATGCGAAGACTCACGTGCAGAAGACTTTGCGAAGTACGGGCTGCGTTCTTACTAGCTATGAAAAGGTTTAATATTTTTGGGAGAATAATGTATGCGCTTTCTCACCTCATCTGCCGCAGAGTGCTTCAAGTAGTCCTGTGCAGTGGCTGTTTGGGTCACGTGAAGTTCTGTGTTTGGCCAGCAAGGCACTACCAAAGGGGATGATGGACAGAGGGTTTGAGCAAATCAAACACTCACCCTCAGTCAACTGATCTGGGTGTAATCCATCATCATTCTTTAGCTCACTCCACCACCCCAGTTCAGACATGGCCATATGGAAATCAGTCTGACCCTGTGCCTCATGGGAACAGTACAGCGCCGAACTGCAAAGCCATGTCTTCCCTGGACCGGAAACAAGCATCCTGGCACCGGTTTTCGGGTTCATAACCCTCATCAGTCAGGCTATCTTGAATCCAGTGGCAAAGTAAGCAAGGGACCCACGTGTGGGCATACCCTGCCAACTTAGGGCGAACAAAGCGATACCAAAGGGGATGATGGACGGAGCGTTTGAGCAAATCAAACACTCACCCCCAGTCAACTGATCTGGGTTTATTCCATCATCAGTCCTGTGCTCTCCATGCCACTGGAGTCAAGCTATCCTGGCTGATGAGGGCTGAAAGCCCGAAACCGGTCCTAGGATGCTTGTTTCCAGTCCAGGGAGGACCTGGCTTGGCAGTTTGGCCTGGACTGTTCCCATGGGGCACAGGGTCAAGGCTGATTTGCATATGGCTGGGTACAAACTGGAATGGCATGGTGAGCAAAAAAACGATGGATTTAGGCCTAGATCTCTGTACTGGGGTGAATGTATGACATTGTTCTACATTCTGTCCATCAACTGTTGTTTTTGCATTTGGCCAGCAAGGGGCAGTGTCGCCTCACGCAACTGGCAGGCTGGTTTACGTTCATCGATCCCCATATACGAATGTGCCCTGTGAAAAACCAACAAATGTAGCAGTCTCGAAGCGTTACGTTTGGGTTACATTTTCTACTTTTCATGAATACTCCGAGAATGTGAGAAGTGCTCTGAGACGCAGATACCAGCGGCTCTCGTGCATACCATGTACCCTAAGGATCACCTATTGTAGTTTGTATGTGTCTTGTTGTGTTTGGCAGAGTGAGTTGAATGCATGAATATGTGAGTGGATGAATGAATGGACGGATGAGTGAAAGTATGAGCGTCTCAGGGACCTTTATGATGACTTATTGAGAGCAGTCCCAGAGAGGCTCTTTCAGTTATAAGCCAGACCTTTGCTCTTGGGGTTCTTGGCCTCCTGTGAGCGTTCCCTATCTTTCCTTCTTGTGCTCACATTAGTGTTCAGTTCTACCTAAATGAAGCAGTAGATGGCAGCATGTCATCATTGTCTGTGAATTATTCCTGACCACACGTGGCCTTCCGTCACTTTCTATACAGGTTTTGTTGAAGTTTCCTGGAGATAGGACTGAAGAGGGAGTAAAAGAAGGAATACATTTGATATCTCGCCTGCAGAAGAGGATGGTCCAGAGGACGTCTGTATATTCGGTTTTCAAAGTGCAGAGGAGGTCGAATCTGTTCGAGATGTGCTTACAACAGGAAGTGGTGACACTTGCAGGAGTTTTTCGTCCCTGTGGGGACATGGGCTTTGTATTCCAGGGGCCTGCGACCCCCGTGCCCGGTGCAAACGATGCAACAGACCCCGCCCACCTGGGGGCTGCAGGGCTGGGTGCTCTGTGCCATGGAGGACTGGTACCCGCTGCCTGCTGGGGTGGGGGCGATTCTTGGGTGAGCCCATCCGGTATCCCTCATACCGATGAGGGAGCAGCATCTTGACTGCCTCCCGAGGCTCTGGGTTTGATGCTCGCTGCTCCAGGCCCCTCGTTCTCTGCTGCCTCCTCGCACCGGGTCCTGGCGGAACGCTCCGGGTCTCGGCTGCGGACTCTGGGCCGGGGTCTGGCTGGACACTGCTGAGAGGGGGGATATTTTGGTTCAGTTTGAACCTTGGCCGGGATTCAAACACACGACTCCTGTACTCGATCCTTTCAGACTGAGCTGGCGCGAGGCTTGCTGTGGGCGCGCGGACGACTGCATTGTCACATGATGTATACCGTGACGTCATTCATGCCGTAACATGGTTTATGTTTTAACGTCTAATATGATTTACACCGTACATGATTTATACCGTACATGATTTATACCGTAATGTGACTTCTACTGCTCAAGATGCTGATTCACAGTTCACCAAAACCCCAAGTCCCCAAGACGCGCCTGCGAAGGTTTGACACTGCCAAGCCAGCCCTAAAAACGACTCGACTAGTTCCTGGTGGACGGCAGACTTACCTTCAAGAGAAGCACCGTCATCAATACGGCTGCGGAAACAAAGGCCTTTAAACCGACAACAACTGGGCCTGGTGACCCCCCCGCCCCCCCACCCTCCACCATGAACGCTCGTTCGTCTTCCAGCACCAGATTCCCAGCGCCCTTTCAACTGCTGAAATGTATTTATTTATTTATGCATTTTTATATAGCGCGGACTTTACCCGAAGGCGTCAGAGCGCTTCACATTAGGAACAGAAATGAAACATAATGAGAAACATTACAAAAGAACAGATTGCAAAAACATACGTTACTTACATAAGGTAATAGTGACAATTGTGAGCAAACAAAATACATGAGGTAGTAAAAACTGTGAGCAACCAAAATACATGCGGTAGTAAAGGTAATAGTGACAATTGTGAGCAACCAAAATACATGAGGTAGTCAAAAGTGCACAAGAGGAAATGAAAGTGACAAGTGTGCAGTTATAAGAGAAAAACGAGTATAATTAGAGGTATAGTCCTGCAATAAGTGCTAGACACTCAGGCTCAGGAACAAGCGTTACGTGAGCAAGGTGGCACTTGCAAGTATCAAAGGTAAAGACATGTGAGAGGTAGCAGCCGTGTGTTACAAGGGCAGAGTGGTGTGTGCATGTTACAAAAGGGCACCGAACACCAGTACATGTAAAATACTGCAAAAAGGCAGACCCTCCAATCACAGGCATACACTGGGAAGGCACTTCCATGGTCATGGAAAGTAGAAATTATCAGTAGTGGGAAGTCTTCCTCACAAATAGCAAGAGGACGTGAGCTACTTTTGGAGGTGTCTCTGGAGGAGGAGAACTTTGAGGTCCCTTTTGAAGGCCTGGGAGGAGGCGGTGGTCCGGAGCTGAGGTGGAAAGGAGTTCCAGATTCTCACTGCGTTGCCTGAAAAGGATTGGGCCATTGTTCTTTCCTTCTTGAAAGTGGGAGGTTCAAGCAGTAGATTCTCCGCATTGCGTGAACGTCTAGAGCCACCAGAGAGTTTCAGTTTATTCGCTAGGTAGCTGGGAGATGAGGAGTGCAAGGCTTTGTGGGTAATGCAGGCAGCCTTGTAGATAGCTCTAGCCTCGAAGGGAAGCCAGCGGAGGGTGGATAACATCGGTGTGATGTGATCGCTTCTTTTGGCCCCATAAATGAAACGAGCTGCTGAATGGAAGACAGACTTAAGTGGGGACAGGTGAGATTTGGGGAGGCCAGTAAGTAGAGAATTGCAGTAGTCTAGTCTAGAGAGGACCAGCGATTGCACCAGGGTTATAAGGTCCTGCTCCGGGAAGAAGCGACGGATTCCCCAAAGAAGGCGCAGTTGGTAGCGAGCAGATTTTGCAATATAATTGATGTGGGGAGTGAAAGACGGGGACTGGATCTTGGGGGTATCTCACCTTTAACCGGGACACCCTGAACCCCGCGTCTCAGCAGAGCCGAAGCACCTCCGCTTTAGGACACTGCTTGTGAATACGGAGCTCTTGGAGTAAACAGTGGCCGATCTCACTCTTTGGGGCTCCTGGATTGAAGCATGTCGAGGGAGGGTCGCGCCTCTTCTGCTGCAGCCACTGCGGGTCTGTACAAAAGAGCTAAGGAGAGAGTTGAAGATAAGAGCCCAACCAGGGATTTACACAACTTCAGAATAAATAATATTCTGATGTGCGTATTATAAATGTAGAGATGGCCGCAAGTGCCGACAGCCCCACGCACCGTGGGCATGGACGCTGAACAGAAGGAGCCCGCCCAGGTGACCTGTCCCTGGTGACTTAGGAAAGCTTGACTGAGGGTGGAGATTTGTTGTAACCGGAGGATCCAGCGATCAGAATCCACAATGATGGACAGGCCTGGAAGGATCCACGGCTTCCCTTCCTTGCAGTTAATGTTCTTTATGAAGCGGTGGACTCCATGAAGCAGCCCCGTGGTCTGTGCCCGTGAGCGGTCTCTGAAGGCCCTTCAGTGTGACCCCTGGTGACCTGGCCACAGTGACACTGAGGAGGGAACAAGAGCGCGCTGCTAAAGAGGCGACCCCAGGAAGACTCCGCAGGGGGAACCGCTGCAGACATGGATTCCTTCATGCTTTCTATTTCATTAAAACAATAGCGCCAACATGCGCTTAGGTTTGTGTGGATACAATGGCCGCTCGAAGTTGCGAGGAAGCTGTTCTGCCCTGGACTTGGCCCTCATCTGTCAGGAGGCTGCGGGGGGACCTGAAAGGGCGCAAATTATACCATCGGCGCACCAGCGGGACTGCGAGTCCCAGGAATCCAAGCGGCTGCTGACACGCCCTCACAGTCCATTGGCTATAGAACTACGCCCTTAGACGCACATCGCGAGACGCGCGCGGGCTGGCGCCGGGCTAAGCCCGGGCAAAGGGCGGGCCGTTTGAGGCCGTTAGAGAACGGTAGAGACCGGGCCTGGCCACCTCCCTAACGCCCCATCTCCCCGGCCAGGCGCATTGTTTGTGCCGGTCGTACCATTGCAGGTTGCTACACAATGGCCAGCAGGGAAACTAGAAGTAAGGCTGCATCTGCAGTGTCAGGTACCTTGGACAAATTTCTCCTGAAAACGAATTCTGTAACCAGTAAGGGTAAGGGTATGTCTGTGCTTGATGGCCTGAATGAAGAGGGCGCAGGAGATTCTTGCTTGTTATCGCCAGGTCCATCAACAAATACTAGTACACCGCTTTTGCTTGATGCTACCCACATATCCTTATTGGACAGTATAGATCAAACAATTGAGTCTGTTCTACAACAACTACGGACACCGGTAGCATTGCCAAGGGATAGAGACACATCGCTCATTATTAGTGATATAGAGCTCTCCCCCGTTGTGGAGCCTACATTGATGGGAAAGCAGGGTGGGGCTGAAAATATCTTGGCGCATACAGGTCGCAAAGAGGACCCTATAGCGAAAAGGAAAATAACCAGATCGGGTAAAGGCGCCAAAAGGGCTAAAATTGATTCCCTCACACCAACTTTGGAGGAAAACTTGGGTGTACCAGACTCTCATAGCTCGGAAATTGGCAGGGTATTGTCAAGTACTTCACCCACTACATCTGTACCTGTGCTCACTCAGCCATTTATTTTTGGTGGGGCTATCCCTAACTCCACAGATCTTCTCACTGCCTCACTCACCGCTGCCTTCAAAATTCTTTTGGATCCCCTTTTTCTTAAGCTGGATTCAATAGAATCGAGACTTCTAGCGATTGAGAAATCAAGTGTGGGCAATAGTGGACACCTGGGGACAGAAGTAAGCCCAGAGGGATTATATGGAGGTGTTGGTGGATCTCAATACCGCCCCCAGATTAGTATGGTTCTTGCTCCAATACCCCCTTCTACTACTAAGGGGGATCTTAGTAACATGAGTACAGTTCCTGTCCCTCAAACCGCTCCTATACCACTTCCCAGGTCAGTGCCCCCCATTCCCCCCCAGGAGACCTATGCAAACAGCCCCGGCCAGCTCATCTACTCAGGGTAAACTACCAAATGCACCAGTCCTCACTTCTAACCAGCAGGATAACCCCAAATCCAGGCACAAGGCAGTTAACCTGCCCCCCGAGGCGGCGAGTTATTCTGTGATATTAATGGGGGTCCCAGAACTGGCCAGCGGCGTCATTGAGTCTTACGATTCATTACGTAATAAGGTAATTAGCTGGCTAAACATCCAAAGGCCACTACCATCCAACCTAAAAGGCGATGTTCTTATGGTTAGAAGGGTCTCATGGGTGGGCTATACTGCCAAGAAAAGCGATGGGGACTGTATAATTGTTAGCTTCAAGAGCCCCCAGGTTGTCACCTATGTATGTAATTGGCTGGGAAATGTGGGTAACTCATCCATTGAGCTGGTCCCTCTCTCATATTTCTATCCTAACTTATGTAAGCCACCTATGAGGAGGGACGATGGCTGGACTCGGGTGGGTTTTGCTGTGGATGGGACCAGATATAGGCCCAGGTATAACGCTCATCCTGCCACTGTAAATTATGTACATTCCAACAGATTCAATTGCCTTGATGAGGTGGATTGACTTCGAAGGGGTTCTCCCGCTCAGTCCTTCCAGGTCATCGCAGCTGAATCTGCTGATCAGGGGATTGGAATCGGGGCAGCTGACATCGCTATCAGAGACTTGGGCTCACTCCAAGATGGTAGTCTGAAATCCCCTAGCCCCAGGGGCCTTGAAGGTACACTCCCATTGAGCCAAATGGGCACCATCCTAATTCCCCAGGCCCCAGGTGTCCCAATTACAACATCTACTGCTGACCGCAACATGGAATCACATGAACGGTTGCCCGCATACCTTGCTATGGGCACTGCATCTGGAACAACTGAGGGGCCCCCTTCCAAATCTGTGACTGAAACCCTAAAGATCCTCTCTTGGAATGTGGCAGGTATCGCAAACAAAATTCATGGGGCAGAATGGGATCTTCTTGTAGGCTCCAGCGACATCTGCCTCTTCCAGGAGACGTGGTCAAGGGACCATGTGACTAGAGTGGGTTTCGCAGTTTTTGAAATTAAGGCAAGCTGGAGCGGAAGGGGGAGACCTTTGGGTGGTCTGGCGATTTGGGTGGCTAGTCACATTGGATGTGTTGCGGAAAACGTTCCTACGTTCTCGCGGGACATCCAATGTGTACCTCTTAGTTGGCCCAATGCAGTTAAATTGGCGATCATAAATGTATACTCCCGTCCAGTCAGTGCAGCTAAGGAATCGCCCACTCTGGAAAACCTTTCATCCTTTCTGTGCTCACTGCCAAGCGAATACAAAATTGTGATGGGGGGAGATTTTAATTGTCATTTCGAGCCTCTTGAAGGTCTAAAGGAGGGTGCCCTCACCTCCGAAGATGACTTCTGGGGTGTTCCACCCTGCTCATCTCCCCACCCCAAATCCTGGTCACCCCTTGCGTTGCAAATCATGTCCCTCACTTTGAATTACGCATTGAGGGCCTGTAATGGTCGTACTGCGTCAGACAGCCCCTCTGTGTGTACCTTTAACAGGAGGGATCATGAATCCAGGCTGGATTATATCCTTGTTGATATTAGCTTATGGTCAAAGGTTCAGGACTTCAGAGTTTCCCCTAGAATAGATAGCGACCATAATGCACTCATGTTAGATATGAAACATCCTGCTCCCGCTCCTGAGTCTCTATCTACCAATCCCAGTGACGACCCAGGAAATCTGGTTCTTAGTTCTAATAGGAGAAGGGTAAAATGGGCGAAAATAATTAGCTCAGAGGAAAATATAAGAAAGATCTTTGATATAGCGCTCCCAAGGTTTGCAGAAATAGATGAACTAATTAATCAACCTAGATCATCTGATTTTGGCGATCAACTCGGCCATATACATGCAAACCTTGTGGGATCTCTAGCTGAGGTTTTTCATCCAGCGGTAGTACCTCGGCGAAAACAGACCCGAACTCCAACATGGTACAATTCCTCCTGTAAAAAGGTGAAGACAGAGCTAATTGCCACAATTAAAGCAGGAACAGACAAGGGAAAGGTCGCCAATCTTAGACGTAGCTATAATGAAGCCTTGGCTCTGGCAAAGTCGGAGTGGGATTGGAACCACTGGCGGGATCTCTCCTCTGCATTGGAAACCAGGGACTTGAAAAAATTCTGGTCCCTGGTAAATAATGGCACGGGAGAAGCTAAACCCGCAGTGGAGCCTAATATTGCACCATCTGCCTGGGAAGCCCATTATGGCAAATTGTATCAGGATACTGATCAGCCCGCCCATGTAGTGGCCTGTGATGATACATCCACCCCTGCAGCTGGTTCGGAATTTTCACTCGGAGAGGTGGTCAGTGCAGTAGAGAGACTGGCAATGGGGAAGGCCCCGGGTTTGGACAGATTGCCTGGTGACCTTTTTAGACATCAACCTGAAATCTGGGCCCCGTACCTCCTTATTATCTTCAATGCCATCCTGGGAGGTATGGAGATCCCCTGTACTTGGCTGGGAGCAGAGATGGTGCCAATTTTCAAAAAGGGCTCTCCTCTCCTCCCAGCCAACTACAGGCCGATCAGCCTCATAGATGTCCCCCAAAAACTCTTCTCTCGGCTCCTTCTGGACCATCTCCTCGAATGGATGGAGGTAAATGAAATCCTGAGTCCCCTCCAGGCTGGCTTCAGAAAGAACACGTCCACCATGGACCAGATCTTCCGCCTCATCCTCCTGTATTGGAAAACGGTGAGGATTGAGGGCGGGAGACTATACATGGTGTTCGTGGATCTGAGGTCAGCCTTCGACCTGGTCCCGCGGAAAAAACTATGGGAGGTCCTAAAGGAGTTGGGTGTTCCATCCCAGCTGCTCCATGCCATAATTAGACTCCATGATGGCAATTATGCGCAGGTCAGGTGTGGGAGGGACGGCGCATTGTCTTCAAGGTTTCCTGTTCTCAGAGGGGTAAGGCAGGGCTGCGTCTTGGCGCCGACCCTGTTTTGCCTCTTTGTTAACAGCGTTATATCCCACCTTGATAATGTTGAGGACAATGACGCCCCGTTTTTGGCAGGCAGGAGGGTGCCAGCTATTATGTTTGCTGACGACACGCTCCTGCTTTCCAAATCCCCAATGGGGATCCAACGGATTTTAGATGGATTTGGTCTTTTCTGTAGTCAACACGGTCTAGAGATCAACACAGAGAAGACCAAGTTCTTGATCTTTAATTCATCCCCAAAAGTCAGACCCAATCCCATTCTGGGCTCAGCCACTTTGGAAAGGGTTACAACTTTCCAATATCTGGGGGTAACACTGCATGAGAATTTATCCTGGGACCCCCAAATAGCCAGATCTAGGCTAAAGTTGTCGCAACTATCTGGTGCAATTTTGAAGGTCGTAAATACTTCCACCTTCAAACCCATAAGTCCTGCTCTGGAAATGTATAAGACACAAGCAAAAGCAGCAGCATCTTATGGCAGCGAGCTGTGGGGGCATAAAGCGGGGAAAGATCTTGCGGTAGTGGAAAACACCTTTCTTAGACGTCTGCTGGCCCTTCCACGTGGCACTCCTTTGCTTCCCTTAAGACTGGACGTGGGTTTACCGTCCATCGCTGCCGAGCTAGAGTCCAAGCCATTAAGATTCTGGCATAGGCTCTGGTCCACCAGTGAGCTTACACAATATAGGAGTGAACTTACCCATGTAATGGATCTGAATAAGCGGGACAGAATTCCCTGGCTGGCATTTGTCAAGAAGGAATTCTATCGCTTAGATTTGCCTGAGCTTTGGGAGGCTCCAGAACAAGGATGCCAGAGGCTTTCTCGTAAACGCCTAGTCCAAATTCACAAGGAAAAAAGCCTAGAACTTATCCTGACCGCAACTAACAACGGCACCTTAACCGAACGTTTTTTACAATCCAAAAACACATATGATTTTGAATGTTTTATTGACATAATTTTCCCCATTTTTGCCAGGAAATTGTTTATACAGTGGAGGCATGGCACTCTGCCTATTAAATCCTTTACCTGCAAATGGCTCCAGAGCGACGATAAAACTTGCCCAGGTTGTAATTCTCATGACGAAGATGAAGCCCATTTTCTCTTCTTTTGTCCTGCATATCATAGACCAAGGAAGTACTGGCTGGTCCCTCTATGTAGGAACCTGGGATTCAGGCGCCATATGCATGCGTACAGAGTATTGAGAACCAGTACCCTGCCCCACATAGTTTTTGCAGTAGCGAAATGCATTATGGCTATGTGGTTGATTAGGAAAAAACTGTTAAAGGCACAAATGTTGACAATATGAATCTGTTTCTTAAAAGTATGAATTGTGCTCTTAATCAGGATTTGAAAAGCTTTTCCTAACCATGATCTATTTTTTTTATCTTTATTACGTCCGTATCAATTTGGCAATTGTTTTTAATTATTGTATTATACTAATGTAATCGTTTTTAACGTGCTGTTTTAATGTATTTTGCATGTATCTTTTATGGTCTAAAAAGACCGAAATAAAGAATTTTTGGATTGGATTGGATTGGATTGGATACAATGGCTGCATACCTTGAACTAAGGAACGGGGGAATTGCTCGAAGAGCGATCTGTAAGAGTTTTTAATAGACCCTAGGAGGGATTATGAGTAATACCAGCGAGTGATTTACTTGATTTTATTATTTCCTTCAGTCGTATTGTCCAGCATGGAGTCTGGCCGGGACTCTGAGGATAACATCACAGATGAGCAGAGACCACCAGTAGCATCTCATGCAGCACCGACCCTTGGTCGGGGGGCGAGGGCTCTCATTCACCTTGATCTTGAAGGGATGAACGGGGCCTGTAGTCCTGGTGAATGGCGAGGATGGCTGGAGGCAAAATATCCTCTCAAACATTAGAAGAAATACCTTCACAGCTTGGAATTGTGTGGTGACCAGGCTGTGGATCGATAAAGCTCATGTTTCTGCAGCCTCTACACAATTGTAGTGATATCATCCCACTCTGGGATCCTAGGACTAACCCTCAAGACTCTCAAAACCACTCACAGGGCTGGACATTCCCTTGACTGCATTAGCTCTAATTTGGATAAAATGATGGTTAAGGATCCCAGACCTGGACCGATCACTTCTTCATTGAATTCCATATTGAACTCACAGGAAGCCAATTGAAGCCCAAAGAGGCAACTAAAAAGGGAAACGCTTTACCCAATTGGGGAAAAATTATGAATCATCCCGATCTTACGAGCTGGGCCAAGGAAAGCAAACCTACTCTTTCGGGAAACACCATCACAGACTATCAAAAATTTGAAAACTGGATGACTGACATTGGTAACAACATCGGAAACCCAGAAAGAACTAGAGATCCCATAGGAAAAAGAAAAACTTCGGCCCCCTGGTTTTCAGACACCCTAAAAAAGCAATTAGTGGGAATTAAACTCTTAGAACGCAAATGGCGACGGAACTATGACAATCATGCTAAAGTAATATATAAGACAGCGAGGAGATCATATCACTCTTCCATCAAGGATGCAAAAACTAACCATTTTACTTCCCGTATTGAAGCAGCAAGTAACAATCAAAAATACATTTTTAAAATCGTCAACCGTTTCACTAAACCTAATATTGTTACCCAAGAGATCCCCCCCGTCCTAGACTATATGTAACGACATAGCCTCTTACTTCACCCAAAAAATAGAAACGCTCATCATCAACTTTCCCCAATTCCTAACAATAGAACCTGAGAGTGAAACTGTTCTCGAGCCCCATCAACCCAGATGGGAAAAATTCAATCACATCACTCTTGACGACACTCTACAGGGAATTTCTACCCTTAAATCAGGATCCCCTTCTGATCCCTGTCCCCCCTCATTTCTTAAATCCATATCTCAGGAAGCTAACCCCTATATCAACGCTATCATAAATTCTTCCTTCCAATCTAGGGAGATTCCTCCTCAATGGAAGGTAGCAATAGTGAAACCACTACAGAAAAAGGTTTCACAAGACCCTACTACACTCTCTAATCTATGTCCCATCTCTCTTCTTCCTGCCATCTGTAAAATTGCAGAATCTTTTGCAAATAAACAATTAATGGCATTTCTTGAAGAAAATGACATATTACATCCTTGTCAAGCAGGTTTCAGGACCCATCACTCCACTGAATCTGCACTCCTGTCCTCCACTGAAACCATTCGTGCTGCCCTGGATCAGGGCAAACATGCTGTCCTGATCCTACTAGATCTCTCGGCAGCTTTCGACACGGTATCCCATGCTATCCTTTTACATCGCCTTACAAATGCAGGCATAGCAGGAACCGTGTTCGAATGGTTTAAAAACTATCTAGCACACAGGCACCAAATCATAAGGCTAGGCGATTTTTCTTCAGAAGAAAAAAACATTAAAACAGGGGTTCCGCAGGGCTCTAGCTTAAGCCCTACCTTATTTAACCTGTATATGGTTCCCCTACTAAACCTAATTTCCTCCTTTAACATTAGTACTGTCGCCTACGCTGACGACACTCAGCTTGTTCTGACCCTTGACAAAAATCAATCTAACGCAGAACAAACACTAAAAGAATGTCTGTCAGCAACCTTTAAATGGTTGTCACAGAACCATTTGAAGTGTAACTCGTCCAAAACTGAAATCATTCCTTTTGGACCCAATAATTGCTTCTCGCCACAAGACTGGTGGCCTGAACAGGCAGAAGCCCCTCCCAACACTATCAATGCAGCCCGAAACCTAGGCATAAAGTTCGATAACACTCTGACCTTTAACCAACAAGCCAAGGAAGTAGCAGGGGTATGTTTCGGCATCATAAGGAGTCTTAGAATTTTTTTTGATCTTCTTCCCCTGAGCGCCAGACGTACAGTAGCTGTTGCCTTAATAACATCTAGGCTGGACTATTGTAATAGTCTTTATGCAGGACTTAATAAATCAGCCCTGCATAAACTCCAAATGGTCTAACATGCTGCTGCCAGACTGGTCCTCAGACTGCCTAGGAAATCTTCGGCCTCTACAGCTCTGGATATATTACATTGGCTCCCTATACACAAGCGCATACTTTTTAAAGTTCTCACCATTACTTACAGAGCCTTTCACCACCACGGCCCACTGTACTTGCGCAAACAATTTAAACAATATCATCCGTCAAGATCACTCAGGTCCTCCACAGCCAATTTACTCCTTGTCCCCAGGTTCAAAATGTCTACTAGAGGAGGAAAATCCATGCAGTCATTGGCGCGAAAGCTTGGAACAAACTTCCCTCTTTCCTGCATCAATCCACTACCGAACAAAAATTCAGAAAGTCCCTAAAAACATGGATCTACTCCCTCTCCAACTCCGAATGCATGGGACTCATATGATGTGCTTCTTATACTGGTAGATTTTCATCCACTACCTGTTATTTTCTTGAATCCAAGCGCCAAGATACTCCTTGGAGTGGTAGCGCGCTATATAAGTCCCATCACACATCACATCACTCTGAATGTGCTCCACTGTGATTGGTGAACAGACTTCAACAGGGTCTTTTTAAAGGCGTTCGGGTAGAGTTGTAAGAGTTGTATTGGGCACCCACCAGACCACACACCTGATACGGCGTGGGAAGTGAATGTATAGACCTTGTCCTACCTATCCAAACCCATTCTTCGTTCTAACACTACAGGTTCAGTGCACCTGTGTTTAAATAGCAGAGCATTGGGTGGTAATTTACAAAAAACTAGTCTGTTTCGAGAGGGGTCCCCCAAAGGTTGCTCCCAGATGAACCCCACACCAGGACATTATAACTGCAGTAGCAATGAAACTAGCCGAGACCACAATCAGCTCCCTGTGAAGTAAAGTCAACTGGTGACTTGAAATTTGTGATACTTTTGTGGGAGTGTGCATTGTAATTGAAGGCATTCACTTGGTATTTGAAGAACCGGGTTATTTAAGACCCGGCGGCGCCAGGGGCATGCCCAAAGTCTTCGGGTATCACCTGTCTTAGAACACAGAGACACGGGACTCTTCTTGGTGGCGTCAAAGATCAAATTTATTGGCTGCAGCCAGTAACAGAAGTCCTAGAAGTCAACACGGTATGAGTTCTCAGGAGACTGCTCAATTTTACAAAGCAAGTCATCCCTTTTAATGCCAAAAATCACATTCCAGACAAATACCTTACATTTACGAACTGTCCAATCACATGTATCCACACCAGAGGTATCGCATGACGGTAAAACCCACTTTTCAGTTGCCCAGCCCATCTCAATTTGCGGTCAAACCCAACATTCTTCTTCAGACAGGTCGAACGAACCCATAATAAAAAAAGGCACATCCCCATCGTAAATAGACCATAAAGAAAGGAGCAGAAACAGGTGTGAGTAGGATAAGGCATATTTGTGTGCAATAAAGTTTTACGATGTCCTGTGCGCTGATCCTTAATCTTGATCAGCTAAAGGGCAGGAACTGGTTTAACAAGGTCAGCTTCAGGCAACAGGGTCAGTTCACTCAGGTCAAAATGGAGGTACATGTACTTAAAGGACTTGTTCAGCCACAGTCATCGGCCTATGTGAGGGCAACCACAAAATGGCTGCCATACGCAAAATGGAACCCAAGGGTTCAGAACGAAATCCCTAAATACGTAGTGAATCCATCAGTCTAACATGACAAACACTCATACTTGCCGCACTAACTAGTTACGGTTCGCTAATATCAAATTTATAACAAAACCATGACCTTTATGGAACGGGTTCAGAATTCACGGAACCTCAGACCCTCCTTTTGCCCTTACATAGGCAATAACCTAAACTCACGTCAATCTGAATCCAGGTCTATATTCATCAGATCATCAAGATGTTGCTGGAGCATAATCCTATTACTTAGTACCCCTCTTGGGACAGGTCTCCTTGCACATGTAGTAGCACAGAGGCCACATAAAGCACGAGCGCACTGCACACAAAGACAGAACAGGAAAAGAATCGCTAAAGCCATCCCAATGATCATCAGAATCTTCCATCCCCAGGTCGATAACAGTTCCCAAAACCATCCAATCAACGACCAATCTCCTTTGTCCACTTGTATAGACTCGGAGATCTTATGTAACCTGGAAATGACCTCGTAAACTGTCGGAGCATTATCTGGGATAAAAACGCAGCAACTCGATTGGATCACTTTACATACTCCACCTCGATCTGCGAGTAGGACGTCTAAAACCATACGATTTTGTAACGTCATAATGCGATCCGCTTGAAGCTCAGCTGTCAGATTACTGCTCCATCAGGATTCAAGCAAGCCGGGCCGACGAGGCTGAAATGCCAGAAACCGGTCCCCGGTAGCTTGTATCCTTTCTGGTGAAGAATTGGCTTGGTAGTTTGGTCTGCCCTGTTCCCATGATGCACTGGGCCAGGGACAGACTAATTTGCATATAGCCAGGTTCTGAGCTGGGATGGGGCAGTGAGCTAAATAACGGTGATGGATCAAGCCCTGATCTTTGGACTGGGTAAGAGTGGTCTGCTTAATTCAGACACTCTGTTCATCACCACCCCCTTTTCTGAATCGTTTTTGGCCACTATAGGTGTGGCAGGGTATACTCAGACATGAGTCCCTTGCTCACTGCTCCATCAGGATTCAAGCAAGCCGGGCCGACGAGGCTGAAATGCCAGAAACCAGTCCCCGGTAGCTTGTATCCTTTCTGGTGAAGAATTGGCTTGGTAGTTTGGTCTGCCCTGTTCCCATGATGCACTGGGCCAGGGACAGACTAATTTGCATATAGCCAGGTTCTGAGCTGGGATGGGGCAGTGAGCTAAATAACGGTGATGGATCAAGCCCTGATCTTTGGACTGGGTAAGAGTGGTCTGCTTAATTCAGACACTCTGTTCATCACCACCCCCTTTTCTGAATCGTCAGATTACTAAGGGCACCAGCAGTTTCGTTTATGGTGTATTCAACCACTCTCGTCAATTGTCGTAAACCTCTACTGTTAGCCATAGGTCCCCAAAACGGTAAGAAACCCTTAAAGAAGTCTCCCACTTCTTGTCCAGCAGTATCTTCCTGATCGAAGACACCTCTAACAACTCTCGTCTTGTGGTAATCTGAAGCAACAGTATACGTAGGAGGCAACAAGTATCCAACATAACACGTTCCCGAAAAATCAGGGGGCAACCATGTATATGCTCTGTTGTAACAAACAAAATATGTTTCTTAGCTGCCAAAAACGTCGGGGAAGATTGAGACGTAAAAACGTACGTCTGAGTACAAACACTCTTCCCCAGCTGAGCTTTCAGATTTTTGCCAATACCTTGCAGACAAAATTGACCTCGGTGGGGTACGACCCAAATCGGAGGTGACCTCTTTCGGTTCTGCCTTTCACTCAGACTAACACTGTAACCAGTCGTGTTCCATCCAACATAAGCCGCTAACTCTTCCTAAGGAATAGTCCTATACGTGTCGATATCTCTGCTCATATTCATAACTCCCTTCACCAAAGCTTGATTACTTAAGTTATCTCTCATGGAATGTAGAGGATAAACTTCCAGGGCGTAAATGAACATAGTCTGAAAAGCCCATATCGACCCATTCTGACTAAACGGTAAAGCCAGATCAGGAACAACTCTACCTGTAGTATGTGGCATAAGACCACACACCCAGCAATTAGTAATGTTCACTACCAACTGATGCTGGTGTAGTAGCTGTATGAATGTGTTATGTACAAATTCTGACCTTCTAATCTGCTCGTGTTCAGGTAGGACATGAAAAGAATGCACAGAAGTAGCAGTAGAAAAAGACATAGGCTGGGAGGTGGGTGCAGAAGTCAATTGGGTAGCGAAAACAATCCCACCCGCCAATGCTAACGTCATGCTTAAAAACATCAGGACACATGTTATCAGAAAACATTTGCTGTACATTAATTTACACAGTTTCATTTTAGAGTTCTTTCTCTCAGCAGCTCTCTCTGTCCCAGGAAACTCCATCCTCTAACCGTGCTGTTCGCGGCAGTTGGTTCTTCCGTGCTAAGGAATGGGTCTGTCAGTCCAGGGAACCCCCTGAAACCAACCAGAACCGTCGACCTTGTGTCTATGGCCTGCAATCCCAAGTCTTTATACCGCGACCCTACAGCTGAGCTCGGATGGCAGCTCGAAAAAGAAAAATAGGCCAAAACAGTTTCTTGGATGAGAGAGTGCAGTTCTCCAAAAGCAAAAGGAGGAAAAAAATTAAACTTTAATTGTCAATTGTTTCTCGGTCGTAAATTATAACGGCCTTTACCAGGCACTGTGTGATCACGAAACAAACGTTCAGGCTCAGTAGTGTCTAATCTTTGAGACACAGGCACAGCTTCTTGAAGGACATCATCCTTTTCTTTCTTGGAGCCTCTCCACACCAACTCAGCGTCGCTAAATGGTGCAAACTTCGGCACCCTTTCAGTCTCTGAATCTGCAATACCTTCACGGACCCACTGGTCGTACGGCAGAGGCAACGGCGCCCTCTTACAATGTACGCCGTGGATCCAGTTCTTTTTCCCGAAAACTTTCACTGAGGTCCTTGTGGACAGGAGCACTTGGTGGGGGCCGGTCCAGCGGGGCTGCTCGTTTTTGGTCCGCTGAAAATTCCTCACTAGGACCCAGTCACCGGGATTGATGGTGTGACCTGGATCCACCGATGCTGGTGGCAAGTTTTCATGAACCTGTTGATACAAGACACGCAATTTAGCCGTCAAATCATACAAATAGTCCACCAACACAGGATATTCGATGTCACTAAACTTCACTGGCCTCGGTACTCCCCACACATTCTCCGGACGGCCAAAAACAATTTCATAGGGACTAAGGCCAATCTGGGAATGTACTGTAGTTCTAGTTGACAAAAGTGCCAACGGCAAAGCATCTGGCCATTGAAGACCAGAACTCGCTTGAATCTTAGCCAGTTTTAACTTTAACGTGCCATTATAGCACTCAACTAAACCAGCTGATTGGGGATGATTCGCAGCGTGGAATTTCTGGTGAACTCCCAACCCTTCACACACTCTCCTCATCACCTTCCCCACGAACTCACTTCCATTATCACTCCACACCATCCTTGGCAACCCAAACCTAGGGAAATATTCTTTGAGCAAGACTTTAGCTGTGGACAAGGCCGTATTGTCTTTTAGGGGGTATGCCTCTACCCATCTAGAAAAGGCGCAAACAACTACAAGGACATACTTTAAATTATTGCACCTTTCCATGTGGATGAAGTCCAATTGCAAAACCTCGAACGGATAAGTCGGAGGAGCAAAGTGACCTGCTGGAGTTGGGGTTCCCTTGCCAGGATTATACATCAAACACACCATGCAATTCTTGACCACATTCTCCGCTCATTTGGGAATTCCAGCATTCTGCCATACTGGAGCCAACAACTTACAAATCCCTTTCACACTAATGTGAGACAAACCATGTGCCATAGTAACCGCTGCAAGCACGTACGTATCTGGCAACATCCATCTTTGGTGTTCTGACAATTCAACCCAACAACCAGTCAAATCCAATCTACCCGTAGTTTCTCTCCAAACATTCTTCTCACTTTCAGTAGCTTCAGCCTGTATTGATTTCACACACTCAATCGTATCTTCGCACATTCCAACATCACCAATCCATCTCGCAGGGCCTGAAACATACATTCGGCTCATCAGATTTCTTGCTGTGTCTTTCGCAACTTCATCCGCAAACGCATTACCACGGCCAACATCATCCGTAACCTTCCAATGAGCACTACACTTCACAATCGCCACTTGCTTCGGCAAAGTAAGTGACTCGAGAAGCTCATTCACCAACTGTCCATGCTTAATCTTAGTCCCATGGGATGTGAGGAATCCCCTTTCTTTCCACAAACGTCCGAAACTATGGGCAACACCAAACGCATACTGACTATCGGTATACACATGCACTCTCCTTCCTTCAGACAAAACACACGCTCTTGTTAATGCAATCAATTCCGCTGCTTGTGCTGAATTATAGCTCACTCGTGCAGTCTCAACAACTGTGCTTAATGCCGTGACGGCATATGCTGCAGTCGTATCACCATTCGGAAGCTTGTAGCATGAACCATCAACCCATAACGTACCATCAGGATCCGGAAGAGGAGAATCTTTCAAGTCAATCCTACCCTTCGTCTCCTCTTCCGTCCTCAAAAAACAATCATGCTGTTCCTGACCGTCTGTATCCAGAGACGTCGGTAACAATGTTGCTGGATTCAATATATTGCATCGCTTGATATGCACATGACTAGCCAAAAGTGTCAACTCATAACCCGACAACATCGCACTAGTAAGGTGTTCAGTCTTGGTAAGATTTAACAAGGTATCCACTGCATGTGGAACCATCACAATCAACGTATTATCCATCACCAGTCCAGCAGACTGTCGAATAGAAACGGCAGCTGCGGCTGTAGCTCTCAAACAACTCGGCAATGCTCTAGCTACCGGATCTAAAGTCGACGAGAAATACGCACATGGACGCTGCTTGTCCCCAAAAGATTGTGTCAACACTGACAACGCACATCCCTCTCTCTCGTGCACATACAATGTGAAAGGCTTGTTATAGTCTGGAGTACCCAACAAAGGAGCAGAACACAATGCATCACGCAACTCAGAAAAACTTTTCTGACAATCGTCAGACCACGGAAGAGGATTCGGTGTATCTTTACAAGTCAAAGTCAACAGAGGTTTCGCTAATAGAGAGAAATTTGGAATCCACTGTCTACAATACGACGTGATACCCAAGAAAGCACGCACTTCTCTCTGTGTGCTTGGTACAGTCATTTGCGCAATCGCTTGAATTCGTTCTGGGGTCAACCTTCTTCCCTCCTTTGACAAGAGATGACCTAAGTAGGTCACTTCTTGGCGACAATACTGCAACTTAGAAGGTGACACTTTATGATGCAAGTCCGACAAATGTCGCAACAAAGAAAGAGTAGCTTCTTTACAAGTTTTCTCATCATCAGCGGCCACTAACAGATCATCCACATACTGAATAAGAGCAGCACCAGCAGGCAACACAAGTGTATCAAGTTGAGTTTTCAAAGCCTGGCTATAAATAGGACTGTCGCAATAGCCCTGGGGAGCTCTCTTAAACCGGAAGCTTCGGCCTCCTAATGAGAAGCCAAAAATATCTCTACTTTCCTCGGCAATTGGAATGCTGAAGAAAGCATTCTTCAGATCTATAACCGAAAACCAGGCAGCTGAAGCAGGAATCAAAGTCAACAAAGCAGTAATATCCGGATCAACTGGAAACTGTGGCACGACAATCTTGTTAACCTCTCTAAGATCGATCACAAACCTATAAACAGGTGGCTGAGTAGAGTCAGTGCGCTTCAGGACAGGCAAAACGGGACTGTTACACACATTACCTCTCGTTTCTTCAATCACATCTTTCCCAATCAAATCATAGATGATCGCTAAAAGCGCTCTTTCACCATCGCTAGAAATCCGATATTGGGGAATACGCGGCATTTTAACATTCGCTTTAAGCGTTACAATGTAAGGTGGAATCTCCAAAAGACCCACATCATTAGGACCAGTAGCCCAAAGAGTATCAGGGAGAGAACGCAATTCTGGTGGAAGCCGATCTTTAGACAAATACATCGGAGAGATCACTTTCTTACCCAATGTAAGCTGTACTCCCGAAGGAGAACAACATAATGTTGCATGCAACCTTTTCAACAAATCCAAACCCAACAAATTCTCACCACAACCTGTCGTTAAAATGAGAGGTGCTTCCAATTCACAAGGCCCTATAGAAAGAGAGAAGGGACTAGAAACTGGGTTACGAACTGGGGCGCCAGAGAATCCTACTGAAACATTAGTTAAGCCAGACAAAGGTGCGCCAGGGAGTTTAGAGTGCATGATAGAACTCTTCGCTGCACCAGTATCCAAAAGAAAAGGCTCTACCACACCTGATGTGGCTACTGCAACATAAGGCCCACTCTGATCTACTGGAACCAACACTACTCCCTCTCTTTGTCCATGGCTGTCCTAGCAATCATTATAGTCAGCATTCTCACTTTCGACATAATAGTCATCGGCATAGTACTGAGTCGACCGACCAGATGTAATTTTCTATTGATCAAAGCAATTCATAGAATTCTGCGGCGGAAAGGAACGTTTGTTCTGAGGAAACACACCACGTCCTCTACCCCTTGACACTTGCTGAAAACCACCACGGCCTCTCGGGGCCGGCATACCACTCGCGCGTTGTCGTAAAACAGAGCACTCATTTTTATAATGACCTTCCTCCTTACAGGGTGTCTTGGAGGAAAATACCCAACGTTCTGTTGCGGTCTCTGAAATGGCGGAGGTTGCTGAAACTGTGGGCGTTGCTGTGGTTCTTGCTGATTCGAGTGAGGCGGATACACCTGCTGCAAAAGAACCTTCGTCTTTAAGTCTTTAGTCTTTTTCTCTACTCTATCTTTCTCGTCCTTATCCCTATTCTCATAGTACTGTGCAGTTGCCAATATTTGGGCCGACGAAGAAACAGTCCAAGAACTTTCAGAATCTTTCAACTTATTACATAGTTCAGGCAGTAAGTTAAAGACGAACTTATCTACGAACAATCTTTGCTCACCTTCCGTACTCATATCCTGACCACTATGATCTATAAATGTCTCTTCAAACCTAGTAAAGAAATCAGATACACTTTCGTCCTTCTTCTGCTTACAAGCTGCTAACTTGTCCCAATTGACTCGTAACGCTGGCATCATTGTTTTCATAAGATCTATAATTCTGACAGGTAGATCTGCCACTAAAGACTCAGGTTTAACACCACCAACCTGTCTAGCGTCTGCAGCAGCAATATTGAGCCATGTGTCACCTAATTCAACTGCATGAGCCTCATGACGAATTTTTGCCCACAGAGGTTGAGGTACTACATTACCCAACAGCATATCTATGTCGGCTAAATTCATGATGCATGCGTCAACTGTCTGGGACAATTCTTTGTAATAGCCAGCTGGATTTTTAAGGAGATCAGGTAAAGACTGTTTAAGGGCCAAAACTTCTACTCTCTTCCATGGCACATGTACCCATACTTTTTGAAAATGTGCTGGTATAGCTGGGGGAACATTATTCGGACCAGCAGCTACCGCATCACGCCACACTGGAGGAACTTCTCTCATCGGATACTGTCTCACTTTCCTCCTAACTGCGGAATCAGGTTCAAACAGTCGCTGAGAAGGGAAATCGCTCATTAACGCAAGTACCATCGCAACTGCATTCTCAATTCCGGGACCCACTATCGTCCCTTTCGCAAACTCAGACTGAACATTTAGCAATTCTACAGGAACTGAACCCAAATCATTATCTTCCCATTCCTCACGAAGGAAAGTACACATAACATCAAAAATATACCTTTGCTTGGGTGCTTCCCACTGCTGGAAAACATCCATAACTGACTCTAAGTTATACCTTGAAACATTCGAAACCCATCTGCGAGCCAAGAGATCTAACACTGCCCGTTCTTCGGGACCAGGTAGCTGACTACGCATTTGTTTACGTGCAGAAACAGGGGTCATACATAATGACCCAAAGAAAGGAGACAAAAGACCAGTAACAGTATCAGTCATTTGTTGTCGAGCAGAAGGAGAAGCTGTCATAAGGACAGGAGACAAAGTATTTTGAGGCGATAGAAGCGTAGGGTTAGTAGCAAGAGAAGTTGAAGGTACAGGAGAATAAGGCAAAGTAGTTCCAGACAAAACCGATAGCAAAGTCGGCGGCCCCAGAGGAGGCTGCGCCGTAGGAGGAAAAACCAGCTGAGGAGGAGCCGGTGGTTGAGCAGCAACAAGAAGTTGTGCAACTGGAGGTTGCGGAGGTGCCGTAGCACTCTGTGCATAAGGGGGTGGCAATCTCAACAAATGTGACATCAAAGGATCCTTCTCAGGGTCCTACGTTGCATTCTCAAGAATAGGTGGCAATGATGGGTAACATTTATCAATAGCCATATTATGTTGCCTATCTGACACCTCAATTGCTTTATCTTCTTCGTCTTCCTTAAACTGCCTAGCAGCTTGCATTATTGATACATCCTTTTCTCTTTTATCTCTTTTAGCTTGTTTAATTTCTCGTTGTCTGGCTTCTTTACGCCAAAGGCGAAAGGAGTCAAACATTGCCGGCCGGGCTTTCTTCCTAAATAATTTAACTTCCAAATTATCTAGAATCTCTGTGTCATAGCTACCATGATGTGGCCATTTTAAAACACCGTCTTTCCTAGTGTTTCGGACCCATACTTCAATAAACATAATGGGGCCCATGCCGTGTTTAGAGTAGAGCTCATAAGTCGGAGTTCCAACTGGAGGTATCGGACATGAATCCTCCAATCGGGAATCCCTGTTGCAACCACAACCAAACCAAGTACCAAATTTGCTACGATTAGGCATCGTCGCTCACTAATCGAGCTTCAAACTTCATGGGATTATCTCTACCGATACACTCGTAAATATACAAGACCCTCGGCTTTGGAAATTGCAATTTTCAAATCAAAACTAGGGACCAAACAAACTAAGAACCAAAGGACCAAAAACTAAGGACTGGGAGCGACCCACTTATACTTAACTGAGGTATCAGTCACGCCACCAGAAGATCCGTCTATCGTCTCGCCGTACAAAGCATCACAAATGGGTCCAAGACAGGGCGACAGTCAGGGCAGCAGTCCTTCGTAGCCGTCAGGAAAGCGGGAAGCCTCGCAGAAAAGACCTTCAGTCCACATTCGACATGCCGGGGTCGATGAAGTGGTGGCCGTCCTCCAGAATTTCCTCACGAAGCTCCTCACGATCTTCAGGCTTGGACCAGTACCACTGAAGTCGCCCCACGTTGGAAGCGCCAACTGAAGAACCGGGTTATTTAAGACCCGGCGGCGCCAGGGGCACGCCCAAAGTCTTCGGGTATCACCTGTCTTAGAACACAGAGACACAGGACTCTTCTTGGTGGCGTCAAAGGTCAAATTTATTGGCTGCAGCCAGTAACAGAAGTCCTAGAAGTCAACACGGTATGAGTTCTCAGGAGACTGCTCAATTTTACAAAGCAAGTCATCCCTTTTTATGCCAAAAATCACATTCCAGACAAATACCTTACGTTTACGAACTGTCCAATCACATGTATCCACACCAGAGGTATCGCATGATGGTAAAACCCACTTTTCAGTTGCCCAGCCCATCTCAATTTTCGGTCAAACCCAACATTCTTCTTCAGACAGGTCGAACGAACCCATAATAAAACAAGCATTTGCAATGCAATAGGTCTCGCATTCGAATAGTTAGAGTTATTAGTATTGTAAATAGCAATTTGTTTATTTTTGTGGTAGTTTTGAAAATATCTAACTTAATAGTTTATTTATGTAAAATGCGAATATTTTTAACTTTTGGAAATGTGACATCTATAGCATTAGTAATGCAATATGTCTTGCATTAATGTAACGTGCATCTATTGATATAACAATGGTAGCGTCACTAGAGGGGTGGTTTCATTACTGCCACGCCCACTATCACCGCCACAGCAGGCAGCTCATCATGAGAGTAAAATTGCGTCAAGTCAGCCTGCCTACTCGACCTGACTCGTAGTAATTAATATTCTTAACACGAGGCAGGTTTAAAATGAGTAAATAAAAAGGCTGTGAATGCTCTTGCAGCCCGTGTGAATGTGCCCCTCGCCTCCCGTCCCACGCTTCCCTTGCCTCCCGCTGTCCCAAGTGAGCCCTTGTCAGTCTGTTCGCCACAGGTAAGTTTAGTACTAGGAGGACGAGCACGAAGAAGTTAGGTGCGATGTCTGGGGAAGGCGGGCCCACGGGAGGCTGCAGGCGCAGGGAAGGAAAATAAGAAAGCGTTTGGAGGGATTGTTGTCAAAGGAGGTTAGGAGTAAAGGGTGTGCTACTCCATGAGGTGGAATGGGGGCTCAAGTATATGTGGGGTGGCGGGGATGCGAGCTAGGGGTCTTAGGCATTCATAGAATTGTTAATGGTGGTACTGCATTGTGTGCTGCGGCAGCCGTAGACACTTGTTTGTGGTGGGCGGACTGTAAGACACTGGGTTGGGCTGGATTTTGGTAGGATAGAGGCAGTTTGTGCGAGAAAGCGCACATTTTTTTTTCATTACTGCCACGCCCACTATCACCGCCACAGCAGGCAGCTCACTACGAGAGTAAGATTGCGTCAAGTCAGCCTGCCTACTCAACCTGACTCGTAGTAATTAGTATGCGTAACACGAGGCAGGTTAATAATGAGTAAACAAAAGGCCGTGAATGCTGTTGCAGCCCGTGTGAATGTGCCCCTGCCTCTCGTCCCACGCCTCCCGCTGTCTCAAGTGAGCCTTTGTCAGTCTGTTCGCCACAGGTATGTTTAGTACTAATTTACTCTGGTAGTAGTACTGTACTGTCACGTCAGAACAGGGCAAGGGGCATGGTGTCTAGGAGACAACAGTAGGTGGGACGGGGAGGGGGGTGTTGAGGACGAGCACGAGGAAGTTAGGTGCAATGTCTGAGGAAGGCGGGCCCACGGGAGGCTGCAGGCGCAGGGAAGAAAAATATGAAAGCGTTTGGAGGGATTGTGGGCAAAGGGAGCCAGGAGTAAAAGGTGTGCTTTTCCATGAGGTGGAGTGGGGGCTCAAGTATATGTGGGGTGGCGGGGATGCGAGCTAGGGGTCTTAGGCATTCATAGAATTGTTAATGGTGGTACTGCATTGTGTGCTGCGGCAGCCTTAGACCCTTGTTTGTGGTGGGCGGACTGTAAGACACTGGGTTGGGCTGGATTTTGGTAGGATAGAGGCAGTTTGTGCGAGAACGCGCGCAATTTTTTTTTTCATTACTGCCGCGCCCACTATCACCGCCACAGCAGGCAGCTCATTACGAGAGTAAGATTGCGTCAAGTCAGCCTGCCTACTCAACCTGACTCGTAGTAATTAGTATGCGTAACACGAGGCAGGTTAATAATGAGTAAACAAAAGGCCGTGAATGCTGTTGCAGCCCGTGTGAATGTGCCCCTGCCTCTCGTCCCACGCCTCCCGCTGTCTCAAGTGAGCCTTTGTCAGTCTGTTCGCCACAGGTATGTTTAGTACTAATTTACTCTGGTAGTAGTACTGTACTGTCACGTCAGAACAGGGCAAGGGGCATGGTGTCTAGGAGACAACAGTAGGTGGGACGGGGAGGGGGGTGTTGAGGACGAGCACGAGGAAGTTAGGTGCAATGTCTGAGGAAGGCGGGCCCACGGGAGGCTGCAGGCGCAGGGAAGAAAAATATGAAAGCGTTTGGAGGGATTGTGGGCAAAGGGAGCCAGGAGTAAAAGGTGTGCTCTTCCATGAGGTGGAGTGGGGGCTCAAGTATATGTGGGGTGGCGGGGATGCGAGCTAGGGGTCTTAGGCATTCATAGAATTGTTAATGGTGGTACTGCATTGTGTGCTGCGGCAGCCTTAGACCCTTGTTTGTGGTGGGCGGACTGTAAGACACTGGGTTGGGCTGGATTTTGGTAGGATAGAGGCAGTTTGTGCGAGAACGTGCGCACATTTTTTTTCATTACTGCCGCGCCCACTATCACCGCCACAGCAGGCAGCTCACTACGAGAGTAAGATTGTGTCAAGTCAGCCTGCCTACTCAACCTGAAGCGGGGGCAGTTTATATTGTTCCTCAGACGCGCTCTGGGTGTTCGATCAGCCTTGGGAGGGGGCATGGCGATGATGGGGGCCCAGAAACACGCATAACAGTCCTCAAACGGTCAGTGAGCATCGATAATGCAGCAAGTGCAGTTGCACCGACACCCAGGAGGCCATAGTACCCCTGTTAGTACCTCCGTTGCCATGTAACTCAACGTCTGCTTTTGTAATCAGTTCTCGTGTAATGCTCTTACCATGTATTATTTTCGTTCCTATTGTGAAGCGCTCTAACACCCTTCGGGTAAAGTGTGCGTTATATTAAAAGGCCTAAATAAATACAAAAGTACATAAGTAAAGTTAGTGGAAGTCGAGATCACGCAGCTGAGATTGTTTTCTTGTATCCGAAGCAGCGGATGTTGTGATGGGGTGACCATTTATCACTAAACTGAAATAACACGTGGCAGCGCCTGCTTAGTATCTTTTTGAAGTGTCCCTGTGCTTTGTAACAGTCTACTTCTAATGAAAGCGGAAACAGTGTCGATGGCTGTAGGGTGGGGGAAAGGATGTCTTGAACAGCGTAAATGCAAGTAAATGGCTGCAGGCTGGGGGAAGGCTGTGTTGAACTGCCCATCTGCAAGCGAATAAAATGAATACAAACGTGAAATGGAGTAAAAAGCACGTAGAAATATGGTGAATTGTTAGAGGCTTGATAGGGGTAAATGGAATTTTAAATGTAAGAACGTAGTGCAGAATACAATAATGCGTTTCATTTGGCATGGCAAGTTATAGTTTCTTTACTAGTTTTGATGTGTATCATTTTGTGCGTGCAATAGGGTGAAAAGCACGTACTTGAACTGCCTAAATGCAAGTAAATGGTTGTAGGCTGCGGAAGGCTTTGTTGAAATCAAACGAATACAAACGTAGAATGGGGTGAAAAGCACGCAGAAATATGTGGTCGAAAAAAGGAAGTCTCAGCGTAAATGGCTGCAAGCTGGGGGAAGGCTGTGCACCGAAGCCCAGGAGGCCATAGTACCCCCGTTAGTACCCCCGTTACCATGTAACGCAACGTCTGCTTTTGCCATCAGTTCTCGTGTAATGCTCTTAGCATGTTGAAAAGCACGTACTTGAACTGCCTAAATGCAAGTAAATAGCTGCAGGCTGGAAGAAAGCTGTATTGAAATAAAACTAATACAAACGTGAAATGGAATGAAAAGCACGTAAAAATATGTGGTCGAAAAAAAACCACGAAAAAATATGTGTCAAAGAAAGGAAGTTAACTTCGGCTTGCAGATTGTAGCAAGCCACAACTCTGACAGTAAACGAAACTGAAAGCACGCTAACACAACAGCTCCGGAAAGCTGGAAACAAAAGCGCGTGCACGCAGCCAAATCCAGCCAAATCTGCAAAAGAAGCTCGTAACACCCTCTTGTCCCTAATTCCCCCGAGACGGGCGGCTATAGGTCTCCTAGCTGGACGCATCCTTCGGATGCTAACTCCAGCGAGACCTAAAAAGGCACATCCTCATTGTAAATAGACCATAAAGAAAGGAGCAGAAACAGGTGTGAGTAGGATAAGGCATATTTGTGTGCAATAAAGTTTTACGATGTCCTGTGCGCTGATCCTTAATCTTGATCAGCTAAAGGGCAGGAACTGGTTTAACAAGGTCAGCTTCAGGCAACAGGGTCAGTTCACTCAGGTCAAACAGGAGTCAGCACGAACTGGAGGTACATGTACTTAAAGGACTTGTTCAGCCACAGTCATCGGCCTATGTGAGGGCAACCACAAAATGGCTGCCATACGCAAAATGGAACCCAAGGGTTCAGAACGAAATCCCTAAATACGTAGTGAATCCATCAGTCTAACATGACGAAAACACTCATACTTGCCGCACTAACTAGTTACGGTTCGCTAATATCAAATTCATAACGAAACCATGACCTTTATGGAACGGGTTCAGAATTCACGGAACCTCATATTATGCCACCCTACTCCATGGTGTGCAAATACGCAACTTACATGGGCCTACGTATGTGTGACCGAGTATGATGTGATGGTACATTCAAGATGATTTCTGTAAATAGCATTATTTTCCACCACATTTTTGCTTCACAAAGAGAAGCTTCAAACACACAACTCCTGTATTCAATGCTCTTCGATTGTGCAAACATGACGCCTGCTATGGAAGTTCATTAATAGTCTCCAAAATCTAGCCATCAAGGTGTGCATAAATCTGCGAATGTTTGACTCTGCCAAACCAGCCCTAAAAGTCCTTCTTACTTTGTGTGCAAATTAGTGAATTATAAGCGATCAGGTCTTAGAGTGTCAGAAAAGACAGAGATTATTTCTATAAATAGCTTGATCTAAAGCCGACTATTAGCCTTACAAATATAAGTGTATACATATTTGTCTTTGATGCTTTACTCTGACATCCTACAGGAACATGGTTGCCCATGTCAAGTTTTGTTCCAAATGGTAATTTATGGGACTTGTGCCTACTTACAAAATAACTGAATTATACTAAAAAGATATTGCTCTTATCAGTTTTGTTCCAAATGGTAATTTATGGGACTTGTGCCTAGTTACAAAATAACTGAATTATACTAAAAAGATATTGCTCTTATCTGTTGCCCCAAGAAACCCCTGTTGTGATACGGTCTGTCTTGTGTCTCAGGAGATTAAATGTTTTCTGGAAGAAAGTGCGATTCTCTACCATCCTCAAACTAATGGCCTGATTGAACAGAGCAACACAGTCTCCAGCTGACCACTAACAGAGAGCGCTATAGTGCCAAGTGTCGAAAGACGCCACCCTCTCAAATAGAAACCCCTGCAGCGCACACCTAGTCTTGGGCTCAGGAGGGGTTTTAAGGCTGGTCTTGATAATGTTCGGGATGGAATGCGTGAAGGGAAGAGTGATTAATGAATAGCAGGCGTTTTACGTTTAAAGTGTCATAAAAACATGAGATAACGAAACTGAGCGTGAAGTTTGTGGATTGAGCATTGTGTTATTTTTACATTTCGCCCTGGCGGTTGCGTTTTTGATATTTAACGTGCTTTGAATAGTGGCTGTCCCTGCCTTTGAATTTAATGGCACCCAGTTAATCCGTGTCAGAAGGATGAAGGTGGAGTTAGTCCTGTGGACTTCTGACCTCTAGGTCACACACAGACATCAAAGGTGAGCACGCTACATACTGAACCATCTTGTCAATTGGGTTTTTAATTTTGAACGCAAATCACTTATGTTAAATGGGACCATTAGGAAAAACTGTATGGTGAAATAGGCATTTTAATTTTGCTAACATTTTTCTGAGTTTGAGGGTACCATTTAGGGGCTGGGTAGGGGCCTGGCAGCAGTGGCATCATTCATCTGTGTATGTCTCTCTGCCCCCTGGGCAGTAGTCCAAGAACACTGCGCTATGAGGTGCCAAAGCGTTGCACTCCCTGCCTGGAGTTATGCAATGCAATGGGAGTCAAGCTGAACAATAGGGCAGATGAAGAGGAAGATTCTCCAGGGTCTTTGCCTTTGTAGGGGATAGTGGGAATGGCAGCACAGAAAAAAAGACCCGCGATCTACAACACAGCGCGTCTCCTAATTTCAATAGGGGTACCTCATCTGCCCCCTGACAATCCTTATTTCACAACAGGCCCCAGCATAATCCTACGCCAGCCAATCCATACATTCATCGACAGTCTCTGACCTGAGATATGCACGGCAGATCTGGTTCCAGGCCTCCCAGGGGGGTAGTCCTGTCTCGCAGCAGTGGGTGGTGGTGGGGGAGGGATGGTGAGAGGGCTCCCAGGTGCCCTCAGAAGAAGGCAGATCCGTGCGCTGAAAAAATATGGCCAAGCGGTGCCAGGCAGCGGTGTCTGCCCCGCTTTGCTGTATCGCAGAGGACGCAGTCCTGCGTGCGGGGGAATCCTAGCCGGCTCTGGACCGTCAGCACGATGGGGACTCGCGCAACAGGGACAGCCCTATACTTGTCCCAGGAAGTACCTGATTATAAGTTATATCAGCTTTACAGTTGTTACCGAAGAGCCAAAGTTTATGGTCCTACAACTATTGCTTGTATGACCAGAGTCATGTAATTTCTAATACTTCGTCTCCTATCTAGTCATACAACATTTAGAGTTGAAAAGGGGTTCTCCTTGTGCAAACTTCAATCTCTACAGTTGATCCTAACAAACCTCCTCAAAAAAACATAGTTTTTGTAGACACTCTAAAATTATAGCAAAATTCTGTAATTGGTAGACAGTTTCCCTAACAAGAGCGTGATCGACACACAATTTCATCGATAAGAGCGTGTTCGACATGGACCAATATATATTAATGCAATCTTATTTTGCCATATGTTTAACTGATTTCCTCTATTCGGTATTGCTATGAACTGCACATTGGTACAAAGTTCCATGGTCAGTCGACTAATAGACCTTGCTTAAAAGCTGACTGCCTCCCTGAAGCATTATCTCCTAATGAAAAAATTATTTGTGTCTCATCAGCATGAGAAATGTCTTCGTTACCATGGGATTCTGCAATCAATGCCAAAGGTATCATTAAAATATTAAATAAGGTGGGGCTTGTAGGAGAGTGGGGTCTGCAATCCCATGGCCACCCCAGATTTTTGCTTTTTGCTTCACTGATTTACGACTTTCCCTGGCTGTGGGCCTGCTAATCAGACCCACAGCCTAGCTGTTCTCTCTCTAAATTGACAAGCATGTACCTTAGGTGCATTTACCAATTGGTACTGGGCCACCTTATCAGTCCCTGTACAGTATACCTTAGGTATCCAGGGCATAGGTGTACCCAGGGCCTTCCAGGGGCTGCAGCATGTATTATGCCACCCCTGGCTGGCCACCCAAATCTGACACAACTGGCTGCACGACAGCTGGGGCAAGGTGGTGTAATCACCCTTTGCTTTAGATATAGTATTCCTATATCTAACCCTAAAATGGACACATATATTCCTATCAGTCACTCCTATGGCAGGCCTTATCAATCCTGAAGGCAGAGTGCTTGGAATTATGTGAGATGGTGCTCTGGCATGAGCTGAGCCCGTTTGCAGCTTGCGGAACCAAGTCCTTATAGCTGTTCCAAGATAACGCTATACCATATACTCTTAAGTGCATTATGAACCTCGCGGTCAAATGCTAACTTTGGCATAGCATTATCAAAACATGTCGAGTAAGGTGTCATACGAATTGGAATACTAACCCCTCGCCAATTCTGGCGACGGGGTTAGCATTCCACCCTTCTAGAGGGGCACGACATGTGTGTAACTGTGAACCCCGGTTAAAGTTAACTCAAGCCTCAGCATCACAAAATGGATGCTGCCACCACAGACACAAGTCTGACCTCCTGCTGCTGGGAGTCCTTCCAGCGAGAGAGGCCTGGACAAAGTGTTTCCTGTCAGGGGCGGTGCCAGCACCATCCCAGACAGGATTTTGTGTATCCCAGGTAGGCAGGGCTGAGAGGAAGGTGACTGCAAATGGCACTCCGGTGCTCACTGTGCATATGCCGGCTCAAACCAGTTCCAGGGGCACACCAGCCCCTGAGCTGGGGAGAGACCGGACAAAGGAGAGGGGTGTAACCACCCCCCTCCTGGTCCCACCCATGGGCAGGACCTAGTCGCGTGCCAGCCCCTTTTCTTAGAATAAAGGTAGGAGCGGGCACCCTTCCCAAATTAGATCATCTTGAAACTTGAACTACTTTCCCCGAAAGGAACTCTTGTCATTCTCTGAAGACTCTCCCTTGTGGCTAAGGAGTAGCCACCCTGCACCAGCAGGCACCATCTAAGCGCTTGCGGTTTGCTGCACGTCCATCCTCCGGATCAAGACTGCCCAGCTCGACGAGACCCGGATTCCCTGCCATCTCTGACCTCTACCTGCATCATCAGCCCAGCTGAGATTCGTGGGTGCGACGAGACCCGAGGGACCGGCTATCTGCAAGACCTGCACGATGCTTAACCAGCACGACCACCGAGGGACCCTCGAGTGAGTGCACTGGGGTTTGAGAAGCCCCAACCCTAAGCAGCTCCAGCACCGAAGTCCAGCCCCCCAGCATCCACGAGATCTGCGTGGGGCCCTTCTGCTTCTTTGCTGCTTGCCACGTTGTCCGGTCACTTGCCCGTTGGCTAGTGACCCTCCTGACGACGTACCACGACGTTTTCACCACTGGTCTAGGTCCTCTAGACTGGCCCTTGCTCCTTGTTCAACAAGAAGTGCCCTGGACCCTCCTGGTCCACTCCAGACGCCATTTTGACTCCACCACGTGGGCTTGCCTTTGCCAAGGTTTGTTGCTCCAATCTTGGATCCAGCATCGCCGACAGCAGACACCATCGTGGGACAGCTCGCACCTCCAGCCTGGACGCCGACAGCGCCTCCTGGCCCGTGTGACTGCAGAGTCCAGCGTCGCCCACTCACCTGATCGCGGTGACTTCATCCGGTGCCATCCTGGTGCCCACACAATCACTGGCTAGTGATTAAGAACTGAGTCCCCTCTGCTTTCAGGTCGTCTCCTTCACTGATCCAGCCTTGGATCACACCGAACATCTTCACTGGTCGCCTGCCAGCAACATCTTCTTTCAGGCTCCATAGACTACAACGAGGATTCCCGACGTCTTTTGAACCCTATGCAGCCGCAGCCCCTGGGCTAGGTAACTCGAGCATTTCGGTGCTCCAGCACAGGTTCACTATCCTAGTGTCCAGATCCTTTTTCGTTTTTAGTCTACCTAGTCGGATTCGTCCGGAAACAGTAACTTTAGAAACTGCTAGCATCCATAGACTTTGTCCCGCATCCCGCGTAAGAGTTCCCACTCGGCACCCGGGTTCCCTAGGCCTCCTGCTCCTAACCGAAGGGTTCAGTAAGGTAGTCCTAGCGGTCCTGAAGCCTCTGGATCGTGTTACTTACCTGCTAGTAGTTTGCATTCCACTTTTAGAGTATATGGTTTTTCGTGCCCCTCGGGCATTTGTGTAAATTGTGCAACTTGTAGTATTTTCGTAAGAGTTTTGTATTGTGCTTAGCTCCCTGACTCATAAAGAGTTCAGGGTAGACTTGTTATTAATAAATATCCTTTATTTTTATAACAACTTGTGTGGTGTCCTTTCACTTGGTGTTCAAGGGGTATATGTGATGGTAAAACAGCTGGCTTAACACGCCCTCTAGAGTTTAGCCTAAAGACTGCTCTTGTCCACGCTACTAGGATAGCTGGTCTAATAAGGTTGACTTACAACCAATCATCAATAAGGGTCGTTTGGAATGATACAAAGTGATCACTAGAATAGTGAGCACTATATATCAGGCCAACTTCTCACAGGGCTCAATGGAGAACCTTCTGGAACTCAGTGTTTGAGTGGCCAAACGGAGGATGACCAGATACATTCTCAGACTGTCCCAAAGATTGTATACATAGCAAGTCAGAGACCCCAAGTCCAATCTCAGCCAGTGCAAACCGCAGGATAAGACGGGGAAATAGTGTCAAATGCTGCCAACAAATCCAGAATGAGGACGGCAGTGCTCTTACCCTGATCAAGATCGGCTTTGATGGCTCAGAAATGTTAATTATGCGGTTTCTGTGCGATGCCTGGGTCGGAACCCTGACTGAGACGGACGTCGCAGCTCGTGGGTTCCAGATATGGATCAAGCTGCTTATTAACCTCTCCAGCATTTTATATTTCACTGGTAATAAGCGGTAGGTCTAAAATTCTCCACCTTTGAGGGGTTTGCGATTCCTTTTTTTTTTAGTAAGGGGACAAGTGCTGCCTGATTCCACACTTGGGGAAAAACTCCGGAGGATAAAGAGTATTAAAAAAAACTGTAGAACACTGTGGGCCCTCCCAAACCTCCGATTGTAATTTAATGATCAACAAGATCACGATGGGATAAAAGTTAAGGGAAATAACCAGAAACAGTCAAATATCTGCATAGATGTGACTAGTGGATGTTGTATCAATCAAGCATGTATGAGTACCCCAAATCACCCGTGAGGCTCTCCAGCCCCTGAAGTAGCAAAGGAGGGCAAAGCAGGGAGAAGGCACTCAAAACACTGCGGAAAAATCAAGGGAAAGCAATAAAAACAAAGTGAAAGCAAGGACTAGACACTCAACAAGCATTAGAAATGCAATAGGTCTCACTTGTGTTAGAGCTGTTGTCGTTGTAATTGCCAATGTTTTTACCTATTAAATACACTTGTAATAACATGTGTTTGAATTGCTACAGACGTACATAGAAAAGAAAAATAAAGTTACGCCGTTTCCTAGATGGGAGTCAAGCATTTTGTATCCCAAGAAAAAAGTTCGAAGGAGGGCTAGCAAGCAGAATGAATAGCATTAACGCCTGATTTATTTGTAAAAGGGTGTGCTAAGGGGAGGCGTAGAGTAAATACATAACATGTGCAGGGTTTGGAGTGCTAGCAGGAGCCCACAGCGTGTAAGTAATAATCCCTGTATGAATCATAAGCAGTGTTGAGAGAAGGACTAAAGCAGTGAGGGCCGCAGCAATAGAAATTTAGCATCCCTGGTAGCAGCCAGGGGGGCTCGCACAGGTAACGCTGTGAAGCAGGACTGGGTGGGGGGTAGTGGAGTGTGACATATGACTGGAAAGTTGAGAGTACGAAAACAAATAAATAAAAGCATTTACTTTGCGCTCGCCGCATCACTGACACGGCGATGCTGCGAGCGCAAAGTAAGTGCTTTTATTTATTTCCTTTCTCTCAACTTTCACATCGTTTGTCACACTCCACTACCCCCCCCCCAGCCCCACCCCACAACGTTACCTGTGTCAGCTGCCACTGGAGCAGACGCATCATAGGATATGGGAGGATCCACTTCCAGGAGGGGGCTTGGGTGCCTGGAGCAGGGAAGCATGCTCCAAGGCTTTGCCTCCCCTCACTTTCTCAGCTGCTGCAGGGAGTATGTGGGGCTGAAAGTGACATGTGAAAACTTTAACAGAAACAAATCCGAAGCAGCAGCAGAGGGTGGATGGTGCAGGTACCTGGGGCTCGTATTCCCGTCCTTGATGCCTGTGCAAAATTAACCCCCAATCCCATACAGTCCTCACAGGTCACCCTAGCTCTGGCAATGTCTGTGATCAATAACAAAGTATTTAAGTAGTTATGAGGCATGTACTGTTCTGGCTGAGCTCAGCATGAAAGCAGTGCGGGGTAGAGGCCGGTGAGAGGATGGAACAAACAGAGCGGGACGTGAAATGGAGGTGTTTTCACCGTGCAAAACTAAAGAAAAGCGCGTTTTGGGCTTTTTCTGCTTCTGGCTCGATATAACTCAAGCCCTTGATTCGGCCATGTCCCCTTCCAGATTCTTGAACTCTGCCAGTTCCAACCTAGCCATTCTGCCTAGATTTAGCATTTCATGAAAGGGCAGACGCTCGTTCGACTATCTGGCTGCGAGACAGTACAATGCTCTTTCACAATAACTCTGCCCAATCCTAGTGAGATTGCTCTCAGGAAACAGCTAAAAACGTATTGGCCTCTTATGCGTGGGTGGTCCTAGAATTGGCTTTATTTTCGGTCAGCAGCATTAAGAAACTCTATTTGGACTGCTCAGCACTTTATAATTAATAAACATAAGCCAACACTTGTGACATGCCCCTAAGTACCGACTAGGAGAAAACAATGCTTTAGACCAGTGACGTATGAGGCTGGCTAGCAAAAGTATGTTTGGCACTGGACTATCTTTAAATTCAGAGAGAATTACGTTGGCTGTGGTCTATTTTTAATGCCATTTTCAAATGATTTAATACATTTTATTTCAGCGAATTCTCGTGAATGTAGTTTATTTTGTTTTACATCGGAATCGTTTATATGGGCAAAAGTCTAGCAAATGAAAATGAAAAAAAGGCAATGGTTAACATGAGAATGAGGGGAGGGCTTATTGTTTTGAGTAGACGCAGCGAGGGCGGGTTAAACGTCGGATAATGAGGATGAAATAACAAGCCGGTACGTTAGAAGGGAGACAAGCTCTTGGCATTGTTGTGGGGAGGAGAAATGCGATACGGTCTTGCGGCCGTGAAAAGTCCGAAGTGAAAGCTTTTGATGCAGCAGGGGGCGGAGCGGATCCCTTTCAAGTGAAGCTGCTGGCGGCACCACGCTGGGGAAGCAACAGATGGCTGGCTTTCATGTGCAAGCGCTTTTTAGGTCAATGCGCTTGCGCATTGAGCCTTGCTTTTCACGGGCACAGCATCAAATCGCCCGATGGTTAAGCTCTGGTTAAGCCCCAATATCTCTCGCAAGCTCAATGCGCAAGCGCATTGACAGGCTCGACCTAAAAACGGTGGAAAAAGCAAGGAGAACGCAGTGAAAATGAGGAGAGAGCAAGCAGAAGGCTCTAAGAGACCGGGGAAAAAGCAAGGAGAAACAGGAGCAACTAACAAAACATGTCATCTAGAACACTGAAAGATTGTTTTATTTTCATTGGCACGTGGGCATTCCAAATACGAGACCTACATGCATCTAATAAAATGGAATCAATAGAATCTGTTACATACTCCCATTGTTCATATTTCATCACTGAAAATGATAATCCAGAAAAGTAACTTCTCTAAAGCCACTGGTCCTAGTGGCTTATCTATCACTACCGTTAAAACTGACCCGACCCTGGAGAGATTTCTGTTATTTTTAAATGCTTCCTAGGAGTCGAAGAAATAAGAGAATGGGAAAAATAATCACGAGGTTGGTGAGAAGCAACACGGAGGGCATGGGTGGGGGCAGCAGCAACAAGAGAAAGAAAAGGCGTGAGCAGGGTGAAGAAACACTGTGTGCGGGTAGGGGAAGCAGTGAAGAGAAGCATACAGACGAGTGCAGCTAGGGCCGGATTGCCTGTAGCGGGCACCGGGCGTTTCCCCGGTGGGCCGCCAGGGTGGGAGTCAGTTTTGTGCCCCTGGGGGCCGTTTATGTCACCGGGGGCCAGCAAAATCAGCCCCGCAGTTTGCCAGGGCACGTTTCGGTTCCTAGTCCGGCCCTGAGCGCAGCATTGTGTTAGGGAGTAGCAGACGTGTGACAGATCCAATGGAGTGCAGTGGGACACACATACATAAAGAGGACCGCCTCAAACACAGACGCTCTCATAGAGCACTTAACACAGAAAAAAAGAGTTCTTGAAAAGCAAGCATTGGAAGCCGCAAAGGCATCTGCTCAAAAGAGATGTAAAGAGCTACTGCTGCGGTAAGAAATGTAAGATTGACCAGCTGGGACACGAATAAGAAGGAGGCAAATGAGAGTGACCAGCAAAGTCAACATCTGATAAGCAGTGGGTGGGCTCCAAGCTCCTGTATTTTCTTGATCCACAGTATGTTTCACAACACACCTCACATACGCGGTCTATTGGACGTCAACCTAAAAACTACGAATGTCAAACTCTAGCTCAGAAGGAAAAGATGTTCTAAAACTGCAAGTACTATCTGATGAGGAGGCCTTGGCATGCTGGGCAGTGGATGTGTCCGGGGCGCTAAAGCTGATGTCCACAGGCTGGGCTCAAGTTTCCGTCTGATAGATATGTAGAGCTCAACAGTGGTGGGCAGGCGTAGTTGGGGCTGTTGTGGTTTGGTCACAGAGTTACATTGTGGCTTAGATGATGGTGACGTTCATATTTGGTTAGGGTAGAAAGGTGATTATGGTGCCCTTCATCAGAGGCACTTCCTGTTTATCTTATGGGGTCCCTTGGGCCTGAGATGTGCAGTGTAAGATTCACCGGTGAGAGCTTTCTGAGGTGGGTGTACTTCCACAACCACCTCCTTCACAACTACCTCCCTTGATGCAGCTGCATGAGCCGCATACAACCAGCATGTGAAGTGCGGGATTCCTTGGTTGTGGCACAGGTGCTGGGAGATTGCATGGGTGTAGATTACACGAGCTGTGTGCAGATGCAGTGAGAGTCTGGTGTGGTATGTTCCTAGATGGAACTGCACTTGTGGAGTCATGAATTGTAGTTTTACATGAGTGCCTGCACACGCTTTGCAACCCCTGATGGTAGATTCATGGGTGTCATTGAATGCACTCACTGGTGTAGACTTACATCTGTGCCTGTGTGTTTTATATACCCTTGAATATAGATTCTAGACGTCCCTGCACTCGTCTTGGGTGATTTTAATGGTGGAGATTTATAATGGTGTCTACAGATGCTTTATAATCAATCAACTTGGATTTATAGAGTGCGGCTAATCACCATGGAGGGTGTCTAGGCGGTAGGATCTTAGTGTGATCAATCGAAAAGCCAGGTCTTGAGTCCCTTCTGAAATTCTAATCCCCTAATGGTAGATTCCTAGCAAATGCTCAGATGCTAGGCATTGCTTCCATGGTACTATTAGGCCGGATTGTCTGCGGGATTTCTTGTGCTTTGTGATCACGTAGAGTTCACTGCATTAGTTGCTTGATTCGTGGGTGTAAATTTACAGTGATGACTACACATGCATTGCGTTCTTCTTGTTGGATAGTTTGCTGAAGACTTTTGCGGACATATTGAATGAGCCCGCGGGTGCAAATATCCAGCTGTGCCTGTGGGTGCAGTGTCGGTCCTAGATGATGCTGCATATGCATTGCATCGGACCCGTGGTGCAGACTTGCAGCGGTGGCGCCATCCTTGCATTGCCACCTATGATCCTCACTAGCTGCGCCTGGGTTTTGTGAGTTCTCTCTAGTACATTACTCGAGGTCTCTGTGCCAGGGGCCCTGCGCATGCGCAGCTTCACGCATGGGCTTAGCCTCCTTCCATGGGAGAGTGCACTTTCCTCCAAACATATTAAAAAGACTGAGGTACCACCTGTGAGAAGTTGGCCTGGTATATGATGTTCACTATTCTAGTGAGCACCTTGCACCAGTCCAAACAACCCTTATGGTGATGGTTGTAAGTCAACCTTATAGACCAGCTATCCTAGTGGTAGCGTGGACCGAACAGTCTTAGGCTAAAAGACTCTTGAAGGCGTGTAAAGCCAGCTGTTTTACCATATGTAACCCCTTGAATACCAAATGACACCACACAGGATATATATAAAATAAATATGTATTTATTTACTAACACACCCCTCTGAACTCTTTATGAGGTCAGAGGCAAAAGCACAGAACAAGTTACTCTTAGAAATACTTTAAATAGCACAATTTACAGTTAGGCCCTAGGGGCGCGTAAAACCATATACTAAGTAAGTGGTATAAGAACCACGACTGGAGAAAAGGAAAGGCCTAGGGCCTAGAGAATCGCTGGGGCTACACTATCTGACCCTTAGGTTAGGAGTAGGAGGCCCACAGGCGGTGCGTGCAGTGTCTTTACACACACACGAAAGTCAATGTTAAGTCAATGGGAACTTAGAGTTTAGAAAAAGAAGGATTTAGGACACTTCCGGTCTAGCTAGAAGGAAACAACTAAAAACCTAGACTCTTGGATAGTCAATACCCTTGGGAGCACCGGAGTACTCGCGTTACCTCACCCACAGGAAGCGGGTGCATAGGTGTGAAGATGAGTCAAGTTTCGCCGTTAAAGTCTATGGAGCCTGTGAAGAAAGATGCTGCAGGCGACCAGGGGGAAGATGTCCGGATGGATCCAAGGGTGGATCGAGGATGAAGAAGACCTGAAAGCAGAGGGGACAGAGTCTGGGTCACTAGCCAGTGACCAGGAAGGAACCAGGCGACGTTGATGAGCAATCAGGTGCTGTCGTGAAGCTTGTCTCTTCAGCCATGCGGACCAGGAGGCGTCGAGGATGACCAGATGCTGGAGAGGAGCTGTCCCACAAAGGTTCTCGCAGATGGAGGGGTCAACCGCCGGATTGGAGTCAACAAGCCTTGGCAAAGGCAACCCACGCAGGATACAAAGAAGGCTTCTGATGGAGACCAGCAAGGTCTGAGGTGCCTCCAGACTGGCAAGGGCCAGTCTGGAGCAACCAGACCAGCGAGGTTATTCAAAAGGATTGTCGTCACAGAGGCTACTAGCCAACGGACCAGCAACCGGACAACGCGTTGAGCAGAACACAAGCAGAAGGGCCCCACTCAGAACTCGTGGAGTGTGGAGGGCTGATCTTCGGTGCAGGTGGAGCTCGGATTCGGGGCTTCTCAATCCCCAGTGCACAGCTTCGAGGATACCTCAGGAGCTGCACAGTTAGCAAGTCGTGGACTTTTCAAGATGGCCGGTCCCACGTGTCTCGTCTCCTCCACGGATCTCAGCTATGCTGCAGATGTGAAGAGAGGGTCAGAGAGGTCTGGAAGTCTGGGTCTTGTCAGGCTCTGAGCTCGGGTCCCGGCGGGAGTGTCGACAAAGCAAGCCGTTGATTTGCTGGATGGTGCCTGGTTGCCCAGGGTGGTCACTCCTTGGCCACAAGGGAGATTCTTCAGTTTTCAGCTTCAGCAGAATGTCGAAGGTCCAGAGTTTTGTTTCAGGTTTCAGTTCAGGATCAAATCTAAATTCCTGGGGTTCAGCTCCTACCTTTATACAACTAAAAAGGGCTGGATTACTTTCTAGGTCCCTCCTATGGGTGGGACCAGGAAGAGGGGTGGTTACACTCCCTTTCCTTTGTCCAGTTTCGCGCCAGAGCTGGGGCTGGAGTGCCCCAGCACCGGTTTGAACTGGACTGTGCATGGAGCACCTAGTGTGCCCCAGGCAGTGTCTCAATCTATTCAGCCCTCCCTGTCCCAATACACAAAGTCTTGTCTGGGGTGGTGCTCGCACCTCTCCAGGCAGGAAACCTATTGTCCAAACCTCCGTGACTGGAAGGACTCCCAGCAGCAGGAGGTCAGACTTGTGTCTGTGGCAGCAGCATCCATTTTGTGACGCTGGGGCTCTGGTTAACTTTAACAGGGATAGTAAGCAACAACATGTCTTCTCCCTCTAGAAGGGTGGAATGCTACCCCCGTCGCCAGAATTGGCGAGGGGGTAGTATTCCAAAGCGTATGACACCTTACACGACATGTTTCGATAAAGCCAAACCAAAGTTAGCATACAACCGCGAGGATTATAATGCACTTATATGGTATGGCGATATCATAGAACAGCTATAAGGACATGGTTCCGAAAGCTGCAGATAGGCTCAGCTCATGATAGAGCACCATCTCACACATAAACAAGCACTCTGCCCCCAGGATTGTTAAGGCCTGCCATAGGAGTGACTTATAGGTTACTGTGTGTCTAGATATAAGGGTAGATATAGGAATACTATACCTAAGCAAGTGGTAATTACACGACCTTGCCCCAGCTGAGTGATCAGCCAGTTGTGCCAGTTTGAGTGGCCAGCCAGGGGTGGCACAATACATGCTGCAGCCCCTGGTAGGCCTTGGTTACACCTATGCCCCGAGGACCTATGGTACACTTCTACAGGGGCTGATAAGGTGAACCAATTCCCAATTGTGGATGTACCTACAGTACATGGCGTGAATTTAGAGAGAGTGCATCTGGGCTGTGGGTCTGATTAGCAGGCTCACAGCCACATCTAAGTCGAAAACCAGTAAAGCAAAAGCAAAAAATGGGGGTGACCATAGGAAGCAGACCCTACTCTCCTACACCACCCTTAGTCTGGGGAGGGGGACCTCGAGTAGATATCCATGATGGTGTTTTGGGGCATGAACTGGCAAGCGAGGAAGTTCTCTGGGCCAGAGCCTGGCAGAGCGCAGGAGCTGGGTCAAAACCACATGCTCGTCGTATGTGGTAAGTGGGTTTTGAGAAGTTATTTGCCCCTCAAGGATCAAAAAGTGTTTGTCATTTTTGGAAGGTCTTTTCCCTATGTGGCGTGGAATGTTTTGGTTACAGAAATGTCACTGTCACAAGAAAGATCTCAAGAGAAAAGGTCTGAATTCCTAGATGAAAATGTGTTCCCACACTAAATGTAGTTTGATTCTTGAAAGAAAACAGGTGCCTATATGAGCCTGGGGTAAAGTTTCTGTATACATTGCGTTGCTGGTTTCATTATCTTCCTCACCCCAGTTGATGCAGGAGCTTTCCCCATGTTTGTGCCCCACAATCTTTATTTCATAAACATATTTTCAACCACTATGACATGCTCCTGTTTATGGCATCTAAAGCAGAGAACTCCCTGCCCCATACAGTCAGACAAGGCCCTAGGACAGGATCCTTACATTAATCCACTTTCAACGGAGCAGATCAAGGAGCAAAGATACAAGATCACATCAGGTTTAGCATAACATATAACAGTTTTATTTATTTTTAAATAGGCATTTAATCATTTTATAAATACACAAAATGTAAATGATCCTAACACTCCATAGTTTAATAAGGCGAAAGTCCATGGATCAAGTCCCACACTCCTGATTCATACATCACACTCACACCATCATGCATTCCCAAAGATCCTCATAATACCTCACACATCACTCCCACACTCCTGATTCATACATCGCACTCCCACCATCATGCATTCCCAAAGACCCTCGTAATAACTCACACATCACTCCCACACTCCTGATTCATACATCGCACTCACACCATCATGCATTCCCAAAGACCCTCGTAATAACTCACACATCACTCCCACACTCCTGATTCATACATCGCACTCACACCATCATGCATTCCCAAAGATCCTCGTAATAACTCACACATCACTCCCACACTCCTGATTCATACATCGCACTCCCACCATCATGCATTCCCAAAGACCCTCGTAATACCTCACACATCACTCCCACACTCCTGATTCATACATCGCACTCCCACCATCATGCATTCCCAAAGATCCTCGTAATAACTCACACATCACTCCCACACTCCTGATTCATACATCGCACTCCCACCATCATGCATTCCCAAAGACCCTCGTAATAACTCACACATCACTCCCACACTCCTGATTCATACATCGCACTCACACCATCATGCATTCCCAAAGATCCTCGTAATAACTCACACATCACTCCCACACTCCTGATTCATACATCGCACTCACACCATCATGCATTCCCAAAGATCCTCATAATAGCTCCCACATCACTCCCACACTCCTGATTCATACATCGCACTCCCACCATCATGCATTCCCAAAGACCCTCGTAATACCTCACACATCACTCCCACACTCCTGATTCATACATCGCACTCCCACCATCATGCATTCCCAAAGACCCTCGTAATACCTCACACATCACTCCCACACTCCTGATTCATACATCGCACTCCCACCATCATGCATTCCCAAAGACCCTCGTAATACCTCACACATCACTCCCACACTCCTGATTCATACATCGCACTCACACCATCATGCATTCCCAAAGACCCTCGTAATAACTCACACATCACTCCCACACTCCTGATTCATACATCGCACTCACACCATCATGCATTCCCAAAGACCCTCGTAATAACTCACACATCACTCCCACACTCCTGATTCATACATCGCACTCACACCATCATGCATTCCCAAAGATCCTCGTAATAACTCACACATCACTCCCACACTCCTGATTCATACATCGCACTCCCACCATCATGCATTCCCAAAGACCCTCGTAATACCTCACACATCACTCCCACACTCCTGATTCATACATCGCACTCCCACCATCATGCATTCCCAAAGATCCTCGTAATAACTCACACATCACTCCCACACTCCTGATTCATACATCGCACTCCCACCATCATGCATTCCCAAAGACCCTCGTAATAACTCACACATCACTCCCACACTCCTGATTCATACATCGCACTCCCACCATCATGCATTCCCAAAGATCCTCATAATAGCTCCCACATCACTCCCACACTCCTGATTCATACATCGCACTCCCACCATCATGCATTCCCAAAGACCCTCGTAATACCTCACACATCACTCCCACACTCCTGATTCATACATCGCACTCCCACCATCATGCATTCCCAAAGATCGTCGTGATAACTCACACATCACTCCCACACTCCTGATTCATACATCGCACTCCCACCATCATGCATTCCCAAAGATCCTCATAATAGCTCCCACATCACTCCCACACTCCTGATTCATACATCGCACTCCCACCATCATGCATTCCCAAAGACCCTCGTAATAACTCACACATCACTCCCACACTCCTGATTCATACATCGCACTCCCACCATCATGCATTCCCAAAGACCCTCATAATACCTCACACATCACTCCCACACTCCTGATTCATACATCGCACTCCCACCATCATGCATTCCCAAAGACCCTCGTAATACCTCACACATCACTCCCACACTCCTGATTCATACATCGCACTCCCACCATCATGCATTCCCAAAGACCCTCATAATACCTCACACATCACTCCCACACTCCTGATTCATACATCGCACTCCCACCATCATGCATTCCCAAAGACCCTCGTAATACCTCACACATCACTCCCACACTCCTGATTCATACATCGCACTCCCACCATCATGCATTCCCAAAGACCCTCGTAATACCTCACACATCACTCCCACACTCCTGATTCATACATCGCACTCCCACCATCATGCATTCCCAAAGATCGTCGTGATAACTCACACATCACTCCCACACTCCTGATTCATACATCGCACTCACACCATCATGCATTCCCAAAGATCCTCGTAATAACTCACACATCACTCCCACACTCCTGATTCATACATCGCACTCCCACCATCATGCATTCCCAAAGATCCTCGTAATAACTCACACATCACTCCCACACTCCTGATTCATACATCGCACTCACACCATCATGCATTCCCAAAGACCCTCGTAATAACTCACACATCACTCCCACACTCCTGATTCATACATCGCACTCACACCATCATGCATTCCCAAAGACCCTCGTAATACCTCACACATCACTCCCACACTCCTGATTCATACATCGCACTCCCACCATCATGCATTCCCAAAGACCCTCGTAATACCTCACACATCACTCCCACACTCCTGATTCATACATCGCACTCACACCATCATGCATTCCCAAAGACCCTCGTAATAACTCACACATCACTCCCACACTCCTGATTCATACATCGCACTCCCACCATCATGCATTCCCAAAGATCGTCGTGATAACTCACACATCACTCCCACACTCCTGATTCATACATCGCACTCACACCATCATGCATTCCCAAAGATCCTCGTAATAACTCACACATCACTCCCACACTCCTGATTCATACATCGCACTCCCACCATCATGCATTCCCAAAGATCCTCGTAATAACTCACACATCACTCCCACACTCCTGATTCATACATCGCACTCACACCATCATGCATTCCCAAAGATCCTCATAATAGCTCCCACATCACTCCCACACTCCTGATTCATACATCGCACTCCCACCATCATGCATTCCCAAAGACCCTCGTGATAACTCACACATCACTCCCACACTCCTGATTCATACATCGCACTCCCACCATCATGCATTCCCAAAGACCCTCGTAATACCTCACACATCACTCCCACACTCCTGATTCATACATCGCACTCCCACCATCATGCATTCCCAAAGACCCTCGTAATACCTCACACATCACTCCCACACTCCTGATTCATACATCGCACTCCCACCATCATGCATTCCCAAAGACCCTCGTAATACCTCACACATCACTCCCACACTCCTGATTCATACATCGCACTCCCACCATCATGCATTCCCAAAGATCCTCGTAATAACTCACACATCACTCCCACACTCCTGATTCATACATCGCACTCCCACCATCATGCATTCCCAAAGATCCTCGTAATAACTCACACATCACTCCCACACTCCTGATTCATACATCGCACTCACACCATCATGCATTCCCAAAGATCCTCATAATAGCTCCCACATCACTCCCACACTCCTGATTCATACATCGCACTCCCACCATCATGCATTCCCAAAGACCCTCGTGATAACTCACACATCACTCCCACACTCCTGATTCATACATCGCACTCCCACCATCATGCATTCCCAAAGACCCTCATAATAGCTCCCACATCACTCCCACACTCCTGATTCATACATCGCACTCCCACCATCATGCATTCCCAAAGACCCTCGTAATAACTCACACATCACTCCCACACTCCTGATTCATACATCGCACTCCCACCATCATGCATTCCCAAAGACCCTCATAATACCTCACACATCACTCCCACACTCCTGATTCATACATCGCACTCCCACCATCATGCATTCCCAAAGACCCTCGTAATACCTCACACATCACTCCCACACTCCTGATTCATACATCGCACTCCCACCATCATGCATTCCCAAAGACCCTCATAATACCTCACACATCACTCCCACACTCCTGATTCATACATCGCACTCCCACCATCATGCATTCCCAAAGACCCTCGTAATACCTCACACATCACTCCCACACTCCTGATTCATACATCGCACTCCCACCATCATGCATTCCCAAAGACCCTCGTAATACCTCACACATCACTCCCACACTCCTGATTCATACATCGCACTCCCACCATCATGCATTCCCAAAGATCGTCGTGATAACTCACACATCACTCCCACACTCCTGATTCATACATCGCACTCACACCATCATGCATTCCCAAAGATCCTCGTAATAACTCACACATCACTCCCACACTCCTGATTCATACATCGCACTCCCACCATCATGCATTCCCAAAGATCCTCGTAATAACTCACACATCACTCCCACACTCCTGATTCATACATCGCACTCACACCATCATGCATTCCCAAAGACCCTCGTAATAACTCACACATCACTCCCACACTCCTGATTCATACATCGCACTCACACCATCATGCATTCCCAAAGACCCTCGTAATACCTCACACATCACTCCCACACTCCTGATTCATACATCGCACTCCCACCATCATGCATTCCCAAAGACCCTCGTAATACCTCACACATCACTCCCACACTCCTGATTCATACATCGCACTCACACCATCATGCATTCCCAAAGACCCTCGTAATAACTCACACATCACTCCCACACTCCTGATTCATACATCGCACTCCCACCATCATGCATTCCCAAAGATCGTCGTGATAACTCACACATCACTCCCACACTCCTGATTCATACATCGCACTCACACCATCATGCATTCCCAAAGATCCTCGTAATAACTCACACATCACTCCCACACTCCTGATTCATACATCGCACTCCCACCATCATGCATTCCCAAAGATCCTCGTAATAACTCACACATCACTCCCACACTCCTGATTCATACATCGCACTCACACCATCATGCATTCCCAAAGATCCTCATAATAGCTCCCACATCACTCCCACACTCCTGATTCATACATCGCACTCCCACCATCATGCATTCCCAAAGACCCTCGTGATAACTCACACATCACTCCCACACTCCTGATTCATACATCGCACTCCCACCATCATGCATTCCCAAAGACCCTCGTAATACCTCACACATCACTCCCACACTCCTGATTCATACATCGCACTCCCACCATCATGCATTCCCAAAGACCCTCGTAATACCTCACACATCACTCCCACACTCCTGATTCATACATCGCACTCACACCATCATGCATTCCCAAAGATCCTCGTAATAACTCACACATCACTCCCACACTCCTGATTCATACATCGCACTCACACCATCATGCATTCCCAAAGATCCTCGTAATAACTCACACATCACTCCCACACTCCTGATTCATACATCGCACTCACACCATCATGCATTCCCAAAGACCCTCGTAATACCTCACACATCACTCCCACACTCCTGATTCATACATCGCACTCACACCATCATGCATTCCCAAAGATCGTCGTGATAACTCACACATCACTCCCACACTCCTGATTCATACATCGCACTCACACCATCATGCATTCCCAAAGATCCTCGTAATACCTCACACATCACTCCCACACTCCTGATTCATACATCGCACTCACACCATCATGCATTCCCAAAGATCGTCGTGATAACTCACACATCACTCCCACACTCCTGATTCATACATCGCACTCACACCATCATGCATTCCCAAAGATCCTCGTAATAACTCACACATCACTCCCACACTCCTGATTCATACATCGCACTCCCACCATCATGCATTCCCAAAGATCCTCGTAATAACTCACACATCACTCCCACACTCCTGATTCATACATCGCACTCACACCATCATGCATTCCCAAAGACCCTCGTAATAACTCACACATCACTCCCACACTCCTGATTCATACATCGCACTCACACCATCATGCATTCCCAAAGACCCTCGTAATACCTCACACATCACTCCCACACTCCTGATTCATACATCGCACTCACACCATCATGCATTCCCAAAGACCCTCGTAATAACTCACACATCACTCCCACACTCCTGATTCATACATCGCACTCACACCATCATGCATTCCCAAAGACCCTCGTAATAACTCACACATCACTCCCACACTCCTGATTCATACATCGCACTCACACCATCATGCATTCCCAAAGATCCTCGTAATAGCTCCCACATCACTCCCACACTCCTGATTCATACATCGCACTCCCACCATCATGCATTCCCAAAGACCCTCGTAATACCTCACACATCACTCCCACACTCCTGATTCATACATCGCACTCCCACCATCATGCATTCCCAAAGATCCTCGTGATAGCTCCCACATCACTCCCACACTCCTGATTCATACATCGCACTCCCACCATCATGCATTCCCAAAGACCCTCGTGATAACTCACACATCACTCCCACACTCCTGATTCATACATCGCACTCACACCATCATGCATTCCCAAAGATCCTCGTAATAACTCACACATCACTCCCACACTCCTGATTCATACATCGCACTCACACCATCATGCATTCCCAAAGATCCTCGTAATAACTCACACATCACTCCCACACTCCTGATTCATACATCGCACTCACACCATCATGCATTCCCAAAGACCCTCGTAATACCTCACACATCACTCCCACACTCCTGATTCATACATCGCACTCCCACCATCATGCATTCCCAAAGACCCTCGTAATAACTCACACATCACTCCCACACTCCTGATTCATACATCGCACTCACACCATCATGCATTCCCAAAGATCCTCGTAATACCTCACACATCACTCCCACACTCCTGATTCATACATCGCACTCCCACCATCATGCATTCCCAAAGACCCTCGTAATAACTCACACATCACTCCCACACTCCTGATTCATACATCGCACTCCCACCATCATGCATTCCCAAAGATCCTCGTAATACCTCACACATCACTCCCACACTCCTGATTCATACATCGCACTCCCACCATCATGCATTCCCAAAGACCCTCGTAATACCTCACACATCACTCCCACACTCCTGATTCATACATCGCACTCACACCATCATGCATTCCCAAAGATCCTCGTAATACCTCACACATCACTCCCACACTCCTGATTCATACATCGCACTCCCACCATCATGCATTCCCAAAGACCCTCGTAATACCTCACACATCACTCCCACACTCCTGATTCATACATCGCACTCACACCATCATGCATTCCCAAAGACCCTCGTAATACCTCACACATCACTCCCACACTCCTGATTCATACATCGCACTCCCACCATCATGCATTCCCAAAGACCCTCGTAATAACTCACACATCACTCCCACACTCCTGATTCATACATCGCACTCCCACCATCATGCATTCCCAAAGACCCTCGTAATACCTCACACATCACTCCCACACTCCTGATTCATACATCGCACTCCCACCATCATGCATTCCCAAAGACCCTCGTAATACCTCACACATCACTCCCACACTCCTGATTCATACATCGCACTCCCACCATCATGCATTCCCAAAGACCCTCGTAATACCTCACACATCACTCCCACACTCCTGATTCATACATCGCACTCCCACCATCATGCATTCCCAAAGACCCTCGTAATACCTCACACATCACTCCCACACTCCTGATTCATACATCGCACTCCCACCATCATGCATTCCCAAAGACCCTCGTAATAGCTCCCACATCACTCCCACACGTTCAAGAATCAAATAGTGTTAATAAAAGTTGTGCACAACAGCCACAAAATGACCCGACGACAGAGTGGATAAAATCATCAGGGGGGCGGGGTAGATACACTCCAGCTGCCCCCACACGAACAACGCCAACGCGCGTTTCGGTGTGTTGCCCCAGCCGGGGCTACACCTTCATCAGGTCAGAGATGAACAATAGGAAGTGGGACAAAACACCTGTAGATGTAAGCTACTACTAACAAACAATGGCTTTATTTTAACTATAGCACACAGGTCATACAAAACGCTCCTTGATAAGCTCCGAAGAGACAATAATGTATCCAAATATACATATTCAAACTGGATTAGACAGCTAAAGCATGACAAAAAACATAAGATCCACATTTATCCAAAAGATAGTGAAAGGCGTCCTTGGGGACGTGTAGTAAACCGGTCTATTTAGCCAAATAAATAGAAGGAAACTGAATAGGAAGAAGAACTACAGTATAGACACCCTTGTCAAAAAGAAAAACAACATGATTGTGAACAAGATGAGAAACAGTGAAATAGTGATTAATACCAGTCCCATAGACAGTTAACCGACTTTAAATCAGATCATAGGGAGCATTCCTTATATCCACAAAGTACTAGGCGTTCAGATCAGCAGGCGGCGTAGGGAGTAAATCCCTGCAGAGAATAGGACTTCTTCAACAAAGCTCTTAAAAAGAAGAACAAGGCATCAAAAAGGGCCTTGCACAGGAACACGTATAGAAAACCACCTCAAGGGGGTGCCACAGGGATAGGAGCCTCACGTGCATAGTTCTAGACCCCTAATCTGGACCATATAGAATGCCTACCAGGTCAAACAGGGAGGATTCCTCGAGTCCAGAGGTTTATTCTGCTTATGGCCAGACCAGGTAGAGACATTCCAATGGAGTCACCGGTCCAAATGTTTCAGATACACGGACAGTTCATTCGCTGAATACACTGGGACACATCTGGAAACATGGGGACAGAGCACACAGATGTGGTGCTCGAAGGTAATCTCAGAAGTGATCTAAAGCGCTCCCATGAAAACGCATTATAGGTGAATTAATTGGCACATAGATGGTAGCAGTTTAGTCTAGGTGTTTCTGTCTCACACGAGACCCGGGGGAGAGTATCTCCAACAGCAACCCCTCCCATTCCGGTTGGTCACCCCACCAAACTGCGAGGGCAGCGAAACCCCCGTTGGAGATGTATAGGGCACGGAGAAGAGTTCTGAGTTTCATTACAAGTGGACCAAATAAAGCTGTAGGTAGAAGGGGGGGCGGCCCTACAAACGCATAGAGCAGTTACAATTACAGCAATTCGTGATGAAATGGGCAGACGCCAGCCACTGTTATATGCGGCGAATTACAATGACCGTAAACCAAAAGTTGTGGTTGGTAAACAAGGGCCCTGCATGCGCACAGGGCAAACTCAACCGGTGCAGATATGAACAGACGCCACCCATTGAAAAGGGGGCATTATTTAACAATACACTGGGAGTTCCACCATAAATATACGAATGGGGGGGGGGGGGGGGACACCTATGTATAAATAAGTAGAGGGCAGCTGCCCAAAAACCGAGACGTCCATCTTCCGACCCCGAGTGACATATGTTCCCTACGTCCAGTTGATGGTCCCACGTACTGATAAAGGTTCGCCTTTAGCACAATATCAGGGGCTCAGTAGCATGCCTCCCCGCTCGAAACACAGCCCGCAGGGCCGCACGATCATCTGCATGCATCCAGGCCATTTAAACCGCACCCCAATGGCCGTGTGACGTGCAATAACCAGACTCAACCAGAAGCCTCAACTTAGATCGAGAAAGTCGCTGCCATTTTAGTAGAAAGCGAAGGCACACAGATGACCTTATACGGGAGGAAATGAACCTAGTCCATCACAGGGGGGACCCGATGTTAAGAAAAAAGGATTCATGACAGGGGAGAAAAATGTAAACATGCAAAAATGACAAAAAATCAGAAAATAGGCATTTTTTATGGAATCGTGACAGCCATATTTAAAAACCTAGGGCCCGATGTAGGTAAATGGCATTTACCAATTCGTAAATACCGAATTTTACCGATTCGGTATTTACAAATCAGTAAATGCTATGTAGGTATTTTTACAGATTTTTTTTTTTTTACCGAATCTGTAACATTCGATAATTACCGAGTCGGTATTTACCGATTCGGTAATTGCCATTGATTCCTATGGGCCTTGAGGCCCATAGGAACCAATGTCAATTGTCAATTACCGAATCGGTAAATACCGATTCGGTAAAATTACTGAATTTACAAGGGGGACAGGGTGTCACTTTGACACCCTGTTGTCACTTTTGACACCCTGTTGCACCCCTGATTCAGGCTTCTGTGCCATGTGACACACATACATGCCCTCAGAGCATGTATGTGTGCCACATGGCACAGGTGTACATGCACAGATGTGCATGTACACAGGAATTCGTTATTTACCATGCAATAGTATTACATGGTAAATAACAAATTCTTAGGGGCCTGTGGCACTGTTTCCAGTGCCACCTACAAATAGATTTACAGATTCGGTAAATTTACCAATTCGGTATTTTACAGAATCGGTAAATTTACCGAATCGGTAAATTTACCGAATCGGTAAATTTACCGATTCTGTACAATATAGGCCCCCTACATCTCAATCACCAAATACCGGTCGGTAACGGCCGAAATCGGCCGTTACCGACCGGTATTTGGGGCCAGATGTAGGTAAATTGATTTTACCGATTCTTAAATACCGAATTTTACCGATTCGGTATTTAAAAATCGGTAAATGATATGTAGGTAAAAAATCGGTATATATTACCGATTCGGTAAAAGTCGAACTGGCAGGGTATGCTCAGACGTGAGTCCCTTGCTCACTTTGCCACTGGAGTCAAGCAAGCCCGGCTGAAGACGGCTGTAATGCCAGAAACCGGTCCTGGGAAGCTTGATTCCGGTCCAGGGAAGACATGGCTTGTCAGTTCGGGCTGGACTGTTCCCATGAGGCACAGGGTCAGACTGATTTGCATATGGCCATGTCTGAACTGGGGTGGCGGAGTGAGCTAAAGAACGGTGATGGATTAAACCCAGATCAGTTGACTGGGGGTGAGTGTTTGTATTGTCAACGCTCCGTCCATCATCACCTTTGGTTTTTCTGTGTTCGCCCTAAGTTGGCAGGGTATGCTCAGACGTGAGTCCCTTGCTCACTTTGCCACTGGAGTCAAGCAAGCCCGGCTGAAGACGGCTGTAATGCCAGAAACCGGTCCTGGGAAGCTTGATTCCGGTCCAGGGAAGACATGGCTTGGCAGTTCGGGCTGGACTGTTCCCATGAGGCACATGGTCAGACTGATTTGCATATGGCCATGTCTGAACTGGGGTGGCGGAGTGAGCTAAAGAACGGTGATGGATTAAACCCAGATCAGTTGACTGGGGGTGAGTGTTTGTATTGTCAACGCTCCGTCCATCATCACCTTTGGTTTTTCTTTGTTCGCCCTAAGTTTGCAGGGTATGCTCAGACGTGAGTCCCTTGCTCACTTTGCCACTGGAGTCAAGCAAGCCCGGCTGAAGACGGCTGTAATGCCAGAAACCGGTCCTGGGAAGCTTGATTCCGGTCCAGGGAAGACATGGCTTGGCAGTTCGGGCTGGACTGTTCCCATGAGGCACAGGGTCAGACTGATTTGCATATGGCATGTCTGAACTGGGGTGGCGGAGTGAGCTAAAGAACGGTGATGGATTAAACCCAGATCAGTTGACTGGGGGTGAGTGTTTGTATTGTCAACGCTCCGTCCATCATCACCTTTGGTTTTTCTTTGTTCGCCCTAAGTTGGCAGGGTATGCTCAGACGTGAGTCCCTTGCTCACTTTGCCACTGGAGTCAAGCAAGCCCGGCTGAAGACGGCTGTAATGCCAGAAACCGGTCCTGGGAAGCTTGATTCCGGTACAGGGAAGACATGGCTTGGCAGTTCGGGCTGGACTGTTCCCATGAGGCACAGGGTCAGACTGATTTGCATATGGCCATGTCTGAACTGGGGTGGCGGAGTGAGCTAAAGAACGGTGATGGATTAAACCCAGATCAGTTGACTGGGGGTGAGTGTTTGTATTGTCAACGCTCCGTCCATCATCACCTTTGGTTTTTCTTTGTTCTACCTACATCTGGCCCTTGGTTACTTACATCTGGCCCCTAGTTTTCAGAAATACCGGTACAGGGACCACTTCCACGGTCCTTGCCCAAGATATTACTGTCAGCATCACCTCAACTCAGTGTGACCTCCAGTTTCAAAACAGATCAGGGTTCGACGAAGAGGTATCGGACATAAGTAGAGTTAAACTGGAAAACCTCCATTAAGTAATGGCGTTTTCCCCGGTACAGTGCTCATTGAGGCCCTTCTTGACTGCATTTAGAAAGTATATCCAAAAACCTCTCTTTTTTTGCATACAACTGAAGGGTCCTGTCCAGGGTGCACCTGGATCCTTTCCAGTATAGACCACTTCAGGTCATTTTCAGAATGGTTTTTCTCGAGCCAATGGATCACAAGAGGGGCTGAGGTCTTTTTAGTTTGTATATTGGGTTTATGTTCCCCTATCCTGGTTCGACACTCCCGTCCAGTTTCTCCCACATATAGTAACTTGCATGGGCAAAGGATAATGTATACAATATTGGAATTGCGACAGTTGGTCATTTTGGTCCGGGAAACCGTACGTTCTGACGTTTGAATCATGTTCCCAACCAAAGCATTGCGACAGGCCTGACAGCTGCCATATCGATGTTTGCCCTTAATAGCACTGGTACCACAAATTGTTTTCTGGGCTAAAGCAGGGGGACCCTGCACTTTTCCTCTGACAAGATGATTTTTCAGGTTTTTATTCCTTCTGAAGGCAAAAATGGGTTTGGGCAGAAGTTCTTCCCCATTTGCCCAAATTGGGTAGATGCCAGCACAAGTTTATAGCCTGTCTCAGTTTGTGGTTGAGGTTGGAATGCCCAGTCACACAAACCAGTTGGTTCAATTGTTCCTTCTCTCTGGGCATAAACATGGCCTCCCGATTTAAGTATCTCGCCCGCTTGAACGAGTCCTTTTTCAGCTTATGTGGGTAACCGCGGTGTAAGAGTTTTTCTTTCAAAGTATCAGCTTGAACGAGAAAGTCTCTCATGTCTGAGCAATTCCTTCGAATCCCTAGGAACTGACTAAAAGGGATGCTGTCCCTTTGGCATCGAGGATGGAAGCTGCCATACTGCAATAAGGTGTTTCTGGCAGTAGGTTTAATAAAGAGGGACACATAGATCTCATTCTGTCGGTGTGCCACCCAGATGTCCAAAAACTCAACTCTCAGATTACTCGAGTGAGCAGAGAACTTCAGAGTACAATCCGCCGCAATAATCCAAAGAATGAACTCATTCAGTGAGTCCTGGTCCCCCTTCCATATAAAAAAGATATCATCAATAATTCGAGACAAGGCTCGAATATTTTCATGGAAGGGGGCCATCTCATTGTAGATGTTGACCTGTTCGAAGTGCCCCATCTATAGACAAGCTATACTTGGGGCACACAAAGCCCCCATGCTCACTCCCTGTATTTGTTGAAAATAACAATTGTCTAATTCAAAGTAGTTCTCACTGAGCACCACTTCCAGGCACTGGATAATAAAAGAAGCATTGCTCATACCGGGTTCAGATAACAGGATCTCCTCTATAACCCTCAGTGCTCCCTTCTGTTAGTATACAGAGACTCAAGGTCCAATGTGACCAAGAGTTCTCTGTCTTCCAGATAAGGGATTCCTTCAACTTTGGTGATAAAGTGTCCAGTGTCCTTCACAAAGGATTCCAAATTATTGACCAGGGGTTTCAAAAAATGGTCAATGTGGCCGATCCAATGGTGGACACTATTGGTCTTAGAGGAGGGTCATGGGAATTCTTATGGGTCTTCGGGACTCCATAGCTAATGGGCATCCGAGTGAAGCTAGGTGTGAATAATTCATCTTCCTTCGGGCAGATTTAACCCAGGTCCACCGCCTGTTCAACCATGGTAAGGACCTGCCGCTACAGGGCAGGTTCAGGGTTCCTTATGATTCTTTTGTAATGTTCGGTAGATGAAAGGAGGAGATTCATTTTCTCTATATAGGAAGGGGCATCAAAAATGACGATACCCTCACCTTTGTCACACGGCTTGATGGTAAGGAGTTTGTTCTCCCTTAAAGATGTCAAGGTAGTTTCTTCATCTCTGGGTAGATTGCCAAGGGGTTTGGGCACATATTTGATGATCTTTTCGATCTTTCTAGTCACCGCTTTTTCGAAAATGCCCACCTCGGTCCCAATGATGTCAAGGGTGGGTTGGCTTTTAACTTTTTTTTTTTAGAAATACAGGCTCCTTTTTTTAGAACCGAGCCCTAAATGTCAGCACAGTTTGGGTTGGAAGCCCTTTAAAGCAGTGCTTTAAAGGAGCAGGTACTATCCGGTACGGAGTACATGCACTTTAATTTGAAAGAGAGAATACCTGCACTTAGCACTGCTGCAATACATTTAATAGGAGAGTACAGGCACTTCTCAGGCGCTAACAGGTACTCTAAAGGGTGAATACTGCATCTTTAGATTTCCATTTAAAGCAATGTTTTTAAAGTACTCATAATTTAGGGTATCTACCCTGCTTCACCATCCTAAAATGGCTAAGGAAGATCCTTTGGATGTTGCCCCTCGACACCCAAAAGTCCGTAGTCAATGCACTTATTACATCAAGGATTGACTACGGCAACATTCTCTACTTGGGCTCAAACAAAGCTGTCATTAACCGATTACAAGTGGTCCAGAATTCAGCGGCTAGGCTACTCTGTAATATCCCAAAAACCTCCAGTGTGTCCAGCCACCTAAAAGACCTACATTGGCTCAGGGTGGAAAGCCGTATTAGGTTCAAAGCCCTGAGCTATATGTTTAGGATCAAATCTGGTACCGCCCCTAAATATCTCCAAACCCTCGCCACTCCCTACACTCCGGCGAGAGCACTACGCTCGCAAAATGCTGCAAACTTTTCCATCCCAAAGTTCAAATTTGCAAGAATGGGAGGTAGATCCTTTGCTGTCATAGGGCCCACACTTTGGAACAAACTCCCCCCCCATATCCGGAAAGAAGACAGGTATAACATCTTCAGAAAACAGCTAAAGACCTGGCTCTTCCAGAAATAATCCACCATCACTTACCTTCCTTCTTAAACTTGCTTAAATTCTGTCATCGGCGCCGGGAAACCCTTGTTGGGTAGCTGCGCGCCATACAAATGCAAAAAATAAAATAAAATAAAATAAATACCCCAAAAGTGGTCACTGTTTGGGTGGTCTGCTTGAAGGTTGGCACATCTTTCGTAGCACACTTGAAACACATGCCAGGTGCTCCAGATCCCAAACTGTGGGCGCAATTCCATGCAGTTGACCAACAAACAACTTACAGCATCTTACTCAGTATGTGGACCTGCTGGACATTTCACTCCAAACCTGGGCTCTTTCGACGTGTTCCACCTCTGAAGGGTTCCCTTTGAGGGCTTCTAATGGCTTCATCGACCCACTTCATTGAGTCAGGAAGTAAGTATGTTGGGTCTGCTGTAGAGAAGTCTCCTTCCATTGGAGCACGCACTGGCAGGCGGCGTTGCGCGTGGTCGTGGAAGCGTGCAAGGCAGCCCTCTCGCGCCCTCTCCGCGAGGGCGGAAGGAAGTGGCTGCGCTGATCCCTCAGCTGTTGACACTTCCCAGGGGTCTGCGCGGCACGTGCTCCTTTTGTTGGCTTTGTAGGGCCCTATCTGGAGATCAGTCGCCAGCACCAGTGGTCCTGGGTGAGTGGCAGGAAGTGAGGCCTTCCGCGGGGTCACGCGGGCGCTGGCAGAGCAAGGGATTGCTGCTCTTTGATCTGCACTTCCTGCAGAGAAAGCTTCTCCATTTCCTGTGGCAGGGATGTAGCGACTCCTGTTTATTTCATCTCATTGGCCTCTACTTCCTCTATACCATGCTCGTGTCTCCTTTCAGATGTCTGGGTGGGAGACTTCTGGTGAGGAAAGGAGGAGGGAGCTCTCTCAGTCAGAGCTGGAAGCTTCCTGGAGGAGCGTCTGTGGCCTCTGTCCATCCCTCCAGGGCCCAGTGTGTGCTGGGCAGTGTCTGCCCCGCTCTCTGGGCTTCTGAGCATTCAAGGAAATGGATATCAATCAAGGCATCAGCAGTCTAGGATCTGAGTGATGGATGTCACTCAAGCCAGCATTCTCTTGTCTGACCTCGACACCTTGATACGGTGGGACACGTCCAGAGTGGGCTCACTGACGCTTCATATAGAGAGTAACCGCATGGCCACCGCGGGGTCTGCTCAGGGGTTGCATCAGGTGGGTCGCAAGGACTGAGGCATCGGAGGTTACAGAATGTGTGAATTCTGTCAATCTGCAGCAAACTCAGGTCTAGAGACTGCCCTGGTCCCGGGGCAGGTAGACTGTCGCGGGTAGAGCGCGCTATAGCATGGGATTCTTGAGGAATGAAGTTCATTCTGCCATCTTAAGTTCCTACACCCACCTCGCCTCCCTGCATGCCCTGCTTTTACCACCTCGACCATAGTCATCCTCACCAGCCCCCCCCCCCCCGCCCAATCCCAAACTAAGCATACTGAAGCACGAGGAATCTGCGCATTGTTGTTACAGCCTTCGTGATCTTAAGACTATCCCCAAGGTACACAAAGTAATCATTTGCTTTTCTATATTGTGTTTCATAGCACTTTACTGCCGTTTCTAAGCGCTGTAAATCGCAGATTTTATGATTGCGCACTCATGATACTCAATTGCCTGATCTTTGGGAGCCTGGAAGGCGGAGATGTCCTCCATAGGACTCGAGCTCGTGACCTGCTGATCACCTCTCGAATTGGTCTGCTCCATGTAATAAAGGCGACCCCCCCCCCCCGTGCAGTCACTCTCCATGCAGACACCGGGTGCGCCCCACATGATTGTATACAAGCTCTGGTTCTTGCAGTCACTCTCCATGCAGACACCAGGTGTGCCCCACATGATTGTATACAGGCTCTGGTTCTTGCGGTCACTCTCCATGCAGACACCGGGTGTGCCCCACATGATTGTATACAGGCTCTGGTTCTTGCGGTCACTCTCCATGCAGACACCAGGTGTGCCCCACATGATTGTATACAGTCTCTGGTTCTTGCGGTCACTCTCCTTGCAGGCACCGGGTGAGCCCCACATGATTTTATACAGGCTCTGGTTCTTGCAGTCACTCTCCATGCAGACACCGGGTGAGCCCCACATGATTGTATATAGGCTCTGGTTCTTGCTGTCAATTTCCATGCAGACACAGGGTGTGCCCCACATGATTGTATACACGCTCTGGTTCTTGCAGTCACTCTTCATGCAGACACCGGGTGTGCCCCACATGATTGTATACAGGCTCTTGTTCTTGCAGTCACTGTCCATGCAGACACCAGGTGAGCCCCACATGATTGTATACAGGCTCTGGTTCATGCAGTCACTATCCATGCAGACACCGGGTGAGCCCCACATGATTGTATACAGGCTCTGGCTCGTGCAGTCATTCTCCTTGCTATCACCGGGTGTGCTCCACATGATTGTATACAGGCTCTGGTTCTTGCAGTCACTCTCCATGCAGACACCAGGTGAGCCCCACATGATTGCATGCAGGGTCTGGTTCTTGCGGTCACTCTCCATGCTGACACCGGGTGTGCCCCACATGATTGTATACAGGCTCTGGTTCTTGCAGTCACTCTTCATGCAGACACCGGATGTGCCCCACATGATTGTATACAGGCTCTTGTTCTTGCAGTCACTGTCATTGCAGACAGCAGGTGAGCCCCACATGATTGTATACAGGCTCTGGTTAATGCAGTCACTATCCATGCAGACACCGGGTGAGCCCCACATGATTGTATACAGGCTCTGGCTCGTGCAGTCATTCTCCTTGCTATCACCGGGTGTGCTCCACATGATTGTATACAGGCTCTGGTTCTTGCAGTCACTCTCCATGCAGACACCAGGTGAGCCCCACATGATTGCATGCAGGGTCTGGTTCTTGCGGTCACTCTCCATGCTGACACCGGGTGTGCCCCACATGATTGTATACAGGCTCTGGTTCTTGCAGTCACTCTTCATGCAGACACCAGGTGTGCCCCACATGATTGTATACAGGCCCTGGTTCTTGCGGTTACTTTCCATGCAGACACCGGGTGTGCCCCACATGATTGTATACAGGCTCTGGTTCTTGCGGTCACTCTTCATGCAGACACCGGGTGTGCCCCACATGATTGTATACAGGCTCTGGTTCTTGCATTCACTCTCCATGCAGACACCGGGTGAGCCCCACATGATTGTATACAGCCTCTGGTTCTTGCAGTCTCTCTCCATGCAGACACCGGGTGTGCCCCACATGATTGTATACAGGCTCTGGTTCTTGCGGTCACTCTGCATGCAGACACCAGGTGTGCCCCACATGATTGTATACAGGCTCTGGTTCTTGCGGGCACTCTCCTTGCAGACACCGAGTGTGCCCCACATGATTGTATAAAGGCTTTGGTTCTTGCAGTCACTCTCCATGCAGACACCGGGTGAGCCCCACATGATTGTATATAGGCTCTGGTTCTTGCAGTCTCTCTCCATGCAGACACCGGGTGTGCCCCACATGATTGTATACAGGCTCTGGTTCTTGCAGTCACTCTTCATGCAGACACCGGGTGTGCCCCACATGATTGTATACAGGCTCTGGTTTTTGCAGTCACTCTCCATGCAGACACTGGTTGAGCCCCACATGATTGTATACAGGCTCTGGTTCTTGCAGTCTCTATCCATGCAGACATTGGGTGTGCCCCACATGATTGTATACACGCTCTGGTTCTTGCAGTCTCCCTTCATGCAGACACCGGGTGTGCCCCACATGATTGTATATAGGCTCTGGTTCTTGCAGTCACTCTTCATGAAGACACTGGGTGTGCCCCACATGATTGTATACAGGCTCTGGTTCTTGCAGTCACTCTCCATGCATACAACGGGTGTGCCCCACATGATTGTATACAGGCCATGGTTCTTGCGGTCACTCTCCATGCAGACACCGGGTGTGCCCCACATGATTGTATACAGGCTCCGGTTCTTGCATTCACTCTCCATGCAGACACCGGGTGAGCCCCACATGATTGTATACAGCCTCTGGTTCTTGCAGTCTCTCTCCATGCAGACACTGGGTGTGCCCCACATGATTGTATACAGGCTCTGCTTCTTGCTGTCAATTTCCATGCAGAAACAGGGTGTGCCCCACATGATTGTATATACGCTCTGGTTCTTGCAGTCACTCTTCATGCAGACACCGGGTGTGCCCCACATGATTGTATATAGGCTCTGGTTCTTGCAGTCTCTCTCCATGCAGACACCGGGTGTGGCCCACATGATTGCATGCAGGCTCTGGTTCTTGCGGTCACTCTCCATGCTGACACCGGGTGTGCCCCACATGATTGTATACAGGCTCTTGTTCTTGCAGTCACTGTCCATGCAGACATCAGGTGAGCCCCACATGATTATATACAGGCTCTGGTTCATGCAGTCACTATCCATGCAGACGCCGGGTGAGCCCCACATGATTGTATACAGGCTCTGGCTCGTGCAGTCATTCTCCTTGCTATCACCGGGTGTGCTCCACATGATTGTATACAGGCTCTGGTTCTTGCAGTCACTCTCCATGCAGACACCAGGTGAGCCCCACATGATTGCATGCAGGCTCTGGTTCTTGCGGTCACTCTCCATGCTGACACCGGGTGTGCCCCACATGATTGTATACAGGCTCTGGTTCTTGCGGTCACTCTTCATGCAGACACCGGGTGTGCCCCACATGATTGTATACAGGCTCTGGTTCTTGCATTCACTCTCCATGCAGACACCGGGTGTGCCCCACATGATAATATACAGGCTCTGGTTCTTGCATTCACTCTCCATGCAGACACCGGGTGTGCCCCACATGATTGTATACAGGCTCTGGTTCTTGCGGTCACTCTTCATGCAGACACCGGGTGTGCCCCACATGATTGTATACAGGCTCTGGTTCTTGCGGTCACTCTCCATGCCGACACCGGGTGTGCCCCACATGATTGTATACAGGCTCTGGTTTTTGCGGTCACTCTTCATGCAGACACCGGGTGTGCCGCACATGATTGTATACAGGCTCTGGTTCTTGCGGTCACTCTCCATGCAGACACCTGGTAAACCCCACATGATTGTATACAGGCTCTGGTACTTGCAGTCACTCTTCATGCAGACACAGGGTGTGCCCCACATAATTGTATACAGGCTCTGGTTCTTGCATTCACTCTCCATGCAGACACCGGGTGTGCCCCACATGATTGTTTACAGGCTCTGGTTCCTGCGGTCACTCTTCATGCAGACACCGGGTGTGCCCCACATGATTGTATACAGGCTCTGGTTCTTGCGGTCTCTCTCCATGCAGACACCGGGTGTGCCCCACATGATTGTATACAGGCTCTGGTTCTTGCAGTCACTCTCCATGCAGACACTGGGTGAGCCCTACATGATTGTATACAGGCTCTAGTTCTTGCAGTCACTCAATAGTGCAGACACCAGGGTGTTCCCCACTTGATTGTATACAGGCTCTGGTTCTTGCAGTCTCTCTCCATGCAAACACCGGGTGTGCCCCACATGATTGTATACATGCTCTGGTTCTTGCAGTCACTCAATAGTGCAGACACCGGGTGTGCCCTACATGATTGTATACAGGCTCTGGTTCTTGCAGTCTCTCTCCATGCAGACACCGGGTGTGCCCCACATGATTGTATACATGCTCTGGTTCTTGCAGTCTCTCTCCATGCAGACACCGGGTGTGCCCCACATGATTGTATAAAGGCTCTGGTTCTTGCAGTCACTCTCCACGCAGACACTGGGTGAGCCCCACATGATTGTACACAGGCTCTGGTTCTTGCAGTCACTCTCCATGCAGACACCGGGTGTGCCCCACATGATTGTATACAGGCTCTGGTTCTTGCAGTCACTCTCCTTGCAGACACCGGGTGTGCCCCACATGATTGTATACAGGCTCTGATTCTTGCGGTCACTCTCCATGCAGACACCGGGTGTGCCCCACACGATTGTATACAGGCTCTGGTTCCTGCGGTCACTCTCCTTGCAGACACCACGTGTGCCCCACATGATTGTATACAGACTCAGGTTCTTGCAGTCACTCTCCATGCAGACACCGGGTGTGCCCCACAGGATTGTATACAGGCTCTGGTTCTTGCGGTCACTCTCCATGCAGACACCGGGTGTGCCCCACATGATTGTATACAGGCTCTGGTTCTTGCAGTTACTCTTCATGCAGACACCGGGTGTGCCCCACATTTATACAGGCTCTGGTTTTTGCATTCACTCTCCATGCAGACACCGTGTGTGCCCCACATGATTGCATGAAGTCACTCTTCATGCAGACACCCGGTGTGCCCCACATGATTGTATACAGGCTCTGGTTTTTGCATTCACTCTCCATGCAGACACCGGGTGAGCCCCACATGATTGTATACAGGCTCTGGTTCTTGCGGTCACTCTCCTTGCAGACACCGAGTGTGCCCCACATAATTGTATACAGGCTCTTGTTCTTGCGGTCACTCTCCATGCAGACACCAGGTGTGCCCCACATGATTGTATACAGGCTCTGGTTCTTCGGTCACTCTCCATGCAGACACCGGGTGAGCCCCACATGATTGTATACAGGCTCTGGTTCTTGCGGTCACTCTCCCTGCAGACACCGGGTGAGCCCCACATGATTGTATACAGGCTCTGGTTCTTGCGGTCACTCTCCATGCAGACACCAGGTGTGCCCCACATGATTGTATACAGGCTCTGGTTCTTGCAGTCACTCTCCTTGCAGACACCGAGTGTGCCCCACATGATTGAATAAAGGCTTTGGTTCTTGCAGTCACTCTCCATGCAGATACCGGGTGTGCCCCGCATGATTGTATACAGGCTCTGGTTCTTGCAGTCTCTCTCCATGCAGACACCGGGTGTGCCCCACATGATTGTATACAGGCTCTGGTTCTTGCAGGCACCGGGTGTGCCCCACATGATTGTATAATGGCTCTGGTTCTTGCAGTCACTCTCCATGCAGACACTGGGTGAGCCCCACATGATTGTATACAGGCTCTGGTTCTTGCGGTCACTCTCCATGCAGACACCGGGTGTGCCCCACATGATTGTATACAGGCTCTGGTTCTTGCGGTCACTCTCCATGCAGACACCGAGTGTGCCCCACATGATTGAATAAAGGCTTTGGTTCTTGCAGTCACTCTCCTTGCAGACACCGGGTGTGCCCCACATGATTGTATACAGGCTCTGATTCTTGCGGTCACTCTCCATGCAGACACCGGGTGTGCCCCACACAATTGTATACAGGCTCTGGTTCTTGCGGTCACTCTCCTTGCAGACACCAGGTGTGCCCCACATGATTGTATACAGACTCAGGTTCTTGCAGTCACTCTCCATGCAGACACCGGGTGTTCTCCACATGATTGTATACAGGCTCTGGTTCTTGCGGTCACTCTCCATGCAGCCACCGGGTGTGCCCCACACGATTGTATACAGGCTCTGGTTCTTGCGGTCACTCTCCTTGCAGGCACCGGGTGTGCCCCACATGATTGTATACGGGCTCAGGTTCTTGCAGTCACTCTCCATGCAGACACTGGGTGTGCCCCACAGGATTGTATACAGGCTCTGGTTCTTGCGGTCACTCTCCATGCAGACAGCGGATGTGCCCCACATGATTGTATACAGGCTCTGGTTCTTGCGGTCACTCTCCATGCAGACACCGGGTGTGCCCCACATGATTTTATACAGGCTCTGGTTCTTGCAGTCACTCTTCATGCAGACACCGGGTGTGCCCCACATGTATACAGGCTCTGGTTTTTGCATTCACTCTCCATGCAGACACCGGGTGTGCCCCACATGATTGCATGAAGTCACTCTCCATGCAGACACCGGGTGAGCCCCACATGATTGTATACAGGCTCTGGTTCTTGCGGTCACTCTCCTTGCAGACACCGAGTGTGCCCCACATGATTGTACACAGGCTCTGGTTCTTGCGGTCACTCTCCATGCAGACACCAGGTGTGCCCCACATGATTGTATACAGGCTCTGGTTCTTCGGTCACTCTCCATGCAGACAGCGGGTGAGCCCCACATGATTGTATATAGGCTCTGTTTCTTGCGGTCACTCTCCATGCAGACACCGGGTGAGCCCCACATGATTGTATACAGGCTCTGGTTCTTGCGGTCACACTCCATGCAGACACCTGGTGTGCCCCACATGATTGTATACAGGCTCTGGTTTTTGCATTCACTCTCCATGCAGACACCCGGCATGCCCCACATGATTGCATGAAGTCACTCTTCATGCAGACTGCCGGTGTGCCCCACATGATTGTATACAGGCTCTGGTTCTTGCGGTCACTCTCCTTCCAGACACCGGGTGTGCCCCACATGATTGTATACAGGCTCTGGTTCTTGCGGTCACTCTCCATGCAGACACCGGGTGTGCCCCACATGATTGTATACAGGCTATGGTTCTTGCAGTCACTCTTCATGCAGACACCGGGTGTGCCTCACATGATTGTATACAAGCTCTGGTTTTTGCAGTCACTCTTCATGCAGACACCGGGTGTGCCCCACATGATTACATGAAGTCACTCTTCATGCAGACACCCGGTGTGCCCCACATGATTGTATACAGGCGCTGGTTCTTGCAGTCACTCTTCATGCAGACACCGGGTGTGCCCCACATGATTGTATACAGGCTCTGGTTCTTGTGGTCACTCTCCATGCAGGCACCGGGTGAGCCCCACATGATTGTATACAGGCTCTGGTTCTTGCAGTCACTCTTCATGCAGACACCGGGTGTGCCCCACATGATTGCATGAAGTCACTCTTCATGCAGACACCGGGTGTGCCCCACATGATTGTATACAGGCTCTGGTTTTTGCATTCACTCTCCATGCAGATACCGGGTGAGCCCCACATGATTGTATACAGGCTCTGGTTCTTGCGGTCACTCTCCTTGCAGACACCGAGTGTTCCCCACGTTATTTTATACAGGCTCTGGTTCTTGCAGTCACTCTCCATGCAGACACCGGGTGAGCCCCACATGATTGTATAAAGGCTCTGGTTCTTGCGGTCACTCTCCATGCAGACACCAGGTGTGCCCCACATGATTGTATACAGGCTCTGGGTCTTGCGGTCACTCTTAATGCAGACACCTGGTGTGCCCCACATGATTGTATACAGGCTCTGGTTTTTGCATTCACTCTCCATGCAGACACCCGGCATGCCCCACATGATTGCATGAAGTCACTCTTCATGCAGACACCCGGTGTGCCTCACATGATTGTATACAGGCTCTGGTTTTTGCAATCACTCTCCATGCAGACACCGGGTGAGCCCCACATGATTGTATACAAGCTCTGGTTTTTGCAGTCACTCTTCATGCAGACACCGGGTGTGCCCCACATGATTACATGAAGTCACTCTTCATGCAGACACCCGGTGTGCCCCACATGATTGTATACAGGCGCTGGTTCTTGCAGTCACTCTTCATGCAGACACCGGGTGTGCCCCACATGATTGTATACAGGCTCTGGTTCTTGCGGTCACTCTCCATGCAGACACCGGGTGAGCCCCACATGATTGTATACAGGCTCTGGTTCTTGCAGTCACTCTTCATGCAGACACCGGGTGTGCCCCACATGATTATATACAGGCTCTGGTTTTTGCATTCACTCTCCATGCAGACACCGGTTGTGCCCCACATGATTGCATAAAGTCACTCTTCATGCAGACACCGGGTGTGCCCCACATGATTGTATACAGGCTCTGGTTTTTGCATTCACTCTCCATGCAGATACCGGGTGAGCCACACATGATTGTACACAGGCTTTGGTTCTTGCGGTCACTCTCCTTGCAGACACCGAGTGTGCCCCACGTTATTTTATACAGGCTCTGGTTCTTGCAGTCACTCTCCATGCAGACACCAGGTGTGCCCCACATGATTGTATACAGGCTCTGGTTCTTGTGGTCACTCTTCATGCAGACACAGGGTGTGCCCCACATGATTGTATACAGGCTCTGGTTCTTGCGGTCACTCTCCATGCAGACACCGGGTGTGCCCCACATGATTGTATACAGGCTCTGGCTCTTGCAGTTACTCTTCATGCAGACACCGGGTGTGCCCCACATTTATACAGGCTCTGGTTTTTGCATTCACTCTCCATGCAGACACCGTGTGTGCCCCACATGATTGCATGAAGTCACTCTTCATGCAGACACCCGGTGTGCCCCACATGATTGTATACAGGCTCTGGTTTTTGCATTCACTCTCCATGCAGACACCGGGTGAGCCCCACATGATTGTATACAGGCTCTGGTTCTTGCGGTCACTCTCCTTGCAGACACCGAGTGTGCCCCACATAATTGTATACAGGCTCTGGTTCTTGCGTCACTCTCCATGCAGACACCAGGTGTGCCCCACATGATTGTATATAGGCTCTGGTTCTTCGGTCACTCTCCATGCAGACACCGGGTGAGCCCCACATGATTGTATACAGGCTCTGGTTCTTGCGGTCACTCTCCATGCAGACACCAGGTGTGCCCCACATGATTGTATACAGGCTCTGGTTCTTGCAGTCACTCTCCTTGCAGACACCGAGTGTGCCCCACATGATTGAATAAAGGCTTTGGTTCTTGCAGTCACTCTCCATGCAGATACCGGGTGTGCCCCACATGATTGAATAAAGGCTTTGGTTTTTGCATTCACTCTCCATGCAGACACCGGGTGTGCCCCACATGATTGTATACAGGCTCTGGTTTTTGCATTCACTCTCCATGCAGATACCGGGTGAGCCACACATGATTGTACACAGGCTTTGGTTCTTGCGGTCACTCTCCTTGCAGACACCGAGTGTGCCCCACGTTATTTTATACAGGCTCTGGTTCTTGCAGTCACTCTCCATGCAGACACCAGGTGTGCCCCACATGATTGTATACAGGCTCTGGTTCTTGCGGTCACTCTTCATGCAGACACAGGGTGTGCCCCACATGATTGTATACAGGCTCTGGTTCTTGCGGTCACTCTCCATGCAGACACCGGGTGTGCCCCACATGATTGTATACAGGCTCTGGCTCTTGCAGTTACTCTTCATGCAGACACCGGGTGTGCCCCACATTTATACAGGCTCTGGTTTTTGCATTCACTCTCCATGCAGACACCGTGTGTGCCCCACATGATTGCATGAAGTCACTCTTCATGCAGACACCCGGTGTGCCCCACATGATTGTATACAGGCTCTGGTTTTTGCATTCACTCTCCATGCAGACACCGGGTGAGCCCCACATGATTGTATACAGGCTCTGGTTCTTGCGGTCACTCTCCTTGCAGACACCGAGTGTGCCCCACATAATTGTATACAGGCTCTGGTTCTTGCGTCACTCTCCATGCAGACACCAGGTGTGCCCCACATGATTGTATATAGGCTCTGGTTCTTCGGTCACTCTCCATGCAGACACCGGGTGAGCCCCACATGATTGTATACAGGCTCTGGTTCTTGCGGTCACTCTCCATGCAGACACCAGGTGTGCCCCACATGATTGTATACAGGCTCTGGTTCTTGCAGTCACTCTCCTTGCAGACACCGAGTGTGCCCCACATGATTGAATAAAGGCTTTGGTTCTTGCAGTCACTCTCCATGCAGATACCGGGTGTGCCCCACATGATTGAATAAAGGCTTTGGTTTTTGCATTCACTCTCCATGCAGACACCCGGTGTGCCCCACATGATTGTATACAGGCTCTGGTTCTTGCAGTCTCTCTCCATGCAGACACCGGGTGTGCCCCACATGATTGTATACAGGCTCTGGTTCTTGCAGTCTCTCTCCATTCAGACACCGGGTGTGCCCCACATGATTGTATAATGGCTCTGGTTCTTGCAGTCACTCTCCATGCAGACACTGGGTGAGCCCCACATGATTGTATACAGGCTCTGGTTCTTGCGGTCACTCTCCATGCAGACATCGGGTGTGCCCCACATGATTGTATACAGGCTCTGGTTCTTGCGGTCACTCTCCTTGCAGACACCGGGTGTGCCCCACATGATTGTATACAGGCTCTGATTCTTGCGGTCACTCTCCATGCAGACACCGGGTGTGCCCCACACAATTGTATACAGGCTCTGGTTCTTGCGGTCACTCTCCTTGCAGACACCAGGTGTGCCCCACATGATTGTATACAGACTCAGGTTCTTGCAGTCACTCTCCATGCAGACACCGGGTGTTCTCCACATGATTGTATACAGGCTCTGGTTCTTGCGGTCACTCTCCATGCAGACACCGGGTGTGCCCCACATGATTGTATACAGGCTCTGGTTCTTCGGTCACTCTCCTTGCAGGCACCGGGTGTGCCCCACATGATTGTATACGGGCTCAGGTTCTTGCAGTCACTCTCCATGCAGACACCGGGTGTGCCCCACAGGATTGTATACAGGCTCTGGTTCTTGCTGTCACTCTCCATGCAGACAGCGGATGTGCCCCACATGATTGTATACAGGCTCTGGTTCTTGCGGTCACTCTCCATGCAGACACCGGGTGTGCCCCACATGATTGGATACAGGCTCTGGTTCTTGCAGTCACTCTTCATGCAGACACCGGGTGTGCCCCACATGTATACAGGCTCTGGTTTTTGCATTCACTCTCCATGCAGACACCGGGTGTGCCCCACATGATTGCATGAAGTCACTCTCCATGCAGACACCGGGTGAGCCCCACATGATTGTATACAGGCTCTGGTTCTTGCGGTCACTCTCCTTGCAGACACCGAGTGTGCCCCACATGATTGTACACAGGCTCTGGTTCTTGCGGTCACTCTCCATGCAGACACCAGGTGTGCCCCACATGATTGTATACAGGCTCTGGTTCTTCGGTCACTCTCCATGCAGACAGCGGGTGAGCCCCACATGATTGTATATAGGCTCTGGTTCTTGCGGTCACTCTCCATGCAGACACCGGGTGAGCCCCACATGATTGTATACAGGCTCTGGTTCTTGCGGTCACTCTCCATGCGGACACCAGGTGTGCCCTACCTGATTGTATACAGGCTCTGGTTCTTGCAGTCACTCTCCTTGCAGACACAGAGTGTGCCCCACATGATTGTATAAAGGCTTTGGTTCTTGCAGTCACTCTCCATGCAGATACCGGGTGTGCCCCACATGATTGTATACAGGCTCTGGTTCTTGCGGTCACTGTCCATGCAGACACCGGGTGTGCCCCACATGATTGTATACAGGCTCTGGTTCTTGCAGTCATTCTTCATGCAGACACCTGGTGTGCCCCACATGATTGTATAAAGGCTCTGGTTTTTGCATTCACTCTCCATGCAGACACCCGGCATGCCCCACATGATTGCATGAAGTCACTCTTCATGCAGACACCCGGTGTGCCCCACATGATTGTATACAGGCTCTGGTTTTTGCATTCACTCTCCATGCAGACACCGGGTGAGCCCCACATGATTGTATACAGGCTCTGGTTCTTGCGGTCACTCTCCTTCCAGACACCGGGTGTGCCCCACATGATTGTATACAGGCTCTGGTTCTTGCGGTCACTCTCCATGCAGACACCGGGTGTGCCCCACATGATTGTATACAGGCTCTGGTTCTTGCAGTCACTCTTCATGCAGACACCGGGTGTGCCTCACATGATTGTATACAAGCTCTGGTTTTTGCAGTCACTCTTCATGCAGACACCGGGTGTGCCCCACATGATTATATGAAGTCACTCTTCATGCAGACACCGGGTGTGCCCCACATGATTGTATACAGGCTCTGGTTCTTGCAGTCACTCTTCATGCAGACACCGGGTGTGCCCCACATGATTATATACAGGCTCTGGTTTTTGCATTCACTCTCCATGCAGACACCGGTTGTGCCCCACATGATTACATGAAGTCACTCTTCATGCAGACACCGGGTGTGCCCCACATGATTGTATACAGGCTCTGGTTTTTGCATTCACTCTCCATGCAGATACCGGGTGAGCCCCACATGATTGTATACAGGCTCTGGTTCTTGCGGTCACTCTCCTTGCAGACACCGAGTGTTCCCCACGTTATTTTATACAGGCTCTGGTTCTTGCAGTCACTCTCCATGCAGACACCAGGTGTGCCCCACATGATTGTATACAGGCTCTGGTTCTTGCGGTCACTCTTCATGCAGACACAGGGTGTGCCCCACATGATTGTATAAAGGCTCTGGTTCTTGCGGTCACTCTCCATGCAGACACCAGGTGTGCCCCACATGATTGTATACAGGCTCTGGGTCTTGCGGTCACTCTTAATGCAGACACCTGGTGTGCCCCACATGATTGTATACAGGCTCTGGTTTTTGCATTCACTCTCCATGCAGACACCCGGCATGCCCCACATGATTGCATGAAGTCACTCTTCATGCAGACACCCGGTGTGCCTCACATGATTGTATACAGGCTCTGGTTTTTGCAATCACTCTCCATGCAGACACCGGGTGAGCCCCACATGATTGTATACAAGCTCTGGTTTTTGCAGTCACTCTTCATGCAGACACCGGGTGTGCCCCACATGATTATATGAAGTCACTCTTCATGCAGACACCCGGTGTGCCCCACATGATTGTATACAGGCGCTGGTTCTTGCAGTCACTCTTCATGCAGACACCGGGTGTGCCCCACATGATTGTATACAGGCTCTGGTTCTTGCGGTCACTCTCCATGCAGACACCGGGTGAGCCCCACATGATTGTATACAGGCTCTGGTTCTTGCAGTCACTCTTCATGCAGACACCGGGTGTGCCCCACATGATTATATACAGGCTCTGGTTTTTGCATTCACTCTCCATGCAGACACCGGTTGTGCCCCACATGATTGCATAAAGTCACTCTTCATGCAGACACCGGGTGTGCCCCACATGATTGTATACAGGCTCTGGTTTTTGCATTCACTCTCCATGCAGATACCGGGTGAGCCACACATGATTGTACACAGGCTTTGGTTCTTGCGGTCACTCTCCTTGCAGACACCGAGTGTGCCCCACGTTATTTTATACAGGCTCTGGTTCTTACAGTCACTCTCCATGCAGACACCAGGTGTGCCCCACATGATTGTATACAGGCTCTGGTTCTTGCGGTCACTCTTCATGCAGACACAGGGTGTGCCCCACATGATTGTATACAGGCTCTGGTTCTTGCAGTCACTCTCCATGCAGACACCGGGTGTGCCCCACATGATTGTATACAGGCTCTGGCTCTTGCAGTTACTCTTCATGCAGACACCGGGTGTGCCCCACATTTATACAGGCTCTGGTTTTTGCATTCACTCTCCATGCAGACACCGTGTGTGCCCCACATGATTGCATGAAGTCACTCTTCATGCAGACACCCGGTGTGCCCCACATGATTGTATACAGGCTCTGGTTTTTGCATTTACTCTCCATGCAGACACCGGGTGAGCCCCACATGATTGTATACAGGCTCTGGTTCTTGCGGTCACTCTCCTTGCAGACACCGAGTGTGCCCCACATAATTGTATACAGGCTCTGGTTCTTGCGTCACTCTCCATGCAGACACCAGGTGTGCCCCACATGATTGTATATAGGCTCTGGTTCTTCGGTCACTCTCCATGCAGACACCGGGTGAGCCCCACATGATTGTATACAGGCTCTGGTTCTTGCGGTCACTCTCCATGCAGACACCAGGTGTGCCCCACATGATTGTATACAGGCTCTGGTTCTTGCAGTCACTCTCCTTGCAGACACCGAGTGTGCCCCACATGATTGAATAAAGGCTTTGGTTCTTGCAGTCACTCTCCATGCAGATACCGGGTGTGCCCCACATGATTGAATAAAGGCTTTGGTTTTTGCATTCACTCTCCATGCAGACACCGGGTGTGCCCCACATGATTGTATACAGGCTCTGGTTCTTGCAGTCTCTCTCCATGCAGACACCGGGTGTGCCCCACATGATTGTATACAGGCTCTGGTTCTTGCAGTCTCTCTCCATTCAGACACCGGGTGTGCCCCACATGATTGTATAATGGCTCTGGTTCTTGCAGTCACTCTCCATGCAGACACTGGGTGAGCCCCACATGATTGTATACAGGCTCTGGTTCTTGCGGTCACTCTCCATGCAGACACCGGGTGTGCCCCACATGATTGTATACAGGCTCTGGTTCTTGCGGTCACTCTCCTTGCAGACACCGGGTGTGCCCCACATGATTGTATACAGGCTCTGATTCTTGCGGTCACTCTCCATGCAGACACCGGGTGTGCCCCACACAATTGTATACAGGCTCTGGTTCTTGCGGTCACTCTCCTTGCAGACACCAGGTGTGCCCCACATGATTGTATACAGACTCAGGTTCTTGCAGTCACTCTCCATGCAGACACCGGGTGTTCTCCACATGATTGTATACAGGCTCTGGTTCTTGCGGTCACTCTCCATGCAGACACCGGGTGTGCCCCACAGGATTGTATACAGGCTCTGGTTCTTGCGGTCACTCTCCATGCAGACACCGGGTGTGCCCCACACGATTGTATACAGGCTCTGGTTCTTGCAGTCACTCTCCATGCAGACACCGGGTGTGCCCCACAGGATTGTATACAGGCTCTGGTTCTTGCTGTCACTCTCCATGCAGACAGCGGATGTGCCCCACATGATTGTATACAGGCTCTGGTTCTTGCGGTCACTCTCCATGCAGACACCGGGGGTGCCCCACATGATTGTATACAGGCTCTGGTTCTTGCAGTCACTCTTCATGCAGACACCGGGTGTGCCCCACATGTATACAGGCTCTGGTTTTTGCATTCACTCTCCATGCAGACACCGGGTGTGCCCCACATGATTGCATGAAGTCACTCTCCATGCAGACACCGGGTGAGCCCCACATGATTGTATACAGGCTCTGGTTCTTGCGGTCACTCTCCTTGCAGACACCGAGTGTGCCCCACATGATTGTACACAGGCTCTGGTTCTTGCGGTCACTCTCCATGCAGACACCAGGTGTGCCCCACATGATTGTATACAGGCTCTGGTTCTTCGGTCACTCTCCATGCAGACAGCGGGTGAGCCCCACATGATTGTATATAGGCTCTGGTTCTTGCGGTCACTCTCCATGCAGACACCGGGTGAGCCCCACATGATTGTATACAGGCTCTGGTTCTTGCGGTCACTCTCCATGCAGACACCAGGTGTGCCCTACCTGATTGTATACAGGCTCTGGTTCTTGCAGTCACTCTCCTTGCAGACACCGAGTGTGCCCCACATGATTGTATAAAGGCTTTGGTTCTTGCAGTCACTCTCCATGCAGATACCGGGTGTGCCCCACATGATTGTATACAGGCTCTGGTTCTTGCGGTCACTGTCCATGCAGACACCGGGTGTGCCCCACATGATTGTATACAGGCTCTGGTTCTTGCAGTCACTCTTCATGCAGACACCTGGTGTGCCCCACATGATTGTATACAGGCTCTGGTTTTTGCATTCACTCTCCATGCAGACACACGGCATGCCCCACATGATTGCATGAAGTCACTCTTCATGCAGACACCCGGTGTGCCCCACATGATTGTATACAGGCTCTGGTTTTTGCATTGACTCTCCATGCAGACACCGGGTGAGCCCCACATGATTGTATACAGGCTCTGGTTCTTGCGGTCACTCTCCTTCCAGACACCGGGTGTGCCCCACATGATTGTATACAGGCTCTGGTTCTTGCGGTCACTCTCCATGCAGACACCGGGTGTGCCCCACATGATTGTATACAGGCTATGGTTCTTGCAGTCACTCTTCATGCAGACACCGGGTGTGCCTCACATGATTGTATACAAGCTCTAGTTTTTGCAGTCACTCTTCATGCAGACACCGGGTGTGCCCCACATGATTACATGAAGTCACTCTTCATGCAGACACCCGGTGTGCCCCACATGATTGTATACAGGCGCTGGTTCTTGCAGTCACTCTTCATGCAGACACCGGGTGTGCCCCACATGATTGTATACAGGCTCTGGTTCTTGTGGTCACTCTCCATGCAGGCACCGGGTGAGCCCCACATGATTGTATACAGGCTCTGGTTCTTGCAGTCACTCTTCATGCAGACACCGGGTGTGCCCCACATGATTATATACAGGCTCTGGTTTTTGCATTCACTCTCCATGCAGACACCGGTTGTGCCCCACATGATTGCATGAAGTCACTCTTCATGCAGACACCGGGTGTGCCCCACATGATTGTATACAGGCTCTGGTTTTTGCATTCACTCTCCATGCAGATACCGGGTGAGCCCCACATGATTGTATACAGGCTCTGGTTCTTGCGGTCACTCTCCTTGCAGACACCGAGTGTTCCCCACGTTATTTTATACAGGCTCTGGTTCTTGCAGTCACTCTCCATGCAGACACCAGGTGTGCCCCACATGATTGTATACAGGCTCTGGGTCTTGCGGTCACTCTTAATGCAGACACCTGGTGTGCCCCACATGATTGTATACAGGCTCTGGTTTTTGCATTCACCCTCCATGCAGACACCCGGCATGCCCCACATGATTGCATGAAGTCACACTTCATGCAGACACCCGGTGTGCCCCACATGATTGTATACAGGCTCTGGTTTTTGCATTCACTCTCCATGCAGACACCGGGTGAGCCCCACATGATTGTATACAGGCTCTGGTTCTTGCAGTCACTCTCCTTCCAGACACCGGGTGAGCCCCACATGATTGTATACAGGCTCTGGTTCTTGCAGTCACTCTTCATGCAGACACCGGGTGTGCCCCACATGATTATATACAGGCTCTGGTTTTTGCATTCACTCTCCATGCAGACACCGGTTGTGCCCCACATGATTGCATGAAGTCACTCTTCATGCAGACACCGGGTGTGCCCCACATGATTGTATACAGGCTCTGGTTTTTGCATTCACTCTCCATGCAGATACCGGGTGAGCCCCACATGATTGTATACAGGCTCTGGTTCTTGCGGTCACTCTCCTTGCAGACACCGAGTGTTCCCCCACGTTATTTTATACAGGCTCTGGTTCTTGCAGTCACTCTCCATGCAGACACCAGGTGTGCCCCACATGATTGTATAAAGGCTCTGGGTCTTGCGGTCACTCTTAATGCAGACACCTGGTGTGCCCCACATGATTGTATACAGGCTCTGGTTTTTGCATTCACCCTCCATGCAGACACCCGTCATGCCCCACACGATTGCATGAAGTCACTCTTCATGCAGACACCCGGTGTGCCCCACATGATTGTATACAGGCTCTGGTTTTTTGCATTCACTCTCCATGCAGACACCGGGTGAGCCCCACATGATTGTATACAGGCTCTGGTTCTTGCAGTCACTCTCCTTCCAGACACCGGGTGTGCCCCACATGATTGTATACAGGCTCTGGTTCTTGCGGTCACTCTCCATGCAGACACCGGGTGTGCCCCACATGATTGTATACAGGCTATGGTTCTTGCAGTCACTCTTCATTCAGACACCGGGTGTGCCTCACATGATTGTATACAAGCTCTGGTTTTTGCAGTCACTCCTCATGCAGACACCGGGTGTGCCCCACATGATTACATGAAGTCACTCTTCATGCAGACACCCGGTGTGCCCCACATGATTGTATACAGGCGCTGGTTCTTGCAGTCACTCTTCATGCAGACACCGGGTGTGCCCCACATGATTGTATACAGGCTCTGGTTCTTGCGGTCACTCTCCATGCAGACACCGGGTGAGCCCCACATGATTGTATACAGGCTCTGGTTCTTGCAGTCACTCTTCATGCAGACACCGGGTGTGCCCCACATGATTATATACAGGCACTGGTTTTTGCATTCACTCTCCATGCAGACACCGGTTGTGCCCCACATGATTGCATGAAGTCACTCTCCATGCAGATACCGGGTGAGCCCCACATGATTGTACACAGGCTCTGGTTCTTGCGGTCACTCTCCTTGTAGACACCGAGTGTGCCCCACGTTATTTTATACAGGCTCTGGTTCTTGCAGTCACTCTCCATGCAGACACCAGGTGTGCCCCACATGATTGTATTCAGGCTCTGGTTCTTGCGGTCACTCTTCATGCAGACACAGGGTGTGCCCCACATGATTGTATACAGCCTTTGGTTCTTGCAGTCACTCTTCATGCAGATACAGGGTGTGCTCCACATGATTGTGTACAGGCTCTGGTTCTTGCAGTCACTCTTCATGCAGACACTGTGTGAGCCCCACATGATTGTATACAGGCTCTGGTTCTTGCAGTCACTCTTCATGCAGACACCGGGTGAGCCCCACATGATTGTATACAGGCTCTGGTTCGTGCGTTCACTCTCCATGCAGACACCAGGTGTGCCCCACATGATTGTATACAGGCTCTGGTTCTTGCGGTCACTCTCCTTGCAGACACCGTGGTCCCACATGATTGTATACATGCTCTGGTTCTTGTGGTCACTCTCCATGCAGACACCGGGTGTGCCCCACATGATTGTATACAGGCTCTGGTTCTTGTAGTCACTCTTCATGCAGACACCGGGTGTGCCTCACATGATTGTATACAGGCTCTGGTTTTTGCAGTCACTCTTCATGCAGACACCCGGTGTGCCCCACATGATTGTATACAGGCACTGGTTCTTGCAGTCACTCTTCATGCAGACACCGGGTGTGCCCCACATGATTGTATACAGGCTCTGGTTCTTGCGGTCACTCTCCATGCAGACACCGGGTGAGCCCCACATGATTGTATACAGGCTCTGGTTCTTGCAGTCACTCTTCATGTAGACACCGGGTGTGCCCCACATGATTGTATACAGGCTCTGGTTTTTGCATTCACTCTCCATGCAGACACCGATTGTGCCCCACATGATTGTATGAAGTCACTCTTCATGCAGACACCGGGTGTGCCCCACGTTATTTTATACAGGCTCTGGTTCTTGCAGTCACTCTCCATGCAGACACCGGGTGAGCCCCACATGATTGTATACAGGCTCTGGTTCTTGCGGTCACTCTCCATGCAGACACCAGGTGTGCCCCACATGATTGTATACAGCCTTTGGTTCTTGCAGTCACTCTTCATGCAGACACAGGGTGTGCCCCACATGATTGTATACAGGCTCTGGTTCTTGCAGTCACTCTTCATGCCGACACTGTGTGAGCCTCACATGATTGTATACAGGCTCTGGTTCTTGCAGTCACTCTTCATGCAGACACCGGGTGAGCCCCACATGATTGTATACAGGCTCTGGTTCGTGCGGTCACTCTCCATGCAGACACGAGGTGTGCCCCACATGATTGTATACAGGCTCTGGTTCTTGCGGTCACTCTCCATGCAGACACCGGGTGTGCCCCACAGGATTGTATACAGGCTCTGGTTCTTGCGGTCACTCTCCATGCAGACACCGGGTGTGCCCCACATGATTGTATACAGGCTCTGGTTCTTGCGGTCACTCTCCATGCAGACACCGGGTGTGCCCCACATGATTGTATACGGGCTCAGGTTCTTGCAGTCACTCTCCATGCAGACACCGGGTGTGCCCCACAGGATTGTATACAGGCTCTGGTTCTTGCGGTCACTCTCCATGCAGACACCGGGTGTGCCCCACATGATTGTATACAGGCTCTGGTTCTTGCAGTTACTCTTCATGCAGACACCGGGTGTGCCCCACATTTATACAGGCTCTGGTTTTTGCATTCACTCTCCATGCAGACACCGTGTGTGCCCCACATGATTGCATGAAGTCACTCTTCATGCAGACACCCGGTGTGCCCCACATGATTGTATACAGGCTCTGGTTTTTGCATTCACTCTCCATGCAGACACCGGGTGAGCCCCACATGATTGTATACAGGCTCTGGTTCTTGCGGTCACTCTCCTTGCAGACACCGAGTGTGCCCGACATAATTGTATACAGGCTCTGGTTCTTGCGGTCACTCTCCATGCAGACACCAGGTGTGCCCCACATGATTGTATACAGGCTCTGGTTCTTCGGTCACTCTCCATGCAGACACCGGGTGAGCCCCACATGATTGTATACAGGCTCTGGTTCTTGCGGTCACTCTCCCTGCAGACACCGGGTGAGCCCCACATGATTGTATACAGGCTCTGGTTCTTGCGGTCACTCTCCATGCAGACACCAGGTGTGCCCCACATGATTGTATACAGGCTCTGGTTCTTGCAGTCACTCTCCTTGCAGACACCGAGTGTGCCCCACATGATTGAATAAAGGCTTTGGTTCTTGCAGTCACTCTCCATGCAGATACCGGGTGTGCCCCGCATGATTGTATACAGGCTCTGGTTCTTGCAGTCTCTCTCCATGCAGACACCGGGTGTGCCCCACATGATTGTATACAGGCTCTGGTTCTTGCAGTCTCTCTCCATGCAGACACCGGGTGTGCCCCACAGGATTGTATAATGGCTCTGGTTCTTGCAGTCGCTCTCCATGCAGACACTGGGTGAGCCCCACATGATTGTATACAGGCTCTGGTTCTTGCGGTCACTCTCCATGCAGACACCGGGTGTGCCCCACATGATTGTATACAGGCTCTGGTTCTTGCGGTCACTCTCCTTGCAGACACCAGGTGTGCCCCACATGATTGTATACAGACTCAGGTTCTTGCAGTCACTCTCCATGCAGACACCGGGTGTTCTCCACATGATTGTATACAGGCTCTGGTTCTTGCTGTCACTCTCCATGCAGCCACCGGGTGTGCCCCACACGATTGTATACAGGCTCTGGTTCTTGCGGTCACTCTCCTTGCAGGCACCGGGTGTGCCCCACATGATTGTATACGGGCTCAGGTTCTTGCAGTCACTCTCCATGCAGACACCGGGTGTGCCCCACAGGATTGTATACAGGCTCTGGTTCTTGCGGTCACTCTCCATGCAGACAGCGGATGTGCCCCACATGATTGTATACAGGCTCTGGTTCTTGCGGTCACTCTCCATGCAGACACCGGGTGTGCCCCACATGATTGTATACAGGCTCTGGTTCTTGCAGTCACTCTTCATGCAGACACCGGGTGTGCCCCACATGTATACAGGCTCTGGTTTTTGCATTCACTCTCCATGCAGACACCGGGTGTGCCCCACATGATTGCATGAAGTCACTCTCCATGCAGACACCGGGTGAGCCCCACATGATTGTATACAGGCTCTGGTTCTTGCGGTCACTCTCCTTGCAGACACCGAGTGTGCCCCACATGATTGTACACAGGCTCTGGTTCTTGCGGTCACTCTCCATGCAGACACCAGGTGTGCCCCACATGATTGTATACAGGCTCTGGTTCTTCGGTCACTCTCCATGCAGACAGCGGGTGAGCCCCACATGATTGTATATAGGCTCTGTTTCTTGCGGTCACTCTCCATGCAGACACCGGGTGAGCCCCACATGATTGTATACAGGCTCTGGTTCTTGCGGTCACACTCCATGCAGACACCTGGTGTGCCCCACATGATTGTATACAGGCTCTGGTTTTTGCATTCACTCTCCATGCAGACACCCGGCATGCCCCACATGATTGCATGAAGTCACTCTTCATGCAGACTGCCGGTGTGCCCCACATGATTGTATACAGGCTCTGGTTCTTGCGGTCACTCTCCTTCCAGACACCGGGTGTGCCCCACATGATTGTATACAGGCTCTGGTTCTTGCGGTCACTCTCCATGCAGACACCGGGTGTGCCCCACATGATTGTATACAGGCTCTGGTTCTTGCGGTCACTCTCCTTCCAGACACCGGGTGTGCCCCACATGATTGTATACAGGCTCTGGTTCTTGCAGTCACTCTTCATGCAGACACCGGGTGTGCCCCACATGATTACATGAAGTCACTCTTCATGCAGACACCCGGTGTGCCCCACATGATTGTATACAGGCGCTGGTTCTTGCAGTCACTCTTCATGCAGACACCGGGTGTGCCCCACATGATTGTATACAGGCTCTGGTTCTTGTGGTCACTCTCCATGCAGGCACCGGGTGAGCCCCACATGATTGTATACAGGCTCTGGTTCTTGCAGTCACTCTTCATGCAGACACCGGGTGTGCCCCACATGATTATATACAGGCTCTGGTTTTTGCATTCACTCTCCATGCAGACACCGGTTGTGCCCCACATGATTGCATGAAGTCACTCTTCATGCAGACACCGGGTGTGCCCCACATGATTGTATACAGGCTCTGGTTTTTGCATTCACTCTCCATGCAGATACCGGGTGAGCCCCACATGATTGTATACAGGCTCTGGTTCTTGCGGTCACTCTCCTTGCAGACACCGAGTGTTCCCCACGTTATTTTATACAGGCTCTGGTTCTTGCAGTCACTCTCCATGCAGACACCGGGTGAGCCCCACATGATTGTATAAAGGCTCTGGTTCTTGCGGTCACTCTCCATGCAGACACCAGGTGTGCCCCACATGATTGTATACAGGCTCTGGGTCTTGCGGTCACTCTTAATGCAGACACCTGGTGTGCCCCACATGATTGTATACAGGCTCTGGTTTTTGCATTCACTCTCCATGCAGACACCCGGCATGCCCCACATGATTGCATGAAGTCACTCTTCATGCAGACACCCGGTGTGCCTCACATGATTGTATACAGGCTCTGGTTTTTGCAATCACTCTCCATGCAGACACCGGGTGAGCCCCACATGATTGTATACAAGCTCTGGTTTTTGCAGTCACTCTTCATGCAGACACCGGGTGTGCCCCACATGATTACATGAAGTCACTCTTCATGCAGACACCCGGTGTGCCCCACATGATTGTATACAGGCGCTGGTTCTTGCAGTCACTCTTCATGCAGACACCGGGTGTGCCCCACATGATTGTATACAGGCTCTGGTTCTTGCGGTCACTCTCCATGCAGACACCGGGTGAGCCCCACATGATTGTATACAGGCTCTGGTTCTTGCAGTCACTCTTCATGCAGACACCGGGTGTGCCCCACATGATTATATACAGGCTCTGGTTTTTGCATTCACTCTCCATGCAGACACCGGTTGTGCCCCACATGATTGCATAAAGTCACTCTTCATGCAGACACCGGGTGTGCCCCACATGATTGTATACAGGCTCTGGTTTTTGCATTCACTCTCCATGCAGATACCGGGTGAGCCACACATGATTGTACACAGGCTTTGGTTCTTGCGGTCACTCTCCTTGCAGACACCGAGTGTGCCCCACGTTATTTTATACAGGCTCTGGTTCTTGCAGTCACTCTCCATGCAGACACCAGGTGTGCCCCACATGATTGTATACAGGCTCTGGTTCTTGCGGTCACTCTTCATGCAGACACAGGGTGTGCCCCACATGATTGTATACAGGCTCTGGTTCTTGCGGTCACTCTCCATGCAGACACCGGGTGTGCCCCACATGATTGTATACAGGCTCTGGCTCTTGCAGTTACTCTTCATGCAGACACCGGGTGTGCCCCACATTTATACAGGCTCTGGTTTTTGCATTCACTCTCCATGCAGACACCGTGTGTGCCCCACATGATTGCATGAAGTCACTCTTCATGCAGACACCCGGTGTGCCCCACATGATTGTATACAGGCTCTGGTTTTTGCATTCACTCTCCATGCAGACACCGGGTGAGCCCCACATGATTGTATACAGGCTCTGGTTCTTGCGGTCACTCTCCTTGCAGACACCGAGTGTGCCCCACATAATTGTATACAGGCTCTGGTTCTTGCGTCACTCTCCATGCAGACACCAGGTGTGCCCCACATGATTGTATATAGGCTCTGGTTCTTCGGTCACTCTCCATGCAGACACCGGGTGAGCCCCACATGATTGTATACAGGCTCTGGTTCTTGCGGTCACTCTCCATGCAGACACCAGGTGTGCCCCACATGATTGTATACAGGCTCTGGTTCTTGCAGTCACTCTCCTTGCAGACACCGAGTGTGCCCCACATGATTGAATAAAGGCTTTGGTTCTTGCAGTCACTCTCCATGCAGATACCGGGTGTGCCCCACATGATTGAATAAAGGCTTTGGTTTTTGCATTCACTCTCCATGCAGACACCGGGTGTGCCCCACATGATTGTATACAGGCTCTGGTTCTTGCAGTCTCTCTCCATGCAGACACCGGGTGTGCCCCACATGATTGTATACAGGCTCTGGTTCTTGCAGTCTCTCTCCATTCAGACACCGGGTGTGCCCCACATGATTGTATAATGGCTCTGGTTCTTGCAGTCACTCTCCATGCAGACACTGGGTGAGCCCCACATGATTGTATACAGGCTCTGGTTCTTGCGGTCACTCTCCATGCAGACACCGGGTGTGCCCCACATGATTGTATACAGGCTCTGGTTCTTGCGGTCACTCTCCTTGCAGACACCGGGTGTGCCCCACATGATTGTATACAGGCTCTGATTCTTGCGGTCACTCTCCATGCAGACACCGGGTGTGCCCCACACAATTGTATACAGGCTCTGGTTCTTGCGGTCACTCTCCTTGCAGACACCAGGTGTGCCCCACATCTTCAAGTTTCAAGTTTATTTTATTATGATAAGGAACTCCACATAAAACAGCATATACATACAAACAAGAAATATATTAAAATATTATACCATCAAAATTACAGAAGACATCTTAATATAGGTCTAAAAAACATTTAAAATAGTTGTACAGTTTAAAAGCAAACATTTCATTAGGTGGGTTAATCAAGGCAGCCTTAAACAAAGAAGCAGATGATATGTTGAGTTGTAAGCAAATTGGTCTTAACCATCTGCGCCTGGAAGGCATCAGTGTCGGACAGACAAACATGACGTGATCTAAGTCCTGATCATACAATTGACAAAGATCACAGCGTGCCGAATGACCAAACCAACTGGCATATAGAACTTTCAGCGGAAGCAAATTGTGTCTTAATAAATACACAAGGCGCCTGGCGCCATGGGAAATATTCCAATGCATATATGGTTGAGCCTTCCGCAGGGTATAAGATTCAATAACAGGCGTACAACCTTTTTTTGCTAGACAAAGGTCTCTATCCTGACAAAACCCCAATTCCCAAGAGGCTGACTTCAGAACCGTTTTTAATTGGAGAGAGGACAATAAAAATAGGGTCTCCTCATCCAATTTTAATTTTAACACGGCAAATCTGAAGTTTTTTACAATCAGTGAAAAGTCATTAAGAGATCCTAATAATTCATTTTTTATGAGAACTCGTAAAGTATTAGGTTCACCTTTAGATAACGCTACTACCCAACGTATAATGCTTGCCAAACCTTGGACCCAGCTGCTACGTAAACCCAGCTCCTGTCTCAAAGAGGCAGTTGAATTTGCAGTACCTACCGACAATAAACTACGTAAAATTTTCCCTTCCATAGAGTTTAAAAAACTCCACTTTTTTAGATCAACTAACTCAATACCGTATAACAGGGAGGCAGGAACTTTTGCTCTAAAAACATCTAAAAGAATAGAAAAATGCCTTCTACCTGTGGCTTTATATAGGGAAACTAAGCTCTTTCCCTGCGAGATAGCCTTACGAGAGTTATTGTCAATGTGTTTGAAAGGAAGTGAATTTCCACACAGCATTACAGGCTTCCTTTATTTCTGTCCAGACGACAGCTCTCCCGGCAGCAACTGCTGTCCCAGGAGTTCTACATAGAACACCACAACAAGTGCTCTCGTGGAGACATTCTTAAAGTTATAGTAACATCCCAACACATCCCCTTTCCCTCAATTGATTGCAATAAACAATAAAGAATGATCACAAGTAAACCCACCCCCTCCCTAAACAAAATAAATTACATGTTATTTTTATTGGTTTAAACAGAAACGATTGCGTGACTGAATTACAAGGTATGACTAATAAGGTTCAGTATGTGACAAAGTCTCGAAATTTTCCAGGAACAAATTTGCATCTGGTGGAATATCGTTTAGTAATTGTGCCATTAGATTCAGCATTTGGTTTAGTAACAGGCAAAACGTTTGGACTGGCACCTGAAGACTTTGAACTTGAATCAGGGTTGTATATCTTATTAGACTTTAGACCAAATTTGTTCTTTACAAACTCCACCTTATGTCTAGGAACAATGGAAACCCGAGATTTGTTCCAAATTTTCCCATTTTCCAGAATTACTACATGATCTTTAACTTCCTTAACTAGAACAGGAGGAGAAAAACGAGCCAAACCTTTACGCAAAAGTACAGGTTTCCTGATCCTCACCCAGTCCCCCGGCTGAACTGGGGATGATCTAAAACTACCTTGAGCATAATTAGCTTGAGTGCATGCTCTGACATCTGCTACCCTGCCTAACTTGACTATGTCGACATCTTTCCTTGACATCCAATCCCTGTTCAATTCCGAACCTGCCACTCTACCTCTGAGTAAAGTAAAAGGTGAAACACCTGTGCTGGCATTGGGAGTAACCCTTAATGCCCACAACATGTCAGAAATTACTTTCCTCCAATTCAGACTATTGATGCTGGCTAGTTGTAACTGATCCTTGATTACACGGTTTAACCGTTCAACCAATCCATTGCTTGAAGGATGATACAAAGAGGTGAGAATGTGTTTGATTCCATGAGATTTGAAAAAACTGTCCATTTCACTCGACACCAATTGAGTGCCATTATCAGACACTAACTCTTCAGGCCAACCTTCCCGCAAAAATATGTCATTGAAAAATTTTATGACAGTAGTCGAATTCATGCAGTCAACAAATTTAACTTCCGGCCATTTTGACATGTAATCAATCAAAACTAATGCATATTTCGGAGTCGCCCCAAGATTGTAAAATGGACCAGCCACATCAAATGCCAATTTGTGCCAAGGCAATTCCTGAACTTGTATAGGAGTTACCGGAGAAGGACACGTAACTTGGGATTTGTCACTAAGGAGACAAGCACTACAATCACGAACACAGTGCTCGATCGCCTTGTCCACTCCAGGCCACCAAAAATCTTCACGTACTCTTCTCTTCATTGCACGAATGCCCAAGTGACCAACATGAGCCAACTCCAAAACCTTTTTACAAAGAGCATCCGGAACCACCAATAAACCACCCCTACGTAAAACACCATCAATTAGGGATAGCTCATCACAGATTCTCCTGAACGGTACTAATTCTGAAGGCAAGGATTTGTCATCGGGCCAACCATTTGCCAAGTAATCCATTACGCAGCACAAATTTCTATCTTCAGATATGGCTAATTTCCAATCATTCTCTGACAGTATAATTCCAGCTTCAGATAGGGAACTTACTGCACACACCATTTCGAAATCCTCATCACAGTGCTCCAAATCATTGTGAGGAAGAGGCAATCTGGATAAACAATCAGCCACATTGTTCCTTATGCCAGGGACATATTCTAGATGATAATCAAATTCACTAAGCCTGTATTGCCACTTGGCAATGCGAGGAGAAGCTCTCCCGCCACCTTTAGTAGTGAAGAGATCAACAAGAGGCTTGTGGTCAGTCTTGAGTACAATGTGATTTCCCCAAAGAAAATTCCTGAAATGTTGTACACCCCACCATAAAGCCAAGGCCTCTTTTTCAATGGTTGAATATGTGCTCTCCGCTCCACGAAGAGTTCTGGAGGCGAAAGCAATTACCTCTACATTACCATCCAATCTTTTCTGTGACAATACTGCCCCAAGACCCACATTACTGGCATCGGTAATTACAATACATTGGTCATTAATGTTGAAAAGTTTGAGGGGACGTGCTTGTACAATTGCATTTTTCAGTAATGTAAAATCATTAGCACATTCTTGTGACCAATCATACTTGACATTTTTCTTTAGTAAATTCCTTAAAGACACAGTTCTATCAGAAAAATTACGAACAAATTTAGCGTAATATTCAACTAGGCCCAAGAAAGAACGTAATTGATCCTTGTTTGATGGTTCTGGTGCATTTTGAATGGCGTCTAGCAATTTCATTTTGGGTTCCACTCCCTTAGCCGAGATGTGGTGACCCAAATAATCTACACTATCCCTGAAAAATTTGCATTTTTCTTTTCTTAATGTCAAACCAAATTTTCTTAATATTTCTAAAACTGTTCTTACCCTACTGTTATGTTCATTTTCTGATTTCCCATAAATGAGAATGTCATCCTGAAAGAAGACGACTCCCGCAGTTTCTTTAAAAAGATTACCCATGAGGCGTTGAAAGACTGCGGAAGCCGACGCCAGTCCGAATGGCATTCTCAAATAACGGAATGCACCATCTGGGGTTACAAATGACGTAAGATGTTTTGAATCCTCGCTCAACACAACCTGGTGATATGCTGAAAAGATATGTAGAGTGGTAAAATACTTGGCGCCTTCCAGTGTTGATAACATTTCATTAATATTCGGTAAGGGTTGCCTATCAACCCAAATGCAAGCATTCAAATCTCGCAAATCCACACACATCCTAAGGGATTTATCTGCCTTTCGTGCTAAAACTACAGGCGACAACCATTCTGACGCTTCTATCGGTTCAATCACACCTAAGAGACGCAATCTCTCCAGTTCATTCTTCAATTCGTTACGCATACTAAGTGGCACTTTACGGACTTTATGTGCTACTGGTTTGGCTCCTTCCTTTAAAATAATTTGGTGCTTAAAACCCTTGAGTTTCCCCAATTTGTCACAAAAAACTTCCGGAAATTCATGTACCCATTCGCTATCAGAAGAAACACTCAGGGAATGTACAGGCTCAATGTCAGGCAAAGAGGCATAATATTGCTTAGCCTCTCGTCTAGATAAAACCATCTCTTTGTGGTTAGGATCGAGGATCATACTTAGTTCACCCTGTTCGTGCCAACCTAGTAAATTGCTACCGTCTTTGACAACATAAATCATGGAAGACGTAACATCACCCTTGAACTCCAGCTCACCTCTAAATTTTCCCAATACTTCCACCCTTTTGCCTCCATAAGCAAACATTTTAATGAAAGATTGAGATAATAAGATACTTCCTATCATGTCTAAATCTTTAACATTTACTATGGAAAAAGGAGAACCAGAATCCGCTAGAAATTTGATACATACACCATTCACACTGATAGAACAGATTGGAGATTTTCTTCTCCGCGCTCCATCAATAGATGCTATTTCCACAATACCATCTGCATCCATAGGAGAAGAAGATAACATTAATAGTTCATATTGCTCATCTTCTTCATCAACATAGAAACGCTCATCAATGTTCTTCACCATGTGTGAAGATCCTTTTTGTACACTAGTGGCTTTGCACAAACGTGCAAGATGACCTTTCTTACCACATTTGAAACAAGATTGATTGATTGCAAAGCAGAATTTAAAGTTTCCTTAGTGAGCTCTACTACCACAGCGATAACAAGATAATCCTTGTACTTCATTTCTGGATTTGTTGGAAGGAGGTGGAGAACGAAAAGCATTAGGATTCGATGTCCTGTGTTCTGAAGCTTTGGCTGTAGTCTTGGTGGTAATGGCATTGATGTCAGAGGATTCTGTTGATGTTGGAACTGTAACAGAAGATGGAGGAGTGCTCATTTCCTTTAAACAGAATTGGGAATGTTCGACAGATTTGGCTAAAGTCAAAGCAGTCTCTAAATCGGGATCACCAGAAGACAAGAGTTTTTCACGCACTTTCCTGTCATTTGTGCGTTCTATGAGCTGATCCCTGATTATTTCATCCCTAAATTCCCTGTAGTTGCAATTGACTGCTAGGATCCTTAAGGCAGCAACAAAATCGTCGATGGATTCTCCAGACATTTGCGCACGTTGCAAAAACTTATGACGTTCTAAAACAGTGTTGCGTTTGGGACTAAATCTTTTGTCCAGCGTTTTGACTAGAGAAGCATATTCATCTAAAACTTGCGCATCACCATCATCACTTGAAATTGATACTCTCACTTCTTCGAGAGGTAAGGTTTCAAGAATGGACCTGCCTTCAGGCCCCAAATTGTATACTAGTAGCGCCTTCTTCTTTTTGGATGTGAAGACGTCACCATCAATGGCTTCAATATAAGCATCAAAGGTAGATTTCCATTGTTTCCAGGGCATAGGAGGTGGTCCAGGAGACTGTAAAAAGGGAGGTGGATAGGCTACTTTTTCCATTGCGTGGGGAGCTGCTGCCACAAAACCTCACTAAAATGTATTCTTTAAAACTTGTTGTGAATTGGCTTTTTTTTTTTTTTTTATATATATGCAATATTATTAAAACACTGTGAAAGTTTCATTGAGTGTTGTATTTCCTTTTTTTCTTATGATTGTATTTTCCTTACAGCTTCAGAGAACAAAGAATTTCACAATGGCTGATGAAGAAATGTGCATCATAATTCACTTGGAATTACAGCATTGAGCAGTGTCATAATGCGCTGTAGCTTACAGAGGAAGCAGACGTCATAAAGATGTTTGGAGTCTGAGTGAAGGAATTCAGAAGCGCGGGTGCTGAGGCGCCCAGAACGATGCTGGACAATGCCTCGTGGTTGTACGGCTCGCGCTTAAGCGTTCGAGTCCGTTTCTCTGTGCTTGAATGTCGCGCTTGCTACAATGTTGCGAGAAAAGTCAAATTTAAGCTTTTATGGATTGTTAACAATCGCGCTAGTGCTTAAAAGGTCAAGGCGTCTTGAAATAAAGGCGGAAGTCTTTAGAAAAGGGAAATTACAACTCACGGACTGAAATGTATATCTTGCCGCTTTTCTTTTCGGAATTGCACGTCTTGTCGCTTTTCTTTAAAAGACGTGCGATTGCTGTGCTAGGCAACCTCTTGGGAAAACTGAAGCTGGACCCGCGTCGCCAGTGAAAGGAAGTGAATTTCCACACAGCATTACAGGCTTCCTTTATTTCTGTCCAGACGACAGCTCTCCCGGCAGCAACTGCTGTCCCAGGAGTTCTACATAGAACACCACAACAAGTGCTCTCGTGGAGACATTCTTAAAGTTATAGTAACATCCCAACAGTGTTGTTTGTCACTTAAGTTATAAGTGACAATTTTACCTAGGAAGGTATAAGATTTCACACATTCCAGGTTTTTCCCCCCCACAACCCATGGATAATTAAGGTATTTAGACTTCTTTCTACCAGAAAAACAAATAACTTTGCTTTTTGCCGTATTTATAGATAGGAAATGGCCTTCGGCATATTCAGACAATGCATGCAGCCGATTGTTCAGGCCCTTTGGGGTGAGATCCAAAATCAGGATGTCATCTGCATACATAAGGCATGCAATTGGAGCTCCACCCAAATGCGGGGCAATACCGGCGCAAGCAGAGAGAGTGACGGGTAAGTCAACTGTATATAAGGAAAATAGCAATGGAGCCAAAAGGCAACCTTGCTTCAACCCGTTGGAGGTGGGAATTAATTTAGATACACCACGTTCACCTCCAAGTAGAACTCTGCACCAAGTATCAGAATAAAGGGCGCGAATTAACTTAATAAGGAATGAAGGCATACCCAAGTTAACTAACTTTCTCCAAAGCAAAATTCTATCTACCTTATCAAAGGCGGTGGAGAAATCAATAAATGCGCCAAATACCTGGCCACCACGGACTTTCACATATTTTTCATTGATAACTTGTAATGCAGTCAAGTTATCAAGAGTTCCGTGATTTTGTCTGAAGCCAGTTTGCTCCATGGGAAGAATTTTATGTTCAAATACCCATTGATTCATTAAACTAAGCACGCATTTTGCAAAGACCTTACCAATCGCGTCAAGCAAAGCTATTTGACGATAGTTTTGTGGTAGGTCTCGTGCCCCTTTTTTATATAAAGGGACAATAATACTTCCTTTCCAGGAGGGGGGGACTGTTCCGCTAAAAAAACAAAATTTAAACACTGAGAAGAGTATTTTACTCCAAAGTTCACTCTGGTTTTTTAATACTAAAATTGGGATTTTATCAGGCCCCATCGCACCAGAGGAACGTATATTATTGATGGCACTTTCAATTTCCTTTTCTGTAGGACAGTCAGGTATACGTGAGATATTATCCAATTCAACATTTGAAACATGAAAATTATTGCTACTGTACAACTTCTCAATATAATTAACCCACACCTGTTCCTCAATGGCAATAGGCGTAGGACTGGCTCTGGTACCACAACCTTTGCCAATTAGGGACCAGAAAGTCTTGGCTCGGCCATTATAAGAAGCTTCCCTCAGTTGGATCCAGAGGGCATCTTCCGTGGACCGTTTTAAGCGGGCCTTGAGCCTAACTCTCCTTCGTTTTAAGATAAGCAACTTAGACTTAGCTTCTTGAGTAAAGAATAAAAATTGCGCCCTTACAACTTTGTTTATTTCTCTATTTAAAACCCTTAGCGGATAATGGACCACAGGGGATTGTTTCAGACCTGGTTTCTTTTTTGCACTAGCCGTTACAGAATCTAAAAATTTATTAAAGCATAACAGCACTCTCCCTTCCAAAGGGGTAAATTCTCAACGGTAAAATACAAAAGAGGCATCAGATTTCCAACAATATAGGGGTTCCAAAAACATTTCCCTGAGCTGGAGTCAAAATTCACAGAATCTATATCCAGACTCCACGGATCTGCTTTTTGAAGCTTAACGGATATAGAAAGCGTCAACACATTATGGTCACTAAGATTAGTCTCAATGACCTTCATATCCTTCAGTAGGTGAAAACCGGCATAATCTACCATGATAAAATCAATAATAGATTTTCCCTTTTCAGATTTTCGAGTGTAAGCTGCCGGGATATCAGATGGAAGCCTCCCATTTACTATTAAGCATTCAACATTAAGTAGACCCTCTAATATAATTTTACCTCTTTTGTTAATTTTAATTTTGGAGGGAAACTGGGCTGGTGGTATATTCAGAGACTCTTCTAATAAAATATTTCTAAACAATTCCAACCCACAGTTAGATATATTACAATTTAGATCCCCAAACATTATCACGTGCGGAGTAGGGGAGATATCAAACGCTTTAGTTAAAAAAGAAAACAGAGTTTTTAGACCAGCATTAAAACTGCAATTAGGAGGAATATAAATGTTTATCACAATCAACAATTTAGAGCAATCCTCAAAAACATCTTTTAGCATTATTGCTTGAAACAGTTTTCCTGGATCTAAGTAATATGAATAGTTCCAATGCAATCTGTTAGATAACAGGCATGCTAACCCTCCCTTGGCATGGCCTCTTCTAGTACTGGTTGCACTGCAGTCCAAAACAAAGAAATCCTTTTCCAAAGCTAATCTTCCTTCAACCCATGTTTCCTGCAAACAGATTATGTCAGCCTTTTGAGAATGTAGGAAACCCAATTTTTCCTTATAATCCTTAAATCCAGCAGTGTTCCATGAAATAAATTTCAGCTCTTTGTTAAAAATTGGAATGGTGTTTAAAACCGGGAGCAGATCTACTCGCTAGAACTCCAGGTAACCAACTCCATTTGGATTGATCATCCTTCACTGTCTGCTTAAGGGGAGGATTTTTGTATGAGACTAGCCTTTCATTCTTAGCCACAGAAATTTTTAGGTCCTCTAATTTAGAATTAGACCAATCCGACAACTGCGCTCCCGTATTTAAGGGAAGTGATAGTGGAGAATCAGCAACAATACTTTGGGAACATTTTTCCCCGAAGTATGGCATGACATCTATCCCTCTAACTTGTAATTCCTCTGCCCACTGTAGAACAAGATTTAATACAACTTTCGAATAAAATTTCACCCTTGATGATCTTAATGGTTTCCCCATATAAGAATTAAGGAGAAATACAATATCTAAATCGGAAGTTTGAATTAATTTCAAACCTTCGATCTCTTTAAAACAGATCAACAGGGTAGATCGATTTAAAATTAAATCAGGTTCAAATAAGGGAGAGAAATCAAGATATAACGTATCCACATTTATTTTTTCTTTTGAGGATGAAACCTGAAAGGGTCTAGCTGACGGATTCAACGGAGGCGCACACGGGAGGACAGGAGGTGAGGAAACCTTAGAAATTACTTGGCCAGAACCTGCTTTGCTGTTACAGTAGGAAAAAGGGTTTGCGGAGGGATAGGGAACCTTGGGAAGAAAGGGATTAGTGAAGCTCATAGGACCTAGCCCAGGGGAGAGGGCATTTTCTTTGGGCGAGATAACCCTAACTTCTACATGAGGAGGAGGAGACTGCTCCACCTGCACGGAATCATCCATACTTAATTCAGCATTCTTATCAAAGAAAAGTTTCCTCTGTCTTTTCTTAGCAAACCTACGAATGGGTTTCCTCTTCTTTATTTTAGTCTTTTTATGTTTCAAAGGACTCTCTTTTCCCATCAATCCCGTATTTACTTTAGGAATCTGTGCCCCACATGATTGTATACAGACTCAGGTTCTTGCAGTCACTCTCCATGCAGACACCGGGTGTTCTCCACATGATTGTATACAGGCTCTGGTTCTTGCGGTCACTCTCCATGCAGACACCGGGTGTGCCCCACATGATTGTATACAGGCTCTGGTTCTTGCGGTCACTCTCCTTGCAGGCACCGGGTGTGCCCCACATGATTGTATACGGGCTCAGGTTCTTGCAGTCACTCTCCATGCAGACACCGGGTGTGCCCCACAGGATTGTATACAGGCTCTGGTTCTTGCTGTCACTCTCCATGCAGACAGCGGATGTGCCCCACATGATTGTATACAGGCTCTGGTTCTTGCGGTCACTCTCCATGCAGACACCGGGTGTGCCCCACATGATTGTATACAGGCTCTGGTTCTTGCAGTCACTCTTCATGCAGACACCGGGTGTGCCCCACATGTATACAGGCTCTGGTTTTTGCATTCACTCTCCATGCAGACACCGGGTGTGCCCCACATTATTGCATGAAGTCACTCTCCATGCAGACACCGGGTGAGCCCCACATGATTGTATACAGGCTCTGGTTCTTGCGGTCACTCTCCTTGCAGACACCGAGTGTGCCCCACATGATTGTACACAGGCTCTGGTTCTTGCGGTCACTCTCCATGCAGACACCAGGTGTGCCCCACATGATTGTATACAGGCTCTGGTTCTTCGGTCACTCTCCATGCAGACAGCGGGTGAGCCCCACATGATTGTATATAGGCTCTGGTTCTTGCGGTCACTCTCCATGCAGACACCGGGTGAGCCCCACATGATTGTATACAGGCTCTGGTTCTTGCGGTCACTCTCCATGCAGACACCAGGTGTGCCCTACCTGATTGTATACAGGCTCTGGTTCTTGCAGTCACTCTCCTTGCAGACACCGAGTGTGCCCCACATGATTGTATAAAGGCTTTGGTTCTTGCAGTCACTCTCCATGCAGATACCGGGTGTGCCCCACATGATTGTATACAGGCTCTGGTTCTTGCGGTCACTGTCCATGCAGACACCGGGTGTGCCCCACATGATTGTATACAGGCTCTGGTTCTTGCAGTCACTCTTCATGCAGACACCTGGTGTGCCCCACATGATTGTATACAGGCTCTGGTTTTTGCATTCACTCTCCATGCAGACACCCGGCATGCCCCACATGATTGCATGAAGTCACTCTTCATGCAGACACCCGGTGTGCCCCACATGATTGTATACAGGCTCTGGTTTTTGCATTCACTCTCCATGCAGACACCGGGTGAGCCCCACATGATTGTATACAGGCTCTGGTTCTTGCGGTCACTCTCCTTCCAGACACCGGGTGTGCCCCACATGATTGCATGAAGTCACTCTTCATGCAGACACCCGGTGTGCCCCACATGATTGTATACAGGCGCTGGTTCTTGCAGTCACTCTTCATGCAGACACCGGGTGTGCCCCACATGATTGTATACAGGCTCTGGTTCTTGCGGTCACTCTCCATGCAGACACCGGGTGAGCCCCACATGATTGTATACAGGCTCTGGTTCTTGCAGTCACTCTTCATGCAGACACCGGGTGTGCCCCACATGATTATATACAGGCACTGGTTTTTGCATTCACTCTCCATGCAGACACCGGTTGTGCCCCACATGATTGCATGAAGTCACTCTTCATGCAGACACCGGGTGTGCCCCACATGATTGTATACAGGCTCTGGTTTTTGCATTCACTCTCCATGCAGATACCGGGTGAGCCCCACATGATTGTACACAGGCTCTGGTTCTTGCGGTCACTCTCCTTGTAGACACCGAGTGTGCCCCACGTTATTTTATACAGGCTCTGGTTCTTGCAGTCACTCTCCATGCAGACACCAGGTGTGCCCCACATGATTGTATTCAGGCTCTGGTTCTTGCGGTCACTCTTCAAGCAGACACAGGGTGTGCCCCACATGATTGTATACAGCCTTTGGTTCTTGCAGTCACTCTTCATGCAGATACAGGGTGTGCTCCACATGATTGTGTACAGGCTCTGGTTCTTGCAGTCACTCTTCATGCAGACACTGTGTGAGCCCCACATGATTGTATACAGGCTCTGGTTCTTGCAGTCACTCTTCATGCAGACACCGGGTGAGCCCCACATGATTGTATACAGGCTCTGGTTCGTGCGGTCACTCTCCATGCAGACACCAGGTGTGCCCCACATGATTGTATACAGGCTCTGGTTCTTGCGGTCACTCTCCTTGCAGACACCGTGGTCCCACATGATTGTATACATGCTCTGGTTCTTGTGGTCACTCTCCATGCAGACACCGGGTGTGCCCCACATGATTGTATACAGGCTCTGGTTCTTGTAGTCACTCTTCATGCAGACACCGGGTGTGCCTCACATGATTGTATACAGGCTCTGGTTTTTGCAGTCACTCTTCATGCAGACACCCGGTGTGCCCCACATGATTGTATACAGGCACTGGTTCTTGCAGTCACTCTTCATGCAGACACCGGGTGTGCCCCACATGATTGTATACAGGCTCTGGTTCTTGCGGTCACTCTCCATGCAGACACCGGGTGAGCCCCACATGATTGTATACAGGCTCTGGTTCTTGCAGTCACTCTTCATGTAGACACCGGGTGTGCCCCACATGATTGTATACAGGCTCTGGTTTTTGCATTCACTCTCCATGCAGACACCGATTGTGCCCCACATGATTGTATGAAGTCACTCTTCATGCAGACACCGGGTGTGCCCCACATGATTTTATACAGGCTCTGGTTTTTGCATTCACTCTCCTTGCAGATACCGGGTGAGCCCCACATGATTGTACACAGGCTCTGGTTCTTGCGGTCACTCTCCTTGCAGACACCGAGTGTGCCCCACGTTATTTTATACAGGCTCTGGTTCTTGCAGTCACTCTCCATGCAGACACCGGGTGAGCCCCACATGATTGTATACAGGCTCTGGTTCTTGCGGTCACTCTCCATGCAGACACCAGGTGTGCCCCACATGATTGTATACAGCCTTTGGTTCTTGCAGTCACTCTTCATGCAGACACAGGGTGTGCCCCACATGATTGTATACAGGCTCTGGTTCTTGCAGTCACTCTTCATGCCGACACTGTGTGAGCCCCACATGATTGTATACAGGCTCTGGTTCTTGCAGTCACTCTTCATGCAGACACCGGGTGAGCCCCACATGATTGTATACAGGCTCTGGTTCGTGCGGTCACTCTCCATGCAGACACGAGGTGTGCCCCACATGATTGTATACAGGCTCTGGTTCTTGCGGTCACTCTCCATGCAGACACCGGGTGTGCCCCACAGGATTGTATACAGGCTCTGGTTCTTGCGGTCACTCTCCATGCAGACACCGGGTGTGCCCCACATGATTGTATACAGGCTCTGGTTCTTGCGGTCACTCTCCATGCAGACACCGGGTGTGCCCCACATGATTGTATACGGGCTCAGGTTCTTGCAGTCACTCTCCATGCAGACACCGGGTGTGCCCCACAGGATTGTATACAGGCTCTGGTTCTTGCGGTCACTCTCCATGCAGACACCGGGTGTGCCCCACATGATTGTATACAGGCTCTGGTTCTTGCAGTTACTCTTCATGCAGACACCGGGTGTGCCCCACATTTATACAGGCTCTGGTTTTTGCATTCACTCTCCATGCAGACACCGTGTGTGCCCCACATGATTGCATGAAGTCACTCTTCATGCAGACACCCGGTGTGCCCCACATGATTGTATACAGGCTCTGGTTTTTGCATTCACTCTCCATGCAGACACCGGGTGAGCCCCACATGATTGTATACAGGCTCTGGTTCTTGCGGTCACTCTCCTTGCAGACACCGAGTGTGCCCGACATAATTGTATACAGGCTCTGGTTCTTGCGGTCACTCTCCATGCAGACACCAGGTGTGCCCCACATGATTGTATACAGGCTCTGGTTCTTCGGTCACTCTCCATGCAGACACCGGGTGAGCCCCACATGATTGTATACAGGCTCTGGTTCTTGCGGTCACTCTCCCTGCAGACACCGGGTGAGCCCCACATGATTGTATACAGGCTCTGGTTCTTGCGGTCACTCTCCATGCAGACACCAGGTGTGCCCCACATGATTGTATACAGGCTCTGGTTCTTGCAGTCACTCTCCTTGCAGACACCGAGTGTGCCCCACATGATTGAATAAAGGCTTTGGTTCTTGCAGTCACTCTCCATGCAGATACCGGGTGTGCCCCGCATGATTGTATACAGGCTCTGGTTCTTGCAGTCTCTCTCCATGCAGACACCGGGTGTGCCCCACATGATTGTATACATGCTCTGGTTCTTGCAGTCTCTCTCCATGCAGACACCGGGTGTGCCCCACAGGATTGTATAATGGCTCTGGTTCTTGCAGTCGCTCTCCATGCAGACACTGGGTGAGCCCCACATGATTGTATACAGGCTCTGGTTCTTGCGGTCACTCTCCATGCAGACACCGGGTGTGCCCCACATGATTGTATACAGGCTCTGGTTCTTGCGGTCACTCTCCTTGCAGACACCAGGTGTGCCCCACATGATTGTATACAGACTCAGGTTCTTGCAGTCACTCTCCATGCAGACACCGGGTGTTCTCCACATGATTGTATACAGGCTCTGGTTCTTGCGGTCACTCTCCATGCAGCCACCGGGTGTGCCCCACACGATTGTATACAGGCTCTGGTTCTTGCGGTCACTCTCCTTGCAGGCACCGGGTGTGCCCCACATGATTGTATACGGGCTCAGGTTCTTGCAGTCACTCTCCATGCAGACACCGGGTGTGCCCCACAGGATTGTATACAGGCTCTGGTTCTTGCGGTCACTCTCCATGCAGACAGCGGATGTGCCCCACATGATTGTATACAGGCTCTGGTTCTTGCGGTCACTCTCCATGCAGACACCGGGTGTGCCCCACATGATTGTATACAGGCTCTGGTTCTTGCAGTCACTCTTCATGCAGACACCGGGTGTGCCCCACATGTATACAGGCTCTGGTTTTTGCATTCACTCTCCATGCAGACACCGGGTGTGCCCCACATGATTGCATGAAGTCACTCTCCATGCAGACACCGGGTGAGCCCCACATGATTGTATACAGGCTCTGGTTCTTGCGGTCACTCTCCTTGCAGACACCGAGTGTGCCCCACATGATTGTACACAGGCTCTGGTTCTTGCGGTCACTCTCCATGCAGACACCAGGTGTGCCCCACATGATTGTATACAGGCTCTGGTTCTTCGGTCACTCTCCATGCAGACAGCGGGTGAGCCCCACATGATTGTATATAGGCTCTGTTTCTTGCGGTCACTCTCCATGCAGACACCGGGTGAGCCCCACATGATTGTATACAGGCTCTGGTTCTTGCGGTCACACTCCATGCAGACACCTGGTGTGCCCCACATGATTGTATACAGGCTCTGGTTTTTGCATTCACTCTCCATGCAGACACCCGGCATGCCCCACATGATTGCATGAAGTCACTCTTCATGCAGACTGCCGGTGTGCCCCACATGATTGTATACAGGCTCTGGTTCTTGCGGTCACTCTCCTTCCAGACACCGGGTGTGCCCCACATGATTGTATACAGGCTCTGGTTCTTGCGGTCACTCTCCATGCAGACACCGGGTGTGCCCCACATGATTGTATACAGGCTCTGGTTCTTGCGGTCACTCTCCTTCCAGACACCGGGTGTGCCTCACATGATTGTATACAGGCTCTGGTTCTTGCAGTCACTCTTCATGCAGACACCGGGTGTGCCCCACATGATTACATGAAGTCACTCTTCATGCAGACACCCGGTGTGCCCCACATGATTGTATACAGGCGCTGGTTCTTGCAGTCACTCTTCATGCAGACACCGGGTGTGCCCCACATGATTGTATACAGGCTCTGGTTCTTGTGGTCACTCTCCATGCAGGCACCGGGTGAGCCCCACATGATTGTATACAGGCTCTGGTTCTTGCAGTCACTCTTCATGCAGACACCGGGTGTGCCCCACATGATTATATACAGGCTCTGGTTTTTGCATTCACTCTCCATGCAGACACCGGTTGTGCCCCACATGATTGCATGAAGTCACTCTTCATGCAGACACCGGGTGTGCCCCACATGATTGTATACAGGCTCTGGTTTTTGCATTCACTCTCCATGCAGATACCGGGTGAGCCCCACATGATTGTATACAGGCTCTGGTTCTTGCGGTCACTCTCCTTGCAGACACCGAGTGTTCCCCACGTTATTTTATACAGGCTCTGGTTCTTGCAGTCACTCTCCATGCAGACACCGGGTGAGCCCCACATGATTGTATAAAGGCTCTGGTTCTTGCGGTCACTCTCCATGCAGACACCAGGTGTGCCCCACATGATTGTATACAGGCTCTGGGTCTTGCGGTCACTCTTAATGCAGACACCTGGTGTGCCCCACATGATTGTATACAGGCTCTGGTTTTTGCATTCACTCTCCATGCAGACACCCGGCATGCCCCACATGATTGCATGAAGTCACTCTTCATGCAGACACCCGGTGTGCCTCACATGATTGTATACAGGCTCTGGTTTTTGCAATCACTCTCCATGCAGACACCGGGTGAGCCCCACATGATTGTATACAAGCTCTGGTTTTTGCAGTCACTCTTCATGCAGACACCGGGTGTGCCCCACATGATTACATGAAGTCACTCTTCATGCAGACACCCGGTGTGCCCCACATGATTGTATACAGGCGCTGGTTCTTGCAGTCACTCTTCATGCAGACACCGGGTGTGCCCCACATGATTGTATACAGGCTCTGGTTCTTGCGGTCACTCTCCATGCAGACACCGGGTGAGCCCCACATGATTGTATACAGGCTCTGGTTCTTGCAGTCACTCTTCATGCAGACACCGGGTGTGCCCCACATGATTATATACAGGCTCTGGTTTTTGCATTCACTCTCCATGCAGACACCGGTTGTGCCCCACATGATTGCATAAAGTCACTCTTCATGCAGACACCGGGTGTGCCCCACATGATTGTATACAGGCTCTGGTTTTTGCATTCACTCTCCATGCAGATACCGGGTGAGCCACACATGATTGTACACAGGCTTTGGTTCTTGCGGTCACTCTCCTTGCAGACACCGAGTGTGCCCCACGTTATTTTATACAGGCTCTGGTTCTTGCAGTCACTCTCCATGCAGACACCAGGTGTGCCCCACATGATTGTATACAGGCTCTGGTTCTTGCGGTCACTCTTCATGCAGACACAGGGTGTGCCCCACATGATTGTATACAGGCTCTGGTTCTTGCGGTCACTCTCCATGCAGACACCGGGTGTGCCCCACATGATTGTATACAGGCTCTGGCTCTTGCAGTTACTCTTCATGCAGACACCGGGTGTGCCCCACATTTATACAGGCTCTGGTTTTTGCATTCACTCTCCATGCAGACACCGTGTGTGCCCCACATGATTGCATGAAGTCACTCTTCATGCAGACACCCGGTGTGCCCCACATGATTGTATACAGGCTCTGGTTTTTGCATTCACTCTCCATGCAGACACCGGGTGAGCCCCACATGATTGTATACAGGCTCTGGTTCTTGCGGTCACTCTCCTTGCAGACACCGAGTGTGCCCCACATAATTGTATACAGGCTCTGGTTCTTGCGTCACTCTCCATGCAGACACCAGGTGTGCCCCACATGATTGTATATAGGCTCTGGTTCTTCGGTCACTCTCCATGCAGACACCGGGTGAGCCCCACATGATTGTATACAGGCTCTGGTTCTTGCGGTCACTCTCCATGCAGACACCAGGTGTGCCCCACATGATTGTATACAGGCTCTGGTTCTTGCAGTCACTCTCCTTGCAGACACCGAGTGTGCCCCACATGATTGAATAAAGGCTTTGGTTCTTGCAGTCACTCTCCATGCAGATACCGGGTGTGCCCCACATGATTGAATAAAGGCTTTGGTTTTTGCATTCACTCTCCATGCAGACACCGGGTGTGCCCCACATGATTGTATACAGGCTCTGGTTCTTGCAGTCTCTCTCCATGCAGACACCGGGTGTGCCCCACATGATTGTATACAGGCTCTGGTTCTTGCAGTCTCTCTCCATTCAGACACCGGGTGTGCCCCACATGATTGTATAATGGCTCTGGTTCTTGCAGTCACTCTCCATGCAGACACTGGGTGAGCCCCACATGATTGTATACAGGCTCTGGTTCTTGCGGTCACTCTCCATGCAGACACCGGGTGTGCCCCACATGATTGTATACAGGCTCTGGTTCTTGCGGTCACTCTCCTTGCAGACACCGGGTGTGCCCCACATGATTGTATACAGGCTCTGATTCTTGCGGTCACTCTCCATGCAGACACCGGGTGTGCCCCACACAATTGTATACAGGCTCTGGTTCTTGCGGTCACTCTCCTTGCAGACACCAGGTGTGCCCCACATGATTGTATACAGACTCAGGTTCTTGCAGTCACTCTCCATGCAGACACCGGGTGTTCTCCACATGATTGTATACAGGCTCTGGTTCTTGCGGTCACTCTCCATGCAGACACCGGGTGTGCCCCACATGATTGTATACAGGCTCTGGTTCTTGCGGTCACTCTCCTTGCAGGCACCGGGTGTGCCCCACATGATTGTATATGGGCTCAGGTTCTTGCAGTCACTCTCCATGCAGACACCGGGTGTGCCCCACAGGATTGTATACAGGCTCTGGTTCTTGCTGTCACTCTCCATGCAGACAGCGGATGTGCCCCACATGATTGTATACAGGCTCTGGTTCTTGCGGTCACTCTCCATGCAGACACCGGGTGTGCCCCACATGATTGTATACAGGCTCTGGTTCTTGCAGTCACTCTTCATGCAGACACCGGGTGTGCCCCACATGTATACAGGCTCTGGTTTTTGCATTCACTCTCCATGCAGACACCGGGTGTGCCCCACATGATTGCATGAAGTCACTCTCCATGCAGACACCGGGTGAGCCCCACATGATTGTATACAGGCTCTGGTTCTTGCGGTCACTCTCCTTGCAGACACCGAGTGTGCCCCACATGATTGTACACAGGCTCTGGTTCTTGCGGTCACTCTCCATGCAGACACCAGGTGTGCCCCACATGATTGTATACAGGCTCTGGTTCTTCGGTCACTCTCCATGCAGACAGCGGGTGAGCCCCACATGATTGTATATAGGCTCTGGTTCTTGCGGTCACTCTCCATGCAGACACCGGGTGAGCCCCACATGATTGTATACAGGCTCTGGTTCTTGCGGTCACTCTCCATGCAGACACCAGGTGTGCCCTACCTGATTGTATACAGGCTCTGGTTCTTGCAGTCACTCTCCTTGCAGACACCGAGTGTGTCCCACATGATTGTATAAAGGCTTTGGTTCTTGCAGTCACTCTCCATGCAGATACCGGGTGTGCCCCACATGATTGTATACAGGCTCTGGTTCTTGCGGTCACTGTCCATGCAGACACCGGGTGTGCCCCACATGATTGTATACAGGCTCTGGTTCTTGCAGTCACTCTTCATGCAGACACCTGGTGTGCCCCACATGATTGTTTACAGGCTCTGGTTTTTGCATTCACTCTCCATGCAGACACCCGGCATGCCCCACATGATTGCATGAAGTCACTCTTCATGCAGACACCCGGTGTGCCCCACATGATTGTATACAGGCTCTGGTTTTTGCATTCACTCTCCATGCAGACACCGGGTGAGCCCCACATGATTGTATACAGGCTCTGGTTCTTGCGGTCACTCTCCTTCCAGACACCGGGTGTGCCCCACATGATTGTATACAGGCTCTGGTTCTTGTGGTCACTCTCCATGCAGACACCGGGTGTGCCCCACATGATTGTATACAGGCTATGGTTCTTGCAGTCACTCTTCATGCAGACACCGGGTGTGCCTCACATGATTGTATACAAGCTCTGGTTTTTGCAGTCACTCTTCATGCAGACACCGGGTGTGCCCCACATGATTACATGAAGTCACTCTTCATGCAGACACCGGGTGTGCCCCACATGATTGTATACAGGCTCTGGTTCTTGCAGTCACTCTTCATGCAGACACCGGGTGTGCCCCACATGATTATATACAGGCTCTGGTTTTTGCATTCACTCTCCATGCAGACACCGGTTGTGCCCCACATGATTGCATGAAGTCACTCTTCATGCAGACACCGGGTGTGCCCCACATGATTGTATACAGGCTCTGGTTTTTGCATTCACTCTCCATGCAGATACCGGGTGAGCCCCACATGATTGTATACAGGCTCTGGTTCTTGCGGTCACTCTCCTTGCAGACACCGAGTGTTCCCCACGTTATTTTATACAGGCTCTGGTTCTTGCAGTCACTCTCCATGCAGACACCGGGTGAGCCCCACATGATTGTATAAAGGCTCTGGTTCTTGCGGTCACTCTCCATGCAGACACCAGGTGTGCCCCACATGATTGTATACAGGCTCTGGGTCTTGCGGTCACTCTTAATGCAGACACCTGGTGTGCCCCACATGATTGTATACAGGCTCTGGTTTTTGCATTCACTCTCCATGCAGACACCCGGCATGCCCCACATGATTGCATGAAGTCACTCTCCATGCAGACACCGGGTGAGCCCCACATGATTGTATACAGGCTCTGGTTCTTGCGGTCACTCTCCTTGCAGACACCGAGTGTGCCCCACATGATTGTACACAGGCTCTGGTTCTTGCGGTCACTCTCCATGCAGACACCAGGTGTGCCCCACATGATTGTATACAGGCTCTGGTTCTTCGGTCACTCTCCATGCAGACAGCGGGTGAGCCCCACATGATTGTATATAGGCTCTGTTTCTTGCGGTCACTCTCCATGCAGACACCGGGTGAGCCCCACATGATTGTATACAGGCTCTGGTTCTTGCGGTCACACTCCATGCAGACACCTGGTGTGCCCCACATGATTGTATACAGGCTCTGGTTTTTGCATTCACTCTCCATGCAGACACCCGGCATGCCCCACATGATTGCATGAAGTCACTCTTCATGCAGACTGCCGGTGTGCCCCACATGATTGTATACAGGCTCTGGTTCTTGCGGTCACTCTCCTTCCAGACACCGGGTGTGCCCCACATGATTATATACAGGCTCTGGTTCTTGCGGTCACTCTCCATGCAGACACCGGGTGTGCCCCACATGATTGTATACAGGCTCTGGTTCTTGCGGTCACTCTCCTTCCAGACACCGGGTGTGCCCCACATGATTGTATACAGGCTCTGGTTCTTGCAGTCACTCTTCATGCAGACACCGGGTGTGCCCCACATGATTACATGAAGTCACTCTTCATGCAGACACCCGGTGTGCCCCACATGATTGTATACAGGCGCTGGTTCTTGCAGTCACTCTTCATGCAGACACCGGGTGTGCCCCACATGATTGTATACAGGCTCTGGTTCTTGTGGTCACTCTCCATGCAGGCACCGGGTGAGCCCCACATGATTGTATACAGGCTCTGGTTCTTGCAGTCACTCTTCATGCAGACACCGGGTGTGCCCCACATGATTATATACAGGCTCTGGTTTTTGCATTCACTCTCCATGCAGACACCGGTTGTGCCCCACATGATTGCATGAAGTCACTCTTCATGCAGACACCGGGTGTGCCCCACATGATTGTATACAGGCTCTGGTTTTTGCATTCACTCTCCATGCAGATACCGGGTGAGCCCCACATGATTGTATACAGGCTCTGGTTCTTGCGGTCACTCTCCTTGCAGACACCGAGTGTTCCCCACGTTATTTTATACAGGCTCTGGTTCTTGCAGTCACTCTCCATGCAGACACCGGGTGAGCCCCACATGATTGTATAAAGGCTCTGGTTCTTGCGGTCACTCTCCATGCAGACACCAGGTGTGCCCCACATGATTGTATACAGGCTCTGGGTCTTGCGGTCACTCTTAATGCAGACACCTGGTGTGCCCCACATGATTGTATACAGGCTCTGGTTTTTGCATTCACTCTCCATGCAGACACCCGGCATGCCCCACATGATTGCATGAAGTCACTCTTCATGCAGACACCCGGTGTGCCTCACATGATTGTATACAGGCTCTGGTTTTTGCAATCACTCTCCATGCAGACACCGGGTGAGCCCCACATGATTGTATACAAGCTCTGGTTTTTGCAGTCACTCTTCATGCAGACACCGGGTGTGCCCCACATGATTACATGAAGTCACTCTTCATGCAGACACCCGGTGTGCCCCACATGATTGTATACAGGCGCTGGTTCTTGCAGTCACTCTTCATGCAGACACCGGGTGTGCCCCACATGATTGTATACAGGCTCTGGTTCTTGCGGTCACTCTCCATGCAGACACCGGGTGAGCCCCACATGATTGTATACAGGCTCTGGTTCTTGCAGTCACTCTTCATGCAGACACCGGGTGTGCCCCACATGATTATATACAGGCTCTGGTTTTTGCATTCACTCTCCATGCAGACACCGGTTGTGCCCCACATGATTGCATAAAGTCACTCTTCATGCAGACACCGGGTGTGCCCCACATGATTGTATACAGGCTCTGGTTTTTGCATTCACTCTCCATGCAGATACCGGGTGAGCCACACATGATTGTACACAGGCTTTGGTTCTTGCGGTCACTCTCCTTGCAGACACCGAGTGTGCCCCACGTTATTTTATACAGGCTCTGGTTCTTGCAGTCACTCTCCATGCAGACACCAGGTGTGCCCCACATGATTGTATACAGGCTCTGGTTCTTGCGGTCACTCTTCATGCAGACACAGGGTGTGCCCCACATGATTGTATACAGGCTCTGGTTCTTGCGGTCACTCTCCATGCAGACACCGGGTGTGCCCCACATGATTGTATACAGGCTCTGGCTCTTGCAGTTACTCTTCATGCAGACACCGGGTGTGCCCCACATTTATACAGGCTCTGGTTTTTGCATTCACTCTCCATGCAGACACCGTGTGTGCCCCACATGATTGCATGAAGTCACTCTTCATGCAGACACCCGGTGTGCCCCACATGATTGTATACAGGCTCTGGTTTTTGCATTCACTCTCCATGCAGACACCGGGTGAGCCCCACATGATTGTATACAGGCTCTGGTTCTTGCGGTCACTCTCCTTGCAGACACCGAGTGTGCCCCACATAATTGTATACAGGCTCTGGTTCTTGCGTCACTCTCCATGCAGACACCAGGTGTGCCCCACATGATTGTATATAGGCTCTGGTTCTTCGGTCACTCTCCATGCAGACACCGGGTGAGCCCCACATGATTGTATACAGGCTCTGGTTCTTGCGGTCACTCTCCATGCAGACACCAGGTGTGCCCCACATGATTGTATACAGGCTCTGGTTCTTGCAGTCACTCTCCTTGCAGACACCGAGTGTGCCCCACATGATTGAATAAAGGCTTTGGTTCTTGCAGTCACTCTCCATGCAGATACCGGGTGTGCCCCACATGATTGAATAAAGGCTTTGGTTTTTGCATTCACTCTCCATGCAGACACCGGGTGTGCCCCACATGATTGTATACAGGCTCTGGTTCTTGCAGTCTCTCTCCATGCAGACACCGGGTGTGCCCCACATGATTGTATACAGGCTCTGGTTCTTGCAGTCTCTCTCCATTCAGACACCGGGTGTGCCCCACATGATTGTATAATGGCTCTGGTTCTTGCAGTCACTCTCCATGCAGACACTGGGTGAGCCCCACATGATTGTATACAGGCTCTGGTTCTTGCGGTCACTCTCCATGCAGACACCGGGTGTGCCCCACATGATTGTATACAGGCTCTGGTTCTTGCGGTCACTCTCCTTGCAGACACCGGGTGTGCCCCACATGATTGTATACAGGCTCTGATTCTTGCGGTCACTCTCCATGCAGACACCGGGTGTGCCCCACACAATTGTATACAGGCTCTGGTTCTTGCGGTCACTCTCCTTGCAGACACCAGGTGTGCCCCACATGATTGTATACAGACTCAGGTTCTTGCAGTCACTCTCCATGCAGACACCGGGTGTTCTCCACATGATTGTATACAGGCTCTGGTTCTTGCGGTCACTCTCCATGCAGACACCGGGTGTGCCCCACATGATTGTATACAGGCTCTGGTTCTTGCGGTCACTCTCCTTGCAGGCACCGGGTGTGCCCCACATGATTGTATACGGGCTCAGGTTCTTGCAGTCACTCTCCATGCAGACACCGGGTGTGCCCCACAGGATTGTATACAGGCTCTGGTTCTTGCTGTCACTCTCCATGCAGACAGCGGATGTGCCCCACATGATTGTATACAGGCTCTGGTTCTTGCGGTCACTCTCCATGCAGACACCGGGTGTGCCCCACATGATTGTATACAGGCTCTGGTTCTTGCAGTCACTCTTCATGCAGACACTGGGTGTGCCCCACATGTATACAGGCTCTGGTTTTTGCATTCACTCTCCATGCAGACACCGGGTGTGCCCCACATGATTGCATGAAGTCACTCTCCATGCAGACACCGGGTGAGCCCCACATGATTGTATACAGGCTCTGGTTCTTGCGGTCACTCTCCTTGCAGACACCGAGTGTGCCCCACATGATTGTACACAGGCTCTGGTTCTTGCGGTCACTCTCCATGCAGACACCAGGTGTGCCCCACATGATTGTATACAGGCTCTGGTTCTTCGGTCACTCTCCATGCAGACAGCGGGTGAGCCCCACATGATTGTATATAGGCTCTGGTTCTTGCGGTCACTCTCCATGCAGACACCGGGTGAGCCCCACATGATTGTATACAGGCTCTGGTTCTTGCGGTCACTCTCCATGCAGACACCAGGTGTGCCCTACCTGATTGTATACAGGCTCTGGTTCTTGCAGTCACTCTCCTTGCAGACACCGAGTGTGCCCCACATGATTGTATAAAGGCTTTGGTTCTTGCAGTCACTCTCCATGCAGATACCGGGTGTGCCCCACATGATTGTATACAGGCTCTGGTTCTTGCGGTCACTGTCCATGCAGACACCGGGTGTGCCCCACATGATTGTATACAGGCTCTGGTTCTTGCAGTCACTCTTCATGCAGACACCTGGTGTGCCCCACATGATTGTATACAGGCTCTGGTTTTTGCATTCACTCTCCATGCAGACACCCGGCATACCCCACATGATTGCATGAAGTCACTCTTCATGCAGACACCCGGTGTGCCCCACATGATTGTATACAGGCTCTGGTTTTTGCATTCACTCTCCATGCAGACACCGGGTGAGCCCCACATGATTGTATACAGGCTCTGGTTCTTGCGGTCACTCTCCTTCCAGACACCGGGTGTGCCCCACATGATTGTATACAGGCTCTGGTTCTTGTGGTCACTCTCCATGCAGACACCGGGTGTGCCCCACATGATTGTATACAGGCTATGGTTCTTGCAGTCACTCTTCATGCAGACACCGGGTGTGCCTCACATGATTGTATACAAGCTCTGGTTTTTGCAGGCACTCTTCATGCAGACACCGGGTGTGCCCCACATGATTACATGAAGTCACTCTTCATGCAGACACCGGGTGTGCCCCACATGATTGTATACAGGCTCTGGTTCTTGCAGTCACTCTTCATGCAGACACCGGGTGTGCCCCACATGATTATATACAGGCTCTGGTTTTTGCATTCACTCTCCATGCAGACACCGGTTGTGCCCCACATGATTGCATGAAGTCACTCTTCATGCAGACACCGGGTGTGCCCCACATGATTGTATACAGGCTCTGGTTTTTGCATTCACTCTCCATGCAGATACCGGGTGAGCCCCACATGATTGTATACAGGCTCTGGTTCTTGCGGTCACTCTCCTTGCAGACACCGAGTGTTCCCCACGTTATTTTATACAGGCTCTGGTTCTTGCAGTCACTCTCCATGCAGACACCGGGTGAGCCCCACATGATTGTATAAAGGCTCTGGTTCTTGCGGTCACTCTCCATGCAGACACCAGGTGTGCCCCACATGATTGTATACAGGCTCTGGGTCTTGCGGTCACTCTTAATGCAGACACCTGGTGTGCCCCACATGATTGTATACAGGCTCTGGTTTTTGCATTCACTCTCCATGCAGACACCCGGCATGCCCCACATGATTGCATGAAGTCACTCTTCATGCAGACACCCGGTGTGCCTCACATGATTGTATACAGGCTCTGGTTTTTGCAATCACTCTCCATGCAGACACCGGGTGAGCCCCACATGATTGTATACAAGCTCTGGTTTTTGCAGTCACTCTTCATGCAGACACCCGGTGTGCCCCACATGATTACATGAAGTCACTCTTCATGCAGACACCCGGTGTGCCCCACATGATTGTATACAGGCGCTGGTTCTTGCAGTCACTCTTCATGCAGACACCGGGTGTGCCCCACATGATTGTATACAGGCTCTGGTTCTTGCGGTCACTCTCCATGCAGACACCGGGTGAGCCCCACATGATTGTATACAGGCTCTGGTTCCTGCAGTCACTCTTCATGCAGACACCGGGTGTGCCCCACATGATTATATACAGGCTCTGTTTTTTTCATTCACTCTCCATGCAGACACCGGTTGTGCCCCACATGATTGCATAAAGTCACTCTTCATGCAGACACCGGGTGTGCCCCACATGATTGTATACAGGCTCTGGTTTTTGCATTCACTCTCCATGCAGATACCGGGTGAGCCACACATGATTGTACACAGGCTTTGGTTCTTGCGGTCACTCTCCTTGCAGACACCGAGTGTGCCCCACGTTATTTTATACAGGCTCTGGTTCTTGCAGTCACTCTCCTGCAGACACCAGGTGTGCCCCACATGATTGTATACAGGCTCTGGTTCTTGCGGTCACTCTTCATGCAGACACAGGGTGTGCCCCACATGATTGTATACAGGCTCTGGTTCTTGCGGTCACTCTCCATGCAGACACCGGGTGTGCCCCACATGATTGTATACAGGCTCTGGCTCTTGCAGTTACTCTTCATGCAGACACCGGGTGTGCCCCACATTTATACAGGCTCTGGTTTTTGCATTCACTCTCCATGCAGACACCGTGTGTGCCCCACATGATTGCATGAAGTCACTCTTCATGCAGACACCCGGTGTGCCCCACATGATTGTATACAGGCTCTGGTTTTTGCATTTACTCTCCATGCAGACACCGGGTGAGCCCCACATGATTGTATACAGGCTCTGGTTCTTGCGTCACTCTCCGTGCAGACACCAGGTGTGCCCCACATGATTGTATATAGGCTCTGGTTCTTCGGTCACTCTTAATGCAGACACCGAGTGTGCCCCACATAATTGTATACAGGCTCTGGTTCTTGCGTCACTCTCCATGCAGACACCGGGTGTGCCCCACATGATTGAATAAAGGCTTTGGTTTTTGCATTCACTCTCCATGCAGACACCGGGTGTGCCCCACATGATTGTATACAGGCTCTGGTTCTTGCAGTCTCTCTCCATGCAGACACCGGGTGTGCCCCACATGATTGTATACAGGCTCTGGTTCTTGCAGTCTCTCTCCATTCAGACACCGGGTGTGCCCCACATGATTGTATAATGGCTCTGGTTCTTGCAGTCACTCTCCATGCAGACACTGGGTGAGCCCCACATGATTGTATACAGGCTCTGGTTCTTGCGGTCACTCTCCATGCAGACACCGGGTGTGCCCCACATGATTGTATACAGGCTCTGGTTCTTGCGGTCACTCTCCTTGCAGACACCGGGTGTGCCCCACATGATTGTATACAGGCTCTGATTCTTGCGGTCACTCTCCATGCAGACACCGGGTGTGCCCCACACAATTGTATACAGGCTCTGGTTCTTGCGGTCACTCTCCTTGCAGACACCAGGTGTGCCCCACATGATTGTATACAGACTCAGGTTCTTGCAGTCACTCTCCATGCAGACACCGGGTGTTCTCCACATGATTGTATACAGGCTCTGGTTCTTGCGGTCACTCTCCATGCAGACACCGGGTGTGCCCCACACGATTGTATACAGGCTCTGGTTCTTGCGGTCACTCTCCTTGCAGGCACCGGGTGTGCCCCACATGATTGTATACGGGCTCAGGTTCTTGCAGTCACTCTCCATGCAGACACCGGGTGTGCCCCACAGGATTGTATACAGGCTCTGGTTCTTGCTGTCACTCTCCATGCAGACAGCGGATGTGCCCCACATGATTGTATACAGGCTCTGGTTCTTGCGGTCACTCTCCATGCAGACACCGGGTGTGCCCCACATGATTGTATACAGGCTCTGGTTCTTGCAGTCACTCTTCATGCAGACACCGGGTGTGCCCCACATGTATACAGGCTCTGGTTTTTGCATTCACTCTCCATGCAGACACCGGGTGTGCCCCACATGATTGCATGAAGTCACTCTCCATGCAGACACCGGGTGAGCCCCACATGATTGTATACAGGCTCTGGTTCTTGCGGTCACTCTCCTTGCAGACACCGAGTGTGCCCCACATGATTGTACACAGGCTCTGGTTCTTGCGGTCACTCTCCATGCAGACACCAGGTGTGCCCCACATGATTGTATACAGGCTCTGGTTCTTCGGTCACTCTCCATGCAGACAGCGGGTGAGCCCCACATGATTGTATATAGGCTCTGGTTCTTGTGGTCACTCTCCATGCAGACACCGGGTGAGCCCCACATGATTGTATACAGGCTCTGGTTCTTGCGGTCACTCTCCATGCAGACACCAGGTGTGCCCTACCTGATTGTATACAGGCTCTGGTTCTTGCAGTCACTCTCCTTGCAGACACCGAGTGTGCCCCACATGATTGTATAAAGGCTTTGGTTCTTGCAGTCACTCTCCATGCAGATACCGGGTGTGCCCCACATGATTGTATACAGGCTCTGGTTCTTGCGGTCACTGTCCATGCAGACACCGGGTGTGCCCCACATGATTGTATACAGGCTCTGGTTCTTGCAGTCACTCTTCATGCAGACACCTGGTGTGCCCCACATGATTGTATAAGGCTCTGGTTTTTGCATTCACTCTCCATGCAGACACCCGGCATGCCCCACATGATTGCATGAAGTCACTCTTCATGCAGACACCCGGTGTGCCCCACATGATTGTATACAGGCTCTGGTTTTTGCATTCACTCTCCATGCAGACACCGGGTGAGCCCCACATGATTGTATACAGGCTCTGGTTCTTGCGGTCACTCTCCTTCCAGACACCGGGTGTGCCCCACATGATTGTATACAGGCTCTGGTTCTTGCGGTCACTCTCCATGCAGACACCGGGTGTGCCCCACATGATTGTATACAGGCTATGGTTCTTGCAGTCACTCTTCATGCAGACACCGGGTGTGCCTCACATGATTGTATACAAGCTCTGGTTTTTGCAGTCACTCTTCATGCAGACACCGGGTGTGCCCCACATGATTACATGAAGTCACTCTTCATGCAGACACCCGGTGTGCCCCACATGATTGTATACAGGCGCTGGTTCTTGCAGTCACTCTTCATGCAGACACCGGGTGTGCCCCACATGATTGTATACAGGCTCTGGTTCTTGTGGTCACTCTCCATACAGGCACCGGGTGAGCCCCACATGATTGTATACAGGCTCTGGTTCTTGCAGTCACTCTTCATGCAGACACCGGGTGTGCCCCACATGATTATATACAGGCTCTGGTTTTTGCATTCACTCTCCATGCAGACACCGGTTGTGCCCCACATGATTGCATGAAGTCACTCTTCATGCAGACACCGGGTGTGCCCCACATGATTGTATACAGGCTCTGGTTTTTGCATTCACTCTCCATGCAGATACCGGGTGAGCCCCACATGATTGTATACAGGCTCTGGTTCTTGCGGTCACTCTCCTTGCAGACACCCAGTGTTCCCCCACGTTATTTTATACAGGCTCTGGTTCTTGCAGTCACTCTCCATGCAGACACCAGGTGTGCCCCACATGATTGTATACAGGCTCTGGGTCTTGCGGTCACTCTTAATGCAGACACCTGGTGTGCCCCACATGATTGTATACAGGCTCTGGTTTTTGCATTCACCCTCCATGCAGACACCCGGCATGCCCCACATGATTGCATGAAGTCACTCTTCATGCAGACACCCGGTGTGCCCCACATGATTGTATACAGGCTCTGGTTTTTGCATTCACTCTCCATGCAGACACCGGGTGAGCCCCACATGATTGTATACAGGCTCTGGTTCTTGCAGTCACTCTCCTTCCAGACACCGGGTGTGCCCCACATGATTGTATACAGGCTCTGGTTCTTGCGGTCACTCTCCATGCAGACACCGGGTGTGCCCCACATGATTGTATACAGGCTATGGTTCTTGCAGTCACTCTTCATTCAGACACCGGGTGTGCCTCACATGATTGTATACAGGCACTGGTTCTTGCAGTCACTCTTCATGCAGACACCGGGTGTGCCCCACATGATTGTATACAGGCTCTGGTTCTTGCGGTCACTCTCCATGCAGACACCGGGTGAGCCCCACATGATTGTATACAGGCTCTGGTTCTTGCAGTCACTCTTCATGTAGACACCGGGTGTGCCCCACATGATTGTATACAGGCTCTGGTTTTTGCATTCACTCTCCATGCAGACACCGATTGTGCCCCACATGATTGTATGAAGTCACTCTTCATGCAGACACCGGGTGTGCCCCACATGATTTTATACAGGCTCTGGTTTTTGCATTCACTCTCCTTGCAGATACCGGGTGAGCCCCACATGATTGTACACAGGCTCTGGTTCTTGCGGTCACTCTCCTTGCAGACACCGAGTGTGCCCCACGTTATTTTATACAGGCTCTGGTTCTTGCAGTCACTCTCCATGCAGACACCGGGTGAGCCCCACATGATTGTATACAGGCTCTGGTTCTTGCGGTCACTCTCCATGCAGACACCAGGTGTGCCCCACATGATTGTATACAGCCTTTGGTTCTTGCAGTCACTCTTCATGCAGACACAGGGTGTGCCCCACATGATTGTATACAGGCTCTGGTTCTTGCAGTCACTCTTCATGCCGACACTGTGTGAGCCCCACATGATTGTATACAGGCTCTGGTTCTTGCAGTCACTCTTCATGCAGACACCGGGTGAGCCCCACATGATTGTATACAGGCTCTGGTTCGTGCGGTCACTCTCCATGCAGACACGAGGTGTGCCCCACATGATTGTATACAGGCTCTGGTTCTTGCGGTCACTCTCCTTGCAGACACCGTGGTCCCACATGATTGTATACAGGCTCTGGTTCTTGCAGTCACTCTTCATGCAGACACCGGGTGTGCCCCACATGATTATATACAGGCTCTGGTTTTTGTATTCACTCTCCATGCAGACACCGGTTGTGCCCCACATGATTACATGAAGTCACTCTTCATGCAGACACCGGGTGTGCCCCACATGATTGTATACAGGCTCTGGTTTTTGCATTCACTCTCTATGCAGATACCGGGTGAGCCCCACATGATTGTACACAGGCTCTGGTTCTTGCGGTCACTCTCCTTGCAGACACCGAGTGTGCCCCACGTTATTTTATACAGGCTCTGGTTCTTGCAGTCACTCTCCATGCAGACACCGGGTGAGCCCCACATGATTGTATACAGGCTCTGGTTCTTGCGGTCACTCTCCATGCAGACACCAGGTGTGCCCCACATGATTGTATACAGGCTCTGGTTCTTGCGGTCACTCTTCATGCAGACACAGGGTGTGCCCCACATGATTGTATACAGCCTTTGGTTCTTGCAGTCACTCTTCATGCAGACACAGGGTGTGCCCCACATGATTGTGTACAGGCTCTGGTTCTTGCAGTCACTCTTCATGCAGACACTGTGTGAGCCCCACATGATTGTATACAGGCTCTGGTTCTTGCAGTCACTCTTCATGCAGACACCGGGTAAACCCCACATGATTGTATACAGGCTCTGGTTCGTGCGGTTACTCTCCATGCAGACACCAGGTGTGCCCCACATGATTGTATACAGGCTCTGGTTCTTGCGGTCACTCTCCTTGCAGACACCGTGGTCCCACATGATTGTATACATGCTCTGGTTCTTGCGGTCACTCTTCATGCAGACACCGGGTGTGCCCCACATGATTGCATGAAGTCACTCTTCATGCAGACACTGTGTGAGCCCCACATGATTGTATACAGGCTCTGGTTCTTGCAGTCACTCTTCATGCAGACACCGGGTGAGCCCCACATCATTGTATACAGGCTCTGGTTCTTGTAGTCACTCTTCATGCAGACACAAGGTGTGCCCCACATGATTGTATACAGCCTTTGGTTCTTGCAGTCACTCTTCATGCAGACACAGGGTGTGCCCCACATGATTGTATACAGGCTCTGGTTCTTGCGGTCACTCTTCATGCAGACACAGGGTGTGCCCCACATGATTGTATACAGGCTCTGGTTCTTGCGGTCACTCTTCATGCAGACACAGGGTGTGCCCCACATGATTGTATACAGGCTCTGGTTCTTGCAGTCACTCTTCATGCAGACACCGGGTGTGCCCCACATGTATACAGGCTCTGGTTCTTGCGGTCACTCTTCATGCAGACACAGGGTGTGCCCCACATGATTGTATACAGGCTCTGGTTCTTGCAGACACAGGGTGTGCCCCACATGATTGTATACAGGCCCTGGTTCTTGCGGTCACTCTTCATGCAGACACAGGGTGTGCCCCACATGATTGTATACAGGCTCTGGTTCTTGCATTCACTCTCCATGCAGACACCGGGCGTGCCCCACATGATTGCATGAAGTCACTCTCCATGCAGACACCGGGTGAGCCCCACATGATTGTATACAGGCTCTGGTTCTTGCGGTCACTCTCCTTGCAGACACCGAGTGTGCCCCACATGATTGTACACAGGCTCTGGTTCTTGCGGTCACTGTCCATGCAGACACCAGGTGTGCCCCACATGATTGTATACAGGCTCTGGTTCTTCGTCACTCTCCAATGCAGACAGCGGGTGAGCCCCACATGATTGTATATAGGCTCTGGTTCTTGCGGTCACTCTCCATGCAGACACCGGGTGAGCCCCACATGATTGTATACAGGCTCTGGTTCTTGCGGTCACTCTCCATGCAGACACCAGGTGTGCCCTACCTGATTGTATACAGGCTCTGGTTCTTGCAGTCACTCTCCTTGCAGACACCGAGTGTGCCCCACATGATTGTATAAAGGCTTTAGTTCTTGCAGTCACTCTCCATGCAGATACCGGGTGTGCCCCACATGATTGTATACAGGCTCTGGTTCTTGCGGTCACTGTCCATGCAGACACCGGGTGTGCCCCACATGATTGTATACAGGCTCTGGTTCTTGCAGTCACTCTTCATGCAGACACCTGGTGTGCCCCACATGATTGTATACAGGCTCTGGTTTTTGCATGCACTCTCCATGCAGACACCCGGCGTGCCCCAAATGATTGCATGAAGTCACTCTTCATGCAGACACCCGGTGTGCCCCACATGATTGTATACAGGCTCTGGTTTTTGCATTCACTCTCCATGCAGACACCGGGTGTGCCCCACATGATTGTATACAGGCTCTGGTTCTTGCGGTCACTCTCCATGCAGACACCGGGTGAGCCCCACATGATTGTATACAGGCTCTGGTTCTTGCAGTCACTCTTCATGTAGACACCGGGTGTGCCCCACATGATTGTATACAGGCTCTGGTTTTTGCATTCACTCTCCATGCAGACACCGATTGTGCCCCACATGATTGTATGAAGTCACTCTTCATGCAGACACCGGGTGTGCCCCACATGATTTTATACAGGCTCTGGTTTTTGCATTCACTCTCCTTGCAGATACCGGGTGAGCCCCACATGATTGTACACAGGCTCTGGTTCTTGCGGTCACTCTCCTTGCAGACACCGAGTGTGCCCCACGTTATTTTATACAGGCTCTGGTTCTTGCAGTCACTCTCCATGCAGACACCGGGTGAGCCCCACATGATTGTATACAGGCTCTGGTTCTTGCGGTCACTCTCCATGCAGACACCAGGTGTGCCCCACATGATTGTATACAGCCTTTGGTTCTTGCAGTCACTCTTCATGCAGACACAGGGTGTGCCCCACATGATTGTATACAGGCTCTGGTTCTTGCAGTCACTCTTCATGCCGATACTGTGTGAGCCCCACATGATTGTATACAGGCTCTGGTTCTTGCAGTCACTCTTCATGCAGACACCGAGTGTGCCCCACATGATTGTATAAAGGCTTTAGTTCTTGCAGTCACTCTCCATGCAGATACCGGGTGTGCCCCACATGATTGTATACAGGCTCTGGTTCTTGCGGTCACTGTCCATGCAGACACCGGGTGTGCCCCACATGATTGTATACAGGCTCTGGTTCTTGCAGTCACTCTTCATGCAGACACCTGGTGTGCCCCACATGATTGTATACAGGCTCTGGTTTTTGCATGCACTCTCCATGCAGACACCCGGCGTGCCCCAAATGATTGCATGAAGTCACTCTTCATGCAGACACCCGGTGTGCCCCACATGATTGTATACAGGCTCTGGTTTTTGCATTCACTCTCCATGCAGACACCGGGTGTGCCCCACATGATTGTATACAGGCTCTGGTTCTTGCGGTCACTCTCCATGCAGACACCGGGTGAGCCCCACATGATTGTATACAGGCTCTGGTTCTTGCAGTCACTCTTCATGTAGACACCGGGTGTGCCCCACATGATTGTATACAGGCTCTGGTTTTTGCATTCACTCTCCATGCAGACACCGATTGTGCCCCACATGATTGTATGAAGTCACTCTTCATGCAGACACCGGGTGTGCCCCACATGATTTTATACAGGCTCTGGTTTTTGCATTCACTCTCCTTGCAGATACCGGGTGAGCCCCACATGATTGTACACAGGCTCTGGTTCTTGCGGTCACTCTCCTTGCAGACACCGAGTGTGCCCCACGTTATTTTATACAGGCTCTGGTTCTTGCAGTCACTCTCCATGCAGACACCGGGTGAGCCCCACATGATTGTATACAGGCTCTGGTTCTTGCGGTCACTCTCCATGCAGACACCAGGTGTGCCCCACATGATTGTATACAGCCTTTGGTTCTTGCAGTCACTCTTCATGCAGACACAGGGTGTGCCCCACATGATTGTATACAGGCTCTGGTTCTTGCAGTCACTCTTCATGCCGATACTGTGTGAGCCCCACATGATTGTATACAGGCTCTGGTTCTTGCAGTCACTCTTCATGCAGACACCGGGTGAGCCCCACATGATTGTATACAGGCTCTGGTTCGTGCGGTCACTCTCCATGCAGACACGAGGTGTGCCCCACATGATTGTATACAGGCTCTGGTTCTTGCGGTCACTCTCCTTGCAGACACCGTGGTCCCACATGATTGTATACAGGCTCTGGTTCTTGCAGTCACTCTTCATGCAGACACCGGGTGTGCCCCACATGATTATATACAGGCTCTGGTTTTTGCATTCACTCTCCATGCAGACACCGGTTGTGCCCCACATGATTGCATGAAGTCACTCTTCATGCAGACACCGGGTGTGCCCCACATGATTGCATGAAGTCACTCTTCATGCAGACACTGTGTGAGCCCCACATGATTGTATACAGGCTCTGGTTCTTGTAGTCACTCTTCATGCAGACACAAGGTGTGCCCCACATGATTGCATACAGCCTTTGGTTCTTGCAGTCACTCTTCATGCAGACACAGGGTGTGCCCCACATGATTGTATACAGGCTCTGGTTCTTGCGGTCACTCTTCATGCAGACACAGGGTGTGCCCCACATGATTGTATACAGGCTCTGGTTCTTGCGGTCACTCTTCATGCAGACACAGGGTTTGCCCCACATGATTGTATACAGGCTCTGGTTCTTGCAGTCACTCTTCATGCAGACACCGGGTGTGCCCCACATGTATACAGGCTCTGGTTTTTGCATTCACTCTCCATGCAGACACCGGGCGTGCCCCACATGATTGCATGAAGTCACTCTCCATGCAGACACCGGGTGAGCCCCACATGATTGTATACAGGCTCTGGTTCTTGCGGGCACTCTCCTTGCAGACACCGAGTGTGCCCCACATGATTGTACACAGGCTCTGGTTCTTGCGGTCACTGTCCATGCAGACACCAGGTGTGCCCCACATGATTGTATACAGGCTCTGGTTCTTCGTCACTCTCCAATGCAGACAGCGGGTGAGCCCCACATGATTGTATATAGGCTCTGGTTCTTGCGGTCACTCTCCATGCAGACACCGGGTGAGCCCCACGTGATTGTATACAGGCTCTGGTTCTTGCGGTCACTCTCCATGCAGACACCAGGTGTGCCCTACCTGATTGTATACAGGCTCTGGTTCTTGCAGTCACTCTCCTTGCAGACACCGAGAGTGCCCCACATGATTGTATAAAGGCTTTGGTTCTTGCAGTCACTCTCCATGCAGATACCGGGTGTGCCCCACATGATTGTATACAGGCTCTGGTTCTTGCGGTCACTGTCCATGCAGACACCGGGTGTGCCCCACATGATTGTATACAGGCTCTGGTTCTTGCAGTCACTCTTCATGCAGACACCTGGTGTGCCCCACATGATTGTATACAGGCTCTGGTTTATGCATGCACTCTCCATGCAGACACCCGGCGTGCCCCAAATGATTGCATGAAGTCACTCTTCATGCAGACACCAGGTGTGCCCTACCTGATTGTATACAGGCTCTGGTTCTTGCAGTCACTCTCCTTGCAGACACCGAGTGTGCCCCACATGATTGTATAAAGGCTTTGGTTCTTGCAGTCACTCTCCATGCAGATACCGGGTGTGCCCCACATGATTGTATACAGGCTCTGGTTCTTGCGGTCACTGTCCATGCTGACACCGGGTGTGCCCCACATGATTGTATACAGGCTCTGGTTCTTGCAGTCACTCTCCTTGCAGACACCGAGTGTGCCCCACATGATTGTATAAAGGCTTTGGTTCTTGCAGTCACTCTTCATGCAGACACTGGGTGGGCCTCACATGATTGTATACAAGCTCTGGTTTTTGGAGTCACTCTTCATGCAGACACCGGGTGTGCACCACATGATTGTATACAGGCTCTGGTTCTTGCGGTCACTCTCCTTGCAGACACCGTGGTCCCACATGATTATATACATTCTCTGGTTCTTGCGGTCACTCTCCATGCAGACACCGGGTGTGCCCCACATGATTGTATACAGGCTCTGGTTCTTGCAGTCACTCTTCATGCAGACACCCGGTGTGCCCCACATGATTGTATACAGGCTCTGGTTTTTGCATTCACTCTCCATGCAGACACCGGGTGTGCCCCACATGATTGTATACAGGCTCTGGTTCTTGCGGTCACTCTCCATGCAGACACCGGGTGTGCCCCACATGATTGTATACAGGCTATGGTTCTTGCAGTCACTCTTCATGCAGACACTGGGTGGGCCTCACATGATTGTATACAAGCTCTGGTTTTTGGAGTCACTCTTCATGCAGACACCGGGTGTGCACCACATGATTGTATACAGGCTCTGGTTCTTGCGGTCACTCTCCTTGCAGACACCGTGGTCCCACATGATTGTATACATTCTCTGGTTCTTGCGGTCACTCTCCATGCAGACACCGGGTGTGCCCCACATGATTGTATACAGGCTCTGGTTCTTGCAGTCACTCTTCATGCAGACACCGGGTGTGCCTCACATGATTGTATACAGGCTCTGGTTTTTGCAGTCACTCTTCATGCAGACACCCGGTGTGCCCCACATGATTGTATACAGGCGCTGGTTCTTGCAGTCACTCTTCATGCAGACACCGGGTGTGCCCCACATGATTGTATACAGGCTCTGGTTCTTGCGGTCACTCTCCATGCAGACACCGGGTGAGCCCCACATGATTGTGTACAGGCTCTGGTTCTTGCAGTCACTCTTCATGCAGACACCGGGTGTGCCCCACATGATTGTATACAGGCTCTGGTTTTTGCATTCACTATCCATGCAGACACCGATTGTGCCCCACATGATTGTATGAAGTCACTCTTCATGCAGACACCGGGTGTGCCCCACATGATTTTATACAGGCTCTGGTTTTTGCATTCACTCTCCATGCAGATACCGGGTGAGCCCCACATGATTGTACACAGGCTCTGGTTCTTGCGGTCACTCTCCTTGCAGACACCGAGTGTGCCCCACGTTATTTTATACAGGATCTGGTTCTTGCAGTCACTCTCCATGCAGACACCGGGTGAGCCCCACATGATTGTATACAGGCTCTGGTTCTTGCGGTCACTCTCCATGCAGACACCAGGTGTGCCCCACATGATTGTATACAGGCTCTGGTTCTTGCGGTCACTCTTCATGCAGACACAGGGTGTGCCCCACATGATTGTATACAGCCTTTGGTTCTTGCAGTCACTCTTCATGCAGACACAGGGTGTGCCCCACATGATTGTATACAGGCTCTGGTTCTTGCGGTCACTGTCCATGCAGACACCGGGTGTGCCCCACATGATTGTATACAGGCTCTGGTTCTTGCAGTCACTCTTCATGCAGACACCTGGTGTGCCCCACATGATTGTATACAGGCTCTGGTTTTTGCATGCACTCTCCATGCAGACACCCGGCGTGCCCCAAATGATTGCATGAAGTCACTCTTCATGCAGACACCCGGTGTGCCCCACATGATTGTATACAGGCTCTGGTTTTTGCATTCACTCTCCATGCAGACACCGGGTGTGCCCCACATGATTGTATAAGGCTCTGGTTCTTGCGGTCACTCTTCATGCAGACACAGGGTGTGCCCCACATGATTGTATCCAGGCTCTGGTTCTTGCGGTCACTCTTCATGCAGACACAGGGTGTGCCCCACATGATTGTATACAACCTCTGGTTCTTTCAGTCACTCTTCATGCAGACACAGGATGTGCCCCACATGATTGTATATAGGCACTGGTTCTTGCAGTCAATCTTCATGCAATGATGAAATGATGATGAAATGATTACGCACTTGTATAGCGCACAACTACCCGTAGGCATCTCGGCGCTTGTACGAATACCGCCGAGGAACCCTTCCTGGCCTTTCCCTGTGAGGAGCCCATTCCTGGGTACCCCCAAGGTGAAGTCAGGCATCCTCAGCGTTGTTGGGGCCGTTGTAGAGATTAAGCAAGCTATTTCCCAGAGGTGCAGAGTGGGACTCATGATTAGAATAGGCACCGAGGCGAGAATGATCAGGTCCGAGGAAATTGAGCCCGAGACCCGCCGAGGCGGGAATTGAACCCTGGTCCCGGCCAGACTACTGCATCAGGGTCTGCCGCTCTAACCATTGAGCCACACTTCTCTACACAGGGTGTGCCCCATATGATTGTATTCAGCCTCTGGTTCTTGCAGTCACTCTTCATGCAGACACTGGGTGAGCCCCCACATGATTGTATACAGGCTCTGGTTCTTGCGGTCACTCTCCTTGCAGACACCGGGTGTGCCCCACATGATTGTATACAGGCTCAGGTTCTTGCAGTCTCTCTCCATGCAGACACCGGGTGTGCCCCACATGATTGTATACAGGCTCTGGTTTTTGCATTCACTCTCCATGCAGACACCGGGTGTGCCCCACATGATTGTATACAGGCTCTGGTTCGTGCAGTCACTCTCCTTGCTATTACCGGGTGTGCTCCACATGATTGTATACAGGCTCTGGTTCCTGCAGTCACTCTTCATGCAGACACAGGGTGTGCCCCACATGATTGTATACAGCCTCTGGTTCTTGCAGTCACTCTTCATGCAGACACTGGGTGAGCCCCACATGATTGTATAAAGGCTTTGGTTCTTGCGGTCACTCTCCATGCAGACGCCGGGTGAGCTCCACATGATTGTATACAGGCTCTGGTTCTTGCGGTCACTCTTCATGCAGACACCGGGTGAGCCCCACATGATTGTATACAGGCTCTGGATCTTGTGGTCACTCTCCATGCAGACACCGGGTGTGCCCCACATGATTGTATACAGGCTCTGGTTCTTGCGGTCACTCTCCATGCAGACACCGGGTGTGCCCCACATGATTGTATACAGGCTCTTTTTCTTGCAGTCTCTCTCCATGCAGACACCCTGTGTGCCCCACATGATTGTATACAGGCTCTGGTTTTTGCATGCACTCTCCATGCAGACACCCGGCGTGCCCCAAATGATTGCATGAAGTCACTCTTCATGCAGACACCCGGTGTGCCCCACATGATTGTATACAGGCTCTGGTTTTTGCATTCACTCTCCATGCAGACACCGGGTGAGCCCCACATGATTGTATACATGCTCTGGTTCTTGCGGTCACTCTCCTTCCAGACACCGGGTGTGCCCCACATGATTGTATACAGGCTCTGGTTCTTGCGGTCACTCTCCATGAAGACACCGGGTGTGCCCCACATGATTGTATACAGGCTCTGGTTCTTGCTGTAGTGTAGTTCCTATTATCCCAATAGGCTCTGCGCATTCGAATAATATCTTCAATAGTATAGACGTAGGACTGTGGTTAACTAGGTCTTCTACTGACGATATTAGACTTAAAGTTATGTGTGCCAGCTAGCTCAGAGTTCACTAGAAACTTTCTCGAATAGGCAAGGAGGAGGTTAACCTCCCTGGATAGACAAGAAGGGATTTAGTTTCTGACAACCATAGATCATGACAACTTTGCTCTCCCCTAATCAAGAGTATATCTCTAGAGTCGTGTGAAAACAAAAGACAACTATTTTACTCAGTCAGTACGTGCACTCTTAGTTTCACCAGTTTGTAGAGAAATAAGAGATGGGCGTGTTTCAATAAAAAGATGTTATTTATTGATCAGTCTCTTTTCTCATACAAGAGAAATGAATCGCTATTATTACAATACTTATAGTTAAGTAAAGTGCATACAGTAAAAACAGAATTATAAAATAATACTGTAAAAGCATTTATATGGTTTCTTAGCCATATGATACTTAAAATGGATAAAAGATATACATACATATATACATTGACTAATCGTACTCAACTGGTGCTTCTAACTACGCCTACCCCGGTGTACCTGACCTAAGCCTAATACTTGGGAGGGAGTAAGTAAGTAGCAGTTTAAGTTAAGTTTGTTTTGCCAAGAATCTGACTCAAGAATTCTCTGTAAGGGGTTAGTCAGTTCAGTACCTGGGATTTAGAAGGCTGGAGGGTTGGTATCTCTGTCTCAGGACTCGATATCCCAGCCGCGAGGGTGGCTGGAAACGCCGGAGGCTGGATTTCTCGGCAGGAGAAAAGGCACCGTCTCTCTCAGCGCGTCAAAAAGGGAGGGGCAGCGTCCGTGGGCTTTCTGCATCAGCTGGGCTCTCCGGCAAGTAGCGCTGCTCCAAGCTAGTCACCACCGTGTCTTAGCTTAGGGCAGCGTCGGTATATTTATACCTGAAAGGTGCCGTGTTTGACGTAAGGATGGACATAAGACGTCAGCAAGAATGTCATAAGGACTGGTCGTTCTTACATTCTTTGCAGGAGTTCTCGAGCTAAATCAAAACAATGGCTGCGGGGGATTTCCCAGGTCTGTTGGAGGTTTGATTTGTTTTGAGAACTCGGTGTGCTTTCTAGGGGGCTGAAGGGATAGTGCTTGCTTAATGTGACCGCATGCGCTATGACCTAATCTGAAGACGGGTTTCTGTGCCGGTGTATGGACATTAGTAAATTAATAACCGGAGAAGGGTCAGAAATAGGAGTATCAATATAGGTACCTAGATAAACACACTACACCCACTCCACGAATTTATGTACATATTTACTAAACTAAGCAATAGTAAACATAACTAATAGTGCATGTGTATACCGAACCACCCCAAAAATATATATATATATTTTTTGAAAAATGCCGTATGCAAAATGCACGAAATTAGTATAGGTACTGTATGCATTCAAGCAGTATAATCATTCAAAAAGGAGATGCACATTTTATATCGGCCAAATTCAGAGTTCAGGGAACGCCGTTTGCAAGTTTGTTTAAAATCATTCTCTCTGTTCCGGTGAAAACATCATTTCAGACAGATTCTCGAAAAAACAGTCTACAGCTTCTGGTGAAAGTTCGACCAGGTTGGAAAATGTCGCTACCATGCAGTCATGCGCATGATTGCTTTCAATGGTGGGTCGATCAGAACTGCTTACAGAAGGTTGTACTTGGTTGATGCTGCTTTCATCTTGTACTTCACTACCCTTCAATCGTAGTGGTGAAGTCTCCACGAATGCTGTCATCAGGATAGGTAGCCGCTGGGGACAGCACAATGCATGAGCCTTTACTGGACCCAACAAAGTATCTGCATCCAATGGTACGTCTGATTGTAGTGTAAGACAGGTGTCCAACACGCATTCTTCGCCGCATAGCATGCACCTTAATACAGGCATAACACAATTCTGCCAGATGGGTCTGAATGAAAGAAACCAGGTCATATTTAGATCTCGTAGCCGGGCTAAGCCAAGGACTTTAGTTATGCGGTCCCGGTAGCGGATAGCTAGGATCGTTTCTTCCATTGTTGCTGGAGTCTTGTCTGTGACATGGTTTGCCATAACGAAGCAATAGTAGCAAGAATAAAATGCCTGCTACGAGTCCCAACAGGAGTGGAAGTCCACCAAAGATGAAATGGACGAAATTTGGAAAGATACCCAGGATCGCTTTGAATGGGGTTAAAGCGCCTGAAAAAACTGTCTTAAATACACTCGCGATACCACTTGTATCAGAAATATTTAAGATTTCGTTCAGCATTTCTGCGAAGTGTAGGGGGCAATTTGTTGATAACATTGAATTAATCTCTGCCGTTGTCCTTGCAACTTGGAGATCATACGTTTCTTTTGATGACGTCAACTGGGTTGGCGTCTGTAGGAGCACAGTCTTCATTCTGCTTAAAGTATCAATTCGAATAAAAGAGATTTTTAAACTGGGCCATAACCTTCCCTCCCAGTCTGGAGCATCATTCGGGAACAATACTCTTTCACAGCACATGACCCTGGAAGTCACGCTTACAAGATAAGGTTTTCCTGGCAGCAAGCCACAACATCTGTGATCTACAATTAGAACGTAACTCCCGTTCGAAAGTCTTCTAAAGAATGGTTCTATTTGTGTTGCAGGTGTGCCTAACTGGTGACATGCAAGGTTATTTGAAGTCCCTTCACAGGCCCCATGCAAACTAATACCCTAACACAGAAGTATGCCACTTTGTGATTTTTCACAATTATTACCACTAAGAAATACACTCTGTCCGTTATTACTGACACATGTGTGTATATAGGGCAAGTTCCATGTGGACTTAATGTATCCTTTACCCAACCTTTCATACTGGCCTGCCTGTATATACTTTTGGCAGTATTGAAACTGGAAAGTTGTTATCAGTATATTTATTATCCCATGTATTATCCATTCAATGACAGGTCGTTCTGACATTGTCAATGGTAATCTCTCAAGTTTTTCAATGCTCAGAATTGTATAGTCAGCACCCTTTTGTGCCAAACTGATTTGTTTATCAGTAAGGTTAAAGATATTAAATAGTGACGTTGTGTTGATTAAACGCCAAGGCACATAGCCTGAACGCAGATTTTGTAACGTCCTGCCAAGCTGTACAATAGAACGTAATTGAGACTGACCGTGTTGCAACATCAGTAAGTCTTGTTCTATTATATCGATTGCAGAAGATACAATACTGTCCAGTGAGATATATTCTGGAAGACAGAGTCATTAACCCATTGTCTACAACAGAAAGTGATTTTTCAAAATTAACACGGTCAGTTTCCCGTATTTTTTCTGCTGTCTCAATTTGAGTTACTTTCCACGCTTCGTTGTAAGCTGCATATATAGAGGCCACTATGAAACGTTTTTGACGCTGTTTGCGTGGTCCCATGATGAAATCACGCAAGTCAGCACCTTCTTTAAGTAAAGTTAAGTGTTGCTTAATTTCTGACAGTGTGGATGTATGTAGCCATTGAAGGCAGAGTTTCCCCACACTATAAGTAGTTACAATCCCTGGATGTTGTCTCTGGGAGTATCTTGGGTCTGGCCTGGTCAATGTGAACCCCTGTATTTTGTACAGGAATCTGTCTTGACAGTTATTTGTGTCTGTGGGCCAGATCAACCATTGTTTCCAATCAGCATGTGTTCTGTTTTGGTTTAAAATATGGGATACGTCTATCTCAACCTCCGTAGTGCTATTACTGTTAGGTGTTGGTTTTGGAATAGACGGTTTATTTAAGTCTTTAATTTTGGCTAGGCCAAGACAGGATGTCTGTTGAATTGTATCATTCAAAAATATAATTTGTTCTGGGATCATGCAGGCTCTAAATAATGATTCTATACCTTGCACTTGCCAATCTTTTGTGCCCCAGATCGTTTTCGTTTCAATGTTATTGTTCCAGAAATCAAAACCGAAAGTATTCATTTTTTCAAAGAATGAGTCTGAATATATCAATTTTGTGTTTGTAAGCATCGTTTTCACTCCTGTCTTATTTAACAATTTGAAATAAAATGATTCTGAATTACTAGTGTTGAACCCCGAAAAGTATGAATATTTATCAAAAAATGTCTTTGAACTGCCTTTTGGTGGAGTTGCACAATGTTCCCATTGGTTAAATTTTAAAACATTTCTAGGTTGAGTAGATTTATGCAGATAATGGTTACCATAATGGTTGTAACAAAACATTTGATCGTAATTAGATGAACCTTGCAAATAATCATGTTCTGTAAATTTAGCTGACATTACTAGATCAGACATCATATCATTATTACTTTCAAAGTCCCAATCATCAGCGAATGTGCTTGGTTTTACAAAGTCACTTAATGAAATCTGGAATTGATGAGGATACTTCAGGAGCTCAACCGGACCATAGATTTCGTAATCAGTTTTGTCCCATGCTACCCCACCGGGTATAGGATTGGCTGTGAAGTTTACTGAAGAAAGTTCTCTTTTCTCTATGTGTGAAGACTTGTGTGGTTTCAGGACCAAGTTGATGTTCTGACTCGCTGTGTCCATTGTAGCATATTTTCCCTCAATGAAATGTCCCAAGCATATTACCATGATGAGCCAAAGTATGAGGATGAATACTCCTAGTGCCACCCAAAGTTCAATCCATGGAGAAATCAGATAGGTTTCTTTTAGTTGATGAAAGAGTTCCTTTGCTTTGTCTTTAAAAGTTTTTGTTGTCGGCTGTTCCTCAGGTTCACTCAGATCCTCAGAAAAATCATCAAAGTTGATGAAGTAGCCTGATGCTGTTCTGTCAATTGTTTCAATTGCTTCTGGATTCCTTTTTGTTTTTGGAATTTGCTTTGTTTCATTAGCATAGTCTGTGGTTACATCATTGTAGACTGGTGTTTCTTGATTTAAGATTTTAATTTGGGTTTCAAGAGGTTTAAGTTCCATGGCTTTGTTGCATAGTCCTTGTTGTTTCACTGTAGGTTTATCAATTGTGATTAGTCTTTCAGTTTGAACCTCTGTGTTTGTAGCAAACTTTGGTGTTCTACTACTTCTTGGGAGTCCACTTGGCCTACTACTTGTTATCGGCCACATGATTGTGGTTTAACCAGGTCGATGGATACAACTCGGTTCTCCTTTTTACCAGCAAGGGGCGGTAGTACTACTCATCTTGTCCCGTTGACAGACAAGACAGGAACTGCTTTTCTGTAAGAAGGCCCAAATTCCTTCTTCACCGCGATCTTCTCTCTGACCAGATCCCCGATTTTTGGAATCCAGACAGGCCTTGCTGGGACAGGTGGTTTCTCTTCAGTGGTTATTGGCTGCTGTTTCAACGTTATGTTGCTCAGGTCTTTTCTCTTTTCGTTTAAGTCCTGTAAATAGCCAAACGATCTTTGATATCAAAGCATTTTTCTTTAACCACTGAAGTTTGACTGTCGAGGTCCTGGATTAACATTCTAGTCCCAAACAATAGTTCGTACGGACTGAGACCTCTCAGAGAATTTCTTGGCAGATTATTAAGACTACGTTGGACACTTATTAAATGTTTGACCCACCCAGCTCCCGAACCTAATACCTTTGCTGTTATAGATTGCTCTATGCCCTGGTTTTTTCTTTACACCATCCCGTTTCCCTCAGGAAGGAGGTTACAAGAGTACCGCAATGCTATGCCCATGCCGGCCATGGCCGCCTTATAAGCTCGAGAGCTAAAAGCAGGACCCTGGTCAGAATGTAGCGTGCCAATTGCGTATATGCCATTATAGACTCGCAAATCTTTGTATAACAGTTCAGACGTCAGCCGAGAGCTGGGGTCTACATTATAAGTGAAAATAGTCTCTACATGTTAATATGACGCATTATTCATACTGGGTATTTTATGTCGATAGCCTAATCCTTTATTGGGTGAAACGCCATGGCAATACACCGTGTCGGTCACCACTGCGGTCTCTGTTGCAGTTTTGACAGTTTTTTGCAAATATGTGATGTTGCAGGCTCATTCCTGGCCACCAGTATGTTGATTGTAATTCTTCTAGAGAATCCTTAAGTGTAAGGTGACTAAGACCCTCACCCATATGTGTGTCTGCTATTAACAAGCCTCTCCTGTCCATGTTTGGAATCACTCTATCCCCCACTCCAGGGATTCGAGCAAAAGGAACGGAGTTTGCATCGATTATGTATGTATAATTGAGTGGATACATGAGGGGTAGCGCTGAGCAGTCGCCTTTTGAAGACATTTTTACCGCCAGCATTGTTTCCCCGTCAATGTATTTTACTGAACGCTTTTTTGTAGCTACGGAAGCCGATTTAGTTGTTTCCGCTGTGGCTGTCTCAGCCAATGAATTCCCTGCAACGTGAACGCCATCACGCTGATGACTCAGTGAGTGTATCACGTGAGTCTTTGGTAGTTCTTTCTTTAAAAGAACTATTTGTTCCCAAAGCGATTTTTGCTTTATTGTTGCACCTGTGTCATCTTTGTAACCGTTTTGAATCCATTTCTGTAAATCGTTATTGTATGATTTAACGCAGTAATACGAATCGCACACTATTAGTGTCGGGAATTCGCGATCGGCATTATCTAGTGCCATTTTTAACGCTATTATTTCAGTTTGTTGTTCTGAATTATTTTCCACTGAGTGTGTTTTTGAAAACAGGTTTTAATTTACCTCCGCGCCACACGTCTTTTGTAATCTCGCATGTGGCGTTGTATGCTTGCTCTCCCCAAACTGAGGGTTGAGCATGTCCGTCTGTATGTATTACACAGGCGTACCGTCGTATGGGCAGAATGTCGATTGGCAGAGGATATTCTCTTTCATATTCTAGATTTTTTAATTTTGTCATTTCTGGATCAAAATAGTATTTCACTCTGTCTGTAGCAAGAGAATCTTCCCATTGTATCCATTTTGGATTTAGAGCCATTGTAGGTAAATTACATGGGCTTGTTAATGCCTCAAAGGCCAATTCTGCTGTTCTGACTGTAATCTGTCTGCCGTCAGCTTGGTATCTTTCTCTTGCTACAGCTGTTTGAACCGTGTGAACAATGTTTTCCTTAATGCTGAATGTTTTTTCAGCTTCTGTGTACAAATGTGATTTGTATGTTATTGGTACCTTTTCTCCCTCATTTGAGGTTAGGTATGTGAATCCGCATCTTCCTGGGATGACTCGATTCACAAGGTTGCGTGTGTTATCGCGTGTTTGCAGTTTTGTTTTAACTAACATGTCTGTTTGTAAAGATCTAAAAATTTCTCTGTGTTTTTGAGTCCAACTGATTCTTTTAAAATCTGGTTTTATTAGATCATAGAGAGGTTTAACCCTCTCTGCATAGTTTATAATGTAAGTTCTTCCGAAATTCAGGAAACCTAGAATTGATTGCAAGTTTCTCAGTGTTCTAGGTGCTTGGATTACAGCACATTTCTCTAGGAAATTGTCAGCCAGGCTTTTGCCTTCACTTGATAATTCATATCCTAAGAATAGGACAGTCAGATGGGCAATTCTTGACTTCTTGAAGTTAAATTTGTAACCCTCTGCTGCGAACCCAAGTATTATGGTGTTCACTCTTTTCAAGTGAGTATCCAAGTCATCATCTGTTAGATAGATGTCATCGACATAAGATAATGCCTCATCATCATATATTTGTAGTAACTCTGTTACTCTCGCTGAGAATAATCCTGGGCTGTTCTTGAACCCTTGGGGCAACCGACAGAAACTTTCTGCGAGCCATTTATTGAGAAAGCGGTCAAATATCTGCTTTCTGGTGCTATATTTTGACAAAAGAATCCATTAGAGATGTCTAATGTTGTTTTGTATTTTTTGCGCACTATGCTATTCATTAGTGCGGCACTGTGTGAGTTTTGTACTACAAACGTTTTGCAGCATGAGTTAAGGTGTCTGTAGTCCAAAACTAGACGATATGAATCATCTGGTTTGGAGACAGGAAACAAAGGATTGTTCATTTGTGAGGTGCATGTTTCAATCACCCCCTGGTATTCAAGTTGATCTAAGATCTCCCTGACCTGTTTTTTAGCTTCTTGCTTAATTGGGTACTGCCTTTGTGCAGTTGGTTGAGATTTTAACTGGATTTTGTGAGGAGGAGAGTCCTCATCCCATCCCACATGATTTTTATATAGTGCAGGAGCCTGGGCTACTGCCCACTTTCTTGCAAGTGTATATTTTTTTATGAATTGGAATATGAATTTAGAAGGCAGGCATAATCATTTCTTCGCCATGAGGGCACTCCCTTACAAACTCCGGTGGCCAGTCTTTTTCAGCTAGGAGGATGTCATAGCCCTTGGAGAGATTATCCCAAAATAGACCCCTTATTTTCCTAGTCTTATCTCCCTCTATACGTAATGTTATTTCATATATTTTATGAGGTTTGCTAACTCTGGTATCTGCAGTTTCCACCTGAATGTACTCATTCGTGTCCACTGTCTCCAGATGATTCATCAGGATCTTGCGAGCTATGCTCACTTCTGCTGCGCTGTCTAGCATTGTCTGAGCCCACTCTCCGTTTTTCAGCTGAGTCCTCAGGATCCTCGGCATGTTTGATTATTTTAATGCTGGCTACCTTCTTCTTTGGAAATTGTAACTTTTTACTTTGATGAGCAGGTTCTTTGTCTTTGGACTTGACGTGCTCTTCCCTGTGTTCTGACCGTCCTCTTCTTTCCGATTTCTGCGAGGAAGTCTGAAAAGATCGAGAGGGACGTGTATCAATATCTTGATATCTATCAGGTTTCTTCAAATTATCCCTATTTCTAAGGTTGTATTTTTTCTCAGAGGGCTCCCTCTGGGGAGACTTGTGTCCTTGGTCCGGAGATCTTTCTCTCCGCCGAGGAGACCTTCCTCTGGACTGGAATCTTTTTTCTTTGGGAGTGGATTGTTTATTTCCATCCCAGTTCTTTTTTGAAGTGTTTAGATTATTTTTAATAAATACCTTTTCAGGATTTTCTATTAGTTGGGGTTTCACTGGTTTCCCACCCAAACTATCTTTTCCTAGTTCTTCATAGGATTTTTCTATGATTCTGGCAAGTTCAAATGGTTGGTCTGTTATATCTGTTTCCTTCAATCTTTGGCGGATCGCCACATTTGCTGCTTCCCCTTTTATGTTTGCTAGTAATATTGCCGAGACCTGCTTGAAGTCTTTCAGTAATTTCATACCCAGAGTTAAAGCAGGTTCTGGACCGTATTCATTTTGAATCTGTTTTAGCACTTCAGGTATTACCGCCATGGACGGAACACCATGTGTTTTTGTGAAATGGAAGCAAAGACTGTACCCCAAGTGTCACAGTCCTCCACATGTGGTGCGAACCCCATTGGAAGACAGATAGTCAGGATTCTGTGTTTCTCAACAGGGGTGGTATCTGGAAATACCGTCTCTATTTGAGTGATTTTTTGTGCTAACCAGAATGGAATTTGTTCCCGTTTAATGGGTACTTTACCTAGACAGGACTGTATGTTCTGTGGTGTGATTTTATTTGTGTTCCCCTGATGAGGGGTCAGCTGTGGAATTTTAATAGCTGGTTGGACTGTTGAAGTCCTCATTACATATTGGACTAGTTGTCTGTGTATTTTAATCAGTTGTTTTAACTGTGTTAAAAGTTCTGGTATTGCCATTTTTTCAATGTCTGGATGTGGTGTGTATCCGGCTAGAACCGGCCACGTTGCTCCTGGTCTACCTAGTGGACCGAGCCTGGTGATGTGATCATTATGTTTTAGGGCGCCTTTAAACCAGAGCAGGTGCTCTTGGTATCTGAGTGGTATTTCCACCTCCTCGAAAGGGGTGTACTCATCCGGAGGTTCCTCTATCTTGTAATAATGGAACTCCTTTGTTACAGCGTTTGCTGCTGGAAAATGTATCCATGAATAGAATACCTCTGTCTGCCGATATTCGTGTGCCTCAATTACGAATATGACTGTACCACCTCTTGGTGTCAGTCCATTTTCTATAAGTTTTAAGGTTATAGTTTTTCTTATGCTGACCGGGATGAGTATTGCACCCGGGTCAGTTTGCAGGAGACTTGTGTCATCCTCTAGGAGTTGAGCTGCTATTCTAGCTGCCTCCCTTTCTTCTTCATTGTGTGACATTTTACTGTCAAGAAGGGTTTTTGTTGCAGATCAGATTTCCACGGAAACAAAGATTAGGTGCACAATATTTTGGAACACTGTATCCTTCAACGTTGAATAAACCAAAAACCATACATAGGAGTCTCCTCCTACTTAGTTTGGCGGATTTAACCTTTCACCCACTCCAGACGTCTTTGGAGTTTTATGGGAAAAAAGGGTCTGTGTGAAAAAGCACGGCTGAGTTACTCTAATGTCTTGCGTTAGATTTATCACCTATCCAAACCGTTGGGCGCCATGTAGTGTAGTTCCTATTATCCCAATAGGCTCTGCGCATTGGAATAATATCTTCAATAGTATAGACGTAGGACTGTGGTTAACTAGGTCTTCTACTGACGATATTAGACTTAAAGTTATGTGTGCCAGCTAGCTCAGAGTTCACTAGAAACTTTCTCGAATAGGCAAGGAGGAGTTTAACCTCCCTTGATAGACAAGAAGGGATTTCGTTTCTGACAACCATAGAACATGACAACTTTGCTCTCCCCTAATCAAGAGTATATCTCTAGAGTCGTGTGAAAACAAAAGACAACTATTTTACTCAGTCAGTACGTGCATTCTTAGTTTCACCAGTTTGTAGAGAAATAAGAGATGGGCGTGTTTCAATAAAAAGATGTTATTTATTGATCAGTCTCTTTTCTCATACAAGAGAAATGAATCGCTATTATTGCAATACTTATAGTTAAGTAAAGTGCATACAGTAAAAACAGAATTATAAAATAATACTGTAAAAGCATTTATATGGTTTCTTAGCCATATGATACTTAAAATGGATAAAAGATATACATACATATATACATTGACTAATCGTACTCAACTGGTGCTTCTAACTACGCCTACCCCGGTGTACCTGACCTAAGCCTAATACTTGGGAGGGAGGGAGTAAGTAAGTAGCAGTTTAAGTTAAGTTTGTTTTGCCAAGAATCTGACTCAAGAATTCTCTGTAAGGGGTTAGTCAGTTCAGTACCTGGGATTTAGAAGGCTGGAGGGTTGGTATCTCTGTCTCAGGACTCGATATCCCAGTTACCCGCGAGGGCGGCTGGAAACGCCAGAGGCTGGATTTCTCGGCAGGAGAAAAGGCAGCGTCTCTCTCAGCGCGTCAAAAAGGGAGGGGCAGCATCCGTGGGCTTTCTGCATCAGCTGGGCTCTCCGGCAAGTAGCGCTGCTCCAAGCTCGTCACCACCGTGTCTTAGCTTAGGGCAGCGTCGGTATATTTATACCTGAAAGGTGCCGTGTTTGACGTAAGGATGGACATAAGACGTCAGCAAGAATGTCATAAGGACTGGTCGTTCTTACATTCTTTGCAGGAGTTCTCGAGCGAAATCAAAACAATGGCTGCGGGGGATTTCCCAGGTCTGTTGGAGGTTTGATTTGTTTTGAGAACTCGGTGTGCTTTCTAGGGGGCTGAAGGGATAGTGCTTGCTTAATGTGACAGCATGCGCTATGACCTAATCTGAAGACGGGTTTCTGTGCCGGTGTATGGACATTAGTAAATTAATAACCGGACAAGGGTCAGAAATAGGAGTATCAATATAGGTACCTTGATAAACACACTACATTGCAGTCACTCAATAGTGCAGACACTGGGTGTGCCCCACATGATTGTATACAGCCTCTGGTTCTTGCAGTCACTCTTCATACAGACACTGGGTGTGCCCTATATGATTGTATGAAGGCTTTGGTTCTTGCGGTCACTCTCCATGCAGCCACAGGGTGTGCCCCACATGATTGTATACAGCCTCTGGTTCTTGCAGTCACTCTTCATACAGACACTGGGTGAGCCCCACATGATTGTATAAAGGCTTTGGTTCTTGCGGTCACTCTCCATGCAGACACCGGGTGAGCTCCACATGATTGTATACAGGCTCTGGTTCTTGCGGTCACTCTTCATGCAGACACCGGGTGAGCCCCACATGATTGTATACAGGCTTTGGTTCTTGCGGTCACTCTTCATGCAGACACAGGGTGTGCCCCACATGATTGTATACAGCCTCTGGTTCTTGCAGTCACTCTTCATACAGACACTGGGTGAGCCCCACATGATTGTATAAAGGCTTTGGTTCTTGCGGTCACTCTCCATGCAGACACCGGGTGAGCTCCACATGATTGTATACAGGCTCTGGTTCTTGCGGTCACTCTTCATGCAGACACCGGGTGAGCCCCACATGATTGTATACAGGCTCTGGTTCTTGTGGTCACTCTCCATGCAGACAACGGGTGTGCCCCACAGGATTGTATACAGGCTCTGGTTCTTGCGGTCACTCTCCATGCAGACACCGGGTGTGCCCCACATGATTGTATACAGGCTCCGGTTCTTGCAGTCACTCTCCATGCAGACACCGGGTGAGCCTCACATGATTGTATACAGGCTCTGGTTCGTGCACTCACTCTCCTTGCTATCACTGGTGTGCCCCACATGATTGTATACAGGCTCTGGTTCCTGCAGTCACTCTTCATGCAGACACAGGGTGTGCCCCACATGATTGTATACAGGCTCTGGTTCTTGCGGTCACTCTCCATGCAGACACCGGGTGTGCCCCACATGATTGTATACAGCCTCTGGTTCTTGCAGTCACTCTTCATACAGACACTGGGTGAGCCCCACATGATTGTATAAAGGCTTTGGTTCTTGCGGTCACTCTCCATGCAGACACCGGGTGAGCTCCACATGATTGTATACAGGCTCTGGTTCTTGCGGTCACTCTTCATGCAGACACCGGGTGAGCCCCACATGATTGTATACAGGCTCTGGTTCTTGTGGTCACTCTCCATGCAGACAACGGGTGTGCCCCACATGATTGTATACAGGCTCTGGTTCTTGCGGTCACTCTCCATGCAGACACCGGGTGTGCCCCACATGATTGTATACAGGCTCTTTTTCTTGCAGTCACTCTCCATGCAGACACCGGGTGTGCCCCACATGATTGTATACAGGCTCCGGTTCTTGCAGTCACTCTCCATGCAGACACCGGGTGAGCCTCACATGATTGTATACAGGCTCTGGTTCTTGCGGTCTCTCTCCATGCAGACACCGGGTGTGCCCCACATGATTGTATGCAGGCTCTGGTTTTTGCATTCACTCTCCATGCAGACACCGGGTGTGCCCCACATGATTGTATACATGCTCTGGTTCTTGCAGTCACTCAATAGTGCAGACACTGGGTGTGCCCCACATGATTGTATACAGGCTCTGGTTCTTGCATTCACTCTCCATGCAGACACCGGGTGTGCCCCACATGATTGTATACAGGTTCTGGTTTTAGCATTCACTCTCCATGCAGACACCGGGTGTGCCCCACATGATTGCATGAAGTCACTCTCCATGCAGACACCGGGTGTGCCCCACAGGATTGTATACAGGCTCTAGGTCTTGCAGTCACTCAATAGTGCAGACACCGGGTGTGCCCCACATGATTGTATACAGGCTCTGGTTCATACAGTCTCTCTCTGTGCAGACACCGGGTGTGCCTCACATGATTGTATACAAGCTCTGGTTCTTGCGGTCACCCTTCATGCAGACACCGTGTCTGACCTACATGATTGTATACATGCTCTGGTTTTTGCATTCACTCTCCATGCAGACACCGGGTGTGCCCCACATGATTGTATACATGCTCTGGTTCTTGCAGTCACTCAATAGTGCAGACACCGGGTGTGCCCCACATGATTGTATATAGGCTCTGGTTCTTGCAGTCACTCTTCATGCAGACACCGGGTGTGCCCCACATGATTGTATACAGGCTCTGGTTCTTGCGGTCACTCTCCATGCAGACACCGGGTGTGCCCCACACGATTATATACAGGCTCTGGTTCTTGTGGTCACTCTCCTTGCAGACAAATTGTGTGCCCCACATGATTGTATACAGGCTCAGGTTCTTGCAGTCACTCTCCATGCAGACACCGGTGTTCCCAACATGATTGTATACAGGCTCTGGTTCTTGCGGTCACTCTCCATGCAGACACCGGGTGTGCCCCACACGATTGTATACAGGCTCTGATTCTTGCGGTCACTCTCCTTGCAGACACCGGGTGTGCCCCACTTGATTGTATACGGGCTCAGGTTCTTGCAGTCACTCTCCATGCAGACACCGGGTGTGCCCCACAGGATTGTATACAGGCTCTGGCTCGTGCAGTCACTCTCCATGCAGACACCAGGTGAGCCCCACATGATTGTATACAGGCTCTGGCTCGTGCAGTCACTCTCCATGCAGACACCGGGTGTGCCTCACATAATTGTATACAGGCTCTGGTTCTTGCAGTCACTCGTCATGCAGACACCGGGTGTGCCCCACATGATTGCATGAAGTCACTCTTCATGCAGACACCCGGTGTGCCCCACATGATTGTATTCAAGCTCTGGTTTTTGCATTCACTCTCCATGCCGACACCGGGTGAGCCCCACATGATTGTATACAGGCTCTGGTTCTTGCGGTCACTCTCCATGCAGACACCACACCGCATGTGCCTCACATGATTGTATACAGGCTCTGGTTCTTGAAGTCACTCTTCATGCAGACACCGGTTGTGCCCCACATGATTGTATACAGGTTCTGGTTTTAGCATTCACTCTCCATGCAGACACCGGGTGTGCCCCACATGATTGCATGAAGTCACTCTTCATGCAGACACCGGGTGTGCCCTATATGATTGTATAAAGGCTTTGGTTCTTGCAGTCACTCTCCATGCAGACACCGGGTGTGCCCCACATGATTGTATACAGGCTCTGGTTCTTGCGGTCACTCTCCATGCAGACACCGGTTTTGCCCCACATGATTGTATACAGGCTCTGGTTCTTGCAGTCACTTTTCATGCAGACACCGGGTGTGCCCCACATGTATACAGGCTCTGGTTTTTGCATTCACTCTCCATGCAGACACCGGGGGTGCCCCACATCATTGCATGAAGTCACTCTTCATGCAGACACCCGGTGTGCCCCACGTGATTGTATACAGGCTCTGGTTTTTGCATTCACTCTCCATGCAGATACCGGGTGAGCCCCACATGATTGTATACAGGCTCTGGTTCTTGCAGTCACTCTCCTTGCAGACACCGAGTGTGCCCCACATGATTGTATACAGGCTCTGGTTCTTGCAGTCATTCTCCATGCAGACACGGGGTGAGCCCCACATGATTGTATACAGCCTCTGGTTCTTGCGGTCACTCTCCATGCAGACACCAGGAGTGCCCCACATGATTGTATACAGGCTCAGGTTCTTGCGGTCACTCCATGCAGACACCAGGGGTGCCCCACATGATTGTATACAGGCTCTGGTTCTTGCGGTCACTCTCCTTGCAGACACCGAGTGTGCCCCACATAATTGTATACAGGCTCTGGTTCTTGCAGTCACTCTTCATGCAGACACCGGGTGTGCCCCACATGATTGTATACAGGCTCTGGTTCTTGCGGTCACTCTCCATGCAGACACCGGGTGTGCCCCACACGATTATATACAGGCTCTGGTTCTTGCGGTCACTCTCCTTGCAGACACCGAGTGTGCCCCACATAATTGTATACAGGCTCTGGTTCTTGCAGTCACTCTTCATGCAGACACCGGGTGTGCCCCACATGATTGTATACAGGCTCTGGTTCTTGCGGTCACTCTCCTTGCAGACACCGAGTGTGCCCCACATGATTGTATACAGGCTCTGGTTTTTGCATTCACTCTCCATGCAGACACTGGGTGTGCCCCACATGATTGCATGAAGTCACTCTTCATGCAGACACACGTTGTGCCCCACATGATTGTATACAGGCTCTGGTTTTTGCATTTACTCTCCATGCAGACACCGGGTGAGCCCCACATGATTGTATACAGCCTCTGGTTCTTGCGGTCACTCTCCTTGCAGACACTGGGTGTGCCCCACATGATTGTATACAGGCTCTGGTTCTTGCGGTCACTCTCCATGCAGACACCGGGTGTGCCCCACATGATTGTATACAGGCTCTGGTTCTTGCAGTCACTCTTCATGCAGACACCGGGTGCGCCCCACATGATTGTATACAGGCTCTGGTTTTTGCAGTCACTCTTCATGCAGACACCGGGTGTGCCCCACATGATTGCATGAAGTCACTCTTCATGCAGACACCCGGTGTGCCCCACATGATTGTATACAGGCTCTGGTTCTTGCAGTCACTCTTCATGCAGACACCGGGTGTGCCCGACAAGAATGTGTACAGGCTCTGGTTCTTGCAGTCACTCTCCATGCAGACACCGGTTGTGCCCCACATGATTGCATGAAGTCACTCTTCATGCAGACACCCGTTCTGCCCCACATGATTGTATACAGGCTCTGTTTTTTGCATTCACTCTCCATGCAGACACCGGGTGAGCCCCACATGATTGTATACAGGCTCTGGTTGTTGCGGTCACTCTCCTTGCAGATACTTAGTTGGACATATCTGACATATCTGTCCTTAGTGACATGTATATAGAGGTAAGCCTTTGCTTACCTGTGAAAATTAAAAGTATGTTTAAACTGATCTACTTTATTGGCAAACTGTCTGATGGGCGGTCTATTTACTGCGAGCAACGCGTCGCGATAATATATGATTATTATCCCTGACAGTATCGAGGGTTTTTGTGCCTAACTTCGCTCGCGCATGCACAATAGAGTAGTGCGTTTTACCTACCCGCGCATGCGCCATTAGTTAGCGGTCTCTCTTGTGTGCCCGCGCATGCGCTACAAGCTAGCGGTCTCTCTTCTGTGACCGGGCGTTTCCATTTCGATTGGGAAGATTCATTGCGGGTGTGAGACATCGTTGGGGGACTGGCTGCCCCACGTGGGGCGGTTATTTTAAGGAGGAAGTCTTTTGCTGGAGCCTACCTCCACTTCCGCTCGCCATCATTTCGAGGCACCGACGGAGAGGTAGGATGGTTGGGGCTCTGTGTACTTGCAATGTAGCCCGCCTCAGCATACCAAACTATCGGGTTAGCTGTATATAATCGAGTCTGATATAGATAGGGGAGCTATTGTGGCCCCATGTCCCCGTTATTTTTTCGTTGGGGTGGTGGCCTGTTTCCCTTATATATATATATATATATTCAAAAGAATCTTTCTATATATGTATATCGCTTTACAAATTGATCATTTTATCCCCACAAATGGCTTAGGTAACTACCAAGGGTGGATGGCAGATTGTCCACCCTATTATCAAGGCACTTTGGTCGACTAACAGACCATGCCTGTAAACACATCATGTCAGGTAGATTTTCCTAGAAGTATACAGCAGGTTTTGGATTAGTATCTTGCTAGTATGACCTAATAATCCTCCTGCGGGCTCTGATGTTGATGTAGGTTTGGTTTGGGCAGAGGGGTAACTACCATATGTCTGTTGGGTTTTAAGTGCAGAGTAATTGGTCATACACGGTAAAGTTGTGTGCTTACTGTGTCTCTTTCTACACTTTAGAGCGGGGCCTCATACTCCCGAGCGGTTGCCGGGTGAGGTGAGGCCATCACCCACACAAAGCTGGGTGAGTATCACTGGTGAGGTAATTCCTCTATGTGATTAAGCTATTATGCTTTTCTTGAATGCAGAATGTAAACTATTCATGCAGGTGTGTCTGTGTTATCTTCACGTGTGTGCGCTGTGGTGTCTATGTGATACTTGGTGTTGCTTCAACATTTTTCTCTGTTGGTTTTTTTGATAGGAAGAAGATTTATAACTTCCCCTTGAGTGGACATTTAAGTATTCTACGTTTTTGATATATTTGCAACTTTTTAAGTGCATGTTTGTCAATCTTTCACTATGACATCTCATTTGTAGTTGCAGTAGCAGAATCTGTTATAGAAGGTCCTGAAGAAAGCCGGGTTAGATGCCCTTATGGCTGAAACATGTCGACCACATTATCTAGCGCTACAAGGTAGCTTCACTACCTAGCGTGTTTTTAATCCTTGACACTCGGATTTCTAGTGTAAAGAATTCTCCTTGGAATCTGGGTAGCCAATTTTAGATTAATTTTGAGCACTGCACTTTTCTAGTTTACATCACGTCTAGGATGCCACAATGATCACATTTCTGTGACTTTTTGTACCGACACTATTTGGTTGGACTTGGGATGGCATGATTACCAATTCCCACATGACGCAAACTCCACCACATGGGTGGTCTGATGGGAATCTTATCAGCCCCCTGCTGCCAAGAGGTTTCATGTTTGGCACCCCTTGTTTCACGACTCACCATGAATGCCGCACGTTTGCTATTGCAGACACACACTTCTCCTAGACTTGATCTGCTCTTTTGTGTTTTGTATTGTGTGCCCCACTTTATTGTATACAGGCTCTGGTTCTTGCGGTCACTCTCAATGCAGACACTAGGTGTGCCCCACATGATTGTATACAGGCTCTGGTTCTTGCGGTCACTCTCCATGCAGACACCGGGTGTGCCCCACATGATTGTATACAGGCTCTCGTTCTGGCGGTCACTCTCCATGCAGACACCGGGTGAGCCCCACATGATTGTATACATGTTCTGGTTCGTGCAGTCACTCTTCATGCAGACACAGGGTGTGCCCCACATGATTGTATACAGGCTCTGGTTCTTGCAGTCACTCTTCATGCAGACACAGGGTGTGCCCCACTTGATTGTATACAGGCTCTGGTTCTTGCGGTCACTCTCCATGCAGACAACGGTTGTGCCCCACATGATTGCATGAAGTCACTCTTCATGCAGACACCGGGTGTGCCCCACATGATTGTATACAGGCTCTGGTTCTTGCAGTCACTCTCCATGCAGACACCGGGTGAGCCCCACATGATTGTATACAGGCTCTGGTTCTTGCGGTCACTCTCCTTGCAGACACCAGGTGTGCCCCACATGATTGTATAAAGGCTCTGGTTCTTGCGGTCACTCTTCATGCAGACACAGGGTGTGCCCCACTTGATTGTATACAGGCTCTGGTTCTTGCGGTCACTCTTCATGCAGACACAGGGAGTGCCCCACATGATTTTATACAGGCTCTGGTTCTTGCAGTCACTCTTCATGCAGATACCGGGTGTGCCCCACATGATTGTATACCGGCTCTGGTTTTTGCAGTCACTCTTCATGCAGACACCGGGAGTGCCCCACATGATTGCATTAAGTCACTCTTCATGCAGACACCCGGTGTGCCCCACATGATTGTATACAGGCTCTGGTTCTTGCAGTCACTCTTCATACAGACACCGGGTGTGCCCCACATGATTGTATACAGGCTCTGGTTCTTGCAGTCACTCTCCATGCAGACACCGGTTGTGCCCCACATGATTGCATGAAGTCACTCTTCATGCAGATACCCGTTCTGCCCCACATGATTGTATACAGGCTCTGGTTTTTGCATTCACTCTCCATGCAGACACCGGGTGAGCCCCACATGATTGTATACAGGTTCTGGTTCTTGCGGTCACTCTCCTTGCAGATACTGGGTGTGCCCCACATGATTGTACACAGGCTCTGGTTCTTGCGGTCACTCTCCATGCAGACATCGGGTGTGCCCCTCATGATTCTATACAGGCTCTGGTTCTTGCAGTCACTCTGCATGCAGACACCGGGTGAGCCCCACTTTATTGTATACAGGCTCTGGTTCTTGCGATCACTCTCAATGCAGACACCAGGTGTGCCCCACATGATTGTATACAGGCTCTGGTTCTTGCGGTCACTCTCCATGCAGACACCGGGTGAGCCCCACATGATTGTATACAGCCTCTGGTTCTTGCGGTCACTCTTCATGGAGACACAGGGTGTGTCCCACATGACTGTATACAGGCTCTGGTTCTTGCGGTCACTCTTCATGCAGACACAGGGTGTGCCCCACATGATTGTATACAGGCTCTGGTTCTTGCAGTCACTCTTCATGCAGACACCGGGTGTGCCCCACATGATTGTATACAGGCTATGGTTTTTTCAGTCACTCTTCATGCAGACACCGGGTGTGCCCCACATGATTGCATGAAGTCACTCTTCATATAGACACCCGGTGTGCCCGACATGATTGTATACAGGCTCTGGTTCTTGCAGTCACTCTTCATGCAGACACCGGGTGTGCCCCACATGATTGCATGAAGTCACTCTTCATATAGACACCCGGTGTGCCCGACATGATTGTATACAGGCTCTGGTTCTTGCAGTCACTCTTCATGCAGACACCGGGTGAGCCCCACATGATTGTATACAGCCTCTGGTTCTTGCGGTCACTCTCCATGCAGACACCGGGTGAGCCCCACATAATGGTATACAGGCTCTGGTTTTTGCAGTCACTCTTCATGCAGACACCGGGTGTGCCCCACATGATTTGTATACAGGCTCTGGTTTTTGCATTCACTCTCCATGCAGACACCGGTTGTGCCCCACATGATTGCATGAAGTCACTCTTCATGCAGACACCGGGTGTGCCCCACATGATTGTATACAGGCTCTGGTTCTTGCGGTCACTCTCCATGCAGACACCGGGTGAGCCCCACATGATTGTATACAGCCTCTGGTTCTTGCGGTCACTCTTCATGGAGACACAGGGTGTGTCCCACATGATTGTATACAGGCTCTGGTTCTTGCGGTCACTCTCCATTCAGACACCGGGTGAGCCCCACATGATTGTATACAGGCTCTGGTTCATGCAATCACTCTCCATGCAGACACCGGGTGTGCCCCACATGATTATATACAGGCGCTGGTTCTTGCAGTCACTCTCTATGCAGACACCGGGTGAGCCCCACATGATTGTATACAGGCTCTGGTTCTTGCGGTCACTCTCCTTGCAGACACCGGGTGAGCCCCACATGATTGCATACAGGCTCTGGTTCTTGCTGTCGCTCTCCATGCAGACACCGGGTGAGCCCCACATGTTTGTATACAGGCTCTGGTTCTTGCGGTCACTCTTCATGCAGACACCGGGTGAGCCCCACATGATTGTATACAGGCTCTGGTTCTTGCGGTCACTCTTCATGCAGACACCGGGTGAGCCCCACATGATTGTATACAGGCTCTGGTTCTTACGCTCACTCTTCATGCAGACACCGGGTGTTCCCATCATGATTGTATACAGGCTCTGGTTCTTGCAGTCACTCTCCTTGCAGACACCGGGTGAGCCCCACATGATTGTATACAGGCTCTGGTTCTTGCGGTCACTCTCCTTGCAGACACCGGGTGAGCCCCACATGATTGCATACAGGCTCTGGTTCTTGCAGTCGCTCTCCATGCAGACACCGGGTGAGTCCTACATGATTGTATACAGGCTCTGGTTCTTACTGTGGCTCTCCATGCAGACACCGGGTGAGCCCCACATGTTTGTATACAGGCTATGGTTCTTGCGGTCACTCTTCATGCAGACACCGGGTGAGCCCCACATGATTGTATACAGGCTCTGGTTCTTGCGGTCACTCTTCATGCAGACACCGGGTGAGCCCCACATGATTGTATACAGGCTCTGGTTCTTACGCTCACTCTTCATGCAGACACCGGGTGTGCCCCACATAATTGTATACAGGCTCAGGTTCTTGCAGTCACTCTTCATGCAGACACCGGGTGTGCCCCACATGATTGTATACAGACTCTGGTTTTTGCATTCACTCTCCATGCAGACACCGGGTGTGCCCCACTTGATTGCATGAAGTCACTCTTTATGCAGACACCCGTTGTGCCCCACATGATTGTATACAGGCTCTGGTTCTTGCGGTCACTCTCCATGCAGACACCAGGTGTGCCCCACATGATTGTATACAGGCTCTGGTTCTTGCGGTCACTCTTCATGCAGACACAGGGTGTGCCCCACATGATTGTATACAGACTGTGGTTCTTGCGGTCACTCTTCATGCAGACACAGGGTGTGCCCCACATGATTGTATACAGGCTCTGGTTCTTGCAGTCACTCTCCTTGCAGACACCGGGTGAGCCCCACATGATTGTATACAGGCTCTGGTTCTTGCGGTCACTCTCCTTGCAGACACCGGTTGAGCCCCACATGATTGCATACAGGCTCTGGTTCTTGCAGTCGCTCTCCATGCAGACACCGGGTGAGTCCTACATGATTGTATACAGGCTCTGGTTCTTGCTGTCGCTCTCCATGCAGACACCGGGTGAGCCCCACATGTTTGTATACAGGCTATGGTTCTTGCGGTCACTCTTCATGCAGACACCGGGTGTGCCCCACATAATTGTATACAGGCTCTGGTTCTTGCAGTCACTCTCCTTGCAGACACCGGGTGAGCCCCACATGATTGTATACAGGCTCTGGTTCTTACGCTCACTCTCCATGCAGACACCGGGTGTGCCCCACATGATTGCATGAAGTCACTCTTCATGCAGGAACCCGGTGTGTCCCACATGATTGTATACAGGCTCTGGTTCTTGCAGTCACTCTCCATGCAGACACCGGGTGAGCCCCACATGATTGTATACAGCCTCTGGTTCTTGCGGTCACTCTCAATGCAGACACCGGGTGAGCCCCACATAATGGTATACAGGCTCTGGTTTTTGCAGTCACTCTTCATGCAGACACCGGGTGTGCCCCACATGATTGTATACAGGCTCTGGTTCTTGCGGTCACTCTCCATGCAGACACCGGGTGTGCCCCACATGATTGTATACAAGCTCTGGTTTTTGCAGTCACTCTTCATGCAGACACCGGGTGTGCCCCACATGATTGTATACAGGCTCTGGTACTTGCAGTCACTCTCCATGCAGACACCGGGTGAGCCCCACATGATTGTATACAGGCTCTGGTTTTTGCAGTCACTCTTCATGCAGACACCGGGTGTGCCCCACATGATTGTATACAGGCTCTGGTTCTTGCAGTCACTCTCCATGCAGACACCGGGTGTGCCCCACATGATTGTATACAAGCTCTGGGTTTTGCAGTCACTCTTCATGCAGACACCGGGTGTGCCCCACATGATTGTATACAAGCTCTGGGTTTTGCAGTCACTCTTCATGCAGACACCGGGTGTGCCCCACATGATTGTATACAGGCTCTGGTTCTTGCGGTCACTCTCCATACAGACACCGGGTGAGCCCCACATGATTGTATACACGCTCTGGTTCTTGCGGTCACTCTTCATGCAGACACCGGGTGTGCCCCACATGATTGTATACAGCCTCTGGTTCTTGCAGTCACTCTTCATGCAGACACCGGGTGTGCCCCACATGATTGTATACAGCCTCTGGTTCTTCGGTCACTCTCCATGCAGACACCGGGTGAGCCCCACATGATTGTATACAGCCTCTGGTTCTTGCGGTCACTCTCCTTGCAGACACCGTGGTCCCACATGATTGTATACAGGCTCTGGTTCTTGCATTCACTCTCCTTGCAGACACCGGGTGAGCCCCACATGATTGTATACAGCCTCTGGTTCTTGCGGTCACTGTCCATGCAGACACCGGGTGTGCCCCACATGATTGTATACAGGCGCTGGTTCTTGCGGGCACTCTCCATGCAGACACCGGGTGAGCCCCACATGATTGTATACAGGCTCTGGTTCTTGCGGTCACTCTTCATGCACACACAGGGTGTGCCCCACATGATTGTATACAGGCTCTGGTTCTTGCGGTCACTCTCCATGCAGGCACCGGGTGTGCCCCACATGATTGTATACAGGCTCTGGTTCTTGCGGGCACTCTCCATGCAGACACCCCGCTGTCAAGGCAGTCCCTGCTGGATCCATGCTGGTCACCTCAGGTCTGTTGTGTTGGGGTGGGGAGGGCCGGGGGTGGGAGCATGCTACAGTAAGAACATGTTACCGGCTGTTACTAGTGACCGCTATGCGCCTGCCCGAGGCCACGCAGGGGCCATAGAGAGGGCGGGCCACTAGTCTCGGAGGGCTGTCCCGCCCCCAGCAGGATGTTCAGCTTCTCCTCCTCACTGGTTGGAGGAGGCGGCTGGCGGTGATTCTCATCCGGGGCGGCGGGGAGGGGCCTCCAGGGGTACTTAAGTTCCAGCACCCCGTTGGAGGGCCTCTTTGCCGCTCCGGACGCCGTCGCGAGTCTTCGGGACACTCTTTTGAGGTGAGCAAGGCCTTGGCCTATTCTCCCCCCCCTTTTCCTCCGCCTGCTCCCTCCTCCGGAGTCGTGAGCCTGGCGAGGCGGCCCATTAGCATGGGCTGCTGTGGGGGGGGACGTCCGGTTCCCCGATGTGGTTTCTGTTTCCTCGCCCTCTTTTCGGCGGGTGGGGTTTAGCGGGCCGGCCTGTAATCCGTCGGCCCCGCCGCGTTTTTCGCGGCCGTGCTGGTAGAGTGTACCCATGCCGTGCGACCCGGAGCTTTGTCCGATCTCCGTCCTATCTCTGTCCGACATGTAATACTGATCTATCTCTCGGCTTTCCACATGGCGGCGCAGTGGCGACGCTTGCTTCCTTAAAACTTCGTTGCGGTGGGGGGGGGGGCAACCTCGTGGTGGCGGGGCCCAGGTGCACGTTCTTAAACTATGGGTCGTTTTCCCTTAGCCCTGGCAGCCAAATATTCTCATACCTTCGCCACCCTAACCCCCCCCCCCTTCATCCCCCGGTTTCCGGCTCTCCCAGCGGCCATTTTGGGCGGGTGAGTTTCGGGCGGCCATGTCAGCAAATCTGTGGTCGGGCAGGCTTGGGCGCTCGCCCCTCACTTCTAACACGTGAAAGTTTATTATTGGTGCGTGTATAATTTTCTGTTTTAGTTTGCTGTTGCCTATTCATGTTTTGCCGTTTTGCCTGTCTATTTGCGAGTTCCGGTCCATGTGGGTGCGGGACCCGACGAGCGCTTCAGGTTATGTGTACCAATGTTGCGGTTGCGCATAATCTGCTGCTGCATAACGATGTATTCTGGCAATTATGGTGTATGACCGGGATGTTATGTATTCTGGCAATTATTGTGTATGCCCGGGATGTTATGTTGTCGCTAACCGTTTATTGTTGCTAATCTAACCCGCTTGCTCCCAGCCCCCCCCCGACCGCCGCGGGCATTCTGGAATGTATGGCGATCCATCTCTGGCTTATCCGCACACAGGGTAAGAGTTGGGAGGCCAACCAGCGAGCACGATGCAGGGGGATCTGGCTTGTGCACACAAGGGTACCGTGCTTGGGGCGAGGTGGCCGCTAACTAGTGGAGAGAATGCCCCACCCTGGCTAACGCATGGGTTTCCCACGTCCGGCTGCCGCCTGCTCCCGCGCAGTGTCAGCGGCGTATGCAATTGTTTACGTTTATTATGAAAGTTTCGTTTTCCTTTAAGAACCGCTTCGGTGCGCCTTTGGTCGCCTGGGTTAGGCACTGACTTTACACATGCCATTGGTAGCGTGGTAAGTTGCCAGCCCTGCCCCACTCATTGACTGTGCGTGGGTCCAAGCTCAGGCGGGACCTCACTTTGTTCTTCAGTGTGAGGAGTGGTTTCCTCCCAGGTTGTGCACAGCGCTGTCCTAACGATCCTTTTCTTTTAGGGGTGTAAGGCCATTAATGCATATGGCGCGGGCGTTTTGTAACATTGTCGTACTTTGTTTTGCAGATTCAGTCTCGCATTCGCTTACCGCATCTAGAGCTAGCGCAAGTGCACTCAGTCGTTGGAGCAGATTCCGGGGGCACCCTCTTAGTTACGGACCTCGTTAGCTTTCTCTGGAATAGCAGTAGAGGTATGTACGCATAAGAGTGGGCCTGTACTAAGGATGTACTAAGATATTTGCAATATCCGTTCTCGTTCTCTACAGGTACCGAGCGCCCATTCCTACCCCCCCCGCACTCTCCTTATATCCCTCGGTTGGAGAGTACCTCGTGGGCCTGGGGGGCGGCCAGTCATTGGGTGGGGCGTGCGTGCTTGCTTGACAAAGATGTTGGAAATGGTGGCTCATGGTTATCTCTTTTTCAGGATACACTCGAAGGCACCATGGAGAGTCAGGGGTCCCCATCCCTTTTTACGCAGACGTCCCAGGTTGATGACTCGGGTCTAGGACCTTCCCAGGACCCACAGATGAAAGTTTTGTTGGATATGATAAAAGCTAATGGGGTGGCGTGGGCCAGTGAACTGTTGATGGCCAACCCCCCTAAAGCCCCCGGGCCGGCCCCCGCCCCACAGATAACAGAAATAGAAGTGGCAGAGGACCCGGCCACAGGGAGGCCTAAGCGCACTAGGAAGCCGACAGTGAAGGACTTCCCTGCAGAACCCCCCACTAAGATCAGGGCGGCGGACCCGGTCAGGAATGTCATTGTGCACGCCCCGGCATCCCCCCCGGCGGTGATCCGGGTGTGCCCTCCGTCGCCCCCTCGCCCGGAATTTGCTACCCGGGAAGATCTGGGTAAGATTACAGACTCGCTGGCTTTGTTCATGTCGGAAATCAGAGCCGGTCTGCGCGCTCCCCCTGTGCAGTCCCCTGATTTAATGCACTCACAGACTGTTGTACCGTCAGTTGCGACGCCACTTCATGCCGCTGGGGAGGGGGACGTGGCTCGAGTATGGGGTGGGCTTTCTCAAGGGGGGGACATTGCCAGTCCCTTGTCAGGTGTGGTTTCCCTGCCTGTCAGCACGCCTCAAACGATTGTTTCCCCAGCGCCTCCTACCCAAGTGTTGCCGTTGGCCCCAAGTGTGTCCCAGGATACACTCACACCCGCTGCGCCCCCGCTCCTGACACAGGCTGTTTCCCCGGCCGCTCCTCCCACAGTGGCACCCAGTACTTCTGCGGCCTCCTCGACTTTGGGGGTGGCCCTACCTGCGCCCACAGTATTGATGACCATGGCGCCCCTCTTGTCAGGCAAATGTTCCCTAGCCTGGCTGGTCCCGCAGGCAGCGAAGGAGGGCATATGGCGTAGAGAGTTTATAGACATTTTTTCCCTGTTGATGTTGGGGGCGCATGGGTCGGATGTGACAAGAATGGGCTCCAAGGATGAGGTGAAGAAGGCGCGATTTCAGTCATGGCCAGAAAAGACAATAAAAAACTGGCGTCAGGCATTTGCCATTCTGGCAGCGGTAATCACAGAGCGCTTCCCTGATCAGGCGCAAGGTCTATTCCAGTATAATAGTATCATAACCAATGAAGCTGAAGCATCTTCCGGGATGGGGTGGTACTCATATGATTGTGAGTTCCGCAAAAAAATGTCTGTCTGTCCAGAACTAGAGTGGGACCAGATTGAGGTTAGACTGTGGATCGTACACATGGGTAAAGGTAAAGCTGAGAGTGGTGCCGATAGTGTTGTCCAAGTTAAGAAGTCTGAAAATGATAAGTTGTTCTCTCAGAAGAAAAATAATTTCAGGCAGCCCTTTCGAGGAGGGCGTGGGGGGGGCAGTTTCAACAGACAGTACGCCAAGAAGAATGTCTCTTCCACTTGCAGGTTGTACAATGCAGGTAATTGCACCTGGGGGAAAGCATGTAGATTCTCCCACGCTTGCAACAAATGCGGTGGTTCCCACCCGGAGTCCTCCTGCGAGAAGCGATCTTTCTCTGCCAGCGCTGCCAATAAGGATAAATAATGACCCCGATATCCCACCCCACCTCTCTGTCCTCCCTGCTGCGTCCCCCCCCTCAGCTTTGCCTTCCGCTTCTACCGCCCTAGCGGGGGGTTCATTCACTGCACTGTCCTGTGGGGACCCCCACCCCCTTAGCTCAAAAGGCCCGTCTCCAGTCATCATCCACAGCCTGTTGCCCCTTTTGCGAGCTTATCCCAATGAAAAGGATAGGGAGGTCCTGACTTCTGGTTTCCTGGAGGGTTTCAAAATCCCATATCAGGGTCCTCGGGTCAGCAGGGACGCAGAGAACCAGAAATCTGTCAGGGAGCTCCCTGAGGTGGTTGACAAGAAGATTAGAAAGGAGGTGGCCTTAGGGAGGGTGGCGGGCCCTTTTCCTCCCCCCCCCCTTTCCTGACTTTGTGGTGTCCCCTTTGGGCGTAGTCCCCAAGAAAGAACCTGGGGCTTTCAGGCTGATTCATAACTTGTCTTTTCCAGAGGGGAACTCCGTCAACTCCTGGCTTCCAGAAGCGGCCTGTTCTGTCTCATACTGTTCCCTAGATATGGCCATCTACTTAGTGAGGAGAGCTGGGGAGGGGGCCTGGCCAGCAAAGGCGGACATTGAGGCAGCCTTCCGCTTGTTACCAGTACACCCAGACAGCCAGCATTTGCTGGGTTTCAAGTGGAGAGGGGGTTCTACTTTGATAAGTGCATGCCAATGGGTTGCGCTGTCTCTTGTGCCTTCTTTGAGGCTTTCAGCACCTTCCTCCAGTGGGCCCTCACAGAAGAATACAAAGTGTCAGCAGTGTCACATTACCTGGACGACTTCCTCTTTATTGGAAGGGAGGGCACGCAGGAGTGTCAGGAGGGCCTGGACTGTTTTATTGACCTAGCTAGTCGCTTAGGTGTGCTGCTGGCGCCAGGTAAGACGGAGGGCCCTGCTCAAGTGCTGACCTTCCTGGGGATTGAGCTCGACACGGTTCGGGGAGTGTCTCGTCTCCCGGCAGAAAAGGTTGTGGGTCTGAAGAACGATATCCATGCGTTACTAGGTAGGGATAAGGCACCTCTGGGGGTCATTCAGAGTCTTCTGGGCAAGCTGAACTTCGCTGCTAGGGTCATTCCGGTGGGGAGAGTTTTTGCGAGGCGCCTCGCCAAGGCTACTGCCAAGGTCCACAAACAGTATCACTTTGTTAGATTGACCTCTGGACTCAAGAAAGATTTGCTAATGTGGGATGACTTTCTCTCTGATTTTAATGGTACAGTGATATGGAGGTCCCCGTGGGTGGAGAGCCCAGAGTTGAACATGTACACGGACGCTTCTGGTCGTGAGGGATTTGGTGCCATTTTGGGAGAGCTATGGTGCGCGCAGGGATGGCCCAATGCTTGGCGCAGGCGTGGTATTACTGCTAACATTACTGTCCTGGAACTCTTTCCCATTGTGATTTCTCTACACCTTTGGCCGGATACCCTGTCCAACAGGAAGGTTTTGTTCTGGTCGGACAATATGGCAGTCGTGCAGGCAATCAATGGTCTATCTGCCAGCTGTCCGCTAGTGCTGTCTCTACTCAGGGAATTGGCTAGCAGGTGCTTGCGCTGCAATGTTGAGTTTAGAGCTAGGCACATTGCGGGGGTCACTAATGTCGCAGCTGACGCTCTTTCTCGTTTACAGCTGGACCGTTTTCGGGCGGCTTGCCCCCAGGCGAGAGAGGAGATGACCCCCTTTGCACCAAGGCTTTGGCACATCTTGGAGTGGAGCAGCAATTGAGAGAATTAGGAGAGAAATCTTTAGCGCTGGGTACAAGGAAACGCTATGCGAGTCAACGTGCTACCTTCCTTAAAGTAATCTCTGACTTAGGCTTGCAGGCTTTGGCGCTGGAGGAGAGAGTTCAGGCATTCGTGGTGTGGGCGAAAAAGCAGAAGAAGTCCCACTCATGGGTTTGCGGCCATTTAGCGGCCATTAGTCATGAGGCTAGGTTGTGTGGAGGGAGAGATCCAGCCAAATCCTTTGTGATTAGGGCCGCTTTGAAAGGTTGGGCTCGGGAGGATCCAAGGGTCCCTGACGCCAGGTCCCCCATTGATTTCCCATCGCTCCAGGCTATGTTAGAAGTGTTGCGCGCAGTTGTGCACTCGCAGTATGAAGCGGCTTTGTTTTCTGCAGCCTTCATTCTAGCATTCTTTGGGGCCCTCCGGAGTTGCGAGTTGGTTGCCCGCTCTAAGACAGATGTCTCTGGGGATGCGTTGGGAGTGGGGGATATCGCTTTTGGGGATGTGTTGTCCATCACGCTCAGGCGGTCCAAGACTGATCAGGCTGGTAGGGGGTCTGTTATCAGGCTCTCCCCCCTTGGGGATCCCCGTTTCTGCCCGGTGTCGGTCCTACGGGCCTTCTTGGCTATGCGGCCTGCTGGGCCGGGTTACCTTTTTGTCCATGCTGACCTCAGCCCCTTGACTAAATACCAGATGGACAAAATCATGCTGGCCTGCCTGGACAGGGCTGGTCTGTTAGTACAGGGGAAGAAGTTTTCTAGCCATTCCTTCCGCATAGGGGCGGCCACATCGGCCTTCCGCGCTGGTATGCAGCCAGTTCAAGTTCAGTCAGTAGGGCGCTGGGAATCGTCTTGTTATAAACGTTACATTAGGCCTTGATTACGCTCTATATGGAGGTAAAATTTTGTGCTTTGTTTGCTGTGTTTTGTTGTGGTGTTATTTGTTTTACTTGTGATTTACTCAATAAAGACCCTTGAACATATTGCGTCTTTCTTTGACAGGTTCACGAGTATGGGTCATGGGGAATTCCATGGTCGACAGATTGGCCCGATGGGCAGCGGTCAGGCAGTGGACCAGCACCTTCACAAGTATTGACTGTGTGTGGTGGGGTTTCCCGGGCATGCGCTGGCATAGCTTACTCTTCCGACTCCGGGAGGCCCTTGCCTTGGGTGGACCATCTCCCCTCCACTTGATAATCCACCTGGGTGGCAATGACATTACGTACTTGGGGAAATCCACTCTTCTACTTAAAATGAAGACTGACTTGGGCATCATCAGTGGCCTTTTGCGGGAATGCGAGGTCTGGTGGTCCGAAATAGTGCCCAGGAGATCCTGGCGGGGTGCTAAGTCCTGCGAGGCAATCGAGAGGTCTAGGAGGCGGATCAATGCGGCTATAAAAAAGTTCACCCAGCGCAGAGGCCTAGGCTTTATCAAACATGACATGATTCAGGACAAGGTGAAGGGTTATTTTGAGGAGGATGGTGTTCACCTCACGCCCGTAGGCTTAGACCTCTTCCTGCTGGACTTGAAAGAAGCACTCATGAGCAAAGGTTGCAGGTAGTAAAGGTAGCAGTGGTGGGGGGGCCTGTGCGGCAGCGGGTACCACCGCACAGGCTGTGGCGGAGTTACTGGGCGATCCGGAAGAAGAGAGGTGCAAACGATGTACTTCAGCGGGCACATAGGGGTGCCAGAGCCTAACCTGTAACCTCATGGGAGGTGCAGGAATTCGTGTCGGCGCCCCAGTAGTCCTTCGGGCGGTTGTGGGCCTGTGCAACCGGGGTTTGCCTAGTCACGCCCCGCAAGGGGCGTGTCAGTATTTATATTTTAATTGTACAGCTGTTGGGTGGTTCGCCACTGTGCTGTTTGGCTCAACAGGCGGGCAGGTGGCGAGAATGCAGCCAGCCCGGGATCGCCCGTAATGTACCCACCATCATTACATATGTTGTATGTAATAAACCTGCAGCAATTTTTTCCCAAACTAATACGATGTCTGTGTATTATTTTGCGTGTTTGGGACATGTGGGGGCGGGGGACTTCCTGTGGCCCTGATGTGACTAACCCCGCCCTGGTGTAGTAACTTCTGTCCTTGAAGAGCCGCCTAACAACTGCGGAGCAATTGTCCCCTCAAGATCTTAAAGGACACAACTGGGGGCACGGGAGGCAGGGTCTGGAGGGCGAGGGGTGCACGGGAGACCTCTGCACCCTTCTTTGATCTGCTAACTATTTAAGAGCTATAGTGTAACGGCCTGGTTCAAATCCTGGCTTCCCCATGAACCCCTCTCCCCCGCCCTCGCACTGATCATGTAATCCTCTCTAATGGATCCTGTCCGATCTGCTGATGTCCACTAATTGAACGTTCGGAGTACTTTTAAAAAGAGAAGCGGCTGTTGAAGAAAAGTGCATCTGTATTTTTGTTACTTGCAAGGAGATGCTGGAGAGCCCGGCGCTCTCGCTGTTTACAGCGGTGGCAGGTGTTCCGGTACCGTGCACCAGATGGCGCTGCGCCCATGCACTAGAGTTGAAGAGCTCAGGACTCAGTGACAGGTGAGTAAACATGTCTCTGAAACTCTTGTTCAAGATGCTCGTTCCAGGTAGCGCCATTGTGGGGCCCCAGCCCCTCCCTCCTCGAGAGGGGTCCCCTCTGCAGAGCCCCCGTCTCCCTGCCTGGCCCCCTGGGTACAGCATGCCCCTAACCCTGCCGTCTGTCTGTCTGTCTGTCCCTGCAGGTCTCTCGTCACCTCCTGCGGCCCCTGATGGCCATGAGCCTGGCTCTGGAGCGCCATTCCCGGGAGCTGGCCGCCCTCCTGCTGCGGAAGGATGCGGAGATCCAGGACTACCGGGAGGGCGGCGCCACGCTGAGCCGAGGTAGGTGTCACTGCACCTCACACCCTGAATAATGAGTCTACAGTCAGCAGTGGCGTCACACAGCGCACGAGGCCTAAAAAAACAGAAGTGGAGGTACTAACCGAATTACCAGTATGCAAGTGACTTGCTGGTGCGTGACATCACCGGAAATGACCTCGCAAGAAGTAACGTCATAAGAAGTAACCTCACAGGAAATGACCTTGCAGGAAGTGACCTCAGATATTAAGACCTCACACATACGTTTAACAGCTCAATCAAGAGTACTTGTAAGCACATTATTAGATTTAACAAATTAGATTTTGCATCAAGCTTGTACCCAAAAAGTGGTGCATCCTCGACGCAAAATCTGTGCCTCAATTGCTACATTTAAACAAAAAAGCTTAGCTACAAACAAATTGGCAACAAGAGGAAACATGGCAGTAGATCTCTTCTGCTTATTTCGTTGTAAAGTCTCAGTTTTCAGATATCTTAAGGCACAGCTTTCCAAACTTTTCATGTTGGTGACGCACCTTTTTGTGAAATTTGTTTCAGGGACACAGTAACGTGAGCTAGTGCAGCGAGCTAGCCCGAATCACCCACAACCCCACACACACTACCCCACACACACTACCCCACACACACAACCCCACACACACACAACCCCACACACACACAACCCCCCACACACACCCCTCCACACACACCCCCCTCCACACACACACACAACCCCACACACACACCCCTCCACACACACCCCCCTCCACACACACCCCCCTCCACACACACCCCCCTCCACACACACACACAACCCCACACACACACACCCCTACACACACCCCTACACACACCCCTCCACACACACACACCTCTCCACACACACACCTCTCCACACACAACCCACACACACAACCCATCCCACACACACACAACCAACCCCACACACAACCCACCCCACACACAACCAACCCCACACACAACCCACCCCACACACAACCCACCCCACACACAACCCACCCCACACACAACCCACCACACACACACACACACAACTCCCCACCCCACACACACACAACTCCCCACCCCACACACACACAACTCCCCACCCCACACACACACACAACTCCCCACACACCCACACACACACACCCACACCCCCACACGCACACACCCCCACACACACACCCCCACACACACCCACACACACACACACACCCACCCCCCCCACACGCACACCCCCCACGCACCCCCCCCCCACACACACACACCCCACACACACACCCCCACCCCCACCCCCACACACACCCCCACACACACCCCCACACACACCCCCACACACACCCCCACACACACCCCCACACACACCCCCACACACACCCCCACACACACCCCCACACACCCCCCCCACACACACCCCCCACACACACCCCCCACACACACCACCCCACACACACCACCCCACACACACACACACACCTCCACCCCCACCCCCCCACACACACCCCCACACAACCCACATCCCTACACACACACATCCCTACACACACACACATCCCCACACACACACATCCCCACACACACATCCCCACACACACACATCCCCACACACACACATCCCCACACACATCCCCACACATACATCCCCCCACACACAGACAGCTACACACACCCCCACACACACCCACATACCCCCACACACACCACCCCACACACCACCCCACACACAACCCCACACAGAACCCCACACACACCCACACACACCCCTCCACACACACAACCCACCCCACACACACACAACCCACCCCACACACAACCCCCCACACACAACCCCCCCCACACACAACCCCCCCCACACACACAACCCCCTACACACACACAACCCCCCACACACACACAACCCCCCACACACACACAACCCCCCACACACACAACCCCCACTCACACAACCCCCCCACACACAACCCCCCACACACAACCCCCCACACACACATCCCCACATACACATCCCCACATACACATCCCCACACACACATCCCCCCACACACATCCCCCCACACACATCCCCCCACACACACACAGCTACACCCCCCCCACACCCCCCTACACACCCCCCCACACACCCCCACACACACCCCCACACACCCCCACACACACCACCCCACACACACACCCACACACACACCACCCCACACACACACCCACACCCATCCACCCCCAGATAATGTATGTATGTTTGTATGGATCTGAAGAAAACCCACATGGTTGGTAACAGATCATGAACAGTAGATTTGCACATTTGTGATATTACATTTTATATATTTACAATCATGTTACATTCCACACATATTTACAATTTTATGCACAGTGAGTTCAACTAATTTTCCCAGAATCTCACATTTTAAAGTCAAATGCCCTGGTCGAACACTTCCAGAATGCTGATCATTGCCCTGATGAACTTTGCTGGCTGATCCTGGAAAAGGCCTCTCTGGGCCCAAGGTGTGGAAATATGGGGCGCATACTAGAGGTGAGGGAATGCAAATGCATGTCACTTCTTGACACCATTAATAATGGCCTTAATGAATCTGAAGTCAGCCATGCCCAACTAGCGTGTCTCTCGCATGAATGAGTAGCCACACACACGTGCATTGGTATTTTGGCAAATATTCACATAATACAGTGCATTAACATCATCGTGGTTTACCTACCTTTACTCTGATATGTAGACAAGATACAATGTTTTCCTCCCTGACTGTATTCATGTATTTTGAAATGCTAATAGTGTGTAATATAGCAAGTATTTCTGCACTTGTATTCGTTATGATTTTGCCTCCCTCCGTGGAGTGGATACAACTCAATGATGTAATTTATTTTGTAGCATTCTGGATGTAATCATGTTTGTTACAGAATGCACATTGATAACACATGCTATGCAAACAAGAAGGATTAGTTACTTACCTGTAATCCTAGTTCTCTTCCAGGGGTATCCTCATCAAAGTCATAAGCATTAGAATATTCCCGCCCATGTGCGGGACCCCGGAAACACTATATTATATGTGCCCCACATATATATACTCATATATATATAAATACATATATATATATATAACATGCAATAGCAGCCAATAAAAACAGAGCTGAAATATGCTGTGTAGAATTTCCACCATACATGTAATAATAATAAGCATTAGAAACATGAGAAACAACAAAAAAGTTTGTTTAGAAATTGTTTTAATGCTCAGAAAGCAGTAGAAATTCTTATAACTCACTGGAAGCATAGAAAGCTCCCAGGCTGCATTGCAAACACACAGTCTAAAAAGACTGAAAAGCTAACCTGTAGCTGCATAGCAATAAACTGACACCGTGCCTTTAAGGCACTCATGACCCCCAGTATCCCATCATGCCTCAGGGGTGACAGTTAGGTCAGTTGTTCTTTTCGGAGACTGAAAATAAACCCAATAACAAATAGGTTAACCATATCTCCTTATTAAAGAATGTCCTTTGCCCGGGGAGGCGGGAGGGTTGCTTATGACTTTGATGAGGATACCCCTGGAAGAGAACTAGGATTACAGGTAAGTAACTAATCCTTCTCTTCCAGGGGATCCTCATCAATAGTCATAAGCATTAGAATAGAATAGCGAGCCTCACCTCATCTCCCTGCGGGCAAAGGAGTAACAATACAGTAATAAACCATATTAAGCCTAGTAAACACTAAGCTCGTATAGGCCGTAGGCTACCCAAATAGATTCCTTAAAGAGGCTTGTCCTACTTGAGTATCGGCCCTGGAATCAGACTCGAGACAGTAATGTCTCGTAAAGGTATGAACTGATTTCCAAGTCGCAGCCTTGCATATCTCCGACATTGGAATGTCGTGCAAGAAGGCTACTGTAGCGGCCTTCCCTCTAGTGGAATGCGCTTTTGGTGACTGCAACAAAGGCTTGCCTGCAAGCTGATAAGCCAATTTAATGCAAGAGACAATCCATCTCGCGATGGACCTCTTGGCCGCTGGAAAACCTGTTTGCATTGAACCATAGTTCACAAACAGTTGATCCGTTTTCCTAATCCCTTTGGTCATTTCCAAATAGAACTTGAGCACTCTTTTAAGATCTAAGGAGTGAAGTGACCGCTCGGCTGGGGTCGTAGGATTTGGAAAAAATGACGGGAGGGAAATGGACTGATTTATATGAAAATCAGAGATGACTTTAGGTAGGAAAGCAGGATGAGCCCTTAGGACTACCCTATTGTGATGAAAGATAGTGTATGGTTCTTTCGCACAGAGAGCTTGAATCTCGCTGACTCTGCGAGCAGAGGTAATCGCCACCAAAAAGGCCGCCTTCCAAGAGAGATGCTGCAAAGAGGCCTTGTGGATGGGCTCAAAAGGTGGTGACATTAACCTGGATAGCACCAGGTTTAATTCCCATGGAGGAGAAGGATTTCGCACAGGGGATAGACTTTCTTCAACCCCTGGAGGAAGTCCTTAACCACTGGAACCTGAAAGAAAGAAACCTGATCTGGTGATTTTCTGTATGCTACTATGGCTGACAAATGTACCCTAATAGAAGCGTATTTCAAACCAGCAGTAGCTAGGGAAAGGAGGTATGGCAAGATGACGTCCTCCTGTCCTTTAGTCGGGTCAAGGTGATGATCTCTACACCATATGAAAAACCGCTTCCACTTGAACGCATAGGACGCTCTCGTGGAAGGTCTCTTGGCCTCCTTTAAAATGTTCATGCACTCAGGAGGCAAGTTCAAATGCCCATATTGCAGGACCTCAGGAGCCATGCTGTTAGGTTCAATGATGGGAGGTTGGGATGCATTATCCTCCCGTTCATCTTGCTCAACAGGTCCGGCCTGCAAGGGAGTCGTCTGTGTGGACACACAGAGAGATGTAGAAGGTCCGGGTACCACCACTGCTGTGGCCAATCCGGAGCTATCAGGATCATGTCCATGTTCGACCTGCAGAGCTTGGAAACCACTCTTGGAATCAGAGCCAGGGGAGAAAACGCGTAAGCGAATGTCCCTGACCAATCCATCAATAGAGCATTCCCCTGAGTCCCTGGCCGGTGGAACCTGGACGCGAAGGCGTGGCATTTGGCGTTTTCGTCGTCTGCAAACAAATCTATGGTTGGACGACCCCAGCAACGAAAAAGCTCTTCCACCACTTCGTCGTTTAGCACCCAGTCTGGCTGATCTTCGAAGTGCCTGCTGAGTGCGTCTGCTTTTACGTTCAACTCGCCTGGAAGGTGCACCGCCACTATCGTGAGGCCTCGAGAGAGGAGCCAATGCCAGATTGCCTGAGCCTCTCGAGACAGAGGGCGAGATCTTGTGCCTCCTTGTTTGTTCAGATAGAACATGGTGGTCGTGTTGTCCGTCTGAACTAGGACTGAGTTGGACTCTATCGCTGGTAAAAAAGCTTTGAGAGCCAGAAATACCGCTCTGAGTTCCAGCATATTGATGTGGTATGTCTGCTCCTGCGCAGACCACAGGCCTTGAATCTGAAGAGGACCCATATGTGCTCCCCAACCTTGCAGAGAGGCATCCGTCACTATGGACTGGTTTGGAAGACGCTGGTGAAACCGAACCCCCACCAGCAGATTCTTTCTCCGTGTCCACCATTTGATGGCGTCTTTCGTCGCTTGGGAGAGCTTGATGCGATCCTCCCAAAGACCTGTCGCCTGGTCCCATTGATCCTCCAGGGCCTGCTGTAGAGGCCGCATTCTCAGCCTGGCGTTTGGGATGAGAAAGATGCAGGATGCCATGGAACCCAGCAGGGATTCTAGCAGAATTCCACATTTCTGGTTCAGGGAAAAAAGTCTCTCCTCCGAAGGAAACGCTTTTCCCACTTTTGTGTCCAGAACGGAGCCTAGGTAGTGAATTGACTGTGTAGGCCGCTGGACTGACTTCTCCAGATTCACATGGAGACCGAGCCTGTGCAATTGGAGAAGACACAGATGTAGATCGTGTTTTACCCGCACTGGAGACGGACCTTTTAGGAGCCAGTCGTCCAAGTATGGGTATAGGAAGAGTCCCTTCTTGTGCAGAAAGCCGCCACCACTGCCATGCATTTGGTGAAGACTCGTGGTGCGGACTTGAGACCGAAGGGTAGCACTGCGTACTGATAGTGTTTGTTCCCTACGACAAACATCAAGTACTTCCGATGTTGCTGAGCAATTGGGATGTGAAAGTACGCATCTTGCAGGTCCACCGAACACATCCAATCTGCGACTTGAAGATGTGGGCATATTTGGTGAAGAGCCAGCATGCGGAACTTTTCTCTGATGATGATCTTGTTTAGAAGTCGTAGATCGAGTATTGGTCTGAACTTGTCCTCCTGATCTTTTTTGGGGACAAGAAAGTACCTGGAGTAAACTCCCTTTCCTCTTTGAGCGAGAGGAACCTCCTCTATCGCTCGCTTTTGTAGTAGGACTTTTACCTCTCTTCGGAGCAAGCTTAGTTGGTGAGGGGAAGCGCTCTTTGGAGGTATGTTCTTTGGAGGAGCAAGGAAACGTAGTTTGTATCCATTGCGCAGTATATTCAGCACCCACTGATCCTTGGTGATGCTGACCCACTCTGCCAGGTGTTGTGAAGCACTTCCTCCCACTGGAGTGGGCAACAGCGCCAGAGGAAGCCACTGATCAGGCTTTTCCTCCTCTTGTAGTGGTAGAGGATTGTTGATGACCTCCTCTACCTCTGCCAGTTTTACCTCGAAACTGGGGTTTTCCTTGGGCTTTACTTTGGGACCATTGAGGGGTTTGAACCCTCTGTTGAGCCCCTCTCCCCCTGTTGGGCTTGAAACGACGCTTGAACTCTTTCTTCTTTTCCAAGCACACCGCTTTCACTGTGTCCAGTTCCGTCTTCATTCGGGTCATTTCTTCGTCAGCATGCTCACCGAAAAGAGCGGAACCCGAAAAGGGGAGATTAAGGATGCGATGTTGAGCATCCGGCTTCAGGCCTGTCAAGTGCAACCATGCCGATCTACTGGCACAAACCCCATGCGAATAGGAATGCGCCGACAGGACAGCACCATCCGCAGCCGTGCTTATCTGATTCGCCACCGGACATCCTTCAGTCACGGTCTCTTCAAAGTCCTGCTGGTCTTCTTTTGGCAGCTTGGCTTTGAACCTTTCCATAGAGTCCCATAAGGCTCTGTCGTACTGACCCAGAAGTGCAGCCGCACAAGAAACCTTAAGAGTCGACGCAGCTGAGGTGCAAACTTTGCGACCCCAGGAGTCTTGAGTCTTGCTGTGCTTGTCTGGGGGGACTGAAGAAGAACCTGCCACTGCGTGTGTCTTCCTCGCCGCCGCCACAATAACAGAGTCTGCTGGCGGGTCCGATCTTACAAAAACCGGGTCAGAAGAGGCCGGTTTGTATTTCTTTTGGATGCGGGCTGGCACCGCTCTGATAGCCGCCGGAGTTAGGAATACCTCCTTGACAAGATCTATAATCCCCGGGACTAATGGCAGTAGAGGACGGGTGATCACCTTTTTGTGTAAAGTCTCAAAAATGACTGTCGTTGTAACCTGAGGGACAGACATTTCAATGTTCAGCTTCTGAGCTCCTCTTTGCAAGACATCCAGATACGTGCCAATGTCATCCACTGGGGAGGATCGGGACGTAGGACTGTCCGTCAAAGTAGGGGAGTAGTCCCTCTTGGAAGACCTGGAAGAAGAGGTAGAGGAAGTAGACGGAGTTCGTCGACGTCTACGGTGGACACTGTGCCTCCTCTCTTTGGATCGTTTCGAACGCTCTTCTCGTCTAGGAGAGCGAGACCTGACCCGCTCCTCTGGTTCTTTTCTGGGAGATCGGGTCCTTCTGGGAGATCTGGTTGGTGTTCTCACAGGAGATTTGCGCCTGGGAGGGCTATGCTTGTCCATCTCCTCCACCAGATCCTGAAGGGGAGACCTGTGCTGCGAGCTGGCGTAGTCCTGCATACGTTTTGCAGCCCCAGAATCTCTCCAATGTTCCAAAGACCTGTACCATCTAGGTGACAGTCTGACTTTATCCGCCCAAGGGTCCGTCCGACGCTCAGGTGACTTGCGTACCGGACTTCTGGACTTCGACGATGCAGTTGAGGAGCCAGAGGACCTTGAGGTGGAATGACGGGAAGCTGACTCCGTTACCATCACCACATCTGAACATCTCAACGCCGAGCGATCTTCCCTCGTGGTCGAGTGCTTTCGGGGAGTCGGCGGATCAAACAATCTTGTTTGTGAATGTCGATGCGAGGATGTATGGTCTCTCGACGTCGAGCGGCGATGAGCAGCCGCCGACGGAGTTCCATGTCTCGACGTCGAACGGCGAGTACCGGCTGTCGACGGAGCCCTCTCTCTCGACGTCGAACGACGATGCCCAGTCGTCGACGGAAGTCTCGACGTCGAACGACGATGTCCTGTCGTCGACGAAGCACCCTGCCTCGACGTCGAGTGACGATGTCCAATCGTCGACAGAGGCCTTTCTCTCGACGTCGAACGGTGATGATCAGCCGTCGACGGAGTTTTCTGCCTCGATGTCGAATGTCTGTGCGACGACGGTGGAGGGGTATTGGACACCCTCGACGTCGAGAGCTGACGAGACACCGACGGAGACTGCCTCCTCGACGCCGATCGACTCTTCCCTGTCGACGGCGGAGGGGTCTTGGTCCTCGACGCTGAACGTCGCTTCTTCGACGACGGCGGAGGAGTCACACTTCTCGACGCCGGTCGACGTCTGGATGACGACGGCGGAGGGGTGACCTCCCTCGACGCCGGTCGTCGCCTGGTTGACGACGGCGGAGGGGTCTTGGAACTCGACGCCGACCGCCGCCCAGTTGACGGCGGCGGAGTTCCCTTCCTCGACGTCAGACGTCGCCCGGTTGACGCCGGCGGAGGGGATTTCGACGATGGAACTGGATCCTTTGACGTCGTCGACGTACCTGATCTTCTCTTCGACGGCGAGCCCGCCGTCGACGGTAGTTTAGACGATGAATGATCCACCGGTGGTTCTTTTCTCAGCGCCGAGCCCGACGCTGAGGGTGAGGGGTGTGAAGACTTCTTTTTGGAAGATGAATGAGTCTTCTTGGAGCCCTTCCTCACCGGAGATCTTCCTCTTGATGACCTATGAGCTAGGCCATAAATGCAAATCCTCTCCCTGTCTTTTAAAGTTCTTCCTGACAGGTGTTCACAATGAGGACAGGTGCCTGGATCATGTTCCTCAGGCAGACACAGGATACAGACGTCGTGGTTGTCTGACTTGGCCTTCTTGTTGCCACAAGAAGGGCATTTGTCAAAGAGTGAAGGCATTTTCAGGAGAAAATGCTCACCAAAATGACTGAAGAAGACAGTATCTTACTTGACTAGATGTTAAATGTCGAGTAAGAACAAAAAATTGTCAAAAGTGAAGAGTTTTTCTGTCAAAAAACAGGAAAATTAGTGGAGCTGTGTAACCAGGGTCCTTCTCTGAAGGAGCCGGAAAGAACAACTGACCTAACTGTCACCCCTGAGGCATGATGGGATACTGGGGGTCATGAGTGCCTTAAAGGCACGGTGTCAGTTTATTGCTATGCAGCTACAGGTTAGCTTTTCAGTCTTTTTAGACTGTGTGTTTGCAATGCAGCCTGGGAGCTTTCTATGCTTCCAGTGAGTTATAAGAATTTCTACTGCTTTCTGAGCATTAAAACAATTTCTAAACAAACTTTTTTGTTTCTCATGTTTCTAATGCTTATTATTATTACATGAATGGTGGAAATTCTACACAGCATATTTCAGCTCTGTTTTTATTGGCTGCTATTGCATGTTATATATATATATATGTATTTATATATATATGAGTATATATATGTGGGGCACATTTAATATAGTGTTTCCGGGGTCCCGCACATGGGCGGGAATATTCTAATGCTTATGACTATTGATGAGGATCCCCTGGAAGAGAAACAACAGTTTCCTCCTTGACTATATCCCGACTGTATCCGTGTATTTTGACCGGTAGAAATGCTATTAATGCGTAGTATGGCAATTATTTCTGCACCAGCATTCGCTGTGTTTATATAATGGAACAATTTTTATAATCATTCGGTATGTAAATACATTTTTAACACAATGCGCATTGTAAAACACGGCTTACACCCAAATAGCTCGATGTAATCTCCCCCAGCCCCCCTCCGTCGTGTGTGTCAGCCCCGGCTCAGACGGCTCCCGGGCAAACACACAGCCGCACCCGAGCACTTCACAGGTCTTTAAAAGACCACTTAACGTGCTAATAAGGCTTTGTTATTCATATTAGAGCCCTTACAGCACCACTCTGCCTGTTGCTGGACGGCCCGCGGGGGTGAACTAAACAGCATGCTGATCGCGCGACACACCTACCCATGGGGCGCGACACAGTAACGTGTCGTGCCACACAGTTTGGAAAGCTGTGTCTTAAGGGGTTAAGGCACCTGCTGCAGGGCTCTTAGTGTGCCCAGTAAAACGCAGAGAATAGTAATAATGGTAAAATACCTCTGGAGGTTAACGCTTTCCTGTACCTGTGAAGTGATATGCTGCGAGCCTTTGTTTTCCTTCTGTTGCATTTGCATCAGAGTGTGAGGCTCGGATATTGCCCGCCAGGATAATATTGAAACTAAAGGAGACCTGGTGGCTCCTGAGCTTCATATCACCGAAGGACAAAGGCAGCAGGGTAAACGGCAACTGCACTACCTAGGCGAGTCACACAAATGTACTTTAAACTCGTATTGCCCACCTCAAATGGCCAGCTGCCACATGACCACAATAAATACAGATGAAAAGGCTGATGAGAGGCAATACACAAGATCAGCAAATGACAGTGCACACAAAGCAGAGTTCATTCAGCAGGCGTTGTGGGTTTTGTTGCAAGTCTTTATTTTTCAAAAGTTGTTTGTACACATGTAGAGACAACAACGCGTTTCACCCTTCACAAGGGCTTCTTCAGGGCAAAGATAATGTAATGAGATTTGTATGTCAGTGTAAATGAATCCAGCAATAAGTATGTTTGCAAAGCATCCCTCTTGGTGGACGTTGTCTCCAGAAATGAGGCCTTAAGCCAGTAATGAGTACCCATGTATCTTCAGTCCAATTATAATGTACATTGCATCCAAGGGGTGAAGAAGTAACTCATATGGCAAATAATAAGCCTTCAGTGTATTCAGTAAAAGTACTTGTTTGAGCCAGTATTCGTGTATAATCCGAGCCCGTGTCTGGCAGCAGCAACAGCGAATATATCGACACTACTGCTGCTGCCGGATACGGGCTTGGATCATACACGAATACTGGCTCAAACGAGTACTTTTACTGAATACACTGGAGTTCCCATACTTTAAACAAATGGCATCTGGTGCCAGTCTCGTGCTTAGCGTTATATACGGCACCTCACAAGCTCGCTATAGGTATGCCATTGTGAAAGTGCTCCTTTCAGGATGGTGCATTACTTAGCGGAGGTGGGGCTGTGTCAAGCACATTCTAAGCACGGGCCTCTCTTGTAAGTTGCACTTCCTGGGAGCCGTGGTTATCCACTTAAGAGCAGTCGTCCCATCGCTCCATTAGAATTCCAAGTAGTGAGACTTGCACCCGGATCCTTTCGCCGGTACCTCAAAAGGGATGAGGTCCGATGTCTTGTCCAACAAAGCTGAAAATGCCTGATACAAATTTACATCCACTTAGAGCAAATTTAACGCAGAAGTCTTTCCTGAATAAGGCAGCACATTGGCAGCTGCCCTCGCCAACTTGCCCAAAAGCTGCATGAGCAAGGTCCTCCTTAGGAAATCCTTATTGCAATATGCTTCCTCATAGTATTTGCGCACGTACATTTTATTGCTTGGGCACTTGGGCAGAAAACATGTCTACAGGAGCCTTGCATCCAGGAGTCCAGTTAGAAAGCCTGGGTTTGTGGGAACTTTTTCAATTAACTAATGGACAATCTTTTCTCCCCCGGAGTACAGTTATTTCGCATGTCACCAGCCAGAAGCTAACAAATTTGATTTCCAGACTGTTTATCCACCACCTATCCTGGATAGCAAAGTCCTGGAAGAGTCACTGCAATCTGCTTCAAATGTTGAGATAAGCTTGGAGGAAGCAACACATGGGCTGATTCGTCATCCATCCCCTCATCCCTGAATACAGGCTGCGTAGAGGTCTGTGGGCTTCTCAGACCTGTCGAGAGTCTCACCATGATGAGCCTGTAGGTTTATTGCGAACTGAAATCAATGCTGTGAGATTGTGGAGAGGCCATTGAGACACAAGGACTCTGGTTTGAGCTACATCCAGGCTGACCCTGCTTGGAGAAGAGCCGCCATCCAATCATTGATGATGCAAATGGAGGTTCCTTCTGATTGAGATCTTGCCAGAGGTAAGTTCATGAACAAGAGGAGTCTGGTTGTTAGTGCTTTCTCCAAATCAGTGATCTGTTAGTTATTCCTGTGAGATCCGGTAGAAATTCAAGATGACTAGCTTAAACCAATGAAGCTTTGTAGGGAGATGTAGTGTCCACACGGATTCCCGGTGTCTTTGGATGGTTCCGCGCATTTTTAGCTGACCAGGACAATTAGGGTATCACAGGGCCACCCAGTAATTTCTCCTGCGTTGCTCAATTCTCTGTTCCTTGATTTATCCAGCACCGAAAAAGAGATGAGAGTTTATTTGTGCTGCAACTCTGTTGCCATTCTCTGCATTGGTGGACATCTTCGCTCAAAGGAGAACAGGCAAAAGAACCCAAATCGAGGCTGTAGTAAGAAATAAGCAAAAAGAGGATGGCGAGCTCTCCCCATGCAGCCTGAAGGGGAGATCACCCCACGCAGCCTGAAGGGGAGATCACCCCACGCAGCCTGAAGGGGAGATCACCCCACGCAGCCTGAAGGGGAGATCACCCCACGCAGCCTGAAGGGGAGATCACCCCACGCAGCCTGAAGGGGAGATCACCCCACGCAGCCTGAAGGGGAGATCACCCCACGCAGCCTGAAGGGGAGATCACCCCCACGCAGCCCGAAGGTAAGATCGCCCCAAGCAGCCCGAAGGGGAGATCGCCCCACGCAGCCCGAAGGGGAGATCGCCCCATGCTGCCAGAAGGGGCGATCACTCCATGCTGCCTGAAGGGGAGATCGCACCACACAGCCTGAAGGGGAGATCGTCCCACGCAGCCCGAAGGGGAGATCGTCCCACGCAGCCCGAAGGGGAGATCGTCCCACGCAGCCAGAAGGGGCGATCACCCCATGCTGCCTGAAGGGGAGATCGCCCCACACAGCCTGAAGGGGAGATCGTCCCACGCAGCCTGAAGGGGAGATCGTCCCACGCAGCCTGAAGGGGAGATCGTCCCAGGGAAGATCGCCCCATTCAGCCCGGAGGGGAGATCGCCCCATGCAGCCCGAAGGGGAGCTCTCCCCATGCAGCCCGAAGGGGAGCTCTCCCCATGCAGCCTGAAGGGGAGCTCTCCCCATGCAGCCTGAAGGGGAGATCACCCCACGCAGCCCGAAGGGGAGATCACCCCACGCAGCCTGAAGGGGAGATCGCCCCACGCAGCCTGAAGGGGAGATCGCCCCACGCAGCCTGGAGGGGAGATCGTCCCAGGGGAGATCGCCCCATGCAGCCCGGAGGGGAGATCGCCCCATGCAGCCCGGAGGGGAGATCGCCCCATGCAGCCCGGAGGGGAGATCGCCCCATGCAGCCCGATGGGGAGATCGCCCCATGCAGCCCGAGGGGGAGATCGCCCCATGCAGCCCGAGGAGGAGATCGCCCCATGCAGCCCGAGGAGGAGATCGCCCCATGCAGCCCGAGGGGGAGATCGCCCCATGCAGCCCGAGGGGGAGATCGCCCCATGCAGCCCGAGGGGGAGATCGCCCCATGCAGCCCGAGGGGGAGATCGCCCCATGCAGCCTGAAGGGGAGATCGCCCCATGCAGCCTGAAGGGGAGATTGCCCCGTGCAGCCTGAAGGGGAGATTGCCCCGTGCAGCCTGAAGGGGAGATTGCCCCGTGCAGCCTGAAGGGGAGATTGCCCCGTGCAGCCTGAAGGGGAGATTGCCCCGTGCAGCCTGAAGGGGAGATTGCCCCGTGCAGCCTGAAGGGGAGATTGCCCCGTGCAGCCTGAAGGGGAGATTGCCCCGTGCAGCCTGAAGGGGAGATTGCCCCGTGCAGCCTGAAGGGGAGATTGCCCCGTGCAGCCTGAAGGGGAGATTGCCCCGTGCAGCCTGAAGGGGAGATTGCCCCGTGCAGCCTGAAGGGGAGATTGCCCCGTGCAGCCTGAAGGGGAGATTGCCCCGTGCAGCCTGAAGGGGAGATTGCCCCATGCAGCCTGAAGGGGAGATCACCCCACGCAGCCTGAAGGGAAGATCGCCCCAAGCAGCCCGAAGGTAAGATCGCCCCAAGCAGCCCGAAGGGGAGATCGCCCCACGCAGCCCGAAGGGGAGATCGCCCCATGCTGCCTGAAGGGGAGATCGCACCACACAGCCTGAAGGGGAGATCGTCCCACGCAGCCCGAAGGGGAGATCGTCCCACGCAGCCCGAAGGGGAGATCGTCCCACGCAGCCAGAAGGGGCGATCACCCCATGCTGCCTGAAGGGGAGATCGCCCCACACAGCCTGAAGGGGAGATCGTCCCACGCAGCCTGAAGGGGAGATCGTCCCACGCAGCCTGAAGGGGAGATCGTCCCAGGGAAGATCGCCCCATTCAGCCCGGAGGGGAGATCGCCCCATGCAGCCCGAAGGGGAGCTCTCCCCATGCAGCCCGAAGGGGAGCTCTCCCCATGCAGCCTGAAGGGGAGCTCTCCCCATGCAGCCTGAAGGGGAGCTCACCCCACGCAGCCCGAAGGGGAGATCACCCCACGCAGCCTGAAGGGGAGATCGCCCCACGCAGCCTGAAGGGGAGATCGCCCCACGCAGCCTGGAGGGGAGATCGTCCCAGGGGAGATCGCCCCATGCAGCCCGGAGGGGAGATCGCCCCATGCAGCCCGGAGGGGAGATCGCCCCATGCAGCCCGATGGGGAGATCGCCCGACGCTGCCTGAAGGGGAGATTGCCCCGTGCAGCCTGAAGGGGAGATTGCCCCGTGCAGCCTGAAGGGGAGATTGCCCCGTGCAGCCTGAAGGGGAGATTGCCCCGTGCAGCCTGAAGGGGAGATTGCCCCATGCAGCCTGAAGGGAAGATCGCCCGACGCTGCCTGAAGGGGAGATCGCCCCACGCTGCCTGAAGGGGAGATCGCCCCACGCAGCCTGAAGGGGAGATCGCCCCACGCAGCCTGAAGGGGAGATCGCCCCACGCAGCCTGAAGGGGAGATCGCCCCATGCAGCCCGGAGGGGAGATCGCGCCATGCAGCCCGGAGGGGAGATCGCCCCACGCAGCCCGAAGGGGAGATCGCCCCATGCAGCCCGGAGGGGAGATCGCCCCATGCAGCCCGGAGGGGAGATCGCCCCATGCAGCCCGAGGGGGAGATCGCCCCATGCGCCCGAAGGGGAGATCACCCCACGTAGCCCGAAGGGGAGATAACCACATGCAGCCTAAATATATCATCGCTGAGTTGTAAAATTCTTAGTTGTCTTTCTCTAGGGAGGCTGTACAGGAATCCACAGAGGCTTTTATATCAAACTCAAAAATAGATTCTGTGTCTAAACAAAATTTGTTAAACTGTTTAGTGTCCAACATAAGCATTAATTTCTTTTGTTGTTGGTAAATTGCAGATCTAGCTAGGGTTACATTTGGTGAGGGACTTCAAAACTCTCTCCTTAAAAATATTCTGCAACCCTTATTTTACATCTGTAAAAAAGTGATTTCAGTATAAATTTAAGCGCACAAAAAATGAGTGGTGATAATGAGCAGGTGAATCTTTCGCTCAAAAACAGACTAAAATAAGCGTTCTCGTGGCAAGAGAAGTCCAAGTACTAGAAATCCAATGTCCCCGTTAATTCTCCTCTGGAGCTCTTGCCACCTTCATTTTTATATGTCTTTATTGATTTTTAACACAAACATTATACAGTTAAACAGTGCCGACACATGTCTGATCCTCAGTGATGCATGAATAACTTGCATGTAAATACAGCACTCCCACTTTTTCTTAACATGTGTAACTTCCTTATCCCTTCCTGCCACCATTTTGTGTGGAGTTCGCAGACTTCAGTTATTGTGCTGTATATCTGTTGGGTGGAGCTGGCCTGTGATACTTTCAGGTGGTGGGTTTTGGGCTTAGCGTGGCCACTGTCAATGGGTCATATTGGACATGTGTCTTGGTTGCTGTCTGGTCCGTTCTTTCAGTGTGTACTGTGACCCCGATCCCCATGGTGGTCTTGAACCTTCATGCTCAGTCTAGGTGGGCGGGTGCCATTCTTAACCTCCAGCTTTGTAATGTAGCCGTCTCATACGGGGCCATCTGGCCCCCTTCCCGGTCAATTTAGTGTCCTGGTGTCCCCCTCTGCTCTGGCCAGTTTGTGTAAGTCTCATAACCGGCTTTTTATGTCTGGTGGCCGGCTGGCCTTCTATGGCATAGCTATCCTCCTTTTAAATAGTATGAAGGCTAGATCAACAAATCTGCCCATTTGTCTTTGTTAGCTCCTAGCCTCAGCAGGCACATCTCGGGCATATCCTTGGGAACGTCCAGACCATATGGTAAACTCCAGCCTCGAATTGCTGGCATCTCTGACAGTCCGAGGATACCTCTACATACATGCGCTGTGTATGTTTCAGGGTGAGGTACTTGTGGTGGAGACGGTTAAATGCGTGTACTGAAATCTCAGGTTCCTCGAAACCGGTTTGACTCGCCACCTAATCTTCTGCACTGTTGGTCAGGACCTTTGTGTCCTGGATCTGCTTCCCATGTGATCTTGGGGTGGACAGTAAAGATCTTGTGTGTTATGTAGGTTGTATAAAGCTTTAATGTCTCTCCGGGCTGTGCAATAGGATTCCCTGGAGGGGCGCCGATGTCGGTGGTTCTGCCAGTCCCTGTCCCCAATGGGTGTATTGTTGTATTATATGTGATAAAGTATCCTGAGTTTATGCTGTATGTTTCTTGTATTTTTTGAAACGCATGCAATCTCCCCTTGGTGCATAGGCACCAGACCTGGGTTAATCCGGCCTCCATCTAAGGTGCCACCTCGTGTGTCTGCGGTTATATGTAAATTGAAGGATTGCCCACAGCTTTAAAAGTGGAGCGTATTTGGGTATGGAGTTGTGTGTGTAGGCATTTGAACTAGCATTTACTCCCCGTTCTCATTAGGACACTGGTTTAATCGTCCACCCTTCTATTCGGGGTCATTATCCTAAACAGGATTGCTTCGCCTCTCAGAATTTTTCATTTCTGATCTCTGCTCACGGCTGTAGGAGAGTGGGGTCTGCAATCCTATGGTCACCCCAGATTTTTGCTTTTTGCTTCACTGGTTTACGACTTTCCCTGGCTGTGGGCCTTGTGGTAAATAAATAAATAATACCCTATTTTTGGATGAATGAATGAATAACAGATAGCTCAATAAATAAGAGTCAAGATTCGAGGTAGTAGGAGTTTCTGCAGGTTTATTACAGCATAAGGACAGGATCAGGACAACCTGCATAGGAACAGAATGACAGGGCCCAGCAGGACAACTGGGACCCAGCCGGGGAAAAGAGGCCCAGCAGCTGCTGGGGCTAGGTCTGGGATGAGCGCGCTAACATTTAATAACATAACATTGATATATATACATAGCGCAAACACATAGCATTACATTGCAGTAGGCGTAACAGTGGGTGGAGTAGAAGGCGTGACGCGTAACAGTCGCGAGAGATAACAGTAAAAAGAGGTGTAACTGGGAGTATACATAGACATGTGATGCGAACGTAACAGAATATGTCATGAATGGGCGGAAACATAGGAGGGGGCTACCTAAGGAGCCGGGACCTCTAACCTAATGGTGCGCGAAAACTAGCAATGACGTGTTACTAGGAGAAGCTGGGGGCTACGAACTCTGTGCTAGGAGCAGAGACTAGAGTCTGGAGGGTCGGAGCGACATGTACCTAAACCCTATCTGGTATCTAATGTTTAGGGAACATGTTGATATGAACTAGAAGTCATGAGGGGAGAGGCTAACCTGATTCTAAGACTGGACCATACATTATTCTATATGTAGTGCGTGAAGAAGAATACTAAATGACCATTAAATACAGTATTTCTCTAACGTGGAGCCGAGAAGGCTAGACAATGACGGAAACTATTGATGCAGTTCAGTAGCTTAGGAACGCAGAGGAGGAGGACTGAACTGATAGCAGGAACTATAACATACTTTTGGCAGACTCAGAGGCAGAGCCGGGGTGCACCGGGCACTGCGAGGCAGGAAGTAAGTGAAGGGTCGAGGATACAGGTGGGGGCTGTATCGCTCCTCAGCGAGGCTTTCAGGAGACAGGAGCTGAATCTGTGGTCCGGGCCCTTTTGAGGCCTAGAAACGGGGACTTTATAATTGAATAACGTGCACACTGAGAAACGTGGCAACGTAGCTTTACATAGGCCTGATATTCGTATTATTCACGAGGACTGGAAACTAACATACTAGAGGTGGACACAACTGTAATTGCGTCTTTAATCAGAAATGGGGAATAACATATGCATATTGATCATGCACACATAACATATCATGGATGGGGCGTAGGGACACAGAACATGGCAAAATTTACTTTTCCACATTCCCTCCTTGTCACTACGTTTCCATCAGGAAACATCAATATTCATGATACCGTCTATCATTTCATACAGTACCATTTGCTCGTCTCGAATTGTCTTGGAACGGGATTTAGAACAGGGCTTGGGACTAGGAATACAAGAGGTAGCACACATGCTGCAAATCGCAGGGCCACATTGTATACAGAGGCAGCAGCTAAATATGATCGCGACTGCAATACCTAGGAAGGACAGGACTTTCCATCCCCCTGCGGAAATTATATTCCAGAACCAACCGGACCATGTCCAGGTGCCTGGATCTTGATGTAACAGATGGGCAATTTTATGGAGTCTGGTTATAGCTGAATAAACAGACGGCGCGTTATTTGGAATGAAAATGCAACAACTGGATCCGAGAATTCTACAGGCCCCGCCCCTATCGGCCAGTATGACGTCAAGGACGAGACGATTCTGTAAAACGACAATTCTCATAAAGGATTGTTCTTCAGTTAAGTTACCTAGAGCGGAGGCAGTCTCATCTACCACTGCTTCGAGGGTTCTGGTTAACCTACGTATTAGCTTACTATTTACAACTGTACCTAAATAAGGGAAAACACCTTTATCTATATCAATGAATTGCTCTGCGGCTGTTTCAGTATAATCGACAATCGGGAGATTTCTCTTGTGTCTAGTGTGTACTAAGAAAGAATTCCTATGATAGTCAGGTGGGGCTAGAAAAACAGGTGGCAGTAGGAAAGCAATGTAACAGGTTCCCTCCCAATCGAGGGGCAGACGGACATATGCAGTTTGACCACAAATAAAATAAGAATGACGTGAAGCTTTAAAAATAGATTTCCTACTGTCACTATACTGGATAACAGTAGTACATTCACTATGACCTATATGTACAGAACCATAACTTTGGACACATAATTCGCCTTTGACTGGTAGTACTGAAATAGCGGGTGAGTCTGGAGTAGTATCAGACTGAACATTCAGGACCATGAAATTCGACGAATAATTTCCTATATTATATACTTCGTTTTCTAGATCTAAACCTGTTCTGTGGGGGAAACCTTGCTTGTCTGGGAAACATGTACTGTTAAGAAAAGACATATCTGTTGAGGATGACGTTAACGTGGACCATGCTCCACACGAACCATTGTGTGAGAATGGATAAGGAAACAGTGGCAGAACTCCCTTCGGTGTCTGGAAAGGGGGGAGTCGACCACACACCCAACAATTAGTGGCATTGCTGGTCTGGTGTGAATAATGTAACATACGGATGAATGTGTTATTACGCATTGCGAGGCGGTATGAATATTCGTGAGGAGGCAGATCACTAAACGTGTGCTCTACTGTAGCATGAGCAGACATATTTACATGAGGAACTGAGAAACACAGATAAAAAGCATAGCTGGTGCAGGAAATCATTATGCTGAGAAATAACACGAAACTCAGAAAAATGATACATTGGAGTGAACTTCGACTGACTCTCTCACTATGGGGGTCTATTTTATACATGTCAGAAACAATTTAACCGTTTCACCTAGGGGAGGACTTATACAATCAAACTGGCTGACTTATTAGACCTGAGCTTTAACTTATACTCCTGTTGCGGAGTTTTCTCTAACAAGGGAGGGGTTGTGATAAGGTCCGGTGCGGGACAGTCCTTTAAAACAATGTTCTGGCAATCCTTTGAATCCTGGGAAATGTTCTTGGAAATGTCTTTGAAGGCCTGCTTCGGTCCTTTGAAAAGTTTTACATGAGAAAGGTGTACCCACCCCTTCCTGCCTTCCAACTTGACGGCAGTTCGGGTGGTCAAGAGGACCTGACGTGGCTCCTTCCAACGTGGTTCCAGCGGACTTGATCTGTCAAAATTTCTGATCATCACCAAGGAACCTGGAACGATCTCGTGCGGTGCCACCTCGGTATTGTCTGGAAATGCGGCGGCAACCTGTGAACGACATGAGTTGAGGGCAGACATCAAGGAAGCTAGGTAATCTGTCAGCATATTACATGAAACATCGGTAATACTTCGGGGTCTAGGAGTACCCCACATGTTAGGGGGGCGGCCGAAAACGACCTCATACGGGGACAGACCTGATCTGGAATGTGCGACCATACGCATGTAAAACAGAGCGACTGGCAAAGCTACTAACCAGTCCACACCCTTGTCTTTACAGACTTTTGCTATACGGATCTTCAGAGTCTGATTATGTCTCTCGACTAGTCCAGCTGCTTCTGGATGGCGTACACAATGGAACTTCCACTGGTACCCTAACAAAAGGGAAACGTGTTTCATGAGTTCGGATGAGAATGGCTGACCGTTGTCAGAATATACGACTCTAGGGAGTCCATATCTAGGGAAAAATTCACGAACCAACTGCTTGGCAGTGGTCGCGGCTGTGTAATCTGGGACTGGATATGCTTCTGTCCACCTGGACAAGGCACATACAACTACAAGGACATACTTGAAACCTCGACATCGCTCCATTTGAATATAATCCATCTGGAGGACCTCAAAAGGGTGGTCAGGGGGCTGGAAACCACCTTGTTCCACCGGGACACTTTTACCTGGATTAAACTGACAACATATCATACAGGTACGGACTTTCTGCTTGGCTGCAGCTCGTAAATGCTTGTTGAACCAAATGTTCTGGATACTGTCTAACATAGCTTTTTCTCCTAAATGTGCTGGACTATGTGCGGTATTGATAATGACTTGAACCATAGAATCGGGGAGAAACCATGTGGCTCTACCCTTCGTTAACCATCCTTGATCTGTCTGGACCCCTCCTTGTACAGACCATTTCTTGATTTCATCGGGGGTAGCATGTAACTGAATATCTATGACATCCTGTGTAGGGTCCTTAACTGTCATGCATGTAGTCAGATCTGGAGTATGTGTCATGTTAACTGGAATGTCTGGAGTCTGTGCTGTAAGCTTGGCTGTGCGGTCTGCTAGATCATTACCTTGGGAAATAATGTCAGTAACTTTCGTATGTGCTTTGCACTTCATGATAGCAATAGATGTCGGTAAATGTATGGCATCTAACAGGGCTTGAATAAGGAGACCATGCTGAATCTTGGTTCCATGAGAAGTCATGAAACCTCTCTCCTGCCAGAGCACTCCGAAGTCGTGTACAACTCCGAATGCGTAACGTGAATCTGTGTAAACATTAACCTTCAGGTTCTTGGCATGTATACAGGCTTGTGTCAGAGCGACTAGCTCTGCTGCTTGAGCGGACAGAGTATCAATACGGTGTGTTTCAATAACTTCAGTGTCAGTAGTCACTGCATACGCGGCGACTAGTTCTCCTGTACTAGTTCTCATACATGAACCATCCACATAAAGTGTCAGGTCAGGATCTGGTAATGGAATATCTGTCAGGTCTTGTCTTGGCTTAGTCGTAATGTTAACTACTTCCACACAATCATGTGGGTCTGGATTTGAACTAACTGATGGTAACAGTGTAGCAGGATTCAGAACGTTGCAGCGTCTAATTTCTATGTGTGGCTGGAACAGTGTCAATTCATAACCTGTTAAACGTGCAATTGTCAAGTGCTGAGTTTGTGTTCGGTTTAAAAGAACTTCTACTGAATGTGGAACTTGTACCGTCAGGGAATGTCCTAAAACTATGGAATCACTTTGTCTGATAGCTAGTGTTGTGGCTGCAACTGACTTGAGGCACGCAGGCAACGCCTGGGCGACTGGATCTAATGTGCTCGAAAAATAAGCACAGGGCTTATATTGACCTGCTTGATCTTGTGTGAGAACAGATAATGCTGTACCTTCGCGTTCAGTAACAAAAAGTGTAAAAGGCTTACTGTAGTTCGGTGTAGCTAGAACTGGAGCTTGACATAGGGCTTTCTTTAACTCGTTAAAACTAAGTGTATGGTCAGATGTCCAAGGGAGGACAGTCGATACGGCTGCCTCCTGTGTCGTTAACTGTATCAATGGCTTGGCTAGAAATGCATACTGGGGAATCCATTGTCTACAGTAAGAAGTAAGGCCGATAAAAGCACGTACCTCCTTCTGGGTTCTGGGCTGGGGAAGATTCGCTATTAACTGGATACGGTCGGGTGTCAACTGCCTACCCCTCTTGGACAGCAAGTGTCCTAAGTATACCACTTGCTGGACACAGAATTGAAGCTTTGAAGGTGACACTTTGTGCCCCATCTCGGCTAGAAAATACAGAACTGTAAGTGATGCTCGCTCGCAGTCACGTTCAGAACGGGCTGTGATCAGTAGATCATCGACATACTGGAGCAGGGCAGTGTCAGTTGGCATGTGAATGTTGTCTAGTTGTCTCTTGAGTGCTTGACTGTAAACACTAGGGCTTTCTGTGAAACCTTGAGGAGCGCGTGTAAACATATAGCTCCTTCCATTTAAACAGAATCCGAAAAGAAACTGGCTGTCTGGATGAATTGGAACACTAAAAAATGCATTCTTGAGGTCAATAACAGTGAAAAACATGGCTTCGGAATCAATGGCTGTTAACAGGGAAGAAATGTCTGGGACAACTGGATACTGAGGAATAATACATTTATTAAGCTCTCGTAAATCAATCACTAATCGATATACTGGGGGTGCATTTGGATCAGTACGTTTCATGACTGGAATGATCGGAGAATTGCATACATTGGAGTCAGTTTCTACAACTACTCCTTGAGCCATGAGCTCGTCAATAATTTTGGATAAGGCTGTTACAGCCTCAGGTGGCAATCTGTACTGTCTGATTCGGGGTAACACTACACCTGGCTTGAGAGTCACACGATGGGGTGTGATTTGCATGTAACCTACATCAGTTGGACCTTGCGCCCATAAATGCTGTGGAACATTAGACAATCTTGAATCAAAATCTCGTAACACATAGTGACCCTTAAAGTCACGTAGGAACAGACGTATTCCCTCTGGGGAACAGCAAATAACTGCACCTAATTCTTTCAGTGTCTTAATGCCTAATAGATTTTCTGGACATGACTTAGTAAGTAACAGATCAGTAGTACGGGACAATGGACCTACTTCTAGAGTAACTGGCTTTGATATCTCATTAACTATGGGTTTTCCTGAAAATCCAAGGGAAACATTTCTTGAGCCTGAGAGCGGAGCCCCTGGAACTTCGGCGTGACTAATTGTGGTCCTACTTGCCCCTGTATCGATCAAAAACTTTCTGTCTTTCCCTAATACTTGACTATGAACATAGGGACCTTCTTGGTCTACAGGTATCTCGATGAGAGGCAAGCCTACCTCCCTCTCTAGGCTGTTTCATGAATATGACTGGTACTCTGGATACTCAGACTGTGCATACTGGTACATCTGTGATGTAACATGCTGTGTTGCAGCAATAGGCTGCGGTACTGTAACTGTCTGTTGTGCATTCTGTGACTGAGGAATCTGTGGAACTTGTTCTTGTCTAGGCGGACGTGGTCTTTCTTTAGTCTTACCAGTAGCTATATTATGTTTCAGAACTGCACACTCGTTTATAAAATGACCTGGCTGTTTACAATAATTGCAGTTCCCTTTAACGGGAGCTGCAGGATGACTGGCTTGATTTGGACCCCTCTTCTGACTGTCTTGAGGAACAGATTGTGCAACTAGCACTTTCATTTTCGTGTCTTTCATACGTTTTCTCTCGTGTTCTTGCTCTTCTCTGATTCTATTCTGGTGATACTGGAGCATCTGGAGCATCTGGGACGGAGTATTTGCTTGCCAGGTGCTTTCGACTTTCAAAACTCGGTTTTTAATTTGTGGACTTGAATTCTCGACTAATTTGGTAACGAAAAGATGAGGGTATGACTCACTACTTGTCTTGAGACCACTGTTAATACTGAAACATTTCTCGAATCTAGAATAAAAATCACTAATGTCTTCATCTTGTTTCTGTTTACAGGCTGAGATTGCATCCCAGTCTTCTTTCCTAGTTGTCAATAATCTGGGTAAAACTTGAATCAATAATTCTGGTAATTCTTTACATTTATCTCCAAGACCGGTACCTGGTACTCGTGCCTTGTCTTCAGCTTCTAGAGCTGCCCAATCGATCTTTTTCTCTCCCACCTCCCATTCTTTTTCCTTTAACTTTTCGTACACCCCTGCGGGTAGCAGGACCTTTAACATTTTAATGATATCTGGGTAAGTGTATTCTCCCATACGGAGCATGTCTTTTAATTCTCTATGGAACCCTGCTGGATCTTTGTCATGACAGGGAATTAATTTCTTCATCTCTAGGAGTTCCATCTTTGAAATCGGAGTGTATACAAACACTCGTTGCATTACGCCACCCGCCCCTTGGACTGGGTGGACTTCTCGTAACGGATTCTGTCTGTCTATGTAAAACGATTTACTTTCTGGGGGTGAGACATGAACAAAATGCGGGTTCAAAAACGTTCTATATTTGTGGCGTTGTTCTAGAATGACAATAATTAAATCGGTACCTAGACCTCTCCATTTATACTGGAGTAACTCGTTCAGGATATCGTGTAACGGGCCTGGATCAGAATGTTGACCCTCATACAGAATAATGAGGTGCTGGATCATATACATACCTACCAGTCGTTGCTCGGCTGGGGGCAGTTTCAGAAACATTTGTGCCACTATTTCGTCTGGAAAAGTGGTAGAATCAGTAATCCATCGGACTGCTGATCGGGCTAGTTCTTGTTCATGCATGGTACTTAACTCACTATAACCGACTCGTGATTTCAGAATGTGATCGGTAGCTTGAAATACTTGTTCTAGAGAACCTTGTTCTGGTGCTGGATGATGAAAAACAGACTTGGGTTCTAGGCGTAAATGACGATCTGGAAATCTGGATTTTCCTACATACGCTATTCTGGCGGGATTCTCGTTCTCTTCCTCTTCAGGATCAGAGATACTTTCTTTCTCGCTTACTTGTACTGCTTTACGCTGTTCGTGTAACCTTACTATTTCTTTACGAATTTTCTTGTACATACTCTCCATGGCACTGACGGTCTTGTGCTTACCCTCGGCTATATTATCACTCCACCTTGTCAGGATTCTCATTTCGGCGGGATCTTTAGACGAGTAATCTTGTTCTCTTATTAGACAATTGATCAGGAACTTTAATATCATGAGCTGAATCTCGGCTTTCCTTTGAGACATAATCTCGCCAATACTTTCTGGATCATCCCCTGTACGGATGAAACGATATATTCTGTCTAGATCTTCTTTCATATTCGGCAAGGTGACTAGATACTCGGTCACTCTCCTTACACGTAAAGAATATAAAACCATAGTATATTCGCCTGGAACTGGATCATAAACACATTCGTTAAGGGCTTGCCTGATTTCTGTAACAGACTTATTACTTTTAGGAGTACGCTGAGATGCTTGAGCATGTAATTCGAGTGCTGATAAACGCTTGTGTGGCGGCGGGGTTTGAGGAGGACCTCCTCCTGCGGCCCCTAGACTAGAATCGTCGACTGAGGCTCTTCGTCCTGGCAGAGTGGGAAGTGGAACTATAGGCTGGACCGGGGGTACCGTCACAGGTACTCCGGTGTCTGGAGGAACATGAATTACCTGATTTACAGGGACTGGTGGAGCGCGAACTGGATTTGCATATTCTGGAACTGTGTCGTCCAAATAGGACGAAATAAAAATATCAGCTGCGGTCGGTTTGTGACGTAGCTTGGTCGGAACTAATGGTGGCGGGAAATTACTGGATGCCTCTGGGGTCGCCTTTGGCAAGCCTTCGGCAAGGAGAGGATACATACCCTTAATAAGGGCATGCCTCTGTCTGTCTGACTGTTCGGCTTTGACTTGTTCACCTATCTCGATCAATTCTCTTTCTTGGACTCGTTCTTTGGATTCTCTACATAACTCTGACTTTCTGACTTCCTTTTCCGTTCTTCTATGCGCTTCCTTACGCCATAACTCGATGGCATCTTTCTGTGACTGTCTGGCTTTCTTTTTCCATAATGCTTCTTCTACTCGCATGATACATTCGGCATCCCATGTACCCGATACGGGCCATCTATACTTTTCTTCTAACTGTTTGGTATACTCTACCCATAAATCTAGATACAATATGGCGCTTATGCCATGTTTTTGATACATAAAGTGACCTGGACTGTCCCTAGGCGGAACAGGAACTGCTGCTTCCAGCAGACCCTTTCTAGTTTTTAACTGACGTAACTTTGAAAAGAGCGGCATTCTAAACTTGAATCGGAACACAATACAATACACGGAAAACAATAACAATTGGGAAAACAATTCAGGCATACCACGACATTGGAAATACATTAAACAATATCATAACATAACAGTTCGAACAGAATACTACCTGAAAATACTGAAAACAGAAACAGAACAGAATTCTCGAGAACGGAACAGACTAGAGTTACTGGATGCACTGCTATAACAGTACGGAACATACCGGTCCCATAAAGGAACACATCAAGACCCGTATCCACCTAGGTGAACACTTCGTTTGTGAGCTTGGGTACCACCAACCCACGGACCAGGAGTCAATTTAGACTGACCCTGTCTAGACACTACCCCAGCAATGGTACTCACCGGGCAGCACGGAACGGAAGGCCTCGGACGGGACTGGACTACGACGACGAACTTCGGACTTCGGACTTCAATTACGGGTGGACCTCCGGATACCTCGGACCTTGGACTCTCGGCTTGGGCTCTGGTCGGGACTCGCCGCGTTCCTCCACCGTCTCGTTCGGATGCTGGACCGCCTCCTCCGTCTCCTCCGTGGGCCTGAGGGATACTTGGAGCAGAAATATCTGCCAGTGCACGGTATGGTTCCGTCACGACTGCAGAGGGTCAGGGGGTCGGCGTGGCTTCACCGACGCGTGGGGAAAGGGCAAGTCCCTATTCGGGCGCCATTATGTGGTAAATAAATAAATAATACCCTATTTTTGGATGAATGAATGAATAACAGATAGCTCAATAAATAAGAGTCAAGATTCGAGGTAGTAGGAGTTTCTGCAGGTTTATTACAGCATAAGGACAGGATCAGGACAACCTGCATAGGAACAGAATGACAGGGCCCAGCAGGACAACTGGGACCCAGCCGGGGAAAAGAGGCCCAGCAGCTGCTGGGGCTAGGTCTGGGATGAGCGTGCTAACATTTAATAACATAACATTGATATATATACATAGCGCAAACACATAGCATTACATTGCAGTAGGCGTAACAGTGGGTGGAGTAGAAGGCGTGACGCGTAACAGTCGCGAGAGATAACAGTAAAAAGAGGTGTAACTGGGAGTATACATAGACATGTGATGCGAACGTAACAGAATATGTCATGAATGGGCGGAAACATAGGAGGGGGCTACCTAAGGAGCCGGGACCTCTAACCTAATGGTGCGCGAAAACTAGCAATGACGTGTTACTAGGAGAAGCTGGGGGCTACGAACTCTGTGCTAGGAGCAGAGACTAGAGTCTGGAGGGTCGGAGCGACATGTACCTAAACCCTATCTGGTATCTAATGTTTAGGGAACATGTTGATATGAACTAGAAGTCATGAGGGGAGAGGCTAACCTGATTCTAAGACTGGACCATACATTATTCTATATGTAGTGCGTGAAGAAGAATACTAAATGACCATTAAATACAGTATTTCTCTAACGTGGAGCCGAGAAGGCTAGACAATGACGGAAACTATTGATGCAGTTCAGTAGCTTAGGAACGCAGAGGAGGAGGACTGAACTGATAGCAGGAACTATAACATACTTTTGGCAGACTCAGAGGCAGAGCCGGGGTGCACCGGGCACTGCGAGGCAGGAAGTAAGTGAAGGGTCGAGGATACAGGTGGGGGCTGTATCGCTCCTCAGCGAGGCTTTCAGGAGACAGGAGCTGAATCTGTGGTCCGGGCCCTTTTGAGGCCTAGAAACGGGGACTTTATAATTGAATAACGTGCACACTGAGAAACGTGGCAACGTAGCTTTACATAGGCCTGATATTCGTATTATTCACGAGGACTGGAAACTAACATACTAGAGGTGGACACAACTGTAATTGCGTCTTTAATCAGAAATGGGGAATAACATATGCATATTGATCATGCACACATAACATATCATGGATGGGGCGTAGGGACACAGAACATGGCAAAATTTACTTTTCCACAGCCTGCTAATCAGATGTTATCAAAAAGAAGACACTGTTCCTGTAGCGGGGTTCAACAATGTCACCCTCGCATAGGGGTGCAAATAGTCACCCGTGCACAACCAAAGAAAACGTGAAAAAAGAGAAAAATGAGAGAAAAAGACATCCTAGGTTGATGTGACCCATTAGTGAAGTGGAACAAACACTATTGTCCTCTGTTGCCCTCACACACCCCGAAGAGTGTCATGCTTCATCATCGGGCAGTTGCTCCTCGTAGGGCCGGCGCTGCAATCCCCTACGGGTCCCCCGAAGGGTCTCTTTGTCGGAGATCTTTTAAGGACTGCCGGAAGGTGCATGCGGGTATGTGGGGTATGGGTCTAGTGAGGGTTAGGAGAGTGATGTGCGTGCTACGTGGTGAAAGAATCAATGTTAAAAGAAGGGTAAACATGCAGCAAATGTATGAATTGTAAACCCTTAGCAGATAAACTGCTAGCTAAAATCTTGTCCCTAAGGCACACTATGCCCAGGTGTCATAAGATCATAGGTCAACATGTTTCGCGCCTGTGTCGCCATAAGGGTCGTTGGCGCTTCTTCAGGACCAGGATAATAATGTATAAAGTGCACGTGAAAAAAGTAATTAACCCTCTAAAAACATACAGGGCGAGGCAGCGCCCTGTATACCTGTTGTAAGGTTACAGCTGCATGATGGTAGATCACTCCTGATGGAGTCCTAGGAAACCGAAAAAAGTAAAAGACAGCTAAACGCATCAGTAACAACTTGATGCCTTATAAGTGCATCAGTAACAACTTAATGCCTTATAATGTGCCACATATGTGTGCACATCAGTTAAAATCAAGCAACATTATTTAAAGAAACAGGCACAGGAGACACATCAGCATCATCAAGGGGGCCTGACTTGTGCAATATTCAAAGCACGCCAAGTTAATTACTCTTTGTAAAAACTGTTTGTATCAATCGTGACCTCCCTTCGTCTAAACTACGACAAGTGTCCATAAAGTTTCAACAATTTGAAATATATGTGAATCTTATACCACCCTATACCAGTGCCAATAGGTAGTTGGCTCTAAAAGATGGTTAGCTCTAAAAGGTGCTTACCTCGCCATGTTATTAAAACACTTCCACCGGCGAGAGCAAGGGACGCCCGTACATTACCGGGCTGTTGAAAAAAGAAAAATCGTATAAACAGGAACGTTTAGCAACAGGAACCCGGCGCATGCTCAGATGGGCATGCACTCACCATGTCCCTAATCAATGCCACCATGATCTACTTACAATTTCATCCGGGTATTTACTCCTATCCACCTACCCCCTCCAAGCGTCTGCCGGAGTATGAACGTTAGAGGCAAGGCGCGAGTCAAATTAAAGAGCGTGGTCAGGTGTGGGCGGTACCCCTTTCCGGGTTGTCCTCACAACATCCAATGTAGTGCGCATGCGCTAAAGACGGGAATCACCAGCGCATGCGCATAGGCAGGGAACTTACTCCCCAATGTATACGGATGCGCATTGCCAAGGAACATACTCCCCAGTGTATGCAGAACGGCATAGTAGTTGGAAACATGCTGAGGTGGGCAATATGTGGTCGTATCACAAGGTTAGTAGAATTCCCCATATTTTTTATATATAGTCCACAGAGTTCAACTTCATCGCTAAGTATCTCATGTTGAATACCATTTCTCATATGCGCAGATTCCATAAAGTTATATCGGGACAATATCTCCGTGATGAGATGATAGTCATTGTTGTTGGTGGCTGTTCCTGCTAGATAGATTACTCAAACCTTGTCTACTAGAGAGCCTTGAGGATAATCTCGAGGGAAAGGAGACCCTTGCATGCCCTCAGAATTCTACCTCCTCAAGCTCATTTGCAAGGGAAATAGGTGGGGGTAAAAACAATGGCGTTCCCCACTCCGTTTTTTTCAAAATGAATGGTCCAAAAACGTGGCCCTGCTGCTAATCAGACCCAAAGCCTAGCTGTTCTCTCTCTAAATTGACAAGCATGTACTTTAGGTACATTTACCAATTGGTACTGGGCCACCTTATCAGTCCCTGTACACAGGGCATAGGTGTACCCAGGGCCTACCAGGGGCTGAAGCATGTATTATGCCACCCCTGGCTGGCCATCTCAATCTGACACAACTGGCTGCACGACAGCTGGGGCAAGGTGGTGTAAACACCCTTTGCTGTAGATATAGTATACCTATATCTAACCCTAAAATGGACACATATATTCCTATCAGTCACTCCTATGGAAGGCCTTATCAATCCTGAAGGCAGAGTGCTTGGAATTATGTGAAATGGTCCTCTGGCATGAGCTGAGCCCGTTTGCAGCTTGCGGAACCAAGTCCTAATAGCTGTTCCATGATAACGCTATACCATATACTCTTAAGTGCATTATCAACCTCGCGGTTAAATGCTAACTCTGGTATAACATTATCAAAACATGTCGAGTAAGGTGTCATACGATTTGGAATACTACCCCCTCGCCAATTCTGGTGACGGGGGTAGCATTCCACCCTTCTAGAGGGACACGACATGTATGTAACTGTGAACCCCGGTTAAAGTTAACTCGAGCCTCAGCATCACAAAATGGATGCTGCCACCACAGACGCAAGTCTGACCTCCTGCTGCTGGGAGTCCTTCCAGCGAGGATGGCTTGGACAAAGGGTTTCCTGCCTTGGGAGGTGCTAGCACCACCCCAGACAGGATTTTGTGTATTGAGGTAGGGAGGCCTGAAAGGAATGAGACATGCCTGGGGCACACAAGGTGCCCTGTGCATACACCGGTTCAAACCAGTTGCTGGGGCATCCCTGCCCCAGCTCTGGCGGGAAACCGGACAAAGGATAGGGGGTGTAGCCACCCCCCTTCCTGGTCCCACCCAGGGGAGGGACCAAGTCAGTAGTGCAGCCCCCTTTAGGAGAATAAAGGTAGGAGCTGGTCCCATTCCAAATTAGATTATCCTGAACTATTCAACAAGAAGAAACTCTGGCCTTCGACGTTTTGCTCCACAGAAGACTGAAGAATCTCCCTTGTGGACAAGGAGTGTCCAACCTGCAACTGCAGCCACCATCAAGCGTCCAGCGGCTTCACTTTGTCGTCTTCCCTCGAGGATCCAGACTTCAGAGCCCGACGAGACACGGATTCCCAGACCTCTCTGACCTCTACCTACATCTGCAGCAAAGCTGAGACCCGTGGGTGCGACGAGACACGTGGGACCGGCCATCTTGAACGAACCTGCACTTCGCTTCCAGCACGACTCCCGAGGTAAACTCGACCAAGTGCTTTGGGGACGGAGAAGCCCCAACCCCGACCAGCCCCTGCACCGAAGATCAGCCCTCCAGCATCCACGAGATCTGCGTGGGGCCCTTCTGCTTGGTTCCTGCTCGACGCGTTGTCTGGTCACTTGCCGGCTGGCTAGTGGCCTCCCAGACGACGACCCTTTGAATTTTCACTGCTGATCTGGTTGCTCCAGATTGGCCCTTGCTCCCTTCCAAAAGAGGGGCACCCCGGACTCTCCTAGTCCGCACCAGACGCTTTCTTCACTCACTGCGTGGGTTGCCTTTGCCAAGGCCTGTTGAGTCCAATCCCGGATCCGACACCGCCGACAGCGAGAGCCTGCGTGGGACAGCTCGTGCCTCCATCCTGGTCGTCGAAGACACCTCCTGGTCCACGTGGCTGTAGAGTCAAGCGTCCACTCTTCACCTGATCGCGACGTTGACATCTCGTTCCTTCCTGGTTCCACTCCAGTCACTGGCTAGTGACTGTGAACACTGTCCCCTCTGCTTTCAGGTCTCCTTCTTCAACAATCCACCCTTGGATTGCACCGGACATCTTCCTCCTGGTCGCCTGCAGCATCTTTTCTTTCAGGCTCCATTGACTTCAACGCGAGAACCCGATGCATTTCGGTGCTCAAGGGTAGTTTAACTGTCCAAGTGTCGAGTTCCACAGTCGTTTTAGTCCTACCTAGTCAGGATTGTCCGTACTCACCTTTAACTTGAACTGTACTGTCCATAGACGTTGTTACGCATCTCGCTTGTGAGTTCACACTCTGCACACGCGTTCCGTGGGCCTCCTATTACTTACCTGAAGTTAGTGTATCGTGGTCCCATCGATCCTACAGCCTCTGGACAGCTCCATTCCTTTTACTGACTCTCACATTCCACTTACTTAGTATATAGTTTGTCGTGCCCCTAGGGCACCATTGTAATTTTGTGCGACTTGTAGTATTTTTCATAAGAGATTGTCATGTGCTTAGCCCTCTGACCTCATAAAGAGTTCAGAGGTGTTGTTATTAATAAATATACTGTTTATTTTCATAACAACCTGTGTGGTGTCCTTTCACTTGGTATTCAAGGGGTTATATTGTGGTAAAACAGCTGGCTTCACATGCCAAAAGAGTTTAGCCTAAGACTGCTTTGTCCATGCTACCATTAGGATAGCTGGTCTATAAGGTTGAATTATAACCAATCACCATAAGGGTTGTTTGGACTGATACAAGGTGATCACTAGAACTAGTGAGCATCATATATCAGGCCAACTTCTCACAACGGCCCCGAGACCAACCATCTCATTGGCCATTGTAACGGTTCCACGGTGTAATACAACTCGTCATCAGGAGCACAAACGCCACTTTCCTTTAGTGCGTGCAGTATCATACATAGCACAGCTCGTTCTCTTCCAGGGGATCCTCATCAATAGTCAGAAGCATTAGCTTTAGAATATTCCCGCCCATGCGCGGGACCCCGGAAACACTATATTATATGTGAGATATATATATATATATATATATATATATATATATATATATATATATATATATATATATATATATATATATATATATATATATATATATATATATATATATATATATATATATATATATATATATATATATACAATTGCAGCCAAAATAACCATAGAGCAGGATTATGCTGTAAAGAATTTCCACCATACATGAGAACATATGCATTAGAAACATGAGAAACAACATCAAAGATTGCTTTGAAACTGTTTTAATGCTGAAAAAGCAGTAGAAATTCTTACTATATCCTGAAAGCATAGAAAGCTCCCAGGCTGCATTGCAAACACACAGTCTAAAAGACTGAAAAGCTAACCTGTAGCTGCATGCTACAAAAAAACTGACACCGTGCCTTTAAGGCACTCATGACCCCCAGTATCCCATCATGCCTCAGGGGTGACAATTGGGTCAGTTGTTCTTTCCGGCTCCTTCAGGAAGGATCCTGGATTCACAGCTCCACTATTTTTCTACTTTCTGACAGAAAATTCTCTCAGATTTCTACTTTTTTGATCCTACTTCGACGTTTTTCATCTTGTCAAGTAGGTTTTCTCTTGTTGGTAAGCTTTTTCTTTTGAAAATGCCTGCCCTTTTTGACAAATGCCCTTCTTGTGGCAAGAAGAAGGCCAAGACGGACAGCCATGAGGTATGCATCCTGTGCTTACCTGAAGATCATCACCCTAGGACCTGCCCTCACTGTGAGTCTCTGTCATCCAGAACTCTAAAAGACAGAGAGAGGATTCGTGTCTATGGGCTTGCCCATAGGTCTTCTAGAGGGAGGTCCCCAACCAAGAAGAGCTCCAAGAGGTCCAGAGAACCTTCAAAGGGCGAGTCTTCTCGTCTTGCAGCTTCAGCGTCGGGCTCGGCGCTGAGAAAGGAGCATTCGGTGGGTCATTCGTCGAAAAAAACGTCATTTATCACCGTCGACGGCGGGCTCGCCGTCAAGAAGATCAGGTATGTCTTCGCCGAGATGTCAAGACCCTCCGCCGTCGTCAACTCGGCGACGATCGGCGTCGAGAAATAGGACCCCTCCGCCATCGTCAACCAGGCGGCGACCGGCGTCGAGGGGCGTTACACCTCCGCCAACGTCAACCAGGCGACGGTCGGCGTCGAGGGGTAAGGAGCTTCCGCCTTCGTCGTCATCACGACGACCGACGTCGAGAGCCCGGAGTCCTTCGTCGTCGAGAAGGACATCTTTGCAGTCGTGTCATCGTTCGGCGTCGAGGGCGACCAATACCCCTCCGCCGACGTCACATAGACATTCCAAGTCAAAGACAACTCCGTCGTCGGCAACACCACGCCGGTCGACGTCGAGAGACCATTGCTCACGTCGGAGGCTTACGACGTCGAGATCGCCTGTTCCATCGACGCCACAGAAACAGTTGGCTCCAAGGGAAAGGGCTCCGCCGACGGTGGCGAAACACCGGTCGACGTCGAGGGATCACCATCATCGTTCGAAGTCGAGGAATGAACGATCCAGATCGACGTCGAGACACCTTGAACGAGGAACCAGGGAGGTTTCTATGATACTAGTGACTGAATCAGCCTCCCGTCATTCTTCTTGTTCTTCCAGTTCAAGATCCAGAAGTCCTCGCAGATCTAGAAGTCCTTCCCGCAGACCTTCCAATGAGGTTATACAGTTGTCTCCCAGATGGAATAGGCCTCTGCACCATTGGCGAGACTCGGGGGCCACAAGACGGATGCAGGAATATGTCAGCCCAGTGCACAGATCTCCACTGCAAAGACTTGTGGACGAAGTGGATGGACGCAGCCCTCCCAGGCGCAAAGAAAGATCGCCTGCAAAACAAGCTGCATCTCGTTCCCCTGCACGAGAAGAGCGTTCAGGAAGGTCTCACGAAAAGAGACGCGACCGTTCCCCTAGACAGGAGGTACCAGTCAGAAGATCACGAGAAGGAAGAGCTCGGACACCAGCTACTTCTTCTTCTTCATCTAAACGCTCTTCCACTCGGGATTACTCTCCTACCTTAGTGGATAGCCCTATCTCTAGGATTTCCCCGGTGGACGATATTAACACCTACCATGATGTCCTGCAGAGGGGTGCTCTGAAATTAGGCATCGAGATGTCTGTTCCACAGGTATCCACAACAGTGATTTTTGAAACCCTTCACCAAAGGTCGGTTTCTCGTCCAGTGTTACCATTGGTTCCAGGTATCATGGACCCTGTCAATGATGTGTTCTTGGCCCCAACATCAGTAAGAGCGGTTCCGGCTCGGATTCAGAAGAAGTATAAAGCTGCACCCTCTGATCCGATTTTTGTGAAAGCAGATCCTCACGCCGACTCAGTAGTGGTTGCGGCAGCAAGAAAGACCCACTCAGTCTCTCCCTCCTCCTCAACGCCACCTGATAAGGACAGCAAGTTACAAGACTCGTGGGGCCGCAAAGTCTGTAGTTCTGCCGCTTCGACACTGAAGGTTTCTAGCGCGGCTGCTCTTTTGGGCAGATATGACAGAGCCTTGTGGGACTCAATGGAACGTTTTAAATCCAAATTGCCTAAGGAGGACCAGCAAGACTTCGAGGAGACCCTAACAGAAGGAAGTCTTGTGGCTAATCAGTTGATCAGCACTGCTGCAGATGGAGCGATATTGGCGGGGCATACCTATGTCCATGGGGTATGTGCTAGACGTTCTTCGTGGCTGCGCCTGACAGGCCTCAAGCCTGATGCGCAACAACGCATTCTGAACCTCCCGTTTACCGGCAAATCTCTTTTTGGACAGCACACGGATGACGAAATGAGTCGTATGAAAGCCGAACTCGACACCGTCAAGGCAGTCGGCCTAGAAAAAAAGAAAGAGTTCAAACGCCGTTTCAAGTCCAACAGAGGCAGAGGGGCTCAACAGAAGGTTCAAACCCCTCAGTGGTCCCAGAATAAAACGCAGGGCAAGACCCAGTTTCGAGGTGGTAAAACCAACCGAGGTAGAGGTCACCAACAGTCCTCTACTTCCACTAGAGGAGGAAAACAATGAGCTCTGGCTTCCTCTGGCGCCGTTACCCACTCCAGTGGGAGGAAGTGTTTCAAAACATCTGAAAGAGTGGAACAGCATCACGAACGATCGGTGGGTGCTGAATACACTGCGCAATGGATATGCTCTTCGTTTCAGTGCGCCTCAACAGGACATTCCCCCAAAGAAAGGTCGTCCACACCAACTAGATCTGCTCCGAAAAGAGGTGAAGTCTCTTCTTCAAAAATGAGCCATAGAAGAAGTGCCTCCCTCTCAAAGGGGAAAAGGAGTCTACTCCAGATACTTTCTTGTCCCCAAAAAGGATCAGGAAAACAAGTTCCGGCCCATCCTAGATCTTCGTGTTCTGAACAAGAACGTAGTCAAGGAGAAGTTCCGCATGCTTGCTCTTCATCAAATATGCCCACATCTGCAAGTAGGAGATTGGATGTGTTCGATGGACTTGCAAGATGCCTACTTCCACATTCCAATCGCCATGCGACATCGGAAGTTCCTAAGGTTTCTGATAGGCACCAAGCACTACCAGTACAGGGTCCTGCCTTTCGGACTAAAGTCAGCGCCGAGAGTCTTCACCAAATGCATGGCAGTGGTGGCAGCCTTCCTGCACAAAAAAGGGTTTTTCGTCTATCCATACCTAGACGACTGGCTCCTAAAAGGCCCATCTCCTCAGCAGGTAGAGAACAACTTACACCTTTGCCTGTTACAATTGCGCAGACTCTGCCTCCACGTCAACATGGAGAAGTCAGTAGTGCTACCGACCCAGTCCCTACACTACCTGGGCTCCGTTCTGGATACAAGACTAGGAAAAGCGTATCCTTCGGAGGAGAGACTATTGTCTATGCAGCTGAAGTGCAGAGTTCTACTGCAATCCCAGAATCCAACAGCGCGTCAAGTGGCGTCTCTGCTGGGTTCCATGGCGTCCTGCATCTTCTTAATTCCTCATGCCCGGCTAAGGATGCGACCTTTGCAGCAAGCTCTGGAGGATCAATGGGATCAGTCGACAGGGCTCTGGGAAGACAAGATCTATCTTTCCCAGGTGACGAAGGCCTCAATCAAATGGTGGACTCACCCTCGCAACCTTCTGGTGGGAGTGCCTTTTCATCAACCTCTCCCAACACAGTCTATAGTCACAGACGCGTCTCTCCAGGGCTGGGGAGCGCACATGGGGTGTCTGCAGATTCAAGGAAGGTGGTCAACAAAGGAACAGACCTACCATATCAACATGCTAGAGCTTCGAGCAGTCCATCTGGCTCTGAAGTCCTTCCTTCCTGCACTCGAATCACACTCAGTTCTGATTCAAACGGACAACACGACGACCATGTTCTACTTGAACAAGCAGGGCGGAACTCGATCGCGTCCTCTCTCTCTGGAGTCACAAGCCATATGGCACTGGCTGCTTGCACGGAACCTCACAGTAGTGGTGGTGCACCTCCCAGGAGAGCTAAATGTCAATGCCGACGCACTCAGCAGGCACTTCGAAGATCAGCCAGACTGGGTGCTGCACGACGAGGTGGTGGCAGACATTTTCCATCGCTGGGGTCGTCCAGAAATAGACCTGTTCGCAGACGACGAAAACTCAAAATGCCGCACCTTTGCATCCAGATTCCACCGTCCAGGGACAAGGGGGAATGCCCTTTTGATGGACTGGTCAGAGACATTTGCTTACGCATTTCCTCCTCTTCCCCTGATTCCGAAGGTGGTGTCCAAACTCATCAGATGACCATGATCCTAATAGCACCGGACTGGCCTCGGCAGTGGTGGTACCCGGACCTTCTACAGCTGTCGGTGTCTCCACCCAGGAGACTGTCCTGCAGGCCAGACCTGTTGACCAAGATGGGGGGGAAGATTCTTCATCCCAACCTTCCCTCACTGCACTTGACAGCATGGCTCCTGAGATCATACAATACGGACATTTCAATTTGTCATCTGATTGTATGCACATTTTAAAGGAAGCAAAACGACCCTCCACTAGAACGTCTTATGCTTTTAAGTGGAAGAGGTTTTTTCTTTGGTGCAGAGAACGTCACTTTGATCCCTCTTCAGCACAGGAGGAGGTGATTCTGCTTTACTTGTTGTACTTAGCGAGATCTGGTCTTAAGTATGCTTCAATCAGGGTGCACCTCTCAGCCATTACGGCTTATAGGAAGTCTCCTACTCAGCCCTCCTTCTTCCAGATGGAGGTGGTCAAGGACTTCTTACAGGGGTTGAAGAAGGTGTACCCCCCTGTGAGAAATCCTTCTCCTCCGTGGGAATTAAACCTTGTGTTGTCTAAGTTGATGGACCCCCCCTTTGAACCTATCCACAGATCTTCCTTGCAACACCTTTCGTGGAAGGCGGCTTTTCTAGTCGCAATTACTTCAGCGCGCAGAGTCAGTGAGATACAGGCGCTGTGTACAAAAGAACCCTACATTGTTTTCCATAACAACAGAGTAGTCTTGAGAGCGCATCCATCCTTTTTACCTAAGGTTGTCTCTGATTTTCATATAAATCAGTCTATTTCCCTTCCTTCCTTTTTTCCAAATCCTACGACCCCAGCTGAGCGGTCGCTGCACTCTTAAGATCTCAAAAGAGTCCTTAAATTTTATTTGGAAAAGACCAAGGAGAGTAGAAAGACGGACCAATTGTTTATCAACTATGGTCCACTGAGGACGGGTTTCCCTGCTGCCAAAAGATCCATCTCCAGATGGATGGTCTCCTGTATTAAATTCGCTTATCAGCTTGCAGGCAAACCTTTGCTTTTGTCACCTAAAGCTCACTCTACTAGGGGGAAAGCGGCAACAGTAGCTTTCCTACATGATGTCCCTATGTCCGAGATTTGCAAGGCTGCAACCTGGAGATCAGTTCATACCTTTACAAGGCATTACTGCCTAGAATCTGATTCCAGGACTGATACTCAAGTAGGACAAGCCTCTTTGAGGAATCTATTTGGGTAGCCTGCGGCTTGTACAAGCTTTTCTAAGCTTAGTAATGTTATTACTGTATTGTTACTCCTTTGCCCGCAGGGAGATGAGGTGAGGCTCGCTATTCTATTCTAATGCTTATGACTATTGATGAGGATCCCCTGGAAGAGAAGGATTAGTTACTTACCTGTAATCCTAGTTCTCTTCCAGGGGTATCCTCATCAAAGTCATAAGCAACCCACCCGCCTCCCCGGGCAAAGGATCTTTATTGCTTTGGAGATATTGTTAACCTATTTGTTTCCATGGTTTTTCAGTCTCCGAAAAGAACAACTGACCCAACTGTCACCCCTGAGGCATGATGGGATACTGGGGGTCATGAGTGCCTTAAAGGCACGGTGTCAGTTTTTTTGTAGCATGCAGCTACAGGTTAGCTTTTCAGTCTTTTAGACTGTGTGTTTGCAATGCAGCCTGGGAGCTTTCTATGCTTTCAGGATATAGTAAGAATTTCTACTGCTTTTTCAGCATTAAAACAGTTTCAAAGCAATCTTTGATGTTGTTTCTCATGTTTCTAATGCATATGTTTTCATGTATGGTGGAAATTCTTTACAGCATAATCCAGCTCTATGGTTATTTTGGCTGCAATTGCTTGTTTTTATATATATATATATATATATATATATATATATATATATATATATATATATATATTCACTGAAAAACCATAGGTTTTACACACGTTATAGTTAGGAAGTAGCATTTACAAAACCTATGAAATTCACTGAAAAAACCATAGGTTTGACACCAGTTATAGTTAGCTGGAAATTTTACTGATATAAAACCAATGAACTAACTATAACGTGGAATTCCATTGGTTTTATATCAGTAAAATTTCCAGCTAACTATAACTGGTGTCAAACCTATGGTTTTTTCAGTGAATTTCATAGGTTTTGTAAATGCTACTTCCTAACTATAACGTGCGTAAAACCTATGGTTTTTTTCAGTGAATTTCATAGGTTTTTAAAATGCTAATTCAGAAATATCTCGTGTATACAACCTATACTTTTGTCAAAGTTCTGGCAATATTTTTTTCAGAAACAAGCCGTTTTCTTCACTGTTCAATTTGCATAGAGACTCCTTGTAAAGCGATACAGAATTAGAAAGTCTGTACCTTGCCTTTTTTTCAACGCATTAAAATTTGCCTGTAAATAAAAATAGCCTTTCTAAACTTTCGTGCACGACCCGGTGTGCGCACTCTCGGCAACAGTTCTCAATAAAATGGATAGCGCATTTCCAGGCTTTCGTGCGCGACCGACTGCGCGCACCCGCCTATATATTTCGTAAAAACTTTGCAATCTGAACTTATTGAATTTCTTCATAGACCCATCAAAGAACTTATAATACGTCAAAGAGACTAAACCTAGGCTTCTTTTTTAATATTATGAAAATTTTCATTAAATGGAGCCGAATGTCTTTTTAAACTTTCGTGTGTGACCGAATGTACACACCTTGGTATTTTAAAAAAAATATAAAAGGTTTTATACTTTAACAATTGTATGCTTGAATCAAGCTCAGAAGATATATTAAATCCGGATATGTTTGAATTTACTCCTTTTCACGTTTTGAAACTTCGCTGAATTAGACCGCTACTTCCAAATGGCGTACGTGACCAGATACTATCACCGCGTACACGTCCTGAGACGCGCATGTGAAGTCATGTGACTTGAAAACAACACTTCCAATTGGTTCTTAGTAGTTTCTATTCTGCAATTTACACGGAGGACTCCACCCACTCCTCTCACTATCTTTTCTACTCTCAAAAGAGAACAACGTTCAACACCCTTCGGAAGACTTTGCTGAAATGGCTGCCGCCCCGCATTCATCTTCCGAATCTGAAGGAAATGAGCGACTACCTTTAAAAAGAAAAAAGGAATCTTTTATTTGGCAATTTTTCACTTATCCTGAAGAACAAAAGAAAGTGAATGCGTCAAAAGTTACCTGCACGATATGCAATTCGGTTCTCTCAAGAGGAAATCCAAGAAAAAAATATTCCTTTTCCATACATACCATGGTGCGGCATGTCAAACAAGTGCACCCTGTGGAATTTGCACAGGCATCGTCAAGAGCCCTGGCCACGCTATTACCATCAGAGGTGGCCAGCACATCTTCTGGTGGACGACCTGTATCTCCATCGAGTGCTGTGATGGACTTGAGACCATATCTTGCAAAGGTGCACATGAAATGCAACGAGTGTGGAGAAATTCTTCTGTACGGAGAGCAGAGCCTCATTCTTACTAAACTAAAAATTGAGTCATAAATGCCCCGAGAAAAGATAAATTTCTTCATTTCATTTTGATCCTGTGTCACACATGAAAATGTTGTTGCAAGTTAAAAAAATCAAAAACTGCATGACACTGTTCCTGTCAAGGTAGCATAGCTGGCGGCCTAGGGGTGGAGGACCGTTGTGCAAATACCCCGGGGAGGACTCTGGATATGCTTGGTCCCTGAGATTCTTAGATGTCACTGCCTTCCACAAATGGCATAACTCCTGGATGTTCGGTGCCATACTTGAGGGTTTGACCTAAAGACACGTCCTGCGGTGCCCTGGTCCAAAATCAAACAACATAACACTTGTTTTAAAAAAAAAAAAAAAAAAGTTCTTTTCAGAACTAACTCATTGTACCAAAAACAGCTCCAGGAGCATATTATAAAGGGGGTTTATCTCCCCTTTTTTGGCTTTCGTTCGTGCGCGACCGTGTGCGCGCACCCGCCTATATATTTCGGGGAAACTTCGCGATTGCAACGTATTAAATTTCTTCATAGACCCATCAAAGAACTTATACTACGTCAAAGACAGTAAACCTAGGCTTCTTTTTTATTATTATGAAAATTTTCATTAAATGGAGCTGAATGTCTTTTTAAACTTTCGTGTGTGACCGAATGTACACACCTTGATATTTTAAAAAAAATATAAAAGGTTTTATACTTTAACAATTGTATGCTTGATTCCAGCTCAGAAGATATATTAAATCCGGATATATTTGGATTTACTCCTTTTCACGTTTTGAAACTTCGCTGAATTAGACCGCTACTTCCAAATGGCGTACGTGACCAGATACTATCACCGCGTACACGTCCTGAGACGCGCATGTGAAGTCATGTGACTTCACAACAACACTTCCAATTGGTTCTTAGTAGTTTCTATTCTGCAATTTACACGAAGCACTCCACCCACTCCTCTCACATCTCTACCCTGTTATCTGCAATTGTGAACATCAAAAGGAGCTGCGCTACGCCCCTGTAAGAGGCCTCACTCCCACTGCTGCAACGGCTTGGCAGTCCTCCAGATGCACAGGAACAGCCCCTCCGATCCATTGAAGTTCTGTGTCGGTCTCAATACCACTTACGAAATGAAAATAAGCACTGAAGAATATTTATGCTGTAGCAGGAGGAGTACTACATGCTTGCAGAATGCATTCTATTACCTATAAAAAAGTGAAACACCCACGCTACAATCATATAGAATACTTCCTCTAAAGAAGCCTGTGAATAACTTTCGAACATCAGGTTAACCTTTTTTTACTCTGTCATCATTGTTAAAGATAAGTATTTACAATACTATATTAAACAATGCCATGATTTTTCTTTTTTAATTTTAAAAATCTTGCAATCTTTCACAAACCCAATACTCATGGCTTCTTTTTCGTGACAAAAATCTTGCAATATTACATACCTACATAGAATAACAGAAAAAACATAAAACTACAAAGGCCAAACAGTCTACTAAACGCGGATTTGTAACCTATGGGGCAGATTCATGTTAACTACTTCATACCCGGATATGCACCAGTTAATGTGCACCACAGTATGGTAGTGCTCCGTTACCCATGGTGTGCCACATTTGAAATGTGGCGCACCATGGTACAAAAACACCATACATGCGTAACACATCTGTGCTCAAAAACTAATACATTGCTAGAGTTGCATCGCAACTGTGATGCAGCTCCAGCAAGGCTCACCAATGCACTATATTCACAATGCTACGTCAATACCTACGCCTGCTTCAAGCACATGCACAGTTTTGAAACAGCATGGGCCTGAAAGTCACTGAGTGAAATATCATACATTACAGTCAGCCACTTTCAAGACGCATTCCTTCAGAGGAACACTTACCGGTTATTAGAGGTAGATCGTCTGACTCCACCGGAGGAGACCCCTAATAAAAAAGACATATATAAAATGCGGACTAGCCACTGTATTGTGCTAGCAAACTTTAACTTAAAAATCGTTAGAAAAAACAAAAGGAATTGAGCAAAATTAGTAGGCCACTGATAGGATCTCTTTTTCACCTCGCTAAAATAGAAACATTAGGAACAACCCCTCATGAGAAATATGAAACTAGTGAGAGAAACCGAGCTCGACGCCATGATGGCTGCAAGATAGCTCGGCTCCGCCGCCCACCCCGCCTAAAATAACGACAAACCCTATACAAATATTATAAATAAATACAACACACCAGCAAAGTAACAGGGTAAAACGTTTTATTAAATAACTATTTACATGGCAGCCTGCTGCAACATGAAAACAACACTTCCAATTGGTTCTTACTAGTTTCTATTCTGGAATTTACACGCAGCACTCCACCTACTTCTCTCACTATCTTTTCTACTCTCAAGAGAGAACAACGTCCTACATTTTTCGGAAGACTTTGGTGAAATGGCTACCGTATCTCATTCATCTTCCGAATCTGAACAAAATGATCGACTACCTTTAAGAAGAAAAAAAGAATCTTTCATCTGCCAATTTTTCACTTATCCTGAAGATCAAAAGAAAGTAAATGCACCAAAAGTAACCTGCACGATATGTGACTCGTTTCTCTCAAGAGGAAATCCAACAAAAAAATATTCCTTTTCCATACATACCATGGTGCGGCATGTCAAACAAGAGCACCCTGTGCAATTTGCAGAGGGATTGACAAAAGCCCTGGCCACGCTATTACCATTAGAGGTGGCCAGCACATTTTTTGATCGACGACCTGTATCTCCATCGAGTGCAGAGATGGACTTGAGATATTTAACTATATATGGTCTATAACCTATAGTTTTTTCAGTGAATTTGCTCCGCCGCCCACCCCGCCCAAAATAACGAGAAACCCTATGCAAATATTATAAAAATATACAACACACCAACAAAGTAACAGGGTAAAACGTTTAATTAAATAACTATTTACATGGCAGCCTGCTGCAACATCGATCCAAATGCATGGTTTTTTCAGTGAAATTCCTCCGCCGCCCACCCCTGCCAAAATAACGAGAAACCCTATGCAAATATTATAAATATATACAACACACCAACAAAGTAACAGGGTAAAACGTTTAATTAATTAACTATTTACATGGCAGCCTGCTGCAACATCGATCCAAATGCATGACACTGTTCCTGTCAAGGTAGCATAGCTGGCGGCCTAGGGGTGGAGGACCGTTGTGCAAATACCCCGGGGAAGACTCTGCATATGCTTGGTCCCTGAGATTCTTCGATGTCACTGCCTTCCATAAATGTCATAAGTCCTGGATGTTGGGTGCCATAGTTGAGGGTTTCACCTAAAGACACGTCCTGCGGTGCCCTGGTCCAACCATCACATATACCTGCGCCAGGAGACGGCGTGGGGTGCACTGGAAGGGAGAGGCGGCGCGAACGAGCCTTCCCCCACCTCCCCAGGTGGAGGTTTCTCAGCTACACCCCTAAAGACACGTCCTGCGGTGCCCTGGTCCAACCATCACATATACCTGCGCCAGGAGACGGCGTGGGGTGCACTGGAAGGGAGAGGCGGCGCGAACGAGCCTCCCCCACCTCCCCAGGTGGAGGTTTCTCAGCTGCACCCCAGCACTTCACTCGACATAGGCGGCCGGCTCCCAGGGTCCGGCGGAACTTTTAGCCTTTTGGTGACTCTTCCATTCTGGACCTTGTCCCACAATCCGTTTGACCTGAAGACACGTCCTGCGGTGCCCTGGTCCAGCCATCACATATACCTGCGCCAGGAGACGGCGTGGGGTGCACTGGAAGGGAGAGGCGGCGCGAACGAGCCTCCCCCACCTCCCCAGGTGGAGGTTTCTCAGCTGCACCCCAGCGCTTCACTCGACAACATGAGTTGCGCCCGCTCCTGCGGCACAGTGCCTCGCTCGGCCAGCTGAATTACGCCTGCTCTTGCTATTACAGCGTCTCACCCGCCATCCGGCTGAATTGCACCCACTCTTCCGGTACAGCGACAGGCGGCTGCCACGGAGCTCAGGAAATGGCGGTCGGCTCCACAGACTTGGGCCTGGCCTGCAAGGATGGCTCTGGACAACCCTGGAACTCGGACGCTTGACTGCTACGGCATGGGCCCCATTCCCAAAAGTGTCCCCTCAGCCTTGAAGATACTACAAGAGTCACCAGGGCCCCCGACTCCCGCAGACTTCCGGTGGGCAGCTTCTGCCATGATTGCTCGCAGAATGGCCACGACGTAGCCACGAGGTGCTCTCATGCTGACGCCAGCTTCAGTCTGAAACATCCAGAAACACTGTAGTATCGCGTTGTCGCGTAATGCGTCATATGACGCGCCGCGTTAGCGCATCCGGTGCGCGAAGCGCAGCTTCCCGGAAGCGATCCGGGGCACGGCGCAAAGCGCGTAACGTAAGCATAACAGGTCATGTGACTTTTTAATAAAACTTTTCATTGGTTCATTTCACTTTTGGTTTCCAAATGATGTAAGGCTAGGTCATGTGACCTAAAAGTAACACTTTTCATTGGTTTAGAACTAAACCACACCTCTTCAGGTGGTGGTTGAGCAAGAGGTGCCCCCCCTCCCCACCTTCATGTTGCCTGATTCGGCCAGCTCAATCGATCGAGCATGAGACTCTATTGTGATCTGAAGAACCGCTGCCTGCGGTGCCTCACAGAACCGCTTAATGAAGGCCCCCGAGGGGCGGTGTGGTGGCGCGGACTGGGAGGGGCCGCTTATCTCCTACCCCGTCCCCAAGTCTCGCTTGGCCAGCTGAGTTCCGATCACTCTTGCGGCCTACGACATGGAGAGGCCGAGGCGTTGACTAGGCGGGACCTCCGACCGCAACCACAGCGCCAACGATCGCTGCTGACGGAGGGGAGCCTTGCCGGTGAGAGCCACTGATCTAAAGAACCGCTGCCTGCGATGCCTCCCTGAACAGCTTAACGGAGGCCCCCGAGGGACGGTGTGGTAGCGCGGACTGGGATAGGGCGCTTGGCTCCTGCGCCCTCCCCAAGTCTCGCTCGGCCAGCTGAGTTTCGCCCACTCTTGCGGCCTACGACATGGAGAGGCCGGGGCGTTATGGATCAGTATGAGCAAATTGATCTCAGTCTTGTTGCCCTGGTGTGGCCTGAGATCGCCCCCGACATAAGCGGCCGGCTCCCGGGGTCCGGCGGAACTTTTAGCCTTTTGGTGACTCTTGTCTTCTGGACCTTGTCCCACAATCCGTTTGACCTGAAGACACGTCCTGCGGTGCCCTCGCAATGCGGCCTGGTCCCTGAATGTGTGCAGGGGGACGGTATTGATTGGATCAAGATGGCGGCTTCACACAAAGCTGACTCAAGTGTTGCTGCTGATGCTATGCAGACAAAAACTGGTTTTCAGTTTGTACATTCTTCAGGCTTTTTCTTCATAAATGTAACAATATGAGACTCACTAGGAGAACGGCCGTTTATCTTTCCTTTCAAAATGCTGCCAACAATATTTTCTGAATGGAAGACACCATCTGAGATCGCCCCCCGACATAGGCGGCCGGCCCCCGGGGTCCGGCGGGACTTTTAGCCTTTTGGTGACTCTTGTCTTCTGGACCTTGTCCCACAATCCGTTTGACCTGAAGACACGTCCTGCGGTGCCCTCGCAATGCGGCCTGGTCCCTGAATGTGTGCAGGGGGACGGTATTGATTGGATCAAGATGGCGGCTTCACACAAAGCTGTCTTAAGTGTTGCACCTGATGCTATGCAGACAAAAACTGGTTTTCAGTTTGTACATTCTTCAGGCTTTTTCTTCATAAATGTAACAATATGAGACTCACTAGGAGAACGGCTGTTTATCTTTCCTTTCAAAATGCTGCCAACAATATTTTCTGAATGGAAGACACCATCTGAGATCGCCCCCGACATAGGCGACCGGCCCCCGGGGTCCGGCGGGACTTTTAGCCTTTTGGTGACTCTTGTCTTCTGGACCTTGTCCCACAATCCGTTTGACCTGAAGACACGTCCTGCGGTGCCCTCGCAATGCGGCCTGGTCCCTGAATGTGTGCAGGGGGACGGTATTGATTGGATCAAGATGGCGGCTTCACACAAAGCTGTCTTAAGTGTTGCTGCTGATGCTATGCAGACAAAAACTGGTTTTCAGTTTGTACATTCTTCAGGCTTTTTCTTCATAAATGTAACAATGTGAGACTCACTAGGAGAACGGCCGTTTATCTTTCCTTTCAAAATGCTGCCAACAATATTTTCTGAATGGAAGACACCATCTTGTAGCATAAAGGGCTGCGTCAAGAGTGGTATTGCCCAGAATGTCTTGTTTTCTAGTGCTCGTAATGACGAAGCCAGAACTGCCGAAAGGGATTCTGGTCCTGCCGCTACTTATTGGACACATTGAACTATACTCTGGTCCTGCCTGACCTCGACCAAAATGGCGCCAGTATGGGAGCGAATTGCAACTCCTTATGACGTTCTAGTTACTTAGCCTTGACGTTATGGGGGATGTATGCGGTCTTTATGCACATTGCGGGCGGGGAAGGGTACTGACTAGGAATACGGACAATCCTATTGATGTCGATTTTTCATTATTGATTATTGTATTAATAAAGCTTCGAAATAATGTTACTCATGATACTCGCCCATGGTATGCGTATTGACGATTTTATTGTAACTGATCCTGTTATACTTTCAATTAAAAAATCAACCTTCACTGATCCTGCAACCGTTTGTCACGTTTAGTTTTTTCAATTAAATGGCTCGCTTGTTACATACTCCTATACCCCTGGCTTTTGAAAGACGCCATCTTGTAGAATAAGAGGCTGCGTCAAGGATGGTATTGCCCAGAATGTCTTGTTTTCTAGTGCTCGTAATAACGAAGCCAGAACTGCCTTGGTATATTCCAATATATGCCAAAGACAGAAATGGAATTAGTCCAATCAACATTGTGCACAAATTGAGAAAGTAAGGAGACATGTTAATAAATCTGTTTCTGCTTTCCTCAGAGATTATAGCATGGGTTCTATTTACCACAACAACTTGCGTTACCACATGCAAGACATCTATAGGACAGATAGTGTTCATTTCACGGATGAGGGAAACAGAATCTTCCTCTGCAACATCAGACTCTGCATCGGTACTTACTTATAAATGCAGAAAAAACTCAATTAACACAAGGGCTCTTTTCAGAGCCACCTTATATCAAAGCACTCAAACTTCTGATTTATCTCCATTTTCACACTCTTGTGAATAGGTGTGCGCGCCCGGGTGCGTGCACCCCGCAACTTTAAAAAAAAAAAAATATATATATATTTTCGCGTTTAAGGGCCTTACTGCACACCCTGAGAGAACCTACGCAGCAAAACAATCTCTACCTTCTCCCCTTTCCATGTTCCAACGCTTTGAAATGACAATATATTTACTCGCAGTGACAAAATGGCGGTCAACACTTCCTGATTTCCTTCAAATCGAACGTTAACAGACGTCACGCAGCAACAAAAAAAATTCCGCTCGCGCGCAGCCGCTTGACTGCGCGCACCCGTGCGCGCTTATAGATATATAATTGACTTTAAGTTTAATTTTCTCAGCAACTACTGAATAGATTTACACCATTCCAAAAAAAGCGTAATCTGCGAGCCGGACTCTACAGTTTTCCCAAATTTCTTATAAATACATTCAGCCGTTCGACCTGTAGCCGTGTCTAAACGTCCTATGGAAAATAACATGGAGAAAACACGTTTTGGGACCCCCCTTTTATCTCAGCCCCCACTTCACCAATCCCCCCCAAACTTTCAGGGAAGGAGCGCAGCGGACCGAGCCATCTTCTTTGAGTAATTCGCAAAGATTCATCTACCAGGGCCAAAGTTAATCCAAATAGAATGTTGAGGATTTCCTATGGAAACTAGGTCCTAACTATTTTGTATTCAAATTTACATTTCAGTTGCTTGTCCCTCACAATATTCTCAATGTCACATAAAAGTCACCCATCACCCACTGCCATCTCTGGCTGTTTCCATGGTAACACCTCATTCTGCACCTGGCTGAAGGCACAGGTCAAAAGTTCATATCTCAAAGTTCTACAGCAAACTAACAACACTGTTTTCCCTCCAGAAACACCTGCCTATCCACAGCTCTGTTACATGTCATTTTTTTCACACCCAATACTACTTTTTCTTTTACCTAACATTAACATGCAACGTAGTCTTCAATCTTCACGTATTAGAATCAACCAATCATTTTTCGTTTTTCAACCACACCAAGCTTCATCCATTTTTTTATCCTGACTTTCAGCTTCTAACTGCCATTCCACTTCCAGAACCCATCGGAGTACGAGTGCATCTGCCTTGAAAATGAAGGTTTGGCTTTTAGGACACAGCTATATTCACTGGAGAGGAAAATATGCAGCAAGCAGACGAATTTCCAACCTTGATTTACCAAATGTGCAGATAACGTGGATTGGGCAAAGAGGATTAAGATGTCACCAATTAATACCATTGGTGAACACTTTTATGCATCTCCCAGAACCAGACCTTATAATTGTGCACTGTGGTGGGAACGAGCTTGGCACATTGACTGAGGTAGGTCTGGAAATGCTTCTAAAAGACACCTTTCGACAATTGATGACACTTTTTCCTCGAACTGCCTTGGTATATTCCAATATATGCCAAAGACAGAAATGGAATTGGTCCAATCAACATTGTGCACAAATTGAGAAAGCAAGGAGACATGTTAATAAATCTGTTTCTGCTTTCCTCAGAGATTATAGCATGGGTTCTATTTACCACAACAACTTGCGTTACCACATGCAAGACATTTATAGGACAGATGGTGTTCATTTCACGGATGAGGGAAACAGAATCTTCCTCTGCAACATCAGACTCTGCATCGGTACTTACTTATAAATGCAGAAAAAACTCAATTAACACAAGGGCTCTTTTCAGAGCCACCTTATATCAAAGCACTCAAACTTCTGATTTATCTCCATTTTCACACTCTTGTAAATAGGTGTGCGCGCCCGGGTGCGTGCACCCCGCAACTTTAAAAAAAAATATATATATATTTTCGCGTTTAAGGTCCTTACTGCACACCCTGAGAGAACCTACGCAGCAAAACAATCTCTACCTTCTCCCCTTTCCATGTTCCAACGCTTTGAAATGATAATATATTTACTCGCAGTGACAAAATGGCGGTCAACACTTCCTGATTTCCTTCGAATCGAACGTTAACAGACGTCACGCAGCAAAAAAAATAATTCCGCTCGCGCGCAGCCGCTTGAGTATGCGCACCCGTGCGCGCTTATAGATATATAATTGACTTTAAGTTTAATTTTCTCAGCAACTACTGAACAGATTTACACCATTCCAAAAAAAAGCGTAATCTGCGAGCCGGACTCTACAGTTTTCCCAAATTTCTTATAAATCCATTCAGCCGTTCGACCTGTAGCCGTGTCTAAACGTCCTATGGAAAATAACATGGAGAAAACACGTTTTGGGACCCCCCTTTTATCTCAGCCCCCACTTCACCAATCCCCCCCAAACTTTCAGGGAAGGAGCACAGCGGACCGAGCCATCTTCTTTGAGAAATTCGCAAAGATTCATCCACCAGGGCCAAAGTTAATCCAAATAGAATGTTGAGGATTTCCTATGGAAACTAGGTCCTAACTATAACTACCTACTGGCGACCGCCAGTAGGTAATATATATGTATATATATTACCTACTGGCGATAGCCAGTAGGTATATATAGTTAGGATTTTTTTCCTATGGGATTTTTGAAAATTCTATGTCGAATAACTTTGGCGTTTGAGGACAGAATTGGCAGAAATTTTCAGGAAAATTGAACATTTTGTTTCTGAGCAGCCCCTGAAAATTTGGGGGGGTTTCGTCAAGGGGGGGCAGAGAAAAAAGGGGGGTCCCAAAACGTGTTTTTCCCATGCAATTTTCCATAGGGCGGTTGGCCTCACTTTTAGCCTGAACGACTGAATGGATTTACGCCAAACTTGGCAAAATTTTAGGGACTGGTAGCCCGATGTGCCTTTGCTATGTCTCAAGATATAGGCTCCAGTGGTTTTTACGAAAATTAACTTTGAAAAATATATATTGGGCTACATTGGGCTATATATATGTTGGAGCCCAAATGTAGCCCAATGTAGCCCAATGTAGCCCAAAGATGGCCACCAGAGACAAAAAAAAACAAATGTAGCCCAAATATCAGCCAGATGTAGCCCAACTATAGCCCAATGACAGAATGTCCCAGAGTGTTCTAAAGAACAACTAGAGTGCTAACAGTCCTACTTATTACAAAGGTATGGCACACCTGAAGCCATCTTGATTGGAATAAAGTGGTAACTCTTAAAACATTTAATTTAAAAAGGAACAAAATGAGGGGGTTCATTTTGCCATAGAAAGTATGATTAGCGAATATATGACGAAATCCCGCATACCATCAGTCCGCAAAAAAAATCCCGCATGTACTATTAGGCCGCAAATTAAAATAACGAAATCTTTTAGAACGAATATGCCTTTAGCATACACTAAACAACTAAACTACCCTAAACCCTAAAACACTACCCCCAGCATGACCCTACACTACACAAACAGTACAACACTACCCTAAACCCTAAAACACTACCCCCAGCATGACCCTACACTACACAAACACTACAACACTACCCTAAACCCTAAAACACTACCCCCAGCATGACCCTACACTACGCAAACACTACAACACTACCTAAAACCCTAAAACACTACACCCCAGCATGACCCTACACTACGCAAACACTACAACACTACCCTAAACCCTAAAACACTACCCCCAGCATGACCCTACACTACACAAACACTACAACACAACCCTAAAACACAACCCCCAGCATGACCCTACACTACGCAAACACTACAACACAACCCTAAACCACTACCCCCAGCATGACCCTACACTACGCAAACACTACAACACTACCCTAAACCCTAAAACACTACCCCCAGCATGACCCTACACTACGCAAACACTACAACACTCCCAAAACCCTAAAACACTACACCCCAGCATGACCCTACACTACGCAAACACTACAACACTACCCTAAACCCTAAAACACTACCCCCAGCGTGACCCTACACTACGCAAACACTACAACACTACCCAAAACCCTAAAACACTACACCCCAGCATGACCCTACACTACGCAAACACTACAACACTACCCTAAACCCTAAAACACTACCCCCAGCATGACCCTACACTACGCAAACACTACAACACTACGCAAAACCCTAAAACACTACCCCCAGCATGACCCTACACTACGCAAACACTACAACACTACCCAAAACCCTAAAACACTACCCCCCAGCATGACCCTACACTACGCAAACATTACAACACTACCCAAAACCCTAAAACACTACCCCCAGCATGACCCTACACTACGCAAACACTACAACACTACCCAAAACCCTAAAACACTACACCTCAGCATGACCCTACACTACGCAAACACTACCCAAAACCCTAAAACACTACACCCCAGCATGACCCTACACTACGCAAACACTACACTACCCAAAACCCTAAAACACTACCCCAGCATGACCCTACACTACGCAAACACTACAACACTACGCAAAACCCTAAAACACTACCCCCAGCATGACCCTACACTACGCAAACACTACAACACTACCCTAAACCCTAAAATACTACACCCCAGCATGACCCTACACTACGCAAACACTACAACACTACCCAAAACCATAAAACACTACCCCCAGCATGACCCTACACTACGCAAACACTACAACACTATCCTAAACCCTAAAACACTACGCCCAGCATGACCCTACACTACGCAAACACTACAACACTACCCTAAACCCTAAAACACTAGCCCCAGCATGACCCTACACTACGCAAACACTACAACACAACCCTAAACCCTAAAACACTACCCCCAGCATGACCCTACACTACGCAAACACTACAGCACTACCCTAAACCCTAAAACACTACCCCCAGCATGACCCTACACTACACAAACACTACAACACAACCCTAAACCCTAAAACACTACCCCCAGCATGACCCTACACTAAACAACCACCACAACTCTACACTACACTAACACAACACTACACTACACAACACTACACTACACAATCACTAACCCACGAAAAAATGAACACAAACCCACTTACCTCTCTCGTCATCGTGGTTTTCACAACGCAAATGCATTTACCATACATGCCTTTAAAACGTAATTCTTTGTAAAGGCATGCGCGATAAATGCACATGCGTTTTGAAAAAATGCGGGATAATGGTATGCGAGGTCAATGACCTTGCGGGATAATGGTATGCGGACTGAAAGTCTGCGGGATAAAAAATGGGGGGAAATGGCTGCAAACCATGATTAGCAGCAGACTTCCCTGGTGAGCACTAGCTTTACTACAGTGATCTAATGAGCAACTAGAGTGCTAACATTCAGAATTTATGGCAAATGTGTGACACATCTGAATGCCTTCTTGATAGAACCAAAGTAAACAAGCATTGAAAATGCAATAGATCTCGCCCTCGTTTAAGTTAAAGCCATTCTGTTTGTAATGAGGTGGCTTTTTAGCTTTGCTTTTATTAGTGTTTTTAAAACTTTCATGTAAATAACATGCATATGTATGCATATATGTATATGTATGCATGCATTTATATTTATATAGATATGCAGATTATATATGTTTATATATGTATATTACCTACTGGCGATAGCCAGTGGGTATATATAGTTAGGATTTTTTCTCTATGGGATTTCTGAAAATTCTATGTCTAATAACTTTGGCGTTTGTGGACGGAATTGGCTGAAATTTTCAGGAAAATGGCACATTTTGTTTCTGAGCAGCCCCTGAAAATTTGGGGAGGTTTCGTCAAGGGGGAGCCTAGAAAAAAGGGGGGTCCCAAAACACATTTTTCCCATTCATTTTTCCATAGGGCGGTTGGACTCACTTTTAGCTCGAACGGCTGAATAGATTTACATGAAACTTGGCAAAATTGTAGATATGGTTTGCCCGACGTGCCTTTGCTATGTCTCAATATATGTGCTCCAGTGGATTTTGAGAAATTAACGTTTAAAAAAATATATATATCTGTGACAGCGCTCCGGTTAGCGCCCCGGTTCGCGTACCTGACGCGTAACGGAACTTCGCGAAGCGAAGCTGATTGGCTCTCCGGTGTCTGTCAACATTCTAAACAGTCCGGAGCGGCCGCCATCTTGTCTCTCGGTACGATCGAGAGACAAGATGTGGTGAAAAAAGAAGGGGGAAATGAAGGAAAGGGGGCAAGGTAAACCCATCCTGACCCCCTAGGATTGATGAGGGGGATATTAAAGTCCCCCGCGATTTTTCGCGGTAGAGGCGCTTCCCGGTACGCGAACCGGGCAGCTAACCGGCAGCGTAACGGGAGTCCGCCATCTTGTGTTTTTGGAGCGTCCGGTTCGCGTACCGGGTAGCGTCCCGGTAAGCGTAACAAGGGGAAAACCAAGAGAAACAGTAAAAAAAAAATTAAGGGAATAGATTTCCTGCAAACTTGGCAAAATTGTGGGGACTGTTTGTTTGATGTGCCTTTGCAAGGCCTCAAGATATGTGCACGTGTGGATTTTGTCTAATTAAGGTTAAAAAAAATATATATATCTGTAATCGTGCTCCGGCACGCTTACGTTACGGGTTTTGTTTGCGCTGCAGAGCCGATACGTCACGGTTATGCGACGCGTCATGAGGCGTCTCACGTGGCTACGTGATACGTCACGTAATAAAGAATATATTTTACAGCTATAGATATTAGCTTTTAAAAAACCAATGAAATTCACTGAAAAAACCATAGGTTATAGACTATATATAGTTAGGAATTTGCATTTACAAAACCTTGAAAATTCACTGAAAAAACCATAGGTTAGAGACCATATATAGTTAGCTGGACATTTTATTGACATAAAACCAATGAAATTCCATATATAGTTAGTTGCACTAACTATATATCGCGCACCCGCAATCCACTGCTGATGATGTCACATATTACATCATTCATGACATGGTCAGTGACATCACTGATGACATCTCAAATGACATCACTGATGACATCACTGATGACATCTCAAATGACATCACTGATGACATCATGACACACCAATACCAGTTACTACATACGCACTCACTGATTCCTACGTCTACACACACATTCACTCATTCACCCATACAATCACTCATACATACAGTCACTCATTATTACAACACTATCATATGCACTCATACACCTATGCAGACACTCACACACTGCCACTCATCCGTGGAGTTACTCACACACCTAGTCAGTCCTGTAAAGAATCAATCACACTTCCATTTCCTCATCTATACAGTTAAACACAGAACACCATACTTCAGTGACATCACTGATGACATCACTGATGACATCACTGATGACATCACTGATGACATCACTGATGACATCACTGATGACATCACTGATGACATCTCAAATGACATCACTGATGACATCATGACACACCAATACCAGTTACTACATACGCACTCACTGATTCCTACGTCTACACACACATTCACTCATTCACCCATACAATCACTCATGCATACAGTCACTCATTATTACAACACTATCATATGCACTCATACGCCTAGTCAGTCCTGTGAAGAATCAATCACACTTCGATTTCCTCATCTATACAGTTAAACACAGAACACCATACTTTTCACACATATACTAACACATACTTACTCTCTTATACAATCACTGATACAAGTACACATTGATATGCACAGAGTCACACACCTCCCAGCCAGCCACACACACACTCAGTCTTCCATACATCCACTCATTCTTCAATATGTAAAACATATTTAAACTTTACAAAAACACACAGACACTAGATGATGTCATCAGTGATGTCATCAGTGATGTCATCAGTGATGTCATCAGTGATGTCATTTGAGATGTCATCAGTGATGTCACTGACCATGTCATGAATGATGTAATATGTGACATCATCAGCAGTGGATTGCGGGTGCGCGATATATAGTTAGTGCAACTAACTATATATGGAATTTCATTGGTTTTATGTCAATAAAATGTCCAGCTAACTATATATGGTCTCTAACCTATGGTTTTTTCAGTGAATTTTCAAGGTTTTGTAAATGCAAATTCCTAACTATATATAGTCTATAACCTATGGTTTTTTCAGTGAATATATATATGAGTATATATATGTGGGGCACATATAATATAGTGTTTCCGGGGTCCCGCGCATGGGCGGGAATATTCTAATGCTAATGCTTGACTTTGATGAGGATACCCCTGGAAGAGAACTAGGATTACAGGTAAGTAACTAATCCTTTTTTGCCATTACCCCATATTAAACCCAATGGTACACCATTTAGAGACTTCAAGAATGAGTTGGTGGAGAGCAGCAAAGACATATCATAGCCTGGGGAGTATGAGCAACCTAACTATCCCCACTTATCCCATTGGGGAGAGCAGAACAGCAGTCCGACAAGCCATGGACTACTTGATCGATCTGAGTGCCCTACCCAGGATACCGCCCATGATGTCTGCATGGCATGGTAAATATGCCCAGGTTTTTAAACGAGTCATTTTGCCACCCCAGCCTGGTTTGTAGCACCATGCCCCACTGCGTGTCTGGTGTGGGCCTCATGGGGAAAAAGCCTGACTTATTCCAATTGACCTTCAGGCAAGATATGTCCCCAAACGTCTTCATTAGGTCTGGGAGGGACTCCCGCGCCTGGCAGTAGTAGATCAGCGCATTTCCCGCATATAGAGATATTGCATGCTATCTACAAAATGCTTCTGTGCCCCAATCCTGGGCTCTCGTTCGGATCTTACTCGCTGGGGGTTTGTAGCTTTCGTAGATATCAGCAGGGAAAGAGGGACAGCCCTGATGTACTCCGTTGTTTGTCAAGGTGATCCAAGATCATCTGTCCCATTCTGACCTTGGCTTGTTGTATAGTGTTAAAATCTAATTGAGGAATATCGGGGCAAAACCCATCTCCTTGAGCACCTCCAGGAGGAATGACCATCCAGGCATATTAAATGCCTTTTTGATATCTAGGAATATTGCTTGGCAATCTTCAGCGGTCATCTCGCCATCACGCATCAAGTTCAGCAAGAGGCGAATATTAAAAAAGGTACTCCTTTCCGGGAAGAAACCATTCTGATGGATTCATCTGCCAGTGGACTCCTCACCTTGTGAATAGCCCCTGTGCCAGCAGCATTTGGAAATTTTGTGTAGCTCTCCACGCCGATGAGGACGACGTCACAGAAGCCCGGCTCCGCTCGCGACTCCGCTGACGTCACTGGAGCCATAAGAGAGCCTCGTCGGCGTGATAATGTCAGTTCCCTTTTTTCCGCGATGTCGACGCTAACGGTTTTTCTAGGACTCTCCGTTGTTACACTTGTTACTGTGTGTTTCTGGCTGTGTTCCTGTGCTTCTTCTTGTTTCCTTTCAAGGATGTCGTCGAGGAAGTCCGGGTTCAAGCCTTGCAGGGAGTGCAGAGGACATATGTCCATTACTAATCCACACGAGGACTGTGTTTGGTGTTTATCGTCGGATCACGACGTTGAGGGATGTGCCTGCTGCAGGAAAATTAATCCGAAGGCACTGAAGGAGAGGGAAGCGAAGCTCTTCATGGCGAAGATGAGAAAGGAGAAAAGAGGTAGGAGAAGGTCGAGGTCGCGCTCCAGGTCGAGGTCGGGCTCGAAGTCGACGTCGGGGCATACTTCGACAGTCAAGAAGTACAAGAAGAAGAAGAGGCATTCTTCAAGACGCCATTCTGATAAAGATGTGATGCTGAAGTCGACCTCCATCTCGACGACGCTGTAAAGACTTCGTGTCTCCTTCTCCCTTGAATCCAGCTTCTACTGAAAAATCGGCTTCACCTGCAGCCTCTCCACCTCGATCTCTGACTCCGGTTCCCTCACCGGCTTCGGTTCATTCTCCGGCTCCAGAAGAAGAGATTCCTGTGCCAGATGAGCAGGCGACTCCATTGGTTCTGTTGTCGACGCCGGCTGGCCCGAACACGGTAACACCTGCCTCAGATCCAGGTCCCGTGGGCCTATTCTCCTTTTCCAGGTCCGGGTCAAGATCCATCGCATTATCTCAATGCTATGTATGGGGACCTTCGTGTTCCATGGGTCCATTAGCTTTTAATTTGGGGGTTACTAAGGCCTATGCCCAGGCCCCTTTCATGCCTTTTCTTCCGGCGGCGCCGTCTTAGCACTTCTCGGCGCCGAGGACATCGACGCGGTTTCCATTTTCTCTGGTGTCTTTTATTCAACCTCGTTCAGCGCAGGCGGCGCTGTCTGATCCGTGTACGACGCTGGCTCCGTATCTGACGGAGTCGGTCTTGGCTCCATCGACGCCTGCACCTAGAATAAGATCTAGGAGAGAAGCCCAGATGGTTATAGAAGAACAAAGGTATCAGTTGGAGGAGACGGAGGAAGGTGAGCTTCAGCACTCAGATGAATATTTTGCTGAGTTAAGGGAAGCAAGTGGCCTTGATATCTCTCCAGAGTGGGAACTTTCACCTGCATCTGATACTCCTTCCAAGGATGTGGTCCCCTATAACACAGTGATCAAAAAGACAGCAGAACTTCTGGATCTTAAGCTTCCCACTACTGAGTTTAAGTCGAACATTTTAACAGAAGTTCTTCATTCACCTTCTTCTGTAATTGAACCTCTACTGCCATTCAATGAGGCAATCACTGACCCTGTTATGGAAGTTTGGCGCAAGCCTTTTTCAGCTCCTGCAGTTTCCAAAGCCATTGCACGGAGATACAGAGTGGCTCCAGGGGATCCTGACTTTTTATCTTCCCAACCTTCGCCTGAGAGCCTTGTTGTTCAGGCTGCCTGTTCAAAAAGATCTTCAGGTGCATTTCCACAAGTTCCGTCAGACAGAGTAGAAGAAACTTGACCAATCTGTCAAGAAAGTATTCTCTATGGCAAGCATGGCACTAAAGTCAACTAATGCCACCTGTCTTATGGGTTGATATATCCATGCTTTAGTGGATTCGGCTAAACAGCTCACACCTAAGTTGTTCGAGGAGGATAGAAAGAATTTTGAGAAAGTTTTACATGACACTCAGACGGCTGCATGTCAGGTGATACAAAGTGGGTTAGACAATGCTGACTGTCGCCAGAATCATGGGTTCTTCTGTGGCTACAAGAAGGAGTGCATGGCTAAAGTCCTCGGAGTTCTCGGCAGATGTTCAAGCTATGCTTTTAGACCTACCGTTTGATGGTCCAGGACTTTTCGGGGGAAAAAGGCGGATGCTGCGTTAGTGAGATTTAAGGACAGCAAGGCAACAGCCAAATCTATTGGACTTCAAGCTCGTACTAGAGGCTCGTCGTTAAGGAGATAGAGGATTTGGGAGGCATTCTCAACAGCAGCAACAAAACACCTTGTACAAATCCTACAGGGGCAAAAACAGAGGTCGCCCACGAGGCAGTCAGCCCTCCTCTACCTCCCCCCCCTTGCCACAGCTAAGCAGCCCTAGATCCACCATTCTGGATCATGTTGGTCCTGTGGGGGGTCGGCTTACTCATTTTCTGCAAGATTGGGAATCGGTCACTACAGACCTTTTGCGTTCTCAATCTTGTGGAGAATGGGTATGCCCTTCCCATTCGGGAATTCCCTCCAAATTACCCTCCTTACCAAGGGGCTTGCTTGGAGGACCACCTTCTTCTCCTACAGGAGGAAGTCCTAGCTTTACTAAAAAAAGGTGCGATAGAGGTGGTGCCAGAGCGGGAAAGGAGTCAGGGATGCTACTCCCGGTATTTACTGATACACAAGAAGGATGGCAGGTTACGTCCAATCCTGGATCTCAGGATCTTGAACCTTTTCTTGAAGCACGAAAAGTTCAAAATGCTCACCCTAGCGCAGGTTCTTCAAGCGCTGTAGCAAGAGGACTGGATGGTGTCGATCGACTTGCAGGACGCGTATTTTCATATCCCGATCCTGAAGTCGCACAGGAAGTATCTCCGTTTCACGGTCTGGTCGCAACATTATCAGTTTGCGGTTCTCCCGTTTGGACTTACTACTGCACCTCAAGTCTTCACCAAGGTGATGGCAGTGGTGGCAGCCCATCTCAGAAGATCGGGGATTCCAGTTTTCTCCTATCTGGACGACTGGTTGCTCAAAGCAGAGTCGTCAGAGAAGGTGCTTCATCATCTGCAAGTGACAACTCAGCTGTTTTCAAACTGGGTTTTCCGATAAAAGTGCCCAAGTCTCACCTGGTGCCCCCTCAGCGCAACCTGTTCATAGGGACGGTACTGGACACTACAGTCTGTCGAGCATTCCCTCCTCCACAAAGGATTCTCGACATTCAGGAAATGATTCCCTTGTTTTACAATGGAGCGGTCGTTCCAGTCCTGATGGTCCTTCGTCTGCTCGGTCTGTTTGCTTCCTGCATTCTGTTGGTCAACCATGCACGCTGGCACATGAGGGCGCTCCAGTGGTGCCTCCGCAGGCAGTGGTATCAATACAACTGGGATCTCAGGGAGTCGATCAGGCTCTCCAGAGAAGCTGCTACGGATCTGTCTTGGTGTAGCGTGGAGGGCAATCTATCTCAAGAAAAACCCGTCCATCTTCCTCCATTGGTGGCCACAGTGATTACGGATGCATCCACTTCAGGGTGGGGTGCTCATCTGGGGCACCTGGAGATGAAAGGTCTTTGGTCTCCAGAGGAAAGGTTGCTTCACATCAACTTTCTAGAGTTGCGGGCGATACGTCTGGCACTCAAGGCCTTCCTCCCTTCCCTTCGCGGGCAGTCGGTTCAAGTCCTGACGGACAACACTACCGCGAAGTAGTATGTCAACAAGCAGGGAAGAGTGGGGTCGCATTGTCTCTACAGAGAGGCTCTGCGTCTCTGGTCCTGGGTTCAGGACCATCAGATTTGTCCGATGGCAAATCATCTGGCCGGAGTTCTGAACGTGCGTGCGGACAGTCTCAGTCGGCAATTCTCTGCCGATCACGAGTGGAGGCTTCATCCGGAGGTGGTTCGTCACGTCTTTCGGACGTGGGGAATTCCTCAGGTGGACCTGTTTGCCACTCACGAGAATGCTCACTGCCCGTCATTCCACAGTCTCCAGTATCCGATGCGGGGAGCTTTGGGGGACGTGTTTCAGTTGAGTTAGGGCTAACAACTCCTTTACACGTTTCCTCCCATACCCTTGATTCCTCGGGTTCTGAGGAATGTTTGCTAAGACCGGGCCCAAGTCTTATTGATCGCTCCGGATTGACCAAGAAGGGTGTCAGATCTTCTCCACCTCTCCTCGTGCCCTCCGCTCCGTCTCCCTCTCAGGGCAGACCTCCTCTCGCAGGAGCAGGTTCTACACCCCCAGCTCCAGAGCTTACACCTTCATGCCTGGAGATTGAACGGGGCAATCTGAGTTCTTTCTCTCCCCCGCCTGATGTGGTGGATGTGATTCTTTCGGCCAGGCGACGCTCCACCAAGTCTTTTTATTCATATAGGTGGTTCAAATTTGTCTCATGGTGTGGAGAGAAGTCTATTGACCCCTTAAGGGCTCGTTTATCTAACATCCTTCAGTTTGCTCTTTCATTAGCCCAGCAGGGTTTTGCCATGGCTACTGTGAAGGGCTATTTATCGGCTTTGTCGGCTTTCCTTTGCTTACCGGATCAGCCGTCCTGGTTTAAATCGTCTATTGTGTTTCGTTTCATTAAAGGCCTTACCGACAAATTTCCACCCACTCCATTTATTGTGCCTCAATAGGACTTAAATCTTGTCTTAACCTACTTGATGGGTTCTCCTTTTGAGCCCTTGCACAAGTGTCCCTTTTAAGCCAATATTTCTGGTTGCTATTACTTCGGCAAGGAGGGTAAATGAGCTTCAAGCTGTGAGTTCCAAACCCCCATTCTTGACCATTCATGCTGAAAGAATGGTACTCAGGACCAGGGCTGCTTTTCTGCCTAAGGTGGTAACTCCCTTCCATCTGGGGCAGTCCATTACTCTTCCTACCTTCTATCCACCCCCCTCACCTTTCCAAGGAGGAGGAGCGGCTTCACCGCCTGGACCCTAAGAGGGCGGTGAGTTTTTACCTCGATAGGATTGAAGACTATCGTGTGGATGACCAGCTCTTCGTGGGTTTTGCTGGCTGCAGAAAAGGCAGAGCGGTGCACAAGCGCACCCTTTCAAGATGGATAATCCTGTGCATCAAGATCTGTTACTCTTTGGCCGGTAAGGAACCTCCAGAGGGTATTAGAGATCACTCTACTAGAGCAACGTCTTCAACATCTGCTTTGCCTAGAGGTGTTCCTGTAGAGGACATTTGTAGAGCTGCAACTTGGGCCTCCCTCCACACCTTTGCGAAGCATTACTGCTTAGATTCCGAGGTGAGGAGTGATGGTCACTTGCGTGTTCTGTGCTACAGGACTTTTTGGTATAGAAGGGTGGACACCCTCGTCCGGGAGTGGGGACTGCTGTGGGACTTTATTCACAAAGTGAGGAATCCACTGGCAGATGTATCCATCAGAAGAACGAGTTACTTACCTTCTGTAATACTTTTTCTGGTGGATACAGTATCTGCCTGTGGATTCCTCACTGACCCACCCGCCTCCCTGTTGTCCACCCTTGCATACCTACAATGTTGATACTGTTTAATTGTACTTTCAATGGAAGTGTGTTTCTGAATTGGTTTTACACTGTGTGTATTGTTTCAAATCCGGTGTACTATGTATTGGTGTCGGTCTGTCCGTGTGCCTCGAAGGCACGGAAAAAAAGGGCGGAACTGACGTCATCACGCCGACGAGGCTCTCTTATGGCTCCAGTGACGTCAGCGGAGTCTCGAGCGGAGCCGGGCTACTGTGACGTCGTCCTCGTTGGCGTGGAGAGCTACAAACAAGTTCTGAATGCTGCTGGCACAGGGGATATTAACAATTGAGGAATCCACAGGCAGATACTGTATCCACCATAAAAAGCTTTTCTGAAGGTAAGTAACTTGTTCTTTTCGTCCACATGGGCAAAAGTCCCTTTTATCGGCATTAGCCTGTTTGCCAGTATCTTGCCTATCCGTTTATAGTATAGATTGAGGTTGGTAGAAGCGTTCATTAGCTGGGTCCCATCCCGTATTAGGAAGCACCATTATTAGTGCCTCTCTCATGGTGTCTCATAGTATGCTCACCTCATAAGTCCGCAGTAGTTTCGCTGTTGCCTGTGCTGTAAGTGGCATAGAATTCTATGGGAAGTCTGTCCAATCCCGGCATTTAATTTTGTGCCGTTTGGAGTGGATCTCCTCCGCTTGGAGAGGCATCTCCAGTTCACTGCGCTACGGTGGATTATGTTAGGGTATCAGGATTCCTTGGATGTATTCAAGTGTGCTCATGGTGATGTTTGGGGTTAGATCTGTATGTAGTGTAGCAGTTGACAAAGGCAGTGTTTGTCGTTAGTCATAGTACCCCCTACAGTCTAATGGCTCCTATTGGTGTTCTAGATGTTTCCCCCTCAGGGGCCATGCCAGTAAGGTGTCTGCCCTAGCTCATTCTCCATGTTTTCTTGCTATGTATTCTTTGTAGTCTATTTTTCTCGCTCTGTTCATTATATCTGCGTGATGCTTGTGTAGTTCTCGCAGTCGTTCTAACTGGACAGTTTGTGTGGGTGTTGTTTTTTCGGTTAGGTGCATGGTCTGTTCAACGTCAGATCTCTGTGTAGTGTGTGCTTAACCCCCCACGACCTACTTATTAAAAAGACCCTCACCACCACCTTGAATGCTTCCCATTCTATCGCTCTAGTGGAGGTTGACCCTTCACTCTCAGTGAAATATTGTGCTACATATTTCCCTATGATTTTGAGAAACGGTGCGTCCTGTATCACCTCTGTGCACAGTTACCAGGTTGGGATATTCACTTTGCTTCGCATCCATCATAGTACTATCTTCAGTAGGCAATGATCCGAGATCATGCGAGCCAGGAACACCGACGGAGGGCAGCAGTGCCCCACAGAAAAACACATCTAGACGTGTGTAGCTAATTCACTGACGAATAATACAAGTAATCTCTATAAATAAAAATCCGTATTTGTAAAGCGCAAACTACTCACCCTTACGGGTCTCAAGGCGCTGGTGGCCGTCGTGGAAATGTAGTGAGCTATTGCCCAGAGTCCCATGGTGCTGGGCTGAGCTGCCGCCGGAGCCGGGGTTTGAACCATGAACCCTGTGCTCTGAAGTCAGCTGCCCTGGCCGCGGCACCACACCTCTCCACCCCTGTGCATTCTACGTCATAATGTCATAAGATGGGGCATAGGTTCCGTTAGCCTGTGCCATCATTCGTGATTGGAAGTGCTTGCTACCCTCTGCGTGCAGTTGCTACCCCCTGCGTGTAGTCGCTATGACGTTGCCTGGTCTTGACCCCTGCCCCCAGTCTCTCCCAGGATTTGTTGTCGGGTGGTGTGTGTGCTTGGTAGAGTAATGTGGGGCACCTTCTACAAGGCATAGCATAGCCAAGTGTAGTATTTTCCCCTGTAACTTTCCCTCCACGGTCATGGTGTATCGTGTACACCTTGCCATCAACATCATGCAAGTGGACTAATAAGGAGGAGGTGCCCTGGCCCTTGCTTGCATCCAGCCTTACCAGGCCTGCTCAGCATGGCCTTCCACTGGGCTGCATCAGACCAGGCTCGGTGCCTCCGTTCCACACACCCAGCCCCGGCTTCGTTTCCCCGCGGCCAGCGAGGGCCTGCACTCCCAGATCCTCGCTAGCTTTCTAGGTGCTGTCTGCTCCTCACACTGCCACAGTGGGTGTGCACGCCGATCTCCATTCCTGGCTCTACCTGCCTCCCGAGGTCTGACTCGTATGTCGCTAGCATCTAGGCCGCGGTTCTTGTTCCCCTCATCGGCTACCTTTTCCTCTCTTGGGGCTCAGATCCACCTCTGAACTCGACAAGGAACTGGGCTACCTTCTCTGCCTGCACCAGCCCTCCTGCTTCTCTTGGTGCTGGCTCCGTGTAAGCCGGATTATGACAGATTTTCGTCCAGACTGCGAACAAAGTTCTTTACTACGGGTCTGATGTCAATCAGAGGAGAGCCTGGGAGGAGCCAGTTGACCCCCCCAGGGGACGCGCTCATTTTAGAATGGATTTTGTTGGAGTGAAGATAGAGGTTTACTGTATTTGCTGAGCCTGCTGGCCTTATTTAAGTTTAAATCGCTGCTGCTAATTCCTGCTTTGACCTTCTTTTAGGCTTTTTAAATTACCCTGTTGTTCCTGCTACAGCATTGCTTTGCGCTGATTGGCTGGTGTTAGTCCAATCAGAGGCTTGCCCGGTTACTCACCATTTGCATGGCTCCCTAGACGTAGGCACCTACTCTGATGTGATTTTACTGGATCTAAGCGCCGTGTTTGATACCGTATCTCATGATATTCTGCTGCCGCGCGTACCAGAGATTGGTATTGGGGAAGCTGTTCTAACCTGGTTTACGTAATTTCTATCCAAGAGATCTTTTAAGGTTGTTTCTTCTCCGTGTAGCTCTCAGGTTCATACTGTACGTCATGGAATTTCCTAGGGATCCGCTTTGAGACCTAGACTGTTTAACATTTATATACAACCACTGGTGGTGGTTGCAAAAGCCCGGGGGCTTTCACTAGTATCAGATGCCTATGATACTCATCTTGTGATTTCCTTCTCTGATATCTCCAAACCTGACTAAATTCTATTATGACATGGTGGCCCCACTAAGTGGATGACGGCCAACTCCCTTCAGCGGAATGCTAGCAAATCGTAAATTGTTCTCTTGGGCAGAGATATTCAACAATGAATGAATGAATGCAGTCTTATATTGCGCAGACTTAGCCCATGGGCATCAAGGCGCCTAACTAGAATAAATCCAAGATATGTGAACCAGGAGCTAGCTTACAGGTATGCCTCTGAAAATAGCCATGTTTTTAATGCCTTTCTAAAAGGACCGATGGCAGGTTGTGTCTTTAATTCCGGGGGAAGAGTGTTCCACAGCCTAGGGGCTAGAACAGAAAAGGCCCTACCACCCCACCTGACTCTCCTAACCCGGGGGACTGCCAGGAGGTTCTTACTGGAGAAGCGCAGGTTTCTACAGGGCGTGTAAGAGCCTAGAAGGGATCGAATATTTTCTGAGCCTTCTCCAAATAGTGCCCCGTAGACAAGACAAAGGATCTTAAAAGAGATCCTAGCCTGAATCGAGAGCCAATGCACCCCCTGCAGCTCTTTCCTTCATTTTGCTGTTTTAGGTGCGAATTGTGAGAAGTTGTCCTGGCATATGCTGTTCACTATTCTAGTGGGCACCTTGCACTAGTCCAAACGACCCTTATTGATGGTAGGTGTAAGACAACCTGTATAGGAAGCTATCCTAGAGGTAGCAGTGGAGAGCAGCCTTCAGGCTAAGTCTTGAACGAATGTAAAGCAGCTTATTTTTACCAGTCTTTAATCTCATGAATGATCAAATGAAAGGAGATACACACTAGGTATATATATAAAATATATGTATTTATTCTAAAACACACCCCTCTAGTCTCTTTATTAGGCTAGAGGCAAAAGTACAATACAAGAACTTAAATAGCACACAGTAAATTAGCACAGTATACGTTTTACCCTAGAGACCTCACAAACCATATACTAAGAAAGTGGTATAAGTACCGCTCAGGACATAGAAACAAGGCCTAGGGCCTGTAAAACCGCTGGGGCAACCAGGAACCACCCAAGGTAGGGACGCAGGAGACCCACGGGGGACGCGTGCAGTGTCTAAACACAGCCGCGAATCACCATTGACTTCTATGGCGAAAGTTAAAGTTACAAATTTAAAGAATAAGGTCACTTGGGAGTAGACTGCAGTTGAACCCCTTCAGTACTGGACACTTAGAGAGTCAAGATCCACGGGAGCACTGAAGTACTCGTGTTACCTCACCCAGGGAAGCCGGGTGCATAGGTGTCTTTTCATGTCTGGTTTTGTCGTCGTTTCCAAAGGAGAGCTGCAAAGAAGTGCTGCAGGCGACCAGGTGAAAAATGTTTGGATGGATCCAAGGGTGGATTGGAGATCTGAAGAACCTGAAAGCAGAGGGGACAGAGTCTGGGTCACTAGCCAGGGACCAGGAAGGCGACAGAGATGCCAGCTGATGTCGGGTGCTTTAGAGTGATGTAGGTGAAGCTGGACTCTTCAGCCACGAGGACCAGGAGGCGTCGACGACAACCAGGAGCTGGATTCAAGCTGTCCCACGTCGGATGTCGAGTGCTGCTGCATCGGTATTCGAATTGGACCCAACAAGCCTTGACAACAGCAACCCACACAGAATGGAAAGATTGGCTTCGGTGCAGACCAGCAAGGTCTGAGGGACTCACCCTTTATATGGGAGTCAGGGCACGTCTGGAGCAACCAGGAAAGCCCAAGGAACAAAGGATTTACCTTCGTCGGGACCCACAAGTCGACGGACTAGGTATCGCGAAAGAGCCTCGAGCAGGAATGCCAAAAGCGGGCCCACGGAACACTCGTGGAGTTTTGTGAAGGACGCAATGGAGGGGGGGGGGGGCAACCCGTAGAATAGAAGAGCTCAGAAAGGGTTGGTATAGATGAGCGTTTTATTTCTCCAATAGAACAAAAAGTCCAAAGGAAACAGGGTTCTTGGGATTCTCCAGTATTGGGGTGTCTTTCATAGATTCACATGCTTGAATATTCCCCGTCGTCGGAGTGGGAGTCCCACGGTAAATAAAATAGCAATAATATACTAAATATATATATAAACATATATATATATATATATATATATATATATATATATATATATATATATATATATATATATATATAATCAGAAGAAAAAACCTGAAATATGTATTAGAAAAGGCATAAACTGCCTACCCAAAATTCTACATAGGAATGCATGGGGAAGGAAAAGACTATATGCAGCCTATCCTTGTCATTATGTTAGTCCAAACTGCAGCCAATCAGGCGACAGCAGCCCTCTAGAACCTTCTCCTCAGAGCTCAGCACCTCAGATTTTCTACCGCACGTCGTGTGTAAGGGAGTCTTTCTTTCTTTCTTTTTAATCTTTATTCGGTTATTTGCACAAAACAACCATAAAAGCACAGTTTGATAAAACATCATCATCATAAAAACCAAGTATCTAAAGTCCTCTTATCCAGAAATATAAACACATTTGAACTAGTGCAAAGATTAACAGAGATTCTAGGCATTTTAACCCTCCATACTGTTTCTAAATTTTAGGGCTAGTTTTAAAAAGCTGATTACAAATAAAGTGCATTCGTCTTTTAGCAGCTGTAAATAGCAAAGTGCAGGTCTAACCTGGGTAAAATTCAATTTTTAGGTCTCGGCTAAGCGCGCGGAAGCGCGTTCTCGCCGAGAACCTTTTGTTGCCGTGTCTGCTTTCCAGGAGACAATCCTGGCCGCGCGCAGGCGATTCGAAACTGGCACGCGCATAAGTACGAGCGCTGCGCGAAGCTCCCACACAACACACGCATGCGCATACACAGAAACACACAAACAAGTGAACAATCACGCACATCCATACAGAACCCCCCCCCACGCATACACACACACGCGCGCACACACACACTAGTGCACTGCCCCACCCTCCTTTTCAACTTACTGTGGCAATCTGGGGGACTCCGCTCTCAGCACGGCCGGGCAGGGAGCGGGCATGTGCCTCGTGCCCCCTCCGCAGAGTTGACGCTGCGGCTCCTTTCCCGGGGCTCCCTCTTGGTCAAGGGAGCCCCGCAACACGTGCGCAACATCCTGTTGTCGGCCCCGGGGCTCTCCACCGCTCACAGGAGCCCCGGGCCGCTCGACGCATTTCCTCCGCATGCCTCCTCTTCCGGTCCGGACGGGGCCCGCCCCCGTCACAGGTGACCTTGCCTGACTTCCGGTGCGGCCGCTGCGGAATTCCGGGGGCAGTAAGAGTTATTTGTTTTTCAATGCTGCTTTATTGCCGTCGCATGTATTTATATATTTATTAACGTGCCGGTTCTTAGTAAAGTACATGTCAAAGGCTAAGAAAAGTAGGTTATTGCAGTGAACTATTTCAATAATGGCAAACCCTTGTTTTTCAATGCTGCTTTATTGCCGTCGCACGTATTTATATATTTATTAACATGCCGGTTCTTAGTAAAGTACATGTCAAAGGCTAAGAAAAGTAGGTTATTGCAGTGAACTATTTCAATAATGGCAAACCCCTGTTTTTCAATGCTGCTTTCTTGCCGTCGCACGTATTTATATATTTATTAACATGCCGGTTCTTAGTAAAGTACATGTCCAAGGCTAAGAAAAGTAGGTTATTGCAGTGAACTATTTCAATAATGGCAAACCCTTGTTTTTCAATGCTGCTGTGAGTGTGCAGTGAGTGCAAAGTAGTGAGTAGTGAGTGCAGAGTAGTGAGTGCAGAGTGAGTGTTCAGAGTGCAGAATAGTGAGTGCAGAGTCGTGAGTGCAGAGTCGTGAGTGCAGAGTCGTGAGTGCAGAGTCGTGAGTGCAGAGTCGTGAGTGCAGAGTCGTGAGTGCAGAGTCGTGAGTGCAGAGTCGTGAGTGCAGAGTCGTGAGTGCAGAGTCGTGAGTGCAGAGTCGTGAGTGCAGAGTCGTGAGTGCAGAGTCGTGAGTGCAGAGTCGTGAGTGCAGAGTCGTGAGTGCAGAGTCGTGAGTGCAGAGTCGTGAGTGCAGAGTCGTGAGTGCAGAGTCGTGAGTGCAGAGTCGTGAGTGCAGAGTCGTGAGTGCAGAGTCCAGAGTAGTGAGTGCAGAGTAGTGAGTATTGAGTGCAGAGTAGTGAGTATTGAGTGCAGAGTAGTGAGTAGTGAGTGCAGAGTAGTGAGTAGTGAGTGCAGAGTAGTGAGTAGTGAGTGCAGAGTGAGTGTGCAGAGTAGTGAGTGCAGAGTAGTGAGTGCAGAGTAGTGAGTAGTGAGTGTAGAGTAGTGAGTAGTGAGTGCAGAGTAGTGAGTGGCTGGCCCTGTTTCTAGCTCAAGCGGCACCGGCACCTGTAGTCTAAAGATAATACCTCTGCCTCAAGTGAAGTACTCTGGTATCCAAGGATGACTAGCAAACAATATTATTCACAACGTTGCTTACTATTCAGCAACATTTGACAGTTTGCAAATCATCTTTATACAACAATTCAGAGTTTGATAACAAATTAATGCAACACATTGTAATATACAATGCCAATAGCTCAAACTTTAATGCTGCGAGACCTATTGCATTGTAAATGCTTGTTTAAGAAGAGGTTTAAGATAAATCCTCCGAGGTATATCATAAAATGGACAAATGAATAAAAAGTGCACCAAGTCCTGCGGAGACACATGGTCGCAGCCGCAGGACGGTAGCACTTGGCCTTGATGGCTACCATTTGGGACTGCTAGCTGTAAATGAAAAAGACCCAGTCGAAACCTAATTAACAGGAAACGGTCAAAGCATGACATTGGCCAGGACAAATAGGGTTCCATACAGAATGTGGTTTGTAAAACAACATATTTTCGAACACTACTTTTGTTTAGTTCCGCCTCCTCACGCTGTAGGTTCTGCATGAGAGAAAAGGTGTTCTTTACAAACTCTACATCAGCTATGGTGATAGTCAGGGTTCAGGAAGAGTTCTGGGCGCCCTAAAGCGAGGAAGCAATTTTTCAAATATTTTAACCATGGGATTTTTAACATATTGTCCCATGATAAAGCTTCTCTCAAAAGCTGGTGGTTTAACGGTAAATCCTTGTTAAGCCAACATTTCAACCAGCATGTTAAAGGTCGTAGTGCTATGATGTCGCTTAAATAGGGAGAACCTAGTTCTTCGTGCACTATAAAGTTAGCAGTTCCCCTCGGGACCCCCAACAGCTGTTTCAAGAAATTATTTTCAGCAACCACCAAATCATTTATAGCTATATGCCCCCATAGCTCACTTCCATAACAGCCTATCGCCACGCTCTTGGCCTGGTAAATTTTTAATAGCGCGACAATTGGCCGTTTGCCCATTTTCCTTGAAAAATTAAAAATGGCCGCATTAGCCCGGGTTATCTCCCCCTTTTTCCTCTGTATGGCGGGTCCCCATTTCAGTTGGTTATCAAACAGGACCCCCAGGGATGAGAAGGTTTCTGTTGTAGGGATCTTCTCCCCGTTTACATGAAATGGGACCGTCTTGTTATGTCCTTTGCCTACATTCATTACAAAGGATTTTGAATAATTAATGGCAAGATCCCAGGTTTTCATAAAACTGTAAAAGGTGTCAAGCAACAATTTGAGGCCTTTTGCGGTCCTAGCTAGCAAAACGGCATCGTCCGCATAAAGGAGGACTGGTAACCCTTTGCGCCCAACATAAGGGTAATCGGCTCCTGTATTTAAAAGATTATTCTCTAAATTGTTAATATATATGTTAAAAAGAAACGGGCCAGAATACAGCCCTGTCTTACACCCCGGTGTACTCCGAATTCCCTGGTTACCTGCAAGTCCTGGGAATATCGGACATTAGCCCGGGTGTCCTGATGTAAATCCGCCAGAAGGTTGATAAGGTTCTGTTCTACCCCCATATTTCCCATGGCCTCCCAAAACTTGGCCCAGTTGACACAATCAAAGGCCGAGGAAAGGTCCATAAAGGCCATATGAATTGTGCCCTGACGTGCCAACGTATATTTTCCCAGTACCATGTACAGGTTAAGGCACTGTGAGATGGTGGAGTGACCTGGTCTAAAGCCATACTGAATCGGGGAAATTATATTATTAAGGGCGTCTCCCTGAGCTCTGCTCAGTTTTCTCTTCTCTTCAGGTTTTTCCTGTTTTCTACAACATGTCTACAAGTAAGAAGTCTCTTTTCAGAGCCTGTTTATTCTGTGGAAAGCTAAGACTTTTTTCTGAGGACCCACACAGTAAGTGTAATTACTGTCTGTACCCGGACCATGAGGTGGGGAGCTGTAAGTTCTGTAGAACATTCTCCACAAAGACTTTAAAAGACAGAGAAGGCCGTTTACTCCTCTGGCTTCAGAGACTGAAGGATAAAGATAATGTACTTTCTGATGCTGAAAGTCTTATGTCCGGCCATTCTAAAGCAGCTTCCAAGCGTGGTAGTGTGCAGGAGGTGCCTTCTCCATTTTAAAAAAAGAAGAGGATGTCTCTCTCCTTGGCCCCTGCGGTGTCTTCACCACTTCCTACCACTTCTGGGCCCATGAGACCTGGCTCTCAGGCTCCTGCTGCATCTTCCTCAAGTTTTCCTGTGAAGAAAACTGATTTTCCGTCGACGACGGTGTCGTCTACAGTTCCGTGGACAAGATTTGCTGTCTCTGGTTCAAAGTCGACGACGACAGTCACGACGACGCTTGCTTCTGGATCGTCTACAGCCCCTTCGTCGACGTCATAGTCGTCGATGAAGGTAATTCTCAGTTCTAAGACTGTATCGTCAATCATCCCAATTTCGTCGTCGACGAAGAAACCTCCGTCGTCGACAGTCTGATCGTCGTCGACGAAAGGTTTGAAGAGGTTGATTTTGTCGACGCCTTCGACGACGAGTGTTCCGTTGACGGGTGTCCCGTCTACGAGTGTTCCGTCTTCGTCTGTCCCGTCGACGGCTGTCCCGTCGGCGACTGCTCCGTCGACGACTGCCCCGTCGACGACTGCCCCGTCGACGACTGCCCCGTCGACGACTGCCCCGTCGACGACTGCCCCGTCGACGACTGCCCCGTCGACGACCGTCCCGTCGACGACTGTCCCGTCGACGAAAAAGATGAAACAGAAGGCTCCGTCACCATCAACGTCAATGAAGGTTCCGTTGATGGTTCCAATGCTGTCGAGGACTGCCCCGTCGACGATGTCCTCGTCGACGACGGTTTCGATGACGGTTTCGGCGAAGAAGACCGCAAAGGCCATTGCACCGTCCATGCCTCCGAAAGCTCCGTCGACAGGAGGATTGGCGTCGACGACAAGGTCGCAGGATGTAGTCAAGATGACACCGTCTTCATTTGCCTCACTACCTTTGTTGCCGCTGTCTTCCAACAAATCGGAGCAGGTTGCAACTTTTCCTGAAGGGGAAATGGCTCTTCCACCCTCTCCTTTGTTTGCTACGGACGGATCAGAAGTCTGAGGGGCATGTGCATGAAGCTTTTACTGAGGCTCAAAGTCCGTCAGATTTAATTATAAAGTGTCAGGACTTCAGTAATGATGAGGAGGAACAGTATGGCCAACATGATGAAGTTCAGACTCAATTGCCAGCTGCGATGTTGCCATTGTCAATGATTTCAAGCCTCCAAAATATGTTGGATGACTATAATCGGCGTTTCCCGCCATCACCACAAGTGTCTACTGTCCCATCTGTGTTGACCCCGATTACGGAGCCGTCAACCGCTCCTTCAGAACCTTCACCGCCTGCTACCATTCAGAGACACACATCAATTCAGGTTCATGCAACTTTGTATCCTGATGATGACGACGAGGACCCACCAGAGCGAGAGGATGGAGAAGTTACGGACGTGGATGGTGATGATCAGATGGCGGAGTGGGATGACTATCGGGCACAGACACCATCCCCATCTCAAGTGACGCCAGGGGATTCTCCTCCGGTGGATATTGCAAGTTTCCATCAATTGATGGATAGAGCGGTTCAGCGTTTCAAGTTGCCACGAGTCCAAAGAGAGGAAGATTGTTTCCTCTATTACTTAAAGAACCAACCATTTAAACAGATTCATACTGTCCCAATTATAGATTTCATCTGGGCTGAAGGGGTGAAACTCATGAAGACTCCAAACTCTTTACCGGCACAATTGCCAAGGTTAGAGAAGGGATCTCGGGCATGCCTTACTGGCCAGCCGAAGCCTGATTCTGTTGTTACACAGGCAGCTCAGAGGGGATCCCGAAATCCTGCATCTACTATCACAGCTCCTCCGGACCGTGAGGGCCGGCGCCTTGATGCTATAGGGCGCAAATTTTCCTCTATGTCTTCCACTACTGTGCGAGTGGCTAATGCTATGGCCATTTTGGGTCGATATGACCGTCAAGTTTGGGCAGATATGTCCGCCTACGTGGCGTTACTTCCGGATGCTTCCAAAGCGGAAGCGTTACAGCTTCTTCAGGAAGGTGAAAGAACATCCGAAGAATTGATTGATTATGCAGTAGATGTGGCCTGCACTGGATTTCGACAACTCGCTGGAGCGGCCGTCTTACCTCGGCAAGGTTGGTTGCGCTCGACCTCTTTCCATCAGGAAGTTCAAGCAAAAATTCTTGATATGCCATATGATGGCGAATCACTCTTCGGAGCGCACATTGACGAAGCGTTACAATCTATTAAGAAGGACACTGACACTGCACGTGCCTTAGGTACTCTTCAATTTAAGTAACAGCCCTTTCGGGGTGCTCGAGGACGAGGCACTAATTCCAATTTTCGAGGAGGAAGCAATCAATATTGCTCCTATAACCAAGGCAACCAGCGTTTCTCCGAAAACCGTCAACAGTCTTCTCGTCAGCAGCCGGCCAAGACCTATAGAGGAAAGTCCACTTACAGGGGATCTTCCAACAAACGTCAATGACTTGCCTTTAACTCTGCAAATTGGAGGTCGAATCTCTCTGTTTGGTTCTCAATGGTCCTACATCACCACGGACCGTTGGGTGCTCGACATTGTAGAAAAAGGCCATGCATTGGAATTCGTCGAAATACCTCCTCCGACACCCCCTTCCGGGCCGCCTCCTCCGCACCTCAAGAAACTTTTCCATCAGGTACGCCTTCTGATTCAGAAGGGTGCAGTAGAAGTGGTGCCAAAGTCCCAGAGAGGGAAGGGATTTTATTCCAGTTTTTTCCTAATCGTCAAGAAGAACGGGGAATGGAGACCCATATTGGACTTGAGAGCGCTCAATCAATATCTCAAGAATCAATCCTTCCGGATGCTGACGCTTACAGAAATCTTGCGTTTGCTCTCAATCGGAGATATCATGGCGACTATCGACCTCCGAGACGCCTACTTCCATGTCCCAATACTCCCAGGTCATCGGAAGTTCCTACGATTCAAGGTGGGGCAACAGCATTTCCAGTTCAGAGTCCTGCCATTGGCCTCCATTCCGCCCCTCGAGTCTTTACCAAGATATTGGCTCCGGTCATGGCCTTTCTTCGCCTCCAAGGTGTCCAGATATTCCCATATCTCAACGATTGCCTCCTGAAGTCGCAGTCCCGCTCACAACTGCTGCACCGTTCCTCCGTTTGTCAGAGGGTGTTTCGTTCCTTGGGTCTGTCTCTCAACCTGGAAAAGTCCCAATTGCACCCTGCAACTTGCAAGGATTTCCTAGGGGCCACACTAGACACCACGCTGGCAAAGGCGTTTGTATCCCTGGAACGTCAACAGAGGATTCTTCGTCTAGTGTTTCTTCTACTGTCAAAACAGTACATTTCAGTTCGACTGTTGAAGTCCTTTCTAGGGATGGCTTTTTCGTGCATCACTCTCATCCCACATTGCAAACTACGGACACGTCCTATTCAAGAGGAATTAGACGGACAGTGGCGTCAGGTCACCGGATCCTTCAACGATCTGATTTGTGTCACGACTCGTATGAGAGCAGCGCTCAAATGGTGGACACAGCCATTGCATCTTGCCGCAGGGATGTCGTTCCTATCAAACACCCCAGATCTTACTCACCACGGACGCGTCTCTGGAGGGATGGGGGGCGCACCTCCAAGACCTGTCTATAAAAGGACAATGGACTCTACATCAGAAAGCCTGGCACATCAACAAATTGGAGCTCATGGCTATTTTCCGAGCGCTGAAGTCGTTTCAACCCGTGCTGCAAGGAGAGTCTGTCCTCATACAAACAGACAACACAACCTGCATGCACTACATAAACAAGCAGGGCGGAACGAAATCTCCGGTGCTGTCTCGCCTGGCACAGGCAATTTGGGACTGGTCACTCAATCACCAAATCACGATCACCGCAGTTCATCTTCCGGGGTTCTCCAACCTCCTGGCGGATTCCCTAAGCAGATCCCGATCATCAACCCACGAGTGGGAACTACATCAACCAACACTCGACATGATCTTTCGTCGCTGGGGTCGCCCGGCGCTGGATCTCTTTGCAACGCCAGAGAACCGCAAATGCCCAGCTTACGCAAGTTGGCATCCCCACACAGGGTCACAGGGCAATGCCCTTATGATGAACTGGTCGAATCTGTTTGCTTAAGTCTTTCCTCCAATCCCTCTGGTGCCGCGAGTGCTTTGGAAGATACGGAGAGAACCCTGCCACATCCTTCTCATTGCTCCCAGGTGGCCACGACTGGCATGGTTCTCGGAGTTGCTCCTTCTGTCCCAATGCGAGCCCATCCTTCTTCATCCTCGGGTTGTAGTGTAGTTCCTATCATCCCAATAGGCTCTGCGCATTGGAATAATACCTACAGCAGTAAAGGCCTAGACCAGACGTTAACTAGGTCTACTACTGTCGATACTAGACTTAAAGTTTTGGGTTTGCCAGCTTAGCTCAGAGTTCACTAGAAACTTTCTCGAATGTTCAGGAAAGAATTAACTCCCCTGATTAGACAAGAAGGGATTTAGTTTCTGACAACCATAGAACATGACAACTTTGCTCTCCCCTAATCAAGAGTATATCTCGAGAGTCGTGTGAACAAAAGGCAATTTATTTTACTCAGTCAGTACGTGCATTCTTAGTCTCATCAGAATGTAGAGAAAAGGAAGAGACGGGCGTGTTCAATAAAAAGGTGTTATTTATTGATCAGTCTCTTTTCTCGTACAAGAGAAATGGATCGATATTATTGCAATACTTATAGTTAAGTAAAGTGCATACATTAAAAGCAATAGTATAAAATAATACTGTAAAAACATTGATATGGTTTCTAAGCCATAAGATGTTTTAAAATGAATAAAATATATTACATACACATATACATTTGACTAAACGTACTCAACTGGTGTTTCTAGATACGCCTACCCCGTGTACCTGACCTAAGTCTAATACGAGGGCGGGAATAGAAAGTTACAGTTTAAGTTAAGTTTGTTTTTGCCAAGTGAATAACTTAAGAATTCTCTGTGAGGGGTTATTCAGTTCTGTACCTGGAAGTTAGGATGAATGAGGAATGGTATCTCTCTCTCTGGTCTCGATATTCCAGGCTGCCTGCGAGGGCTACCCAGAAACGCCGGGGCTGGATTTCTCGGCAGGAGAAGTCAGCGCGTCTCTCAGCGCATCAGGAAGGCGGGGCTGCTGCCAGCGGGGTCTGCTCTGCTCTTGGCTTCGGCAAGTATGGCTGCTCCGTCTCGTCACCACGCGTGTGTTTGCATAGGGCAAGATCGGTAATATTTATACCTTTAAGGTGCCGAGATTGACGTAAGGATGGACATAAATACGTCAATAAAGATGTCATACGACTTGCTCGTTAGCACATTCTTTTACTGAAGTTCTCGGTGAAATCAAAACCATGGCCGCAGGGTTTTGCCCAGGTTGTCATAGGTTTGATTTGTTATGAGAACTCCGTATGCCTTATCAGGGGCTGGAGGAATATCGCTTGTCTAATTAGATCGCAAGCGTTATGACCTAATCAGATAACACGTTCCTGTGCCGTAGTGTGACTGCGTCAGATAACGGTATCTGCATCATGGGGATTTTCTGCCTCATGGGCTGATTACTAGTTAACTTGTTAGTTTACTAACCAGAATAGGGTCAGGAATAGGGGGATCGATTCAGAACCTATAGGAATACATCACACCCACTCCACGCTAACTATGTACATATTTACTAATCTATGCATAGTATAACATAGTACAACATACTATAGAGTATAGTGTATACCTTACCACCCCAAAATACATAAATGCATTTTGAAAATTTTCAAATATACGGAAAAATTGCAGACATATGTATTGTATGCACTCAAGCTGTAGAATAATGCCAAAGTAATCGCATTTGTATACATTATTGCTTATTTGGTATATGAGAATTACACATGAAATGGCTTCTTAATACAGAAAAAAGTTCGAGACCATTCCATCACAGAATAAAATATTTATGAACGTATCAGCGGGCAGCTAATGTCTATAAGCTATCTAAAATTTAGAAACCTTAGTTCTTTAAGAATAGTTCTTACTTTAAGCAGAAGATAGTGTCCCGAACAATATGCAAAAATATTTGGGGCTGATGAAAAATTGCTGTCCGTGAACTGGAGGGAAAATCTGTTCATGTGACTTTATTTTTAAAGTTGAAGGCCGAATTCAGGGAACGCCGTGTGCGAGCTTGCTCAAAAGTCTCTATTTCTGTTCTGGAGAGAACATCATATCAATCAGGCTTTCGAAAAAACTGTCAACAGCTTCCTGGGAAAGTTCCACTAACTCGGAAATAGGTGTAATCATGCATTCTTGCGCATGATTGTCTCCATTGACATTCTGATTTGCATTACTGACAGAAGGTCGTACCTGTTCGATGCTGCTTTCATCTTGAACTTCACTACCCATCAATCGTAGTGGTGAAGCTTCCACGAATGCCGTCATCAGGATTGGTAGCCTTTGAGGGCAGCACAAAGCATGAACCTTGATCGGGCTCAACAATGTTTCTGCATCCATTGGCGCATCCGATTGTAGCGTCAGACAGGTGTCTAACACGCATTCTTCTCCGCATAGCAGACACCTCAATACAGGTAAAACACATCTTTGCCACATTGGTCGAAATGATAGAAACCAAGTCATGTTCAGGTCTCTAAGCCGGGAGAGTCCCAGGATTTTTGATATCCCGTCCCGGTATCCAATGGCTAGGATTGTTTCTTCCCTTGTCGCAAGAGTTTTGTCTGTGACATGGGTTGCCATAACGAAAAATAAGGACTAAGAATAGGATTCCTGCAATTAGTCCCAGGATCAGGGGAAGTCCGCCAAAAATCGACTGGACGAAATCTGGAAAAATACCCAGTATGGCTTTGAATGGTGTTAATGCCATCGAAAATACTGTCTTAAATACCTTTGAGACCCCATTGGTATCAGAAATATTTAAGATTTCATTCAGGATTTCCGCGAAATGTACGGGGGAATTAGTTGATAATGATGTATGTATCTCTGCAGTCGTCCTTGCGACTTGTAGATCATACGTTTCTTTTGATGACGAGAGCCTGGTAGGCGTCTGAAGAAGCACTGTTTTCATTCTGCCTAAAGTATCTATTCGAATAGAAGTAATTTTCAAATCGGGCCATGCCCATGCCTCCCTGTCTGGGAAGGAGCTGGGGAACAATGAGCGTCCACAGCACTTGACCTTCGCAGTCGTAGTTACTAGATAAGGAGTCCCGGGCATAAGACTACAACATTTGCGGTCTACAATAAGAATGTAACTCCCATTATAGAGTCTTTGAAAGAATGGTTCTATTTCTGTTGCAGGTGCGCCTTGCTGGTGACATGAAAGGTTGTATGAATTCCCTTCACAGGCTCCATGCAAACTAATTCCGTTACACAGAAGCGTGCCGCTTAGTGACATCGCACAATTATTGCCACTAAGAAACACTTTCTGTCCTTTATTACTGACACATGCATGTGAATAGGGCAGGTTCCATGTTGTTTTAAGGTATCCTTTTCCCAATTTCTCGTACATGCCAGCCTGTATATATTTTTGGCAGTATTGAAACCTGAAGGTTGAGATTGGAATATTTATTATCCCATGTATTATCCATTCACTGACAGGTCGTTCTGACATTGTCACTGGTAATCTCTCAAGTTTCTCAATGCTCAGGATTGTATAATCAGCACCCTTTTGTGCCATACTGATTTGTCTATCAGTAAGGTTAAAGATTTGGAATAGTGACGTTGTGTTGATTAAACGCCAAGGCACATAGCCTGAACGCAGATTTTGTAACGTCCAGCCAAGCTGTACAATAGAACGCAATTGTGACTGACCGTGTTGTAATAACAGTAAGTCCTGCGATAATATGTCGATTGCTGAAGACACAATGCTGTCCAAAGAACAAAATTCTGGAGGACAGAGTCATTAACCCATTGTCCACTACAGAAAGTGATTTTTCCAAATTAATACGGTCAATTTCCCGTATTCTCTCTGCTGTTTCAATTTGAGTAACCTTCCAGGCCTCATTGTATGCTGCATATACAGAGGCTGCTATGAAACGCTTTTGACGCTGTTTGCGTGGTCCCAAAGTGAAATCACGCAAGTCAGCACCATCAGTAAGTAAAGTTAGGTGTTGCTTAATTTCTGCCAGTGTGGAAGTTTGTAGCCATTGAAGGCATAATTTGCCCACACTGTAGGTTATCATCATCCCTGGGTGATGTCTTTGAGGATATCTAGGGTCTGGCCTGATCATTTTGAACCCCTGTGTTTTGTTCAGGAATCTGTCTTGACAGTTATTAGTATCTGTGGGCCAGATCAACCACTGTTTCCAATCAGGATGTGTTCTGTTTTGGTTTAATATATGGTTTACGTCTATCTCTTCATCTGTAGAAGTGTTGCTAAACATTGTTGGCTTTGGAATAGACGGTTTATTTAAATCTTTGATTTTGGCTAGGCCAAGACAGGTGGTTTTTTGAACAGTGTCATTTAAAAATATCATTTGTTCTGGGATCATGCAGGCTCTAAACAAAGCTTCTATACCCTGTACTTGCCATTCTTTTGTACCCCAAACACTTTTCAATTCAACATTTTTGTCCCAATAATCAAAACCAAAAGTATTCATTTTTTCAAAGAATGAGTCTGAATATAACAATTTTGTGTTGGTTATCATGGTCTTGGTCCCTGTTTTGTTTGACAATTTAAAATAAAATGTTTCAGCATTACTTGTGTTAAAACCTGAAAAATATGAATATTTGTCGTAAACGGTTCTTGAGCTCCCTTTTGGAGGTGTTGCACAATGTTCCCATTGATTATAATTTAAAACATTTCTAGGTTGTGCAGATCTATGTAAAAAATGGTTACCATAGTGGTTATAACAGTACATACTATCATAATTTGTAGAACCCTGCAAATAATCATGTTTGGTAAATTTAGCAGACATTACTAAGTCAGACATCATATTATTAATGCTTTCGAAGTCCCAATCATCAGCAAATGAGTTTGGTTTTACAAAGTCACTCAAGGAGATCTTAATTTGGTGTGGATATTTCAGGATCTCGACCGGACCATAAATTTCATAGTCAGTGTTGTCCCAAGCTACCCCACCAGGTATCGGATTGGCTGTGAAGTTGGCTGAAGAAAGTTCTCTTTTCTCGACGTGTGAAGATGTGTGTGGTTTGAGGATCAAGTTGATTTTCTGACTTGCTGTGTCCATTTTAGCATATTTTCCCTCAATGAAGCGTCCCAATGTTAGTATCATGATGAGCCAAAGTATGAGGATAAATGCACCAAAACCCACCCAAAATTCAATCCATGGAGAAATCAGATATGTTTCTTTCAGTTGTTTCAAAAGTTCCTTAGCTTTATCTTTAAAGGTTTTTGATGATGGCTGTGTCTTTGATTCACTGAAGCCTTCAGAGGAATCATCGAAGTTTATGAAGTAGCCGGATGCAGTTCTGTCAATTGTTCCAATTGCTTCAGGATTTCTGTTTCTTGCATTTTCGTTTGGTACTTCAGTATAGATTGGTGTGTCTCTGCTAAATGTTTTTATTTGGGATTTCAGAGGTCTTAGTTCTATTGCATTGTTGCATAGTCCATGTTGTTCTTCTGTAGGCGTTTCGAATGTGATGAGCCTCTTTGTTAGGACCTCTGTACTGGTAGCAAACCTTGGTGTTCTGCTACTTATTGGGAGTCCACTTGGCCTACTGTTTGTTATCGGCCACATGATTGTGGTTTTACCAGGTCGATGGATACAACTCGGTTCTCCTTTTTACCAGCAAGTGGCGGTAGTACAACTGATCTTGTCCCGTTGACAGACAAGACAGGAACTGCTTTTCTGTAAGAAGGCCCAAATTCCTTCTTTACCGCGATCTTCTCCCTGACTAGATCCCCGACTTTTGGAATCCAGACAGGTCTTGCTGGGACAGGTGGTGGTTCTTCAGTGGTTGTTGGCTGTTGTTTCAACTTTATGTTGCTCAGGTCTTTTCTTGTTTTGTTTAAGTCCTGAAAAATAGCCAAACGGTCTTTGATATCAAAGCTTTTTTCTTTCACCACTGAAGTCTGACTATCAATGTCAGAGATCATCATCCTAGTTCCAAATAATAATTCGTACGCACTGAATCCCTTCAGAGAATTTCTTGGCAAGTTATTGAGACTACGTTGGACACTTATTAGATGTTTGACCCACCCAGCTCCCGAACCTAATATCCTTTCCGCTATAGATTGCTTTATGCCTTGGTTTTTTCTTTACACCATCCCGTACCCTCAGGAAGGAAGTGAGAAGATTCCCGCTGGGCTATGCTCATTTGGTCATGTTTCCCCTCAGGCTTGAGGGCTAGAGTGGAGACAATGGTCAAACGTAGCATGCTCTTAGCGTATATGCCATTTAGACTCGCAAATCTTTGTATAACAGTCCGGACGTCAGCCGAGTGCTGGTGATCTACATTATAAGTGGAACTAGCCTGTATATGTTAATCGCAACCCTTCCTTTTTACTCCTGATTTTTTCTGGAGTAGAACGACGAGGTATTAAACTGTTTCTCTCCCCACTGCGATCTCTGTTGCAGTTTGGGCAGTTTTTTACAAACATGGTGTGACGCAGGCTCATGCCTGGCCACCAGTACCTTGATTGTAATTCTTCCAGAGAATTTTTTAGTTTGAGGTGTCTGAGACCCTCGCCCATATGTGCGTCTGCGATTAACAAGTTTCTCCTGTCCATGTTTGGAATCACTCTATCCCCCACTCCAGGGATTCGAGCAAAAGGGACGGAGTTTGCATCGATTATGTATGTATAATTGAGTGGATAGTTGATCGGTAACGCTGAGCAGTCGCCTTTTGATGACGTTTTCACCGCCAGCACTGTTTCACCGTCAATGTATTTTAATGTACGCTTTTTTCGAACTACGGGAGCCGATTTAGTGGCTGCCGCTGCGGCCGTTTCAGCCAATGAATTCCCTGCAACGTGAACGCCATCACGCTGATGACTCAGTGAGTGAGTCACGTGAGTCTTTGGTAGTTCTTTTTGTAAAAGAGCTATTTGTTCCCAGAGCAGTTTCTGCTTTATTGGTGCATCTGTGTTATCTTTGTAACCGTTTTGAATCCATGTCTGCAAATCCTTGTTATATGATTTGACGCAGTAATATGAATCTGACACTATAAGTGTCGGGAATTCGCGATCCGCATTATCTAGCGCCATTTTCAAAGCTAATATTTCAGTTTGTTGTTCTGAATTAGTTTCTACTGAGTGTGTCTTTGTTAATAGAGGTTTTAGTTTACCTCCACGCCACACTTCTTTTGTAATCTCACATGTGGGGTTGTATGCTTGTTCTCCCCAAACGGAGGGTTGAGCATGTCCGTCTGTATAGATTACACAGGCGTAATGTCGTAAAGGCAGAATGTCGATTGGCAGAGGGTATGTTTTTTCATATTCTAGATTTTCCATTTCTTCTAGTTCTGGATCAATGTAATAGTATACTTTGTCCGTTGTGATTGAATTCACCCATTGTATCCATTCCGGATTCAATGTTGTTGTTGGTAAATTACACGGTGTTGTTAATGCCTCAAAGGCTGATTCAGCTGTTCTGACTGTGATATGTCTACCGTCTGCTTGATCTTTTTCTCTAGCTATTGCGGTTCGAACTGCATGAACAATTTTTTCTTTGTTGCTGAATTTCTGTTCAGCTTCTGTGTACAAGTGTGATTTGAAAGCAATTGGTACCTTTTCTCCCTCATTAGAGGTCAGGTATGTGAATCCGCATCTCCCTGGGATGACTCGAATCACAAGATTGCGTGTGTTATCACGTGTTTCTAATTTTGTTTTAATTAGCATGTCTGTTTGTAGGGATCTCAAAATTTCTGTGTGTATTTGAGTCCAATTGGATCTTTTAAAATCTAGTTTTATCAGATCATAAAGAGGTTTGACCCTTTCTGCGTAATTTGCAATGTATGTTCTTCCGAAGTTTAGGAAGCCTAGAATCGACTGTAAGTTTTTTAGTGTTCTAGGTGCTTGGAGTACGGCACATTTCTCTAGGAAATTGTCAGCCAGGCTTTTGCCTTCACTTGATAACTCATATCCTAAGAATAGGACTGTCAGATGGGCAATTCTGGATTTTTTAAAGTTGAATTTGTAACCCTCTGCTGCGAACCCAAGTATTATGGTGTTCACTCTCTTCAAGTGAGTCTCCAAGTCATCATCTGTTAAGTAAATGTCATCGACATAAGATAATGCTTCATCATCATATAATTGTAGTAATTCGGTTACTCTCGCTGAGAATACCCCCGGGCTGTTCTTGTACCCCTAGGCTAACCGACAGAATTGTTTTTGAGTGCCATTTATTGAGAACGCAGTTAAATATCTGCTCTCTGGTGCTATGTTTTGACAAAAGAATCCATTAGAGATGTCTAATGTTGTTTTGTATTTTTTGCGCACTATGTTATTCATTAGTGCAGCACTGTGTGAGTTTTGCACTGCAAAAGTTTTGCAACATGTGTTAAGGTGTCGGTAATCCAAAACTAGACGATATGAATTGTCTGGTTTGGAGACCGGAAACAAAGGGTTGTTCATTTGTGAGGTGCAAGTTTCAATCACCCCCTGGTATTCTAGCTGATCTAGTATTTCATTTACCTGTTTTTTAGCTTCTTGCTTAATTGGGTACTGCCTTTGTGCAGTAGGTTGTGATTTTAACTGGATTTTGTGAGGAGGAGAATCCTCATCCCATCCCACGTGATTTTTATATAAAGCAGGAGCTAGAGCCACTGCCCACTTTCTAGCAAGTGTGTATTTTTTATGAATTGGAATTTGATTTGAGAAGGCAGGCATAATTATTTCTTCGCCATGAGGGCACTCCCTGACAAACTCTGGTGGCCAGTCTTTTTCAGCTAGAAGGATGTCATAGCCCTTGGAGAGATTATCCCAAAATAGTCCCCTTATTTTCCTAGTCTTATCCCCCTCTATACGCAATGTTATTTCGTATATTTTGTGAGGTTTGCTAACTCTGGTGTCCGCAGTTTCCACTTGAAGATATTCATTCGTGTCCACTGTCTCCAGATGATTCATAAGGACTTTGCGAGCTATGCTCACTTCTGCTGCACTGTCTAGCATTGTCTGAGCCCACTCTCCGTTTTTCAGTTGTGTCCTCAGTATTCTCGGCATTGTTAACTACCTTGATACTGGCTACCTTCTTTTTTGGAAATTGTAATTTCTTTTTTAGTTGAGCAGGTTCCTTGTCTTTGGACTTGGCGTGCTCTTCTCTTTGTTCTGATCGTCCTCTTCTTTCCGATTTCTGCGAGGAAGTCTGAAAAGATTGAGAGGGACGTGTATCAATGTCTTGATATCTATCAGGCTTCTTTATATTATCCCTATTTCTAAGGTTATATCTATTCCCAGAGGGGTCACACTGGGGTGACCTGTGTCTTTGGTTCGGAGATTTTTCTCTTCGCCTAGGAGACCTTCCTCGGGACTGGAATTTCTTTTCTTTAGGATTGGATTGTTTGTTTCCATCCCAGTTCTTTTTTGGTGATGTAGATTTATTATTAAAAAATATTTTTTCTGGACTTTCAATCAGTTGCGGTTTTACTGGTATTCCACCTAAACTATCTCTACCTAGTTCCTCATAGGATTTTTCTATGATTCTGGCAATTTCCGCTGGTTGGTCTGCTATATCTGTCTCTTTTAACCTCTGGCGGATCGCCACGTTTGCTGCTTCACCTTTTATGTTGGCTAATAATATAGCCGAGACCTGCTTGAAGTCTTTCAGTAATTTCATACCAAGAGTTAAAGCGGGTTCAGGACCATATTCATCTTGAATTTGTTTTAGCACATCTGGTATTACCGAAATGGATGGAACACCGTGCGTTTTTGTGTAGATGGAAGCAAAGACTGTACCCCAAGTGTCACAGTCCTCAATGTGTGGTGCGATTCCCATTGGAAGACAGATAGTCAGAATCCTGTGTTTTTCTAATGGGGTGGTGTCAGGAAACACCGCCTCTATTTGGGTGATTTTCTGTGCCAACCAGAATGGTATTTGTTCCCGTTTAGCCGGTACTTTACCTAGGCAGGACTGGATGTTCTGTGGTGTAATTTTATTTGTGTTCCCCTGGTGAGGGGTCAGCTGTGGGAGTTTAATCGCTGGCTGAATTGTTGAAGTCCGCATCACATACTGGACTAATTGTCTATGTATTTTTATTAATTGTTTTAGCTGTGTTAACAGCTCTGCTGCTGGCATCTCATTGATGTCTGGATGTGGTGTGTATCCGGCTAGGACCGGCCACGTTGCTCCTGGTCTACCTAAAGGACCGAGCCTGGTGATGTGATTATTATGTTTTAGGGCGCCATCAAATAAGAGCAAATGCTCTTGAAATTTGAGTGGTACTTCCACCTCCTCGAAAGGAGTGTACTCATTAGGAGGTTCCTCTATTTTGTAATAGTGGAAGTACTTTGTTACAGGATTTGCTGCTGGAAAATTTATCCATGAATAGTATACCTCTGTCTGCCGATATTCGTGTGTCTCAATTACGAATATGACTGTACCACCTCTAGGTGTCAGTCCATTTTCTATAAGTTTTATGGTTATAGATTTCCTTTTAATGACCGGGATGAGTATTATATCCTCGTCTGCTGCCTGCATGGTAGCATCAGCTGCTGCGAGTTCAGTTGCTAATCTAACTGCCTCTCTTTCATCCTCATTGTCTGACATGTTACTGACAGGATGGTTATTTCTTTTGTTTGCAGATCAGGTTTCTTATGGAAACAAAGGTTAGATGCACAATATTTTGGAACTGTTTATCCTTCAACGTTGACTATACCAAGAACCATACATAGGAGTTCCCTCCTGCGAGGTCTGGCGGATATAACCTTTCACCCACTCCAGACGTCTTTGGAGTATTGTGGGAAAAGGGGTCTGAGTGAGAAAGCACGACTGAGTTACTCTAAATGTCTTACGTTAGTTTTATCGCCCTTTCCAAACGCGTTGGGCGCCATGTAGTGTAGTTCCTATCATCCCAATAGGCTCTGCGCATTGGAATAATACCTACAGCAGTAAAGGCCTAGACCAGACGTTAACTAGGTCTACTACTGTCGATACTAGACTTAAAGTTTTGGGTTTGCCAGCTTAGCTCAGAGTTCACTAGAAACTTTCTCGAATGTTCAGGAAAGAATTAACTCCCCTGATTAGACAAGAAGGGATTTAGTTTCTGACAACCATAGAACATGACAACTTTGCTCTCCCCTAATCAAGAGTATATCTCGAGAGTCGTGTGAACAAAAGGCAATTTATTTTACTCAGTCAGTACGTGCATTCTTAGTCTCATCAGAATGTAGAGAAAAGGAAGAGACGGGCGTGTTCAATAAAAAGGTGTTATTTATTGATCAGTCTCTTTTCTCGTACAAGAGAAATGGATCGATATTATTGCAATACTTATAGTTAAGTAAAGTGCATACATTAAAAGCAATAGTATAAAATAATACTGTAAAAACATTGATATGGTTTCTAAGCCATAAGATGTTTTAAAATGAATAAAATATATTACATACACATATACATTTGACTAAACGTACTCAACTGGTGTTTCTAGATACGCCTACCCCGTGTACCTGACCTAAGTCTAATACGAGGGCGGGAATAGAAAGTTACAGTTTAAGTTAAGTTTGTTTTTGCCAAGTGAATAACTTAAGAATTCTCTGTGAGGGGTTATTCAGTTCTGTACCTGGAAGTTAGGATGAATGAGGAATGGTATCTCTCTCTCTGGTCTCGATATTCCAGGCTGCCTGCGAGGGCTACCCAGAAACGCCGGGGCTGGATTTCTCGGCAGGAGAAGTCAGCGCGTCAGGAAGGCGGGGCTGCTGCCAGCGGGGTCTGCTCTGCTCTTGGCTTCGGCAAGTATGGCTGCTCCGTCTCGTCACCACGCGTGTGTTTGCATAGGGCAAGATCGGTAATATTTATACCTTTAAGGTGCCGAGATTGACGTAAGGATGGACATAGATACGTCAATAAAGATGTCATACGACTTGCTCGTTAGCACATTCTTTTACTGAAGTTCTCGGTGAAATCAAAACAATGGCCGCATGGTTTTGCCCAGGTTGTCATAGGTTTGATTTGTTATGAGAACTCCGTATGCCTTATCAGGGGCTGAAGGAATATTGCTTGTCTAATTAGATCGCAAGCGTTATGACCTAATCAGATAACACGTTCCTGTGCCGTAGTGTGACTGCGTCAGATAACAGTATCTGCATCATGGGGATTTTCTGCCTCATCGGCTGATTACTAGTTAACTTGTTAGTTTACTAACCAGAATAGGGTCAGGAATAGGGGGATCGATTCAGAACCTATAGGAATACATCACAGGGTGGATCTTCTTTCCATGGACAGGGGTCTCATCTACCATCCGGACCCCTCTTCTCTGAGCTTATCAGCCTGGAACCTGAACACTGTGAATTTGCACATCTAACCATTCCTCAAGAATGTCGAGACATCCTTGCTCAGGCCAGAGCTCCTTCAACTATAAAGACTTACAAGTTGAAATGGAAACGTTTCTGCCATTGGGGTGCTGCTGCCGGTGTGCGTCCCTTGCGTGCAACGCCCGCTCAGCTCCTCCCTTTCTTCATTAAATTAGCTCAGTCAGGATTGTCTCATGCCACTTTGAGAGTTTTTCTGGCGGCAATTTCACGCTTCCGCCACGATGGCTCCACCTCCCTCTATTCCTCTAGGATAATACGCCAAGTTTTCAAGGGACTAGTTCGTAAATTTCCACCAATTCGGCGCCCTCCTCCTGCGTGGCGCCTCAACATTGTTTTAAAACGATTCAAAAAGGGGGGGTGGTCAACATTGTTTTAACACAGTTAATTAATCCACCATTTGAACCAATACATAGAGCTGACCTCAAGTACATCACCTGGAAGGTTTCTCTTCTTCTTGCATTGACGTCTTTGCGTCGAGTGAGTGACATTCATGCATTCACGATCAAACCACCATTTCTTCAGTTTCAGCCGGATTGTGTGTTGCTACGCACTAACCCCACTTTTCTTCCTAAAGAACCTTCAGATTTCCACATCAATGAACCTGTTATTCTGAAGACTTTCTTTGCTAACCCGCAGTCTCCTGCGGAGCAACGCTTGCATTCCTTGGACATTAAGCGGTGCTTGAAGTTCTACATCAGCAGAACGGCGCAGTTCCGCAAATCTGACCAACTCTTCATAGCCTATGGCCGCTTTCACAAGGGACGTCCAGTCACCAAACCTACTATAGCCTGCTGGGTGTCTTCGGCTATTGCTTTCTGCCATCAAAAAGCAGGCAAACCTTTGCAGTCTTCAGTAAGGGCCCATTCCACCAGATCCATGGCGTCCTCTACTGCACTTTTTGCCGGTGTGCCGCTGCATCAGATTTGCAGAGCAGCCACGTGGTCCAGCAGGCACACGTTCACGAAACACTACTGTCTGGGTGCCATGAATGAAGGGAATACCGCAGTAGGACAAGCTGTGCTTCGTAATCTTTTTCAATAAGGTGAGCCTCTGTTCTACCCTCCTTCTATTAGTTTCCAAATGCTTATTGACTGTTATATATATGTGCTCCATACACATACATTTTCAGTCTTTTGTTATGCATTGTGATTATGGAAACTTTTCCTTGGTACTGACTGCTATCTATTCTATATTCAAGCATGTGAATCTATGAAAGACACCCCAATACTGGAGAAGAACAATTGTTACTTACCTGTAAACAGGTGGTTCTCCAGTATTGGTGTCTTTCATAGTTTCACATGCGACCCTCCCTCCTCCCCTCAGAGGCTCTCTTCTCCTCATAGACTCTTTGGTCACTCTTGTGCTACGAAAATCTGAGGTGCTGAGCTCTGAGGAGAAGGTTCTAGAGGGCTGCTGTCGCCTGATTGGCTGCAGTTTGGACTAACATAATGACAAGGATAGGCTGCATATGGTCTTTTCCTTCCCCATGCATTCCTATGTAGAATTTTGGGTACGCAGTTTATGCCTTTTCTAATACATATTTCAGGTTTTTTCTTCTGATTATATATATGTATATATGTTTATATATATATTTAGTATATATTGCTATTTTATTTACCGTGGGACTCCCACTCCGACGACGGGGAATATTCAAGCATGTGAATCTATGAAAGACACCAATACTGGAGAACCACCTGTTTACAGGTAAGTAACAATTGTTCTTCCGAGGTAACAAACAAATAAAGCCTCCTTAGTTCTGGAAGTTTGTGTCTTCCGGGTCTGTCCGGCGTAGGTCCTCTTACAGCAGGGGTCCACGTCTCATATAACAGGAGGTGTCAGGGTCCAAAGGCACTCAAAAGAAGGAAAAGAGACCCTGGGTTACTGGCGCTGCCGGTTTTCTGGTTATGAAGGAAGGGGGAGCGGGGAGTGAGGGGATCACCAGGGACCGCTACCACAATGTGAAAAACAACCTGCACAGACGTGTATTCAACTGGGGGGGGTGTGATGCGGCTCACACACGCATGTCCCGTGACCACCCTCAACCACCCGTAGCCGTTCCCTCCCTGTGAAAAGAGCAGTCCCCTTAATCTGGCCCGTACCTTGTGGAGCCACACTTCTCCTCCTGAAGTGTGGCGGGACGGAGCGTGGTCTCGTTGGCCTCCCGGCTTTCTCTCCTCCTGGGGCGACGCGGATTTCAAGTCCTCCTTCCTCTGTTCCTGGGGCGATACAGCTTCCGTGTTCTCTCTCCGCTGGACACCGAAGTCTTCTCGAGGCTCGCTGGACGTCTCCTCCTCTCCTGTCCCGGTCGTGGCGTTCTCTTCCGGATGTCGCGCTATTAGCGCCTCCGTTGCTCCCGATTGGAGGGAGAGTGATGACGTTATCGGCGGAGTTCCCTCCTCCGGAAAGGCCCACGCTGCCTTTAAGGGACCGTATGTGTCCTGTACTCGGGGCGGAAAGGAATACGGGTTAATGTCGTCACCCGACCCGTGGCAGGCAGGGACCCCCTGACAAGTTTATGCCCACAATCTTCGATGCAAAAGGTGTTCAGGGCTTGGACTACAAGTAGCCCAATGCACAACTTCGGTGAAGCTCGGGAAGTCGATGCAGTAGCAAATATGCTGGATGTCCAGGAGTTCCGGTCCCACCTCTCTCGTGAAGGCTACAGGTCTCCGCTTAGCTGGGGACTCGTGTCAGCCTCGGAGATGTCTGGAAGTCCGTGTCCTGTGTCGCAGATTCTTCGGGATCCGGCGGGAGCCTAAAAAATGCAGACCGGCAAGATGCTTCTTTGGTGCCTGTTTGAACAGGGGGTCACTCCTTGACCCCAAGGGAGATTTCTTCCGTCTTCCAGTCGATATGGAATGTGGAAGGTCCAAGATTTGTTTCAGAGTTTCGTCCAGGGTAATGTAAAGTCCTAGGGACTGGGTTCCTATACTTATACTAAGTTTAGGGTTTGGACTAACTTTAAGGTCCCACCTATGTGAGGACCTGGGGAGGAGGTGGTTACACCACTTCCCCTTTGTCCAGCTTCACGTCAGAGCTGGGACTGAGTGCCCCATCAACCGGTTTGAACTGGGAAATGCACGGGGACACCTTGTGTGCCCCAGGCACTGTCTGGAAAGCAGTCACTGAATGCAACCCACCCTGCCCCAATATAGTAAAGCCTGTCTGGACAGGAAACCTTTTGTCCAGGCCTCCCCTGCCAGAGTTTCGTCCAGCAGCAGGAGGTCAGACTGGTGTCTGTGGCAGCAGCATCCATTTTGTGATGCTGGGCTCTTTAAAACTATTACCGGGAAAGTAAGTGTGTACATGTCTTCTCCCCCTAGAAGGGTGAAATTCTACCCCCGCCGCCAGAACTGGTGGGGGGTAGTATTCCAAAGTGTTAGACACCAAACACGACATGTTTTGATAAAGCCATTCCAAAGTTAGCATTAACCGTGAGGATTATAATACACTTAAGAGTATATTGTCTGGCTGTATCATAAAACAGCTATTAGGAAGGGATTCCGAAAGCTGCAGAGGGGCTCAGCTCATGCTTGGTCACCCTCTCACACAAATCCAAGCACTCTGCCTTCAGGATTGTCAAGGCCTGCCATAGTAGTGACTTCTAGGTTTATGTGTGTCTATATATAGGTAGATATAGGAATACTATATCTAGGTAAGGGGTACAAGTACCACCTTACCCAGACTGCAGTAGCAGACCTGTGGTGCCATTTTGGAAGGCTTCCCAGGGGTGGCACAATAAATGCTGCAGCCCCTGGTAGACCTAAGTGTGAGACGTTGGCCTGATATGTGATGTCCACAATTCTAGTGGGCACCCTGTATCAGTCCAAACAACCCTTATGGTGATGGTTGTAAAGTCAACCTTATAGACCAGCTATCCCAGTGGTAGCATGGACAAAGCAGTCTTAGGCTAAACTCAAGAGGGCATGTGAAGCCAACTGTTTTACCATATGCAACCCCTTTAATACCAAGTGAAAGGACACCACACAGGTTATATGTAAAAATATATATGTATTTATTTCTAACACAATCCTCTGAACTCTTTATGAGGTCAGAGGCATGAGCACATAACAAGATACTCAATTATCATACCATAGGTTGCACAAAATACAGTTGAGCCCTAGGGGCACGTAAAACCATATACTAAAATAGTGGTATAAGTACCACGTCACGAACAAAGGATAGGCCTAGGGAATTGCTGGGGCTACGCTGTACTACCAAGAGTTAGGAAGCAGGAGACCCACGGGAGGCGTGTGCAGTGTCTTAACACACACGCGAGTTACCATAGAGTTAGAATGGGAACGAAAGAATTGGAAACTAGTTCTTTTAGGACACTTCCGGATGGACTAGGAGAAAGCTACCTGAAACTTAGACACTAGGATAGTCAATACCCACAGGAGCACCGAAATACTCGCGTTACCTCACCCACAGGAAGCGGGTGCATAGGTGTCAAAGTGTGTCGGGTTTCGCCGCTGAATCCTATGGAGCCTTGGAGAAAGATGCTGCAGGCGACCAGGAGAGAAGTGTCCTTGTGAATCCAAGGGCGGATCGAGGATGAAGAGTACCTGAAAGCAGAGGGGACAGAGTCTGGGTCACTAGCCAGTGACCAGGAAGCAACCAGGAAGGAACCAGGCGATGTCGCGAAGCAATCAGGTTATGTCGAGAAGCTTGACTCTGCAGCCACGTGGACCAGGAGGCGTCGACGATGACCAGGAGCTGGATACGCACTGTCCCACGAAGGATCTCGCTGTTGGCGGCGTCGGCTTCTGGATTGGAATCAACATGCCTTGCCAAATGCAACCCACGCAGGAATCGAATATTCGCTTCGGGATAGACCAGCAAGGTCTATGGAGCTTCTCCTTTGCAGGGAAGCAGGGGCCCACCTGGAGCAACCAGGCAGGCAGTGTAGATTCAAAGGTTCGTCGTCACAGAGGCCACTAGGCAACGGGCCAGTAACCCGGACAGACGCGTCGAGCAGGAAAATGCAGAAGGGCCCCACGCAGAACTCGTGGAGTGTGGAAGGCTGATCCTCGGTGCAGTTGATGCTCGGGGCTGGGGCTTCTCAATCCCCAATGCACAACTTCGAGGGTGCCTCAGAAACTGCACAAGTAGCCAGGAGCAGGCTTTTCAAGATGGCCGGTTCCACGTCTCACGTCGCCTCCACGGGTCTCAGCTTTGCACGGACTGTGGATCGGGGTCAGAGAAGTCTGGAAGTCTGGCTCTTGTCGGACTCTGTGCTCGGGCTCCGACGGGAGCGCCGACAAAGTAAACCGCAGATTGCTGGATGGTGCCTGTAGGTACAGGGTTGTCACTCCTAGACCACAAGGGAGATTCTTCAGTCGTCTTCTGTGAAGTAGATCGTCGAAGGTCCAGAGTTTCGTTACAAGTTTCAGTTCAGGATAAATCTAAAGTTTCTTGACCCAGCTCCTACCTTTATACCAATCTGAGGGGCTGGATTACCTGCTAGGTCCCTCCTATGGGTGGGACCAGGGAAGGGGGTGGTTACACCCCTTTCCCTTTGTCCAGTGTCGCGCCAGAGCAGGGGATGGAGTTCCCCAGCACCGGTTTGAACCCAACTATGCATGGGACACCTTGTGTGCCCAAGGCAGTGTCTCATTTCATTCAGCCCTCCCTGCCCCAATACACTATGGCCTGTCTGGGGTGGTGCTGGCATCTCCCAAGACAGGAAACCTATTGTCCAAGCCTCCCTCGCTGGAAGGACTCCCAGCAGCAGGAGGTCAGACTTGTCTTTGGGGCAGCAGCATCCATTTTGTGATGCTGAGGCTCTGGTTAACTTTAACCGGGATTAATAGCAACAACATGTCTTCTCCCTCTAGAAGGGTGGAATGCTACCCCCGTCGCCAGAACTGGCGAGGGGGTAGTATTCCAAAGCGTATGACACCTTACACGACATGTTTTGATAAAGCCAAACCAAAGTTAGCATTCAACCGCAAGGATTATAATGCACTTAAGAGTATATGGTATGGCGGTATCATAGAACAGCTATAAGGACATGGTTCCGAAAGCTGCAGACAGGCTCAGCTCATGCTAGAGCACCATCTCACATAAAATCAAGCACTCTGCCTTCAGGATTGTTAAGGCCTGCCATAGGAGTGACTTATATGTGCATATGTGTCTATATATAATGGTAGGTATAGGAGTACTATATCTAAGCAAGGGGTGATTACACAACCTTGCCCCAGCTGAGTGATCAGCCAGTTGTGTCAGTTTGGATGGCGAGCCAGGGGTGGCAAAATATGTGCTGCAGCCCCTGGTAGGCCTTGGGTGCACCTATGCCCTGGGTACCTATGGTACACTTTACAGGGACTCACAAGGGTGACACAACATTCAATTAGGTATGTACCTAAAGTACATGGAGTCCATTTTACAGAGAGAGCAGATAGCCTGGGGCCCTGATTAGCAGGATCCCAGGCCAACTAAGTCGAAAACGAGCTAAACACAAGGCAAAAAATCTGGGGTAACCATAGTCCGGTAATGTAATGTAATGTAAATTGATACTTGTATAGCGCACTACTCACCCGCAAGGGTCTCAAGGCGCTTGTACGAATACCGCTGTGGAACCCATCCTGGCTTTCCCTGTGAGGTGTCCACTCCTGGGCCCCCCCAACACAAAGGTACCATATACTAGGGACTCACAAGGGTAACCCAGTAACCAATCTGGAGTGTACCTAATGTACATGCAATCAATTTAGAGAGAGAACAGCTAGGCTGGGGTCCTAGTTAGCAGGGCCCCAGCCAGACTAAAGTCGATAAACCAGTGAAACACAGCAAAAAGTGGGGGTCACCATAGTAAGCAGATCCTACTCTCCTACAGGAACTTAGACCTACTTTCATGCAGTGTTCTGCAGTTGAGATAGATAATTCATTTACTTACTATCACCCTTCATCGATCTCATAGAAACACCCAAAATGTGTATCTGTTATAGTTCAATAATGCCTTTTATCTAATCTGTATGAATTTGTATGATAAGGAATCCTATCCATTGTCCTGTGTGAACTGAATCACACATACCCTAGTGCAACACTTGAAGGGTCATAGTTATGCTTGATTTGTGGAGGAAAACTGCTCACGGCTCAATGAGAATCATGGGGCTGTCAAATGCTGGCTTCCTGGACCCCAGACCGCACTTCGTTCCAGCTGAGGCTGATTTACACGTTGCTTGTCATTTAGAAACACATTCAAAGAGAAAAATACACCAGTGTGCTGAATCTGAGAATAAACTTTACATGTCCCACGGGGGTGGGCGGAGCTAGCCATGCTAGGAAATGTCCGCACCTCAGGCGAGCTCTCCAGATCAAGCCCCTACCCTGCAATAATCCTGGGTTTATAGACAATAATTGCTGACAAACTTTGACCGCCCTACGAGAGGGAAGCTTGAGCTATCCTCCGATACCTTTCTCGAGGTGATCGGTTGACCTCGCCGAGCACGCTCCAGTCTGCACCGAGAGCTGCGGAGTGCCTGCCCCGCCGTGCGTAGCTATGCTGCCCTCACGTAAGCCCTCGGCTGCAGACGTGGAGGATAGGCCGCAGTGGAGGCATTGCAGTTCCGAGCATTACAACTGACGAGGGCCGCCCGGCCGGTGTGACATCTGCCCCTGCCTTAGCTGCACTACGGGGAGGCTGGGACCCGAAGAGGTAGTAGCATCACAGGGCCTGGAAAGATTGCAAAGTCCCCGCGGTGGAAGCGGTGCGGGCCGCATTGTGACGCTGGGGCTCCAGCTCCCTGCATCTTCCTGCTGGTGGTACGAACGGAACGTTGAATGTGGCTGTGCATAAATGCCTCAGCTGGAGCCTTACTCTGGTGATATGAGCTGAGCGCACCATTTCCCTGCCTGGCCGGCCTACCACCGGCTGCCGTGCTGCGTTAGACGGACGAGGATCAGTGCTGCACCCCCCTGCCAACTGACTCCCTGCGCAATGATAGCTACGAGGCCACGAAGTGAATCTGTGTGGTGTAGGACGACGCTGTGATACCTGCTGGAGGTGCATTTGCTGAAAGCTACAATGCCATATAATTGCTGGGACCCTGCCACGTGCTTGCCTCTGCGGCTGGTCCCTTTGTCGCTTCATGCTCTTGTTATCGAGTTGCCTGGTACTACGCGTTGATATATTCCACCACTGCTACCTATATTGCCAGGTATGAGCATTGGTAAGCCGGAGAAAACACAAACAAAACTCCAATTTGATAATCAGCGGAATGTGTTTGCACCGCCTACCGATCGGCATCTGCCGGCTCGGGATGCTACATCCTCCTCCACTGCGCAGGCTGCAGTAGATGTTCAGGCAATGTTTGCTACTATTCAATCCACCCTTACTAAGATTGATGGAAAGATCTACTCCTTAGCATATCGGGTGGATCGCATGTCTGAGCGATTGGACAAACATACTGAACGTATTGACTTGGCAGAGCGCCGCATATCTGACGCTGAGGACGCTGCACAACAACTTGAATTAAAACATAAAAAAGTGGATAAAATAATGCAGAGCTTGGCGGCCAAGACGGAGGATTTGGAGGCAAGATCTAGGCGCTGCAACCTACGCATTCTAGGAGTTGCGGAGACAACCCGCACAGGTAACATGGAGGCCTACGTAGAAACTCTCCTGACCACTATCCTTGGTAAGGATATCTTCTCCCCGGTCTTCATAGTAGAGCGGGCACACCGCACACTGGCGCCACAACCAGCAGTTGGGGCAAAACCGCGCCCTATCATTGCCAAACTTTTAAATTATAGAGACAGAGATGCGCTCAGGAGAGCCAGAGAAATCGGAACCCTCACACATGAAGGCATGACCATTTCTATCTACCCGGACTTTACCTCTCAGGTCCAAGAGGCAAGGAAAAAATTCATGGATATCAAACGGAAATTAAGAGAAAATGATGTCCCTTACGCCATGCTTTACCCCTCTCACTTAAAGTTCACTCTGGAGGGGAAGAGTGTGATCTGCAACACCCCTCAAGAAGTGCTTAAATATCTGCAGGCCAATCACCCCCACATATTGCGACGTAGATCGCCACGAGGACAGCAGGTTGAACAGGACCCTCCTTCGGATGCAGAATGAGTGACTGATTTATCTGTATTTATCTCCTCATATTGGGGTCGACTTTGTAGAGAAACTGCAGATATCCCGCTCAATGTTTTTTTATATATCCTTTACAAAGTGCCCTTATTCATTGATGCGTAAGAGCATGGCGACGAGAGGGTGGACTGTATGACGTGCTCACATGTTTGTATGTGGCGGGATAGTGTCCTGAAATTAACACTCTGGCTTGTAGACTATAATACCCTACTAGTATTGGCTCGCGCTGCTGCGAGCGTGACTTGATCCCCTGGCAACCAGTTGCTGGGGTTTATGGCGGACGGCTACCGATCCCCCCCTGTGTGTTCCACACTGTTTGCTCTTATTTGGGGAACTATGTACGAAATGTGGGTACTCACTTGTCTTTTTCTTAGTTTTGGGCAGAAGTTCTTGGGACTAGGCTTTTTCATGTTTGGGATGGCGAAGTGGGTGGGAGGTGTGGGTTGGGGTTTTGTTGAGATTGGAACAGTCACTGCACACTGTTATTACCTCCCTACTTGTGGATCCAAAAGATTATGTGAACATTTGAAACACACAAGGTATTTGTATGTCGCATTGAGGATATTTGGTGGCGATGGGTAAACCCTTGAAGTTCATGACATGGAATGTTAGGGGCCTAAACAGTCCCAAGAAAATCCGTCAGGTCTTTGCCTATTTGGACAGACATGCTGTAGACATAGCACTTCTGTTGGTAACACACTTACTCCCTAGTAAAGCTAAGACACTGGGATACAGATGGGCCGAACATTCAATATCCGCCACATACTCCTCCTATGCCCGGGGGGTATCGATCCTTATACGTAGAGGGATTCAGTTTCAGCTAGATCATACAGAAACGGACCCGCAGGGCAGGTTCATTATCATCACAGGCACACTACGAGGTACCAGAGTGGGTGTTGTTAATGCTTATGGACCCAATGTAGATGACCCAGATTTTTACATGTCTCTATTTACAAAATATCGGAACCTACCACCAGTAGAGTGGATCTGGGGTGGAGACCTGAATGTTGCCCTAGACTCCACGCTGGTCCGCTCCCATGACACTGCTGAACACCACAAGCTTGCTGCGGAAGTCCTTCTTACTGGCATTGTTGAGTTTAACTTTCACGATGTCTGGAGGGAATGGCACCCCACCCTACAAGAAAGCACACACTCCTCCACAGCACACAACAGCTGGTCGAGGCTTGATTATTGGTTGTTGACAGACCGTGCGTCCACCTGGGCTACTGATGTGCTGCATTTACCCAAAACGCTAGCCGACCATAAGCCAGTTAATTTAACATTAGTTATCCCCACATATATGCCACCTCCCTTTATGTGGCGCTTTAATACCGCAGCGCTGCTAGACCCTCTGTACAAGGAGGCACTCCATACTGCTATAGAGGACTTTTTTGCTAATAACAAACAATCTGTGGATGGTGCGGGTACTCTCTGGGAGGCCTTCAAAGCGACAATACGAGGGGTCTGTATTGGCACTACCGCAGGGATATTGAAAGACATAAGGTCGCAACTGCAGAACTGTGAGAATGACATCCGAAAGTTAGAGGCAGATTATGAATCCACACATGATGCAGCCACACTGGGGGCAATACGGGAGGCGGTTACACGATATAACGACCTAGCGGAGGAGGAAATAAGGTGCACATCTAAGCGCCACAGGGCGCGCAGACTAGGTGAGGGTGGGCGCCCGGGTCGCATTTTGGCGCAGAAAATACATACAGACCACAGAAACCATATGGTTACACAGATAGAGGATGATGAGGGACAAATACATTATGACACCCCTGGAATTATGGCTACGTTTGTTAAAAATATGGCGATTTTTACACCACACAACACACAACCACGGAACCTGAAATTTTACAATATATTGAGGACATAGCGCTAGTGTGGCTCTCAGATGCTCATCGCGAATACCTGGTGAGGCCGATAACGGAGGAGGAAAAGCTTACGGCCATTACAGCCTTACCGAACGGAAAGGCGCCAGGAGCTGACGGATTCACTGGAGAAATTTATAAGGCCTACGCAGAAGATGTAATCCCCCATCTCCTCGAAATGTATGATGAGGCCCACAATGATGGCACTTTCCCGCAAACACTAAGAGAGGCACTCCAAGTAGCGATTCTAAAACCTGATAAAAATCCATCTAAGGCAGAGTCATACCGACCCTTATCATTAATCAACACGGACGTTAAATATTAGCAAAAATTATCGCCACAAGATTGCAGCCACTCATGTCCACGATTATTCTGCCCGACCAATCGGGCTTCATCCCTGACCGGTCCACCGCACATAATTTGCGCACGATCTTTGCCTTATTGCACCAACTAAACCCAGACCTTCAAGCTGTGGCAGTGCTGCTAGATGCAGCCAAAGCTTTTGATTCAGTGGAGTGGCCCTACATGTTTGCAATCTTGCGAAAGATCGGCCTCCCACTGCAAATGTTAACATGGATCAGCCTCCTATACACGAATCCCACAGCCCGCATTAAAGTGAATGGGTATATATCAGACTCAGTGCCTATCCAGCGTGGCATGCGGCAGGGCTGTCAGCTCTCTCCCCTCCTCTTCTCGATAGCGCTAGAACCCCTAGCCTGTAAAATACGCCCATACTGCGCTTAGATTCCAGCTACGACCCATCAGTATATCACTTTATGCTGACGATATGGTCCTATACATCCGAGACCCTGACAATAACCTCTCCCCTGTGCTCCGAGAGTACGTGAAATTTAGTAGACAATCAGGCCTGCATATAAACTGGAGTAAATCCGCCGTGATTCCTATAACTGACAGCACTAGAGCTCCACAGCTAGACTTCCCTCTTATATGGCAAGATGACCCAATTAAATATTTAGGGATTTGGGTTCATGGGGATGCAGAACTAGTAATCGGACAAAATTATGGGACTGCAATTGACCGCATAGAAATGCAGATACAGAGGTGGATAGCTCTCCCTCTCTCCCTTGCTGATCGGATCTCCTTGCTGAAAATGGTGATACTTCCAAAGTTATTGTATTTATTTGTCAACATACCTATTACTCCCCCTACATCGGTCTTCGCCAGAATTCGTGCGGGTTTCGTGAAATTAATTTGGGCAGGGAAGCAAGCTAGAATAAGTCTTCGAACGCTCACCCTCCCATATAGTGCAGGAGGATTCACGGTACCGGATGTATATCTCTACTTTCTGTGCGCACAGGCACATTTCGCGTACTACTGGCACCACCCAGTGATGTACTTACCACACCTAGCAGTTGAAGACGGTGACGCTAATCCGATACCACTGACCAGTATCATGTCACATACCAGACCTCACCTCACATTGCAGGAGATAAACACTACGCACCACGTCCCAAGCATGGGAGCGGCTTAATCAACTTGCACACAAGAACCCTATATATGCTCCAAGCCTCCCATTAGCCTCTCACTCTAGACTATCGGTCACGATGGAAAAGAACAATATGGCTATATTGGAACAGGTGGGCATGTCAACACTGGGAGACCTATATCCAAATGGCACATTTATTACACATGATGACTTATCGTACATAAGTAACCAAACGCTGCTCTTCCGCTTCCTATACCATAGATTGCGAGCTGCCGCTCGGGAGCTATACCCCTCTATTCCTGATGAACCCCCTACTCTACACTCACTGCAACTACTGTTAACTTCACCCGGCCATGCACACATCATATCCAAACTATACAGGCAGGCGCAGTCAGAGATAGGAGCTGACCCAGTTAAAGCGCGAGACAAATGGTCCGCACTACTGGATGCGCCCCTCACATAGGAAGAATGGACAGCTAGTTGCACACTGATTACACTTCTCACTCCAAATAGGAACCTACGTCTTATTCATTATAAGTATATCCATCAAGTATATCACACTCCCCTGAAATTGTTTAAAATCAGACTACTAGACGATGCAAAGTGTAGGCGATGAGGAGCAGACCAGGCAGACTTTGCTCACCTTGCGTGGTGCTGTGAGAAAGTGCAGCAGTACTGGATAGCAGTCACCAACCATCTAGCGAAGATGATGTCCTGTACCATTTCATGCACTCCTAGATTGTGCTTGCTTGGCCTTGATGTGCCGTTGCGGGCAAAGGGAAAGAAACTCGTGGCCATATTACTGTTACTTGCGAAACGTAGAATTTCCATACACTGGGATAGCAGACGCGCTCCGGCGCTTAAGGACTGGTTGGTGGACGCTGCTTACTGCAGAGATAACTTTACGATATATGCTGAGGAACTACCGGCTGTCTCTAAACCCTCGGATATTTGGGAACCGTTGTCTGAGTATTTACGTGACAACCCAGATTTGACAAAAACGGTCTCTGACGCCATGCTCTGAACCTAGACCTTAATATATGTTATTATCGCCTGCTAAGATTTGACTATTCTGTTTATATTTACGATGCACTTGTGATGCTGTGCTAATTATATGCTTTGCTTTTTGGATCTCCCTGTGGAATTTTGAGATTTGTATGTTTAATGCTTATGACTGATGTACAATCTGTTCTTATTAATTTTATGAGATAAAACTGATGAATAAAATAAAAAATAAAAAAAAACTTTACATGTCCCACCATCAAGCTTAAGAAGGACTTCAATCTGGGTCTGATTGTAGTGGATTGACTTTCTTCTTAACTTGACATTGTGCTAGCTACCTCCTCCGTTTTTCACCTTTGTCTAGAATCTTCAAAGGAGCCTAATTCTTCCTGTGAGGCACACATCTCTTGCATTGTGTAGACATTGTCTAGTCTTTCTTAAGCTTATGGAGCCCATTCTGATCCCCTAAAAAAATTGCTTGTTGGGATATTTGTCATGAAAGTTGAGGCAGCACAAGTGATTGGTTCTAGGTGTTTTCACATAGAAGTTTGTTGGGTGAATAAAACAAGGTGGGGAAGAGGGTGGCCTGAACATTTATATTAACAATAGCATGGAATGCTCAGTTAGATATTTCGATTCAAATTCTTGTTATCTTCTGTTATATTCCCGAGTTAGGCCCATGCAGTGAAGCAGCTTATTTCTTACATTTTCCTCACAAATAATTTTTTCCAGCTGTGACCTTTTGCATCTATTTGCATATACGACAATGTTGTATTAGCTTCTCTGAAACGAAACTTGTTTTCACATCTACCATTGCGCAACATTATCACATTGCCCTGAACATCATGTACAAGGTCTTGTTTCACAGTACGTACAAATATTACTGTCTTCATCCACAGGGTGACAGAGCTATCTACATATCCCTAACATCCCTAATCTATGCGCACATCGCAAGGCTGCTTTTTATTATTAAAGATGAGCATCACTATAGATTAGTAGATGAGATGCTTCTGTGACACTGAGCATCCTTGCATGCTGAGAAATCACCACGCAGCGGTCTGACATCTTGTGAGGGGTGTCCAGTTCATGACCAATAATTGTCCTTCACTTTATACCATCAGGTAATGGGGTTGGATCGTCCCTTTGTGGGTATTCCTGGCTCTACACCTACACACAATCTAGGTACACTTAGAGTAGGGTCCGCATAGTTGGAGTACGCTAGATTACTGTCTTGTTTATATGCCTGCATATACATTGTTTAGCACCATGATAGAACGATATGTACTATTTACGCTTTTGGTGCTTGTAATCACGTTTATCTGCTTCTGTCTCCTAATCATTGCAGCACACATATTTTATGCAAGAATAAGGTTGGTTCAATAAATGTTATTGAAAACGTCCCACTGTGTATTCTCTGTATATTTCTGTGAGAATAAGTAAGCATGGTTGACTGGGCGAAAGGTTCTGTCCTGTTTCCACGATCCCTGAGGGGTCAGGGTTGTCATGTTCAGGGGTTGCCAGAAACTATTCACTCCCTGATAGGTTAGGGGGGGCTAATGTTGGTTGGCTGTGAACTAGCCGTCTGTAGACCAACATCCTGCGGGGTGTATCTGGAATCAGTCTTGACACTAAGCCCTTATTTTATGTTGTCCAAACAATGTGCAGATCCTATGCATTGGTAGGAACTACACGACATGGCGCCACCAACGTTGGTTAGGCTCTTATTTAATGGTCAAATCTGAGTAGTTCAGTAGTTCTTTATCAGAGACCCTACTCACATTTTAAACAGAGACGTCCGTAGTGGGAGGGAAACAAATCTGCCTCAGCTGAATAGGCAATACCCTATGTATTGGCTGTAGGTTAATCAAGCTTGGAGGATAAAAAATTCCCACCTTGTGAAAACAATATCTCTACAACAATTTGGCTAAATACTACCATTTTAAGAATGACCAAACAACTAGGTGATGACATTGAAGAACAAATAGTTGGACTAAATATTTCAGAAAATTGCAGACCGGCAATCACCATGAAATTGTTACATGGCCTCACAGCAACGGGTGGAGATGTTACCTTTGTGGTTGAGGCACATGAAACATTCAGAACAGAGGTATTCTATTCTTGGGTTAAATTCCCACCTGCAGATGCACACAAACGGTTATTTCATGAATACATTGAAGATGAACCACCTGATCCATACGTGGACTTGGAAGTCCCGTTAACATACCAAGAGCATATTAATTAGCTTAAAGGTCCCCTATGCCATACCACAGAGCACTTGGCACTTGGTCCACTCAACAGAGGAGGAGTGACCTGGCCAGCCTTAGCTTCATACACTCTGCATCTAGACATTGCTGCCTTAACATCAGCATGAATGCGCTAACTTTATGGAGATTTAGTACAAATGTACAGATATCTTGCACAATACAAAATGAGAGCATTGACAGTCCAACCTATGGAGGCTGCTCAAGCTACACAACCACACCTGGCTACTTCACGTATCTGCCCACAAACACTGAATGCCGTTATGGGAAAGGTTCCCACCAGCCAGGAGCAAATGCCATTCTGAATAGCACAAAAATAGCACAGCATGAGACCGTGTTTCCCCATACGGGCATGCAGGAAAAACCAGTGCCGTTGGGGATGGCTCCCTGCTTAGAAGATTGCGCCGCTAGGGTAAATCTTCACTGCTGTGCATACCAGAACACATGGTACCACTTCAATAGCAGTTATATCAGATGTACTGTAACAGATTCAGAATGAGTACGGGCAGAGCCTGACTTAGATTTGGGGATGAAACTGATGGGCAATTTTACCCAGGTATCTACCATTATGTTGAGCAACATAAAAGGGGAGGCAGCAGCGGTGACTATTCACTAAAGCCTCAGGAAATTCACTCCAGCACAAAAGGACCACAAATTGCCAAAGATACCTATGCCTCTCTAGGCAGAGATAATGTGGTAGTCAAACCTGGGAAACCAGCTGTTAAGAGTAGTTCTGAAAAAGGTAACTAAGCAAGCCCGCGATTCTTCAAAAAAATAAACAACAAGGGGTGGGTCTCCTCAACAGGAACACACCGAGCAAAAATATCTGAAAAACCATGAGAATATTAGAAAACTTGACAAGTTTTAGGATGCTGATACACGTCCATCTTGTTCCTTGCAGGAGACGTCCGAAAAGCGTTCAGAAAAAGACAGACTGTCAGAATACAGATTGGAAGAGCGAGTCAAGCCGAAAAGGGAGTCATATCACACTTTGAACTACATCATTAAACAGGAAGATAAGCAAAAGACTTAAACCCTCAATTTAAAAAGAAGGTAGCCGGGATTAAAATTAGTAATGCCCAGGCTACTGAGGACTCTGCTCTGAGCAGGGAATGGGCAGTGAAGATGCCTAGACAGCGCGGCAGAAGTCACAATAGCTCGCCAGAACCTGATGGATTATCTGGGGGTATTAGCGCTGAGTGAGCATATCACAGGGGAAACATCTGATGCAAGAGTAAGTGTCCCACATTGCTTATATGAAATAACGCTCCAAATGGAGGGGGGCATACCCAGAAAAGTAAAGTGTCTCTTTTGAGAGAACCTGACATATGGTTACAATATTCTCTTGGTTGAAAAGGATTGGCCACCATGGCTCCATCGTGGTGGATTGCTCATTGGGAGAAGTTATTCAACCTGTTTTCTCCGATCTCGTACCAGAATCAGTTAAAAATTCATACGTGCAGGAGTGGGCATTGGCATTAGCTCCTGCACATTACTGCAATAATGTTGGGTGGGATGATGAGTCACCTCATCAACAAATTCCATTAAAATCAATTCCTCTAACACAGACAATACCCAATTGAACATGAGGCAAAGAAACCAGTGGAGAGATCCTAGATCAACTTGAATGACAGAGTGTGATAGATAATCCCTTGTTTACCGTAATGAAACCCGATAATTTGTATTATCTGGTCTTGGATTATAGATATTTAAACACATCCACATGCACATTTGCTATACAGAATGCACACAGTGCCATACAAATGAATAACATTGTGCAGAAAAAATACAAAACAGCACTAGACATCTCAAATGGATTTTTCTGCTAAAATATAGCGGCTGGGAGCAGATATTTGACAGCAGTCTCGGTGCTAGGCTCACAATGCCAATTTTGTCGATTACCCCAGGGGTATAAGAACAGCCCCAGGTGGTTTTCAGCCAGGGTAACAGAGTTACTTCAAAACTTTGAGGAGGTATTGTCCTATGTAGATTCCATTTATCTGATGGACGATGAACTAATGGAACCACATGATTTTTGGGTTCGCCCACTTGGGATACTAATTTAATTAAAAAAAAAGAAATTCTCACTTCAGTGTCCTATTTTTAGGGTACGAATTGTCTAGTGAAAGCAAATGCCTGGTGGCACAATTTACACACTTCATTGACTCTGAAAATACTACAATCCATTTTTAGGATTCTTGAATTTTGGCAGTACATACATTTTGGATTATGCAGAAAGGGTGAAACCTTTCTACAAGTTAATTTGACCTGATTTTTTTCAGTATACAATTGGACACCAGAACATACTGATATCCTACGTTCTGTATACGCTGACATGATGGCATTTACACAAACGTGTTAACACAACTTACCTGGTGATCTGTGTGGTCCCTGGACCAACCGGGTACACCTACATCACCTTCAATGAAGGCGATACAGTACAAATAGCTTCCAAACCACATTTGTACACAAACACAGAAATGTGTTTTGCACCGACAGAAAAATACTCACAGCAGTACAGACTGCAGTAGTGGGGAAAAAGAGCACTAGCACAGAGGAAACGCATAATTGTCGTGACCCCGGTACCGACCCTAGAAGCTGTTACAAAGGCAAGCACCCCGAATGATAAAGCATTGCATCCAAAATGGATTCATTGCTTTAACTCTTTCACTGCAACAGATGTAGATTACAGATTTGATTCTTCATTACAAACACAAGCATTCCTGCAGTACGAACAAGAAAATCTTCTGGGGGATAGAGTAATAACAAACACTGATCACAGATTGAGATTGATACTAGCTGCACTCAATGGTCTGGTTGCAGCACATATAGGGATTGCTGCTACAGTTTCACTACTAAAGCAGCACTATTGGTCTTACTAAACAGACCCAGGACTTTGTCATCAAATGCAACATCTGCCAGCAGATGAAGGGCTCCACCATAGCACCTCCACCACAAACACCTTTTTTGAACTCAGACAAACCTCTTGCATGTGTCTATATGGCTCTGACTGGGCACCTTGGTGGCAGTAGATTCATGCTCTAGATTCCTGTGGGTTTGGCCTCAGTGCTTGGCTGACGCTTGAACTGATGTAAATGATTTGCGAGTCTTTATTGGCACATACACAATCGGCATACTACATTCCAACCAGGGTCCGGCATTTATCTCTTGGGCTTACAAAGAAGCCATGGGAAGTTTGGGTGTGACCTTGTGGTACTCCTCTCCCAGTAATCCTGTGGGAAATGCGGAAGTCAAAAGAAAAAACTGTGACTTAAAGCAATCATTTATCACCTATAAGGGGTCCAGAGGACACATAACCGCATGCCAAAAAAATCCCCGAGGGGGTCGTACACCTTATGAGCTCCTGTTTGGGGTAAGGATGTGGGTACCCAACCTCGATAGTGTCAGCACGGTGGGGCTGAAAACCCATTTGACCTCAATCATCGTTTGGATGTTTTACAGGACCTTAAAGAATACTGAGCTTTATAAAGCAACGTCCAAGTAAAACGCCCCCTACTCCTCCCACTGGGGAAGTGAAAACTGTAATGACAAGACCTGCCTGGGTCCCTGAGAACGGGGACCTGGTCAGAGGGAAAATTGTGGACAAGAAAGAATTTGGGCCATCTTACGCCTGTACCTGTCCTGGCTGTTGAAGGTACCAGAACTGTACTACTTCCACCTCTTACTGGCCGACGAGACAACAGGTTTGTCTCTATTGATCTGATGAAACCACATTATGTAGCCGATTCTCAACAGTAGGCCACATGGGCTAGACTGTTCCCATGAGGCACAGGATCAGACTGGTTTGCATATGGCCATGTCTGAACTGGGGTGGTGGAGTGAGCTAAAGAATGGTGATGGATTAAACCCAGGTCAGTTGACTGGGGGTGAGTGTTTGATTTGCTCAAACGCTCCGTCCATCATCCCCTTTGGTATCACATGGGCTTCTGGGTAGCAACCGTACTCCTCCCGCTACCGTACAGGAAGTTCAGATGGAAGCTTTAATAACGACTGAAGACTCCACTTTCCAAAGAAAAACTGTGAACGACAATGAAATGATCCTTAACTCAATTGAAACAACTACAACTGTACAGTCAACAAGTACAGAAATATCAATTTGACAAATAGACAACGTCTATGTCACATGCTACAGATCGAGTCCTCAATCAGATCTACAAAACCTGCGGAGCTGCCAAGAATAGACCGGACGACGTCTCGCTACTTCGTGCATTATGGCAATTTCTCGTTGGATCCAAGTGATCCTGAAATGCCAACACCGCCTCTCCCTTTTAAGCTTCAAGTTTATGCTTTCTACCTTTGGCTGAAAGAGATGTACTTCGTTGCTATCTAGATAAATCTATGGATTACAGTTGGATTACTTTTACTGGTACTTTGGATTGGTTTAGTAACTGGCTTTTTCCTTCTTCTGAATGGACGCTTTCTCCCAGAATGCTCTGCGGTACAACTCGTGAACTTGGTTCTTAAACCACATGCATCATCACACCGTGAACTAACACTTGTCCCTGGTGAACATTACAGCGATTCCAATTCCTGAAGGAATTGTATGGGACAGGGTATTGTATGATGTATATGGTTCTACTGAACTTTTGAAAATTCCTTATTTGTTTAACATTTCTTTAAATTACATCATACCTCCAGTACTTGTCTGATGATTGGAACACTGAAACTGCATAATTTGCTTTTAGATTTAGTGCAATAGTCTACATTTTCAAATGATGGATTGTTTGATGGTACAAGTATTTTGCGGCATGTTCTTTTACCAGCATTATGGTCACAATTTTTTTACATGGAGCTAGTATCAGACGTGTTGTTTATAATTGCACGTAATGGGAACATTCCCCAACACCGCCGGAAGGAAGTTCAAAGACTATTACACAGAAGTTTGCTTATTTTTCAGGTTTTGAAACATCAGACCCTGCCTCGTATTACTATAGGCTTGCACCTACACCTGCAAAGAAAAATATGGTAACAAACACCAAGCTGATATATTCTGCTACCTTCATTTCCCAACTGTCTGTATAGGGTTTCGATTTTTGGAAAGACCCCATATACACAAAATCTATCTGGGGGACCAAAGATTGGCAGTTTCAGGGAATTGGGACCTTATTTATAGCATGCATCATTCCAAATCAAATGATATTCCAGAACAAGACAGTGCAACAAACTTCATGTCTAGGTATAGCAAACTAAGGATTTGAATGCACCACGTAATCCCGCATGCTCACGTTTTGAGAATTGGCAGCAGGTTTACACACTTTAGTGAGGATATGTTGGACTTGGCCCTTCTGGCAGGTTCACCCCTAGACTTTTTGCTTTTAATGGTGACCTGGTGATGGTGATTTTTGGGTTCTGCGCACTTTCACTGTGTCCCAGTGGAAAGTGCGTCCGCACTTTGAGTGCATGTGGTGAGATAGGCCTGCCCTCCCATAGGAATGCATGGGGAATGTATGTGTCCCTGGTAGTTCCTGATGCGTGGGGTGTACAGGCTCGAGTCTGGTATGTGTGGACTCGTGTGATTGAATGCTGCAAAATGATGTATGCGGCATGAATGTGTCTAGTGGGGAAGTGCCACTTCTAGACATTGATGTACGTGTGCTGTGAGGGTGCTGGAGTGTGATTGGCTGGAGCTGGCTGGGATGCCAGGCTCCAGGATGTCTGTATGGGTCTGCCCAGTGGTGAGTGCTGAGATCAGCATGCTGATGGCTGGGGAGGAGTGCCCCTGTGTCTTGAATGGGGCTGGGCTGTCCCCTACACATTGCTGGCTCCGCCCCCTACACATTGCTGGCTCCGCCCCCCCCTGTGGTGCGTCTAACGACCCTATCCCTGCCAGTGAATAGAGTGAAGTGATGAGCACATCCAGGGTGCTCCAAAACCAGCTGCGACTGGTTTCTCCCCCACCCTGCACAAAGACAAAGGAATGTGATGTATAAACATGGGGCTCTGTCCCCACAGAAGTTGTTCTCTTCCAGGATCCTGCCTGAGGGGGCTGCTGCTGTTGCTGGGCCAGAGGACCGCCACTTGGACTGTCTCCCTGCCTGGAGACCCAGTGAGCTGGCTCTGGGCCCAGCCTTGCCCCCCCTGCCTGCCTAGAAGGACTGTTTGCTGGGCTTGTTGGCCCCTAGCGCCTGGGGGCGCTTTTGATTGCCTTTTAGCGCTTGAGAGCGCTTTATTGTAACCCAGCGCTTAAAAGCGCTTTATTTTGCTTACACGGCTGCCCACGCCGCTTTTTGCAGATTTTGAAGTCCCCTGGCAGGTGCCCACCCTGCCAGGGACCTTGCGCTGTGTTTACCCCACAAGCGAGTGCCCACCTCGCTTTTATTGGTGAGTTACGGCAAAAGAAGATAGCCTTTGCCCTCCGCAGCGCGATCCGGAGCCTGGGGGCTCGTTCGCCTATTGCTCCACCAGCCTATTGCGTGCCTAGCTTGGCCGGAGGGTTGCCCGTCAACCAGGACTCTCGCGGCCCCCTTTTGGAGCAGGGCCGCCATCTTGTGTCGTCGGCCGTGTCCTGTCCGGGGCTCCCAAGGATGAGGGAGAGCCTCTGACTGCCACGGGAAAGGAAGGAGGGGGCGCGAGGCACCGTGCCGTGCCTGCCCCCGCCGCGGTGCGAGGAAAAGGAGCCGCCTGTCGCCCAGCGAGGCTCCCGTGGTGTAGGAGAGCCCCGCTGCCAGCCGCCAGCAAAAGATCTGGTGAGTGGGGCCGGTGAGGTGTAAAGGAGAGGGGGGCGTCGGGGCACATTGCCGGTGCCCGCCCCTCCCCTCCAGTGAAAGGGCCATTGTCATTTTGAGTCCCCAGGAGGGGGACTCCAGCAAAGCAGGCGGCATCTTGTTCAGAGGCCCACGAGGGCTCGGGGGCATTGCATCCTTTCAGAGTCCCAGAGGGACTCCAACGACGGGCCAGTATTCTCGAGTCCCCCAGAGGGGGGGACTCCCACAATAAGGCGCCACAGTTGTTTTCGGAGCCTGAGAGGCTCCCGAGAGGCCGCAGTGTTGTGAAGCGACGAGGGCTTCAGGGGGGCATCTTCATTCGAGCCTGAGAGGCTCTTGCTGGCACAATCTCTTCTCAGAGCCACGAGGGCTCCAGGCGGCATTTCTCTGTTTGGCGAGCCACAGAGGCTCAAGGGGGGCACAGTGGTTTTACAAGCCCTGAGAGGCTCAGGAGGACCAGTCATTTGTGTAGAGCCCTGAGAGGGGCTCGTGAGTGCCCACACTGTTTTTTTAGAGCCCTAAGAGGCTCAGAGGGGGCATTTGGTTGCGTGAAGAGCCCAGCGAGGCTCCTTGGGGAAACAAGTGCATTGTGCAGAGTCTGAGAGGCTCCAACGTTGTCCCCACCAGCATTGCTTCCCAGTTGCCCAGTACTTTGTGGGCAACTGCCACGTTTAGGCCCCTGACATTTGGGACACAGGGCGTCCTAGCCCCCACAAGGCCAGTTGGCTTAGGGACAGTCACAGGTGGTGACTTATTTGAGTTTGGCGCAATTGTTCTTTTTCTGCACCTCTGAATGTGTTTTTATGCGTCATGTGCCTTGTTCTTACACCTCTGAATGTATTGTTGATGCATCATGTGTTATGTGCTTACACCCCTACAGGTATTGTGATACTTAGGTGGTTGTTTTTCTCCTAGTGCAGGTGGTGCTAGTGAGGTCCTGGTTACCAGTAGTTACTGGTTGTGTGCTACAGTGCTTTACATCCTATGTTCTATGTTCTAAGTGCTAATTCTACCAAGTGCTAAGTTCTAAAAGTGCTGATTCCTGACAGTGGTCCAGGTGGCCCTGTCTTGTACATATCCCCTGTAAATTCTGCCCGTGCCTGTTGGCACATTGTAAAGTGGGTGTTTTTATCTAATGTGTTTTGGTGTAATACAAAGGCTATTTTTATATAACCTTGTGTGGAGTTTCCTTTGTGGTGGGCCTTTGGGTGTTGTTGCTGGGGTGCATGCGCAAATAATTAACTCACATCGCCTCCGAGTTTAGCCTTGCTGCTCGCGCCATGTTACCTAGAGGGTGAGATGGGGTTGTCTTGGCGTGTATCTCCCTTGTCCTGACTTAGGAGTGGTGGTCTCTGACTGACTTTGGCGCAACCCTGGCCAGCCACGGATCCCATTTCTAACAGGATACACTAGATACCATGATACAAAATGGTTCCTTCTATTCATCAGACCACAATTGGAAGGGTTGGTTTGTTTTGCCTGTGGACACTAGCGGGTGTCATTCTAGATTCCTGGGTAACACCAAAGGGTTTAGGATCAATAGGCCAGATCAATGATCCTTACAGACAGAACAATCGGGGTGGTCACGTCATATAGTGTTGGGAAGTTAAGTCTAGATTGGCTAAAATCCTCTACACTCTCCAAGGTGAAGCAATACTCATCCCTTCTTTCTGATGACATGGAACGCAGGGATTTTTTACTAGGTCCCCAGAACCCACGTCAAAAGCGCTTTTTGTACAGAATATACAACAAGCTGTGGCAGATTTGTCAACAAGAAGCTGCTGAGAGATTGCACGAGGTTGATAGGGTTATTTTAGAAAAGGCTGTGGCTGTTGACAACGGTATAACCACTTTATCATCCAGAATTTATTCACTAGGCAACATAGTTTCTTCCGCAATTGACATAATACAACAGGACGTATCTATATTACGACATGGAAAGTCACAATTGCGGTCAATAGTAATGTTGAGCTGGATGTTATGGACGTTACGTTCCTGGGCGCGTGCCTTGTTGTTACAATAATATTGCAAATATGTTTTCAACATATGAGCTAACAGAAAAACAGATGGCACTTGGGGATTCAAAATATATCATATGGTTATCACTCCAAGATATAGTATACCATGAAAATCTGATTTTTCCTCCCATCATGTTATTGCCTACTCCCAAAAAAAGGTGATCCCTGTATGCAGATTGAACACCGTAATCGATGAGGGTTTTCTATATATCTGTGGTTGTTTGTTAATGTGAACTATGCTAGCTGTAAAGTGTATGGTATATTGTAGTAATTGAGCGACTACAATAAATGATTGAAAAGATAAGTTTAATATCTTTAGCAGGTGCTGCGCAGCAGCAGTGTCGCCTTAGGTAAAAGCTGGCAGCAACTGACAAGCATTTCAAAACCACAGCGACAAAAGGAATGCCTGTCACTGTGACATGCATAACAGTCTATGATAGATAAATGGACAAGCACAAGGAAATGCAAGGAATACTACATTATCCTCCTCCTCTAAACAACAAAGGAAATAAATAAAAAAACAAAACAGAAAAACAACGTAAAGAAAAAAAACATGAATATGGTGAACATTTTATAACTCAAACCTTTACAATCATTATCGGTATCTTAAAGGTAAGGATCGTTGACGCACACTCCTCCGTAAACTCGAAGAAGAAGGAACATCAACAGTATTATCACATGTAGCATAAGAATCATTACATGAAGGAGAAGCAACAGAATCATTAGAAGCAGGTCTATACAAAATATCAGACACGTGTACAGGTTGATCATTGACCTCATTCACCTTGTGTCCTGACTGATCATTTACCTTAACCACTCTAGATAAATTCCACCAATTCTTGTTATTAACACTTACCGCATTACCACACACCTTGTCAACTCTGAAAGGTTCTGAAAATTTAGACAAACCTTTCTTCGCATGTGTAGGGATCTTAATCCTAACTAAATCATCAATTTTGATGTCATGTGAAACAACTTTTTCTAAAATCAAAATACTATTTTTGTCGGATTTGTGCATGAGAAACATTACCTCTAACAAAGCTGTCTATATTGTTTAAGGTGTTCATCTTAACCCATCTGGCCATCCAACCAGGGCAAACCTTGGAGCAAGGTTTTCTTCCCCATAGAAGTTCGAAAGGAGATACCTTGGTAGAAGTATGAGGTGTGGTACGATAAAACCATAACATGGATCTTACTGCATTTTGAACATTACAATGACTAGTTAAAGCCCACTGTACACAATTATTAATTACTCGATTCATGCACTCCACTAAACCATTTGTTTGAGGGTGATAAAGGGCACTCTTGCAATGTTTATTGCCACTTTGGAGAAGAAAACTCTCAAACTATTGATTAACAAATTGTACGCCATTGTCACTGACAATGGTGGTTGGACACCCCTCTCGTAAAAATATATCCTTCAGAAAATCAATGACATTAACCGAATTGGGTTCATTAATAAAACGAACCTCTGGCCATTTCGAATAGTAATCAATGGCATCGATGGCAAATCTTGCATTCATAGGAAGAGTATTAAATGGTCCTAATAGATCAATGCCAATTTTCTCCCACGGTCTACTAGGAAGATCAATAGGTTGAAGAGGAGGTGTGCGCACTTTCAAACTTTTCTCAGAATTTGAACAAACACAACTTTCAACAAAGGTATCCACGTCCTTATCCATCTGTGGCCACCAGAAATTTAAACGTTCTGCTCAAATGGCCTTCATGAGCTCCCAGAATCAACCTAGACCTTAAAGAATCTGGAGGAAGTAGTCTATCTCCACGCATCAATAATCCATCTTCAATGGATAACTCATTCGCTACCTTCACAAAGGTCTGAAGAACAACATGGGCATTCTTTTCTTTAGGCCAGCCACCTCACACATTTGATTACCTCACCAAGCAGAATGTCTTCAGACAATTTTCTTCTCCATTCCCCTTCACTTATACCCCCCTTTCATCCAAAATTACAGCATCCACAAAGCAATCATCCTCATCGTAATCATCCATGAGACCTTCACCACACTCTTCAGGATGCCTAGAAAAATAATCCGCTCTAACGTTTTTACAACCTGAAATTAACGAAACCTCAAAATCAAACTGTAAAAGTTTGGTGGATAAACGCGCGATTCTGGGCGTATGCTCCTCCAATTTGTCTCCAGAAAGAATAGACACAAGAGGATTGTGATCCGTATATAACTTGAAATGTTTTCCCACACATATGGTGAAAATTTCCTTATGGCCCACCAACACGCCAACAACTCTCTTTCTATAAGAGGAAATGTTTATTGTTAAATGCTTTAGGGTTTGGAGGAAGGAGTCTCCACGCATCAATAATCCATCTTCAAGGTCTGAAGAGCAACATGGGCATTCTTTTCTTTAGGACAGCCACCTCTCACACAATCTCATCCTCGTCGCCAATATTATTGTAGTAATTGAGAGACTACAATAAATGATTGAAAAGATAAGTTTAATATCTTTAGCAGGTGCTGCGCAGCAGCAGTGTCGCCTTAGGTAAAAGCTGGCAGCAACTGACAAGCATTTCAAAACCACAGCGACAAAAGGAATGCTTGTCACTGTGACATGCATAACATTCTATGACAGATAAATGGACATGCACAAGGAAATGCAAGGAATACTACATATATGCTTAATGTTGCACATAATGCATGCTTTCTAAACCTAAGGAAGTTATATCTGTGATGGCAGTAATGATGGCTGATATCCTGAGCTATTCCGTACTTACTGTCTGGCCTCAATCAATCAGTGTTTTGTGTAGTTAGTGTGGCTACTCACCCGTTAGGGTTTTAAGGTGGTTGGGGGGGGGAGCAGAGGGCTGCTTATCAGTCTGGGCTTAGAGATTCAGTTGAAGAGCCAGATCTTGAGATCCCTTCTAAATTGGGTAGTGAAGGGGATTGCCTGAGGTGGAGGGGCAAGCTGTTCTGTGTCTTGGTGGCGAGGTAGGTGAAGGATCTTCCTCCGGATCTGGTCTTGCGGAACTGTGGGATGGTGGCCAGGGCAAGTTGGGTGTAGTGAAGTGGTCTGGCGGATACTTGTAATGAGAGGCAGTGGTTTAGATATGCTGATCCTACATCGTGGAGAGCTTTGTAGGCAAGTGTGGGGAGCTTGAAGGTGACTGGGAGCCAGTTTACTTGTCAAAGGTGTTTGTGATGTAGCTGCGGCAGGGGATGTTGAGGACCAGTCTGGCTGTGGCGTGTTGAACATTCTGTAGTTTCCTGAGCTGTTTCCGGGTGACACCGCTGCAGAGTGCATTGCCAAAGTCAAGTTTGATGGTGCTGAGTGCGTGGGTGAACGTCATTCTGGATTCTGTGGGGATCCACCTGAATGTCTTTCCAACAGGTGGAGCGTGTGGAACAGGCTTTGATCTGGCGGTTCACTGTGAGCGAGGAGTCCAGTATGTTGCCGAGGTTGTGTGTGTGTGGTCCATGGGTGTGGGAGGGGTACCCAGAGCAGTGGCCACCAGGAGTCGTCCCCGGCTGAGAGGGCAGGTCCCAGGATGAGTTCTTCAGTATTGTCCGAGTTGAGCTTGAGGGAGCTATCTTTCATCTAGGCCTCTAACGCAATAGTAATTTTATAGGGCAATATACAGGAAAACAAAACATGGAGGATATCATCAGTGATGTCGCAAATAATGTCATAGAACATGTCATGGGTGGTGGAATATGTGAGTTAATAAGCAGTGCATGGTTGGGGCGCAAGTTATAGTAAGCTCTGCTCACTTTAACTGGTCAATTTGTGTTTTTTTTTGTCCAAAACGTTAATGTTGTCCCTGACATATTCACCTAACTATAACGTTCCTTAAGCCTTTGTTTTCTTCAGTGAAAATATATATGCGTATATATGTTTATCATTGCATCCATATATAAGTAGATCAATACATCAATAACATGTAGGGTGATGAGTGTATGCTAATGGATTTATTCTCCTATAATAACACACATCTGTCATAATGTGTAAATATGATTATAGCAATTGTATCTGTAAGTACTTCACTATTAAAATACTGGTGGACAAATATAAATAAAGAAGCTAAACATAAAAAAATATTTCATAAAATTGAAAAACGTAATTTCCAGCAAAATGGAGAAAACCTCAGTTTGTGAATATTTATCTTTGCATGTACATATGAGACTCTCTAGTACAATTTTACATTTCTGATTGTTTTACATGTGCGTATCATGTTCAAATCTCTCCGTGTGTATCTTTTATGTGTGGTTATTTATCTACATATTTTATATATTTTTCTCTTATCGGAGAGAAGAAAAAAAACGAATCTCCCCAAACCTCACTAACCCCCACTCAATGACTTATCTTATTCCTCTCCCAAAATATACCCTAAATCCACTCCAACTCAACACAAACCTTTTTTATTGCTATGAGCTCCAAGCTCTTTCCTCCTCTTTTAGTACCATGAAATCCAGGCTCTTGACTTCTCTATCCATCATTTATCCTATTAATCCAACTCAAAGGCTCTTTGAATCATCCCTAATCAATTTTTACTACTATGAACTCCCAAATAATTTTTTCTAAGCGCTTCCCTATTCATTCATTATCCCATTCATTCGACTAACCGACTCACACGTCTACCACTCCCAATATTAATTTATATTTCTCTGAACTAATCCACCAATAATCCAATTTTGTGCACCTAAGTAGCGTGCTACTCACCAAAAATGCTATATAACCTCGTCGGGGTTAGTAGGTACTATATAAATATAATTACAATTATAAAGAAATCGGTCTTTAGTTGTACCAGTTTTTCTTGAAACTAAATTTCATGATCAAATTACAGGAGTGAAGCAACAACATTTGACCTTCAAGAGATGAAAGTTGCTTTCTCTGTACATGGCTAGGTTTGATTGAAGATTGTGAGGAGGCCCTGAAGGATAGAGAAATGATTACCTGCCCTTCTATTAGGACAGTGTCATCAGTCCTTGGGGAAGGGATTGCATGTACAGCTCCACAAGTGCCCCCTGCATTTAAGTGAGAGCAATGGAACATCTTCAATTGGGGGCAGTGGCTAATGAGGAGCTTCGCTCTTGGCTGTAGACCTCTGCATGTACCCTATGTGTCCATGGAATCCGTAGGGTTGTAGAAACAGTCTGTACTCCATAGTCATCCTTTGTGGTATGGACTTTGCTTTCTTAAAATACCATGGAAAGAGGAATCCTGACGGTAGCAAAATTTATGCCTCTCAGTTGCACAGAGCAAGCATACCAGTTACCTTTGTGGTAATTTGGAGCTCAAGGCCTATCATTTATTTGCTGTGTTTCAATCTCAGTGGGATTGAGTTCAAAATCTTAGCCTCCAAGGTAGTATGTGATGGTCCATTTCACATTGGATGCCTTTCAGGTCTGTTCTTCATTTGTTTGTTGAATGGTGCCCAGGACCAGCGATTCCAGAGAGAAGGCTTTAGTGGAAGCCCTTTGTAGAAGAGCAGGGACATAAATAATCTCTCACAGCCTCTCTTGAGAGACTAATAAGAGGTTACAGCTGAACTGTAGGGATCGCTGGTGTGTCTGAGGCATAAGCCCTTCAATGTGTTAGAGAGAGAGTGCTTAAACTATCTGTTAAGGAGACTCGTTGGTGAAAGGGATGATAAATCTGTCTGTGAATGTAACACCAGGGGCGAAGGGAATCTTAATTTAGTCCATGAGCGGTACACCAGGGTGAAACTGATCTTAAATCTGTTCACCAGTGGAACACCAGAGCAAAAGAGATCTTAAATCTGTCCACCAGGGATGAAAGGGATCTTAAATTGGTATGTGAAAGGAGCACCAGGTGCGAAATGGACCTTAAATCTTTCCGTGAATGGATATCATGGGTGAAAGGCATCTTAAATCTGTCTGTGAATGGAAATCATGGCTGGAAGTGATCTTAAATCTGTCCGTGAATTGAAATTATAGATGAAAGGGATCTTAAATCTGTCTGTAAGAGGAAATCATGGGTGAAAGCAACCTTCATCTCTTAAATTAGTCTGTGAATGGGACTCATAGGTGAAACTGATCTTAAATTGGTCTGTGAATGGGAATCATAGGTGAAACTGATCTTAAATCGGTCTGTGCATGGAAATCATAGGTGAAAGGGATCTTAAATCAGTCTGTGAATGGAAATCATAGGTAAAAGGAATCTTAAATCTGTCTGAAGGGAAATCGTAGGTGAAAGGGATCTTAAATCAGTCTGTGAGTCGAAATCATGGGTGAAAGGGTTCTTAAATCGGTCTGTGCATGGAAATCATAGGTGAAAGGGATCTTAAATCGATCTGTGCATGGAAATCGTAGGTGAAAGGGATCTTAAATCTGTATGTGAATGGAAATTATAGATGAAAGGGATCTTACATCTGTCCATGAATTGAAATTATGGGTGAAAGGGATCTTTAATCTGTCCATGAATTGAAATTATGGGTGGAAGGGATCTTAAATCTGTCTGTGAATTGAAATCATAGGTGAACGGGATCTTAAATCTGTCCGTGAGTGGAAATCAGGGGTGAAAGGGATCTTTAATCTGTCTGTGAATGGAGCACCAGGGGTGAATGATCTTAGATCTGCCATGAATCGAAAACCAGGGTGAAAGGTATCTTTAGCCATGAATGGAATAACAAGGATAAAGGGATCTTAAATATGTCTGTGAATAGCTCCCCAGACAAGAAATCCTAAGGCTGTATCCTCTTGTTTTCCGTTCAGGCCGTCTGGAGACCGAGACGTTTGATGAGACGACGTTCCTGGAGAATTTTCTTTCTCAGGTAGGATCTTTTTGCTTTACCATGTCCCAGAGCTCACATCTGGCACTATGATTATGTGTGCTTCGCCTCCCACACAGCAGCATTCTGTTGGACCAATCTTTTAATTGTGTTTCTACAAATGGTTGGTTCTCTTCTCATCTTAGAACGGTACTTTGAAGGGTTCTGAATACCCCTCTGGAACATGTAGTTCCAGACTCCATGAAAGATGTGATGCAATTCATGGGGCCAAGATATAGATGGGTCTGTTTTTTCATTGTTGAGACGCATTTAGAAGAAATCGCTTTCAGCTGTAATTTTATGTCTAGATGGAAGTATTTGTATTAGTTTTTGTTAGGTCTCGCCTACGGCGAACGCGCTGAAAGCGCGTTCTCCCAAGCGAGAACTATAGTCGTCGTCTCAGCAGTCTAAGACCGACGAAGGGAGACAAGACCTGGCCGCGCGCAGCGTTTCCCCATAGGATAACGTTGTGCGCGCGGCCAGGTCTTGTCTGCACGGCATTGCATTTGAGACCGGATCGCGTCGCGCGCCTCTCTGGAATGCAGGGGGAGTCTGCAGAGAGGCGCGCGGCGCTGATAAACAGGCTGACGTTGGAGACTGAGAGTGGCCGAGCGCGCACAGAACTCCCGCTTCTCCCCCTCCCCATCTTGCGTGCGGCCAATGTTTGTTATTACTTCTCTTCCTTTGTGTTTCCTACTTCTCCGTTTTTGTTCCTAAAATCTTTCTCTCTCTCTCCCCCTTTCCTCCATCCCTTGCTCTCTCTGTATGTAGCTAATCACGTCTCCTTGTTGGGCAGCTCACTTTCTTATCTTTTTCTCTTTTGTCCTCCCTCCTTCTCTCTCTCTTCTTTTGTATTTCATCCTCCTCTTCTTACTTCTTCTACTCTTCCTCATCCCCTCGCTTCCTCCCTCCTTCTCTCGCTTTCTCCCTCTCTCTTCCTTTGTGTTTCCTCCTGCTCTTTCTTTCTTGTAATCTTTCTCTCCCTCTCGCTTTTCTCCATTCTTTGGTGTCTCGGTGTATCGCTACTCCTGTCTCCCTGTTGCGCTGCTCGTCATCTTCTTTTTTTCTCACACACACAATATTTCCTCTCTCTCCACTTACTAACTATGTCCCTTTATCCTCTACACTCTCCGTATCTTCCTCTGTCTCCCTTCTCCCCTCTTTTGCTCGTCCTGGCCCCCTCCTCTCTCTACCCTCCGCCTGTGACCCCCTCTCCCACCCCTATCTTGTCTAGTTTCCTCATATATGTCACTCACATCTGTGGTACTTGGGAGTCTACAGACAGGGCTCTGTGCTTTAGGGTACGTAATGTTGTGTGCTCGGTGTGTGTTGACGGGGGGGTGGTGTGGGGGATAACTTGCCCACGCTTTTTGTTGCTTTGCTGGGTGAGTGGGGGCTTCGTTCACGTCACCAATTGACCCCCGCAGGAGCCCCGCTTAGCCGAGCAGCGCAGATGTGTTTATTTGCGTATACGCTGTGCTGTATTTGAGTGACTGTGCAGCGCTGTATTTGGGTGACTGCGCAGCGCTGTATTCGTTCACACGGCGCTTTATTTGAGTGACTGCGCAGCGCTGTATTCGTTCACATGGCGCTTTATTTGAGTGACTGCCCAGCGCTGTATTCGTTCACACGGCGCTTTATTTGAGTGACTGCGCAGCACTTTATTCGTTCACACGGCGCTTTGAGTGACTGCGCAGCGCTTTATTCGTTCACACGGCGCTTTGAGTGACTGTGCGGCGCTTTATTACCTCACGCGGCGCTGTATTTGAGTGACTGTGCAGCGCTGTATTTGAGTGACTGTGCAGCGCTATATTTGAGTGACTGTGCAGCGCTGTATTTGAGTGACTGTACAACGCTGTATTTGAGTGACTGTGCAGCGCTTTATTAGTTCACACGGCGCTTTGAGTGACTGTGCAGCGCTTTATTGGAGTGACTGTGCAGCGCTTTATTCGTTCACACGGCGCTTTGAGTGACTGTGCAGCGCTCTATGTGAGTGACTGTGCAGCGCTTTATTCGTTCACATGGCGCTTTGAGTGACTGCAGCGCTTTGAGTGACTGTGCAGCGCTTTATTTGAGTGACTGTGCAGCGCTTTATTCGTTCACACGGCGCTTTATTTGAGTGACTGTGCCGCGCTTTGTGTGACTGCAGCACTTTATTCGTTCACACGGCGCTTTATTTGAGTGACTGTGCAGCGCTTTATTCGTTCACACGGCGCTTTGAGTGACTGTGCAGCACTGTATTTGATGACTGTGCAGCGCTTTATTTGAGTGACTGTGCAGCGCTTTATTCGTTCACACGGCGCTTTGAGTGACTGTGCAGCGCTGTATTTGAGTGACTGTGCAGCGCTTTATTTGAGTGACTGTGCAGCGCTTTATTCATTCACCCGGCGCTTTGAGTGACTGTGCAGCGCTTTATTTGAGTGACTGTGCAGCGCTTTATTAGTTCACACGGCGCTTTATTTGAGTGACTGTGCAGCGCTTAATTTGAGTGACTGTGCAGTGCTTTATTCCTTCACACGGCACTTTATTTGAGTGACTGTGCAGCGCTTTATTTGAGTGACTGTGCAGCGCTTTATTTGAGTGACTGTGCAGTGCTTTATTCGTTCACACGGCACTTTATTTGAGTGACTTGCGGCGCTTTATTCCTTCACACGACGCTATATTTGAGTGAGTGCAGGGTGCACAGAGGTCCTGCGCCGGGAATGGTTGGGGGTGGGGCAGGAGATCAGAAGCTCCTCTGAGAGGCGCTATCTTGCTCGACCGGACACGACACGCTCGGCTGGGGGGCTGGAGGGGGTCTTTGGGGGTGTATTGCACCACAGCAGCGACGGGGAGCAGGCGGCATTGCACATATTACAAAAGTCTCCTCTCTGGGGTCAGCCGGCTCTCGGGGGCAGTCTGGGGTTCTGTGTGATAAGATTTGTAAAAGAGCTGTGCGCGGCAGGTATGATTCCTGCTTTTATATTCGGGGGTGCTGGGGATTGTAGTGTGCGCCCCCATAGAGCAGGGTTGGGGCTCTCATCGCAGTGTCAGGGGTCCATGGAAAAGGGGCTCCACGTGCCAGAGGTGGGCAGCCTCTAGCGCCTTGACAGGGTCCCACCGGGGCAGTGAGGCTGGTTCAGAGCCAGCTGCGGGGCAGTTTATTTATTTATTTATTTATTTAATGCGATTTTATATAGCGCCTACATTACCCGAAGGTGTCAGAGCGCTGTACAAAATAATCAGTTGCGTTAAATAAGGACTTTGGATTGCACGAGTTACATAAGAGATACAAACAGAAACAAGCATTGAAAATGCAATAGGTCTCGTCTTTGTCTAAGTTAAAGCCCTTTGCTTTGCTAATGGTATTGTATAGCTAAGCAAATGGCTTTAACTTAATGAAAGGCGAGACCAGTTGCATTTTTAATGCTTGTCTTCAATATTACATGTGGATTACACAAAAGTCTTAGGTCCTCATTTGTAAGATAGCCATCCTGGTTTCCGCTTTCACCTGCCTCCTTATTAAACTCTTCACATTCATGCAGCTTCTTCAGAGCGGTTGGGAAAGAATTAGCAATGATTTATTTGGGAGTTATTTTGATAATTCTATACGTAGTACTTTCTCATAGTAAAAAAGAATGTCAAATCATCTTTTTTAGGTCTCGCGCCTAGCGTTGCAGTGCACAGCATTCCTCGCGCAGCGCAAGACCTCATGTAGGGGGTTCTGAGAGCTGACCACATGCTTGTGCGTGTGGTTTTGCTTTCGCTGGCTGCAATAGGCTTTAGCATGCGTTTTTTAAAAATACAATACAATTGCGCAAAGAAGGGCGCATGTCCTGCCTTTGCTCTGCCCACTTCCCATCGGTGTCTGTTACTCCTCTGTGGTGAAGGAGTGTCCTGGGGGAGTGGATTTGATTGAGCGCTACGGGCTTGTTAGAGCTGTAAGTAGAGCAGGCAAGCCTGCACACCCAGCAATGACATCTGGGGCGCTCGCTGTGCAGGGAAGCGCACACTGATGAGATGAATCACAAGAGGGCTGCAGCAGCACGCGCTGCAGGTCCCTTCCCGAGGACAGGGTATGTAGGAGGTCCGCAATGCTTATCCATGATTACAAGCCAGGCCGCGCGGCCCTGCTGCAGGATAGGCATATGCACATCACATCACGTTCCTAAACTCAGGGGCAGGCCCGCCCCGGCTGGGCCCACCTGTTGGATCAATGTACTCCTTTGTGCAGCGACTAATGATCCTGCCTCTACAGACACTGGTCGATAATGGAGGTGAGGCCTGGAGATTGAAAGTAGCTTGCCATGTAAAGCAGTGCTGTAAATCTGAATAAATACATGATAGATCATCTGTGTTCTGCCTGGTCAGGGACGATCTAAGGTTCACCTTGAGAGATGGCAAGTGTCAGGCCTTCACCTTGTGCCATTGCACCGAAGCATCTTAGTACATTAATCCCAGGGAGTGAGGACACAGCTCACACTGTCAGGTGGGTGTTCAAGAGAGTCTGTAAGGAGGACATCCCTCCTCATCCAAAGCTTGTTATTCTGAGTTAACATGTTTCTAGATGGGTACTATAGGCAATATTTGTGTCAAGAGGTTATCTCGTGCGTTGTTTGATGTTTGTTGACTTACTGAACTCTGTTCTGCTGCAATGGCCATGTTCCCTACGGTAACTGTTTGGACCAACTCAATATTAAATAAATTTCCAGGGCGCAGGGAGCCATGGCCCTCCCAGCGCATTGCTTATGATACTTTGAATGGCCTGCAGCATCCCTTCCGAGAGCTGTCGAGGGGTGGAGAGGAATCCAGCTCCTACTAGGCCTTGCTGGTACCCAACGTTGCCTCTGGAATTCTCTGAACATCTTAAAACAAGCATTTGCAAAGCAATAGGTCTCGCATCACTTAATGTTTGAGCTTTTGGTGTTGCATTATTATTAGCAATGCCAATAGCTCAATCTTTAATAATGCGAGACCAATTGCATTGCAAATGCTTGTATTGTTATGTATGTTTAACTTACCATTTGCAATTAGGTCTGTCCAAAGTCCTGGGTGTATGCATTAGGATAGGACGAGTAACATTCATAAACTTATATGGCCTGCTTTACAGCCAAAGTTTGAGTCCCTTCTTGTGAATTTTTATATACAATTCTTATATTTTATGTATGTTTTTGTAAGTTTACTTAAAATGGAATATGTAACTTGCTTCACCCAATGCACTCCATTCCTACCTAAAACAACATAATAATAATAATAAGGGAATTTTATAAAGCGCCTGGTTACGCTCACCGGCGTGTCCCCGCGCTATGGTAAGTGGTAGTGGCAGGATTGCCCCACCCGGCGGTGGTCACTTCCTACCGGGTGTTCAGATATGTTTTAAGTTTCTGCCTGAATCTGGGCTCAGAGAGCTCCAGGCGCAATTCCTTTGGCAGAGCATTCCAGCTCTTGGCAACCAAGTACCTGAAGGACCTACCCACCATGCGCACTTTTTTTTACTTTGGGGACCTTCAATAGCCCTGATCCAGAAGAGCGCAGAGAGCGCGCAGGCTCGTACCGAGTAACCCGGTCCTGTAGCGGTGCAGGTGCCTTCCCGCACAGAATGCGGTGGCATGTGCAGAGAGCCTTAAAGTCACCCCTGCTTTTTACTGGAAGCCAGTTTAGAGCTTGGAGAGCTGTCTTTGAGGACGATCTCTTCGGAAGTCTCAAGACCAGACGGGCCGCTGCATTTTGCAGCACTTGAAGACGGCTGATGACCTTGCCCGTTGCCCCCAGGTAGAGCAGGTTGCCATAATCTAGACGTGATGTCATGAGGGCATGTACCAGCGTCTTCCGAGCTGCCGAGGGAAGTAGATCGAGAACTTTCCGAAGGCTTTTCAGGACACCGAAGCATGCCCCCACCACCCGGCCTATCTGAGGCCCAAATGCCAGGTCCGCATCCAGCCATACCCCAAGGTTTCTAGCTTCCAGGCAGGGAGTGGGAGTTTCCCCCAGGCAGGAGGGCCACCATGCCGATGACCACAGCGACGCGCCCCCCCCCCACCACGAGCACCTCCGTCTTGCTGCCGTTCAACATCAGGCAGTTGGAAGACATCCAGGTAGCCAACTCCTGCATGCAGGCTCTGAAGTTGTCCGCAGCAAGACCGGGCGCGCGCGAGAGGGAGATGACAAGCTGCGTGTCATCGGCATAAGACACTATGTGCAGCCCATAGCTTTGGACAATGGCTGCCACCGGGGAGACGTACAGATTGAACAAAGTTGGGCTCAAGGACGAGCCCTGTGGTACGCCCTGAGCCAGACTGATCTCCCTTGAGTAGCAGTCTCCTTGTCTGACCTGAAAGCCTCTGCCTGTTAGAAAGGACTGGATCCATTTTAGCGCAGCCCCTGAGAACCCACCGTCATTCAGACACTGTAGCAAGGTTGTATGAGCTACAGTGTCGAATGCTGCGCTAAGGTCCAGAAGGATCAGGGCCATGGTCTGGCCCTCGTCCACTCCCTGGCGGATGGTCTCAACTGCCATGAGTAGCGCGGACTCGGTAGAGTGGCGTGGCCGGAATCCAAACTGGGAGTCGTGTAGGAGGCTGGCCTCCTCCACGAAATCCATCAGCTGGATGTTCATGGTTTTCTCTGCCACCTTAGCCATATACGGTAACAAAGAGATGGGCCGGAGGTTCTCTAATTTCTCGAAGCTGATGTTCGGCTTCTTTTGGAGAGGGAGAACCACCACCTGTTTCCAATCTCTTGGTACCGTATTGGTCCTAAAGGAAACTTCCAGAACATGCCTAATGTAGGGTTCCAGTGCCGCCAGGCTACCAAATAGCCGTTTAGGCGTTGTAGGATCCTTGGGAGAGCCTGATTTTACTGAGCCACAGATCTTTATGAGCTCCTCAGGGGGTGGGATGACAAAATTAGTCAGCATATGTTGCTCCCCCCTTCCCCTCAGATTCTGCACAAACACCGGCCCCATTATAGGTTGGCTTGGGAAGGAAGCGTAGATATTCTCTACTTTTTCGATGAAGAAGTCCGCAATACAATTGCAGGAGTGCACCGAGCAGTCAGCTGGTACCGCAGAGGACTTCCCAACCGAAAGAGTTTTGTAGATAGAAAATAATTCTTTTGTGGAGTTCTCCGCCTCCCTGATCCTGTTGGCGTAGTAAGCTGCCTCAGCCTTCCTAATTAGTCCATGGTAAGACCGTCTCCTTACTACATATGCCTGTTTAGCCTTAGTGCTAAAGGTCACCCGCCACTGCCTTTCTGAGCGTTTACAGTCTGCCTTTGCTGCCCGGAGTACATCGCTATACCACGGGGCCGTTCTCTGAGTGCGACGGTGCGCTCTTGTCCGGGAGAGTGGGGGGTACAATCTAGGGCCTCAGCAATCCGCTTGTCCAGGTTCATGTTAGCTGTATCCACATCAGCCCCCCCTGGGTCGCCCCCTCTAATAAGCGCTTCACTAAAGTTTGCTTGAGAAAAGGTGGCCCATTTCTGACTAGGGTAGTTAAGTTGTGCCCGTTCCGGTCGCCTAACGCCTGGAATCCGCACCAGAAAAGGCACTAAGTGATGGTCCGACCAGGGGACTGGGACTGGAGCATCCACTCCCCCCCAGTTGGCAAATATGGGGTCCAATAGGTGGCCTCGCTGGTGGGTAGGATCTTTCCCTTTTTGATCCAACTGAAGGGTATGCAGCTCTTGACAGAGATCCATGGCTGCTGTATGCGTAGGATCCTCCAGATGCAGATTTAGATCCCCTAGTACCAGGAACTTATCTCTGCGCAGAGCCGCCTCTGTATTACCTTCTACCAGGCTATCCCCGAGCCTGGCATAGGAGCCAGGTGGTCTATAAATGAGAAAGCCTTTCAATGTATACCCTCCATTCACCTTGATGGTAAAAGCACCTGCCTCACTATCCTTGATTGCTGTTTGCTCTAAATGGCCGCACAGCCACTGCTTAACTACAATAGCTATGCCCCCACCTCTGCCGATAGGTCTATCTTGCCTGACCATCGTGTAACCTTCAGGTAAAGCCTCAATTACATCTGGGGCAGAATCCCCATCCAACCAAGTTTCAGTGAGAAACAATAGATCCCACTGCCGCTCAGTGATCAGATCATATATATCCAGTTTGTGCCTACGCAAAGAGCGGACATTGAGCAGACCACAAGACAGCTCGGTGTACTCACTATCAGTCTCCTTTCCTAGATTGTAGGCAAACTGACAATGTCTGCATCCCTCATTCTCGTCCACCCTCATGCTATGTAAGCAGGAGCTAGTTGTTTCGCATCGGAGGGCGAGAAGCTGGGCCCTGCTCCAGTGCAAGTGGCTTTCCGTGGGACCAGGGGTTATGGCCCTGGGCCGTGCCCGGCCGCGAACGGCCGCAGACGGGCTTAACTTAGGCGCAACTTCGGCGCGCCTTCGTTGCGCCCGCTGCGCACGTCCGCTGCGCTGCCGAGCAGGCATCCTCCTTTTATCCCCCCACAGCGTCAGCAACACTAGAGCGCTGCCAGTCCTCCCCTGCGAACCGGAAGTGGCTTGCTCGGACCTTCACCGCCCTCTGCTCGAACAGTGCTAGTCACCGGCGTCAGAACGAGGCGGGAAGGAGGAAACGAGCCAAGCCCTCCTGCACGATGATCCGGACACTGCAACTGCCTTCAGGTAACAGACCTCCGCAGTGCAGTGCACAGTGCCCCCAATAAAGGTTAAAAGTCACCATAAGATGTCAGCATACAAAGGAAGCCTGAGCGCTCTCCTCCTAATGCCCCGCTTTTAAAATCAGCTTGTTAAAATAACGATGGTTCCGCTTTAAAACAGCATCAGCACACGCGCAGTACTCGCGCCGTCTAAGCCGTCAGGGACACTGCCACTGTCCACTCACCGCCCACACACAGGCACAAAGAGTAAGACCTCTATCTCACATTTGCATCTCCCAGCTCTGTCTCTCACAGTGTCCTCGGGTTCTGTGTTCCATCGCAGTGTCTCTCTCTGTGTCTTGATGTCTGTGTCTCTGATTCTAGGTGTTTACCATCTCTCTCCATCTCCCATGGTCTGGATTTCCCAGTGTCTGCGGGTTCTGCGGCCCATCTCTCGGTCTCCATGTCTTAGTGCCTGTGTCTGTTTGTGATTCCCATGTTTGTCTCTCCTATGTACCCATATCTCACATTTGCATCTACCAAGGTCCATCTCTCTGTGTCTGCGGGTTCTGTGGTCCATCGCTGTGTCTGTCTCCCAGTGTCTGATTCACTCTGTCTGCATCTCCCAAGGTCCGTCTTTCCCAGTGTCTGTGGGTTCTGTGGATCCATCACTGGCACTCTATCTTAGTGTCTGTCTCCCAGTGTTTGTGTTTGCCAAGTGTATGCCTCTCCCATGTGTTTCTCCTATGTATCTGCATCTCCCTAGGCCTGTGTCTTGGGTTCTGTGGAACGCCTCTCTATCTCTGAGTCTCGTAGTGTCTGTGATTCCCATGTGCCTGTTGCCCCAATGTGCTTGTCTCACCAATGTGCCTGGATCTCTCATGTGCATCTCCCAATCTCTGCAGGTTCCGTGGTCCATTGTTGTGTCTCTCTGTGTGTGAGTGTCTGTCTCCCAGTGTCTCTGATTCACTGCGTCTGCTTCTCCCAAGGTCCGTCTTTACCAGTATCGGTGGGTTCTTTGGTCCATACCACTCCACAACACAAAATACCATTCCACATAATTACATTCCATACCACACAATCCACATAATTCCAGTACCCTCAATACCACATTACTATCCACATATTTCCACTGCACGCCAAGCCGCATAATTCCACTACACACCACACAATTCCACAACTAACAATTCCTGTCCAACCCACATAAGCCCACTACACACATTGGTAAAAGACATTGGGCCAGATGTAGGTAATTCTATTTTACTGATTCATAAATACCGAATTTTACCGATTCGGTATTTATGAATTGGTAAAATAGAAGGGGGGAGATTCAGGTAAATTCGGTAATTGAATTACCGAATCTGTAGAAATCTGTATTTACCGAATCGGTAAATACCGATTCGGTAATGCCCATTGATTCCTATGGGCCTTGAAGCCCATAGGAATAAATGGGCAATACCGAATCGGTATTTACCGATTCGGTAAATACCGATTTTTGCAAGGGTGCAGGGGGTGTCACTTTGACACCCTCTAGCACCCCGAATACAGGCATGTGTGCCATGTGGCACACAGACATGCCCTTAGGGCATGTCTGTCTGTCACATGGCATAGGTGTGCATGCACACATGTGCATGCACACCTGGATTTGGTATTTTACCACCCAATTGAATTGGGTGGTAAAATACCGAATCTGTAAGGCCTTTGGGACTCAGAAGAGTCCCACCTACATTTGGATTTACCGAATCGGTAAAATGACCGATTCAGTATTTTACAGACTCGGTAAATTTACTGATTCTGTAAAATAAATGCACCTACATGCCAATTCTTAAATACCGGTCGGTAACGGCCGAAATCGGCCGTTACCGGCCGGTATTTAGGCTCCTACATCTGGCCCATTGTCATTTACAGAGCCAATACCTCTAACTCAAGTAAATGTGAGACCGGTTGCATTGCAAATGCTTGTTCAATCTGGATGTGAAACAGCAGGCAATTCTGCTGTTTCCTCATCTGCCAGCCGCTAATTGAAACAAGCATTGAAAATGCAATTGGTCTTGCCTTTGATTAAGTTAAAGCCATTTGCTTTGCTAATGGTATTGTATAGCAAAGCAAATGGCTTTAACTTAATAAAAGGCAAGACCTATTGCATTTTCAGTGCTTGTTTTTTACTGCTGTGCTTGGGGTGAGGGACCAACCCATTTGCTAAGCATGCACCAGGACCTGTGACACATCTGCTATTCATTTGCGATTGTCCGAGGGAAGCCTGTCCGCTGGAGTGTAGCAGGTGCAGTGGCACCGGGTCCCAGAGCACCGACGGCCAACTGAACCCTGATTATTGCCAGAGGGTCCACTTCCTTTCTTACAGAAGGCTACGCCCCACTGCCCGTCCCACTGCTGTCTGCTCTCCTGGTTGCTGTCCTGTGTGGGTAGATCTTGTCCTATTGTGGTCACTGCTGTACATAAAGTGTGGGTTTTGTCGATGCGTGGTATGTTGGAGCCTTCGTCCGTCCCAGCTCGCTTTGTGCTTTTGGCGAACATCCCGAGTGCTGGAGGTCACCCTCTCGACAGTGGGTTTGTTCATGTAGCAGATAGAGCCCCCCATTGAAGGTCACGCTGAAGAACTCCCTCCTCCCTGCTCAGAAGAGAGCTCCCCTTGAAGAGGAGCCCACTCCGGTCCAAGGACTGCTGCACTCACTCAGCACATCTGTGGGGACTGGAAATATTCCGCAAGGGCGGAATGTGAGCCGGGCTCGCGCTCTTCCCTGGAATCCTGCAGAGTAAACCCCGTCCAATGTAACCTCCGTGCTGGCAGCGGAGGTCGCTGACAGGATGGGGAGCTCATAGGCGCTAGAGGGAAACTGAGACGAGGCGCTACAGAGGAGCGAGTGAGAAGGGGATTAAAACTGAATAACCGGGATAGGATGGGGTGCAGTGCGGAGGGAATGTGGAAACAAGAATGAATATAGAGTGGAGGGGAGGGAAGAGAAATTAGAACCTGGGGAAGAAAGTTCAGAGGGGTGACTGAGAAAGGGACAGAAGACAGATAGAAGAGCTCGGAGGGGAGAGCAGAAAGAGGGACAGAGCAAGAAGCAGAAGATAGTGGGAGAGAGGTTGAGGAAAGGAGATAAGATGCTGTACATGATTTATTAGACTGGCTGAAGGCCGGAGCACTGCAGGCACACTATTTAAAAGCAATAAAAATCAGCTGGTGTTCTGCCGCGGGTAAATGATCCAATCCCAGTGGGTGTGGCTAAAAGGAGACAGGGTGGCAACAATGAGGGATTGACATGCATTCGGTGCAATCATTGCACTGCCTTTGGTATAATTTGTGACTCCAAACGACGTGCACAAATCAAAGCTGAAGGCTGAGATGGGGCATGGCTTCGAAATCCGTATGGATTCAAAGAAGCCTCTACATGGCAAAGCAGCGCTGCTTTCGTCAGGCCGAGACCTAAAAAAGTGAGGAGCTCAGACAAAATGTCTTGCAGAAGAAGAATTTCTCATTCCGTGCTGTCAGGAATGCATGGAACAAGGTATACGTTTGGCACCCAGCACTGTCGTCGACCGGACAATGAAATTCCCTTAATGGCAATTACATTCAGTTAATTACTCTGATCCACCCTCCCCCCCCTCCTCACACCCCCCACACACACACACCTGCTCTTTAAAGGAGCTTTGCCAGTAGAGGAGCTTGTGTTCTGCACCTATCTGATGGAGCGCCTGGAACAAGCAGGCACAGCGCACGGACTGATGTACGAAGTAAGGTGCTTTCACGTTCGAGGCCCAGACTATGTATTCACGCAGGAAGCACCACAGTAAATACATTGTCTGGGCCCTTAAAGTGCTTTTAAAGGAAACTGGCCTTTTAAATTTTACATTTCCCACCAAGTAGCAGATCAGCATGAATTCCGCTCCCTGGACAGGAAAAGAGGGTGAACCTCCTGCGTTTGCTTACCGTGTGGAAATCTACCTCTCTGCTCATGAGAGCTGCTGGATGGCCTGCACAAGTAATAATGATCTAAACAAATTCAGCTGACAAGTTGCTTTTCAAAAACCTTTGCCTCAGACACCGGCACATCTTCTGACCTCAGTTAGGATGAGGAAGAAAACAAGGCAGCTTCGAGTCACTATTGTAAAGCATCAGAGTTTTTCACTTCACCAACGCAAAAAAGCCTATGTATGATTTGACAGTAAATTTGCCATCATGAAGTCCGAAATTAGTCCAGGACAGGGTTGGACTGGCCTTTAGAGCCCTTAGACCAGTGATACTCAAAGTACGGCCCGGGGGCCGTATGCGGCCCTCCTGACCTTAACATGCGGCCCCCTAGGCAGCAGCAACACTGGGCTGCTGTTTGTTTACGTGACTCCACACTAACATGGAAAAGAATGTTAAATATACAGCAAACACTTATTTAAAGGTTAATTGCAGTCTGGGAAAGGAAGTAACCAGGCCCTTAACTTTAGAAGCGCCTTCATTTTTAGGTCTCGCCTAAAGGTTAATTGCAGTCTGGGAAAGGAAGTAACCAGGCCCTTAACTTTAGAAGCGCCTTCATTTTTAGGTCTCGCCTGGCGACGCAGCGCGATAGTGCTGTTGCCAGCGAGATCTATTGTTGCTGACTTGCCTCGGAAGAGAGATAGGAGATGGGCACGCACAGGGCAAATGGAGGTTGTGAACGCGCCCGTGAACATGCGCGATGTGCACATCTCCTGTCCCCCTTTCGTCCACGCAAGCCAGCTGCATGCAGTAACTGCGCCAACAAAAACACACACTCTTGCACCAGCCGCTCCCAGCCAGTGCACGTGTACTCGTCTCCCTAAGCACACGCATGGCGTGCTTTTGCTTTCTGTCCCTCTGGCGTTTCAGCCCACACTCCGCCTTCTCTATGTTTTCTCTCCGACCGCCCCTACAGCGCTGTTCCTGGCAGACTGTTTAGAAAGCTGAAAGAAATCCTTAATATAGCGCTGTACACCGTAGGATTAATTGAGATGCCCACACAGATAGACCACAATAGCAGCCACTCAAGAGTCCATTTATAAGCACTTCAAAAAAAGATGGCGCCCTCCCCCAACTCAAGCTCTATCGAAGTGTTAAATGCATCCTGGAAACACTTCAGGGCCTACAATTCAAACCAGGCAGCTCTTAGAGGGTCATATCTGACAAAGCTCAACCTGGGAAAGGCAGTTTTAATGAGGTCTCCTATACTGTAGTTAAAGCGCTGTGGTCCTGATAGAGGAGAGCGAAGGAGCTCAACCTGTGAAAGGCATTCTACTCAGTTGACTCCATCACTGATAAATGCCACCGATCCAGTAGAGGACGCTGTCAAACAAACAATCTATCAATTAACTGAAGATATCTCTCTGAGCCGTCAACCAGAACGCACCAGAGAGAGCGCGTCGTCCACAAAGCAATTGACTATGTAAGACTTAATTGGAGGGTGTGGCTGAAACAGCTAACCAGGTAAGGCTAAAACAAGAGATACTGGTCTTCAAGCCGTAAACCACGTAATGCCCAAAGTAGAGGACCACGTGCTAGCGTGTCCGTGTTCCATGGCCTGAACAGTGGAGTGCCCTTATGAGCTACAGCAGTGCGCCATTTCAATATGTACATTTAAACAGGTGCAAGCCTTATGCGCGCTCCGCCATACTACTTGCCATGCTACACCCGCTAATAGCGCCTCGCGAACCAGAGGGTTGGTGCTCAGGGCGCCCTATACTGCCTTCTTCATTCAAGCGTAAACAAGTGGATCCATTCCTTTTAGGCGCAGGCAGCTAGGTGATTTGCCCAGAATCACCGGATGTTTGAGGGCCGGTGGAGATCTGGCTGAAGGGGAAAGCGAGTGTTATGTTTACTGAAGTTCTTTACAGCGAGGAGAGAAAACTCACGGGCAGTCTTGCCCGAGTGTAATCCAAAGTGGGCCAGCCACCCCCATCGTTTGCTAACCTGGGGGCAGCACCGGGCAGCTAAACACATCGGCATGAGCCCCCGGTCCTAGTGCCTGGTAGGCAAACCACTAACGCAAGCGAAATTCAAAGCAACAACGAATATTTCGCAGTTGCTGGGCCGGCATGTACTCCCGGGAAGACCCGCTGGTCATCTTGGACTCTGACTCTGCCCGCTCTCACCTGCTGAACTCCAGCAGCGCCTGCTTCGTTGTGTTCTACGCATCCTGTGCCAACAAACACACATGCACCAGCCGCCCCCAGCCAGTGCACGCATACTCGTCCCCATCAACGCGGGCATGGCGTGCTTTCGCTTTCCCTTCCTCTGGCGTTTCAGCCAACGCTCAGGTTCTTCCGCCCTCTTGGCCCCCTCTCTTCATCCCTCGCAGTTCTCTCCCCTCCTCTCCCTGCCTCCTCTTCGACCCCCTCTTGTCTTCCTCCCTGCGCTTTGAGTCACCTTCTTCCCCCCTTTGACTATCTTGTGCCTCTTCCCCGTGTAGCCCTGCGCTATTCGGTGACCCTTGGAAGAGAGCAGCCCCCCTTGCACGGCCACGAGGATGGAAAACACACGGCCCTGCTGTTCAAGATGTTTCTGCTGGCGATCCTTACCGGCCAGCTGTGGCTGCGCAGGAAGGTGGGTGCCCCCGGCAGACACCCTCTCCATCCCCTGCAGGCATGTGAGAGTGATCAACCAGACACCCCCGTACTGACGTGTGAGTGAGTGTGAACGAGCCTGGCACCCCCCTGTTGGCATGTGTGAGTGAGTGTGAACGAGCCTGGCACCCCCATGCTGGCGTGTGTGAGTGAGTGTGAACGAGCCTGACACCCCCTGCTGGCATGTGCGCGTGATCGGCCTGACACCCCGTGCTGGCATGTGTGCATGAGTGTGAACGAGCCTGACCCTCCCCTCAATGTTGATAAACAGACCACTTTACATATCCTCAGACCTGTATACAATTTCAAACATCCCTGCATCCAAGTTATATATCTACAAATAATAAGAGTGTATAGAAATATAGCAGAATGCATTTTTTTTTACCAAGATTTGCTTTAAATCTTTGGTTTCATCATGTCCAGTGTCGGAAGAAAGGGTTATTTTAGCTTAATTTTTGCTGCATTAGTTCTTCTTGAAAGTTATATATGGTGCCCTAGACTCAGAAAATCGATCCAGTGTGAGCACAATGGACAGTTTATTAAGGATGAGAAAGAAAGAGGGTGGGACCAGGAGCCAATCTTTAAGCAGGTCCTGCACTCATGGCTCCAAAGAGAACGTTTCAGACACGGGAGGTGCAGTTCCTAAAGGTAAGTTGTAAGGGGAAAAGACAAAACTTTTGTCATGTTGCCCTCACACACCCCAAGAGGTGTCATGCTTCATCCTTGGGCCTTGCTCCTCGTCCGGCCGGCGCTGCAATGCTCGACGGGCTCACCGTTCCCGGGGCTCTTTGTCGTAGATCTTTTTTGGAGAAGCCGTAGGGTGCAGTGTGAGGTAATGTGCACGTGTAAGGTGATCTAAAATAGGTGAGGGTCAGTCCTAAGCTCAATCAGTTTAATGGAAAAGGTAGATCCTCCCTAAATAAAATAAATTGGTCGCCCTGTGAGGATGTAATGTTCCTACTGGGCGGTCTCTAAGGTGGGCTCGACATGTTTCGTGCCTAGATCCGGGATCCGGAGCGAGGGTAAGCATATCGGCAAGTTGCGGCCACCCTTCTGAGTGGAACAACTTAGTGCTCCAAACATCCCCCGTCGGGCAGTAGCTCCTGATACCTTGGGTTCTACAACGCCCAGTACAGGACTACTAGGGCCCCACTACAGGCTACTCCCAAAAGTCTTGGAGCCTGTTTACTAATTGTGCACTTTATTTTTACACATAGGTCCTGAAGAAGTGCCAACCGATTCTTCTGGAACACCTAGGCACGAAACATGTCGACCCCACCTTAGAGACCACCCAGTAGGAACATTACATGCTCACAGGGCGACCAGTTTATTTTATTTAGGGAGGATCTACCTTTGTCATTAAACTGATTGAGCTTAGGACTTACCCTCACCTATTTTAGATCACGTTACATGTGCACATTACCTAACACTGACCCCTTACCCGCACGCACCCTACGGCTTCTCAAAAAAAGATCTCCGACAAAGAGCCCTGGAAACGGTGAGCCCATTGAGCATTGCAGCGCCGGCCAGACGAAGAGCAAGGCCCAATGATGAAGCATGACACCTCTCGGGGTGTGCGAGGGCAACATGACACAAGTTTTGTCTTTTCCCCTTCCCCTTCCAACTTACCTTTAGGAACTGCACCCCGTGTCTGAAACAGTTTAATATGGAATCATTCAACTGCTTCTTGAAGGTTATGTAACAGTTTGATGTTCTAAGGGCTGTGGGAATGCTCTTCCAGATTCTCGGAGCAGCACCTGCGGAGGACTATCTGTGCTTAGGTTTTATGCCAGTCTCATGTTTCCCCCCAAAAAATCATAATAAAAATACTTATGTGTATGTAGGCGGGGTTTTGATGCATCCCCTTCCTGCATTCATCTGTTCATGCCGTTTAGGCTCCTGCCCACCAAAGTATACATGATGGGCCATGGATCTGCCCACTTCATCCACTGGCTGCTTGGACTGGGAGGGTTGGCATTTTGCATGCACTTTCTAAGGAGTGCAGTGCAGTGGCAGGAATGGTCTTCCTAGGCTGCTTGGCTACTACTTTATTTCATATTTGTATACTTTATATCTATATATTTATTATATTTCTTGACAAAAATGTTTTGCTTATGTTTGCATAAACAAATAAGTAAAAATAATAATGCCTTGTATTTTTGTTTTTGTTTTAAAAACATAAATAAAAGGCATTGTTATTTACAATGCCAATGGCTGAAACTCTTGTAACTGCGAGACCTATTGCATTGCAAATACTTGTTTAAAACAGCTACTAGATATACATGCTTTACTTCCCCTACTCCCACTTTACACCCCCATCCTGCTGGCATCAGTGTGGCCCTCGGTCACACCATAGACCAAACTTTGCGGCCCTCGGGAAAATGTTTGTGAGTATGTATGCCTTAGACAGTACCCGTTTTTTGGCAGTATGTACGTGGACCTGTTTTTTGGTTTGCTTGACCACTTTTTACTGGTACTTTCCCTGATAATTACACAAACATTGCCTGCAACAAGCTGCAGTATTCAATACCTTGCAAAAAACTTGCACATTATGTCTCTACATTTAAATCACTAATGGGGGCCACATTTATTTTGTTGCCGGGCCTTTTTTCTGTCTCAGTCCGACTCTGGTACATGAGAGCTGAAGGCCATGCCATGTACCTGAACTACACAGCCACAATACCTGAGCTACGCAGCCACGGGACAGGCCCTGTACCTGGACTATACATCCACATGCCAGGCCCTGTACCTGAGCTACGCAGCCACTGGCCAGGCCCTGTACCTGAGCTACGCAGCCACTGGCCAGGCCTTGTCCCTGAGCTGCGCAGCCACGGGCCAGGCCCTGTCCCTGAGCTGCGCAGCCACGGGCCAGGCCCTGTCCCTGAGCTGTGCAGCCACAGGCCAGGCCCTGTCCCTGAGCTGCGCAGCTACTGACCAGGCCCTGTACCTGAGCTGTGCAGCCACAGGCCAGGCCCTGTACCTGAGCTACGCAGCCACGGGCCAGGCCCTGTACCTGAGCTGCGCAGCCACGGGCCAGGCCCTGTACCTGAGCTGCGCAGCCACGGGCCAGGCCCTGTACCTGAGCTGCGCAGCCACTGGCCAGGCCCTGTACCTGAGCTGCGCAGCCACTGGCCAGGCCTTGTCCCCGAGCTACGCAGCCACTGGCTAGGCCCTGTACCTGAGCTGCGCAGCCACTGGCCAGGCCCTGTCCCCGATCCACTCAGCCACGGGACAGGCCCTGTACCTGAGCTACGCAGCCACTGGCCAGGCCTTGTCCCTGAGCTGCGCAGCCACGGGCCAGGCCCTGTACCTGAGCTGCGCAGCCACTGGCCAGGCCCTGTACCTGAGCTGCGCAGCCACGGGCCAGGCCCTGTACCTGAGCGGCGCAGCCACGGGCCAGGCCCTGTACCTGAGCTGCGCAGCCACTGGCCAGGCCCTGTACCTGAGCTGCACAGCCACGGGCCAGGCCCTGTACCTGAGCTACGCAGCCACTGGCCAGGCCTTGTCCCTGAGCTGTGCAGCCACGGGCCAGGCCCTGTACCTGAGCTGCGCAGCCACTGGCCAGGCCCGGTACCTGAGCTGCGCAGCCACGGGCCAGGCCCTGTACCTGAGCTGCGCAGCCACGGGCCAGGCCCTGTACCTTAGCTACGCAGCCACTGGCCAGGCCCTGTACCTGAGCTACGCAGCCGCGGGCCAGGCCCTGTACCTGAGCTACGCAGCCGCGGGCCAGGCCCTGTACCTGAGCTACGCAGCCGCGGGCCAGGCCCTGTACCTGAGCTACGCAGCCGCCGGCCAGGCCCTGTACCTGAGCTACGCAGCCGCCGGCCAGGCCCTGTACCTGAGCTACGCAGCCGCGGGCCAGGCCCCTGTACCTGAGCTACGCAGCCGGCCAGGCCCTGTACCTGAGCGAACCAGCCACGGGCCAGGCCCTGTCCGTGAGCTACTCACCCACCCACGGGCCACCCTGGCCCGTGGCTGCGCAGCTCAGGTACAGGGCCTGGCCAGTGGCTGCGCAGCTCAGGTACAGGGCCTGGCCGGTGGCTGCGTAGCTCAGGTACAGGGCCTGGCCAGTGGCTGCGTAGCTCAGGTACAGGGCCTGGCCTGGGGCTGCGTAGCTCAGGTACAGGGCCTGGCCACTGGCTGCGTAGCTCAGGTACAGGGCCTGGCCCGCGGCTGCGTGGCTCAGGGACAGGCCCTGGCCCGTGGCTGAGTAGCTCAGGGACAGGCCCTGGCCAGTGGCTGTGTAGCTCACGGACAGGCCCTGGCCAGTGGCTGTGTAACTCAGGGACAGGCCCTGCCCTGTGGCTGCGTAGCTCAGGTACAGGGCCTAGCCAGTGGCTGCGCAGCTCAGGTACAGGGCCTGGCCGGTGGCTGCGCAGCTCAGGTACAGGGCCTGGTCAGTGGCTGCGCAGCTCAGGTACAGGGCCTGGCCAGTGGCTGCGCAGCTCAGGTACAGGGCCTGGCCGGTGGCTGCGCAGCTCAGGTACAGGGCCTGGTCGGTGGCTGCGCAGCTCAGGTACAGGGCCTAGCCATTGGCTGCGTAGCTCAGGTACAGGGCCTGGCCAGTGGCTGCGTAGCTCAGGTACAGGGCCTGGCCAGTGGCTGCGTAGCTCAGGTACAGGGCCTGGCCAGTGGCTGCGTAGCTCAGGTACAGGGCCTGGCCGGTGGCTGCGCAGGTCAGGTACAGGGCCTGGTCGGTGGCTGCGCAGCTCAGGTACAGGGCCTGGCCAGTGGCTGCGCAGCTCAGTTACAGGGCCTAGCCGGTGGCTGCGCAGCTCAGGTACAGGGCCTGGCCAGTGGCTGCGTAGCTCAGGTACAGGGCCTGGCCTGTGGCTGCGTAGCTCAGGTACAGGGCTTGGCCTGTGGCTGCGCAGCTCGGGTACAGGGCCTAGCCAGTGGCTGCGTAGCTCAGGTACAGGGCCTGGCCGGTGGCTGTGCAGCTCAGGTACAGGGCCTGGCCCGCGGCTGCGTAGCTCAGGTACAGGCCCTGGCCCGTGGCTGCGCAGCTCAGGTACAGGGCCTAGCCATTGGCTGCGCAGCTCAGGTACAGGGCCTGGCCAGTGGCTGCGTAGCTCAGGTACAGGGCCTGGCCAGTGGCTGCGTAGCTCAGGTACAGGGCCTGGCCAGTGGCTGCGTAGCTCAGGTACAGGGCCTGGCCGGTGGCTGCGCAGCTCAGGTACAGGGCCTGGTCGGTGGCTGCGCAGCTCAGGTACAGGGCCTGGCCGGTGGCTGCGCAGCTCAAGTACAGGGCCTGGCCGGTGGCTGCGCAGCTCAGTTACAGGGCCTAGCCGGTGGCTGCGCAGCTCAGGTACAGGGCCTGGCCAGTGGCTGCGTAGCTCAGGTACAGGGCCTGGCCTGTGGCTGCGTAGCTCAGGTACAGGGCCTGGCCTGTGGCTGCGCAGCTCGGGTACAGGGCCTAGCCAGTGGCTGCGTAGCTCAGGTACAGGGCCTGGCCGGTGGCTGTGCAGATCAGGTACAGGGCCTGGCCCGCGGCTGCGTAGCTCAGGTACAAGGCCTGGCCGGTGGCTGTGCAGATCAGGTACAGGGCCTGGCCAGTGGCTGCGTAGCTCAGGGACAAGGCCTGGCCAGTGGCTGCGTAGCTCAGGGACATGGCCTGGCCAGTGGCTGCGCAGCTCAGGTACAGGGCCTAGCCAGTGGCTGCGTAGCTCAGGGACAAGGCCTGGCCAGTTGCTGCGTAGCTCAGGGACAGGGCCTGGCCAGTGGCTGCGCAGCTCAGGTACAGGGCCTGGCCAGTGGCTGCGTAGCTCAGGGACAAGGCCTGGCCAGTGGCTGCGTAGCTCAGGGACAGGGCCTGGCCAGTGGCTGCGTAGCTCAGGGACAAGGCCTGGCCAGTGGCTGCGTAGCTCAGGGACAGGGCCTGGCCAGTGGCTGCGCAGCTCAGGTACAGGGCCTGGCCAGTGGCTGTGTAGCTCAGGGACAGGGCCTGGCCAGTGGCTGCGTAGCTCAGGGACAGGGCCTGGCCAGTGGCTGCGCAGCTCAGGTACAGGGCCTGGCCAGTGGCTGCGCAGCTCAGGTACAGGGCCTGGCCAGTGGCTGCGCAGCTCAGGTACAGGGCCTGGCCAGTGGCTGCGTAGCTCAGGGACAGGGCCTGGCCAGTGGCTCCGTAGCTCAGGGACAGGGCCTGGCCAGTGGCTGCGTAGCTCAGGGACAGGGCCTGGCCAGTGGCTGCGTAGCTCAGGTACAGGGCCTGGCCAGTGGCTGCGCAGCTCAGGGACAGGGCCTGGCCAGTGGCTGCGTAGCTCAGGGACAGGGCCTGGCCAGTGGCTGCGTAGCTCAGGGACAGGGCCTGGCCAGTGGCTGCGTAGCTCAGGGACAGGGCCTGGCCAGTGGCTGCGTAGCTCAGGGACAAGGCCTGGCCAGTGGCTGCGTAGCTCAGGTACAGGGCCTGGCCAGTGGCTGCGCAGCTCAGGTACAGGGCCTGGCCAGTGGCTGCGTAGCTCAGGTACAGGGCCTGGCCAGTGGCTGCGTAGCTCAGGGACAAGGCCTGGCCAGTGGCTGCGTAGCTCAGGGACAGGGCCTGGCCGGTGGCTGCGCAGCTCAGGTACAGGGCCTGGTCGGTGGCTGCGCAGCTCAGGTACAGGGCCTGGCCGGTGGCTGCGCAGCTCAGGTACAGGGCCTGGCCGGTGGCTGCGTAGCTCAGGTACAGGGCCTGGCCAGTGGCTGCGCAGCTCAGGTACAGGGCCTGGCCAGTGGCTGCGTAGCTCAGGGACAGGGCCTGGCCAGTGGCTGCGTAGCTCAGGGACAGGGCCTGGCCAGTGGCTGCGTAGCTCAGGGACAAGGCCTGGCCAGTGGCTGCGTAGCTCAGGTACAGGGCCTGGCCAGTGGCTGCGTAGCTCAGGGACAGGGCCTGGCCAGTGGCTGCGTAGCTCAGGGACAGGGCCTGGCCAGTGGCTGCGTAGCTCAGGGACAGGGCCTGGCCAGTGGCTGCGTAGCTCAGGGACAGGGCCTGGCCAGTGGCTGCGTAGCTCAGGGACAAGGCCTGGCCAGTGGCTGCGTAGCTCAGGTACAGGGCCTGGCCAGTGGCTGCGCAGCTCAGGTACAGGGCCTAGCCAGTGGCTGCGTAGCTCAGGTACAGGGCCTGGCCAGTGGCTGCGTAGCTCAGGGACAAGGCCTGGCCAGTGGCTGCGTAGCTCAGGTACAGGGCCTGGCCAGTGGCTGCGTAGCTCAGGTACAGGGCCTAGCCAGTGGCTGCGTAGCTCAGGTACAGGGCCTGGCCAGTGGCTGCGTAGCTCAGGGACAAGGCCTGGCCAGTGGCTGCGTAGCTCAGGTACAGGGCCTGGCCAGTGGCTGCGTAGCTCAGGTACAGGGCCTGGCCCTTGGCTGCGCAGCTCAGGGACAAGGCCTGGCCAGTGGCTGCGTAGCTCAGGGACAGGGCCTGGCCGGTGGCTGCGCAGCTCAGGTACAGGGCCTGGTCGGTGGCTGCGCAGCTCAGGTACAGGGCCTGGCCGGTGGCTGCGCAGCTCAGGTACAGGGCCTGGCCAGTGGCTGCGTAGCTCAGGGACAAGGCCTGGCCAGTGGCTGCGTAGCTCAGGGACAGGGCCTGGCCAGTGGCTGCGTAGCTCAGGGACAGGGCCTGGCCAGTGGCTGCGTAGCTCAGGGACAGGGCCTGGCCAGTGGCTGCGTAGCTCAGGGACAAGGCCTGGCCAGTGGCTGCGTAGCTCAGGTACAGGGCCTGGCCAGTGGCTGCGCAGCTCAGGTACAGGGCCTAGCCAGTGGCTGCGCAGCTCAGGTACAGGGCCTGGCCAGTGGCTGCGTAGCTCAGGGACAAGGCCTGGCCAGTGGCTGCGTAGCTCAGGGACAGGGCCTGGCCGGTGGCTGCGTAGCTCAGGGACAGGGCCTGGCCAGTGGCTGCGCAGCTCAGGGACAGGGCCTGGCCAGTGGCTCCGTAGCTCAGGGACAGGGCCTGGCCAGTGGCTGCGTAGCTCAGGGACAGGGCCTGGCCAGTGGCTGCGTAGCTCAGGGACAGGGCCTGGCCAGTGGCTGCGCAGCTCAGGGACAGGGCCTGGCCAGTGGCTGCGTAGCTCAGGGACAGGGCCTGGCCAGTGGCTGCGTAGCTCAGGGACAGGGCCTGGCCAGTGGCTGCGTAGCTCAGGGACAGGGCCTGGCCAGTGGCTGCGTAGCTCAGGTACAAGGCCTGGCCAGTGGCTGCGTAGCTCAGGGACAGGGCCTGTACCTGAGCTACGCAGCCACGGGCCAGGCCCTGTCCCGGAGCTATAGGGATTGGTTGGGACCCAGGAAAAGGCCAGCAGGAGCGACGCAGGAGGCGACGGGTACGTTTTTAAAAATGATTAACCCATCCTCCCACCCTCCCCATCACTGCCTCGCTCTCCCCCTGACCACCCACTCCCAACCCCTCACCCTTGGTTTATGGTAGTCGCCAGTGTCGGTGGCTATGGAAATGGATTTTCCTTATCCGCAATGGATGGTTATCATGGTGTCGTGCAGCATCTAAGACACGCCGAATGGTGGGTGCCAGGAGGTGAAAGGGCTGCGTGTGACCCTCTACTACTTTCTCCTATGACTTTAAGGTGTCTTACTGAGCTCAACACCCATGCGCTACTTCAAAGACTTGAATTTTTGCAGGGCAGACTCCTACTTTCATCCTAGAAGTATTAACTTGAGTGATTGGAAGATTTAGCATTTCACATGTTGTAAAGTAGCTAGCGCTGTAGTTTAAAAGTGCGGTGCCATGCATTGATCCATGTGGCATGTATATTCAGTGTCAGATATGTGGACTGTTACAGACCTTCCTCTGTGCATTGCACTAGGCCTGCACACTTATTTATAGACATCTAGCCTTGGTTTACACTTACATATTGCAATATTCTGCACAGAAGTATAGATCGGTGACTTGCAAATGTTTGCACCTATGCATTGCACTAATACTGCACATGGGTATAGTGAATTCAGACTGAGTGCCTGGATGTTCAGTCCTCCCTCTTCTGCCAGTGTGCAAGGGACTCCAAACACCTGAAGGCGCGCCAAGGTCGAGGCCGCTGGACCCTTGCAGACCCAGCCATGGAGTTCCCTTCATGAAGGCACTTCCCACAATCCCCCTCTGCTGCACGTGGGGCCGTCCCAGGCCCAGCCTCAGCAGCGGTCCCAGTAGAGCGCGTGCGCAGACGGGTTCTGGGACATTCTAAACGCGCCGCGTGCCGCTATTCACACCCAGGCCAAGGGGGCCGCAGGAGTGCGCATGCGGGTTCTGGGACCTTCTAGAACACCGCCCCAGGAGTGCGCATGCGGGTTCTGGGACCTTTTAGAACACCGCCGCGTGCACACCCGTGTTCACACCCAGGCCGAAGGCAGGAGTGCGCATGCGCAGGTGGGTTCGGAGACCTTCTAGAACACCGCCGCCTGCACACCCGTGTTGACACCCAGGCCGGGGCGCAGGAGTGCGCATGCGGGTTCGGAGACCTTCTAGAACACCGCCGCGTTCACACCCAGGCCGGGGCCGCGTGCCAAGCCTATTGTAGCGGGAACACGGCTTTGACAGTAATAAACCAGTAAATGACTTTAAAAAATCAATAAACTCTGCTGATAAGGATCTCTTCCAATTTCGGGCCCTGGCAGGAAGCTGGGACATAAAATATTTTGATTTCCCGAGTAGTGCCGGGACAGCGCGGGCCTGCACTGTCGAGCGGGAGCTGGGTGCTGCTCAAACAGGAAGTAGGGTTCAGGGGGGTCTCCGAAGGCCTGGCGTGGAGGAAATTCCATCAAAACAAGCAATATGGAAGAGGAAGATAAATAAACTACAGTCGCAGGAATGCAGGTGGATTCCGGCAGTGGGGAGCACAGGCCGTCCTGTGCGCGCCAGGCCCACTGCCGGCGTCACTGCGCGGGGGTCGCGGGCAGCTTCGTGTTCCCAGACCTCCAGGAAGGCTGGGGCGGCAGATGGCTTCAATTCTGGTTTTAGGGTGTCCTGTGTGGTGTGCAGACTGTGTTTGTGTGGTGTGCATGGCAGAAAGCGATAAGGTCTGACTTGGCAGGGGCGGTAATTGAGAAGTACATGCAGGCCCGGCTCCTGGAGTTTTTATTTGGGTGGGCCAAGGGTGCATTCGGGTGGGCCCCTGCGGGACCAATTTGTCTCTTATATGTCTAGGCAGGCCTGCTTCAGGGCCCTCCTTTATCTCTTCTTAGTCTTACAAGGCCCAGTAAAATTCACTCTTCTCCAAATCTCTTTCTAAATATTATCACTCTCAAAAGTGTTTTTCCATGTAATGTAACTTTGATGGGAAGAGGAGGATTCTGAGGTGGGAGTATCAGGCAAGTGACACTTTACGGGCTTCCTCTGTGCGAGCCTTCAGGGAGAATCCCTCTTCATTACTACCTCCACCTGACCCCTGACTCTGCAGCGCACTCCCTTACAGGCTTGATTATCCACTTTCCTACCACCCCTCTCCAGTGCACCTTTCTCATAGCTGACCTTGGGCCCCAGCCCCATATCAGCCACCATCCAGCTCTACTTTCATTGTTCCCGAAAAAAATAAAATAGTAAAATTACCTTCAAACTTGAAACATTGAATACAACAGTAAATGTAATTAGCATGTACTTTAATGTATGTTCCACAGTTGCCCTAATGACCGAATGTTAATTAAATAACCAAAAATTGAAAGGTCATGACAGGGCCGGCTTTAGCGCTGGTGCGAGAGTCTTTTTAACACCCAACACTGACCTCTTTCTCCGTCGATACCATTACTACCACCCTCCACCAGTGTCCTTTATCTCTCCATAGCCCCTCCATCCCATGACCTCTTCCTCAAGTTCCCTCGCTGCCACCCTCCATTAGTGCCCCTCCTCTCTCCGTAGCTCCCCCTACCCCATTACCGCCTCCTCGGATTCTCTCTTTGCCACCCTCCATCAATGCCCCTCATCTCTCCATAGCCCATCCCCCTATTGACCTCCTCTTCGGATTCCCTCACTGCTACCCTCCACCAGTGCCCCTCATCGCTCGATAGCCCCTCCCCCTATTGTTCTCTTTCTCAGATTTCCTCAAAACTACCCTCCATCGGTGCCCCTCATCTCTCCATAGCCCCTCCCTAATTACGACCTCCTCAGATTTCCTCACTACCCCCCTCATTCCTCCTTAGCTCCCCCTCATGAACTGCTCCTCGGATTCCCTCACTGCCACGCTCCAACAGTGCCCCTCATCGCTCCGTAGCTCCTCCCCCATGACCTCCTCCTCGGATTTCCTCATTGCCACCCTCCACCAGTGCCCCTCATCTTTACATAGCCCCTCTCTCATATGCATTTGATTTGTTATATAGCGCTACTCATATCAGTGTAGGGTGTCGCAGTACTGGAGAAGTGTGGCTCAATGGTTAGAGCGGCAGACCCTGATGCAGAGGTCTGGCCCGGGACCAGGGTTCAATTCCTGCCTCGGCTGGTCTCGGCGGATCTTGGGCTCATAATTCCCCCGGACCTGATTTCTCGCCTCGGTGCCTACTCTAAGCATGAGTCCCACGCTGCAACTCTGGGCAATAGCTTGCTTAGTCTCCACAACGGCCCCCTACAGCGCTGGGGATGCCTGGCTGCACCCTGGGGATGCCCAGGAGTGGACATTTCATGGGGAAAAGCCAGGAAGGGTTCCCTAGCGGTATGAGTACAGCGCCAGGACACTTAGTAGTATCAGTGCGCTTTACAAATACGTCTATTTCATTTTCATTTCATCATGCACACATTATACAGAGACAATAAATCAGTCTACAGGGAATGTCACATTAATGAGGATTACAAGGTGTAGGAATCGCGTCATCTATACTGGTGGGCAATATATTTTAAGAGGGTTTGGTCTGTAGAAGCATAGGATTTAACCGCATGCGCGCAAGCGGTTTTCCCGCTGCGATTTAAAAAAACCCGCGTTACGTGACGAGCTCAGCTCGTCATCCGCGTAGCGCAGGTTACGCCCATGACGAGCTGAGCTTGTCATCCGCCCCGAAGGGATTAAAGAGTACTCCAGTGGTTGCGGGTTGGCTTTACTGATAAAAATGTATATCTGCCCGAATAAACTCATTTTAGCAACATTAGAATAATGAAAGACTGGGGAATTCTAACTATATCACAAAACAAAAAAAGCGAAGTTCTAAGTATACCATTCATGTTTGTATGCAGCTCTTTGGTGACAGTTCATAGGTCACTGTCCTATTTTAGGATTGTAACTTCTGAACTGCAAGTGACACAAGGATCGCTGTCACAAAGGCAGTAACCCACCGAGCTCACCACATAAAACACAGTTCATCTGCATTGAAAAACTACCAACAGACAAATGACTGCTCTCCAGCAGGATCATAAATCACCAGTTATCTGAACATTTTTTGTTGTTTTACAACGGTGGCAGATTCACTGCGAGGGCCTAGACTCACGTTTGGGTGGGCCAGGCTCATCTTTGGGTGGGTCTGGCCCACCCGGCCCACCCTCTAGAACCGGGCCTGATTACATGACGGAAAAAGGAATGGTGAAGAAAGCAGTGAGGGGTAGGAGTTCACCAGTGAGGAGCGAAAGTGGGAGTGAGAGGGTTGGATATGAGGAAAGTAGTTGTGAGTAAAGTGTCCCAGTAGATCATTAAAGTGGTGCCTATGACAGTTCTGAAGAAGGGTCACTAAGCTATCTTTTGGGATGGAGGAAGGGTTGAGGGGAGAGAGAGTGAGTGAGGGAGAGAGAGGGAGACCCCCACTGTGTAAGATGGAGGGGATCGTTGGGGGTCAAGTAGAATAGGTACTGCTAGGATGGTGGCGAGGCTGGGAGTGTGGCATTGGAGTAGAGTTGGGAGTGTCCGGTAGGTTGATGACACTCTAGCCGAGGGGGAGGTTAAAGGGTGGAAGCGTAGGGTAGCGTAGCGTAGCTACTACAGTCATAGTCAATTGCACCTGAAATGCAATCGTGCTAAGTCTTTGTTTCTCTGTCATTATTTTCTCCAAAAACCAACAGATGAGAGTTTCAATTACCTCTCGACCTGGACGGCTCATGGGGCATTGACTCCCTAGTTTTCTAGTATGTACTTTTTTACAGACTATAATCACGCCATTTTTTCAGCTCACAACAACCTACTCTACTATTCACATTATAGAGTGTGTGTTTTCTGATGCTTGTGTGTGTATTGTTATGTACTGTCTCCCCCCTTTTTCTCTAACAGGTCACAGCACCTACGTTTAAGTGTAAGATATTTTATCAACCAAAGCCACTTTGTGTCACCCTTTCCTTCCTTAGGTGACATGTGCCTGCGCATTGGGAAGCGCACGGGAAGTAACTAGGCTTTTTATTTTGCAGGCTTATTTTCAGAAATACTGACAGGGCTAAAACAAAACATACCACATAGCTATTGTATTCTTAGCTACTTTTCACATATTGATAGCGACTAAGTGAATGACAGAGGATCTAACTCCGTCCTGACGAAGAGGCTTGTAAGGCCTCGAAACATGTTGAAATCACCAGGAAAACAAGCACATTATTAGCTTTTTTCTCCGATACACTACTTTTAATAGTACCAGCCTATGACCAATAAAGTTTTTTGTATTCATAAGGCCAGGTATTTTTTAACACCACTTTTCCATTCACTCCTGACCCTACTTCACTCACTCCAATACACCTCACATAGCACTCACAAATTGGAAGTGCTCCAGCGTAGTCACCAGTCGTAGCACGCCCCGTCCCGCAGTGGGGCGGGAAGACCCCGATGATGAAGCATGACACCAAGGGAACTTTGGGTGAGTGAGGGGTATTTTAACAAATACTGTGTATGCCTTACATCCCTAGGCTCACAGCAAATCTCCTAGAGGTGGATCTTTTTGGTTTCTAATACGATTACATGGAGGAGGGTGCGTCCACCATAGTGCTCTTCAGCACTACCTCTTCACTCCCTCATCTTTGATCTTTGGATTACTATACTTATATTTGACCTGCGAACGTTGGCGGGTTTGACTTGCAGTCCTGGCGGAAGGTGTCCGAAATGGAATCCAAGCTGCTTTACACATTTGTCCTGCATCTAAGGATGCCGAAACCCAACATGACGGCATGTATGAAGGGTAGGGTCCTGCCCGTGGACTGACTTGTGACCTCTGGATCTGGCATTGTTGGCCTTCAACCATGCTTTAGTTCATCACATTTAGGACCTTAGGCCCACCATGCCTTGTCGTAGAACAACAGCCCAGTCAATCCTCGAGGTCTAATGCTGCCGGTTTGTCTTTAACACCTTCGACGCTCATGACGAGCTCAGCTCGTCATGAAGTACACTTCTTGTACACTCATGACGAGCTGAGCTCGTCATGAACCGTGTTTTTTTTAATTTTCCAGCGCACATCGGGAAAATGCACCGCATCGATGGTGTTAAAGAGGTTTTTTCTGGGTTGGTCCAAATGTTTTAGTATTTGTGAGACATTGACCATGTACTCCAATAATCTCAAAATTATATTAATTCATAGCATTTGTATTCCTTTGCATTATGTATCGACCTCCAACACAGCTCACATGTGTTTCGAGGGACATACCTCTTTTTCAAGGCATCAAGAATATCAGCAGTAAAATGCTCGCTTTGCCGAGATTGCTGTATATATTACAAAATACACTGTATCCAGTCCCCCAAGGCGTGTTTAAGCGGATTTCCCAGGCAGTGCGGGCGCTGCTCTGGAATGATGGAGCTCCCTGAATAGCGCTTAACAAGCTTGTCAAGGGGGTATACAATGGAGGGGTGGCACTCCCAGACGCAAGGCTGTACTACTGGGCCTCCCAGCTGCAGGTAGTAAACGACTGGGTGTATACAGACAACTCAGAACCAGCTTACAGAGTGGGCAGGCTGGTACTGCCCAAGGGTAATTGCGAGCACCTGCTCTACGCTCGACGGGTGGGGAAAGACTGGCCTGTACAGACTAGGGCAGTGGTTCAGTGCTGGAAGGAAGCAAACAGATTCCTGGGATGGACGGACATATTAACTGGTCGCACCCCCCTGTGGCTGGGAGATCAGCTGCGGGAAGTGACCCATCTGACGGGATTTGGGGGGTGGAAACTGATTGGTATAGATTACCTGGGTGACGTATGGAAGGGCTCGGCTCCCCGCTCTTTCGCCTACCTCAAAAAGGAATACGACCTTCACGAGTCACAGCACTAGCATTACTTATGCCTCACACATGCCCTTCACTCTCACATTCGCAGAGACACGTCCATCTTGGAGTACTCCCCTCTAGAAGACAGGCTTTTGTTGGACCCCATTCTGGAGAAGCCTACATCCACCATCTATCGGAAACTTATCAACAATATGCCTGACCCATTGGTAAAACTTAGAGAGACGTGGACCCGAGACATGGGTGACATTGACGACGCCGACTGGCAGGACGCCATACAGAGCTCACGGGAGATTGCATTCCGTCCTAGGTTCCAACTGATCCAACTCAAAATTTTGCATCGCACGTGCTATCCTTGTGTACTTCTATTTAGGTGGGGCAGAAGCCCATCTGCCCTTTGTGCGAGGGGCTGTCAGGGGGAGGGTACCTTCTTCCACATACTATGGGAATGCCCCGTCATAGTCCCGTTCTGGACCAAGGTGGCAGCCACAATGTCACAGGTGCACTGGTCCCAAGGGAGCTGCGATGGTTGCTATTGATGATAAGGGGAGAGGCGGACTGGTCACGGCACATGGAAATATGGCTTGCACTAGCAGCGGCGGTGGCCAAGAGAAACATCGCCTGGGGGTGGGGATCTCCAATATCCCCGTCATGGGAACATTGGAGGAGGGACCTCGACTGGTGCCAGTGTGCCGAGGAAACCATTTATAGGAGATGGGGATGCACGAAGAAATGGAAAAAGATCTGGGGACCATGGCGAAAGTACAGGGAGGAGGGTGGGGGGGATGGAGGAGGAACCCGGTTGTTGTCCATCCTGATGGTATACTGCTGTATTGACATTGCTGCACACTAAATAATAATAATAATAATAATCCACATTTTGTAAGCGCATAATCACCGTAGGCGCTGGGGGCCGTCGGGAAGATTAAGCAAGCTATTGCCCAGAGTCACATAGTGCTGGGCTAATCTGCCGCCGGTGCCGGGTATCGAACCGTGATCCCCATATTCCGGAGTCAGTCGCCCTGGCCGTGGCGCCACACCTCTTCACTATGGGGTTATCTCTTGACATGATCCTTGTTCACTGATCATTGTGACTGTGTACTATGAGCATTGTTCAGAAAAAAAAAAGAATAAAAAAAAAAAAGAATATCGGCAGTATCTTATAATATCGGATAGGTCCATTCGTTTTTCAGATTTCATTCGATAATGTCTCCTCCAAAGTTTGTTATCAGGGGTCTCTTCTGAAATACATGAAGAGCGGTGCACAGCAAACAATTCTATTTGAAATAGAATTGTTTGCTTTGCGCAACTCTTCATGCATTTGAAATATAATTGTTTACTGTGAAAATCTCTTTTTACCTGGCAAACATTTAAATGCCTGCCAGGCTGAAACTACTCTGCAAGCAAAATTTAACAAGCATTTGCAATGCAATAGGTCTCGCATTAATTAGGTTTGGGCTATTGGCATTGCAAAATATTGCAACACCAATTGCAACAAAAATCTATAAATTGTAGGCCCACATTTTTTTTTTTTTTGTAGCAATGGCGGCATGCTGCACTTTAGATGAATATGTTTAATAGTAAAGTGTGCCATACTGCGATTGTTACAATAGTTAATTGTGGATGTGTTAATAATTGATGTGTGCACTGATGGCTGGTGGTGTGTGTGCCTGTAGAAATGGTGCACTGATGGCTGGTGGTGTGTGCCTGATGAAAGCATGCACTGATGGCTGATGGTGTGTGTCTGGTGAAAGCGTGCACTGATGGTGGGTGTGTGCCTGTTGAAAGCTTGCATTGATGGCTGGTGGTTTGTGTGCCTGGTGAAAGCGTGCACTGACGGCTGGTGGTGTGTGCCTGGTGGAAGCGTGCACTGACGGCTGGTGGTGTTTGTGCCCGGTGAAAGAGTGATGTGTGCACTGATGGCTGGTGGTGTGTGTGTCTGTAGAAATGGTGCACTGATGGCTGGTGGTGTGTGCCTGATGAAAGCTTGCATTGATGGCTGGTGGTTTGTGTGCCTGGTGAAAGCGCGCACTGACGGCTGGTGGTGTGTGCCTGGTGGAAGCGTGCACTGACGGCTGGTGGTGTTTGTGCCCGGTGAAAGAGTGCACTGATGGCTGGTGGTGTTTGTGCCCGGTGAAAGCGTGCACTGACGACTGATGGTGTCTGGGCCCGGTGAAAGTGTGCATTGACGACCGGTGGTGTGTGCCTGGTGGAAGCGTGCACTGACGGCTGGTGGTGTTTGTGCCCGGTGAAAGCGTGCACTGATGGCTGGTGGTGTTTGTGACCGGTGAAAGCGTGCACTGACGACTAATGGTGTCTGTGCCTGGTGAAAGTGTGCACTGACGGCCGGTGGTGTGTATGCCTGGTGAAAGCGTGCACTGATGGCTGATGGTGTGTGTGTGTGTGCCTGTTGAAAGCGTGCATTGACGGCTGGTGGTGTTTGTGCCCAGTGAAAGTGTGCACTGATGGCCGGTGGTGTGTATGCCTGGTGAAAGCGTGCACTGATGGCTGATGATGTGTGTGTGTGCCTGTTGAAAGCGTGCATTGATGGCTGGTGGTTTGTGTGCCTGGTGAAAGCGTGCAGTGATGGCTGGTGGTGTGTGTGCCTGGTGAAAGCGTGCAGTGACGGCTGGTGGTGTGTGCCTGGTGGAAGCGTGCATTAACGGCTGGTGGTGTTTGTGCCCGGTGAAAGCGTGCACTGATGGCTGGTGGTGTTTGTGCCTGGTGAAACCGTGCAATGACGACTGATGGTGTCTGTGCTTGGTGAAAGCGTGCACTGACGGCCGGTGGTGTGTATGCCTGGTGAAAGCGTGCACTGATGGCTGGTGGTGTGTGTGTGTGCCTGTTGAAAGCGTGCACTGATGGCTGGTGGTGTGTGTGCCTGGCCGGCTGGTGGTGTGTGTGCCTGGTGGAAGCGTGCACTGATGGCTGTTGGTGTGTGTGCCTGGTAAAAGTGTGCACTGGCGGCTGGTGGTGTGGGTGTGTCTGGTGAGAGCGTGCACTGATGGCTGGTGGGGTTTGTGCCCGGTGAAAGCGTGCATTGACGGCTGGTGGCGTTTGTGCCCGGTGAAAGCGTGCACTGACGGCTGGTGGTGTCTGTGCCTGGTAAAAGTGTGCACTGACGGCCGGTGGTGTGTGTGCCTGGTGAAAGCGTGCACTGATGGCTGGTGGTATGTGTGGGCCTGTTAAAAGTGTGCACTGACGGCTGGTGGTGTGTGTGCCTAGTGAAAGCGTGCACTGATGGCTGGTGGTGTGTGTGTCTGGAAGCGTGCACTGAATCTCACACTAGGTAGTAATTAAAAACTAATATTGAAACAAGTCACCATTGGGCCCTATATTCAGGTCCTTAACTTCACTGGCTAAAAACACTGAATGAGTTCTAAATAAATCATGAAAAAAAAATGTAAGTAATCCATGTCAGTATTTTAGTTCTTGTTTCTATTTCCTATTTAACATTCTTAGGAAATGCAACATTAAGTAAACTATTTCCAGGGTGCTGTGTTTCTTTATTTTTCCATGAAACATTTACTCTTGAGTAGGTGTTTATAGCGGGCACAATTGAGAGCTCTGAAGGTGAGGCTGAAAGCAGTGCGAGTTTAAGACAGTGCTTGTCATTGACTTCAAAAGGTGTTCGGAATACGTGGCCATCCAATGCTTGGCCTCTTTGCAGGGTGCACAGAGCAATGGGCGGGTATTCCCATCGCAATTGTACTTCTGTGAAAATGTGTGAGGAGGCACACAGGGGTTAAAATATTGAGGTGGCGACAGTAAAAACAAGCAATATAGACAAGGGAAACATATCTAAATTATAGAAATTACACCTATTTGAGCAACAAGAAACTCTTAAGATCTTAAAGCTGTAAGCAAGCACCAGAAATGCAAGGGCACTAACTTTGGCTGCTGCCTGGAGGCTGTCCGTCGCTGCAGCCAGGCCCCACTGGATCTCACTGATGAATATTAAGCATGGCGCCTGTCTTGTTCCTATTGCATTCCAAATGTTTATTTTTATTTCCGAATCTAAGGTGGATCATTAAAAAAAAAAAAATTGGACAATATATCAAAATGAAGTAGCACGCTGCCTGGCTATTGAAAAACAAAAAAAGTCCAAATAAAAAAAATAGGACAGTGGGGAAGGGTTTGGGGTTTTTAGAAGGGGACAAAAAGGGTTGGAGGACTGGAAAAGATACAAGCAGGAAGTGAGGAACCAGGTATGGGAACACATGGAGATAAATATTGCCTTTCAACAGGAAATTTTATAGTACAAAGCTTTGTTTTTAATAGCAAATCAAGGCCTTCGGTGCTCATTCATATTACTGAATATACACGATTTGAAAAAAAAATTGTCTACGGGTGCTCGTGAAAGACATTTTCTATGGACTGAAATCTAGAGAACAGCACAGATAAGCCTATCACCAACCAAGCACTAGTAAGGGTTTCGGACCAAGGCTTTCTCTCACGACAGGCCTGCCTGCTGCACCCAGAGCACTCTCAGCATAGATATGCCTACCAGCAACCCAACCCTGTCACAAACCGCTCACTTCTAGACCAAGGCTCTCTCTACTGGCGAGACAGGGCCCGCACTCAGAACACAGACATATGAAGCTTCCATTGCAAGACTGGCCTGCCTGCACTCAGAACACGGTCCCAACACAAGAAGGTCTACCAGGAATGGAGCCCTGTCACAAACCACACACTTCTAGACCAAGGCTCTCTCTACTGGCGAGACAGGGCCCGCACTCAGAACACAGACATATGAAGCTTCCATTGCAAGACTGGCCTGCCTGCACTCAGAACACGGTCCCAACACAAGAAGGTCTACCAGGAATGGAGCCCTGTCACAAACCACACACTTCTAGACCAAGGCTCTCTCTACTGGCGAGACAGGGCCTGCACTCAGAACACAGACATATGAAGCTTCCATTGCAAGACTGGCCTGCCTGCACTCAGAACACGGTCCCAACACAAGAAGGTCTACCAGGAATGGAGCCCTGTCACAAACCACACACTTCTAGACCAAGGCTCTCTCTACTGGCGAGACAGGGCCCGCACTCAGAACACAGACATATGAAGCTTCCATTGCAAGACTGGCCTGCCTGCACTCAGAACACGGTCCCAACACAAGAAGGTCTACCAGGAATGGAGCCCTGTCACAAACCACACACTTCTAGACCAAGGCTCTCTCTACTGGCGAGACAGGGCCCGCACTCAGAACACAGACATATGAAGCTTCCATTGCAAGACTGGCCTGCCTGCACTCAGAACACGGTCCCAACACAAGAAGGTCTACCAGGAATGGAGCCCTGTCACAAACCACACACTTCTAGACCAAGGCTCTCTCTACTGGCGAGACAGGGCCCGCACTCAGAACACAGACATATGAAGCTTCCATTGCAAGACTGGCCTGCCTGCACTCAGAACACGGTCCCAACACAAGAAGGTCTACCAGGAATGGAGCCCTGTCACAAACCACACACTTCTAGACCAAGGCTCTCTCTACTGGCGAGACAGGGCCCGCACTCAGAACACAGACATATGAAGCTTCCATTGCAAGACTGGCCTGCCTGCACTCAGAACACGGTCCCAACACAAGAAGGTCTACCAGGAATGGAGCCCTGTCACAAACCACACACTTCTAGACCAAGGCTCTCTCTACTGGCGAGACAGGGCCCGCACTCAGAACACAGACATATGAAGCTTCCATTGCAAGACTGGCCTGCCTGCACTCAGAACACGGTCCCAACACAAGAAGGTCTACCAGGAATGGAGCCCTGTCACAAACCACACACTTCTAGACCAAGGCTCTCTCTACTGGCGAGACAGGGCCCGCACTCAGAACACAGACATATGAAGCTTCCATTGCAAGACTGGCCTGCCTGCACTCAGAACACGGTCCCAACACAAGAAGGTCTACCAGGAATGGAGCCCTGTCACAAACCACTCACTTCTAGACCAAGGCTCTCTCTACTGGCGAGACAGGGCCCGCACTCAGAACACAGACATATGAAGCTTCCATTGCAAGACTGGCCTGCCTGCACTCAGAACACGGTCCCAACACAAGAAGGTCTACCAGGAATGGAGCCCTGTCACAAACCACACACTTCTAGACCAAGGCTCTCTCTACTGGCGAGACAGGGCCCGCACTCAGAACACAGACATATGAAGCTTCCATTGCAAGACTGGCCTGCCTGCACTCAGAACATGGTCCCAACACAAGAAGGTCTACCAGGAATGGAGCCCTGTCACAAACCACACACTTCTAGACCAAGGCTCTCTCTACTGGCGAGACAGGGCCCGCACTCAGAACACAGACATATGAAGCTTCCATTGCAAGACTGGCCTGCCTGCACTCAGAACACGGTCCCAACACAAGAAGGTCTACCAGCAACCGAACCCTGTCACAAAGCACACACTTCTAGACCAAGGCTCTCTCTACTGGCAAGACAGGGCCCGCACTCAGAACACAGACATATGAAGCTTCCATTGCAAGACTGGCCTGCCTGCACTCAGAACACGGTCCCAACACAAGAAGGTCTACCAGGAATGGAGCCCTGTCACAAACCACACACTTCTAGACCAAGGCTCTCTCTACTGGCGAGACAGGGCCCGCACTCAGAACACAGACATATGAAGCTTCCATTGCAAGACTGGCCTGCCTGCACTCAGAACACGGTCCCAACACAAGAAGGTCTACCAGGAATGGAGCCCTGTCACAAACCACACACTTCTAGACCAAGGCTCTCTCTACTGGCGAGACAGGGCCCGCACTCAGAACACAGACATATGAAGCTTCCATTGCAAGACTGGCCTGCCTGCACTCAGAACACGGTCCCAACACAAGAAGGTCTACCAGGAATGGAGCCCTGTCACAAACCACACACTTCTAGACCAAGGCTCTCTCTACTGGCGAGACAGGGCCCGCACTCAGAACACAGACATATGAAGCTTCCATTGCAAGACTGGCCTGCCTGCACTCAGAACACGGTCCCAACACAAGAAGGTCTACCAGGAATGGAGCCCTGTCACAAACCACACACTTCTAGACCAAGGCTCTCTCTACTGGCGAGACAGGGCCCGCACTCAGAACACAGACATATGAAGCTTCCATTGCAAGACTGGCCTGCCTGCACTCAGAACACGGTCCCAACACAAGAAGGTCTACCAGGAATGGAGCCCTGTCACAAACCACACACTTCTAGACCAAGGCTCTCTCTACTGGCGAGACAGGGCCCGCACTCAGAACACAGACATATGAAGCTTCCATTGCAAGACTGGCCTGCCTGCACTCAGAACACGGTCCCAACACAAGAAGGTCTACCAGGAATGGAGCCCTGTCACAAACCACACACTTCTAGACCAAGGCTCTCTCTACTGGCGAGACAGGGCCCGCACTCAGAACACAGACATATGAAGCTTCCATTGCAAGACTGGCCTGCCTGCACTCAGAACACGGTCCCAACACAAGAAGGTCTACCAGGAATGGAGCCCTGTCACAAACCACACACTTCTAGACCAAGGCTCTCTCTACTGGCGAGACAGGGCCCGCACTCAGAACACAGACATATGAAGCTTCCATTGCAAGACTGGCCTGCCTGCACTCAGAACACGGTCCCAACACAAGAAGGTCTACCAGGAATGGAGCCCTGTCACAAACCACACACTTCTAGACCAAGGCTCTCTCTACTGGCGAGACAGGGCCCGCACTCAGAACACAGACATATGAAGCTTCCATTGCAAGACTGGCCTGCCTGCACTCAGAACACGGTCCCAACACAAGAAGGTCTACCAGGAATGGAGCCCTGTCACAAACCACACACTTCTAGACCAAGGCTCTCTCTACTGGCGAGACAGGGCCCGCACTCAGAACACAGACATATGAAGCTTCCATTGCAAGACTGGCCTGCCTGCACTCAGAACACGGTCCCAACACAAGAAGGTCTACCAGGAATGGAGCCCTGTCACAAACCACACACTTCTAGACCAAGGCTCTCTCTACTGGCGAGACAGGGCCCGCACTCAGAACACAGACATATGAAGCTTCCATTGCAAGACTGGCCTGCCTGCACTCAGAACACGGTCCCAACACAAGAAGGTCTACCAGGAATGGAGCCCTGTCACAAACCACACACTTCTAGACCAAGGCTCTCTCTACTGGCGAGACAGGGCCCGCACTCAGAACACAGACATATGAAGCTTCCATTGCAAGACTGGCCTGCCTGCACTCAGAACACGGTCCCAACACAAGAAGGTCTACCAGGAATGGAGCCCTGTCACAAACCACACACTTCTAGACCAAGGCTCTCTCTACTGGCGAGACAGGGCCCGCACTCAGAACACAGACATATGAAGCTTCCATTGCAAGACTGGCCTGCCTGCACTCAGAACACGGTCCCAACACAAGAAGGTCTACCAGGAATGGAGCCCTGTCACAAACCACACACTTCTAGACCAAGGCTCTCTCTACTGGCGAGACAGGGCCCGCACTCAGAACACAGACATATGAAGCTTCCATTGCAAGACTGGCCTGCCTGCACTCAGAACACGGTCCCAACACAAGAAGGTCTACCAGGAATGGAGCCCTGTCACAAACCACACACTTCTAGACCAAGGCTCTCTCTACTGGCGAGACAGGGCCCGCACTCAGAACACAGACATATGAAGCTTCCATTGCAAGACTGGCCTGCCTGCACTCAGAACACGGTCCCAACACAAGAAGGTCTACCAGGAATGGAGCCCTGTCACAAACCACACACTTCTAGACCAAGGCTCTCTCTACTGGCGAGACAGGGCCCGCACTCAGAACACAGACATATGAAGCTTCCATTGCAAGACTGGCCTGCCTGCACTCAGAACACGGTCCCAACACAAGAAGGTCTACCAGGAATGGAGCCCTGTCACAAACCACACACTTCTAGACCAAGGCTCTCTCTACTGGCGAGACAGGGCCCGCACTCAGAACACAGACATATGAAGCTTCCATTGCAAGACTGGCCTGCCTGCACTCAGAACACGGTCCCAACACAAGAAGGTCTACCAGGAATGGAGCCCTGTCACAAACCACACACTTCTAGACCAAGGCTCTCTCTACTGGCGAGACAGGGCCCGCACTCAGAACACAGACATATGAAGCTTCCATTGCAAGACTGGCCTGCCTGCACTCAGAACACGGTCCCAACACAAGAAGGTCTACCAGGAATGGAGCCCTGTCACAAACCACACACTTCTAGACCAAGGCTCTCTCTACTGGCGAGACAGGGCCCGCACTCAGAACACAGACATATGAAGCTGCCATTGCAAGACTGGCCTGCCAGGAATGGAGCCCTGTCACAAACCACACAACTCTAGCCCAAGGATCTCGCGGGGTGTGCACACTAGAACCTTTGTTGTCTTATGTGCGTCTGCCAGGTGTGTACTGTGTGCATTGAGGACTCTGTGCATGCGTGCACACGAGTGACATGCTAACAAGAAGCACTTGTGTTCTCTTGATGGATGCAGTGCGTATGCATGGGGAGCTGAATGATGCAGTGAGGGGGTGGACAAGCGCTCTTCCTTGGGGCCACACCCACCTTAATGCCCAATTATTCAGGCGGGCAACTCCCGATTTTAAGCCAAAAACTACTTATTTTAAGACTCTCCAGTCTAAAGGGACATGGAAAATAAAGTCCTTCGATTTATGTTTCCAAAATATCCCTCTTTGTAGTACCTAAATGGTGGCAAAGAATGCCCAGCTAAAGCACTGCCCGCAGGAGAGGAATACATAGCAGACTCTCTCTCACCTAGAGTGCAGTATGCCTGCGCGGAGGATTACACTCGCCTGAAATGTTGCTGCTTTGAAATGTGCACTGGAGCCCCAATCACCTGAAATGTATATCCACCCTTTTCTATGGAGGTTTGGCATTGCATGATTAATGTAGTATAATCTGTTGAATCGGACTGAAGCTCCCTTATATTTCTGCCTCCTTAATGGTGCTCTACTGATCACAAAAGCCTGGGTTTCGTTGTTGCGATTCGAACTGCGTCTGACAGACCTCCGTAGATGTGAGCACCGAGCATTTGACACGCCAGGACATTTTTCTGAATGACTTATTATGACACCATATTATTATGTTTTTTGCAGTATGAAGTTACTTGTGTTATGACTAGATAGTGTTAGCAGTTTTATGTAGACCCATGTTGTTAGGAGGCTGCTTGTATGGGAACTACCACATCTATCGTAAAAGGCCAACATAGAATTAAATCTCTTTCTGAATGACTGTGTGCAAACTTTGGCAGACTTTGTTTTTTGAGAAAGCAAGTATACTTTGAAGGTATGTGAGGGTTTTCTATAAAGAGCACGTTTTAAAGATGGTGATGATCTTGTTTCCAGTGAGAAAACTCTCTGTGCTTGACATTTATTTGTCTTAAGTTGTAGTAAACATATTTTATGTTAGGTTCATACACCCTGCCCATTCTCTGCATCCACAGGTACCCGACCCTAAAAGAATATGTATTTCCCCTCTCTCACTGGGCAGTACGGTCAACCTGTACAATATATACATTTTAACAATCATGATTTTCCATTAGCGTGGTAGTGCAGTACCCACGGAAGTGAAGTATGTTGGAGAGTTGCGGGCTCACTTGCTGTGTGTAATCTTTCTCTGGGTTGATTGTTGAGTGTCACACATTGGCCCATAATAGTACACATCGCCCCACAGTATCAAAAGATATCACTGATTGGGTGTGGATGGGGCAGGCTAACATTAAGAGTGGGAAGAGAGCCGCGAGATACGGATCAAAACATCATGTGTCAAGAGGGTCAAAATCATGAGAGACAGCAGGAGGAAGTAGGGAGGGTGCATCATGACAAACCACTTTAATATTGTTTTGTATTGCAATCTAGCATGAAAGTAGTGCATAATGAATGATGAGTACTTATCTAAGCAATGAAATATGTGACAAACTCATCAAGTCTGTGGTGCTGCGAGCAAATACTTTTCTTAACAAGTATCAATGCGACAACCCCCAAACGGCAGAAGGCACAAACCCTGAAGGGATATTACTTTCTAGACTATTGAACAATTGCAAAATGTGCTTGTAATCGAGACGAGCAGCACACATTATTACTTCAGCGCTCCCGCCTCAAAGCACTCTGACAGACAAGACAAAATGAAGAGAAACGAGCTGTGGTAAATGTTTTCGATTAAGAATGTGATGACTATTTTTACCTTTGGGACGAAACGTCAGGAGACAACGGGTCTTCGCCGGGGCCCTTATGGCCGACAATCGCCAAGTGTGCGTGTGAGTCGGAGACCGAGGCTGCACGTGATCCCATGGCTTTGGGACCTTCATCCAAATACCCCATCTGAGAATCGCAGCGGGTGCGTCTGGATCTGTCTCACTACGAACCGCTGTCATCCCACCCCTGAATCCCCACCCCACCCGAAGTCTGTTAGGACGACCAGTCCAGAGAAAAGCATATTCCCCCTCTTCTCTATCAACAATCCGTATTGTCAGGGCGGGGAAAGGGGAGACTTGGGAAGGCTTGCGCATGCGCGCTACCTGCGGCTCGTGCCCAGTGACGGCACGTGTATCTGCGAAGGAGCTGAAGTCCCGGGTCTCAGGAGGGGCCCGGGTGAAGAGCGGCAGATAGCAGTGCGGTGAGTGGGGGATTCTCCGTTTGTTGGGTGCACGACTGAGCAGCCACTAAGTGTTTGTGCTGATAAAGGCAGTGTCATCGTTTATTTCTGGAGCTTTCTGGGCACCCACTTTACCCACGTTTCCTCTTGGCGGTGGTGGGTGGGGGGGAGAGTTGCTTGGTCGGGCCGGTGCTGGTGTGCTGTGACTTCGGTGCATGCGTGTTGGCGGGCTGTGTGTGTGTGTGTGGGGGAATGTGTGCACGTGTGTGTGTGCGCCCGAGCGTGTGTGTGTGTGCGCTTCCGTGAATGTGGAGCAAGAGATGTGCATGGCTCCGGGAGGCTGGGCGTGCGCGTCCACGATGTAAAATCAACGCGTGTGCCCAGGTCTGTCTCCCTTGAGAGCAAACTCCACAGCAATAAGTCTTGAGCGAGACCTAAAAACGACATTTCCACAGCAATCGCAGGCGCTGGGTGACAGTGTAGTTTACAATCTGGTGCAGGGCTGCGTGAACTTGACGCAACCCTGCAACAAACTGTTTTCTTTTTTATTTTGAAAAAGAAAACCTCAAAGCGGGATTAGATTTTTGAAAATGAAAAAGAAAATCCTCCTCTCGCCAGGAAAGTCCTCTCCGATGGCGAGGGGAGCATTTAGCAGTTTTCACTTACCGCCAAGGTTTTGTTGGTGGTGACGGGCAGTAAAAACTGACCTCAAATTCCATCTATCAAGATCAGGAAGGCGTAATCAGAGGTCTGCCTCCAACTGCCCTTACTCCGATGGGCAGTCGGAGGGGTCTAATCGTGGCAGAGAAAGAGTTGTCTCCTCAGTGATTAAAACCTATGACCTTCCCGCATCTAAATTTCTTGGATACTGTGGAAAAGTGAGAATGAATCTTAAAGGCAGCACAGTCCTTAACTATTTCTTTGGTAAAACTTTTTGGGTATCTTCCGCACCCAGTAAATACTGATTCTCCAGATTTGGGTGTTTGCCGGGTGCAGTAAATACCATGGATTTCGAGTTTGCCATTAGTTACACGTGGAAAGGTGTGCTTACTGTACCTATTTTCAGTTTTTCAGAGTTTTTCAGCACATTTTCTGATGAAACATTTCTGCTGGTTATCGGGGTCTGGAGCTAGACCCGCCGCCTGAGGACGGTGTCCTCCAGATCACATGACATGTTGAAAGCAATGATAATACAGTTGGTGCATTGGTGTGCTTAGCATGTATTGCATATGATCCACATGTTACAGGTAGAGCAGGCAGTGGCGCGTGGGGGGGGGGTGGGTTTTGTAGGGGGGGCAGGGGCTTTCATTTCTCTGTTTCCTTCTGTTTGCAAATATGCTTTATTTATAGAAAATGACTGGAATTGTTGTTATTGAATTGATAAGGACAATTGACTCTGGATGGCAGAGCTTTGCATAATATATGCTTCTTTTACAGTCAATAAAATCTGTTTTAAAAAAAAAAAAAATCTGCTGGTTTCACCTGGTAAATTTGCCTTGGGAAAGTTGCTTGGGGCTGGTGTGTACCGGAAAGCTCCGAATATTGATCCCTGTGCAGATGTCCGTTTGGGCTGGGACCGGTGCCCAACCCCCCTACTTGGAGCCAGGCAGTAATTTTTCAAATGAGGCACATTTCCCTCCAATCTGAGTCACCGACGCTTGTTTCTGATTGTACGGTGAATGATAAGCCTGAGGCGTTCTGCAACCTTTAAACCTGTAGGCTGGGGTCGTCCCTCCAGAGACCCCTGGCTCCTCCATGTTCTTGTCTCGCTTACTTGGACTGTGATTACAAAGAATGTGTGTGGCAACACAATGTCATCCCATGCCTGAATATTACAGATCCCTATGCTCCTTCTGTGTTCCCAGATATATCCCACATTCACATCACATTCAGCTATTGGCACATTACCCCTTCCTTGCATCACTCCCCCAGGTCTCAATGCCATCAGCTTGCAGTTTTATTATCCAGCCTGTTAGCAGGTTGACCCTAGATTTCTTCCTGTCCACTCATAGTGGGTCCCTGCAAAGGTATACATCTATGGCCGTGCGCCCTCACCAGCTTGCCAAGTGACCCCCTGGACGAGGAGTCACAGCCAGCAACACCCACATGGCGTGTGCCAGTCGCAAGCCCCAACCTGCCTTCATCCAATCCTGGCCTCACCTGGACGGGCTTCCAATGGCCAACTGGCTCATGTGAAGGAACTTCCTGGTTGTAGAAAAGGCTACTTTCCTTCCCCCGAGCTTTCTGCTGAGGATTAAAAAAACTAGAACCTTCATTGAAACTTTTTTTTCAGTTGTGCAATTGGCCTAAATTTGGCAAAGCCAAGCACACGTGGCACGTGCTCTTATCTTGGGTCCAGCCTACGGCGAGGCGTGGAAGCCCGAAGCAGTAAGAGCAAGAGGAAGAAGCGCCCCTCGGTGGCCATCTTTAGGCGCGGTCCTAAGATGTAGGCTCTGGAGGTACCCAGGGGCAGGGATGCGCCAGAGGAGGATGCGCCCCTCGGTGACCATCTCTAGGCGCGGTCCTAAGATGGAGGCTCTGAGCGGTACCAAGGGGCAGGAATGGGCAAGAGGAGAAGAGCCCCTCGGTGGCCATCTCTAGGCGCGGTCTGAAGATGGAGGCTTTGGAGGTACCAAGGGGCAGGGATGGGCAAGAGGAGAAGCGCCCCTCGGTGACCATCTCTAGGCGCGGTCTGAAGATGGAGGCTCTGGAGGTACCAAGGGGCAGGGATGAGCAAGAGGAGGAAGCGCCCCTCGGTGGCCATCTCTAGGCGCGGTCCTAAGATGGAGGATCTGAGCGGTACCCAGGGGCAGGGATGGGCAAGAGGAGGAAGCGCCCCTCGGTGACCATCTCTCGACGTGGTCCTAAGATGGAGGCTCTGAGCGGTACCAAGGGGCAGGGATGGGCCAGAGGAGGAAGCGCCCCTCGGTGACCATCTCTAGGCGCGGTCCTAAGATGGAGGCTCTGAGCGGGACCAAGGGCCAGGGATGGGCCAGAGGAGGAAGCGCCCCTCGGTGACCATCTCTAGGCGCGGTCTGAAGATGGAGGCCCTGAGCGGTACCAAGGGGCAGGGATGGGCAAGAGGAGGAAGCGCCCCTCGGTGGCCATCTCTAGGCGCGGTCCTAAGATGGAGGCTCTGAGCGGTACCAAGCGGCAGGGATGGGCAGGAGGAGGAAGCGCCCCTCGGTGACCATCTCTAGGCGCGGTCCTAAGATGAAGGCTCTGAGCGGTACAAAGGGGCAGGGATGGGCCAGAGGAGGAAGCGTCCCTCGGTGACCATCTCTAGGCACGGTCCTAAGATGGAGGCTCTGAGCGGTGCCAGGGATGGGCCAGAGGAGGAAGCGCCCCTCGGTGACCATCTCTAGGCGCGGTCCTAAGATGGAGGCTCCGAGCGGTACCAAGGGGCAGGGATGGGCCAGAGGAGGAAGCGCCCCTCGGTGACCATCTCTAGGCGCGGTCCTAAGATCGAGGCTCTGAGCGGTACCAAGGGGCAGGAATGGGCAAGAGGAGGAAGCGCCCCTCGGTGGCCGTCTCTAGGCACGGTCTGAAGATGGAGGCTCTGAGCGGTACCAAGGGGCAGGGATGGGCAAGAGGAGAAGCGCCCCTCGGTGGCCATCTCTAGGCGCGGCCTGAAGATGGAGGCTTTGGAGGTACCAAGGGGCAGGGATGGGCAAGAGGAGAAAGCGCCCCTCGGTGGCCATCTCTAGGCGCGGTCCTAAGATGGAGGCTCTCAGCGGTACCAAGGGGCAGGGATGGGCAAGAGGAGGAAGCGCCCCTCGGTGACCATCTCTAGGCGCGGTCCTAAGATGGAGGCTCTGAGCGGTACCAAGGGGCAGGGATGGGCAAGAGGAGGAAGCGCCTCTCGGTGGCCATCTCTAGGCGCGGTCCTAAGATGGAGGATCTGAGCGTTTACCCAGGGGCAGGGATGGGCAAGAGGAGGAAGCGCCCCTCGGTGACCATCTCTCGACGTGGTCCTAAGATGGAGGCTCTGAGCGGTACCCAGGGGCAGGGATGGGCCAGAGGAGGAAGCGCCCCTTGGTGGCCATCTCTAGGCGCGGTCCTAAGATGGAGGCTCTGAGCGGTGCCAAGGGGCAGGGATGGGCTAGAGGAGGAAGCGCCCCTCGGTGACCATCTCTAGGCGCGGTCCTAAGGTGGAGGCTCTAAGCGGTACGAAGGGGCAGGGATGGGCAGGAGGAGGAAGCGCCCCTCGGTGACCATCTCTAGGCGCCGTCCTAAGATGGAGGCTCTGAGCGGTACCAAGGGGCAGGGATGGGCCAGAGGAGGAAGCGCCCCTCGGTGACCATCTCTAGGCGCGGTCCTAAGATGGAGGCTCTGAGCGGTACCAAGGGCCAGGGATGGGCCAGAGGAGGAAGCGCCCCTCAGTGACCATCTCTAGGCGCGGTCCTAAGATCGAGGCTCTAAGCTGTACCAAGGGGCAGGGATGGGCCAGAGGAGGAAGCGCCCCTCGGTGACCATCTCTAGGCGCGGTCCTAAGATGGAGTCTCTGAGCGGTACCCAGGGGCAGGGATGGGCAAGAGGAGGAAGCGCCCCTCGGTGACCATCTCTAGGCGCAGTCTGAAGATGGAGGCCCTGAGCGGTACCAAGGGGCAGGGATGGGCAAGAGGAGGAAGCGCCCGTCGGTGGCCATCTCTAGGCGCGTTCCTAAGATGGAGGCTCTGAGCGGTACCAAGGGGCAGGGATGGGCAAGAGGAGGAAGCGCCCCTCGGTGACCATCTCTCGACGCGGTCCTAAGATGGAGGCTCTGAGCGGTACCCAGGGGCAGGGATGGGCCAGAGGAGGAAGCGCCCCTCGGTGGCCATCTCTAGGCGCGTTCCTAAGATGGAGGCTCTGAGCGGTACCAAGCGGCAGGGATGGGCAGGAGGAGGAAGCGCCCCTCGGTGACCATCTCTAGACGCGGTCCTAAGATGGAGGCTCTGAGCGGTACCAAGGGGCAGGGATGGGCCAGAGGAGGAAGCGCCCCTCAGTGACCATCTCTAGGCGCGGTCCTAAGATCGGGGCTCTAAGCGGTACCAAGGGGCAGGGATGGGCCAGAGGAGGAAGCGCCCCTCGTTGACCATCTCTAGGCGCGGTCCTAAGATGGAGGCTCTGAGCGGTACCAAGGGGCAGGGATGGGCCAGAGGAGGAAGCGCCCCTCGGTGACCATCTCTAGGCGCGGTCCTAAGATGGAGGCTCTGAGCGGTACCCAGAGGCAGGGATGGGCCAGAGGAGGAAGCGCCCCTCGGTGGCCATCTCTAGGCGCGGTCCTAAGATGGAGGCTCTGAGCGGTACCAAGGGGCAGGGATGGGCCAGAGGAGGAAGCGCCCCTCGGTGACAATCTCTAGGCGCGGTCCTAAGATGGGGGCCCTGAGCGGTACCAAGGGGCAGGGATGGGCAAGAGGAGGAAGCGTCCCTCGGTGACCATCTCTAGGCGCGGTCCTAAGATGGAGGCTCTGAGCGGTACCCAGGGATGGGTAAGAGGAGGAAGCGCCCCTCGGTGACCATCTCTAGGCGCGGTCCTAAGATGGAGGCTCTCAGCGGTAGCAAAGAGCAGGGATGGGCAAGAGGAGGAAGCGCCCTCGGTGACCATCTCTAGTCGCGGTCTGAAGATGGAGGCTCTGAGCGGTACCAAGGGGCAGGGATGGGCAGGAGGAGATAGCGCCCCTCGGTGACCATCTCTAGGCGCGGTCCTAAGATGGAGGCTCTGAGCGGTGCCAAGGGGCAGGGATGGGCAAGAGGAGGCCCAGTACAGCGGGCCACCTGTGCCTGGGTGAAGAGGTTAGCGCTTGGATGGCTTTTAAGCTCTGCCTACCTTGGGTGGGTACAGGGCAAGCATTGTGCCTCTAGGCGGTGGGGGGTTATGCTCTTACCTTTTCTTTTTGTCATTATTCTTTGTTACTGTTTATACTATTGGATTTCAGAGCCTAATATCTTTTTTATCAGTCCGAGGTTGGTGTGAGGTGTCCGTGTGGAGCTGTTTTCAATCGAGATTATTGAACCAACGCCGAGAACAAGCATTGGACCACGGGGGGCCGGATGGGGAGGGGTCTTTGTAAGGACGGGGAGTCCCTCTGTGTCAGAGGCACCAGATTGGGGTGCAGGGTTCAGGACGGAAGGCGAGCCGGGCAGACAAGGGGGGCTTTGAAAAGCGCGGGAAGCGCCGGGCAGGACTGAAAGGAATGCTTCAGGCTCTGCGGTCAGGCCGCGCGGCCTAAATATAGACGCGCTATATATTTATTTGTCTATGTACATATTCGGCATCAGCCCGAGCCATAAAACTATTAATATGCGTCGATTTCCATATTTAGTGCGCGTGCCGGGGCTGCAGCGGGGGCTAATTCCCGGTGAAGTGCTGTTCTTGGCCCGCCCCGCGGTGCAAATTTGTTCTTGAAAGAAAAGCATGTTTTGGCCGCCGTCCCGAGCTACTGTGAAAGGTGTAAATAACGGCGCGTGCGTCGCTGTCGGGATGTATGTGAACGTATATAAATCTGGCTCATTAAGAGGGGCTCGAGGACGCTGTCAAGCAAGCCACTCCGAGGCGGCCGGGCCCATGGGCGAGCGGCTGGACCCGGTGGACAGGGAGGCATGCACTGCAAGATGGGAACCCAGAGTGACCAGAGAGGGAGGGACCCAGAGTGACCAGAGAGGGAGGGACCCAGAGTGACCGGAGAGGGACCCAGAGTGACCAGAGAGGGAGGGACCCAGAGTGACCAGAGAGGGAGGGGCCCTGAGTGACCAGAGAGGGAGGGGCCCAGAGTGACCAGAGAGAGAGGGACCCAGAGTGACCAGAGAGGGAGGGACCGAGTGACCAGAGAGGGAGGGGACCAGGGAGGGAGGGGCCCAGAGGGACCAGGGAGGGAGGGAACCAGAGTGACCAGGGAGGGACCCAGAGTGAACAGAGAGAGAGAGACCCAGAGTGACCAGAGAGGGACCCAGAGTGACCAGGGAGGGAGGGACCCAGAGTGACCAGGGAGGGAGGGACCCAGAGTGACCAGGGAGGGAGGGACCCAGAGTGACCAGGGAGGGAGGGACCCAGAGTGACCAGGGAGGGAGGGGGGACCCAGAGTGACCAGGGAGGGAGTGACCCAGAGTGACCAGGGAGGGAGGGATCCAGAGTGACCAGGGAGGGAGGGACCCAGAGTGACCAGAGAGGGAGGGACCCAGAGTGACCAGAGAGGGAGGGGCCCTGAGTGACCAGAGAGGGAGGGGCCCAGAGTGACCAGAGAGGGAGGGGCCCAGAGTGACCAGAGAGAGAGGGACCCAGAGTGACCAGAGATGGAGGGACCCAGAGTGACCAGGGAGGGAGGGACCCAGAGTGACCAAGGAGGGAGGGACCCAGAGTGACCAAGGAGGGAGGGACCCAGAGTGACCAGAGAGGGAGAGACCCAGAGTGACCAGAGAGGGAGGGACCCAGAGTGACCAGAGAGGGAGGGACCCAGAGTGACCAGAGAGGGAGGGACCCAGAGTGACCAGAGAGGGAGGGGCCCTGAGTGACCAGAGAGGGAGGGGCCCAGAGTGACCAGAGAGGGAGGGACCCAGAGTGACCAGGGAGGGAGGGACCCAGAGTGACCAGGGAGGGAGGGACCCAGAGTGACCAGAGAGGGAGAGACCCAGAGTGACCAGAGAGGGAGAGACACAGAGTGACCAGAGAGGGAGGGACCCAGAGTGACCAGAGAGGGAGGGACCCAGAGTGACCAGGGAGGGAGGGACCCAGAGTGACCAGGTAGAGACCCAGAGTGACCAGGTAGAGACCCAGAGTGACAAGGGAGAGAGGGACCCAGAGTGACCAGGGAGGTGACCAGGGAGGGAGGGACCCAGAGTGACCAGGGAGGGAGGGACCCATAGTGACCAGAGAGGGAGGGACCCAGAGTGACCAGAGAGGGACCCAGAGTGACCAGGGAGGGAGGGAGCCAGAGTGACCAGGGAGGGAGGGAGCCAGAATGACCAGGGAGGGAGGGACCCAGAGTGACCAGGGAGGGAGAGACCCAGACTGACCAGGGAGGGAGGGACCCACAGTGACCAGAGAGAGACCCAGAGTGACCAGAGAGGGAGGGACCCAGAGTGACCAGAGAGGGAGGGACCCAGAGTGACCAGAGAGGGAGGGGCCCAGAGTGACCAGAGAGGGAGGGGCCCTGAGTGACCAGAGAGGGAGGGGCCCAGAGTGACCAGGGAGGGAGGGACCCAGAGTGACCAGAGAGAGAGGGACCCAGAGTGACCAGAGAGAGAGGGACCCGGAGGGACCAGAGATAGAAGGTCCCAGAGTGACCAGAGAGGGAGGGACCCAGAGTGACCAGAGAGGGAGGGACCCAGAGTGACCAGGGAGAGAGGGACCCAGAGTGACCAGGGAGAGAGGGACCCGGAGGGACCAGAGATAGAAGGTCCCAGAGTGACCAGAGAGGGACCGAGTGACCAGGGAGGGAGGGACCCAGAGTAGTGACCAGGGAGGGAGGGACCCAGAGTGACCAGAGAGGGAGGGACCCAGAGTGACCAGAGAGAGACCCAGAGTGACCAGAGAGGGAGGGACCCAGAGTGACCAGAGAGGGACCCAGAGTGACCAGGGAGGGAGGGACCCAGAGTGACGAGGGAGGGACCTAGAGTGACCAGAGAGAGACCCAGAGTGACCAGGGAGGGAGAGACCCAGAGTGACCAGAGAGGGAGGGACTCAGAGTGACCAGGGAGGGAGAGACCCATAGTGACCAGAAAGGGAGAGACCCAGAGTGACCAGAGAGGGAGGGACCCAGAGTGACCAGGGAGGGAGGGACCCAGAGTGACCAGGGAGGGAGGGACCCAGAGTGACCAGAGAGGGAGAGACCCAGAGTGACCAGAGAGGGAGAGACCCAGAGTGACCAGAGAGGGAGAGACCCAAAGTGACCAGAGAGGGAGGGACCCAGAGTGACCAGAGAGGGGGGGACCCAGAGTGACCAGGGAGGGAGGGACCCAGAGTGACCAGGTAGAGACCCAGAGTGACCAGGTAGAGACCCAGAGTGACCAGGTAGAGACCCAGAGTGACAAGGGAGAGAGGGACCCAGAGTGACCAGGGAGGTGACCAGGGAGGGAGGGACCCAGAGTGACCAGGGAGGGAGGGACCCAGAGTGACCAGGGAGGGAGGGACCCATAGTGACCAGGGAGGGAGGGACCCAGAGTGACCAGAGAGGGAGAGACCCAGAGTGACCAGAGAGGGAGGGACCCAGAGTGACCAGGGAGGGAGGGACCCAGAGTGACCAGGTAGAGACCCAGAGTGACCAGGGAGAGAGGGACCCCGAGTGTCCAGGGAGGGAGGGACCCAGAGTGACCAGGTAGAGACCCAGAGTGACCAGGTAGAGACCCAGAGTGACCAGGGAGAGAGGGACCCAGAGTGACCAGGGAGGTGACCAGGGAGGGAGGGACCCAGAGTGACCAGGGAGGGAGGGACCCATAGTGACCAGGGAGGGAGGGACCCATAGTGACCAGGGAGGGAGGGACCCAGAGTGACCAGAGAGGGAGAGACCCAGAGTGACCAGAGAGGGAGGGACCCAGAGTGACCAGGGAGGGAGGGACCCAGAGTGACCAGGTAGAGACCCAGAGTGACCAGGGAGAGAGGGACCCCGAGTGTCCAGGGAGAGAGGGACCCACTGTGACCAGGGAGGGAGGGACCCAGAGTGACCAAGGAGGGAGGGACCCAGAGTGACCAGAGAGGGAGGGACCCAGAGTGACCAGAGAGGGAGGGACCCAGAGTGACCAGAGAGGGAGGGACCCAGAGTGACCAGAGAGGGAGGGACCCAGAGTGACCAGGGAGAGAGGGACCCAGAGTGACCAGGGAGAGAGGGGCCCAGAGTGACCAGGGAGAGAGGGGCCCAGAGTGACCAGGGAGGGAGGGGCCCAGAGTGACCAGGAAGGGAGGGACCCAGAGTGACCAGGGAGGGAGGGACCCAGAGTGACCAGGGAGAGAGGGGCCCAGAGTGACCAGGGAGGGAGGGGCCCAGAGTGACCAGGGAGGGAGGGACCCAGAGTGACCAGGGAGGGAGGGACCCAGAGTGACCAGGGAGGGAGGGACCCAGAGTGACCAGGGAGGGAGGGACCCAGAGTGACCAGAGAGGGAGGGACCCCGAGTGACCAGAGAGGGAGGGACCCAGAGTGACCAGAGAGGGAGGGACCCAGAGTGACCAGGGAGGGAGGGACCCAGAGTGACCAGAGAGGGAGGGACCCAGAGTGACCAGAGAGGGAGGGACCCAGAGTGACCAGGGAGGGAGGGAGCCAGAGTGACCAGGGACGGAGGGAGACAGAATGACCAGGGAGGGAGGGACCCAGAGTGACCAGGGAGGGAGAGACCCAGACTGACCAGGGAGGGAGGGACCCACAGTGACCAGAGAGAGACCCAGAGTGACCAGAGAGGGAGGGACCCAGAGTGACCAGAGAGGGAGGGGCCCAGAGTGACCAGAGAGGGAGGGGCCCAGAGTGACCAGAGAGGGAGGGGCCCTGAGTGACCAGGGAGGGAGTGACCCAGAGTGACCAGAGAGAGAGGGACCCAGAGTGACCAGAGAGAGAGGGACCCGGAGGGACCAGAGATAGAAGGTCCCAGAGTGACCAGAGAGGGAGGGACCCAGAGTGACCAGAGAGAGAGGGACCCAGAGTGACCAGAGAGGGAGGGACCCAGAGTGACCAGGGAGAGAGGGACCCAGAGTGACCAGGGAGAGAGGGACCCGGAGGGACCAGAGATAGAAGGTCCCAGAGTGACCAGAGAGGGACCCAGAGTGACCAGGGAGAGAGGGACCCAGAGTGACCAGGGAGAGAGGGACCCAGAGTGACCAGGGAGGGAGGGACCCAGAGTAGTGACCAGGGAGGGAGGGACCCAGAGTGACCAGAGAGGGAGGGACCCAGAGTGACCAGAGAGGGAGGGACCCAGAGTGACCAGAGAGAGACCCAGAGTGACCAGAGAGGGAGGGACCCAGAGTGACCAGAGAGGGACCCAGAGTGACCAGGGAGGGAGGGACCCAGAGTGACGAGGGAGGGACCTAGAGTGACCAGAGAGAGACCCAGAGTGACCAGGGAGGGAGAGACCCAGAGTGACCAGAGAGGGAGGGACTCAGAGTGACCAGGGAGGGAGGGACCCATAGTGACCAGGGAGGGAGAGACCCATAGTGACCAGGGAGGGAGGGACTCAGAGTGACCAGGGAGGGAGGGACCCAGAGTGACCAGGGAGGGAGAGACCCAGAGTGACCAGGGAGGGGGGACCCAGAGTGACCAGGGAGGGAGGGACCCACAGTGACCAGAGAGAGACCCAGAGTGACCAGAGAGGGAGGGACCCAGAGTGACCAGAGAGAGAGGGACCCTGAGTGACCAGAGAGGGAGGGGCCCAGAGTGACCAGAGAGGGAGGGGCCCAGAGTGACCAGAGAGAGAGGGACCCAGAGTGACCAGGGAGGGAGGGACCCAGAGTGACCAGAGAGAGAGGGACCCAGAGTGACCAGAGAGAGAGGGACCCAGAGTGACCAGAGAGAGAGGGACCCGGAGGGACCAGAGATAGAAGGTCCCAGAGTGACCAGAGAGGGAGGGACCTAGAGTGACCAGAGAGAGACCCAGAGTGACCAGGGAGGCACCCAGTATGGCCAGCGAGAGATACCGTGACCAGGGAGGGGGGACCCAGTGCGGCCGGAGAGGGTACCAGTGGCAAGGCGGGGAGTGAACCCAGTGATGCCAGGAAAGGACGCGGTGACCATGGAGGTATCCAGTGATCATGGACAGATTCAGTGGCAAGAGTGGTCACACCCAGTGTGACAATGAGGGACACAGTGACCAGTGGCGGGGAAGGGTGGGGTGGATTGGTCTGGGGCAAGGCCGGGGCCCATTGACCAAGAAGGGAATGGCCCATGCGAGGAGCGCCTGCTCAACGCGCAGGGTGTCATCTCCCCGCACAGTGGGCGCGCAGGGTGTCATCTCCCCGCACAGTGGGCGCGCAGGGTGTCCTCTCCAAGCACAGTGGGCGCGCAGGGTGTCTTTTCCCTGCACGGTGAGCATGCAGGGTATCATCTCCCCTCACAGTGGGTGCGAAGGGTGTCATTTCCCCGCACAGTGGGCACGCAAGGTGTCCTCTCCCCGCACAGTGGGCACGCAAGGTGTCCTCTCCCCGCACAGTGGGCATGCAGGGTGTCAACTCCCGCACAGTGGGCGCGCAGAGCGTCATCTCCCCGCATAGTGGATGTGCAGGGTGTCATCTCCCCGCAGAGTGGGCTCGCAGGGTGTCATCTCCCCGCACAGTGGGCATGCAGGGTGTCCTCTCCCCGCACAGTGGGCATGCAGGGTATCATCTCCCCTCACAGTGGGTGCGCAGGGTGGCAACTCCCGCACAGTGGGCGCGCACGGTGTCATCTCCCCGCACAGTGGGCACGCAGGGTGTCATCTGCCCAAGGATTCTCCTGCCTACGGTAACATTGTTGCTCGCCGCACGAAATCAGATGCTCAGTTCACTTAGATCCCTTTTTGAGTTCATGACACCCCGTTTTAGTAAAAAGCAGCTATTGACAGTCTCCGCGGCTTCCTGAACATCAGCGTTTTCATGAATTTAAATCATTTCCTTAATGGTTCAAGCAAATCCGTCTGCCCAGTTTCTCCTATAGGAAGAGGGTCCTAGGAGGATCACCCCGTGGGAGTCTGAGTATTCCTCCTTATGGAAGTACTTCCTGTCGTCTTTGTTGCCTGACCCTTCCAGGCCTCCCGAGTAAGGGTACAAAGGGACTCCTTGGGTCCTCCGGTTTCGCCGTCACTGTCTTCATCTGATCCGTACAGTGCCACGTAGTCCCGCAGGTGGCTGTAAATCATCTTATGGCATGCCAGGGTCAATGTCTCCTTCTCTATTACCAGGAGGTTTCTGGGAAACAGAAGAACATCTTTAAAACAGCACAGGAGTCTCCAGCAGTTCTGGAGGTCACTCAGTGTGTGTGTCCCTGGGAACAATCCATACATCAAAGAGTTCATGGTGATGCAGTGCCTAGGTATCCAGGCCCTAAGATCTGTGTCTAGGGCCTTCAGTAGGTCCTGTGTGTACCCGCACTCCCTTTAGAGATGGTTTGTCATCTCGTCCACGATGCACCCTCTTGGGCAGGACATGTATCGGGGGGTCCTCTTGCGGGATGAAGGCTCTCATGGGAAGTCCTCCTTGGACGGCCATCCAGGAGATGTCTTTGTGCTGGTTGGTCAGGCTCTTGAATGCAACGTTTCCCCACACGTGGTCCGCTGTGGCAGAGGGGATGACCAATCGGTTTTCTGATGTCCTTTGCTCGTATCTGGCGTTGGACAAGCTACGGGGTCCATGTGGCGGTGGTGGCAGCCTCCAGCCTGAGCTCCTTTACAAACTTCTCTACTTCCTTTGTAGAACCATAGGGTCTCCCAGTTGTACGGGACGGCGTTCACCCACTCTGCCCATCCGAGGGACCTCCACGTTGACAACAGAAAGAATCGTGCCATCAGAAAACTGACGTGGCTCTCGTCTTTGGTCCTCAGGGTACTCCTCACGCAGTGGCACACGAAGATTCTCCTCAGGATGTGGTACTGCACCTAGACAAGCAGTGCTGATGCCCTGCTCACTAGGGACCTCTAGACACAGCTTGCTGTACTGCACCGCACCTACCACATTTCACATTTATATTAGATCTTCTATAAATTTCCCTTCATCTGCTCCAGATAGAGTATAACCTAAACTGGAATTAATATAATATTTATTTTGACACATTTCAAAGCTACTAATTGTATACATAGACATAGGTATGTGAATATACTCGTGGTCTGTCTTGCATGCAATGCATTATGGGTAGGGTGGATTTACCATATCTTAATAGATTCTCACTAGGAACCTCTAGGCGCAGCTTGCGTTACTGCACCTAGACATGCAGTACTGGTGCCTTGCTCACTTAGGGCCTCTAAGAGCAGCTTCTAGTACTGCACCTAGACATGCAGTGCCGGTGTCTTGTTCACTAGGGACCTCTAGGAGCAGCTTGTAGTACTGCACCTATTCATGCAGTGCTGGTGCCTTGCTCACTTAGGGCCTCTAAGAGCAGCTTCTAGTACTGCACCTAGACCTGCAGTGCCGGTGCCTTGCTCACTAGGGACCTCTAGGAGCAGCTTCTAGTACTGCACCTAGACCTGCAGTGCCGGTGCCTTGCTCACCAAGGACCTCTAGGAGCAGCTTCTAGTACTACACCTAGACATGCAGTGCCGGTGCCTTGCTCACTAGGGACCTCTAGGAGCAGCTTCTAGTACTGCACCTAGACATGCAGTGCCTTGCTCACTAGGGTCCTCTAGGAGCAGCTTGTAGTACTGCACCTAGACAAGCAGTGCTGGTGCCTTGCTCACTAGGAACCTCTAGGAGCAGCTTGTAGTACTGCACCTATTCATGCAGTGCCGGTGTCTTGTTCACTAGGGACCTCTAGGAGCAGCTTGCGGTACTTCACCTATTCATGCAGTGCTGGTGCCTTGCTCACTTAGGGCTTCTAAGAGCAGCTTCTAGTACTGCACCTAGACCTGCAGTGCCGGTGCCTTGCTCACCAAGGACCTCTAGGAGCAGCTTCTAGTACTGCACCTAGACATGCAGTGCCGGTGCCTTGCTCACCAAGGACCTCTAGGAGCAGCTTCTAGTACTGCACCTAGACATGCAGTGCCTTGCTCACTAGGGTCCTCTAGGAGCAGCTTGTAGTACTGCACCTAGACAAGCAGTGCTGGTGCCTTGCTCACTAGGAACCTCTAGGAGCAGCTTGTAGTACTGCACCTAGACATGCAGTGCCGGTGCCTTGCTCACTAGGGACCTCTAGGAGCAGCTTCTAGTACTGCACCTAGACATGCAGTGCCTTGCTCACTAGGGTCCTCTAGGAGCAGCTTGTAGTACTGCACCTAGACAAGCAGTGCTGGTGCCTTGCTCACTAGGAACCTCTAGGAGCAGCTTGTAGTACTGCACCTATTCATGCAGTGCTGGTGCCTTGCTCACTTAGGGCTTCTAAGAGCAGCTTCTAGTACTGCACCTAGACATGCAGTGCCGGTGCCTTGCTCACTAGGGACCTCTAGGAGCAGCTTCTAGTACTGCACCTAGACATGCAGTGCTGGTGCCTAGCTCACTAGGGACCTCTAGGTGCAGCTTCTCGTACTGCACCTAGACATGCAGTGCCGGTGCATTGCTCACTAGGGACCTCTAGGAGCAGCTTGCGGTACTGCACCTATTCATGCGGTGCCGGTGCCTTGCTCACTAGGGACCTCTAGGAGCAGCTTGCGGTACTGCACCTATTCATGCAGTGCTGGTGCCTTGCTCACTTAGGGCATCTAAGAGCAGCTTCTAGTACTGCACCTAGACATGCAGTGCTGGTGCCTAGCTCACTAGGGACCTCTAGGAGCAGCTTCTCGTACTGCACCTAGACATGCAGTGCCGGTGCCTTGCTCACTAGGGTCCTCTAGGAGCAGCTTGTAGTACTGCACCTATTCATGCAGTGCTGGTGCCTTGCTCTCTAGGGACCTCTAGGCGCAGCTTGCGTTACTGCACCTATTCATGCAGTGCCGCTGCCTTGCTCACTTGGGACCTCTAGGAGCAGCTTGTAGTACTGCACCTATTCATGCAGTGCTGGTGCCTTGCTCACTAGGGAGCTCTAGGAGCAGCTTGCGGTACAGCAACTGAGACATACAATGCTGGTTCCTGGCTCACTATGCAACCATTTGCAATGCACTAGTTCTCGCATTACTGAAAGTATGAGCTATTGACATTACATTATTATTTGCAACGCCAATACCTCAAACTATCAGTAATGTGAGACCCATTGCATTGCAAATGCTTGTTTGACGTTGTTCCTTTAGGCAGAGTAAACATGTATCAAAGTGATTTGACATTCAATTGGAGTTGGGGGTTCGAAGCTGTGAAGGTTCAAGTCATTGAGCGGGTTTGACCTGAATATTTATTGTTTGTTTTAAGCAAACAGCAGGTAATCTGTCTTGGTTAAGTTGTGCTTCAAGTATGCACTAGACAACCAAGCAATGCTTGAGGCGTTGGGTGTTTGAGGCTGAAGAGAGTTTCAAGTAGAGGTGTGCATCATCGGCGTATTGGTGAATCTTGATGCTGTTATCTGTAAGTAGAGCAGCAACGGTTCTTTGTAATTGTTGAAGATGACAGGAGAGAATCTGAAGCCCTAGGGGACTCCACATGTGATAGTGAGTTGCCTGATCTGGAGGTGACCTGTGAACAAACTGGTGTCTTTTGTAAAGATAGGAGGAGAACCAGTGAAGGGCATTGCTGGTGAATCCCAGTCGCAACTCCAGAGTGCGCATCGAAAAGGATGGCCAAATGTGTTGAAGGCAGTTGAGAGGTCCAGCAGTATGAGGAGGCAAGGGTCATCCACACTGTGGTCAAGAGAGCATCATGTACAATGTGTACGGTGGCGCTCTCAGTGCTGTAGCATGACCTGCAGAAACGGATCAAACCAGGCACTATGTAGGTTCATTGCTACTGTAACTTCTTGTGGCTGCTCAGTCTGTCTTGTCACTCAAACCTCTCACGCATTTGGGTGCTAAGTCAGAATGTTAGATGGCTGCAGTTACTTCTGGGTCCACATAAAATGCAAGACAGTGCAAGGTTGTCACTCTTTCAGGTGTACTGACCGAATAGTGGGCGGCTACTAACACCTCTCTAAGCTGCACAGGCAGTGTAAGAGAGCCCCTATCGGTGCACATAGAGGGTACAGGAGCGTTGGTGTCAATCTCTTTGGTGCACGGACAGGGTAAGAGCGCTGCTGTCAAACTTTTGGGTGCAAAGATAGTTACTGTCACTCTTCTGGGTGCAGAGGCTGGGTAAGAGACGTGCATGGACAAGGCAGTTCCTGACACTGGTGCAAAGACATGGTCCCAGACATCTGCTGTCACGCTTTTTGGTGCACAGCCAGTGTAAACGACTGCTGCTGTCACTGACCAGCATGCACAGACCGGGTAAGAGACAGCTGCTGTCACTCTCTGGTGCCTACAGAGGTTAAGAGACAGCTGCTGTTACTCATCTGGTTGCACAGACCGGGTAAGAGACTGCTCCTGTCACTCTTTGGTGTCTACAGAGGTTAAGAGGGACAGAGAGTGTCTGAGTTTCAGCCTCTGCCCCTCTCGCAACTGCCAGATCTTTATCCTACTAAAGTATCTCATAGTGTTAAAAGTAGGCCTGTGATGACAGCCCTGGGGTCAGGTACCACACAGTGATTACAGCACACCGTTTATTAGGTCGAGCTGGAGAGCATCCGTAGGATGCGTCCAGTCTCGAGAACTTTAGTGATCAGTCTGGGGGGAATGACGGACAAAAAGGTGTTACGAGCTTGGATTTGGGTGCGCGAACGCGCACGCCCAGCCCGGCGCCGTGCACGTCCCCTGCCACAGATTCCCTGAACACAGACATACACACAGGCACACGCAGGCAGGAAGGCACACACACGCGCTCACCCCTCCTACTTTCCCCGACTCACCGGCACCCCGCACCCCCCCCCCCGCCGCACACACACAGGAGCGCACCTACACGCACGCACGCACACACACATACAGAGACCACCGCCATACAAGCCCCCCGCTCGCTCTCACCGCTCCCAGTTTCCTTCCCGCTCTGGCTCCACAACCGGACTCCATAACCCAAACAGAGGCCGATCACCCTGCGCAAGGTAGCGGCCGGGACAAAGCCCGGCGCCGTGCACATCCCCTGCCACAGGTTCCCTGAACACAGACATACCCACATGCACACGCAGGCAGGAAGGCACACACACACACGCGCGCACCCCCCCTACTTCCCCCGACTCACCGGCACCCCCTCCCCTCCCCCGCCGCACACACACAGGAGCGCACCTACACGCACGCACGCACACACACATACAGAGACCACCGCCATACAAGCCCCCCGCCCCCCCGCTCGCTCTCACCGCTCCCGGTTTCCTTCCCGCTCTGGCTCCACAACCGGACTCCAGAACCCAATCAGAGGCCGATCACCCTGCGCAAGATAGCGCCCGGGACAAAGGACGACAGACGAGAACGTTGCGAAGCAGTGCGCGTGCGCAGCTTAAGGTCACGCCTACTAACATGCCGCCCTCCGGTTGCGTAAGCGCTATGTGACGGACTACGGTTTGCCACGATCGATTCCCCAATGAGTTTGTTTCTCATCTTGTAATGGTCTTCCTACACGGAGCTAGTTCCAAACACTATGGTTATTTTGCAACAATTATTTTAGAATATCTGAAATGCAGCTTTTTTGGCTGCTCTAAAAGGAAAGTTTAGGCGGTACTAGGGAAGATAACTAACAACTCGCTTAGCCCCTACCAGCACAAACACTACGTACACATATTTTGTCACGGGACATTAAGCGCATGCATTCTACCAGCACCCTGCAACACTGGGGATTTACAGGAATCCAAACACCAGCGTAAAGTACTCGAACAACAATGACGTCTGTCTTATAAATGTCACAATTTTTTTTTAATATTTCACTCCTGTTCTTGGATTTTCGTGAAAACACAACACATATTGCATTACAAAAACTATAGGTGTCACATTTGTGAAAGCTAAAACTATTGGCATTGTAAATGACAAAGCTATTAATTTAGCTATTTTCAAAACCAACACATAAATTAAAAAAATTTCATTTACAATACCAATAGCTCAAACTTTCCTAATCATGACCTATTGCATTGCAAATGCTTGTTTTAAGCTAGAGGGAAGTATAAAATGAGAAACGTGACCTAAGACAATGCAACCTCTGAATATTAATGTTAGCTACAGAGAAAATCAAAGGATTACATGTCTAGGAACATCAACTACTGTATCCAGTTTCACTGCTGACTTAGAAACCCTAGGGCAGATTTACAAGCCCCTTGCGCCTCATTTATGCCGCCGTTGCGTCACTTTTGTGACGCAGCGGCGGCGCAAATCCCACGCCACGGTGCAGGGTACTTACAACTGACGCATCTGGGAGATGCGTCACGTTGTAAAGCCCTGCGCCACATGTAGGCGTTCCTGTGCAGGCGTGGGCGTTCTGGCGCAGGGACGCCTCCTAAAAGTGGCTGAGTGAAATCTTCAAGATTTCACTCAGTCACTTTTGGGTCCATGCTGCGTCAAAACCCTGTGCCTGCTTGAAGCAGGCGTAAGGATTGACACAGCATTAACTAGATAGGGCCCCCAGAGCACTGCTGGAGCTGTGTCGCGCTTGCGACGCAACTTCAGCAATGCGCCACTTTTACAGCACAGATGCGTCACGCATCTGTGCCGTTTTTGCCCCATGGTGCGACGCATTGTAAATGCGGCGCATCAATGGTGGCGGAGGCATGGCGCACAATAACTGGCGCATCTCTGCTGATACGCAGATTAAGTGTACCACATCTGTTTTATACCTCAACATTATCTTCACTACAGAGAACACTTGGGAAGATAATAACAATGGAGTGAGCGATGTGGTAAAAGAAAAGCAAAGGAGTAATACCAAGAAACAACCGGTCCGAAAACCTTGAACTCCTTTTTAGGTCGAGCCCCCCCGCTGCACACACACAGGAGCGCACCTACACACACGCACGCACACACACATACAGAGACCACCGCCATACAAGCCCCCCGCTCGCTCTCACCGCTCCCGGTTTCCTTCCCGCTCTGGCTCCACAACCGGACTCCATAACCCAATCAGAGGCCGATCACCCTGCGCAAGGTAGCGGCCGGGACAAAGGACGACAGACGAGAACGTTGCGAAGCAGTGCGCGTGCGCAGCTAAAGGTCACGCCTACTAACATGCCGCCCTCCGGTTGCGTAAGCGCTATGTGACGGACTACGGTTTGCTTCTTCCAGTGCTGTTTGTGACCAGCGGCGTGGTCTTCCTCACTTAGCCTGCCCTGCTGTTTTACACAGCTGAAGTAAAGTTCTGATGTCGGTCAAAGACACACACAGTAAGAGACTGGACAGGACTCGGCTGTGTAGTCAAGCGATTAGCCGCCCAACGCTTTTTGAAATAATTACAGCGCCTGCTGTAGTGTCTCACTCAGTCTGAGGCTTGCCTAATCAATGCCCGGAAGTGCTGCTCTAGAGTCAGCAAGTTTAGTACTGATTGTTGGGTGTTGATTCTGAATTATAAATTAAGCAGCTGAGAGCTTAGCTGTGTGCCTCTAGCTGCAGTGCCTGTGGGGCTGGGAAGGTAGGGTGCGCTGGCGGACAGACGGTATCGGATCGGAACAGGCAGAGCTGACACGAGCAGGACTGGGCCCTGAGGGGTTGGGCCGCTTCTGCACCTGGCCGCTTCAGGCCCTCTCACTGCTGGCCGCAAAGATTGAAATTACCCCATCTCACTACCCGGCTACTCGTGCAGCATGATGATGGCAAACTACTAGGGGTGCCGGCGCCGCACCTGCCACCGCGTTTCCCAGCAGCACTGGGTACAGAGGCCAGCAGAGAGGTGAGCGGACACTGGGGACGGTACAGTAGAGAGAGTCAGTGACTGCCACTCTAACCATCAGGAGACGCTGGCTGAGGGGAGGAGAAGGGCAGGGAGTGTTTAGGCTGTTGTAACTTGTGTAAAGTCCTCTGAGGCCTGTGGCGAAATCGGGACAGCAAAAGGCACACCAATTGCTTGACAATAACTGTCTCGCGCTGGAACCCCGGTGGCTTATTACGTCATACTAGGGACCTAAACTATTCTGTTATGAACTACCATGCAATGTTTTTCTCCACCCCATATCTACACGAGTGGATGCTGTTCGTGTAGGTCTAAATTCAGTGCTTGTGCGTGTTTTCGTCCTTATTTTTGGGTTTACTTTAGCCACGTAGTGTCTTTATGTACAACTAGCACCTCGGACACTAGGGTCAAAGCACTCCAAATGGAAAGTTAAGTGCGGAGGAAAAACACATGTCAGGTGGCATTTTCGGCCGTGTGTCTTCTGAAGAAGCAGCACTGTGCAAAGGGTCCTCGTCATTCCAGGAGACCGTTACTCAGAAGGCAATTTTCTAAAAATCAGTCACAAAGAGGCTCCAAACCGATGTTTTAATTACCACTACTTTACGCACCAAGGTGGACAATCTACAACTGACTCTTCAGTAACATATATTTTTAATCATCTTCACTGAAAACCCATCCACCACACGTGAACTATAAATCTTTACACTAAGCATTGAACAGACTGTAATATGTGCAGTATCACTAACCCTATATTTGGTTTAACCCTAGACATCGTCCTATAATGTACCTTATAGTACTACTCTACACACCTTGTACCTCTGTGTCTGGTTGCTTAGTGCGCTGCATGTGTTGCTGACGTTCTTTCTAGGTGCCTGCCCCTATCGAACCAGGCAGGGTACAGGATCCTGAATGATTTTGATTTTGTTGTGGGGCACCACAGAATAGTCAAGCAAGAGCATACCTTTAACATGGTTCTCATGCTCCTGGCCCCCCACCTCCCCCAGACAACATAATGACTGTCTTTCACTGACGTCCGCCCTTATATTATGATGTTCACACCCAAAGAGCTGAGAGGTCCCATGTACATACCACTTACAGGCTACCAGATTTCCTATATGGATAAAAGTTAGACTTAGCCCAGACTTGATCACCTTGGATTGTGGCTTTATTTTGCACGCAAGAATGTGTCACTCTTAGTCGTTAAAATGTCACTCATAATTACATTGAAATTATGAAAATGTCACACATAGCAATTTGAAACCTTGCCAGCTATGCAGCCCTGCCTCAGTATATGAACTCATATCGGTTCTTCTCAGCTTTCCTAAGCACGCGAGAGTTCTCTGTACATGACATGCCTGAGGGGTCCAGAATTGTCAAGGGTGGAGGGCAACAATTGATGGATGTTAAATTCTTGAGCAAACCTTTCTTAACCACAGGGCCCATCTTGGGTGACATGCCATTGCATTGTTTTTTAGCTTGTATATGCGCTAACAGAAATTAGTCTTGTGCCTGGGTGAAGACGAGTTTGCATATGGTATGCCCCCTGCTGTGCTGAAAAGACGAGCAAGAACATGGAATGGAATGTTAGCCACAGGCATTCCTGATGGCAGCAAGCGATGGCTCCAACGTACACATCAATCACTTTTTTTTGTACTTCCGCTAAATGTGGTAATGTAAGTAAGTATTAAGCACGCTCTTGAAGCCACCATTGGAAAGCCTACTGAGCACACAAAAATATGACTTCTGTGAAAATAACTATACTGAATTCGTGTTGAAGCACTAACGCAGCCTTCCAAACAGCACTGATCAATCGATAATGTGATTGATTAGCAGAACGACTTGCTTACCTCAGAGAACAGGCAGTTAAGACGCATTCGTTCCCCAGTTGGGAAGCCCTGCGGCAGCAGCATGAAACACGGGGCATGACGTCACGAAAAAACGTAGAACAAAGATAACTGTTAGACCCATACAACCAGCGCCGTCTTAACGCATGGGCACGCTGGGCAGCTGCCCGGGGCCCCACGAGCATAGGGGCCCCATTCAGACAAGAATTTAACACAGAATTTCCATGAAACATTTGTATTCCTGTGAGTGATTTTGTACGCAGGGCCCAGTGCACTGCTTTGCTCAGGGGCCTACAGTGATGTTTAGACGGCCCTGCATATAACCTGCATTTCACTCATACACGGAAGAAAAATAATCCTTTATTAGGGCTTGCTGGTACTGCATCCGAAGGATGCGTCCAGCTGGGAGCCTTTTAGTTACCTAACTCGGGGGAATGAGGGACAAAAGGGTGTTACGAGCTTGGATTTGGGTGCGCGAACGCGCACGCCCAGCCCGGCGCCGTGCACATCCCCTGCCACAGATTCCCTGAACACAGACATACACACATGCACACGCAGGCAGGAAGGCACACACACACACACACACACGCGCGCACCCCCCCTACTTCCCCCGACTCACCGGCACCCCCTCCCCCCCCCCGCCGCACACACACAGGAGCGCACCTACACACACGCACGCACGCACACACACATACAGAGACCACCGCCATACAAGCCCCCCGCTCGCTCTCACCGCTCCCGGTTTCCTTCCCGCTCTGGCTCCACAGCCGGACTCCAGAACCTAATCAGAGGCCGATCACCCTGCGCAAGATAGCGGCCGGGACAAAGGACGACAGACGAGAACGTTGCGAAGCAGTGCGCGTGCGCAGCTAAAGGTCACGCCTACTAACATGCCGCCCTCCGGTTGCGTCCGCCACCGCCATACACGCCCCCCCCCCCCCGCTCGCTCTCACCGCTCCCGGTTTCCTTCCCGCTCTGGCTCCACAACCGAACTCCAGAACCCAATCAGATGCCGATCACCCTGCGCAAGATAGCGCCCGGGACAAAGGACGACAGACGAGAACGTTGCGAAGCAGTGCGCGTGCGCAGCTTAAGGTCACGCCTACTAACATGCCGCCCTCCGGTTGCGTAAGCGCTATGTGACGGACTACGGTTTGCCACGATCGATTCCCCAATGAGTTTGTTTCTCATCTTGTAATGGTCTTCCTACACGGAGCTAGTTCCAAACACTATGCTTATTTTGCAACAATTATTTTAGAATATCTGAAATGCAGCTTTTTTGGCTGCTCTAAAAGGAAAGTTTAGGCGGTATTAGGGAAGATAACTAACAACTCGCTTAGCCCCTACCAGCACAAACACTACGTACACATATTTTGTCACGGGACATTAAGCGCATGCATTCTACCAGCACCCTGCAACACTGGGGATTTACAGGAATCCAAACACCAGCGTAAAGTACTCGAACAACAATGACGTCTGTCTTATAAATGTCACAATTTTTTTTTAATATTTCACTTCTGTTCTTGGATTTTCGTGAAAATACAACACATATTGCATTACAAAAACTATAGGTGTCACATTTGTGAAAGCTAACACTATTGGCATTGTAAATGACAAAGCTATTAATTTAGCTATTTTCAAAACCAACACATAAATAAAAAAAATGTCATTTACAATACCAATAGCTCAAACTTTCCTAATGCGAGACCTATTGCATTGCAAATGCTTGTTTCTAACGTTTTTACTATTACGGAATCTGAATATATTTCCAGGGATAACGAATGAGCCGGGGGAGTCTGAGGCTCACGAGGGCTGTGATCGCAAGGTCTCTGCTGACTCGCCCAGTCTCACTGTCAATCTGTGAACGACATGTTATTAGAGTGAAATACAAAGCACAATTCATGTAGGATGAGGCAATGGGGTGTGATTCTAGGTGGGCGAGGATGAACATTTACCTGGGAGTCTGGGAATGTGGCCTTCCTTGAGATGGTTCATACGTTTGGGGGTGAAAGGATGGGACTGTACTGTGGAGATGGGATGTTGACCTGATGGCCAAGGATTGGACAGTAATGTGCTGGTGAAAGGTTGTGGGGGTTGCATTGACCTGATGCCCGTAGATTGGACAGTTGGTCTGCTGGTAACAGTATTGAGTGGATTACATTGACCCGATGGCCAAGGATTGGGCAATTAATCTGCTGGTGAAAGGTTTTCGGTGGTTGCACTGGCCTAATGGCCAAATGATTGGTCAGTTAATCTGCTGGTGAAAGATTGGGGTGGACAATGATTTGATTGCCAGGGATTGGGCAGTTAACCTGCTGGTGAAAGGTTATGTTGGCGGTGAAGGGGAGTGACATTGACCTGATGGCCAAGGATTGGAGAGTTAATCTGCTAGTAAAAAGGTTGTGTGGTGGGTGGAGGGTAGCATTGGCTTGATGGCACAGCATTAGACAGAGAAATTATCCTGCTGGTGAAAGGTTGTGTAGGGGGTGGAGGATAACATTGGCTTGATGGCTTTAGACAGTTAATATCCTGGTGAAAGGTCGTGGAGGGTTACATTGACATGATGGCCAAGGATTAGACAACCCGGGTTTTAAAGGATGGGCTTTAATCTGGGTGTCAGACACAGTCTGATGGTCAGCAATTACACAGAGAAACTCTGCGTCAGTGGGTGGGGCATTCATCTGGAGCAGAGTGAGACGGGCATTCACAAGGGGCTCGGTGGATGGGCGAAGTTACTGGGGCTTTCGGTGATTACTGGGCTGAAGCAGGGGTTGGCACTGTCACAAACTACTGGTGTCTCTCGGCCTTGGGCACTTTGACACTCCAATGGGATATTCATTCCCTTTGTAGACTTGTCTCCAACGGTAGTGCACCATGATCCAAGTTGGTAGGAGGCGATAGCAGGTCAGGATTCGGAAACAATATGAGACACTATTCATACTGAATAAAAAAGCATGGTTTATTCAGAGCTTTTGCTTGTAAAACAAGCAATGGCAGATCCAATAGGTCTTCCCAATGCAAGTGCTATTGGCTATGCTAATGAGTTTTAGCCATGTTGTACACCAGTGTGACTGCTGGTCAGCATGGCTGAAAATTAGTGGCGCAGAGGAGAGTGGCATGGAGAAGAGTGGAGGAGTGTCATATAGTTGAGTGGCATAGAGTGTTGTATATTAGAATTGCCTAGAGTGTACTGCTGTAGAATGCATTGGCGTAGTGTGGCAAAGTACAGTGGCATAGAGTGCAGCGGCATGCATTGCAGCATTGTAGAATGAAGTGGCATATTTAAGAGAGTACATTAGTAGAGTGCAGTGGTGTAAAGTGCAGTGGTGTAGAGTGGAGTGGTGCAGAATGGAGCGCAGTGGTGCAGAGTAGAGTGACGTAGACTACAGTAGCATAGAGTGGTGCATAGTAGAGTGGCACAGGGTGGTGTTTGGTATAGTGCTATAGAGTGCAGTTGCATACAATACAGTGGTGTAGGGTAGAGGTCTGCAGAGTACAGTGGCATAGTTGAATGATGCAAAGTAGAGGGGCGTAGTGTGCAGTGTTGCAGAGCAGAGTTTCATAGAACGCATTGCATAGAGTGTAGTGGCGTAGATTACAGTGACATAGGGTGGTGCAGAGTAGAGTGAAGTGACATACAGTGGAGTGGGATAAAGTGCAGTGGCTTAGTGTGCAGAGTATAGTGGCGTAGAGTACAGCAGCATAGAATTCAGCGGCAAAGAATGCAGTGATGTAGATTACAGTGGTGCAGAGTACAGTGGCATAGAGTGCAGTGATGTTGTGTGGTGCAAAGTAGAGTGGTGGAGAGTATAGTGGTGTAGAGTGGAGCGCTGCAGAGTGCAGTGGCATAGAGTTCAGTAATGCAGAGTAGAGTGGGGCAGAGTTCTTTGCCATAGAGTGCAGTAGTGCAGAGTAAAGTGCCATAGACTTCAGTGGCGGAGAGTGCAATGTTGTAGATCAGACTGTCATAGAGTGCAGTGGTATTGATTGGCTTGGAGTGCATTGGCGTAGAGAGCAGTGGCATATAGTACAGTGGTTTAGAATAGAGTGGAGTGGCACAGATTTGAGTAGAGTGGCGTAGAGTAAATATAGTATGTTCTTATGTTGGAGATTTATAAAGCGCACGTACACCAACAGGTCTCGTGCCGCTGAGTTAGTTAACCACCGTTCTCCGAATCCGCACCTAGCTGTAAGCACGAGTCAATAGACATGTTTTCTAAATTTTTTTTTAAAACACATGTATTTTGCTACTTGTCTGATTGCAATGGGCAGAGAGTTCCAGAGTTGGGTTCTAGTGTGGAGAACAGTGTCCCTCCCATCCTTTTGCGTCTAGATCTTGAGACTACCAGTAAATTAATTTGCGCAGATCTGAGATTACGTTTCGGGGGGCGGGGTGGGGGGTGTCTATGGATCCTTGCTGATAAGTCCTTTGGACCTTTGTTGTGGATCGCTTTGAAGATAATGCATCTGGTTTTAAACCTGGAGCGCTGCACCACTGGGATCCAATGAAGCTCCTTCAACAGCGGGTTCGTGTGGCAGTATCTTGGTTGTTGAAAGATGACTCTAGTCGCTTGATTTTGTACCATTTGAAGTCTGTGATTTTGGCTAATAAGGAGGCCCAGGTAGAGGGCATTAGTGTAATCAATTCTGGACAAAATCATGGCAATGATGATTAGAGTGCTAGCCTCTCTAGTGAAGAAACTTCTAATTTTTCAGAACTTCCTAAGTTGGGGAAAGGGGGGGGGACATAACCGTGCTTATCTGGGGTTTCATAGATAGGTTTGCATCAATTTGAATGCAAAGACTTTTTTAGTAAATTGTTTCAGAGAAGAATCAAGTGGCGTAGAATGTAGTGGTGCAAGTTAGAGTGCAGTGGCATGGAGTAGAGTGGCATAGCGTGTAATTTCATAGAGTAAAGTGGTGTAGAGTCCAGTGGTGCAGAGTAGATTAGAGTTGCGTAGAGTGTATTGGCATATAGTACAGTCTTGTATAGTGGCATAAAGTGTGGTGGGGTAGAGTGGATTTGTGTAGAGTAGACTGGAATGGTGTAGAGTGGTGAAGAGTGCGTTGGCATAGAGTGCAGTGGTGCAAAGTAGAGAGGTGTAAAGCGGATTGGTGCAGAGTGCAGTGACACAAAGTGGTGCAGAGTGTATTGGCATAGAGTTCAGTCTTGTATAGTGGTGTGGGGTAGAGTGGAGTTGTGCAGAGTAAACTGGAATGGTGTAGAGTAGAGTGGCGTGGAGTGCGTTGGCATAGAGTGAAGTGGTGCAAAGTAGAGAGGCGTAAAGTGTAGTTGTGCAGAGTGGAGTGCAGTGACACAAAGTGATGCAGAGTGCAGTGGCGTGGAGTAGAGGGGGTTGGCATACAGCAGAGTATGCATGGTCCCAATACAGACAACACTTTTTCAATGACCATCCATTTGCACAGCTATACAGTTTTACTGATAAAAGTATACAGCGCACAAACAATAATGTGCAGGAATAGCATAACCTAGTTAATTGATTTGTTTTGATCATATTAAAATGTTTGTTTCCAACACACTTCAGAATAACATAAAATATATGCTTCATTTGTGCTTTCTAATTCTGATATATTCTGAAATATTTGCACTATTTTTTTAAATGTTGTTTGCTGGAAAAACAAGCATTTGCAATTCAGTATGTCATGCATTTGTTAAAGTTAGAGCAGTTGACTTTGAAAATGCCAATAATTTTTACTTGTGTTTTTTAATTTGCTGTTGAGTAATTATATTTGCATAGCGCTACTTCCATTGGTATAAAAAATCAACTGTCAAATACAGTGTCATTTTTAACTCCATCATCTCTAACTTTAACAAATATGCGACCTATTGCATTGCAAATGCTTCTATACCTAGTCTGGTTGCAGGGTGCAGTACCGTACGTGCCCAAAGGAGGCCCCATGGGACCTCTTTTGGCCACATATGGTACCGCACCCATGGGACCTCTTTTGGCCACATATGGTACCGCACCCATGGGACCTCTTTTGGCCACATATGGTACAGCACCCATGGGACCTCTTTTGGTCACATATGGTACAGCACCCATGGGACCTCTTTTGGCCACATATGGTACCGCACCCATGGGACCTCTTTTGGCCACATATGGTACAGCACCCATGGGACCTCTTTTGGTCACATATGGTACAGCACCCATGGGACCTCTTTTGGCCATGTATGGTACAGCACCCATGGGACCTCTTTTGGCCATGTATGGTACAGCACCCATGGGACCTCTTTTGGCCACATATGGTACAGTACCCATGGGACCTCTTTTGGTCACATATGGTACAGCACCCATGGGACCTCTTTTGGTCACATATGGTACAGCACCCATGGGACCTCTTTTGGCCACATATGGTAACGCACCCATGGGACCTCTTTTGGCCACATATGGTACAGCACCCATGGGACCTCTTTTGGCCATGTATGGTACAGCACCCATGGGACCTCTTTTGGCCACATATGGTAACGCACCCATGGGACCTCTTTTGGCCACATATGGTACAGCACCCATGGGACCTCTTTTGGCCATGTATGGTACAGCACCCATGGGACCTCTTTTGGCCACATATGGTACAGTACCCATGGGACCTCTTTTGGTCACATATGGTAGTGCATGTGTGTCCAGTCAAAATATGATCAACTTTAGACACTCTGTCTCTTAGCCAATAGCAAAACCATGCTGCCCTTCATCATTAGCACACTGCGCATGAGTGCACGCACCGGCAAAGGCAGTCTGTTGGGCACGACGACAGGCAGTACTGTACTTTGAAGCAGCCTGTCATTGTCATGTGTGCAGCAGAGCAGCATCAGGCCTCTTATTAAAGGCAGTAACCGGTCCATGACTGCAGTAAGTAGTAACCAACCAATGCTGCTTTTTCGTTTGAGTGTGGTCACCACAGCGTAGTGGTTGGTAAACCGGGCATTAGCCAAGCCAAGTACGTTATTCGGGGACCGTGAGTCAGTGACTCCAACTCCGAGCAGTTATTCCCCCAGAGCTGGGTGCCGTGGGCAGTGAAATCCCCCCAGGTCGAGGCAGGCTGCTTTTGTAACAGGCTGGTTTTGTTACTTATTATTTTTTATACCAAAATCGCCCCACAGTAACAAAATTAGAAGTCCACTTTTACAGTTGTGCTGCCATTAGGTCTTAGAGTGTCCTCTCCGGCGGCCTTGTCAGTCACTGCCTCTGGGCCTAGTTGTCCTATCTGCTTCTTTATATGCGAGTCTTCTGCGGCTAGAGTTAAACGTGCTGCAGCTCCTGGTGACGGTCAGCCCTATGTTGAGTACATTGTTCACAGACACCTCCGTGTTTTCTTCAGTGGCGCATGCTTTCTTTTCACTAGTGAGCTTCTGGCTCGCCCAGTGGTCGAAGTGGGTGGGATCAGCAGGGGAGGGCAGGGTCCCTTATTTAATTTAATCAAATTGGTTCACCCCACTTGTTTATTTTATAAATGCGTCCTAGGATGGCAGAAATGGCTAAAGCCTATTGATAAGGCTTGGCCGTTCGGGACCATTCAGGGACCGGCAGGATGGGCAGAGATGGAAAAGGACTCTGTCTCTTCCTTCCTGTCCAGAGAAGACCAGGACAGTGTCAACTTGTCCCGCTCTGCTGCTGTAAGCTGCCCCCCTTCTCTCTCTTTCTTTCTCTTATGGCTCACTGGTTAGAAGCGGCAGACCCTGAAGCAGAGGTCAGGCCCGGGACCAGGGTTCAATTCCCGACGCGGCAGGGTCTTGGGCTCAATGTCTGCGGACTCGATAATTCTCGCCTCGGTGCCTACTCTAATCATGGGTCCCACTCTGCAACTCTGGGCAATAGCTTGCTTAATCTTCACAACGGCCCCAACAGCGCTGGGATGCCTGGCTTCACCATGGGGGTGCCCTGGAGGAGGGCATTTCACAGGGAAAGCCAGGAAGGGTTCCACAGCGGTATACAGCGCCAGGATGCCCCGAGATGGGGCGGCAGTGCCCTTTACAAGTATACACACATTTACATTTACATTTTATTTCCTTTCTTTCTGTCTGTCTGTCTGTCTTGCTCCTCCTCACTTGCTGAAAACCTTGAGTTCAAGACACAATGCTTACCCAATTTTCCCTCTCCTTTCCTTTATTTGTTCCCCAGTGAAATGGATCCAAAAAAGAAAAACACTTTTGATGGAAATGTCTTTTTTCTGAAATTTTTCTATGTCCAAAGTGCAGCCTCTGGATGGATAGAAATAAAAGGTTCAAAATATGAAGAAAACCAATGAAGCCTGAATGATTTTATTCACACCCAGACACATTAGCAAGACTTTACAGAGGTTGCCAGTAAAGCAGTATTCTTGTGCTTTTGGTCTTTTTGTTTTTAAACAGCATTGTTTTCCACGGGTAGGGTAGTGCACCATTCCTGGAGGTACTGCAACACCTGCTTGATGGCCTAAGCTTAATTTAGCTAGTGGCGAAAAGGCCTGTGTGTGTGTATGGTGTGTGTATGTGGATGGGTCCAGGTTTGTGTGTGATGATAGAAGCATATGTGTGTCTGAGGGCAGGTTCAGATGTGTTTGTATTTGAGAGTGAGTCAATTTGTGTGTATGAGGAAAAACAGACATGTGTAGGTGGTAGGTCGAAGCATAAACGCCCACGTGTGTGAGGAAGGCTCAAATACGGCACTGGTGAAACTTATCCATAGCAACCAATCCTGTTACATGATAGCAATAAAAAAGAAAAGCATCAGCTGGGAGTGGTAGGGGGTGAAGTGTTTACTGAATACACAAGCATCTGCTTCCAAGGAGAAGTTTGACAGCAATCTGGTAAATTCTGCAATGAAAAAGTAGTATGTGGATAAAAGGCCCAACGAATACTGTGTTTGACCAAAATAGGCCTATGCCTCAAAACGTAAGGGAGCCTCATCCATCTTGAAGGTTTAACGCTGTCTGAGAAGAGTAGAGAGAGCTGCACTCCAGAACCAGGGTACCACACCCTGGTTTGTGGGTCAGAGGCTGGGTGTGTCTCATATTCACTGGAGTTGAGTGGAATGTGAAGAGGGTCCCTGGAGAGGCACATGGATAAAACCGTTAGGTCAGGAGAATTATGTATTGCATTTAAATAGGGCTCCATTAACAAGTGTAAAACTGTAAAAATAATGAAGTAATACTATCATAAAATGTGCCTCATTATGCTGCATGTTAGACCTGGCATCTTTGGCGTGGTTTCCCCCTATCTTTTTGCCTCTACCTCCTGTATTTTTGATGCTGTGCTGGATTTCGTTTTTGCTGGTTTAGATGCTTTGGACACTCTACCACTGCTGATCAGTGCCAGAGTGTAAATGCTCCCTGTGTAAATTGTTATTCTGATTGGATATACATGTTTGGCATGTTTGTATCACCATGAAGTCCCTAGTAAAGTGCACTGGGTGTGCCAGGGCTGGTGATGACAAATGCTACTAGTGGGCCTGCAGCACTGATTGTGCCACCCACAGGAGTAGCTCTAAAATGGTGCCTCAGGCCTGCCACTGCAGTGCCTATGGGCAGTTTAGAACTGCCATGTCCTCCTGGCCAGTGTCCCCACTGACCAGGCCCAACCCTTCCCTTTTTGTGCACATCAGCCACCCCTATGGAAGGCCCAAGGTACCCCCCTGGGCAGGGTGCAGTGTATGTGAAAGGTAGAGCATGTACTGGTGCAGGTAACATGTTCTGGTAGTGAATTACAGCCATTTTTGTTTTTCACTATTGTAAGGCTATCTTGCTCCATAGATTAACATGGGGAAGCTGGCTACAGTGGTTAACAGCATTTCTTCCCATAGGAACAAGATAGGACATAAGTATCTAGTATCCCTGAACTCAGAATTTAATAACACATCTTTTAGGATAGGTTGTTTTTAAATCCTGGGTTTGAGAACAGCACTTTTAGAAAGTTGCTGTTCTCTTGTCTAACCCTTCTGTGTGCCTGGGCCTGTTTGTGTATTGACTGTCTGGTTTGTGAGTGACAGGGGCTGGGGAATTCCCCAGCAGGATGGATGAGTCAGCACTAGGCTGAATGACTGCAGTTGCAACTGGAGTGGTGGGAGGAGTTAGCACCTGGGCTGAATAGGGCTGTGCCTGCCTTCCACAATGCTGGCTCCACCCCCCTGCTGGGCGGCTGAGGACCCTGCCCTCACTCTGAAAGGAAAGATGCAGCCAGCAAAACAAAGTGCTCAGGATCCGCCCAGAACTGGTTCAGACCGGGCTCAGGCCCACATGCACCAAGAGAACAAAGACTTTAGGGGTATAAGTACAGGACCCCTGACAACAGAAAATTAGATCATCCTGGAAATCAAGAAGGAACCTCTGCCAAGGAGGAAGCTGAAACTGAAGAAGGAAGATTGTCCTGCTGTTGCTCTGCTGGACTGACCTGTTGCTTTGCTGCCAAGGAGAGGGGAAGGACTTTGCTGCTGAGCTGTGTCCCCTGTCTTGAAGGAATCTCCAAGGGCCTGAGAAGAGCTGGCTCCCTGTTTTGAAGTCCCAGGAACAAAAGGACTTCACCCCCAGCGTCCCTGAACTATGCTGAGAGAGTTCTGTCCTTCCTAGAGTGCTTGATCCAGTTGTGGGGCCTCTGGAAGTTGTACCTGAGCTGGGAAGCTTGAAACTAAGCTTGAGTGACTTTTGAACTTGAAAAGTGTCGCATCGCTCGCTTGCGGAGCGCATCCCCGACAGTGCGAGAAGTTTCCCGCCGCTACGGAGGTCGAGATCGTCGCAGCGCCTGAAGCCGCTGCCAGAGACGTCGCATCCTTCGTTTGCGGGACGCACCAGACCGGTGCGGGAGAATCGAACATCGCTGCGAGTATCGTCGCAGAGCCTGTCGTCGCTGGGTGAGATCGCCGCACCCCTTGCTTGCGGACCGCATCACGTTGCTGCGAGCATCGTCGCAGAATCAACGCATCGAGAAGCTGCGAGAGCGAGGATCCCCGCTGGACCGCGCATCGTCGCCCCGGAGATCGTCGCAGCCCCTACGAGATCGTCGCATTGTGCCTTTGCGAGAACAGACTTCCTACGGAACCTACGCACCGGAATCCATACAAGTGGCCTTCCTCCCCATACAGACCGGATTCGTCGCAACACGCCCACTGCTGCAGCGGGGCTGTCGCATCGCCTTCCCAGGGTCTCAGGAGCAACGCATCGCTTGTTTTCCACCGCACCAGCTTCTGCTTTTGGAACTTTGTTGCAACTAAAAGGTACTGTGAGTAAACGTGACGCAACCGTGAACTTTTCACGCATTAGTAGAGAATTCTATCGCAACGTAGAGAATTCTATCGCAACCTAAGAATTTTAACGCAACCTTAAGAACTCTTTTTGAAACCATATTCTTGAACTGTGTATGTTGGATTTTTGTCGTTTTGGTCTTGTGTAGTTTAGATTAAAAATACCTTTATTTTTCTAAACTGTTGTGGAGTCAGTTTGTGGTGTTTTCACTGTGTTACTGTGAGTGTTGGTACAAATACTTTACGCATTGCCTCTGGTTAGCCTAGACTGCTCGTGCCAAACTACCTAGAGGGTGAGCAGGGGTTATCTCAGAGGGTTGTCTCCTTGCCCTGACTAGAAGCAAGGGTCCCTATTTGGACAGTGGTACCTACCTCTGCCAACTAGAGACCCCCAGATCTAACATTGGTGGTCCGGCGGTGGGATTTGAACTTGTATTTGTACTTGGCCCACAATAATTGGTGTACATCACTAGTGAGTGCAGACCACTACGCCACCGCATACTACTGGTTTTTGATTTTTCTATTTTTGAGTAACTCTTCCAAGCATCATGTCTTTGAATGGGAAAGCACCCAGTAAGGAGGCAGAAGTAGAATTGGAGTTTGCCATTGGAGATTTGTATTCATACAAAGTGGAGCAACTTAGGAAATTCTGCCTTGAGTTTGAGTGCCCCATAAAGAGCGCCTACAGAAAGGAGGAGCTGCAGAGAATCTTGAAGGCCCATTGGGAAGCACAAGAGGGAGATGATGATGTAAATGGAGGGAATGGTTTTCAAGTCAAAGATCTGCCAGTGGGCAGAGTAGGCTCAGGAGCTGGCAGCAACCACTCCGGTAGGGGCCTCACCCCAGAAGAGTTACAAGAAAATCAGAGAATGAGAGAATATGACTTGGAAGTCATGAAAATGAAACTGAGGCAATTGGAATTGGAGAAAGAAAGGGCAGCGGAAGACAAGAGAGAGGCTCGTGCCCTAGAGGAAAAGAAATTGCTTTTGGCTCATGAGTTGAGCATGAAAGAACTGGATCTTAAAGCCAAGGAGGTGGATGCCAGTTCAAATGGTGGCAGCCCGCAGCCAGTGCATGGGGGTAAAGTATATATTCCCAAGGACCTGGTACAGAATTACCATAGGGGTGAGGATATTTATGCCTGGTTCACTTCGTATGAAATTGCATTGAAGATGAATGGTGTGCCTGATCAGCATTGGGGGGGCGGGCCTGTGGAAACATTTTGAGGCTTCTGGGAGGAGTGCTCTAGAGCCCTTAGAATTAGCAGGTGCCATGACCTACCCCAATATGAAGGAGGCCTTATGTCTCAGGTATGGCCTTACCCCAGAGCAGTACAGACTGCAGTTTAGGAACTCCAAGAAGAGAGAGTCTGAGACTTGGATGGAGTGTGTGAATTTGTACTCGCGTGCACTGGAAGGTTGGATGAAGGGCAGTAAAGTAACTGATTTTAAGGGGTTGTTGCATTTAATCAGTTGGGAGCATTTGAGTAGTCTTTGTGTTCCAGAGCTGCGCCAGCATCTTTTAGACAGCAAGCTGACAGACCCCATTGAGCTTGCTAAGTAGGCGGACCGCTGGACCAGTACCAGGGTCCACAGAGGAATTGTGGGTACCACAGCCAAAGGTGGGCAGGGTCCCCAGCAGAAGAGTGGGGGGGACAAGGGTAATCAAAAGGAGTTCTCAGAAGGGCCGCAAAATAGTTCCCAGGGAAAGGAATCCCAACCCCCCAAACCTAAACAGCCATGGCCCTCTAAGGGCAGGCGAGACAATAAAGACAACAGGGGCCCACCTACCTGCTATCACTGCAATGAGGTGGGCCACATAGCTCCAAAATATCCCAAGAAGAAGCAAGCACCCACTGGTGCCCCCGCCCCAGCGTTAGCTAGTGTAGCTTTGGGAGGGGATTTGGTTTCTAGTGATTGGGGGGAGCTAGCAGTTATGACCCTTGTCTCTCTAGGAGATCAAGAGGTGGTCGAGGAAACCTTACTGCCCTCTAACACTAAAAAATATGGGCAGAAGGTGACCATCAATGGGAGGGAGATTGAGGCTCTGAGAGACACAGGAGCCAGCGTGACATCCGTGAGGTGTCAGTGGGTCTCTGAAGAGCAAGTCATCCCGGGTGTACTCCGCCCTGTAGTGGCAGCTGACAGTTCAGTGCGCTTCAGCAAGCTGGCACGTGTTCCCTTTGAATGGGGGGGGAGTCTCTGGTCTTTTGGAGGTAGTTGTCAGTGATGCCTTGCCTGTAGACTGTCTGTTAGGTAACGACCTGGAGAGTTCTCCATGGAAGGCTGTAGAACACAGAACTCACTTGGAGATGTTGGGTTTGCCTGCGTGGATCTGTGTGTCCACACGTGCTATGACAGCCAGTAGGGGGGAGTCAGCAGAACTGGAGCCTGAAACAGTGGCCCAGAGACCTGCCAGGAGAGGAAGAGGCAGGGGGCGCGGGAAAGCAGCCCCAGCCGTTCCCACGGTCCAGGAGGAAGCAGAACCTGAGGGGGATGCCCTGGAACCTACAGGGGAACAGGTAGCCGAACTGGGAGACTTGCCTGAGCTGACCCATTGGCAGCAGGAAGGTGGTCCCTCCAGGGAGGAATTCTGCAAGGCGCAGAAGGAGTGCCCTTCCCTCATTGGTCTGCGGCAACAGGCCGTAGATCAGGCAGCAGGTGGAGCAGCCAGAGATCATTTCATCTACTGGGAAGATGACTTGTTATATAGCGAGCCTAAGTTTGCTGAGCCCGGTGCAGCCCGTGTGCTGGTGGTACCCGAGCGCTTCAGAAACTTCCTAATGGGTCTGGCTCATGACGTGCCTCTTGCAGGACATCTGGGGCAAGACAAGACCCTAAACTGGCTTGTCACCCACTTCCACTGGCCCCAGATGAGAAAGCACGTTGGTTCCTTTTGCAGATCTTGCCACACCTGTCAAGCCAGTGGCAAGACTGGAACAAAGTTGAAGGCACCCCTTCAACCCTTCCCAGTAGTGAGCACCCCTTTCGAGCGGGTGGGCATAGACATTGTAGGGCCCCTGGACCCCAAGACAGCCTTAGGCAACAGGTTCATCCTGGTCTTGGTGGACCATGCCACCCGGTACCCGGAAGCAGTCCCTCTCAGGACAATCACAGCACCCGTGGTGGGCCGTGCATTGATGGGGATCTTTTCCCGTGTGGGGTTCCCCAGAGAGGTGGTCTACGACCGAGGTACCAACTTCATCTCTAAGTACATGAAGTCTCTGTGGGAGGAGTGTGGGGTAACTTATAAGTTCACCACTCCTTACCACCCTCAAGGAAATGGGTTGGTTGAAAGGTTCAACCGGACCCTGAAAGGTATGATTATGGGCCTAGCGGAGCCCATGAGACGCAAGTGGGACGTCTTGTTACCATGCCTGTTGTTTGCCTACAGGGAGGTGCCTCAGAAGTCCCTAGGGTTCAGTCCCTTTGAACTCCTGTATGGCCACCCTGTTAGAGGACCTCTCTCACTGGTGAAGGAGGGTTGGGAAAAGTCCCGTGGGAAAACCCCCCAGGATGTGTTCAGCTATGTGCTGGCCATCGGCAACCAGACACAACGCTTCAGGAAGCTCGCTCAGGCGAACCTGGAAGCAAGCCAGGAAGAAATGAAAAGATGGTACGACCAGAATACCACTCTGGTCGAATTTCAACCTGGGCAGGAAGTGTGGGTGATGGCGCCAGTGGCTGGGCCATATGAGGTGGTGGAAAGGAAGAGTGAGGTAACCTACCTGGTTAACCTGAAGACTCCCAGGCAGCCCCTGAGAGTCTTGCAGGTGAACCGCCTCAAACCACACTTTAAGAGGTCTGAAGTAACCATGCTCCTGGCTACAGATGCAGGAATGGAGGAGGATAGTGATCCTCTCCCTGACCTCCTGGCAGTTAAGGAGCAAGATGGGTCAGTGGATGGTGTGGTCCTCTCGCCCACCCTGACCCGAGAACAGCAGAGTGACTGTCGCCAAGTGTTGGGTCAGTTCTCCTCCCTGTTCTCCCTGACCCCAGGAGTCACCAACTGGTGCGTCCATGATGTGGACACTGGAGACAGTCTGCCTGTGAAACAGAAATTTTACAGGGTAGCTGACAAGGTCAGGGCCAGCATCAAGGAAGAGGTTTCCAAGATGTTGGCGCTAGGGGTGATTGAGCCCTCCAGCAGCCCCTGGGCTAGCCCAGTGGTCTTGGTACCCAAGAAAGCTGCTACCCCCGGTGGCCCTCCAGAACTCCGGTTTTGCGTGGACTACCGTGGGCTCAATGCAGTCACGAAGACTGACGCACACCCCATCCCCAGAGCTGATGAGCTCGTGGATCGGTTGGGAGCTGCCCAGTACCTCAGTACATTTGATTTGACTTCGGGGTACTGGCAGATTGTCTTAACTGAGGGGGCCAAAGAGAGGTCTGCATTTTCAACACCAGAGGGGCACTTCCAGTTCCGTGTCATGCCCTTTGGGTTGAAGAATGCCCCTGCCACATTCCAGAGACTGGTTAACCAGGTACTGACCGGGCTGGAGGAATTCAGCGCCGCCTACCTGGATGACATTGCTGTGTTCAGCTCCACGTGGGAGGAACACCTGCAACACCTCTGCGAAGTGTTGAAGGCTCTGCAAAGGGCAGGCCTCACTATCAAGGCCAGCAAGTGCCAGATAGGGCAGGGATCTGTGGTGTATTTGGGACACCAGGTGGGGAGCGGCCAGGTGGCGCCCCTACAGGCCAAGATTGATACCATTCTGGCTTGGGAGCCCCCAAGACCCAGACAGAGGTGAGGGCCTTTTTAGGACTCGCCGGGTATTACCGACGGTTTGTCAAGGGATATGGCACCATTGTCGCCCCCTTGACAAAACTCACTTCCAAGAAGTTGCCCAAAAGAGTTGACTGGACTGACGCCTGCCAAACTGCTTTTGAAACCCTGAAAACTGCTATGTGCACAGCGCCGGTGCTCAAGGCACCTGACTTTTCCCGAGAGTTCATAGTTCAGACAGACGCTTCAGAGCATGGTGTGGGAGCAGTACTCTCACAAATCACTGAGGAGGGAGGAGACCAGCCGGTAGCCTTCATTAGCAGGAGACTACTCCCCAGGGAACAGAGGTGGAGTGCGATTGAGAGAGAAGCATTTGCTGTGGTCTGGGCTCTGAAAAAGTTGAGGCCCTACCTGTTTGGGACTCACTTCCGTGTTCAGACCGACCACAGGCCCCTCAGATGGTTAATGCAGATGAGGGGTGAGAATCCAAAGCTGTTGAGGTGGTCCATCTCCCTACAGGGAATGGACTTTACGGTGGAGCACCGCCCTGGTACAGAACACGCCAACGCTGATGGTCTGTCCAGGTTTTTCCGCCTTAGTGAAGAGAACTCCCAAGAGGGTGGGTAGTTCTCCCCACTTTCAGCTGGAGGGGACACGTGTTAGACCTGGCATCTTTGGCGTGGTTTCCCCCTATCTTTTTGCCTCTACCTCCTGTATTTTTGATGCTGTGCTGGATTTCGTTTTTGCTGGTTTAGATGCTTTGGACACTCTACCACTGCTGATCAGTGCCAGAGTGTAAGTGCTCCCTGTGTAAATTGTTATTCTGATTGGATATACATGTTTGGCATGTTTGTATCACCATGAAGTCCCTAGTAAAGTGCACTGGGTGTGCCAGGGCTGGTGATGACAAATGCTACTAGTGGGCCTGCAGCACTGATTGTGCCACCCACAGGAGTAGCTCTAAAATGGTGTCTCAGGCCTGCCACTGCAGTGCCTATGGGCAGTTTAGAACTACCATGTCCTCCTGGCCAGTGTCCCCTCTGACCAGGCCTAACCCTTCCCTTTTTGTGCACATCAGCCACCCCTATGGAAGGCCCAAGGTACCCCCCTGGGCAGGGTGCAGTGTATGTGAAAGGTAGAGCATGTACTGGTGCAGGTAACATGTTCTGGTAGTGAAGTACAGCCATTTTCGTTTTTCACTATTGTAAGGCTATCTTGCTCCATAGATTAACATGGGGGATGCTGGCTACAGTGGTTAACAGCATTTCTTCCCATAGGAACAAGATCGGACATAAGTATCTAGTATCCCTGAACTCAGAATTTAATAACACATCTTTTAGGAAAGGTTGTTTTTAAATCCTGGGTTTGAGAACAACACTTTTAGAAAGTTGCTGTTCTCTTGTCTAACCCTTCTGTGTCCCTGGGCCTGTTTGTGTATTGACTGTCTGGTTTGTGAGTGACAGGGGCTGGGGAATTCCCCAGCAGGATGGATGAGTCAGCACTAGGCTGAATGACTGCAGTTGCAACTGGAGTGGTGGGAGGAGTTAGCACCTGGGCTGAATAGGGCTGTGCCTGCCTTTCACAATGCTGGCTCCACCCCCCTGCTGGGCGGCTGAGGACCCTGCCCTCACTCTGAAAGGAAAGATGCAGCCAGCAAAACAAAGTGCTCAGGATCCGCCCAGAACTGGTTCAGACCGGGCTCAGGCCCACATGCACCAAGAGAACAAAGACTTTAGGGGTATAAGTACAGGACCCCTGACAACAGAAAATTAGATCATCCTGGAAATCAAGAAGGAACCTCTGCCAAGGAGGAAGCTGAAACTGAAGAAGGAAGATTGTCCTGCTGTTGCTCTGCTGGACTGACCTGTTGCTTTGCTGCCAAGGAGAGGGGAAGGACTTTGCTGCTGAGCTGTGTCCCCTGTCTTGAAGGAATCTCCAAGGGCCTGAGAAGAGCTGGCTCCCTGTTTTGAAGTCCCAGGAACAAAAGGACTTCACCCCCAGCGTCCCTGAACTCTGCTGAGAGAGTTCTGTCCTTCCTAGAGTGCTTGATCCAGTTGTGGGGCCTCTGGAAGATGTACCTGAGCTGGGAAGCTTGAAACTAAGCTTGAGTGACTTTTGAACTTGAAAAGTGTTGCATCGCTCGCTTGCGGAGCGCATCCCCGACAGTGCGAGAAGTTTCCCGCCGCTACGGAGGTCGAGATCGTCGCAGCGCCTGACGCCGCTGCCAGAGACGTCGCATCCTTCGTTTGCGGGACGCACCAGACCGGTGCGGGAGAATCGAACATCGCTGCGAGTATCGTCGCAGAGCCTGTCGTCGCTGGGTGAGATCGCCGCACCGCTTGCTTGCGGACCGCATCACGTCGCTGCGAGCATCGTCGCAGAATCAACGCATCGAGGAGCTGCGAGAGAGAGGATCCCCGCTGGACCGCGCATCGTCGCCCCGGAGATCGTCGCAGCCCCTAGGAGATCGTTGCATCGTGCCTTTGCGAGAACAGACTTCCTACGGAACCTACGCACCGGAATCCATACAAGTGGCCTTCCTCCCCATACAGACCGGATTCGTCGCAACACGCCCGCTGCTGCAGCGGGGCTGTCGCATCGCCTCCCCAGGGTCTCAGGAGTAACGCATCGCTTGTTTTCCACCGCACCAGCTTCTGCTTTTGGAACATTGTTGCAACTAAAAGGTACTGTGAGTAAACGTGACGCAACTGTGAACTTTTCACGCATCAGTAGAGAATTCTATCGCAACGTAGAGAATTCTATCGCAACCTAAGAATTTTAACGCAACCTTAAGAACTCTTTTTGAAACCATATTCTAGAACTGTGTATGTTGGATTTTTGTCGTTTTGGTCTTGTGTAGTTTAGATTAAAAATACCTTTATTTTTCTAAACTGTTGTGTAGTCAGTTTGTGGTGTTTTCACTGTGTTACTGTGAGTGTTGGTACAAATACTTTACGCATTGCCTCTGGTTAGCCTAGACTGCTCGTGCCAAGCTACCTAGAGGGTGAGCAGGGGTTATCTCAGAGGGTTATCTCCTTGCCCTGACTAGAAGCAAGGGTCCCTATTTGGACAGTGGTACCTACCTCTGCCAACTAGAGACCCCCAGATCTAACACTGCATGATTTGACTTTTCTTCCCGCATAATTTACTCAATCCTGCCGCATAATTTGGCCCGTCCCTGATGCATAATTCCAGTGGTCCTGCCTATAGGCATTGCAAAACGCTACAGGCAGGCCATTTGGTCCAGGAGTTTTTCCAATTGCCAATTATTTTATTGACTACTGAAGCTTGAATCCATCATGGGCATATTCAGAGTGTCTTGCTTCTCTGGAGGGAATCCGGTCAGGTTCACCCTATCCAATCCAGTTAGGAGTCGAGTTCTTAAGGGGATTCAGGGCCCTTGCCCCAGTATTGGAACTTTCATAGATTCCCATGCTTTTGTATCATTCCCCGTCGTCGGAATGGGAGTCTCGGTAACAAAAAATAACATAGCAGTAGGCATAAAAGAGAAAGAAAAAGGCCCTAGGCCTCATTCCATTTTGTAGCCTATCACCCTCTTTTTGTAAAAGAGACCAAACTCTAGACGTCAGCCAATCAGACGTGCCTCACCCCTTAGAACCCTCCAGAAGGAACCTCAGAGCCTCAGATTTTCTACCGCACGCTGTGCTAGGGAGTCTCCATTGAGCTCTGCTCTATTCAACTCTTTAAAAAGGATTTCTACAGTTTTTTCTCTTCAGAATTTCTTCAGGATCTCTTGAATTTGACTTCAGGATGGAGGACAAGGAGAAGAAGCCACTTTTCAAACCCTGTTCGACCTGTGGCAGGAAAAGGTTGTTTGTTGAAGACAAACACAAGGACTGCATCTACTGTTTGTACCCAAATCATAAGGCAGAAGACTGCAAGATTTGCCGCACGCTTTCTACCAAGACACTATGAGATCGTGCTGGTAGGCTGTTGACCTGGCTGCAGAGGCAAAAGGAAAGGAAGCATGGAGTTTCCAGTGACAGTGAGGAGTCGTCTTCAGCTGTTTACTCAAAAAGGTCAGTGAAAAGGGGTAGAGGTTCTCCATCTTCCTCTGTGGAACACCCCTCTAAGGCTTCTAAAAAGACCCCCAGAGAGTCTAAGAGCCTAAGTCCGGAAAAATCTCCTCACCTCGGTGTACAGGAGAAGGCAGGACAAGCTGCAGCTTTTAAGGGTGAGAAGACAGACCCAGCCTTCAAAAAACCCTCTTCACAATCTTCAGAGAGGAGTTCTAAATCCTCTACGACGAAGACGTCGTCGAAGGGGGTCCCGTCGACGAAGAAAATGAAGCCGGGATTGAAATTGGTCCCGTCGACAGGCTCGTCGACGGGAAAGTCGTCGACGAAGACATCGTCGTCGAAGACGAAAGCGTCGACGGAACACTCTTCAACGGGAGGTATGCCAACGACATCGTCGACGAAGTCTTCGTCGACGGGTACAATGACATCGTCGACGACGAAGACATCACCGTCGACGATGGTGACGACGGCGACGTCGTCGACGATTTCGACGACGGTAGTCTCGTCGACGAGCGCGTCGACGACGACGACTTTGACGACGTCGACAGCAGGTTGGACTACGGTTTCATCGTCGACGACGTCAACTACGCCAATCTCGTCGACGAGAGTAATACCATCGTCGACGGAGCCGTCGACGGTGATTGCTACGGAGAGAAGAGTGACAGTCTCACTTACTAGGATAACGCCAGAGATTACGTCTCCAGGGAGAGTGACTTCTTTACCTCCAACTTTGCTGTTTGAACAGGGTGAGTCAGATGAGGATGGCCAGGACTTTTTTGAATATGTGAATAGTCCATCTCAACTTATGGTCAAGTGTCAGCACACAGATTCAGAGGAGGCATATAACCAAGGCGAAGAAGAACATCGTCAAGGGGCCCACTCACAGGGGTTTACAGAGCAGGAGATGGTTTCAGTACCAACTTCATTCCTGCAGGACCTCCATAAGATGTTGCAGGACTACAAATGCAAGGCAGCTGGGCCAGTTCAACGTCCAGCGACACCTACGGTTCCTGCTTCTACGGCTATTCCGGTTATACCGGTTACGGCATCTCCTCAACCGCAGCCTTCAGTTCCACAAGCTCCTGCAAGGCCGGCAGATAACCAGGATGTGGACGAATCCTCGGATGAGGATCAAGAATCAGACCATTACACTGATGAATATAATGACTACGTCATCCCGGACCCGGCATCTCCAGTTGCGGACCCGGTGGACTCCCCTCCTGCAGACATAGGGGGTTTTCACCAGTTGATGGAGAGGGCAGCAGGAAGATTCAAGTTGGCAATGCCTACGCAGACAACAGATTGTTTTCTTTATGATTTTAAGGAAACGCTCCGAAAAACGACAAGGTCTATACTAATTGTGGACCATTTATGGGAGGAAGGCGTTAAGGCGATGAAGAATCCAGCGACGGTGGTCCCTGTGCTACCGCGTCTGGATAAAAAGTACAAGGCACCGGAAGACGGACCAGCTGCCTTAACTGGTCACCCTAAGCCAGATTCGGTCATTTCGCAGGCGGCGCAGAGGAAATCACGGAATCCTTCTGCTCCATTGACGGCTCCTCCGGATAAGGAAGGACGGAGGCTGGATAACGCTGGCAAACGGTTCTAGTCAATGGCTAGCATTTTAGTGCGAGCTGCCAATGCTCTGGCAATATTGGGGAGATACGACCGCCAGCTCTGGTGTCATCTAGCCCCGTTCCTGGAACAGCTTCCTCCGGAATCCACAGTGGAGTCAAAGAAAATTTTGCAGGAAGGGGAGGCAACTTCCATGGAGATAATAGACTGCGCCATGGACATCGCGACAACGGCTTTTCGTACTTTGGCTGGAGCGGCAGTCCTCCGTCGCCAGGGGTGGTTGAGGGCTACCTGGTTTCGACCAGAAATACAGAACAAGGTCCTGGATCTTCCCTTCGATGGAGAGGCGTTATTTGGCAAATTAATAGATGACACTCTCCAAGAGATTAAGAAGGACACGGAGACAGCCAAGTCCTTGGGCACTCTCCAGTACCGCAAGTTCCCCTTTAGGGGCTCAAGAGGCAGAGGAAATAGTTACAGGGGTTCTTACCAGCAGCAACGCTATTCCTCTAATGGATCTGGTTATCAGCAGAACCGCCAGTCATACCAACAAAGACAAGGCCAGTCTTCAAATTACTCTAGGCCCTACAACAGGGGCAAACAGGCTCAACGAGGACGGGATACGTCCAAACACCAATAGCGGCCTCCTGGCTCTGCCTACTGTTCCCTCCTCCAGGAAATCATCAGTTGGAGGCAGGGTAACCAAAAACCTTCAAAATTGGTCCAAAATTACATCGGACCGTTAGGTGATCAACATCATAAAGCGAGGACATACTTTGGAGTTTACGGAAGTCCCACCACCCAGGCCCCCGGCAGCCATTCCATCAAAAAACCTGCGTCTCCTGAGGCTCGAAGTTCAACAGATGCTCCGGAAGGGAGCAATAGAGCCGGTCCCCACCAATCAAAGGGGACAAGGATTTTATTCCAGGTTTTTCCTGGTGAAGAAGACGCAGGAAACATGGCGACCCATTTTAGACCTCAGGGAGCTAAACACCTATCTCATCTCCCTGTCCTTCCGGATGGTAACCCTCCAGGACATATTACGGATGATCAGCCCGGGGCATTTTATGGCCACGCTCGATCTGGAGGACGCGTACTTTCATGTCCCGATCCACCCAGCACACAGAAGGTTTCTACGATTCACAGTAGCCAAGAGCCATTTTCAATTCAGGGTTCTACCCTTTGGTCTTCGCTCTGCGCCAAGAATTTTCACAAAGGTGCTGGCACCGGTGGCAGCATTTCTGCGAAGACACCATTACCAAGTTTTCCCCTACCTGGACGACTGGTTACTGAAGGCCCCGTCCAGAGGAGCGGCGCAGGACCGTGTTCGGGCTTGCACCAATTTGTTTCTGAATCTGGGGCTCACTCTGAACGGAGAAAAGTCCTCCCTGGTTCCCTCCAAAAGGGCTCCGTTCCTAGGGGCTGTTTTGGATTCAAAGCTCTCAAAAGCTTTTCCGACCCGGGAGAGGAGGGAGAAACTGGAAAGACTAGCTCGAAACTTTCAAGGAAAAAGGTGTCTTTCAGTACGCCACTACAAATCTCTGCTGGGGGTAATGTCATCTTATATTCCCCTAATTCCTCACTACAGGCTCCGGATGCGTCCTCTGCAGGAGCAGCTAGACCTCCAATGGAAGCAAGTTCACGGATCCTTCGAGGACAAAGTGACCGTCACTCCAAGGATGAGAGAAGCAGCATCATGGTGGACACATCAGAGCAACTTGTCCCAAGGTCTATCCTTCGCAGACGTTCCATCCCCTCAAATGGTGACGACGGATGCATCATTGGAGGGTTGGGGAGCAGTGATGCAAGATCTGCATGTCAGCGGCCATTGGTCTCCTCGCGAGCAGAAGCTCCATATCAACCTTTTGGAGTTAAGAGCAATCAGTCTAGCTCTACAAGCCTTCCTTCCGCGACTTCAAAGTTCACGAGTGCTGGTCAGGACGGACAAAACCACGGCCATGCATTATGTGAACAAGAAGGGAGGAACCAGATCTCTCCTATTATCGCAGGAAGCGCAGCAGATCTGGGAATGGGCAATTCATCACGAGATCTCACGAATAGCAGAGCCCTTACCAGGAGTGCTGAACGAACACGCAGACAAACTGAGCAGGTCATCTTCAGAAAGCCACGAGTGGGAGTTAAACCAGCAGGTTTTGGAACAGCTCTTCCGCCAATGGGGCAGACCGGTGGATCTCTTTGCCACACCGACCAACAAGAAATGCCGGTCTTACGCCAGCAGATGTCACCACCAAGGGTCGTTAGGGAATGCCCTTTTGATAGCCTGGTCGAGGACATTTGTTTACGCTTTTCCTCCCATTCCTCTGATCCCGCGCCTCATCAGGAAGATGAAGATCGAGCCATGCAGAATGATCTTGGTAGCCCCGGTTTGGCCGAGACAATTCTGGTACACAGAACTTCATCTAATGTCGCTAGTACCTCCTTTGCCGCTGGAGGATATTCCGGATCTTCTCACAATGTCCGAGGGACAAGTTTGGCATCCAGATCCACAGTCGTTACACCTGACAGCATGGCTCCTGAGCAGCGAGAGTTCATGAATCTTCCCCTTTCCAGTGAGATCAAAGACGTTCTCTCCCAAGCAAGAGCCCCTTCTACAAACAAAACTTACAGATTGAAATGGAAAAGGTTTTGTGTTTGGTGTAGGAAGGGAAAGATAGACCCTTTTACTTCAAAGCCTCATCAACTTCTGCCTTATCTGTTGTCACTGGCTAAATAAAATCTGGCTCATTCATCAATTAAAGTTCATTTAGCGGCCATTTCGAGGTACAGGAGGTCTGGATCTGGACCTTCATTATGGTCGTCCAGGATAGTCAAACAATTTCTTAAAGACTTGTTCAGAATCTACCCACCAGTGAGGCCTCCGCCACCAACTTGGCATTTAAATTTAGTCCTTTCTCAGCTCATGAAAGATCCATTTGAGCCGATTCATCGTTCTGACTTGAAATTCCTATCTTGTAAGTTGGCTCTCCTCTTGGCCCTTACATCAGCTAGGAGAGTTGGAGAGTTACAGGCCCTCACCATCCAGGAGCCATTCTTACAATTCAAGAGAAACACCGTAATCTTGAGAATGAACCCAAAATTCATTCCCAAAGTACCATCGGATTTTCACTTAAACGAGCCGGTGATTCTGAAAACGTTTTTTCCTAACCCAGCTACTCCGGCGGAGAAAACACTTCACACTCTGGATGTGCAACGGTGCTTAAAATTTTACTTGGATCGCACCAAGGGGTTTAGGAGATCTTCACAGTTGTTGGTTGCCTTTGGTGGTCCAGGCAAGGGTCTTCCACTGTCTAAACAGGGAATTGCAAGATGGATTACTGGTGCCATTCTTCATTGCCACGCTGCAGCAGGGAAACCTCTGGCTGGCAGGATTCGTGCTCATTCAACGAGATCAGTGGCATCTTCAACGGCCCTCTTTGCGGGGGTGCAAATTAAAGACATTTGCAGGGATGCTACCTGGAGCAGCGTGCACACCTTTACTAAGCATTACTGCTTGGAGTCTTTGCAGCAAGATGATGCAGCCGTGGGCCAGGCTGTCCTAAGGAACCTCTTCCAGTGATTGGTGAGCTTTCCCTTCTTCCCACCTTCCGTTGATTGCACAGTTGTATTTCTTGTATCGTATTGACTGTTGCAATGTATTATTATTATACAAAATGTATTTGTGGGTCTAACTGCTTGCTATTCTGATACAAAAGCATGGGAATCTATGAAAGTTCCAATACTGGGGCAAGAAAACAAGTTACTTACCTGTAACTTTGGTTCCCCAGTATTGGTAATTTTCATAGATTCCCATGCGCCCACCCACCTCCCCAAGGAAAGCTCAGCCTTTAGCAGATATGATGTCGGATATACAACGGCTACGAAAATCTGAGGCTCTGAGGTTCCTTCTGGAGGGTTCTAAGGGGAGAGGCACGTCTGATTGGCTGACGCCTAGAGTTTGGTCTCTTTTACAAAAAGAGGGTGATAGGCTACAGAAGGGAATGAGGCCTAGGGCCTTTTTCTTTCTCTTTTAAGCCTACTGCTATGTTATTTTTAGTTACCGAGACTCCCATTCCGACGACGGGGAATGATACAAAAGCATGGGAATCTATGAAAGTTACCAATACTGGGGAACCAAAGTTACAGGTAAGTAACTTGTTTTCTTTCCTCTGTATAGGCCAGTGTAAAAGCCTAAAAAGACTGTTTATCATGTTTTGTGCAGTTCATGGCCTATCACAGGTATGTCATTTGTGTGACGGTCATTTCAGGTTTAAACATCCATGCAAATAGTTTACCTGCTTTATATCCCTCATAGTCTGTGGATTCGGTTTTCAGTACATATAAGACAGCACAGATTTGTCACCAGCACTGCATGTTTCTGCCCACCATCTTTAAATATTGCTGGCTGAGAGGGTCATATATTGATGCCTGTTCTAGGTAATTTAGTGTTTTATCTGGTGTTGTCAATACCCTAGCCATCGTTTTCCTGGCACCACACAAACTAATGTTGAGTACCGTAGACACCACTAAGAAGGCTTCCCATTTGATTAACATGCTAGTAGCTGACCTCTCGTTTTCATAGGAATGTTGGATGATGTCTTTGTGTTTCCTTGAATATTTGGTCCTTAAAAATGGTGCCTTCCAATTTCCAAGTCAGAAAAGACTTCATATAAATCAAGAGGGGATTTTGGGCTGATAGAGTTTTGGCTAGGTATTATGTGTTTGATACAAGTCTCTTGAGGGAGTTGGAGTCAATAGAGAAAGTAGGTGGTGGCAGTGGAGGAAGTGGGAGGAGCCAGTGGAGAAAGTGGGTGTGGCCTCTGTTAAACATTTGAGCACCTGGACTTCATATTTTACAAATTAAGCACTGGTATGACTGGTGTATAGATAATTGAATGAGTGCACAACTGGTGCATGGATGTTACAATGAGTGCAGCTGTGGTGCCTGAGTAAATCTATGAGTGCAAAAGTAGGGCCTTAGTGGTTGGATGAGTGCAAACATAGTGATTAAGTGATTGCATGTGTGCATGGGTAGTGTGTGGCTGAACGGATGAGTGCATATGTAGTGCATGAGTCAATGGAAGAGTAGAACGGTAGTGCCTAAGTGAATGATGGGTGCATGGATAATGGCTGGGTGAATTAATAAGTGCAATGTAGTGCCTGAGTGAATGGATGAGCGCATGCATAGTACCGGAGTGAACAAAGGAGTGCCAGAGTAGTGCATGAGTGATTGGATGTGTCCATGGAGAGTGCCTGGGTGAAAGGATGAGTGAATGGGTAGTCTGAGTGATGTAATATGTGCATGGTTAGTGTCTGGGTGAATACATGAGTGAATGCATGAGTGCAAGTGTAGTACCTGGGTCATTAGACAAGTGTTTGGATAGTGCTTGAGTGACTGGATGAACACATACATAGTGCCTGAATGAATGGATGAACACATGCATAGTGCCTGAGTGAATAAATGAGTGGAAGTGTAGTGCCTGGGTGATTGGATATGTGCAAGCATAGTGCCTGGGTAAATGGATGAGTGCATGGATGTCAGAGTGAATGAATGAGTGCGTGGGTAGTGCCTGGATCATTCTATGAGTATATGGGTAGTGCCGGAGTGAACGGATGAGTGCAACTGTAGTGCCTGGGTGATTGGAAGAATGTATGAGCAGTGCCTGGTTGGTTGGATGAGTGCATAAGTACAGTCTGGGTGATTGGATGAGTTTGAGTAATGACTGGGTGAGTGGATGAGTGCATGTGTAATGCCTCAGTGAATGAATGAGTGGAAGGGTACTGCCTGGGTGAGTGCATGGATAGTCCCCAGGTGATTGGGAGAGTGTGGAGCTAGTGCGTGAGAGAATGGATGAGTGCATGGGTACTGCTTGAGTTATTGGATGGGTACATGGGTGGTGCCTCGGGGAATGGATGAGAGCATGCATGGTGCCTCGGTGAATGGATGAGTGCTAGAGTAGTGCCTGGGTGATTGGAAATGTGCATGGGTATTATTTGGCTGAATGGATGACTGCAAAGGTAGTGCCTGGGTGATTGGATATGCGTATGTTTAGTACAGGGGTGAATAGATGAGTGCATATATAGTGCGTGAGTGAATGGATCAGTGCAAGGGGCCTAAGTAAATGAATTAGTGGAAGGTTAACACCTGTGTGATTGTGAGAGTTCAAGGTGGTGCCTGCGTAATTCCATGATTGCAAGGGTGGTGCCTGGGTGATTAGGTGAGTGCATGAATAGTCCCTGGCTGATTGGGTGAACAAATGCATAGTGTCTGCGTGATTGGATGAGTGCATATCTAGTGTCTGCGTGATTGGATGAGTGCATGTGTAGTGCCTGGGTGATTGGATGAGTGCATGTGTAGTGCCTGGGTGATTGGATGAGTGCATGTTTACTGCCTGGGTGATTGGATGAGTGCATGAGTAATGCCTGGATACATGGATGGGTGCATGGATAATGCCTGGGTGAATGAATGAGTGTGTGGGTAGTGCCTGTGTGAATGGATGAGTAGAAGGGTAGTGCCTGGGTGATTCGATATGTGCATGGTTAGTACCTGGGCAATTCGATATGTTCAAAGTTAGTACCTGGATGACTAGATGAGTGCATAGGTAGTGCGCAAGTGAATGGATCAGTGCAACGGTAGTACCTGAGTAAATGAATGAGTGGAAGGATAACGTCTTAGTGACTGGATGAGTGCAAGGTAGTGCTTCTGTAACTGCATTAGTGCAAGGGTAGTACCTGGGTGATTGGGTGAGCACATAGATCGTGCCTGGGTCATTTGGTGAATGAATGAATAGAGCCTGCATGATTGGATGAGTACATGTATAGTTAGTATTGGGTGATTGAATGAGTGCATGTGTAGTGCTTCAGTGAATGAAATGAAACAAAGCATTTGTATAGTGCTCATGTACCTGAGGGTGTCTAGGCGCTGCTTCAGATTAGTGGATTTTAAAATATTACAATGGAGTCACAATTAAAAGAGCCAGGTTTTCAATCTGTTCCAAATTTTAAGCAGATTGCTTTCTTTTTAGAAGTTATAGGCAGGGAATTCCATAGTTTGGTGGTAGTATGGGTAAAGCATGTGCCTCCCTGTTTTATTTTACAGTGAATGAATGAGTGCAAGGGTAGTGCCTGCGTGAATGGATGAGTGCATGACTAATGGCTGTGTGAAATAATCAGTGCATGGGTAGTGCCTGGGTGACTGGATGTGTCCATGGGTAGTGGCTAGGTGAATGGATGAGTGTGTGGGTAGTGCCCAAGTAAATAGATGAGTGCATGGGTACTGGCTGAGTAATTCGATATGTGCATGGTTACTGGCTGATTGATTCAGTATGTGAATAGTTAGTGCCTGGGTGAATGCATGAGTGCATTAGTGAATGGACGAGTGCAAATGTAGTGCCTGGGTTATAAGACAAATGTATGGATAGTGCCTGAGTGAGTGGATGAACGCATGCATAGATCCTGAGTGAATGGATGAGTGGAAGGGTACTGCCTGGGTGATTGGATGTGTGCATGCGTTGTGCCTGGGTGAATGAATTAGTGCATGGGTAGTGCCTGGATCATTTGAGTGTATGGCTAGTTCCTGAGTGAATGGGCGGCCGCATGCATACTGCCTGAGTGAATTGATGAGTACAAGTGTAGTGCCTGGGTGATTGGAAGAATGTATGAGTAGTGTCTGGTTGATTGGATCAGTGCATTAGTACTGCCTGAGTGAATGGATGAGTGCATAGATAATGCCTGGGTGAACGAATGAGTGTTTGGGTAGTGCCTGGGTGAATAGATGAGTGCATAGGTAGTGCGTGAGTGAATAGATCAATGCAACGGTGTGCTTTACTCCACAGATTCAAAAGCATATCAATATCTGTATTACATTTCTTTCCTTAAACAACAGCCAATGATAACTCTTCTGCTAAGGCATCCAACACACTACCTAATTGTATTCACTTTCATGCTGATAGCATCCACAGAAGAAAAAAAAACACCTCCACTGTAACTTCTTTTTATCTGAAAAACTACCTTATTCAGCTCCAGCCTTCTCCTGACTGCTGTTGCTCCTTCACTTCAAAATGCTTAGAGTATGGATTGTGTGCCACAGCTATATATATTGGGCTAAAGCGACTGCAAAAGAGAGGTATTGACAGAGACTTCAGTTTGTCAAATTTGTAGATTACTTGGTTTGGGCAGAGAGGGTTAAAGTTTCCTCAGTTGCTGGCTTTGGTTAAATCGATATTGGATTCCCAAGCTCCTCACCTCATGATTGTGCACTATGATGGCAATGACCTAGGCACATTGACTGGGGTAGAGCTGGAAACCTATTGAAAGAAAACTTTACAGAACTGATGTCTCTTTTCCCCCACACTGTCTTGGTGTACTCTAATATATGCCAAAGACAGAAATGGAAGTGGCCAATCAATTCTGTCCACAGATTGACAAAGCCAGGAAACATGTTAATAAAACTCTTTCTGCATTCCTCAGAGACCATCACAGGGACTGTATCTATAACAACAATCTGACATGCATGGAATTTATAGAAATGATGAAGTGCACTTTACAGATGAAGGCAACAGGGTGTTTCTGAGTAACCTGAAACTCTGCATCCGGTCTTGTGTCTAGCAGCCATATACACAGAGCCAACCTAGCACCCGAAATATTGTGACGTTTTTTCTAAAGGTTTTTTTTTTCTCTTTAGTTTTTGGGGATTTTTACAACAACAACGCGATCCCCGCGGGTACGTCTCAAAAGCAGGATTGTAATGGCCACCAACATATCCAAAAGTATGTACAAAAATCCATTCTGAACATTGCCCTACACATAGTACTATATGCATACTTATTTCAAAGCATGTTTAAACTCCTAGGGCCAGATGTAGGAGCCCTAATACCGGTCGGAAACGGCCGATTTTGGCCGTTTCCGACCGGTATTAGGGTTTTCAGATGTAGGGCATGCATTTACAGAATCGGTATTTTACCGATTCTGTATTTACCGATTCGGTAAAATTACCGAATCGGTAAATACAGACTCGGTAAAATACCGATTCTGTAAATGCAGATGTAGCTGGCACATGTCAGAGTGCCACAGGGCTTTAAGAATCGGTATTTTACCACCCAATCCAATTGGGTGGTAAAATACCGAATCCAGGTGTGCATGCACATGTGTGCATGCACACCTGTGCCATGTGACACACAGACATGCCCTTAGGGCATGTCTGTGTGCCACATGGTGCACATGCCTATTTTTGGGGTGCCAGAGGGTGTCAAAGTGACACCCCCTGCACCCTTGCTGAAATTGGTATTTACCGAATCTGTAAATACCGATTCGGTAATGCCCATTGATTCCTATGGGCTTCAATGCCCATAGGAATCAATGGGCATTACCGATTCGGTATTTACAGAATCGGTAAATACCGAATCTTAACAATTCGGTATTTACCGAATCTGAAATACCTACATCTCCCCTCCTCTTTTTTACCACTTCTTAAATACCGATTCGGTATGAATCGGTATTTAAGAAGTGGTAAAAAAGATTTACCTACATCTGGCTCCTAGTTTTGTATTAAGTTTCTTTAAAAACATATTTCAGACCTATTTTTTGTTTTTGCAGTTATTTGGGACATCTCGATGACGTCAATAACGACGACGATTGTGCCTTTCCCATAAAGTGAAAACACATATATACACACATATTACAGTATTCTACACATTAGAGGTTTATTACTGTATACCTAAAACGCCTGTTTTTCTAGTGTATTTCTAGAACAACCATCTCTAAAACCTATTTTCCATTTTCACAGTGACTCCGAAGATCGCAACAACGTCGCTCATCGTGGTCCCGCGGTTACGTCCCAAAAGTGGCCCGCAGAAGCAGGATTTCAATAGCCACCACCACATTAAAAAATGATAACTATATAATCAATTCTAGCCATCACAGTAGATAACTCACTATATAAATACCTCTATAAAAACATTGATCAGAATCTCAATATCTCTATAAGAATCGCATTAATGATTCACCAATATTCGCGATGAAGCTGATAGTCGTGATGTCCCCGCAATGGTACACAGGGGACCACACTGGCGGTCTCGTCGCCCTCGCGAATATCGCACGCTATTAAAAAAAATCAATTTTGGACTCCTAACTTCTGTCACTAACAACTCCATTTCTCAACCATGGGGTCAGAGTATCTCCACCCTGACCCCTTATGTGGGCTTTCACACACATTTTCAGCCACGGGAGCCATTCCGTATAGATAAAATGACAGCTGCAACTTTCTATTCAGGTTGCGACCAGCCAATCAGAACATTGGCGCGTGCACTCGCGATCCATGGTGAAACCGCTGCGAAATATCCGCGGCTAGAGATATCACTATAATTTTAAATTTCTGTTTCTCAGAAACTACTGAACAGATTAACACCAAATAAGCCAAGGGCACTTCTTTGAACTATATCTACCTCCCTGCCAAATGTGGTGTAAGTCCGTTCAGCGGTTCGGGCTGTAGAGGTGGTTAAAGGTTCCAATGGAAATTACCATTACAAATGGAACCTTATTTTGTACCCCAAATTCTCGGGCCCCACTGCATAGATCACCCCCAATTTTTGGGGCAAAATTTCATGCAAATTGGTCAAAACTACGCCAAAGTTATAGCAAAGTGGAAAAAAATGCTTTTCCAATGAAAACTAGGTCCTAACTATAACTACCAGTAGTTTATCTATCTATCTATCTATCTATCTATCTATCTATCTATCTATCTATCCAACTAAAGATAGATAGAAAGATAGATAGAAAGATAGATAGAAAGATAGATAGAAAGATAGATAGAAAGATAGATAGAAATATAAGATAGAGATAGATGGATATAGATAATGGATATATATATATATATATATATATAAACACAATCTTCAAATCAGCAAACTACTGCAATGAAGACACGGACCCAAGGCTGCAGTAAGGGAGATTTATTTCAACCTCTCAGGCGACGCGTTTCGAGCAACTAGTGCTCTTGATCATATATATATATACATACATACAGATCTATATCTATATACATACATATCTATATACATACATACAAATACATATATATCTATATACATACATATTCTTATCATTCTTATTCTTATCATAAGAAAACTGAAATGCGTAACCGCAAAATGGTTGGATGGAATTACACCAAATTTGACGGAAAATTAGATCCTGGCCCAGAAAGTGTACTTTTTGTGATTTGGTGTCAATCAGCTCGATAGTTAGGCTCAAAATGTATGTATATTTTACGCTTCAGAGGATGAACGATGGATTTGCGAGCTCAACCAAGCGCTGTGAGTGGCTGGCTGCAACCTGAAGGAAAAGTTGCATCCTCCATCTCAGCAGTCGGAGACTCGAGTCCTAAAAAACCCAAAATAAAATATAAGGGAGGATCCCCCACCCCCTGATCTTTTGTGAGGTGGTGGGGAGGAAGGGCGCAAGTTATAGTTACTTTAACCCCTTCGCTGCTGCCGTTGGACGTCGCGCGAGCTACCTCTCTGGTGCTGCGCACGTCCAACGGCCGACGCGGCCCCGCCAACCCTTTAGAACGCCCGCACCGCGGCAGAAAAAACGCCGCGGTTAAGGCGTTAAATAACAATATCTGGTGAATAATTGGTTATAATTGTTAGATTATAACATTGTTTTAAGTGACATTTTGTATAACGTTGTTTTAAACTATGTTTTACGTATATACATGCATATATAGATTTAAATAACTGTGTAGTTGGACCCAGCAGTTTTCCTGTGGTCTAATATCCCCCCCACTCCCCCCACTAGATCCCCTAAAGTTCCCTCGTGCAGACCCCGCTGCCCCCGCACCGCCCCTGATTACACACTCGAGCATCCTCTGTCCACGAGCGCCAAGGAGGGTGTCCCCCTGTCCCTCGAGTCCTGCATTCACGCCCCCTGCCCCTTCCACGTGCCCCCCCTCACCCGCCACCCCTCACCCGCCACAGGGCCTACTCAGCTCTGCAGTCCAAACATGCTGAAATTGCCGGAGGTGTTAACCAAGGAAATCTCCCAAAATAACTTTTTAAAAGGGCACAAAAGCCAGTGATTTATAACCTGCAGTGTTTGCGCGGCCTGGCGTGCTCGCGTGGTTTCTGTAAGCAGGCCCCGTCTGTCTCCACGCAGCCCGCACAGGAGTCCCTGAGGGGGCATTGAGGGCAGAGAGCTCGTCCCTGCCACCCCATGTCCCCAACCACAAGTTATGAAAAACTTGTTTCACTGAAAGGCAAACACTGCGACCAGGCCCGGCCTCTCCCCCCCGCCCGGCCTGTGGCAGGGTTTGTCGTCCGCCTCCAGGCCTCGCCATCCGAGACCCCTCCTGGCCCCCTCCGCCCTGGGGCGAAGCGCCCCATGACCTCCTCAGAGGGGTGCATGCACATACCATGGCAGTAGGGTGCCACCTTGCAACCAGAGCACAGGGTTTTTCAAACCCTGGATTTTTATCTGACAGACAAATGTATTCTGGGAGTTGTAGTCTGCACCAATTTAGCGGTCGAAGAGCATAAAGAAAAGTATTGGAACTGTGATCCCGGGTTCAGTGGGGCCGTGGTCAGATTTAAGGGCAGGTCAGAGATGTGGCTAAAAAGAACAAAATAATCTGTAACTTTGATGTTTGCCTTTCACCTACAGGCAACTGCACAGAAAATATAATACACACATCTTGGAGAAAAAAAAACGCTAGTGAAATGTACCTGTTGCAAATGCATTTTTTATAGTAGGACAGCTTGGTGGGTGAATGCGATCACTTCAGATGGTCAATGAATCCTGGTCGGGAAATGGATACGTAATCATTGTGCTGAGAGGTTCAAGCTGCAACAACAAGCACTGTGACTAAGGTCATAAGTTTTATTAGGAGCTGTGTAATCCGGGCCCCTGGAATGACGGGATTGTGCGCCTGTGGTGTTTTTCACATAAATATAGATTTACCGCATAATCCTTCATCTGCTGCATAATCTGTAGATTTTAACATACAAAATTGTTTCCAGTTCAAACGGTTCAAAAGTTAGTAAAAATGCTGTTAGTAAAAATGCATTTCTGCAAAGGTTGACTGGTCATCTGTATGTTTCTTATTGGTATATTTGGGTGTTAAACTGTTTTTAAACAGGTCCCAATGAAGTGCAACCAATGCCCAGACAGTGTAAACAAGTGTAAAATGTCAAACTAATGAAGTGATACTATCACTAATGTGCTGCATAATTGTCTTTTTCTTACCACATATAATTTACTCGACCGTGCGGCATAATTTAGCCATCCCCTGTCTCTCAATTCCAGTGGCCCTAAGTGTAAAATAGGTTTCACATAGTGTAATAGGTATTCGCAAGTTATGCACAAAGATTTTGTTTGAATGTTTACAGTGTTTTCAAAAGTAATGTTTTTAGTAATACACTGATTGCAGGTAGTGCAACCGAATGAATGAAAATATTATTGCACACTTATAATCATTTGCAATATATCCTACATACATAAAAACATAATTAAAATTCCATAAAGATTACACAAAAACTTTATGGACCGTGCCTGTTCATCCACGGAAGCATTTACGTGTGTGACTCGTAAAGGTGTCTCTTAGCAGCCGTTGGTTCAAAAGGAGTGTCTGTCCCCTGTCCCGAGGTCCTCTGTTATATTTATATGCTACGTGGTTCATATAGTTGTCTTCATGTACATGTCTCTCTGATTAGAATGTTGCATCCTGTGATGTTCTTCAAGTAGATTTATTCTTCCAAGGAAGAGCTGAACTCTTCATACCAGACACAGCTGGACCAACTGCTCACTGAAGCCACGGGCCTGACATCATCCTAGAACCATCTAAAGCATCACAGGGATGCAACATTCTAATCAAAGAGACATGTACATGAAGAAAACTATATGAACCACATAGCATATAAATCTAACATCCTCATGAAACGAGAAGGATTGAGGCTGGTGGCATCTGTTCGAAACGCCGGGTTGTCTACCAGCCTCAAGGTTTAAAGTGCAGAAATGCCTTAGTTATACCGCATGATAACATTTGTGTTGGGACTGCCTGGCAGGCCTCGCCACTGTGTACTTATCCTGTGCAGTGCCGGCTCTAAGGCGGTGCGACCGGTGCCATCGCACCGGGTGCTGACTTTGCGTAAGGGCGTCTGTCTGCTAGTTTATATAATGTTTTTAAAAGCACCTGCTGCCTCCTTCCTGGCCTCCAGCAATTTTCAGCCAACAATAAAAATGTCAAGATACCTCCGGTGACATGTTTCATCCTGGAGAGAGACTGAAGTTTTGTCTAGTGAAAGTTGTGACTGTGGGAAGTTTTTTGATTCCTCATAAGTTAGTGCAGAGGGTTAATGTGCAGGCTACAAAGAATGTGTACCATGCAAATCACAAAGTGAACATAACATAAATAGGTCAGGGGGTTACTGCTTTAGTAAGGTCTTCCTTTTGTTACTTGCAGTTTAGAAGTTAAAATACTAATAAAAACCAGTTAGCTATTAATTGTTATCAAAGAGCTTAAATGCAGACTTCGAGTATAGTAGACCGTGGGGCGTGGGCAGGCGCCGGTGAAGATGGCCGCCTAACTCAGGAGCTCCGTGGAGCCGAGCTGAGCCCTTACCTCGTAAAATTCGGACAGAATCCGCGTTCCACTACACTCCTCACGTTGCTATCGCTCGGCGCTGAGAAGCGGTGCCGGTAGAACCAACTCCGGTGACTCGGCCTGTCTCCTACGCCGAGCTACAATCCTGCCATCTGGGCCCTAGCTCCGGCTGAGAGCGCTGGAGCGGCGCACACGTTATAAGAAAAACAATGGTCCAAGACCTCTATGGTTTCAAGGACTGAATTAATCCGCAAAAAAATCATCAATTCCACATATGAGCATGTACATTAGTCTGCTCTATACATTTTTGTAAACATTCAATATAAACATCAGGGCATAAAATAAACAACAGTTTTGTCTAGATAATTGTTTTTAATCCATTATCTTATGGTCAAACTACATAACAATGTTTATACCTGTAACACATTACAGATTTCAATGGTTGCCCCAAATGGAGCGTGCAACATAGCAAAAGGGTGCAAGAAAGTAGTAAGTGTTTAAGGAAACAGAAAATGATAAAAGTGATAACACAGAACATTCAAGGCACTTTTTTAACACAGAAACAGATCTACAAGTCATCCGACCTGTGGAAACCTGACCACTAAAGATTTATGAGATACTCCTTATTTTCTCTATTTCAATGATGAATTTATCATAGATTATGCACATCTATATAATGAGCATCAGGGTCCAGGTTTTTTTCAAAACAGCGTCGACGTTTCGACTCGTCTTGGGGCCTCACGGTTAATTACGCCTGGGCCATGCGAGTCTTCATCAGGACAGTGGATGGGACAACCAGGGGTATTAAAGGTGACTCCAAAACAAAAGAGGAAGTGAAGAGGTATTGACAGAATCACCCTCCGATCATATATGCACAAACAAAGAGATTCTATCAATGTGTAGTTGCTAGAAATTTTTATATTTTGGTTTTGTGAATAGTGAAATAATTGACTCTCTTAAGGTGGTAAAGATGAGAGCACAATGTGCTTGTTAAAATACCCCTCACACACTAAAAAAATCCAATAGTGTCATGCTTCATCATTGGGGTCTTCCCGTCCCTCTACGGGGCGGGGCGTGCTACGACCTGACGAACTACGCGGGAGCACTAATGTGACAAGGCTATGTGATAGTGCAAGGTGAGTGGTGTCAGTGAAGTGTAGGGACCTAATAATGTGTGGGAATAAAAAAGCTAAAAATCCTCTGGCTAGTGGAAAAAAACTATTTATTCACTTCCCTAGCTGGGGACGTTAAGAAGGGGGTTTTGGGGTAGAGCAAATAGCTACTACCTGGTCTACATGTTTCGTAAGCAGTCCCCTACTGCTTACTCATCAGGACCTTCTAGTGGCCCCTACTAGGAATTAGCTCAGTTTCTAAGTATAGTACGCCTGTCGTCCTAAAAACTAGCAGTAAAAATCAACTGTTAGTTTTAGCTTCAGGGCATGAGCTGGCCCAAGGGAAGCGAAAAATGTATCAAAAGAGATGACCTAAATTGGTCTCTGTAAGAAAAGGGAGAAAAAAGAGAGAAGCACAAATCTTTACCATTGTAACTGTGATTTGTCTATAGACACAACATTTAAGTAGCGCCACAAGTCCCACTGGTCATTCATGTTTTGCCCATTTCATAAAGAATATATTTAAAACTTTATGGACAGAGTGATGGTTCAATCTGCCATCCCCTGCACGTTCGTTTCTATCCCGAACATATTGTTGCCCCACATAATTGAGGCGGATTCATCACAACTCACACACACATTCATAACTCGATGCACACATCGGCACCACACAAGTTTAAAAAAGAGGGACCCGTTTTTTTCGGAAGTTCAATACCAATAATAATGTCTTCTGTTTCAATACCAAAAGAAATAGTCATTAAAATCCCCATGACGCACACACAGATTGTTATATAGATTGCCATACATACTGCTGAGGCGCTTAGGATATGCCTCATGAGCTGACAGTCGGTAGGTGTGTCACCGCGGTAATCTGTAAGGAAAGAAAACCGCGCCCATAGCGTCAAAACACACACACACATTTCCATGTTATCCCCTGTCTCTTAGACCAGGTGTTTAGAGACCTTGGCAAAGTCTGGTACTCACAATAGCCGCGTAAGGGTAATGCCTTACTCCTACCCGTGCTGCCGCTCTGGAGAAGGCTCGCGTCTGGAGACCGGTAAACATTTAAGCTTCACTGAGCACTGGTCACGCGTTAGAAGACTAGCGCGCTGACCTAAAATGGCCGCCACCGATGGCACAAGGGGTGTGCAAAGTCGGAAGTCTTTCTACAATATCTATTTGTTAGTCAATAAACGTTCTGCCCAAATTAAAAATGTTATTATTATTTACAAAAATGAGCTCAAAGGTCCTGCTAGTTTATTTATATTGCCAGACCCTTATTGTGATAATTCGAGATGGCTCACACAGGGACCATTAAAAACGATGCTGCCGGCTGCTTAAAGTCCCCGGGTGTCACTACTGGTGGTTGTGGGTGACATTAGTCCAGATTATATTACAGGTTCAATGGAAACTTGTTTAGTGTCTACAGGATAAAGGCTCTCGGTAGCGGTTATTAACCAGGTGCTGTGTGCCACTACAAATTTAAATCATTTTCACTTTATGATCTTAATGGCTATGGTGAAGTGAATCACAGACAATGATGTCCATCATTGGGCTCTTAGGGTGAGCGAAGGTTGTGTGTGTGGCCCATGGGGGTGGTGCTTAACAAAGGGGAGTAGGATGGTCTACAGCTGACCCCACGGTATTTCATCGTTCAACCCATGCTTGTTTGACTGGACACGAAAAACCCATCTTTGTTCTTTTTCCAGTAGGTATTTCTCGTTGTCAATCTGTTCGATCACTGTCCAGGCTATGTCCTCAGGTTTGTGCCCACTTTCAAGGAAGTGGTTGGTTAGTTTCGTGCTTGACTTTTTGCACTTGATTGTACTTTTGTGCTCGCCTATTCTTATCTTTACAGCCCTGCTTGTCATGCCAATGTACTCGAGATTGCAAGGGCAGGTGATCATGTAGACGACATTCGAACTGTTGCAGTTGCTGAAGCTTCTCTGCTCCCATATAGTTCCATTCTTGAAGGTCAATTTTTTACTTTTTTTGGTAAGGCAGCATACCTTGCATCCACCACATGGGTAGTGTCCTTGTACAAAGCTTGAGTTACCTGGGGTCTTAACCTCCTTTGGTCTGGTATGTACCAGTATGTCTCTTACACTTTGAGCTCTTTTGTGAGAGAACATGGGTTTCGGAATGTCGAGACCACCAAGTTACCAAAATCATTAACAAGAATTGGAAAATTCTCAATAGTGGTGGTCTCGACATTCCGAAACCCATGTTCTTCTACATGATCACCTGCCCTTGCAATCTCGAGTACATTGGCATGACAAGCAGGGCTGTAAAGATAAGAATAGGCGAGCACAAAAGTACAATCAAGTGCAAAAAGTCAAGCACGAAACTAACCAACCACTTCCTTGAAAGTGGGCACAAACCTGAGGACATAGCCTGGACAGTGATTGAACAGATTGACAACGAGAAATACCTACTGGAAAAAGAACAAAGATGGGTTTTTCGTGTCCAGTCAAACAAGCATGGGTTGAACGATGAAATACCGTGGGGTCAGCTGTAGACCATCCTACTCCCCTTTGTTAAGCACCACCCCCATGGGCCACATACACAACCTTCGCTCACCCTAAGAGCCCAATGATGGACATCATTGTCTGTGATTCACTTCACCATAGCCATTAAGATCATAAAGTGAAAATGATTTAAATTTGTAGTGGCACACAGCACCTGGTTAATAACCGCTACCGAGAGCCTTTATCCTGTAGACACTAAACAAGTTTCCATTGAACCTGTAATATAACCTGGACTAATGTCACCCAGAACCACCAGTAGTGACACCCGGGGACTTTAAGCAGCCGGCAGCATCGTTTTTAATGGTCCCTGTGTGAGCCATCTCGAATTATCACAATAAGGGTCTGGCAATATAAATAAACTAGCAGGACCTTTGAGCTCATTTTTGTAAATAATAACATTTTTAATTTGGGCAGAACGTTTATTGACTAACAAATAGATATTGTAGAAAGACTTCCGACTTTGCACACCCCTTGTTCCATCGGTGGCGGCCATTTTAGGTCAGCGCGCTAGTCTTCTAACGCGTGACCAGCGCTCAGTGAAGCTTAAATGTTTACCGGTCTCCAGACGCGAGCATTCTCCAGAGCGGCAGCACGGGTAGGAGTAAGGCATTACCCTTACGCGGCTATTGTGAGTACCAGACTTTGCCAAGGTCTCTAAACACCTGGTCTAAGAGACAGGGGATAACATGGAAATGTGTGTGTGTGTTTTGACGCTATGGGCGCGGTTTTCTTTCCTAACAGATTACCGCGGTGACACACCTACCGACTGTCAGCTCATGAGGCATATCCTAAGCGCCTCAGCAGTATGTATGGCAATCTATATAACAATCTGTGTGTGCGTCATGGGGATTTTAATGACTATTTCTTTTGGTATTGAAACAGAAGACATTATTATTGGTATTGAACTTCCGAAAAAAACGGGTCCCTCTTTTTTAACCTTGTGTGGTGCCGATGTGTGCATCGAGTTATGAATGTGTGTGTGAGTTGTGATGAATCCGCCTCAATTATGTGGGGCAACAATATGTTCGGGATAGAAACGAACGTGCAGGGGATGGCAGATTGAACCATCACTCTGTCCATAAAGTTTTAAATATATTCTTTATGAAATGGGCAAAACATGAATGACCAGTGGGACTTGTGGCGCTACTTAAATGTTGTGTCTATAGACAAATCACAGTTACAATGGTAAAGATTTGTGCTTCTCTCTTTTTTCTCCCTTTTCTTACAGAGACCAATTTAGGTCATCTCTTTTGATACATTTTTCGCTTCCCTTGGGCCAGCTCATGCCCTGAAGCTAAAACTAACAGTTGATTTTTACTGCTAGTTTTTAGGACGACAGGCTTACTATACTTAGAAACTGAGCTAATTCCTAGTAGGGGCCACTAGAAGGTCCTGATGAGTAAGCAGTAGGGGACTGCTTACGAAACATGTAGATCAGGTAGTAGCTATTTGCTCTACCCCAAAACCCCCTTCTTAACGTCCCCAGCTAGGGAAGTGAATACATTGTTTTTTTCCACTAGCCAGAGGATTTTTAGCTTTTTTATTCCCACACATTATTAGGTCCCTACACTTCACTGACACCACTCACCTTGCACTATCACATAGCCTTGTCACATTATTAGTGCTCCCGCGTAGTTCGTCAGGTCGTAGCACGCCCCGCCCCGTAGAGGGACGGGAAGACCCCAATGATGAAGCATGACACTATTGGATTTTTTTAGTGTGTGAGGGGTATTTTAACAAGCACATTGTGCTCTCATCTTTACCACCTTAAGAGAGAGTCAATTATTTCACTATTCACAAAACCAAAATATAAAAATTTCTAGCAACTACACATTGATAGAATCTCTTTGTTTGTGCGTATTAAAGGTGACCCCTTTAGGTGCAAAAGTGGTGATAATTCCCACGTCTGGACCGGAATATCTCAGTCCTGGTGATTGTCAAGGAAGATATAGGCATCAATGTCCATATTAATTCCAACCGTATCTGATCGTGAGTGCAAACACAGTCCACCTCTCCGACCAGTAGAAACGGCCCAACAGAAGAATCTGTCTCTTTTCAAGTTTCGCCGATTTTTTAACTATTACGCTCAGAGCAATTCCTGCATGGTGTCACAGGCTTGTGCGGCGCACACGGGCTGGAACATCACGCAAGGCCCGGCTTGAAGGCCTGGGCCGAAGGAGGCAGCGCGAGCCGGGGCCAGTGTAGGGGCGCTGACATATGGAGCCCATGAATAAGACTGAGAACAGACACTAGCCCCCAATGCCTGCAAAGGGGGCTTGTGAGTGAACCGGCCCGGTGTGTGAGAAAGGGGCGGTCCAGAACGAGTGAAGCCCGGACAGCTGGCGGCACCATCAGCCTTCAGACACGGCTAGGTGCGGAGTGAAGGAGCCGGGCAAGAGGTGGCGTCCGCGGGCCTGAAGGGTGCCCATTGCAGCGCAGGAGCCATCTGAGCACATCCAGCCCCCTCCCCCACCCCGGACAGAAAGAGGGGTGCTTCAGGCGTGAGAGCGGGCACAGCGCTGGCCACACAACGGCATAAGCAGACACTCCAGGTGCGTGTGGGCCGTGTTGCGGCGCGGCCTTGGGGACATTAGCAGCGGACAGAAACGGTGGTAGTGACATAGTGGGAGCCGAACACGGATAAGAGGTCGGTCGGGGAGTGTCGCGGCCAGTGGACTACGCAACTATTCAGGAACAACTGCATTAGGCATACACCGAGCAAACTATATTGTGGCTCAGCGGAGGGAGTCCTGTGTGGAAGGCAGCCGCCTGGGGCCCAAACTGGTGGTGCAGGACCACACTTAGCGACCAAGTGGACTGAATAACTGAATAAATGAGAACCCCGAGGTGATCCACCAACTCCAACTGAAGGCTGCAGAATACAAGGATCTGGCCACTGACGCAGCTAAGACATTGGCGAGAGACAGGGAGGGTAGACTATACGACCAAGGTGATAAGGCAGGCAAATTAATAGCGTGGTTAGACAAGAAACAGCAAGCTCAGAAGGTAGTGGCTGAACTCAAGGTTGACGCTGGGATAGTTATTACGGAACCCCATGAAATAGTCAAGGAGTTTGCAACACACTTTAAAAAGGTGTATTCTAGGAGATCAGGGAGGACAGAAGAGGAATCGACGGCCTTCTTGGGCGACATCATCCTTCCCACTCTCTCCGTGGAAGAACAAGAGGCGATGGAAGCACCCCTGGCCGTGGACGAGTTAGTCAAGGCCATTCATGACCTCCGTCCCAGGAAGGCTCTTGGGCTCAATGGTCTGCCGGTGGAGCTTTACAAGCTCAAACCCGACAGCCTTGGTGCGCACCTAAAGAGAATGTTCGAAGACAGTTGGGAGCAGGGTATTCTGCCGAGGGACCAGCGCATAGCCACTATCGTTGCTATTCCCAAGGCAGGGAAACCCATGGAGTCCTGTGCCTCTTATAGACCGATATCACTGCTCAACATAGAGCCGAAACTCCTTGCCAAGGTGCTGGCCATTAGGCTCAAGCCGGTCCTACACACCCTTGTACATCCAGACCAATCGGGCTTTATGCCTCATCGTAACACGGCACTTAATCTGCGCCGTCTCCATGGGGTGTTGGGATGCTGCCACAGGTTGCACGAGGATGCAGTGGTAGTGTCCTTGGACGCAGCAATGGCGTTTGATACTCTTGAGTGGCCATACATGACAGCCGTCCTCTGCAAACAGTGGTTCGGCCCAAACTTTCTTAGTTGGGTACAACTCCTGTATACAGAACCCCTAGCTCAAGTTGTTGTCAACAATAAAATCTCAGAGGTTTTCGCACTGGAGAGAGGGACACGACAGGGGTGTCCCCTCTGACCTCTGCTCTTTGCTCTTTCCCTAGAACCGCTAGCAGCCTGGATTAGGCAGACCCGCTCTCTGAAGGGAATACAGTGGACCGACGGATGGGAGGACAGGATCTCGCTCTATGCGGACGATATCCTCCTGTACCTTACAGCGCCGCATGAGTCCCTTACTAATGGTTTGGATATCTTTAAGAGTTTCGGAGATTACTCCGGCTATAGTATTAACTGGGGGAAATCCCTCCTCTATGTCCTGCCCGGTGCCCCCCACAGACACCTGATGATTGCCCGATCCAAATAGCTAGCGATGGCTTCACATACCTAGGGATTTTCATCTCTAAGGACCGGGCCACGCGGTACGAGCGGAATCTCCTCCCACCCCTACAGCGGCTCCAAAGGGACGCCGCAACCTGGAAGAACCTCCCGTTGTTGCTTTTGGGCTGGGCAGCGCTATTTAAAATGATGGCGCTGCCACGGTTCCTGTACGCCCTCCAAAATCACCCGGACCTAGTCCCTCAAAAGTATTTCGCCACTGTCGAGGCTACCCAAAGAGATCTTCTTTGGACCGGAGTGCCACGTATCTCCCTCCAAAAACTCACACTGGGCTGGTTCGACGGGGGGGATAGCGCTCACGGACATCCGGAAATATTACTGGGCGGCGCACCTGTCGGCCATTAACCAAGGTACATACTGCGCAGGGAATGATCCAGGATACGAGATTCATAAATGGCTTCTTCAGGGTGGAAATTTCAAAGCGGATCTCTACTCTAGAACGGGACGGTACCGCCTTACGGCACCCACTAAACACTCAGTCCAGCTATGGCATATAGTGCAAAAGAAACTGGGCTGGGCTGGCACGCTCACCCTAGCGACCCCGCTGTGGACTTCAGAGAAGTTGGGTACGCTTAGCCACACCAAAGGGTTTCGAAATTGGGACCTCATAGGCATATCTCATATCAAAGACTTGTGGGGCCCAGAGGGGGTAATATCATTTGACACCCTTCAGCAGACATATGATTTAGCCCGACGGAACACTTCCGATACATGCAGGTTCGGCATGCACTTCAGGCTAATATACCTCCTGAGACGCACCACCCAGAATCATCACCACTCGAAGACAGATTACTTGATGACCACCTCCTGGAGAGGGCAATATCGCTCACATACGAAAAGCTCATTAATCACACCCCGGACCCACTACTAGCTCTTAGGGGGAAATGGGAGGCAGACGGTCTCGAGATTGATGAGGAATGGCGAGAGGCGTTAGCGTCCCCCAAGGAAATAGCAATATCGGCCAAACTGCGACTGATCCAGCTGAAGATCCTGCACAGAGTATACATCTTTGGCACTAGGCTAGTTCTGATGGGGCGAAGTGATGATGGCCTATGTCATAGGGGATGTGTGGAGACCGGCACCTTTCTACATATAATATGGGAATGCCGGGAGATACAGATCTATTGGACTTGGGTGCTCAACTGAATGAGGGAGGTGTGGGGAGTGGAATTGCGTTGTGAGGCAAAAAGATGCCTCCTTAACATCTGGGAGCCCTCGGACCTCTCAGCGAAAGGCAAACTGTGGGTGACGTTGGGCATTGTGGTAGCAAAGAGAAATATTGCAAGGGTGTGGGGGGCCGCTACACCGCCAACGCTTAGCGCATGGAAGAAAGACATGGACTGGAGCATGGTTCAGGAAAAAACTGTTTATGTAGCCTGGGGATGCCCGAGGAAGTGGATAGCAGTGTGGTCCAACTGGAATGAATATAGGGGAAGAATATGTGAGCCCCCCATAACTGCCCCCATTGACGAGCTAATTGATTAATAATCCTTGTAAGGAAGAGAAAAAGACTTACACCCATGATTTAATGTGCTGTGCCTATGTCCTTTTTGATTCCTGTGAACTCCATATATGTATATCGTGTAATGAAAGTAGGCCTTAGGTGTTAGTACTTTGTTCTTTCTGCAAAATAAAAAAGTTTTTATAAAAAAGTATAGTAGAGCGTATTGATTTTTTCCCCAGGCTTTCAATATCCTAATGTTGTACAAAGAGTTGATTTGGGTAGAAATCAATTACGATTATCAAAGATAATCCCCAACCATGGTGAGTTTATGCTTCTCCAGACAAAGCCCCCATAAACTATACTGCCTACCAGTATGGATGACATCTAAAGCGTACCCCACTGTCTTATGTGACGTTTCCTATACATTGATTTATACACGCGATTGTCTCTGTAATGTGCGTGCAATGTAAGGTGCTCGGACACCCTTCACTTTTACGAGTGACACTAAGAAACGAATTAAATGCATCTGAGTGAGCGTGGTTATGGAGACTGTTAAGGGCTGGTAGTGCGGGAACCCGTTGCGGAGGTGGGAGCGGGGGCGCCAAATAACATTGTCGCACTCCACCACTGCTAAAGCCGTGATCGTTTGTACAAAACTGCAATAGTGTCCTCGGACCCTTCTTATTCAGAGAGCCTGGCACACGTCTGACATATATTTCCTGAATTTGGCCCAATTCAGTTGGTGCAGTGCAAGTCGGATACTGCTTCTTTGCTTGTCCGAGCGGCTTCCGACGTGGCAGTAGCAACACACCAGATGCAGCAGGGACTCCTTTCTCTAATTGCAAATTCTGCATTTGGTAATGGGAGCCAAGGATTTCCATCCGAGATTTAGTTCTTTTATCGGCAGGGGCTCAAGCCCAGCTCATTGGATGCCTTTTAGGCCCCCCCCGGGGCTTGGTTCAGATATGGCTGTAGTCTGTGCTCCTTATATGATGTAGTGCATTCCTTTTTTAGGTCTCGCCTGTCGATGCGCATGCGCATCGAGCTTGCGAGCCTATTGCGGCTTAAACAACCTTTAACTAACAAGCAAGGAATCGTGGCGATTCCTTGCAGTGCCCGTGACTTTTAAGCTCAATGCGCATGTGCATTGAGCTTAAAAGCGCGTGCACATCAGTTCCCTCAGCCGCAATCGCCGTCTGTTCCCTCAGCCGCATTCCTCCGACACCTTTTGAAGTGAAGCTTAGCTTCACTTCAAAGGCCCCGGCTTCTTCACACCCACATGCCGCTCTCCCCGCTCCGCCCCCTACCCTGCCCGCCGTGTGCATTTCTCCTACACCCCCTCCCCACAGCAATGCCCTCCGTCTGTTTTACAATTTGAAGAGGTAATCGGAGTGCCTCCTCACATTTCACTTCACTGCCTTCCAACCTCATGGTTGAAACTTTAGTCACCATCTCCTGTTTGTCGTACTGTTGTGCCGCTTGTCTTGATTCGCTACAATGTAAGCCCTCAGATGCCTTTTATCTTTCTTCTCTGATTTACATCGTTTTGTACCAAGTTTTTTTTCCCTTGGCTTTCAAAATACCTTTTGCTAACATACCGTGAAAATGTGATCAGCTTCACCCATCGTCCCCGTTCAGCACTAATCCATTCCTGTAAATAAAGTTATAAATATATTTTCCACTTCTGCTGCAAGACTGCATATCATCCAAATCTTTTTGATTTCGATTTCTTTCCACTGGGGTTGCTCTACTACAGATTCAAAGAAACGCATGGTGTGCATGTTTTGTTATAAGAACATAAAAAGGATCTCTAAACTCTTTTTTAGGTAAATAAACACTGGTTTATTGATACAGCAACTCTATCAAATGGGCCGTGGTAATAATCAATTTGTGTTTTCTTTAATGAGGGAAACCCAATTTTCAATCGTACCTGTCCTTTCCACCCATGTACTCTCCATCTTACGCACTATTGACCACACACTGTGAGCTTGCCCTTTCTCCTTTTTTTCACCCCCACAATCATACCTGAAGAACTATTCACGTGCTGCTCTCTTTATGTTGCAAGTCGCCTTCCCGTGTGCTCAACGACTTCCCTGTAATAGTTCTGAGAATATGGTTGACTTATGTACAAAGTCAATCATCTTTCCAGCCCGACCATTCTTCTTTGTATGCACAACACCCACCCTCACCCTCACTCACCCTCACTCACCCTCACCCTCACTCACCCTCACCCTCACTCACCCTCACCCTCACTCACCCTCACTCACCCTCACTCACCCTCACTCACCCTCACTCACCCTCACTCACCCTCACTCACCCTCACTCACCCTCACTCACCCTCACTCACCCTCACTCACCCTCACTCACCCTCACCCACCCTCACTCACCCTCACCCTCACTCACCCTCACTCACCCTCACCCACCCTCAACCCCTCACCCTCACTCACCCCTCACCCTCACTCACCCTCACTCCCCCTCACTCACCCTCACTCACCCACCCTCACCCACCCTCACCCTCACTCACCCTCACTCACCCTCACTCACCCTCACTCACCCTCACTCACCCTCACTCACCCTCAACCCCTCACCCTCACTCACCCTCACTCACCCTCACCCTCACTCACCCTCAACCCCTCACCCTCACTCACCCTCACTCACCCTCACTCACCCTCACTCACCCTCACTCACCCTCACTCACCCTCACTCTCACTCACCCTCACTCACCCTCACCCTCACTCACCCTCACCCTCACCCACCCTCACCCTCACTCACCTTCAACGCCTCACCCTCACTCACTCTCAACCCCTCACCCTCACTCAACCTCAACACCTCACCCTCACCCTCACTCACCCTCAACCGTTCACCCTCAACCCCTCACTCACCCTCACTCTCACTCACCCTCACTCACCCTCAACTCCTCAGCCTCACCCTCACTCACCCTCACACTCACCCTCAACCCCTCACCCTCACTCACCCTCACTCACCCTCAACCCCTCACACTCACTCACCCTCAACACCTCACCCTCACTCACCCTCAACAGTTCACCCTCAACCCCTCACTCACCCTCACTCTCACTCACCCTCACTTACCCTCAACCCCTCACCCTCACTCACCCTCACTCACCCTCACTCACCCTCACTCACCCTCACTCCCCCTCACTCCCCCTCACTCCCCCTCACTCCCCCTCACTCCCCCTCACTCCCCCTCACTCACCCTCACTCACCCTCACTCACCCTCACTCACCCTCACTCACCCTCACTCACCCTCACTCACCCTCACTCACCCTCACTCACCCTCATTCACCCTCACTCACCCTCACTCACCCTCACTCACCCTCACTCACCCTCACTCACCCTCACTCACACTCACTCACCCTCACTCACACTCACTCACACTCACCCTCACTCACCCTCACTCACCCTCACCCTCACTCACCCTCACTCACCCTCACTCACCCTCACTCACCCTCACCCTCACTCACCCTCACCCACCCTCACCCACCCTCACCCTCACTCACCCTCACTCACCCTCACTCACCCTCAGCCTCACTCACCATCAACCCCTCACCCTCACTCACCCTCACTCACCCTCACCCTCACTCACCCTCACCCTCACTCACCCTCACCCTCACTCACCCTCACCCTCACTCACCCTCACCCTCCCTCAACCCCTCACCCTCACTCACCCTCATCCCCTCACCCTCAACACCTCTCACCCTCACTCTCACTCACCCTCAGTCACCCTCACTCACCCTCAACCCCTCACCCTCACTCGCCCTCAATCACCCTCATCCTCACTCACCCTCACTCACCCTCAACCCCTCACCCTCAATCACCCTCACCCTCACCCACCCTCAACCCCTCACCCTCACTCACCCTCACCCTCACTCACCCACCCTCACCCTCACTCACCCTCACCCTCACTCACCCTCACCCTCACTCACCCTCACCCTCACTCACCCTCACCCTCACTCACCCTCACCCTCCCTCAACTACTCACCCTCACTCACCCTCATCCCCTCAGCCTCCCCCTCACTCACCCTCAACCCCTCACCCTCAACACCTCACTCACCCTCACTCACCCTCACTCTCACTAAATGACAAAGCCATCAATATAGCAATTTTAACATCGCAAAAATAAATAAATTATGTCATTTACAAGAACAATAACTACAACTTTTCTAATGCGATACTTATTGCATTCCAACCCCACTCACACACGCAACGCCACTCACACACGCAACGCCACTCACACACGCAACGCCACTCACACACGCAACGCCACTCACACACGCAACGCCACTCACACACGCAAAGCCAATCACACACGCAACGCCACTCACACACGCAACGCCACTCACACACGCAACGCCACTCACACACGCAACGCCACTCACACACGCAACGCCACTCACACACGCAACGCCACTCACACACGCAATGCCACTCACACACGCTACGCCACTCACACACGCTACGCCACTCACACACGCTACGCCACTCACACACGCAACGCCACTCACATACGCAACGCCACTCACATACGCAACGCCACTCACATACGCAACGCCACTCACATACGCAACGCCACTCACACACGCAACGCCACTCACACACGCAACGCCACTCACAAACGCCACTCATCCACGCAACGCCACTCATCCACGCAACGCCACTCATCCACGCAACGCCACTCATCCATGCAACACCACTCTTCCATTTGCAAAACGAAAAATGTCTAACTATTCTATTGCGAGACCTATTGCATTTCCAATGCTTGTTATTGGCTTATATGTGCATGACCTTCCTCAAATATCCTTCATCACGTCATTTAGCAGAGGTTGTTTATGAGAGATCTGGGTTCAGGGGCCAGCCATATATTCCATTTCTATGTTAACCAGATCCAATAGTTTGATAACTAACCAGCTTCCACTAATCGCAACAAAAAATGCAGAACTAGTGTCCAGTATTTCACACAGCATCATTCTGCAGACCTGCAGTGGTCTCGATGAATGCTTTCGAATGTGGAGCTATATGTTTCAGTAAAAAGAAGCAGTCAGCCAAGCTTATAGTTTTTTTTTATAGTTGAATCGAGTTTGGTAAGCAGTGTTTTTTTTTACAACGAAAGAGACCACTCTTTCTAGATAGATCAAGAGCCCCATTGGTAGAGATTGGGTATAATGGCTACTAAGGGAAAACCCATATCAAATGAAGGCTTAGAACAATGTTATGCTGCGTGGTGTTGCATTAGAATATGAACGGGTATACAAGATGTGTGCCCTGCGCCAATACCTGCAAAGTTCCTAAGAAGACAGATCATCTGCAGCATCCCCTAAACATCAATTGTTAAGAGTTGGTTTCTTATGCGGCTATTGAGATTTTCCGGTATTTAGTTTTGTTCTAGAGAATATCATCCCTTTCATTTGAACTGGGATTGCTGCTGATGCTTCCATATAGTGTGTGATAACTTTATGGGGTTGTCTTGGGTGGAGGAGGGTATTTTTTAATACAATTTGATAAAACATGGGCTCCAATAATATTGGTATTACAATTTGAGAGGGATGGTGTGGAAGAAGATCGCTTTATACCATCCTGATGCGAATGGTCTTGTTGAACGTTTAAAATGGATGGTGTGTGTATAAATGGCAATTGTTGAGCCTAGGGAGCGGTGACTGAGGAAAGGGTCAGAGTGAGTTTATTGAAATCATAGTCTTCCCTGGGTTGGCAGTTGTTAAATATGTGGACATTTGGTCCCACCAGCATGTCTGAAAGGGCAGGGGTAGTTGTGGATAATGAACATCTGAGAGAAATAGTGATGAGCAAGGAAGTGAAGCAAAGGTGATGTTTGATGTTAGTTAAGAAATTATTGTGGCTGTTTCTATGAAAACTAAAGTTCTTTGGTTTGTGTGGGGATGGGTCTTTGGATGTTCTTGAGAGCGATCGGCTGTGAAAGAATTGGTGGAAAAAGGAAGAAACGGCCAGGAAAAAAAGATAGGTAAGCGATATAAAGAAACGGATTCTGATGGTTTGAAGTCCTTGAAAAGAAGTCCAGTGAATCTGAAGGAACATGACTCTACTAGGATTTTAGACTGCATTAGTTTTGTGCTCTTACTAGAAATAATCATATTGTATTTTTCACTTGTGGTTTGGTGTGCTTGTTTTTTGTAGTGTGCATCTTCTCGTTGAATAGCGAGCTGTGTATCTCTTGGTGTAATATCTGTGTTGGGTGACTGGCTTTACTATATTCGTGTGCCGAATGCCGCACCAGAGGTGCCTGGCGTGTGCTTCGTAGCTCAGTACTGAAGCTCACTTACTGCTGTTCTGTATAGATACTGTTGTCTGAGCTGTGATTCTTAGGTCTATCTTTTTTTGCCTAATTAACACCTTATTGTCACCTGCATACCTCATTCTGGCACTATTCTGCTGCACTTCCTTCTCTGACTACCCACATAGCAGTGGTTAGAGCTCCTGTCCTCTCTTTAATACAGCATGCCCCTGGTACACAGCCGCCTATCGGAGGCAACAAATGGGTAGTTTGTAAGTCAGGTTCTTGACCATCAACCCTTAGAGGCTATCTTCGAATAGCTAAGTTGGGGTAAGCATACGAGAGGGTATATGCGGCCTGGCCTTTTAGAAAACCATCAGGATCCTATACATTGTTTTGAATTTTGGAAGATGGTCATTCCCTTGTTAGTGGCCTCTTAGTGCTATCTTTTTTTCTGGACTTGGGTTGAAGGTCTGGTACAGACTGCCTGAAGTAATTGGTAAGTCAGGTTTTCATTGGATTGTGATGGAGCTCTGATTTTCTAGAACTTGAATGTCTGCACATCATGTACTCGTACAAACACTGGGAATGCGCTACCTCAAGACATATTAGTTGAAAGCAAGAAACTACTTCATGGTTCTCAGTGCATGCGCAGATGCAAAACTGAAACTCAGTAGTTACAAAGGACAGCGTAGTGGTATGAAACATCTAGGACCATGTGTGGGAATTGTCTGATTGGCCAATGTTAGCCAGTGGAGAAGCATATACTTTGGAGAGATGAATTCTGTAGTACATAATAATAAGTTATCGTTCTAGTCTTCCTTAGAATACCTATACTTAGTGTTCTGTATTCTGTATTCTCTGTATGCTTGCTATGTGGATTCTACTTTGTGGCAGTTGACTGTTTGTTGCTGCACTGGAAGGTCTGCTCTTGCCTTACTACTTATCTACAATAAAAGACTCTACTTGTCAACCTCTCATCTCCAGCCCCTTTTACTACAATATTTTGGCGACGTTTTTTTTGGACCCATCGATTTCCCCGGCCCAGCGAATCAAGAGTCTAGCAGAGCAGACCGATTTGAGATGAAGTCATACTTCAAAAACGATTGAACTTTTCGTGGAGTACATCAACCGAGACACCTCGTGTGAGAAGTTGGCCTGATATGCAGTGCTCACTATTCTAGTGAACACTATGTATCAGTCCAAACAACCCTTATTGATGTTTGGTTGTAAGTCAACCTGATAGACCAGCTATCCTAGTAGCATGGACACGTGCAGTCTTTAGGCTAAACTCTAGAGGGCGTGTTAAGCCAGCTGTTTTACCATCACATATACCCCTTGAACACCAAGTGAAAGGACACCACACAAGTTGTTATGAAAAATATAGTATATTTATTTATAACAAGACTACCCTGGCTCTTTATGAGACAGGGAGCTAAGCACACAACAAAACTCCTAAAGAAATACTTAAAGTCGCACAATTTACACAAATGCCCGAGGGGCACGAAAAACCATATACTATACAAGTGGAATGCGAAATACTAGCAGGTAAGTAACTATTCTCATAGGCTTTAGGATCGCTAGGACTGGACTACTGAACCTTTAGATTACAAGCAGGAGGCCTAGGGACGTCGTGTGCAGAGTGGGAACTCTCACGCGTAAGGCGGGAAAAAGTCTATGGAGGCTAGTAAAAGCAAAGTTAGTGTTTTCGGGCGAACCCGACTAGGTAGGTCAAAAACGAAAGTGGATCTAGACACTTAGAGAGTTGGTCTACGCTGGAGCACCGGAGTACTCGGTTTACCTAGCCCAGGGGCTGCGGCTGCATAGGGTTCAAATGTCGTCGGATTTCTTCGTTGATGAACCAGGAGCCTGAAGGAAGAAGTTGCTGGCAGGCGACCAGTGAAGAAGTTCGTGGTGATCCAAGCCTGGATCAGTGAAGATGGATACCTGTAAGCAGAGGGGACCAAGTTCTGAATCACTAGCCAGTGATTAGATGGGCACCAGGATGGCACCGGGCAAAGTCACCTCGACCAGGTGAGTGGGCGACGCTGGGCTCTGCAGTCTCTCGGACCAGGAGGCGTTGTCGGCGACCAGGATGGAGGGGCGAGCTGTCCCACGGTGGTATCTGCTGTAGACGTCGCTGGACCCGGGATTGGGGCAACAAGTCTTGGCAAATGCAAGCCCACGCGGTCTACTTAAAATGGCGTCTGGAGTGGACCAGGAGGGTCCAGGGTACTTCTCTGATGGAGGGAAGCAAGGGCCAGTCTGGAGCAACCATACCAGCGGTGTTGTCGTCGAAGTTCGTCGTCAGGAGGGCCACTAGCCAACGGGCAAGTGACCTGGACAACGCGGTGAGCAGCAAAGAGCAGAAGGGCCCCACGCAGATCTCGTGGATGCAAGGGGGCTGGACTTCGGTGCTGGAGCTGCTCGGGGTTGGGGCTTCTCTTACCCCAAAGCACTCGGTCGAGGGTCACTCGGGAGTCGCGCTGGTCAAGCGTCGTGCAGTCTTGGAAGATGCCCGGTCCCTCGAGGTCTCGTCACACCCACGAATCACAGCTGGGCTGATGATGCAGGTAGAGGTCAGAGGTGCCAGGGAAGCCGGTTCTCGTCGAGCTGGGCAGTCTTGATCCGGTGAGGAGACTTACAGCAGACCGCGATGCTTGGTTGGTGCCTGCTGCTGCAGGGTGACTACTCCTTAGTCACAAGGGAGAAATCTTAGGAAGAAGTCTTGAGTACCTTTCGTGGAAAGTAGTTTCAGGATTCAAAGATGATCTAATTTGGAAGGGGGCCTGCTCCTACCTTTATCCTGCAAAAGGGGGCTGGCACGCGACTAAGTCCTGCCCTATGGGTGGGACTAGGAGGGGGGTGTTTACACCCCTCTCCTTTGGTGGGCTGTCCCCAGATCAGGGGCTGGAGTGCCCCTGGAACTGGTTCAAGCCAGCCTATGCACAGTGAGCACCGGGGTGCCACTTGCAGTCACCTTCCTCTAAAGCCCTGCCTACCTAGGATACACAAAATCCTGTCTGGGACGGTGCTGGCACCGCCCCTGGCAGGAAACCTTTTGTCCTTGCCTCCTGTGCTGGGAGGACTCCCAGCAGCAGGAGGGCAGACTTGTGTCTCGGTGGCAGCATCCATCTTGTGGAGCTGAGGCTATGTCTGACTTTAACCGGGGTTACAGGTTACATACATGTCGTGTCCCTCTAAAAGGGTGGAATGCTAACCCCGTCGCCAGAATTGGCAAGGGGTTAGTATTCCAATTCGTATGACACCTTACTCGACATGTTTTGATAAAGCGATACCAGAGTTGGCATATAACCGCGAGGATTATAATGCACTTAAGAGTATATGGTATGCATTATCATGGAACAGCTATTAGGACTTGGTTCCGCAAGCTGCAAACGGGCTCAGCTCATGCCAGAGCACCATTTCACCTTATTCCAAGCACTCTGCCTTCAGGATTGTTAAGGCCTGCCATAGGAGTGACTGATAGGAATACATGTGTCCATTTTAGGGTTAGATATAGGTATACTATATCTAAAGCAAAGGGTGATTACACCACCTTGCCCCAGCTGTCGTGCAGCCAGTTGTGTCGGATTTGGATGGCCAGCCAGGGGTGGCATAATACATGCTGCAGCCCCGGGTAGGCCCTGGGTACACCTATGCCCTGGGTACCTAAGGTACACTGTACAGGGACTGGTAAGGTGACCCAGTATCCAATTAGATATGTACCTAGGGTACATGGAATCCATTTTACAGAGAGAGCAGTAGGCCTGGGGTCCTGAATAGCAGGGCCCCACGTCAACTAAGTCAGAAAACCAGCAAAACACCAGGCAAAAAGTTGGGGGCAACCATAGTCAGGGATCTACCTTCCTACACCTCGTTCCTCTCTACCGATTGGCAAGTGAGAGATTAAATGTTTGATGTCTTTCTCTTCTCTTGTCCGCCTACCTGAGTTGACGGTTGCTCACTACAGCTACTTCCTACTCCTATCGCTTCTCTTCTCTCAATGGTGACGTATTGGAATGCTTAGAGGAGTTAGCGATTGTCTGCCTGACCTATGCTTGCCTGCGCCCTCGGAAGTTCGTGTCAGAACCCTTGTCTGTGTGACGCTGTCTCCTATCTTGACACGTCCACGCTGCAAGCTACGCTCCTACGTCTGACGTCTTCACGCTTAGGAAGCCATCTCGAATCACCATAGTTACCGATTCATCTCCAGCAAAGCAACGACGATGCGCACGTCTTTTGCGCATTCTTATCAAGTAAACATCTATTTTACTCGATTTTAAAAGCGAACTTTACTCATACACTGCCTGCAATTATTAACTATATTTATTCACCTTTAGTTCTTGGGAATTTCGTTTTCATTTCGGTTTTTTTCACTGACTTTCTTGAATACTATTACAACTTAAATATGTCAGAACAAGTAACTTCACATAGTGGCGCTGTGATTTTACCGCCTAGCTTTCTTTCCAACCCAGGCCAACCCAGTATATCATGGGAGAATTGGTTCCCCATGTTTGAGAATTATTTAGATGCTTTAGATGCGCAAGAATACTCTGCAAAACGAAAAAAAGCTCTTCTCCTGAGTTTGCTGGGTAAAGAGGGCCAACGCGTTTTTAGATTTTTGCCACAGGCGCTTCAAGCTGGAGCACCAGCTCCTGTTGACGAGTATAAGGAAGCTATTTCTCGTCTTGAGGTAAGATATGCCAAGGAAGAAAATCTTGTGATGAACAGATACAAGTTTTATACCAAAAGTCAGAAAGCAGGTGAAACCATAGATGACTTTGTTTCTAGATTGCGGGAAATGTCTGTTAAGTGCAAATTTGGAAATATGACAGACAAATTAATTAGAGACCAACTAATAGTACAATGTAATAACAAGAAAATTCAAGAACGTCTATGGGCAGCGAAAAATCCCAATCTCCAAACAGCAATTGACTTGGCAAAAGTTGTGGAACAATCTGAGGGATGTATGAGGGAACTAGAAAAGAGGACTACGTCGAGTGACATTAGTGAAGTGTCTTGCCATTCTCATATTTATTCTCCTGAAATGTAGTAAGATAGGGCACTATGCTAGAGTATGTAGGAGCAAACCTCGTCCATCTGTCTCGTGTGTAAGTGATATTACAGACACCACGGATGACAATAACAAGGTTTTAGTTGTTGAAAATGTTGAGAGCTCTCAACATGAAGAGCAAAAGAGGAGAAATAGGCCTAAAGCGCTTTTCATTATAAATAGTAAGAATGTGCAATTATTGGTGGACACTGGTTCGCGCTACACCATTGTACCTAATTCTCTTTATATGAATACGTGGGGATTAGGTTCACTTCTTCCGAAAGATATTTCTCCTGTTGGGTATCAAGGGGAACCTCTAAACATTCTAGGCTATTTTGAAGCAAATATAAAGTTTGATGAGACAAATGTTTGGGAAAGTATATGTCTCCGAATCTGGCCCAGCTATACTAGGTTGGGTACACCAATACGATTTACATATAATTGTTAATCCCCATGCTGATCCCCAAGTCATGGTTGTGGAAAATATGGAGTTGCTTCCTATACTTTCCAACTTTGAGAATGTTTTTGGAGAGAACTTAGGTCGACTCAAAGGCTACTCTCATAAAATAATTCTTAAACCAGACTCGATTCCTGTCCAACACAAAGTGCGACGCATTCCTATTATCATTAGAGATGATGTCAAAAGTCTTCTTGATGACATGTTAGCGTCTGGGATTATTGAGCCTGTAGAAGCCTCTCCTTGGGTTTCGCTTATTGTTGTCACCAAGAAATCGGACGGCAAGCTCCGGTTCTGTGTGGACCTCAGGTCTCTTAATCATTGTGTTGTAGCCGACACTTTTCCTTTGCCAAACATAGCTGAGTTAGTTACCACTCTTAATGGTGCTAAGTTCTTCTCCAAGCTAGACCTGAGGAGTGCTTATCACCAAATCGATTTCCATAAAGACTCCAAAAATTTGACAGCCTTCATCACTCCTTGGGGTACCTATCAGTTCACTCGACTCCCATTTGGTCTTAAATCAGCAGCGAGCGTTTTTCAACGCATGGTTTCCAATCTTTGAGGGGGTGCCTAAGGTTGTTTATTTCCAGGACGATATTCTAATTTATGGGCTTACTGAGGATCAGCATAACTCCACTCTCAAAATTGTTTTAGAAAAGTTGTCCAGTGCTGGTCTCACCCTACGCAAAGACAAGTGTTTGTTCGGGGTGGATGAGGTAGATTATTTAGGGTATACCATCACCTCCTCTGGCATCAAACCCAAAAGAGATTTGTGTGAAGCTATTCACTCTGCGCCTGCTCCATGTGATAAAGATCAGTTACGCTCTTTTATGGGATTAATAGAATACTATTCAAAATTTGTAAAAAAAATTCTCAGACAAAACAGCTTGTATAAGATCTTTACTTAAACGTGGTGTTAGTTTCATCTGGGGGGTTGAGCAACAAGAGTGTTTTGTAAATATCAAAAATGAGATTTGTGATGCTAAAATGTTGTCTCCCTTTGATGTTCACAATAAGTCAATTGTCACTGTAGATGCCAGTGCGCATGGTTTGGGTGCCATGCTATCACAAATGAAGGGGGCATCAGAAGTTACTGTAGCCTTTGCTTCTAGAACGCTCACTGACACTGAAAACAATTATGCTGTTATTGAAAGGGAAGCGCTAGCTGCATCTTGGGCTGTGGAATATTTTCGCACATACCTGTGGGGCATGAAGTTTACTTTAAGGTCTGATCACAAACCACTCATCAAGGTTCTCTCACCTGGTGGGGCGGGAAAAGGCTCAGCTCGATTGATGAAGCTAGCGGCCAGATTGCAAGAGTTTCAATACACTTTAGAGTATATTCCTGGCTGGAGGAATGTCCAGGCAGACTGTCTTTCAAGGTTGTCCCTGGATTGGATTTCTTCTCATAGTGTGATAGAGCCTTTGAATTTGGATGATGTTGCTGTGGCATCAGTTGAGGATGCTGTCTTTGTGGGGGAAGGTGTTTTTTCCTCCAGTGATTGGTCTAGAGAAATGGAAATCGATACCACTCTTCAATATGTCATCAGACTAGTTAGATTAGGGTCTAGGCGTGAAAGTTCTGTTTCTGTTTCTGTTAGACCTTATATCAAGGTCTTGGATGAACTTTCCATTGTTGGAAACATCCGTTTTAAAGGGGAGAAATTCACTCCACCCTTTGGTTTGAGAAATAAATTACTAGCGTTAGCACATGAGGGGCACATGGGCCAGACCCTAACCCAGAGGCGCATTAAATAACACTTCTGGTGGCCTGGAGTTGACTCCCAGGTTGTTAATTGGATTGAGAATTGTCCTTTATGCACAGAAGGTGAAAAACGTTTGAAAACTGGTCCGAAAGTTGTTCCTGATGCACATAAGTGGAGAAGCGTGGCTCAGTGGTTAGAGGCGGCAGACCTGGAAGCTGAGATCAGCCGTGGACCAGGGTTCGATTCCACGCCTCGGCGGGTCTCGGGCTCAAAAATTCCACGGACTCGATAATTCTCGTTCGGTGCCTACTCAACTCACGGGGTCACACTCTGCAACTCTGGGCAATAGCTTGCTTAATCTCCACTACGGCCCCTCGCGGTGGGATGCCTGGCTTTCACCTTGTGGACACCCTGCCGGGGTATCTCACAGGGGAATACCAGGACGGGTTCCCTAAGCAAGCGCCGAGATGCCTACGGGTAGTCGTGCGCTATACAAGAGCGTAATCATTTCATTTCATTTCATTTCATTTCATATAGTGAGTCCCAGCCTACCCTGGCACACAATCAGTCTTGACTTTATTGGCCCCATGGGTGAGTTGAATGAAAGTAACAGATTTGCCATTGTAGTGGTTGACATTTTCACTAAGTGGTTGGTGGTTCACTTCACTAATGACATCACTACATTGAACACTATCAAATTTTTAGGGAATCTTTTCAAGGAAGAAGGGTTGCCATCTATCATTATCACCGATAATGGTCCCCAGCTCACGTCCAGGGACATGCAGGAATTTTTGAAGGAATGTGGAATTTCTCACCATCGCACGTCCTTGTATAACCCGCAAGGCAATGCTGTCTGTGAGAGGGCGAATAAGGTTGTGAAGGGTATTATCCAGATGGCTTTCAGTGGTGGGCATATTGTCAGGAAAATGGTGGATGAAATGTTGTGGGCATATCGTACCACTCCCTTGGCAGTTGGTGATTTGTCTCCTTTTCAATTAATGAGAGGACGTGATCCTGGACTGAAATTGTTTCCTTCATGGATGAAGGATGTTGTCACCTTGCAGTCTCACGGTGATTCTTTAGGTGCTCAACAAAAGGATATTGGTGGACTTCCTCCACAAAGCTGTGTTAAGAATTCTCATTTCTTTGTAGGAGATTTGGTCAAAATTAAATTGGGGAGGTTGCAGAAGGGTTTATCCAAATTTAAGGGGCCATTCAAAGTTAAGAAAGTTCTAAATCATTGTGTTATACTTAACAATGGGGAGTGTCGGAACTTTAGGAGAGTTGCTCTCCATAAAAGAGGAAAATCTATTACTTCCTTGCCTCCTCAGCTTGATAATGGTTCTACTTCTCTCATTCCTGATTTTCATGCTTCTCCTACTAGTGGCTACGTGTTAGCAAATGATACTCCCATGGAGCCAACAGTTTGCAGTAGAGTTAGCACCTCTGGAGGTGGTGATGCTCCTGCTCTTTTACAGACCCTTGCTCCTGTTCAAGGTAGTTTGATTTCTACACGCTCTCCTAGGTCTAGAAGGCCTCCAACCTACTTGCAAGATTTTGTGTTAAGTTTTTTTTTTTTTCTCTCTATTACTTAGTTTCTTTTCAAAAAGAAAGGGAGAAGATGTGTAGTACATAATGATAAGTTATCGTTCTAGTCTTCCTTAGAATACCTATACTTAGTGTTCTGTATTCTGTATTCTCTGTATGCTTGCTATGTGGATTCTACTTTGTGGCAGTTGACTGTTTGCTGCTGCACTGGAAGGTCTGCTCTTGCCTTACTACTTATCTACAATAAAAGACTCTACTTGTCAACCTCTCATCTCCAGTCCCTTTTACTACAAATTCTCTGTAGCAGGCCAAGTAGACAATCATTCCCAAGTATGAGTCATTAGTCTGCCTAGATGGGGTTAGCCGAGAAATGTCTGTAAAGGAAGAAGGACCTCTATGCAAAATCCCAATCTGATTAGAAAAAATGTTAACAGCGACCCCATCTGAGCGCTAAATGTTGGTTTAGAAGTGATCTGGGTTTTTGACCAACTTGGACGAGACCCACGAAGGCAGTGGACGAGATCCACAAATGTCAGTCAGACATCAGTGGTAACTTACTTGCAAACACACAAGAGATCAACCACCAGGAAGAATCCCTGGTGCTCATTTACACGTTACTGATACCAGGAGATCACTGGGAATAACCCTTGACAAAAATCTTAACGTGCAGGAACACAACAGTTCAGTCACCAAAGGAGCAAACATTCAAATGAACGCCCTTCCTCCCCATTGATGACTTCAAGCGGTGCAAGCTTTAGTGATCCCCTATGGTAGTGCAACCCTATGTGATCTGCCGCGATCCAAGCTGGCTCTGCTAAGGGCATGCCTTAACTCTGCTGCAAGGCTCATTACTGGATCCAAAAGAAACAACCACATCACTCCTGATCTGAAGGCACTAGACTGACTCCCATATGAGGTAAGGATACAGCTGAATTTTTTGTATGACTCATAAAGCCCTACAGTTCAACACACCGAAGTACCTAGCAGATAAACCGGAGCCATTTGATGGCTGCAGATCCTCTGAAAGCACCAGCACCTTATTGTTGAAACCTCCAAAATATCAAAAAAGAAAACCTACAGCCGAGCTTTCTCCAGAATGGACCCGAGAATCTGGATCTCCCTGCCACATACATCATGCAAAAAAATAAGTAAAATTGATTTTGATTAACAAAATTCTACCCTAGAACCCACTGACTCATTAATCTGGGCACTGATATGATGCAGTGTCTCCAACCATGGTTATCACTAGGGTTGGCCAGAATTTGCGTAATCGCGTTACGTAAATCTCCACGAAACGGTAAAAAATATCCACGAACACGCAGAAATTCCGGGAACATGCGAAATTGCTTGTTCACTATGCTTTTTTACTGTTCGCAATCGCTGTTTGCGTGCTCTGGGAGAAATATCTTGCGCACACGCATTTAAGAATGCCAACAAGCAAAAAATGTCGCCCAGTCGCGGAATGCACAATTTTGGGCAATTTCGCATTCCGCTCGGAACGCGAAATTACCCAAATTCCGCAAATTCCACAAACAGAGCGGAATTTTCTGGCATTACAGCCGTCTTCAGCCCGGCTTGCTTGAATCCAGTGGCAAAGTGAGCAAGGGACTCATGTCTGAGCATACCCTGCCACACTTATGGCGGCCAAAAGCGGTACAAAAGGGGGTGGTAATGGACGGAGCATCTGAACCAATCAAACACTCACACCCAGTCAAAAGATATGGGTTTAATCCATCACCGTTCTTTAGCCCACTCTGCCACCCCAGTTTAGACATGGCTATATGCAAATCAGTCTGACCCTGTGCCTCATGGGAACAGTCCAGCCCAAACTGCCAAGCCATGCCTTCCCTGGACCGGAAACAAGCTTCCGAGGACCGGTTTCTGGCATTACAGCCGTCTTCAGCGCGGCTTGCTTGAATCCAGTGGCAAAGTGAGCAAGGGACTCACGTCTGAGCATACCCTGCCACACTTATGCCGGCCAAAAGCGGTACAAAAGGGGGTGGTAATGGACGGAGCATCTGAACCAATCAAACACTCACACCCAGTCAAAAGATCTGGGTTTAATCCATCACCGTTCTTTAGCCCACTCTGCCACCCCAGTTTAGACATGGCTATATGCAAATCAGTCTGACCCTGTGCCTCATGGGAACAGTCCAAAGGTAGGCAGGGTATGCTCATGTCTGAACTGGGGTGGCAGAGTGGGCTAAAGAACGGTGATGGATTAAACCCAGATCTTTTGACTGGGTGTGAGTGTTTGATTGATTCAGATGCTCCGTCCATCACCACCCCCTTTTGTACCGCTTTTGGCCGCCATAAGTGTGGCAGGGTATGCTCAGACGTGAGTCCCTTGCTCACTTTGCCACTGGATTCAAGCAAGCCGGGCTGAAGACGGCTGGAATGCCAGAAACCGGTCCTCGGAAGCTTGTTTCCGGTCCAGGGAAGGCATGGCTTGGCAGTTCGGGCTGGTCTGTTCCAATGAGGCACAGGGTCAGACTGATTTGCATATAGCCATGACTGAACTGGGGTGGCAGAGTGGGCTAAAGAACGGTGATGGATTAAACCCAGATCTGTTGACTGGGTGTGAGTGTTGGATTGATTCAGATGCTCCGTCCATCACCACCCCCTTTTGTACCACACCACATGAAGCGCCACAGTACAACAGACCCCATCTCAGGCAACACAACAACGCTTTCACGAGGTGCAACAGGGCCATCTGAGGATAGAACACATTTCTGTAAGGTACACCAAGCCCCATATGACTCTACAATATGTGAGGTACACAATACCTCATCTGAGGCTACAAAGCAACACCCTCATAAGGTGCAACAGACCCATCTGGGGATACAGCACCCTCATATGGAGCAACACACCCATCTGGGGATACAACACCTAAAACAGACCTATCTGGGGATACAACACCCTCTTAAGGAGCAACAGACCCATGATACAACACCCTCGTAAGGAGCAACAGACTCATTTGGGGATACAACACTCTTGTAAGAAGCAACAGACCCATCTGGGGATACAACACCCACGAAAGGACCAACAGACCCATCTGGGGATACATACAACACCCTCATAAGGAGCAACTGCCCCATCTGTGGATACAACACCCTCAACAGACACATCTGGGATACAACACCCTCAACAGACCCTTCTGGGATACAACACCCTCAGAAGGGGCAGCGGACCCATCTGGGGATACAACACCCTCATAAGGTGCAACAGACCTATCCGAGAATACTACACCCTCATAAGGTGCAATAGACCCATAGGGGGGATGCATACAACGCCCTCGCAGGGAGCTACAGACCCATCTGGGGATACAACATCCTCATAAGGTGCAACAGACCCATCTGGGGATACAACACCCTCATAGGGAGCAACAGAACCGCCAGGGGATGGCCTCCCTCTTCCGCAGCCCTCCATAATGTACACCAGACCCCTAATGATGCAACAACACATAAAGCACAACAAACCGTATCCAAAGATACACAACATTATCTTGACAAGCTGCAACAGACCCTTCTGGGTTACATCACCCTTATTAGGTACAACAAGTTCCAGCTCCAGTTACAACATCCGCATCCTTATAGTGATCGCATATCCATAAAATGCATCGTGAATATTCTGAACTGTGCGGCTGTAGCTGCCGCTGCTCAAATGGATCTGTTTTACCTGTATCTGTATCCTTTCCTACTGTAATTTGTTGATAATTGTGCCAGTGTTAAATAAATGAATAAAAACGAAATATATTGTTGAGCCCTGTATAGTAGTTCTCTCAGATAAAGCAAGCGTGCTGGGAGTATGCAGAGGACAAAAGACAGTTTGCGCAGTGTGTAGAACTATGAACCCCCGATGATTAACTGGAAGCCGGGGGACCCTCACCTAAGCAATAGGCCTGGGCGGTAAATTTTGTTCCGTTTACGGAATTTGGGTAATTTCCGTTCCGCGAAGAACGCGAAATTGCCCAAAATTCTGCATTCCGCAACTTTTTTGCGAGATATTTCCCCCCAAGCACGCAAACAGCTATTGCAAGCAGTAAAAAAGCATAGCGAACAAGCAATTCCGTGTGTTCACGGAATTTCTGCGTGTTCGCAGAGATTTTTTAACGTTTCGCGAAGATTTGCGTAACACGATTACGCAAATTCTGCCCACCCCTACTAAGCAACTCCTACTATTTGAAACAATACACAAACTTTCTGAAACACGAAGCAATATGCTGGACTCTAGTGAAGAACCGGATTAACCCACTTACTGGGTCTCGGCGGTGGGGGAACCGCTCAAGCCTTCCATACCCTTCATACGTAGTAAAAGGAGACACAGGAGCCTTCATCTGCAGGAGGAACCCAGATTCATTCAAATAGCCCAGGCTATGGAACAGAGTCCCAAGCTTGTCAGAAACAAGACAGATGAGGCTGCTGCTTTACTCCGCAGCTTACAAGCCTTTTATACTTTTTCCATCTCAGTCTTCTGGCTGTTAGTTCATTGTTAAATCAGGGCAGTGTTTGTAGTTGATAACCAGATCCAGACGACGTTTGTAGATGGTGACCTGGTCAAGGCTTGGTACACAAATCATTGTGCACTAGGCTTGGTCAAGGCTCAGTCTTTCAGGTCATTTTTTAATCACCTTGATCAAAGCACGGTCTTTCAGGTCATTGTTTAATCACCCTGATCAAGGCCCAGCAGTCAGACCATTGTCCAGATAACCTGATCACGGTGTCAAGGATGTTTACCAGGCTGGGAGCAGGAGATGGAAAACAAATCATTTACACAGGGTGTGAGTGTCTCTTGGCTTTCTGTTGAACTGCAAGAACAGGGGGGTTTGGGTGTGCGACAGTTCCTGGGCAGAAATGCAGGCTGCAAGATGGCTGTTGTTGTGTTAGTTAGATTTTCCTCCGGCATCAGCAGAAACGACCAGGTGGGTCGTGTGGAAGTGTTTGACACGAGATGGCAATGAAAAAGCAATGGAGTCTTGGTACAAATGATGCCGATCAGAAGAACACTTCTCCAGTATTAGGGGTGTCTTTCATAGATTCACATGCTTGAATATTCCCCGTCGTCGAAGTGGGAGTCCCACGGTAAATAAAATAGCAATAATGCTAAATATATATAAATATATATAAACATAATACAAAAAAAAGAAAGGAAATACAACTGAAATCCTGTAAAAACGATTCCTACATAGGAATGCAAGGCAAAGAGAAAAAACTATTTGTAACACATTAGTGTCATTATGTTAGTCCAAACTGCAGCCAATCAAGCACCCTCTAGAACCTTCTCCTCAGAAGCTCAAGCCCTCAGATTTTCTACCGCACGTCGTGTGAAGGGAGTCTCCCTGAGCTCTCCTCAGTTTTTCATCTCTATTCTTCTAGTTCCAGAAATTTCTACAACATGTCAAGTAAGAAGTTTTTATTTAGACCATGCTCTTCTTGTGGGAAGCTGCGCCTTTTTGAAAAGGACCCCCACCAGAAGTGTATTTATTGTTTGTACCCGGATCATGAGGCTGGCAGCTGCAAGTTTTGTAGAACCTTTTCTACCAAGACTCTTAAAGACAGAGAAGGCCGTTTACTCCTTTGGCTGCAACGTTTTAAGGACAAGGAGTCTGTACTGTCTGACGCAGAAAGTTTACGTTCTGGTTTCTCTTCAGCAGCCTCAAAGCGTGGTAGTGTTCAGGAGGTTCCTTCTCCTTACCTCAAGAAGCCTAAATTAGCCTTGTCTATGGCTCCTGTGGTGTCTTCTGCCACTCCTACCACCTCTACGCCCACGAGACCTGGCTCTCAGGCGTCTTTGGCTGCCTCTCAAGGTGTTTTCACACCTCTTACAGTTCCGCCGTCGACGGGAGCGTCGACGAGCACTCGGACGACGAGAACAGCATTGCCTGCATTTTCGACGACGACGCTGACTACCACTTCAGCATTCTCATCATCGACGACGGTTTCGTCGTCAGCCTCGACGTCGACGAGGGTTTCGTTGCCGTCTAAACCTGTCCCGTCGTCGAAGAAGAGAGAATCCTCGTCGACGAAAGACCCGAAGTCGTCGTCGTCGACGCCGTCGTCTAAAACCTCGTCGGCGCAGACACCGTCGACCAAGATCTCGTCGACGAGGAAGATCTCGTCGACGAAGACAGGCCCGTCGACGAAGACAGGCTTGTCGACGAAGTCAGTACCAGCATCGACGACGACCCCGTCGACGGCTTCATCTACAGTGGATCGCCCATCGACCGTGACACCGTCGACGACCCCATCGACGACCACTCCATCGACGAAGGTTTCTTCCAAATTACCGGCTCTCCAAATCATATAGAGGAAAGTCGTCCTATCGTGGCGCCAAACGCCAATGACTTTTGCCACTCTCAAAGTGTTCGAGGACCACTGGGAATAAAACAGAGATTCGTCCTCCATCACCTCGGACTGCTGGGTTTTGGACATTGTCAAACGGGGTCATACCCTGGAGTTTACAGAGATTCCTCTTTGCACTCCACCTCGTGGCCCACCTCCTCCACATCTCGAGGAGCTTTACCATCAGGTCCGTCTTTTTGTGTTAAAAGGTGCAGTCGAAGTGGTCCCGAAACATCCAGGAGGGAAGGGTTTTTACTCTCGATTCTTCCTCATACTCAAGAAGAACGGAGATTGGCGACCCATTCTGGATTTGAGCCAGTTCCTGAAGTCTCAAACTTTCCGTATGCTGACGTTACTGGAAGTCCTGCGTCTTCTATCCAGCGAGGATTTTATGACCACCATAGATCTTCAAGACGCATACTTTCATGTTCCGATAATCGAACCACATCGCCAGTACCTGCGTTTCAAAGTGGGACCAATGCATTTTCAGTTCAAAGTTCTACCCTTCGGACTGCGTTCAGCTCCTCGTGTGTTCACGAAGGTACTGGCCCCGGTGGTGGCTCACCTGCGTCTACAAGGAGTTCAGATCTTTCCCTATTTAGACGATTGCCTTCTCAAGTCTCAATGCCACCATCAGCTGGGTCGGGACACGCACCTTTGCCAACAAGTGTTTCGCTCTTTGGGGTTGACCATCAACATCGAGAAGTCACAGTTTGCACCTCTGCAGACCAGATAATTCCTGGGAGCGATCCTAGACACGCAGCTCTCAAAAGCATTTGTCTCGGAAGAGCGGCGTCTGAAGATCCTTCGTCTGGTCTCACTCATTCGACGAAAACAGTCCGTTTCTGTTCGGACGTTAAAATCATTCTTGGGAATGGCTACATCTTGTATCGCACTGATCCCAAATTGCAGGCTGCGCACCCGTCCTATTCAGGAAGAACTGGACTTACAGTGGCGTCAGGTCCCCGGATCCTTCAACGACCTAGTTGCCGTCACGGCCCGCATGAAAATGAGCCTGCTTTGGTGGGCGCAGCCCACAAATCTGGCAATGGGTGTTTCCTTCCTCGATCATGCTCCAGACCGTACGCTGACGACGGACGCCTCCTTAGAGGGGTGGGGCGCTCATCTCCAGGGTCTCTCCATCAAGGGCAAGTGGTCGCCGACGCAGCGCACGTGGCATATCAACAGGCTAGAATTGATGGCGATCTTTCTAGCGCTCAAGTCCTTCCTCCCAGTTGTTCACGGGGAGTCAGTGCTCATCCAAACAGACAACACCACCAGTATGCACTACGTGAACAAGCAGGGAGGGACCAAGTCTCCACCTCTGTCCCGCTTGGCCCAGTCAATCTGGGATTGGGCTCTTCGCCATCACATCACCTTGACAGCTGTCCACCTTCCGGGAGTGTCCAACCTCCTGGCGGACTCTTTGAGCAGGTCCACTTCCTCAACACACGAATGGGAACTGCACCAACCGACTCTGGATCTTGTGTTCCGCCAATGGGGTCACCCAGATCTGGATCTCTTTGCAACACAGGAGAATCGGAAATGCCCGTCTTATGCAAGTTGGCATCCCCACCCAGGGTCCTGCGGGAATGCCCTTTTGATCAACTGGTGCGATCTATTCGCTTACGCTTTTCCGCCGCTCCCATTAATACCGCGGGTGCTGTGGAAGATGCGGAGGCAGCCCTGCCACATCCTGTTGATCGCACCTCGTTGGCCCAGACAGGCATGGTTTTCGGAACTGCTGCTAATGTCCCAGTGCAAGCCCATTCCGCTACGTCCTCGTCCAGACCTTCTAACTATGGACAAGGGCTTAGTGTGTCATCCGGATCCCTCAACGCTACAATTGTGGGCATGGAACCTGAGCACCTTGAGTTCGCTGGCTTGAACATATCCCAGGAGTGCAGAGACATCCTAGCTCATGCCAGGGCTCCGTCTACCATCAAGACTTACAAACTTAAATGGAAGCGGTTCTGTCATTGGTGCGCTACAGCCAATATCCATCCCATCCATTCCACTCCTGAGCAGCTCCTTCCATTCTTTTTGAGCCTCGCTCAGTCAGGACTCTCTCATGCTACACTGAGAGTTTTCTTAGCTGCAATATCTCGTTTCCGGCATGATGGCTCATCATCTCTCTGTTCATCACGACTCATACGCCAATTCTTCAAAGGGCTCTTCCGCAAGTTCCCACCTGTGCGTCGCCCTCCTCCAGCTTGGCACCTCAATGTGGTACTATCTCAACTTATGAAGTCGCCATTTGAGCCCATCCATAGGGCGGATATTAAATTCATCACCTGGAAGGTTGCACTTCTTCTGGCTTTGACCTCATCTCGTCGCGTGAGCGACCTTCACGCTTTTACTGTCAAACCGCCTTATCTACAGTTCAAACCTAACGAAGTGGCACTTCGTACCAACCCCTCTTTCCTACCTAAAGTACCTACGGATTTTCATTTGAATGAGCCTGTGTTCCTCAAGACTTTCTTTCCGGACCCAAATTCTCCGGCAGAGCAGCGCTTACATTCTCTGGACATCAAACGATGTCTTAAATTTTACATTGCCAGGACTGCCCCCTTCCGCAAGTCCGACCAACTGTTCATTGCCTACGGACGACTGCGCAGGGGACATCCAGTTTCCAAGCCGACTATTGCCCGGTGGCTTTCCTCAGCCATTGCCTTCTGCCACCAACAAGCGGGCAAACCATTGTAGTCTGCAGTGAGGGCTCATTCTACGAGGGCGATGTCTTCATCCACCGCCTTGTTTGCTGGGGTGCCACTTCATCAGATCTGCCGTGCAGCGACATGGTCCAGCAGGCACACCTTCACCAAACATTACTGTTTGGATGCCATCAATGAAGCGGATACCGCAGTGGGACAGGCAGTGCTACGCCATCTTTTTCAGTAAGGTGAGCCTCTGTTCCCTCCTCCTTAGTGTTTCCTGTGATTGCTATGATGTGTTATATGACTGTATTATTATTTTAGTACTGTCTTGATTCTCCTTCATATGCCTAGCAATCTCAGTTCTAGGAGGTTACTGCTTTCTATTCTATTCAAGCATGTGAATCTATGAAAGACACCCCTAATACTGGAGAAGAACAATTGTTACTTCCCTGTAAACAGGTGGTTCTCCAGTATTGGTGTCTTTCATAGATTCACATGCGACCCACCCTCCTCCCCTCAGAGGCTCTCTTCTCCTCATACACTCTTGGTTACTTTGTGCTACGATAATCTGAGGGCGTGAGCTTCTGAGGAGAAGGTTCTAGAGGGTGCTGGCGAATGATTGGCTGCAGTTTGGACTAACATAATGACACTAATGTGTTACAAATAGTTTTTTCTCTTTGCCTTGCATTCCTATGTAGGAATCGTTTTTACAGGATTTCAGTTGTATTTCCTTTCTTTTTCTTGTATTATGTTTATATATATTTATATATATTTAGCATTATTGCTATTTTATTTACCGTGGGACTCCCACTTCGACGACGGGGAATATTCAAGCATGTGAATCTATGAAAGACACCAATACTGGAGAACCACCTGTTTACAGGTAAGTAACAATTGTTCTTTTCCTCACTAGGATACCATTTGTGGGTTTCACTCCTAATGCACTTTCTCCTTTTGTCGGGGACATCAGTGCACCCGTTAAGGCCAACCATCGTCCATACCGGATTGTGTTTGCTGTGCTTGTGCTGCTCCCGTGAATACCTCTCTGGATGCCAACTTAACTTTTATCCTCTACTTTTAAATTCCATCAAATTTAGAGTGCTTTTAAATTGTCTGTTTTAAATGTTGCTTCTTCTGTGTATATGCTTTATTAATCTGCTAATATTACTTACATGTCTAACCTGTTGTGCACCTCCTGAGATGACATCAGGGGTCACAGGGCGTCCATGTGCCAAGGACTGCTGGGCTGCCAGTGTCACGAGGGAATACTGTGGGACGCGCAGAGGAGGAATGCGGAGGGCCATGTGGAGCTATTGAAGGGTTTCCAGATCATTGTAAGCCCTAGGTAATCTTCTGACTGCTGCAGACTAGTACAGCTTGGCAGGACATGGCCTTGAGGCACTTCTGGACAGTGGTGGAGAAGGGTGGCAGGGTAGAGGGGCGCATCAGTAATTACTGTATATACCCTCAGTTTTTGGACCATGTCAGTGGGGTCACTGCCTTGAGGCCTATCGCGGAAATAGGGCATTTGCAAAATGGTTTTGGTCTCCGTGGGGGCCTAGGTGCATCTTGTGTTGGATGTGGATAGGTAACTAAAAAGCAACTACGGGTGGGCTCTAATCAGCAAGGCTGAGCCAAATTATCAAAGAACAAAAATAGGATGCCAGTGCTGATATGAATAATTTAAACAAACAATGTGCTAACCAGAACCTGAACAGAAAATTCAAGAACGGGAATTGCTACTTAATAGCTTTTTATTTCAATATTTTAGGAAAAGTAGATTTCTGTTTTTTCCAATAATCAAAAAAAGCCTATTCACAAAGAAAGGACAAGTACAATTAGAAAAAACTAAATATTTGTCTTCGAACATTCGCTATTACACCCATATCACAGGCATTCAACAAACTTTCACACCATTCAGGCAAAGGACTATAGAAACATATATTATGATCTTAAAAAATATATATACATTTGCAAATTTACTTCACAAAAGAACAAAAAGCCACATCCTGCAGACACAGTGCTACAATAGTAAACAAAACGACTTTTTTCAAATGTACATTCGTCACAAATGATTTTTTTTAAAAAAACTTTCAGAGATTCTTCGTAATGTACAGACGGAATGGAAAAATTAATTAGATGACCAAGCCGTTTTCGCAGGTATGGTGTGGCAAGGAGCCTACGCGTTTCGAATCCCAATTGTTTTCATAGGATTCTCTTCAGGGCCTCGAGTAGTATCAATAGGTGAAATACGCCAAGATGGTGGAGGAGGATCGTGAATTGGAAGCAGGGAAACAGTTTCTTTGTCGGCTGTAGTGTTATTTGCAATATTCGAGTTCAGGACCAGGACGGCGTGATGGATGCGGTCAAGATGCAGCTATCTAAAGTCGGATTCCGGCCGCTACTAGCAGTCAGGCGGGAACCAGACCGCCGGCGCTTTTTGTTCCGTTTGTATCACGGCAGGTTGAATTAAAAGCCGGACGTGCGCCACCCTTTGGAGTCCATAATGTATATAGATTTCCGGCTTACTGGCTCAATTTAGACTGTTGGCGGCACTGTGGCGATTATTTGGTATCAAGTAAGAAGACGTGAATCCGCTCGCGTTTCAGTCAGCACTACCTCTGGGGACGTGGATAGGGGCAGGGACAGGCTTATTGGGCTCTTGGACTGTGTTGAGACATTGCTGGCTTGTTTAGAGCATCGCTACATGATACTTTTAGGTTTGAGAGGTTGCAAGTGATTTGCATTGCAATATTCTTAAGTGGCTCTTTGATTTATCACACGGAGGGTGGATTTGAAATTTGATGTTTATGGATCGAGCTTTGGTTTTGTTGAGTATAGATGTCTACCTCAGCCGGTCAGTGGCAGAGACCCCCTCCTCGCCAAGTGGTACTTTGACTTTGGCATGAGGGAGCGTGGCTCCAAGTGAACCCGCTACTTTGATATGTCTCTCTGTACTGCCTCTCTCATGTTGTAGGTCAGACGCTCCATGCATTGTTGATGGCCTTGGCCAGCATCCCAGCTGGCTCTGTCCTTTCTTCGTCCTGGTGAAGACCCGCTAAAGAGAGCCTGCGCAGAAACGTCATGAGGCCCACGGGTCCCAGGGCAGCCGGCCATGCTCTCCCTTGGGAGGTCCAGGGTGGCCCCCCACCAACCCTGGGCCCTTGTTTTCAGGAGACTACGGAAGCCCTCTTGCATTGCTGGAAGTCATGCGCTGTGGCCCTCTTGACTTCGCTTGTCCGATAACCCCGCGTGGCAGCGCCCTGGCCTCGAGCCCGCCTCGTCAGACCTCTGGCCTCCTCTTCACCCTGCAGATAGGAATTATGGGATTCGAAGCGCTTCCTGGATGTTCCCGTTGATGAGCTGTGGGGTTTCCTCCCCCGGGGGGCTGGGTAGGGTCCCCCCATCCCGGTGTGCTGCTCTGCCGATCTCTCGGTTTCTCATTGTTCTGTTTGTGTACATTCCCGTCCAGTGGGGGCCATGTCGAAGGAAGGAGGGGGCTTTCCTGGCAGCTGTCCCCTGTCCCAGGGCGGAGAATGCAGTGCTTGAGCCAAAAGGAAGAGTTATTTAAGGTAATAAACAGCAGTGCATGAGCTAATGCCCTACTTACTGCTAGAAGCGCTGTCTCCGGTTATTACACGCTGCCCCTGTTCCCACTGCACAGAGGGCTGATATGCCGGCAGTTAATGGGTGCTCATTCCCTGTGGCACAGGGGCTTCACCCTCCGTGCCCTCCACACACTTCACAACATATCTAATACTCCTGTACTCTAGCCCGGTTGTAAGGCCCTAGCTCTCACACACACACTTTCTCTCGCCTTCTGTCTTTCGTTTTCCTATTCTCTCCCTCCGGGGTCCCTCAAGCTTCTTCTTGTGACCCACCCCAGTCTTTTTACGCTCTGCAGTGGGTGCCAACCCCTCCGCAGTGGCCAGTTGCCACTGCATCGTAAGAAGGATTCTCTTGCTCCGTCAACCATCCGTCTGGATTTGGCCTCCTTCGGTTCCTGTAGTCCCCACCGACAGTGTGTAACTGAAGCCTCGTTTCAAGCACGGACGGTCGAGTGACTGCATCTGATCTATTTGTGGCTTTCCCCTCTCGTGTTGTTTGTCTCACAGACTCCCTCAAGATGCCTCGTCCTAGGGGTCCAACACGTACAAGCCATGACAGTCACGGGTATTTACAGCAAACTCATCATTTATAATAAATCCAAAACACCTACTGGATATTAATATCTCAAAACATACAAGGAACCATCCCTAAAGTCATATGATGAGTAAAATATATTCCAATCTTGTTGAAGGTTTCAAAGATAATCCACCAATATCTTCCGTTGAAAATGTCTTTTTATTGTAGTAAAAAAGATTCCCAGCAATTATTGAAGCCTGGCAATTGTTGGGACAAGTGAACAATAGACACGTCATCTTGTACATCAGTCTTGTACATAGTCTTTTCCGCAAATTGTACATCATTAGGTCCTGGACTCTCTCTCGCACCTCGTTCCTTTGTGTGCGCGCCACTGATCTCGTCACCCTTTTGCTCTCTTCTGCTTCTGTGTTTTTCTCCCCCCTCCTAGTTCTTTTCTTCCTGTATTCTTTTTGGAATTGAAACCCAGTCTGGTCCCCTTTCTGTATCTTTCCAACTCGGATACAAAAGAGGCCGAGCCGGTTGCTCTGTCAGCCATTGGACCTGACGTTGGTGCTGGGTCACTTCTAGCCTCACTGTTCTCGCTGCAATGGTTGACTGGTCAGATTCACTCCCTGACACTGGAGTTTCCAGTCTCTTGTCATTCAAATCTTTAATCCCTTCTCTTGGTCTCACCTCCTTGAATTTCGTTGCAAATGTAAAAATTTGTCCGTTCTTATAATCATTTTCATCTCTTTTCAACTCGCGAATCTTTTTATCTCTAACATATGACTGGTGAGAACTTAGGACTTCTTTGAATATTGCGTATTTTTTTCTGCTACTTCAGGGAGGTTGGTCTATTTAATATCCTCCTCTATCTGTTCAATTTCACTGAGCAGTTTGGATCTCTTCCTCAGCATGACGAATAAGTAGATCCATCATGCCAAATGATGAGGATATCAAATTTTCCCACGCTACTCCAGCACCCCAATATTTCTACATTTGATTATTATTGAGACTGGTACTGGCAGTGGCGTAACGAACCTTGAGGGGGCCCCCTACAGGGTATGTGAAGGGCCCCCCTCCGGACTCAATCTAGAGCTCCCCAGCAGAAGTGCGGTGCTGACGGGGCCCCCTGGAGGGTGAAGGGCCCCCGCACCGCGGGGGCTGCAGGGGCCTGTGTTATGCCCCCTGGGTACTGGTTATTTGTCACACTGGTTATTTGTCACACTGCTTCTTTTCATGTGCGGTTACTACCTTTTGTTTGACAGCCACGTGTATGATAACCAAACTTCTTTTAGTAAAGCCAACTGGGATCTAGAACACTTACATCCTCAGTAGGAGCAGAAACTGGAGTTTTCAGCCTAAATGGAACTGACAGCAAGAAGATGAGCTGGGTGTCGTCGACGTAGGAGATGATGTTGAGTCCATAAGATCTGACGGTGCTGGCCAGGGGCGGTCATGTACGTGTTGAAGAGTGTGGAGTGGAAGGACCTTCATTTGGAGGACGCTGCACATGATTTTCTTGGGTTCCGAGGTGAACGATGGGAGACAGATTCTCTGGGTTCTTGTGGTGAGGTCTGAGGTAATCCATTTGAGGGCGTCTCCCTGGATTCCAACGTGGTAGAGTCCGTTGATCAAGCTGCTATGGAAGACACTGTTGAATACAGCTAACCGGTCCAGGAGGATGAGGGCTTTTATTTCACTGCAGTCTAGGAGTCCCCCGATGTCATCTGTGGATGCAATCAGGGTTGTTTTGGTGCTGTGGTTGGCTCAGAATCCGGATGGAGTGGGGGCCAGGAGGTTGTTGTGTTCCTGTTGTTTGGTGAGTTACTGGTGGATTGCCATCTCAAGTACCTTGGTTGGAAAGGGGAGCAGGGAGATGGGCCAGTAGTTTTGTTCGGCTGGGTTGGCGGTTTCTTCAGGGTGGGCCTCACTTCAGCGTGTTTCCAGTCCTGAGGTTGAAGATGTGGTGGGGACAGGGGTCTGCGGGTGCTCCTGAGTGCACACAGTTCATGATACAGATAGTGGCTTGAGTTGTGAGAGGGCCCCAAGGGGTGAGCTGTTGTTTGGAGCTACTGTTCGTGGGTGTTCGAGGCTGCACAAACTGTACTCTTACCTCATACTTTACACTTAGGGCTGTCTCATACCCTTTCACAAGAAGTTCCTATTCACCACCTGTAACCTGTGTCACTTTTGGCGGGCTGGGCAACATAAGAATGCGTGAACATGTGGACTTGTGACTGCTTCAGCGTTAGTTTGACCTTCTGACCTTACCAAAATGTCTCTGTGGTTATTAACTTGCACTGACTTAGAGTAGTCAGCACAACGATCTTTAGGGGCATGATATAGAAAGTAGCTTGGCGATGTCTCTGCCTCCCGGAACTTTGTGGACGAGCAATGTGCTATCACTCGTGGTGTGCAGAGCGAGGACGAGCGATGTGCTGTCACTCGTGGTGTGCAGAGAAAGGACGAGCCTGTGCTGTCACTCATGGTGTGCAGGGAGGTATGAGACCTCTGCTGTCACTCACAGGAGGTATGAGACCTCTGATGTCACTCATGGGAGGTATGAGACCTCTGCTGTCACTCATGGGAGGTATGAGACCTCTGCTGTCACTCACGGTGTGCAGAGAGGTATGAGACCTCTGCTGTCATTCACGGTGTGCAGAGAGGTATGAGACCTCTGCTGTCACTCACGGTGTGCAGAGATGTATGAGACATCTGCTGTCACTCATGGTGTGCAGGGAGGTAGGCAACCTCTGCTGTCACTCATGGTGTGCAGAGAGAGGACGAGCGCTGTGCTGTCACTCGTGGTGTGCAGAGAGAGGACGAGCCTGTGCTATCACTCATGGTGTACAGAGAGGTATGAAACCTCTGCTGTCACTCACGGTGTGCAGAGAGGTATGAGACTTCTGCTGTCACTCATGGTGTGGAGGGCGGTATGTATAAGACCTCTGCTGTCACTCAAGGTGTGCAGAGTGGTATGAGACCTCTGCTGTCACTCATGGTGTGCAGGGAGGTATGAGACCTCTGCTGTCACTCACGGTGTGCAGAGATGTATGAGACCTCTGCTGTCATTCACGGTGTGGAGGGCGGTATGTATAAGACCTCTGCTGTCACTCACGGTGTGCAGAGTGGTATGAGACCTCTGCTGTCACTCATGGTGTGCAGGGAGGTATGAGACCTCTGCTGTCACTCATGGTGTGCAGGGAGGTATGAGACCTCTGCTGTCACTCACGGTGTGCAGGGAGGTATGAGACCTCTGCTGTCACTCATGGTGTGCAGGATGCTAGGCGACCTCTGCTTTCACTCATGGTGTGCAGAGAGAGGACGTGCTCTCTGCTGTCACTCATGGTGAGCAGAGAGAGGACGAGCCTGTGCTGTCACTCACGGTGTGCAGGGAGGTATGAGACCTCTGCTGTCACTCACGGTGTGCAGAGATGTATGAGACCTCTGCTGTCATTCACGGTGTGCAGGGAGGTATGAGACCTCTGCTGTCACTCACGGTGTGCAGGGAGGTATGAGACCTCTGCTGTCACTCATGGTGTGCAGGGAGCTAGGCGACCTCTGCTTTCACTCATGGTGTGCAGAGAGAGGACGTGCTCTGTGCTGTCACTCATGGTGAGCAGAGAGAGGACGAGCCTGTGCTGTCACTCACGGTGTGCAGAGAGGTATGAGACCTCTGCTGTCACTCACGGTGTGCAGGGAGGTATGACACCTCTGCTGTCACTCATGGTGTGCAGGGAAGTATGAGACCTCTGCTGTCACTCACGGTGTGCTGGGACCTCTGCTTTCACTCATGGTGTGCGGAGAGAGGACGTGCTCTGTGCTGTCACTCATGGTGAGCAGAGAGAGGACGAGCCTGTGCTGTCACTCACGGTGTGCAGGGAGGTATGACACCTCCGCTGTCACTCATGGTGTGCATGGAAGTATGAGACCTCTGCTGTCACTCACGGTGTGCTGGGAGGTATGAGACCTCTGCTGTCACTCACAGAAGGTATGAGACCACTGCTGTCACTCACGGTGTGCAGGGAGGTATGAGACCTCTGCTGTCACTCATGGTGTGCAGGGAGGTATGAGACCTCGGCTGTCACTCATGGTGTGTAGGGAGGTATGAGACCTCAGCTGTCACTCACGTGTGCAGGGAGGTATGAGACCTCTGCTGTCACTCATGGTGTGCAGGGAGGTATGAGACCTCTGCTGTCACTCACGGTGTGCAGGGAGGTATGAGACCTCTGCTGTCACTCATGGTGTGCAGGGAGGTATGAGACCTCTGCTGTCACTCACGGTGTGCAGGGAGGTATGAGACCTCTGCTGTCACTCACGGTGTGCAGGGAGGTATGAGACCTCTGCTGTCACTCATGGTGTGCAGGGAGGTATGAGACCTCGGCTGTCACTCACGGTGTGCAGGGAGGTATGAGACCTCTGCTGTCACTCATGGTGTGCAGGGAGGTATGAGACCTCTGCTGTCACTCATGGTGTGCAGGGAGGTATGAGACCTCGGCTGTCACTCACGGTGTGCAGGGAGGTATGAGACCTCGGCTGTCACTCACGGTGTGCAGGGAGGTATGAGACCTCGGCTGTCACTCACGGTGTGCAGGGAGATATGAGACCTCTGCTGTCACTCACGGTGTGCAGGGAGGTATGAGACCTCTGCTGTCACTCACGGTGTGCAGGGAGGTATGAGACCTCTGCTGTCACTCACGGTGTGCAGGGAGGTATGAGACCTCTGTTTTCACTCACGATGTGCAGAGAGGTATGAGACCTCTGCTGTCACTCATGGTGTGCAGAGAGGTATGAGACCTCTGCTGTCTCACGGTGTGCAGGGAGGTATGACACCTCTGCTGTCACTCACGGTGTGCAGACAGGTATGAAACCTCTGCTGTCACTCACGGTGTGCTGGGAGGTATGAGACCTCTGCTGTCACTCAAGGTGTGCAGGGAGGTATGAGACCTCTGCTGTCACTCGCAGGGAGGTATGAGACCTCTGCTGTCACTCACGGTGTGCAGGGAGGTATGAGACCTCGGCTGTCCCTCACGGTGTGCAGAGAGGTATGAGACCTCTGTTTTCACTCACGGTGTGCAGAGAGGTATGAGACCTCTGTTTTCACTCACGGTGTGCAGAGAGGTATGAGACCTCTGCTGTCTCACGGTGTGCAGGGAGGTATGACACCTCTGCTGTCACTCACGGTGTGCAGACAGGTATGAAACCTCCGCTGTCACTCACGGTGTGCAGGGAGGTATGAGACCTCTGTTTTCACTCACGGTGTGCAGAGAGGTATGAGACCTCTGCTGTCACTCATGGTGTGCAGGGAGGTATGAGACCTCTGCTGTCACTCACGGGAGGTATGAGACCTCTGCTGTCACTCACGGTGTGCAGGGAGGTATGAGACCTCTGCTGTCACTCACGGTGTGCAGGGAGGTATGAGACCTCTGCTGTCACTCACGGTGTGCAGGGAAGTATGAGACCTCTGCTGTCACTCACGGTGTGCTGGGAGGTATGAGACCTCTGCTGTCACTCGCTGGAGGTATGAGACCGCTGCTGTCACTCACGGTGTGCAGGGAGGTATGAGACCTCTGCTGTCACTCATGGTGTGCAGGGAGGTATGAGACCTCGGCTGTCACTCACGGTGTGCAGGGAGGTATGAGACCTCTGCTGTCACTCACAGTGTGCAGGGAGGTATGAGACCTCTGCTGTCACTGCTGTACTGGACAAAGAGACAAATCAGTGACGCGTGCTGTCTCTCATGATGCACAGAGAGAGAGGTGAGACCCGTGTATGGAGTGGTGAAAGCCCATTTTTCGACCCATCCTCACACTGTCCACTCTCACACACCGTCCCCTTAGTACCTCCTCCCCAGCCCCCCTTGCCACCCGTGACTCCTGCAGCCGGCCCGTGGGACGGTGCCGCTTCGCCCCTGGTTTTCGTGGAAAGGGCTGGCCCTTCCGAGGGCTGAATAAACCTGCTCCGGGGGAGGACGGTCCCTGGGCACCGCCACGGCTCCTCCCGCCGGCTTGAAAGCTCCGAGGCATGACTGGCTGTCTCTCATGCGCTATAATTCCCTGTCATTAAAGATGGCCGCCGCGCCACATGAAGGCCCGGCGGCGGCTGATTCACACTGGAGCCCTCTCAGGAAGCTCGGGGTGTCTCTGTTTGTGTGTCTTTGCTGCTTCTGTGCACAGTGTCTGCCCGGGGGTGTACAAGGCAGGCCCTCTGTGTATCCTCTTAGTCACTCGCCAGCTTTCTGTTGACTCCCTCCTCCCCAAGTTTCCTCTCTTTAATTTTTCTTTCTTATTTTTGTAATTTTTTTTATCTTTGGTTTTTGGGTTCTTGAGATGTACTTTTTCCCTCCTCACTGGAAAAGTCCTGAACTTGATTTCAGGGTGTGCGTGCCAGGTAGAGAAATGTGTGCATAAAATAATATAGATTCCTTATACTGGCTCCCCGCCTCCCAAGTAAGAACTTCGGGTTCCTTGTGAGCAAGTAGGGTCTCTCTCCCTTTGCAAAGCCCGTCTCACTGTGGTCGCCTTCCCATCCTTGTGACTAAAACTGTTAAGACATCAGACTACATTCCCTGGTCAACTCTAGTGCGCCCGTCAATAAAAAAGAAATCTGTTACTCACACAACCCTCTTTCAGAAGACTCTACTGACAAGTGGCCGCTTCCTCCACTGTGGTGTTTTTTTGTGTGTAAATATTTGTATTGTATTTAAGCTACGATACAACTACGTAACCATGCAAAATCAATTGGCATATGTTCCTGCCCTGTGAGAAAAAGGAGCACACCTCCACCCTCTCACTCCACCCTCTCACCTCCGCCCTCTCACCTCCACCCTACCTCCACCGTTTCCACCCAGTGCCACTGCGAGGCGCTGCACGACAGAGCCAACAGGAGTCCACCATGCAATTAAACTGGTCTGACATTCTTAGCCACCAATTTTTCAACATACATATCCCACATTAGAACCACATGTGCACTCCCTTCCCGCATCCTAAGCAATGTTTACGTATCGGCCTCCCCCTTGCCCATGTCAAGAAATCCAGGATCCATAAACCAACTTCCCGGGGTGTAGTGGTCTTATTTGGTCACGTTATCATGCGGACCGTTTCTAGTCCCCAGACATTTGGCGTATACTGGACTCAGAATCAGTTTTAACAAAACGTGACCTCAAATCTATTTACCTGGACCATGTAAAAGGGATCAGAATGAAGGAGTATGCAACACAAAGTACGTTCAAATTATACATGGAATACAATCTCAGTACAGGTCTTTCCTCCTATCTCACATTTGTCAGTATTAATTCCCATCGTTTCGTTCTAGCCCGTCTGAGGCTGGGAATAGTTCACCACCTTGTGGCTTTCCCCACAGTAAAAAAACCTGGAACATGTCTGTGCCCATGCGATGGGAAATCCAAACAGAGCACCTGCCACTTTTTTTTTTGTATAATTTTTATACTGGTTTTAGAAAGTTTTATCTGAAGCAATTATTTTTAGATTATAACATGTGCAATTCTAGAGCCGCAATGCAACTGATGTTTTATCTGGCCTCCCCGGATGTGTGTTATCGTGTGGCCACTTATATTCTAAAATGTATGTGGCTAAGAAAATCTATAATAATATGACCTTTTTCCCCCTGAATATCTTCCAGACCGTCACATTTTAAATAGTACTTGCTTTATGCTAGCGTTTTTTTGCACAAATTTTTATTGTACACAAACTGCTGCTACAACTTTTATAGTGACAAAATAGCCTTGCACCTTATATTTATTTGGCATGCCCCGCGAATAGCACTTTATATATATAACAGGTTCTCTGAACTTTTGCACTTTACATCTGCATTTTTGCACTTATCTTTCGTATAACAATTGTTGCCAGAATATACAGAGTGCCTATAATTAATTGTTATACTTTAAGTGGTATCTGCCTTTTGCACTGGCGTTTTTGCACTAATGCTTTTTGCACAGACCTTTAGTGTATACAAAATGCTGCTACAACGTTTATAGGGACAAAATGATCTTTTTGCACTTAAAATTTATTTGATATGTTAACAGCATTTTATGTATATAACAGGCTCTCTGAAATTTTTTTCTTTGTATAATAACTGCTGCTGAAATATATATAGAGTGACCAAATTTAATCTTGCTTCCAAACGTGATATCCCAGTACTATAATCAAATCCAAACAAGACTGGTATGGATATTGTTGTTATTTTTTAACTGTTTCATTATTTAACTCACATAAATTGAATTTGAAACTGTATTTATGTGCTGCTACATGGTTGTACTTGTACAAACCGAATAAAGCATTTTGAAACGAAACGATTGACCTTAGCACTGACCACTACTAATATTCTTCAATATCAATTACGGACGCCGCATCCACATCTTCGATATCTTCTTGCCTGTCATACTATACTTTATCGCACATGATTCCTCTTACTTTTATCTGTGGTTACTGACCACATTACAGTGATGTTAGAAGGTGGTTCTGACACTAGGGGCCGTCCGGTTTTTCGCTTTTTGAGCACCTAATTGTTGAGCTTTTACGGTGGGGGAGCCTACTAATCTGGGACTCACCCACAGTGAACTCATAATGAAGGAGACTGCATGGAGATTTTACTGGTGTCCCCCTGGCTTGTCCAGGCGGCTGCGCAGCAGCTGGAGTATTGGGCACCGGGCTGGTTACATGCAGACACATGTGTACATGCGTGTGCACACGTGTAGGGCTGCGCAGGGGAGATTCCTACCGTGTGCAGTCCAGGAGCAGTTACAAATTGAATTGTGTGGCAGGACCTATGCAGAATTGGGTGGTTTCATGGAATAGGCTTTATACCCTGGGAAGGAATATGCCAGGGAAAGTCAGTGTGTTTTTCTTTGTTTTCACTTCATTATTCCCCTATGGGGATGTGGGGCCCATGGCTAAAATGACTTCCAAAAGGCTTACAGATTCCAGACATGCACTAAAGTCTGTTGTAGAGTAGGTGAAAAGAAGTATTCTGCAGAGTCCAAAGTCATATTTGTGCTGCTTTTGGGTCATACAGAACTGACATATTTCTCCGAGCCAGCCATGACCAGACCAAGGCTGAGGGTTGACCTCAGCTGGATGGATTGATAACCTTTCTTCCACAATCTAAGGCCTCCTCTCCATAAAGAGAAGATGGGTGGGGCTACAGGCTCATCCATTAGCAGCTGTCACTGGGTGCCATGCACCAGGCTGCACCAAGAAGGAAAGAGTTGGGTTTCAGAGGCCATGTGGCCAGAGACACTGGAGGACTCCATTTTGAACAAACCCAGAGGCTGGACAAGAAGGAGGGAGCAGGGGCAGGGAAGTGATGTGTCGCTGTTTGATAGGACCCACAGAGACTTTCTGCCAGCCCCCTACTCAACTTTTAAAAAGTACTTGCACAGGAAGAGAAGCTCTCTCTGGGGTGTGGTCTGCTGAGGGGGAAGGTGCTGGAGTCTGGCAATGGGCAGTTGGAAGGGGAGACCCCCTGACTGTCAGCCAGGACCGGTGCGCAGAAGCAGGGGCCTCTGCGCAGGGAGAAGAGAGGCGCAGGAGGAGAGCTAGGCGAAAGGCTGGCGCAGAGAGCTAGTGCAGACCGCTCCCTGCAGAGTGCACCCTCATGGAGACCAGGAGAGTGAAGGAGAGTGCTGGGGGGGCGCCGCCAGGAGCAAGAAGATGCGAAAATGGGGCAGATCGGACCTCCAGGGGCTGAGATATGGCCCTCAGAAGGTGAGCGACCTTGGACCTGTGGCCCCCAGACGGCAAAGCGTGTGAGGCTCCGCCGCTGGTCCAGGAAAGGCCCCCGGGGTGGGTCAGGTCCCGGGGACTGCCCTCCAATGTGGAGAGCCTGCGGGGGTCCCGGGTGGGACCGGGCCCCGAACAAGGAAGGAGGAGCCAGGGGCCCGGGTGGGAATGGGCCCCCGACCAAAGCGCGGAGCGGCCGGGGGTGGGCTCCCCGCGCCGCATACCCTTACCCGGGGGTACGGCCCACCACCGAGGCCCCAGGAAGCGGTGAAGAGCCAGAGCGGCTCTCACCGGCACAGCGAGAGAGCCACTCATCTATTATTCAGCAGCAGGAGTTGAAGCGCCCAATAATGCCCTGCCAGGCATGGGGAGTGGATTGTTTCTGGCATTTTGATGGCCCCCCAGAGGAGAGGGGTCACATTTGAGTGCGAAAAGGTGCTGGGGGAGCTGCTGGAGAAGCACAGTCTCGCCCCCAGCACAAAGCTAAGTCTCACCCTAAGTTTCTTGAGGATTTAAAAAGAATAACCCAGCGAAGATTGCATCATCTCCTAGGCTGGAACTTTTGTTCTACAGCTGGGGGTTCATTGAGAAGTTCATCAAAGATTGAAGGGCTGAGTTGAAGATGTCTCGAGAAGGGTATCCCCTGGAGGTGAAATGGTGTAATTGCACTGAAATGCATTTATTAATGGTTATTTCTTTAAGAGGGACTGATGTTCAATGTGAAGTACTGGTGTAAGGTGATGTCACAAGCAAAGTGAATTTAAGTGGCTAGACACTCCTGCTAGGGTGTCTGACAGTATTTACAACTTAATCCTGTGATCATCTGGGATGCCTTTAGGGGCTGTAATTGCAATGCATTGTTAATGATATCCAAATGTGCTGAGTACTGTCATTCTAAAGTGTGCGTAAACATGTAGTCTTGCTGCTGCACTTAGGTGAAGACCCCAGACTGTTAGCCCTTAAGATGTGGAGGTGTATACTTTAGGGTCAGTAGGAGATGCTTGGTCAGGGTCATGTGTCACCAAGGCAGGTGTATCCCTGTTTAATGCTTGTTGAGGTAAGGGGAGGGGGACGCCACTGAGATGGTGCCAGTGCGCAGGGTCCTCGCTCCAGGATAGGTTCAACTAATTGCATTGGGGGCAAGATGATGTGCATACATGGGAGTGGTGGTACTAGACCCCACCCCCGCGCGGGAGGGGTGGAGATGTTATGCAATGTCACAAAGTAATTCCAACAGATTATGTATATTTGTAAATTGTTGCATAGTATTGAGTAGTGTATGTGTTTAATAAATGTACAATTACTTTTATAAAGCAAAGTACAGACTGGACAATCAATTATTGAGCGTTATTTTTGCGCACCTGCAAATGGCGATTACTAGCCCACACCACCTCCGTTGAATAAGCCTCAGACTGCTCTGCAACGCTACCCTCTGAGAGTCAGGCGCTACAATTGGGTGTTTGGTTGCCAGTGAAGGACTAATGTAGTCATGTTATTTGTGCAGGCTTCACAGATGCTGCCTCATTTTCCAACAAGTGACTACCACGATTCTTTTCTTTGGATGAACACCAGCCGGCCTGTTTTCAGACATTTCTACTACGCATTGAAAATATCTCTCCATTGACAGTCAAGCAGTGTTCATCCCTAACCTTGCCTTTCATAGGTTCGGGACAAGATACGCCTGACTATGTTTGCCATTTCTTTTGTCGCTTTGTTTCATTCATTCATCTAGCCTTGAGAAAATCATGGTACGGACTTAGTACCGACGAAACACGTGTTGGCTGTTTCCTTTGATATTGACTTTTTCCATTGATGATTCTTGAATAAATGGAATGACAAATACAAAAGGACTTTGGTTTCAATATCCGGTTTATAAAAGAAGACTTGTTTGTGATATGATTTATACTTTTGCCATCTTGAAGATATACAACTAGTGTGATTACTTTATATCATATATAGGATTGTGCTTATCTGATCCCTTTGTTTGTGTAGTCGTCTTGTTGGAAATGGGATTTTTGGTTGGCTAGAGCAAGCGCCTAAGCCAGGCAGAAACCACCACTCTAGCCAGGGCGTTACATGCTGAAGATAACCCCTGCTCACCCCCTTGGTAGCTTGGCAGAGCAGTCAGGCCTATCCCAGAGGCAATGTGTAAAGCATTTGTGCAACAGACACACCACACAGCAGAGAGGAAAAGGGAAAATGGCAGGACTTGGCTAACATTAAGACTCGAGTACCTACCAACGTTATCCAACCTTGGTCTCGGTCTCAAGCAAGGGCAGTGCCACAGTTGCATCTCGTAAGTAAAGCAGGGAGTTGTCTGCGTATAGCGAGATTACGTGCCAACGACCCATCGCCCAAACCCACTCATCAGCTGCCTTGGTGTGGTGTAAGCATTCCTGGGGTTCCATGGCCAGTGTAAACAACAATGGGAACAGTGGGCGCCCTTGCCCATTGGGAGGCAATCCAATATGGTTTTGCCCATCTTGACTCTAGCTGATGGGCGATTATAAAGGGTCAAGATTCACCCCAGCAACCTGGGACCCATGCCCTTTCTCTCAAGCTCTGTCAGGAGGGAAGGCCAAAGCAAATACAACAGGATGATGAACAGAGTGATGAAACTTTTTAACCACTCGTCCCCTATGGATCTGGGTTGAATCCATCGTTCTTTTACTCACTATGCCACCTCAGTTTGGACCCAGCCATATGCATATCAGTCTCAACCCTGATCCTCATGGTTACAGTCCAGCCCAAACTGCTAGGCCAGGTCCTCCTTGGATCAGAAACTAGCATCCTTAGCCGGGCCCAGACGTGGGTCCCTTGCTTGCTGTGCCACTGGATTCAAGCTAACCTGGCCGATAAGGGGGTAATACCCCCAAACCAGTTCCAGGATGCTTGTTCCTGGTCTAGAGAGGATCTGGCCAGGCAGTTTGAGCTGGATTGTTCCCATGGGGAGCAAGGTCAAGACTGATATGCAGATGGCTGGGTCCAAACTGGGGCGCCATGGTGAGCTAAATAGCAATGGATTCAGCCCAGATCTCTTGACTGGGGGTAAGTGGTTGAAAAGTTCTATCACTCCGTCCATCCTGTTGTGTTTGCTAGGAGGAAAGGCCACCCCAGCGTATCCAACGCCTTTTCTATGTCGAGTGACACTGCCAAGAAGTTTGAGTTAATGGTGGCAGGATCACTCATGAGACTAAGCAGGCGCCTTATATTAAAAAACCTGCTCTTCTCAAGGATGAAACCATTCTGGTATGTATGAGGGGACAAGGAGCCCCATCAACAGCAACAACCTATTTGCAAGGGCCTTCTCCGGTATCTTATAGTCCAGGTTCAGTAGGGAGAGAGGCCTACACAATTTCACATTTTTGGAGTCACAACCAGGTTGGGAGAGCACTACTATCAGTGTTTCCCAGAGAGACTCCAGCAGCAATTCCGACTCGCATTAGTCATCGTACATTTGACGCAGTCTTCGAATGTACATGTGGGTGCTATAGGAATAGAATTCAATTGGTACCCCATCTGTACCAGTGTTTTGTTGTGTGCCTTCTGCAATATAGCCACCCAAATTTCCTCTATCTGGAGCGGGTCGTCCAGCTTTCTGTGTTGCAGCGGATTTTTGCAGGGTATTGATATGTCTCTGAGGTATGCCAGCAGACGATCAGTAGGCTGAGCAGGAGCCGATGTGTATAATCTGGTGTAATAATCTTGAAAGGCCGCATTTATAGCAGCCTGTGATGTGAGCTCAAGTCCGTTGGGACGGGTTATCACTCCTGTGGGACTTGTGCGGTACACTCTTAAGCAGCAGCCATACCAATACCCTCCTTTCTCGTCCAGCCTCGCCATGTTGCCTAGGTATGTAATCCCTCTAGTCCAGCAGTCCCACGTGGGATGAAAGTTCGGTGCGTCTGATATAAAGCACCCAACACCCCAACCCTGTCAGGATGGACGTGAAAGTCAGTTTCAGTGTTTGTAATATCTGTGTGTAGGGTCTGCTGGAGCCCCCCATGGTTTGGCTATACTTTTCCCCCTAATCGCAACTTTGAAGGCCTTCCACTCCAACAGCCTGGACTGGGTCATCACCTCAATATCCGCAAAGTAATCAACAATTTGAGTGTCCCTGGTGTCCCAGAACAGCTTGTCGTTGAGTGCCCCTGGGCGAAGCCTCCACATGTGTATATTGACACTACTCCCCTCCCACCCCCCCACTGAAACATCATCTTAAAGGGGTTATGGTCTGAGACATGCGGGCCAAATATTCCATGTGAACTACCTGCTCTGACAGCGCACTAGTGCATAGTAATAGTTCCAGTCTTGTGTGCAGCTGATGCATCGAAGACTGGAAGGAAAAAACTCACCGTGACAGTGTTCTCTTCTGCCACACATCCCACACCTGCATGTTGTGCACCCAACACTGGAAGGAACATGAAGTTGCTACACACTGCTCTGTGTAGTGGCAGTGTCGAATGATCCATGTCCACATACACTATTGAACTCGCCCTCTATATACATGATGTCAGTGCATTATGGAAAAAATATCAATCAATCAATCAATCATATGTAAAGCACACTATAAACCCGCGATGGTCTCAAGGCGCTGGGGGGGGGCGCTACTGGTCGAACACCCAGGTCTTGAGTATCGTCCTGAAGGTCAGCAGGTCTTGGGTCTGTCGTAGGCTCAGTGGGAGGGTGTTCCATGTCTTGGTGGCAAGGTGGGAGAAGAATCTCCCACCGGTTGTTGTTTTTTGGATGCGCGGGACGTGGCGAGTGAGAGGTCGGCGTAGCGTAGCTGGCGGTTGGGGATGTAGAAGGAGAGCCGTCTGTTGAGGTAGGCTGGGCCGGTCCTGTGGAGTGCTTGTTGACGGGGAGCCAGTGCAGGTTTCTCAGGTGAGGGGTGATGTGGCCATGGCGTGGTACGTCGAGGATCAGTCGTGTCGAGGCGTTTTGGATGTGTTGTAGTTGTTTGATGAGCTTGGTCGGGGCTCCTGCGTAGAGGGCGTTTCCGTAATTGAGTCTACTGCTGACGAGGGCCTGGGTGACTGTCTTTCTTGTATCTGTCGGGATCCATCTGTAGATCTTGCGGAACATGCGGAGGGTGTTGAAGCAGGAGGAGGAGACAGCGTTGACTTGCTTGGTCATTGAGAGCGTTGAGTCGAGGATTATTCCCAGGTTGCGTGCGTGGTCGGTGGGTGTCGGGGCTGCCCCCAGTGCCGTTGGCCACCAGGAGTCGTCCCAGGCTGAAGGTTTGGAGCCGAGGATGAGGACCTTCATCTTGTCCGAGTTCAGCTTCAGACGGCTGGTCTTCATCCAGTCGGCGACAGCCTGCATTCCTTCGTGGAGGTTGGCTTTGACGGTGATGGGGTCCTTGGTGAGGAAGAGGCTCAGCTGAGTGTCCTCGGCGTAGGAGATTATTTTGAGGTCGTGCTGTCAGGCTACGTGTGTGAGCGAAGCTATGTAAATATGGAACAGCGTCGGGCTGAGGGAGGATCCTTGGGGTACGCCGCAGATAATCTCGGAGGCTTTGGAACGAAATGGAGGAAGGCGGACGCTCTGAGTTCTGCCAGAGAGGAAGGAGCTGTTCCAATCCAGAGCCTTGTCTCGGATCCCTGCGGCGTGGAGGCATGCACATAGTGTGCGGTGGCAGACGGTGTCGAAAGCGGCAGAGAGGTCTAGGAGGATGAGTGCTGCGGTCTCACCGTTGTCCAGCAGGGTCCTGATGTAATCGGTGGCGGCGATGAGGGCAGTCTCGGTGCTGTGGTTGCTGCGGAACCCTGACTGGGAAGGGTCCAGGATTCTGTTTTCTTTGAGGTATCGGGTTAGCTGTCTGTTGACGGTTTTCTCTATGACCTTGGCCGGGAAGGGGAGCAGAGAAATGGGCCGGAAGTTCTTGAGGTCTCTTGGGTCTGCCTTAGATTTTTTGAGTAGGGCGTTGATCTATGGGGTCATGCACTCCAGGAAGGTGGACAGATCTGTGTTAGGTGCATAGAAGAATATTATACTCAAAGTGCCGACATTCGACTGCCCCTCAAGGATTACTTAGTGACCCTCCGGGTCTACTTTGCTGGCAGTCACTTGTATGTTGGCCACCGGTGCCAGCCAAATAAGCATGCCCCTTGTGTATGAAGAGTAGCTGGTGCTGTATGTTTGGGGCCCCACCTCCTATGCAGTTTTGTGAGTTCCACTGCAGTCAAGTGTCAATCAATCAATCCACCAACCAGTCCATTTGTAAAGCGCGGCTTGTCACCCACAAGGGTATCCAGGCACTATCAATGGTACAGGTGGTCAGCTGAAGAGCCCAGGTCTTCATGGCTCTGTGGAATTCCAGCAGAGATGGAGTGGTCCTGAGATGTAGGGGAAGTTTGTTCCAAGCCTTCGCTGCCAGAAAGGAGAAAGAACTATCTCTCCTTCTGGATCTTTGGACACAGGGAATTTCGGCCATCGAAATTGTGGCAAAGTGTAGGTGTCAGGTGGACTGGTGGAAGTTCAGGCAGTGGTTCATGTAGGTGGGGCTGCAGTTGTGTAGAGCCTTGATTGTGTTTGTCCGGAACTTGAACTGACATCTTTGCTGGATGGAGAGCCACCGGAGATCCATGAGGTGGGGTGTGATGTGGGTTTGTCTAGGACGAGTCTGGCGGTGGCATTCTGTGTGGTCTGTAGTATTCGGAGAAGTTGGTCTGGGAACCCTGCTTAGAGAGCGTCCCCGGGGTCCAGTCGGCTTCCAATGAGGGTCTGGGTGATGCTGGTTCTCTTCCAGGGGATCCTCATCAATAGTCATAAGCATTAGAATATTCCCGCCCATGTGCGGGACCCCGGAAACACTATATTATATGTGCCCCACATATATATATATACACTCATATATAATATATATACATATATATATATATATATATATATATATAAAAACATGCAATAGCAGCCAAATAAAGAATAGAGCTGAAATATGCTCCAAAGAATTTCCACCATACATGAGAAATTAGCATTAGAAACATGAGAAAACAACACAAGGTTTGTTTTAGAAACTGTTTTAATGCTCAGAAAGCAGTAGAAATTCTCATAACTCACTGGAAGCATAGAAAGCTCCCAGGCTGCATTGCAAACACACAGTCTAAAAAGACTGAAAAGCTAACCTGTAGCTGCATAGCAATAAACTGACACCGTGCCTTTAAGGCACCCCTGACCCCCAGTATCCCATCATGCCTCAGGGGTGACAGTTAGGTCAGTTGTTCTTTCCGGCTCCTTCAGAGAAGGACCCTGGTTACACAGCTCCACTATTTTTCTGGTTTTTGACAGAAAAATTCTTCACTTTTAACAATTTTTTGCTCTTACTCGACGTTTAACAGCTAGTCAAGTAAGATACTGTCTTTTTCAGTCAGTTTGGTGAGCATTTTCTCCTGAGAATGCCTTCACTATTTGACAAGTGTCCTTCTTGTGGCAACAAGAAGGCCAAATCAGACCACCACGACGTCTGTATCCTGTGTCTGCCTGAAGATCATGATCCAGGCAACTGTCCTCATTGTGAACACCTGTCAGGAAGAACTCTTAAGGACAGGGAGAGGATTCGCATTTATGGCCTAGCTCATAGGTCATCAAGAGGAAGATCTCCGGTGAAGAAGGGCTCCAAGAAGACTCATACATCTTCCAGAAAGAAGTCTTCACACCCTTTACCTGCAGCGTCGGGCTTGGCGCTGAGAAAAGAACCACCGGTGGATCATTCGTCGTCTAAACTACCGTCGACGGCAGGCTCGCCGTCGAAGAGAAGACCAGGTACATCGACGACGTCGAAGGATCCAGTTCCATCGTCGAAATCCCCTCCGCCGGCGTCAACCGGGCGACGTCCGACGTCGAGGAAGGGTACTCCGCCGCCGTCAACCGGGCGATGGTCGGCGTCGAGATCCAAGTCCCCTCCGCCGTCGTCAACCAGGCGGCGACCGGCGTCGAGGGAGGTCACCCCTCCGCCGTCGTCATCCAGACGTCGACTGGCGTCGAGAAGTGGGACTCCTCCGCCGTCGTCAAAGAAACGACGTTCGGCGTCGAGGACCAAGACCCCTCCGCCGTCGACAGGAAGAAGTCGATCGGCGTCGAGGATACAGTCTCTGTCGGTGTCTCGTCAACTCTCGGCGTCGAGGGTGTCCAATACCCCTCCGCCGTCGTCGCACAGACACTCGACGTCGAGGCAGAGGACTCCGTCGACGGCTGGGCATCACCGTTCGCCGTCGAGAGAAGGACCTCCGTCGACGACTGAGCTTGGTCATTCGACGTCGAGGGAGAGACTTCCGTCGACGACCGAACATCGTCGTTCGACTCCGAGTAAACCTCCGTCGACGACTGGACACCGTCGTTCGACGTCGAGAGAGAGGGCTCCGTCGACGGCCGGTAATCGCCGCTCGACGTCGAGACAGGGAACTCCGTCGGCGTCTGCTCATCGACGTTCGACGTCGAGAGACCATACATCCTCGCAGAGGCAATCTAAGTCAAGATTGTTTGATCCGCCGACTCCCCGAAGGCGCACGACGACGAGGGAAGATCGCTCGACGTCGAGGGGTTCAGACGTGGTTATGGTGACGGAGTCAGCTTCCCGTAATTCCACTTCGAGGTCCTCTAGCTCCTCAGCTGCATCTTCGAAGTCCAGAAGTCCCGTACGCAAGTCTCCTGAGCGTCGGACAGACCCTCGGGCGGATAAAGTCAGACTGTCACCTAGATGGTACAGATCTTTGGACCATTGGAGAGAGTGTGGGGCTGCAAAGCGTATGCAAGACTATGCCAGCTCACATCACAGATCTCCTCTTCTGGATCTTGTGGAGGAGATGGACAAGCGTAGCCCTCCCAGGCGCAAATCTCCTGTGAGGACACCAACCAGATCTCCAAGAAGGTCCCGCTCTCCCAGAAGAGAACCTCGTTCAGAGGACCGGGTCAGATCTCGCTCTCCGAGACGGGAGGAGCGTTCAAAAAGATCTAAAGAGAGGGGGCGCAGTGATCACCGTAGACGTCGACGAACTCCGTCTACTTCATCCACCTCTTCTACCAAGTCTTCTAAGAGGGACTACTCCCCTACTCTAACGGACAGTCCTACGTCCAGATCCTCCCCAGTGGATGACATTGGCACGTATCTAGACGTCTTGCAAAGAGGAGCTCAATAGTTGAACATTGAAATGTCTGTCCCTCAGGTTACAACGACAGTCATTTTTGAGACTTTACATAAAAAAGCGATCTCTCGTCCTCTACTGCCATTGGTCCCGGGAATCATGGTTCCTGTCAATGAGGTATTCCTGACTCCGGCGGCTATCAGAGCGGTGCCAGCCCGCATTCAGAAAAAATACAAACCGGCCTCTTCTGACCCGGTGTTTGTAAAATCTGACCCTCCAGCAGACTCGGTAATTGTGGCAGCGGCGAGGAAGACCCACGCAGTTGCTGGCTCTTCTTCAATCCCACCAGACAAGGACAGCAAGACCCAGGATTCCTGGGGTCGCAAGGTTTGCAACTCAGCTGCTTCCACTCTTAAGGTTTCTAGTGCTGCTGCGCTTCTGGGTCGGTACGACAGAGCATTATGGGACTCTATGGAAAGATTCAAATCCAAGCTGCCAAAAGAAGATCTGCAGGATTTTGAAGAGACTATGACTGAAGGATGTCTGGTAGCCAATCAGATGATAAGCACGGCTGCGGATGGTGGTGTCCTGGCGGCACATTCCTATTCACATGGAGTTTGTGCTAGGAGGTCTGCATGGTTGCGGCTTACAGGCCTGAAGCCAGATGCTCAACATCGCATCCTTAATCTCCCCTTTTCGGGTTCCGCTCTCTTCGGGGAGCATGCTGACGAAGAAATGGCCCGAATGAAGACGGAACTGGACACAGTGAAAGCGGTGGGCTTGGAGAAGAAGAAAGAGTTCAAGCGCCGCTTCAAGACCAACAGGGGGAGAGGGGCTCAACAGAGGGTTCAAACCCCTCAATGGTCCCAAAATAAGAATCAAGGAAAGTCTCAGTTTCGAGGTAAACCCGGCAGTGGTAGAGGAGGTCATCAACAATCCTCTACCACCACGAGAGGAGGAAAAGCCTGAACAGTGGCTTCCTCTGGCGCCGTTGCCCACTCCAGTGGGAGGAAGTGCTTCGCAACACCTGGCAGAGTGGGTCAGCATCACAAAGGATCAGTGGGTGCTGAATATACTGCGCAATGGATACAGGCTACGTTTCCGTGCGCCTCCGAAAAACATTCCTCCGAAGGGCTCTTGCCTTCACCAGCTGAGCTTGCTCCGGAGAGAAGTGAAAATCCTACTGCAAAAAAGAGCGATAGAGGTGGTCCCTCTCGCTCAAAGAGGAAAGGGAGTTTACTCCAGATACTTTCTGGTCCCCAAAAAAGATCAGGAGGACAAGTTCAGACCTATTCTCGATCTACGACTCTTGAACAAGGTCATCATCAGAGAAAAGTTCCGCATGTTGGCGCTTCACCAAATATGTCCACATCTTCCAGTCGGAGATTGGATGTGTTCGGTGGACCTGCAAGATGCATACTTTCACATCCCTATTGCTTGACAACATCGCAAGTACTTGAGGTTTGTCGTGGGGAACAAACACTACCAATACAAAGTACTACCCTTCGGTCTCAAGTCCGCACCACGAGTCTTCACCAAATGCATGGCAGTGGTGGCGGCTTTTCTACACAAGATGGGGCTCTTCATATATCCATACCTGGACGACTGGCTCCTAAAAGGTCCATCTCCGGTACAGGTAAAGCACGATCTTCATCTGCGTCTACTCCATTTACACAGGCTCGGTCTCCATGTGAACCTGGAGAAATCAGTCCAGCAGCCTACACAGTCAATCCACTACCTAGGCTCCGTTCTGGACACAAAAGTGGGAAAAGCGTTTCCTTCGGAGGAGAGACTTTTTTCCATGAGCCAGAAATGTGGAATCCTACTAGGATCTCTGCTTCCAACAGCTCGACAAGTAGCATCCCTGCTGGGTTCCATGGCGTCCTGCATCTTTCTCATCCCAAACGCCAGGCTGAGAATGCGTCCGCTACAGCAGGCTTTGGAGGATCAGTGGGATCAGGCGACAGGTCTTTGGGAGGATCACATCAGGCTCTCCCAAGCGACAAAGGAGGCTATCAAATGGTGGACACGGAGAAAGAATTTGCTGGTGGGGGTTCGTTTTCACCAACCTCTTCCAACCCAGTCGATAGTGACGGATGCCTCTCTACAAGGTTGGGGAGCGCACATGGGTCCGCTTCAAATTCAAGGCCAGTGGTCTGCGCAGGAGCAGACATACCACATCAATATGTTGGAACTCAGAGCGGTCTTCCTGGCTCTCAAAGCTTTTTTACCAGCGATAGAGTCCAACTCAGTCCTAGTTCAGACGGACAATACGACCACCATGTTCTATCTGAACAAACAAGGGGGCACACGATCTCGCCCACTCTCACGAGAGGCTCAGGCAATCTGGCATTGGCTCCTCCCTCGAGGCCTCACGGTAGTGGCAGTGCACCTCCCAGGCGAGTTGAACGTAAAAGCAGACGCACTCAGCCGGCACTTCGAAGATCAGCCAGACTGGGTGCTAAACGACGAAGTAGTAGAAGAACTTTTTCGTTGCTGGGGTCGTCCAACCATAGATTTGTTTGCAGACGACGAAAACTCCAAATGCCACGCCTTCGCGTCCAGGTTCCACCGTCCAGGGACTCAGGGGAATGCTCTACTGATGGATTGGTCAGGGACATTCGCTTACGCGTTTCCTCCCCTGGCTCTGATTCCGAGAGTAATTTCCAAGTTCTGCAAGTCGAACATGGAAATGATCCTGATAGCTCCGGACTGGCCGCGGCAGTGGTGGTACCCGGACCTTCTACATCTGTCTGTGTGTCCACACAGACGACTTCCTTGCAGGCCGGACCTGTTGAGCAAGATGAACGGGAGGATAATGCATCCCAACCTCCCATCACTGAACTTAACGGCATGGCTCCTGAGGTCCTGCAATACGGACATTTGAACTTGCCTCCGGAATGCATGAACATTTTAAAGGAGGCTAAGAGACCTTCCACGAGAGCGTCCTATGCGTTCAAGTGGAAGAGGTTTTTCTTATGGTGTAGGGATCGTAGTCTTGATCCGACTAAAGGTCAGGAGGACGTCATCTTGCCATACCTCCTTTCCCTAGCGACTGCTGGTTTAAAATACGCTTCTATTAGGGTGCATTTGTCAGCCATAGTAGCATACAGAAAATCACCTGATCAAGTTTCTTTCTTTCAGGTTCCAGTGGTTAAGGACTTCCTCCAGGGGTTGAAAAAAGTGTATCCCCCTGTGCGAAATCCTTCTCCTCCATGGGAATTGAACCTGGTGCTATCCAGGTTAATGTCACCGCCTTTTGAGCCCATCCACAAGGCCTCTTTACAACATCTCTCTTGGAAGGCGGCCTTTTTGGTGGCTATTACCTCTGCTCGCAGAGTAAGCGAGATTCAGGCTCTCTGTGCGAAAGAACCATATACTGTCTTTCATCACAATAGGGTAGTCCTAAGGGCTCATCCAGCTTTCTTGCCTAAAGTCATTTCTGATTTTCATATAAATCAGTCCATTTCCCTCCCTTCGTTTTTAGGGCTCGGACTCCTCCCCAGTGAAACTGGGAGGAGTTTCGAGAACTAATGTTAAAGGAGAAAAAAAAGAAGTATCTCCTAGGGCCTTGGTGAGAGGAATTCCACACATTCCTTAGGGTTTTCTGTCATCTGGCCAGTGATTCGTCTTCCTTGTGTTTTCGTTTTAATAGGCTTGAAGTGATAGGGTAAATGTAGTTTTGTTCGGCCATTTTGGGCATATTTCGTTCGTGCTCGCGCAAAGAAGTACATAAATTATAATTAGGAGCTGTCAGGGTGCCTCCGTTAGTGAATCCAGATGGCCGGGCGCGTTCACAATTCTGCAGCGCTCAGCGCGCAGCTTCCTTGTTTTGTTAGGCACGGTGAGATTAAGTGATTTGTCCAGAATCACGGATGTTGAGCGTCGTTGCCGAGACACGAACCCCGTTCTTGTTTTGAATGGGACGAGCAATTAGAGGGTGGAATATTATTGTGATCTTAACGAGGCTCGTTAGAGCTAAGGAGCTGCAGGGGGTGCCGTGTGTACGGGGGTAGATAAATGGGCACCACTGGAATATACACGCCGGGATAAAAGCCCCCTGGCTGAGGCAGTTTACACATGACTTGCACGTACTTTCACTTCATTCTGCCCATCTGAGCATTAATAGTGTCGGGGAAGAAAGGAGAGATGAGATCATTTGGAAGCTGCCTCCCGGAGCCGGCGACCCCGGTGTCTGCGTGCGCTCGGCGGACCCCGGGGTGGCAGAGGGCACCGCTCTGCCCCTGCTGGGAGCTCGCAGGCGCCCCTGCACTCAGCACAGGACACCCCTCCCCGCTGTTTGGTTTAACCCGTTGGTGTCCCGCGCCGCCCATGCCCTTTTTGGCCACCAGTGGGGCTGACAGTGTTGATCTTAGCGTGATGTCTCTTTCCAGCTCTGTCAGCTGGCAGTGCCGTGTGTCTGTGCGCGCTACGCCGACGCCTCTCCCAGCGCTCAGCCCTCACTCCAGCTCAGCTCAGAGTTACACTTTTAGTTTGTTTTAGCCGCTGCTGCTGGAGTTGTTTTCGTTGCATACGTGCAGCCAGCTCCAGCGTCTCGGCGTTTAAGGACCGGCGGCTTAGAATCGGGCTGAGACGACTCTAGCGGAGGCAGAGACTTCATAGCACGCAAATAGTTACATGTGGATGAAGTGTGGCTAGCAGACACGTGCACACCTTCTTTATAAACACCCCAGATCTTTCCATCACACACAGTACCCATACTGCACACATTCAGAATCAGGGACGCATGCACCCCTCCCCCCCCCCCACACACACACACATACACAGGGAGACCCACACATGCGCACACAAACAGAAACATACAAAAACACAGCCACACACTGGCCCACACAGGTGTCCACAAATACGCAAACATCGACACTGTAACAACTCAGGCAAACACATCCACCCCCACGCACACAGATGCCCACACATGCCGAAACTCACAGACGCAGAAATGTAGGCACACACAAACACGCTGACAGACACACAAGCCCTTAACACAAGGGGGCCGATAAACATAAACACACGGAGCCAAACAAACATGCATCCACACGCAAACCCGACAACCACCCACACAAACGGTCAGACACACACAAACACGTGCCCTACACAGTCTGACTGCCCGCTTGACTTCGCTGCCATGCAACTCTTTTTGCCAGGAGGTATGCCGCTTGTAAGCAGACTTAATCAGCCGCTCGGGCCGGCAGCCCTTTGTCGGGTTTCTGTGGCTGTGGGGGTGTGATGTGCAGAGATTTGCACGGGTCAGGAGCGCCTTTCCAGCCGCACCGTGTATACATACACCACACACACATAACGCACACACAAACCACACACCTCAGTCTCTCAACACCACACACTTGTCACCACTCAACACAACACACTCACCACCACACTCACTCCCCAGGCTCACCCCCACAGACTCACCACCACACACTCACCAGCACACAGAAAACAACACACACAACAACACACCCCCAGCCGTCAATTAATGCTTTCACCATGCACAAACACCAACAACCATCATCCATCTGTGCACGCTTTTACCAAGCACACACCCACCAGCCGTCAGTGCACCCTTCCACCAGGCACACACACCTCCAGCCGGCAGTGCACTTTTCCACCAAGCAATCGCAGTATGGTACACTTTACTTTTAAACATATTCATATAAAGCACAGCATGCCACCATTGGTAAAATTACAATTCAACAAACATACTTCCACTACACACCACATGCAGACACTCCATAACACATGGCAAAAAGACATTGGCATTTACAATGCCATTAGCTCAAACTCAAATAAATCCGAGCCTGATTGCATTTCTAATGCTTGTTTCCAAATCCTACGACCCCAGCCGAGCGGTCACTTCACTCATTAGATCTTAAGAGAGTACTCAAGTTCTATTTGGAAATGACCAAAGGGATTAGGAAAACGGATCAACTGTTTGTGAACTATGGTTCTATGCGAACAGGTTTTCCAGCGGCCAAGAGGTCTATCGCGAGATGGATTGTCTCGTGCATAAAATTGGCTTATCAGCTTGCAGGCAAGCCTTTGTTGCAGTCACCCAAAGCGCATTCCACTAGAGGGAAGGCCGCTACGGTAGCTTTCTTGCATGACGTTCCAATGTCGGAGATATGCAAGACTGCGACATGGAAATCAGTTCATACATTTACGAGGCATTACTGCCTAGAATCTGATTCCAGGGCCGATACTCAAGTAGGACAAGCCTCTTTGAGGAATCTATTTGGGTAGCCTACGGCCTGTACGAGCTTAGGGGTTACTAGGCTTAATATGGTTATTACTGTATTGTTACTCCTTTGCCCGCAGGGAGATGAGGTGAGGCTCGCTATTCTATTCTAATGCTTATGACTATTGATGAGGATCCCCTGGAAGAGAAGGATTAGTTACTTACCTGTAATCCTAGTTCTCTTCCAGGGGTATCCTCATCAAAGTCATAAGCAACCCTCCCGCCTCCCCGGGCAAAGGACATTCTTTAATAAGGAGATATTGTTAACCTATCTGTTACTGGGTTTATTTTCAGTCTCCGAAAAGAACAACTGACCTAACTGTCACCCCTGAGGCATGATGGGATACTGGGGGTCAGGGGTGCCTTAAAGGCACGGTGTCAGTTTATTGCTATGCAGCTACAGGTTAGCTTTTCAGTCTTTTTAGACTGTATGTTTGCAATGCAGCCTGGGAGCTTTCTATGCTTCCAGTGAGTTATGAGAATTTCTACTGCTTTCTGAGCATTAAAACAGTTTCTAAAACAAACCTTGTGTTGTTTTCTCATGTTTCTAATGCTTATTTCTCATGTATGGTGGAAATTCTTTGGAGCATATTTCAGCTCTATTCTTTATTTGGCTGCTATTGCATGTTTTTATATATATATATGTATATATATTATATATGAGTGTATATATATATATATATATATGTGGGGCACATATAATATAGTGTTTCCGGGGTCCCGCACATGGGCGGGAATATTCTAATGCTTATGACTTTGATGAGGATACCCCTGGAAGAGAACTAGGATTACAGGTAAGTAACTAATCCTTCTGGAGGTTAGTGGAAGCCTTTTGAAGATCTTGTGAAGCAGTCGGAGGAAGTGGAATTGAACTGGGCAGTCATGGTTAACTTGTTGGCCAAGATGATGCCTAGATTTCTGGCGTGATCAGTCAGAGTAGCAGTGGGACTGAGCTCTGTGGACCACCAGGAGTCTTCCCACAGGGAGTTTTTGTTGCTGAAGACCTCTGTCTTGTTTGTGTTGAGCTTCAGACAAATGCCACTCATCCAGTTGGTGACATCTGTCATGCAGTTACGGAAGTTGGTGTTGGTGGAGTGTTTGGGGAGAGAGAGGATGAGCCAAGTGAATGGATGAGCTGTGTGTCGGCAAGGATATAATGTTGAGTTTGTGAGTTTTGACGATGCTGGGTAGTGGGGTCATGTAGGTATTGTAGAGGGTGGGACTGAGAGAAGATCTTTGTGGTACTCCACAATGATTTCTTTGGGTTCGGAGGTGGAAAGGGGTAAGTGGACTTTCTGGGTTCTTCCAGTGAGGAATGAGGTGATATATCTTAGAGCGGTTTCCTGGATACCGATGTTGTGCAGTCTAGCAATGAGTGTTTGGTGAGAGACTATATCGAATGCTGCCAAGATGTCAAGGAGGATCCGCGCTGCTGTCTCACTTCAGCCGAGTAAGACTTATATGTTGTCGGTGGCCGCAATGAGATCTGTCTTGGTGCTATGGTTGCTGTGGAATCCCGATTGGGAGGCTTCAAGAAGCGTTTGTGGTTGGCTGTTTTTTCTAGTAACTTGGCCGTGAATGGCAGCCATGAGATCTGGCAGTAGTTGTTGAGTTCTTTGGTGTTTGCTGAAGGTTTCTTTAGTAGGGTGGTGACCTCTGAGTGTTTTCAGTCTTTGAGGAATGTGGCTTTGGCAGTCGAGGTGTTGAACACGGTGATGAGTTCTTGGCTGATTCTGGCTCTGCCTTGATTGAAGATGTGGTGTCTGCATGAGTCAGTGTGGGTCCCTGAGTGGATCCTGTTTATGATGGAGGTGGTGTCCTGGGGAGCAAGCGGGTTCCAGTTGGTGATAAGTGGAGGTAGCAGTGTTTGTTGAAGAAGTCAGTGGTCTTCGGCTGGAGTTTGAAGTATTTATAGATGTTGGCGATTTTGTTGTGGAAGAAGTTGGCAAGTTTATTGCAGAGTTCCTGTGAGGGGAATATGTTGTTTGCTTCCACTAGCGGATTAGTGAATTCTTTGACGATGTTGAAGAGATCTTTGCTATTGTTGGAGCTTGATTCGATGCATGGGGTCATGGCTTTTTTCTTACAGTATATTAGCTGCCAGTGGTAGAGGTTAAGGGCTTTCTTGAAGGAAGTCTTGTCGGTGGTGTCTCTTGGAGGCATGTTATCTAAATATGTTGGAGCTTAAGGTAGGTAGAACTCGCATGATGCATGCGGGACATGGCCCTTCCCCATATGTTCTAAATCAAAATGTTAAACCTGGGTATCAGTGTGGTTGTGTTGTTGGACCTGAATGCTCTGGTATGAACATGAGGAGCACCTAGAGTCCCCCTAGAGTCCCTCCAGGTGGAGCCGCAATTCTCCCCCAGTAGCACTGCAGCATTTGACAAGGCCTGAGTGGGCACTCCGCCATCCCTGTGGCATCTAGAGCGAGTAGTGCCTGGAAGTATAGCTCTGCATATCACACTATGTACAAAGTAAACTGTATAAAATAAAACCCGGTAACTCCCTCTCCAGCATCTCGCAGTACATATCTCATGCCATGTAACAGATGAGAACACACGAAAAGACAAACGTCTGTGAAGAAGGTAGTCTTGTCTCCTTCTGTTTTTTTTCTGTTAAGTTTTATATAGCACAAACTAGACCCGAGGGTATTGAAACGCTTTACATGAGTACCAGTTGTGTTACAGACAGACACATTCATTTTTTTTTTTGTTAGGTACGGGGAGATTAAGTTATTTGCCCAGAATCACAGGATGTTGAGCGTCCCTGCCAAGACTCAAACCAGTTCCCCATCTCCGTGGTCGACCGTCCTAGCCATATCTTTCCTTACCAGCAAGTCCCAGTAACAGCCAAACAGGCTACGCATCCCCCCAAGGGACAACCACAAAGCAGCCCAAACAGCAGAGCCTCAAACCCCCCCAGGAGAAAAAGAACACCAAGAGAGACCGGTGCTCCACCGACCATTATTCGGAGGGTCTAGTCTTCAAAGTTATTAGGGCGGGCGGGGGGGCGGTCTGCCCAATTGTGTACGTGACAGTTTCGGTGTCCAACCCCCAGTCTGAGTTCAGACGGCAAGAGGGCTGCGGCTATGTTTGATCAACTCTTCCATCAGCTGTGCATGCTCTTCTGCTACCTGACTCGATGTGGGGCGACTCCCAGGGTGCCAAGATTTCCTCCTCTGCCGTGCACTGACCACTCCCCCATGGGTCGTATCTCCATCATCCTTGGGAAGCAGAATCCCCCAAACTTCATGCCTAGGAGGCACAGCTAGGGTTTCACAGCCATATAGGAGTTGCAACGCTTTTGGACCTCCGCCGTGTAGTCAGGATGAGCCCTGATGGCGGCTCGCTCGTAGCGCCATGGGCCCTTGGCTCTGAAGACCTGCAGATTGAGATCCCTGTCCCTGTAGTTTAATAGTCTGGCAATCACTGGCCAGGAACTCGCTCCAGGTGGTGGTGGTCGTCCTGGGATGCAGTGCACCCTTTCGATGGAGAAAAACTTTGGGAGGCGTCCCTCTAGCACAGTGTCCGCCAGCCAGATTTCCAGAAACTGTTCCATACTGGTGCCCTCGGAATGTTCAGGAAAGCAGAGGAGATGGATATTGTTGCGCTGTGAGTGGTCCTCCATGTCTTCAGCTCATTTGTAAGAGGTGAAGATGTGATTGTACCTCCTACAATGTGGGCCGCATCTAAGTGAGGGATGACCCCGCTTCATAAACCCGTTCTGCTAGCTTTTTGTGATCTGTCTAGAGTAGGTTCTCCGCAATGGGGACCACATCTAATGTGGTTTCGAGAGAAGCCCTCCTGTCTAGGACTGTTTGCAGTATCTTCTCAAATTGTCCTGAGTGGTTTGCTAGGATAGGGCACAAAGTGCTCAGCTGGACACTGGTGTCAGCTGCACCACAAGGTCCGAAGTGTCCCTATGCAACATAGGGGGCAGCTTGCCCTGCTTTAGCTTCACCATATTGTGGGGCTTAACGTCCAGTCAAGCTGCAATCCTCTGCCGCTGTTTTCTCCCAACTCTCTAAGCCCGCAAGGGCCATCATTGTTGGCCTCAGCCACATAGCACACAGGTGCCTGTCACATGATCAGCTCAGGGCCCACACCTCGCTCCGGCCCTCTCCAGCTCCCTAGGTACACACGTGTAAAATGTTGGTGGCCTCAGCTGCGCAGCTCACTTGTGCCAGTCATATGATCAGCTTGGGGCCCGCACCTCGCTCCGGGCTGCGCAGGTACCCCGGGTGTTACCTCAGCTCGTCAGCCTCCTCACTCTGCAGAGCACAGTCAGCACTCCCGGCCTGCTCGCATCAGGACGGACCTCAAAGCTGCCCGCCGCCTGGCAAAGTCATTCCCCCAGGCTGGCGTCGCCTGAATGACGGGCTCCGTGCCCCAGGTCATATGTGCTCCACTCTGCAGCATCACTGGGTAGCCGTAGCGCTTGGGTGGAGTGGGATGGGTCCACACGGATTATGAAGCATCCAGCCCCCGGCCTCCTGAGGAGCTCAGCAGGCTGCGACCGCTCCTTTGCCATCTTTGACATGCCCCCATCATCCTGCACTGTAGTTCATGGAATTCTTTGCCCCTTCTATCACGACGGCCTACTCACTCCAGACCTTCAGGAAGCTTCTGAAGACCTGGCTCTTTGCCTCTTAGCTGTTTGTTGCTTGTCTTTCTTCCGTCTCGCCCAGCGCCTTGACACCTTTTGGTTTTAGTGCACTTTATAAATATCATCCTAGCCTATCCTATCCTTTGTAATTAGTGATGTGTGCATCATGGCTATATCACTGGCTAGCGATGTCCATCTCGGAGAGGCGCGACAATGGTGAACCGACCACGCCGAATTACTACCACTGACACTATTTATACAGGTTATCACTGAGTTTCAATAGGCCTGAATTGTTGTACAGTCCTAAAGCATGTGATAAAAGGTACCCTCTCACATACACAGTCTCAGACGCCTGAATCCCGCCATGGTGGTACCGGAGACATAGGCTCTATGTAACATTTTAACTTGGACCAAACGAAATCGGGCTCTAATTGCCACCTCCCTACAGGAGGCCAGAGCTTCTAGCCAATCCTCTTCTGCTATGTCTCCCAAGTCAATCTCCCAACGGCATCACACATGGAGTAGTGTATCTGGTGTATTATTAATCAATTTCTTGTACCTAAGGGAGATCGCTTTACGGGTCATATAGTCAACTAATAACCTGTCTTCCAATGGAGATGCTTCGGGAAGGTCCTCCCCTTTGGGAGTTGCTGCCAACAGAGCATGTCTGACCTGGAGGTATCTGAAGGCTTCCGTGTCAGCAAGGCCATATTCTCGTTGTAGGTCAGAGATAGGCGATACTGTTCTACCTGACCAAAAGTCTCCCACATTTGATATGCCTATTAAGTCCCATTTATCAAAGCCAGGCCTCCGACCCAGCGCGCCAAGTTTTTTGGAGCACCATAAAGGTGTGGGCTGGGTAATTCTAGCAGTATGAGAGCAGTATGCCACAGCTGATCTCTGAGCACTGTGGGTCCTGTAAGGGTCATGCGTTTGGGGAGGTGTATAGTGCACATGCGTTGCCACCTGGCCACAAGGCATATCTGTCCATATTGTATGCAGGGTCATCTGGGAGGGCAATGTACCCATTGATTAATTGCAGCAAGCTCTGCTGCCCAGTAATATTTTGAATGTCTGTTACTGCGATATCCCGATCATACCAGTCATGTGGCAGTTTTTTGAGAGCTATACCAGGGGCGCCCCCATTCCACAGCAAAGTACTCATTTCATTCTCAGCAGTCTTTATGTAGGTGCCTGGAACTGGGAATGGCGTGTTCTGCAGCACATAAAGAAGGCGTGGCAGCACCATCATCTTGAACAGAGCAGCTCATCTAAGTAGGGACAGGGACTTCCATTGTTGAATGTGTCTTTAGTTGCTGCAGGGCACCCTGAAGTTTGATGTCATTAAATAAATTGGAATTCCTGATGACAAGTATACACCAATATCGGAAACGGTCAGCGACCACCCTTGCCTCACAACCGGAGGGCTCTACCGGAGCGTTACGATGAAGAACATATAATGTCGATTAAGACCGATTGATGGTATTCCCTGACTGTTTTCAGAAGGCTGGAAATATATCTAATATTCTGCTAATGGAGGCACGTGGGGCCATGAAGTATAACAGTATGTCCGAGATGGCTTGTATCGTCATCTATGGGGCCTCTCGTTGTGTAATGTGGGGTGGTCAACCATCTCGGATAGTATTCTGGGTGTCTCTGCAGGGATGGAACTGTCCTCATGTCTGATCAAGTGTAGTCAATGGATCATAATTCGTTTGGCACCCAGTCGCCGATTGAAGTGACACACTATACATTACAACTAATCCCTCAAGCCTCTGCCCTCTTGAATCAACAGTTCCCCCTCCATGCCTCCCTGCATGACGAACTGAGAACTGTCCACCTCCCAAACTCTGCAGAGCGCCCTTTGCCCCACCCCAGCTTGAAACTTAAGGAAGAACTGTGGACCAATCCGAATACGTCACCCTCCGCCTCCCAAAAAACTAGTACCAGTGATTATCTTGTCGTCCCATTATAGTGCGAAACATGCATTAATAAGTTAACAAGGCTGTTGTGCCGGAGTAGCAGTGTACATCCATATAGTTCCATTGCTTCCATTTCATCCGTAGGTTTAATCCCAGTGCTCCTTGTCAGTAACGTGTGGTGAATAGTCTCTTATCATCATGGACCTTGGTCCCAGCTTGGTGTTCCAACCTCCGCTGTGAAGTGGATGACGCTGCCTGTGCTCTGAGGTCTGAAGGTGTGGCCGCCCTGAGGCAGCCAGTAGTAGGTGGCACTACTGGGAACTCTTCGGCAGCTGCAGGTGGTGTGCGTGGCCCTGGAACCAATCGTTCTCCGGTGCTCAAACAGCACCAGTTCCATGTTGTATCCAAGTCAGTGAATCTCAGTTGGCTAGCTCTTGGAATCTTGAATTCATGCTACGATGACGTTCACCCTCTTTCAGGATCATGTTCTGCACTATAGGAAAGAGAATCCTGGTTCCTTTGGTCACTCTTGTGCCCAGTGCAGTTTGTAACCCCTGGACTCCTTTGACGTTGTCATTCTCTGGCTGGTGTCCTGGGGCCAGACCCAAAGCTTCCAATGGACTAGCGCTGTCCGGCCTGGTCATGGCCTTTTCTGCCAGCGACTTTGCCCTGCTGAGGTTTGATAAAGGGATGTGGGAGTGGAGGTGCTATTCACCTGGGAGGGACAGGTTCTTTCCTATCTGTTGCAATCCTGGAGTGAGTGCTGTACTGATTCCCCTTCCCTCTCCACAGGAAAGTCATTAGAAGAAAGCAGAGCAGACACTGCTGTAGAGATTGGAAAGTGGAACTGCTGCAGGGGCAGAACAGGTCATAGTTTCAGAAATAACAGAGGAGAACAGGGTCCAGCAAGAGCTGCTGAGGGGAAGGTGGAAAACTAGGGGAAGAAATGAACTACAGAAGAAAGGAAGACATGTCATAAATGAGAACCGACCTGGGACGGCTGCATAGAGGGAGACCGTGTGACAAGGACCAGACCCAGAAGCACCAAGACACAGAGACGGAAACAAGATAGAGTAGTTAGGGGAGAGAATGTGATCCTTCAAGAGACAGAAGGGTTGGGATGGGAGGTGTATTGTTCTGCGTCCCCTCGGCCGACTACTGTCTCCAGGTTAGCGTTCAGGCAACTGACCAGCCAGTAACACCATGGGTATTCACTAGGAAGATCTGGGATGTTGTATGAGGGTCTGAACTATACATTGTAAGAGTAGCTGCAGGCAGGGAGGCATTGAAGTGAGGATAATGCTTATGTTCTGGGGCATTTTCTCAGAGGCTCCAGGGATTATTCTACAGAGTCCTGCAGCTAACTGCTTCTGGAGACAGTAGAGTGCCCAGACCTATTAAAGCATCATATATGGTACTGAAGAGGACCCCATATCCCTAGGAATTTAGAGTCATGCAGAGCGCCTTCTGCAGTGCGGGTAGTGCAGATGGGGTCTCCCACCCTAAGGATAAAGAGTCCGTCATGGAGTCAACTACCCTAAGAATAAAGTTGTGCAGAGAGCTTTGTGCAGTGTGGTGGTAATGCTGATAAGGTCTCTCGCCCTTGGGATAAAGAGTCTGGAATTGAGTCTTAGGAATAAAGTCGTGCACAGACCCTTCTGCAGTGTGGGTAATACTGATAGACCCTCCCGCTCTGAGGATAGAGTGTCTGGCAGGGACAACTACCCTGCATTATACATACTGCCCCCTCGTCATACAACCCTGTAAAATGTGACCGTATTGCAGAAGACCACCACCTTCACTCTTGTTATGGAGCTCTAGGCCTCCTGTTGAGGGTTTATATCAGTGGTTTCCAAACATTTTCAACCCACGGCTCCCTTTACCTATTGGTCGGTGCCTGCGGCTCCCCACTATGTCACTTATTTTTAGGGGGTGGAAGATAATTTAATGCCGGCCTTGGGTGCCCTTCCATTTTTCTGCCTGAAAATAATTGGGATGAAGCTGATGAAGGTGTTATAATCATATACGCATGGTGTTTCGTATTACTAAGGTGGCACCTCTAATAAAATATCCCTAGTTACACTTTGCCCTTGACCTTTTTTAGAGAACACCCTCAAACCTGTTTATCCCCTTAAAAGTAATAGATAGTACCCCCAGTGGATGTAGGCCCCATTGCTAAAGTGTTTCTGCGCTTAAAGTATATTTGCATGCACTTCCATTTCTACCTATCTCAAACTTGCCAACACACCTGTTTTAGCAGGGTGACTCATGATTGTTTAAACCAAATACAACTACATTTTAGCTGTCCCCAACCTAAAATTTCCTCCAATTCAATACAAGGCAAAACATTCCTCAGATTAAATTCTTCTTCTTCTTTTTTTTAAACGTCCCTCTTTCTCGCTTCCAAATATTGCCATTCTTGCATTTTACTTCCTTGTGCTTGGAGAGAGCAGACCTGTCTGGAAAGGTGTGCATACTGGATGAAATGTGTACTGAAAGTACCCATGGTTCAAGTATTCATGTCAATACTTAATAACACTTAGTGTGTTTGAGAGACAGGACAACTTTACTTTCCTGATAACTTGCATTGGTGTAAAATGCATTTGGAAAAAAACTAAACTATCAACGAGTCTAATACAATTAATTAGGTGTCTTCCGCTTCATTTGGGAATGTTGGAACATGGGGATCCATTGAAATATGGAGGTCATCTCCCTCGGCATGCCATCAATTAAGCACTACATTTCCAGCTTTAGGCATGTCACTTAAAAATCATCAACTTCATGCGTTTAAGTCTAATTGGTTTGTGTGAATCCACCAAACCCTTCAACACTAAATCCATTAAAGTCCTTGGTGTGTGGCTTCCCTGGCTTGTTTTGCCGGTGCACAGATTGGGGAACCCCTAGTTTACAGGGGTGTAGGAAAAGCCTCCCTTCCTGCCAGTAAAGTCTGGCCGAGAACCTTATGTGCGTTCGAGTCTTCAGAGAGCCTCCTGTCCTGGAGATTTTGAGTTCTGCCAGAGTTTCCTGACCCGGAAATACTGAGCTCTCCCAGTGTCTCCTTTCTTGGTTTGCATGAGCCTGTTGCCCTGAGAGTGCCTTGTTCAGAGCCTCCTGCCCTGTTGATGCCGAGTCCTGGCTGAGGTGTCCTGCAGTGGAGGTTCACTGTCCTGATGAGAACACCCTGGCCTGGAGCGAAGTAAACCTGCCCAGGGCCTCTTGCTCTGATAGAGCTCTACACGGAGCCTCCTGCCTGCATTCCCTTGGAATTGTATGGCTCAGACCCTCTTAACTGTAGTGGGATCACACATAGTGCCTACTAACCTGGAACTATCTATACTCAAAGCGCAGGAAACAGCATTCCCGTGCTCTCCATGCCACTGGAATCAAGCTATCCTGGCTGATGATGGCTGAAACCCTGAAACCAGTCCTGGGACGCTTGTTTCCAGTCCAGGGAGGACCAGGCTTGGCAGTTCGGGCTGGACTGTTCCCATGGAGCACAGGGTCAAGACTGATTTGCATATGGCTGGGTTCAAACTGGAATGGAATGGTGAGCAAAAAACCGATGGATTTAGGCCCAGACCTCTGTACTGGGGTGAATGTATGACATTTTTCTGCATTCTGTCCATCAATTGTTCTTTTTGCACCTGGAGTTGTCTCAGACAGAAGGGGTGGAGTCCAAGATGAGGACTTCGGTGTTGTCTGAGTTGAGCTTGAGGCAGTTGTCCTTCATCCAGTCGGTTACTGCCTTCATCCCGTTGTGGAAGTTGCCCTTGGCAGCTTTGGGTCTGTCTGTGAGAGAGAGAAGCAGCTGGGTGTCGTCAGTGTAGGAGACCATGTTGAGTCCATGGCTTCTGACCATAGCTGCAAGAGGGGCCATGTAGATGTTGAAGAGGGTGGGGCTCAGAGGGGATTCCTGAAGTACTCTGCAGCTGATCTCACAGGGTTCCGAGTTGAACCGTGGGAGTCTGACTCTGTGTTCGGTCCGTGAGGAAGGAGTGGATCCCTTCTAGGGCTTTGTAACGGATGCAGACGTCGTGAAGTCTTAAGTAGAGGGTGTTGTGGGAGACTATGTTGAATGCAGTTGTGCCTTCCAGTCGCAGAATTATTGATTGGCTATTGATCCTGAACATTTCGCTTGCCCATCGAATAGAGGGGGTTCAACAGCAGAGTCGAGGAAGCAGTGTAAAAGGGTCTTGGGCTTCATGTTCCCCAATGGATCAGTGTTTTTCTTGCCATAGTCACTTTGCTCATGGTCAACAAGTACATGAGCTCTGAGAAACAAGCTTAACAGTGAAGTGATTCATTGTACAGAATGATTATCTATGTCTTTGAAAATGACGGCTCTCTAGTTTCGGCCATCATATGAACAGATGGAATGCTTCACAGGACCCGTGACGTGTGCCATCTTTGGCTGAAAGGAAATCCACAAGTCACATTAGACAGTGAATTCGAACAGGGACCATTGAGGCACATTCTCAGAGACTCTTCAATTAGCTTGAAACTCATTTCCCAAACGGGTTAAACTATATTATCCTTTTTGATGCTATTGGATGTGGGCTTGGATTAGAGTCCTACACATTTGGCTAATGTTGATATATTTCAGAGTGAACTGAGCTGGGACTGGGCACTTTGTTTTCTGGTAACTAGCGCTGGGCTCCTTGTTCGCTTTGACTCAATACACGCAGTCACCATCAATACGGCTCTCTGCCTAGGTCTGAGTTCAGGTTTATCTGAGGATGCTTCTGAAGGGCCTGAAGCAGCCAAGGCCAATATTAGATCTTTCACCAGCCTGTTGATCCTTGCTAAGCTGCACAAGCCTGGATAACATTCATGAAGCCACAGACCTCATCATTATTCATAAGCTGGTGGTGGCAGTCTACACTTTTCACCTCCTTGACACAGGGAGACTGCAGTGGGAAGTGGCTGGAGAGTGATTCTTAAAATAGCAACATGTTTAAAGAGGAGGCCTAGGGGAACGCTGCATGCTCCTCGGCTGACCAAGAGAGATATTTATGGACAGGACTGATATTTGAAGAGGCTAATTTTGGACAGTGAAGGATATATGGTCAGCTCTGAAGTAACATGAAAACTTCCAGCCATACATTCGGCCAATGCAATAAGGTTCAGCCAAGGCTGCATCATTATACTGCACTCTCCAATCAGATGGGGGAGTGAGAGCAGTTAGAAAGACTGCACGAAGTCCTCCCCATTTCAACAGCAAACTCGCAAAAAGTGCAACCCTTTGGCTTCCAAAACTATAGTGATTTCCATTAGCTCAGATAGTCTCATTGGATGATGGCTCTTCTCCCACCAAATGTAGTGTGCTTGACCATTGGGTGTCCCATCTAGCACTGGGTAGCACCTAAGGGAGCTGCTGCCCCTTGGCCGTCCATCAGTGCTGTCCCCTGGCCATCCCTGGCCGTCCATCAGTGCCATCCCCTGGCCGTCCGTCAGTGCCATCCCCTGGCCGTCCGTCAGTGCCATCCCCTGGCCGTCCGTCAGTGCCATCCCCTGGCCGTCCGTCAGTGCCATCCCCTGGCCGTCCGTCAGTGCCATCCCCTGGCCGTCCGTCAGTGCCATCCCCTGGCCATTCGTCAGTGCCATCCCCTGGCCATTCGTCAGTGCCATCCCCTGTCCATTTGTCAGTGCCATCCCCTGTCCATTTGTCAGTGCCATCCCCTGTCCATTTGTCAGTGCCATCCCCTGGCTGACCGTCAGTGCCATCCCCTGGCCGACCGTCAGTGCCGTCCCCTGGCTGTCCGTCAGTGCCGTCCCCTGGCTGTCCGTCAGTGCAGTCCCCTGGCCATCCGTCAGTGCGGTCTCCTGGCCACCAGTCAGTGCCGTCTCCTGGCCACCAGTCAGTGCCATCTCCTGGCCACCATTCAGTGCCGTCTCCTGGCCACCAGTCAGTGCCGTCTCCTGGCCACCAGTCAGTGCCGTCTCCTGGCCGTCCGTCAGTGCCGTCTCCTGGCCGTCCATCAGTGCCGTCTCCTGGCCACCCGTCAGTGCCATCCCCTGGCCACCCGTCAGTGCTGTCCCCTGGCCGTCCATTACTGCCATCCCCTGGCCGTCCGTCAGTGCCGTCCCCTGGCCGTCCGTCAGTGCTGTCCCCTACTAATCACTCACTGCTGTCCCCTGGCCTTCCGTCAGTGCTGTCCCCTGGCCTTCCGTCAGTGCTGTCCCCTGGCCTTCCGTCAGTGCTGTCCCCTGGCCTTCCGTCAGTGCTGTCCCCTGGCCTTCCGTCAGTGCTGTCCCCTGGCCTTCCGTCAGTGCTGTCCCCTGGCCTTCCGTCAGTGCTGTCCCCTGGCCTTCCGTCAGTGCCGTCCCCTGGCCTTCCGTCAGGGCTGTCCCCTGGCCTTCCGTCAGGGCTGTCCCCTGGCCTTCCGTCAGTGCTGTCCCCTGGCCTTCCGTCAGTGCTGTCCCCTGGCCTTCCGTCAGTGCTGTCCCCTGGCCTTCCGTCAGTGCTGTCCCCTGGCCTTCCGTCAGGGCTGTCCCCTGGCCTTCCGTCAGTGCTGTCCCCTGGCCTTCCGTCAGGGCTGTCCCCATGCCTTCCGTCAGGGCTGTCCCATGGCCTTCCGTCAGTGCTGTCCTCTGGCCTTCCGTCAGTGCTGTCCTCTGGCCTTCCGTCAGGGCTGTCCCCTAGGCTTCCGTCAGGGCTGTCCCCTGGCCTTCCGTCAGTGCCGTCCCCTGGCCACCCGTCAGTGCTGTCCCCTGGCCGTCCATTACTGCCGTCCCCTGGCCGTCCGTCAGTGCCGTCCCCTGGCCGTCCGTCAGTGCCGTCCCCTGGCCTTCCGTCAGGGCTGTCCCCTGGCCTTCCGTCAGGGCTGTCCCCTGGCCTTCCGTCAGTGCTGTCCCCTGGCCTTCCGTCAGGGCTGTCCCCTGGCCTTCCTTCAGGGCTGTCCCCTGCTCACCGATCAGTGCTCTCCCCTAGTCACCGGTCAGTGCTCTCCCCTGGTCACCGGTCAGTGCTCTCCCCCCATGCTCACCGATCAGTGCTCTCCGCTAGTCATCGGTCAGTGATGTCTCCTGGTCAAGGCTGAGTATCAGGCTTGTAAAACTCCCCAGCACAAGAATCTTCTTTCCAATCCAGCCCCAAGTCAACATCCGGACCATCTATACTACTATCCTTATCTTCCTTGCAAGTGCATTCATTTCCTGAAGCTATATTTAAATTCCATACCTTGCCATCGCTTATCCTTACCTCGTTCAGCAAAACTTCACTCACCTCCACAGGTTCAAACCAGTTGACGTTCCATTTTTGGGAGCCTTTTGGTTTTATAACGCAGCCCCCATGTCAGACAGCAACACTGCATTCGTCTACACTCCGCTTGTTGTCCTGCCAAGCTTACTCCTGTCATGAGACTTCTGCAATGTATCCAGTCCCCACCCCAGGGACCCCTACCACGTCCCCAACTTAGACAACCTCCCAGGAGTATACTCAGTCATAGGGTTCCTTCCTCTCATCCTGACAAACGGAGAAAACCCCTTTAACATTGTGGAAGTGACTCCATGGCCACTGCCATTTTTATGACTGTTCTTCACATTTAAGATAACCCTCTGTCAGTTGAATTACTCCTTTTAAGCATGCGATTAAAACACTCACTGAGACCATCACCACTCTGAAGCTGCAATGATATAGTACGGTGTATCCTTAATCTCTTCAAATATTTCACTGTTCCAGAATAAAAATACACGTTTTCACAAATCAACAAAGCAGCAAGACCTTTGTTTGAAAAAACATAGTCTACAAATCCTAAAATCGAATCGGTTTCTTGCCTTTTCTACAATTCGCACCTCTGGCCATTTCTAAGTACTTCCACTAATGCAATAACAAACTTGTGCAACTCTGATCAACTCTTCCTGCAACCCCCTAAGCCTCTTGATCCCATAAGAACTATAGAGAGACTCTTCTATGGAGTCGAAGGGACTGCACTCCTGCCCCTTGGAGGGCGTGAGGTGTTCATAGTCTTCTCAGCCAAATAGCACTGCCCAAAATTCAGAACCCAGCGGTGCAAACCCCGCACTCCCTTTACACCACACCTGAAGGAGCTCCACTTGAGGAAAAACAGCCCAAATTACAACCGATGCCCAGGCTGCTGGCATAAGACGCCTCTTAGTTCCCATTTCGATCAGTTACCAAATGAAGAGACGGGCGCTGGAAGCCGGAGTGCAAGAACAGATTTTTATTTCTCATGAGGAGAGCCTGTCATTTCGGACACGCGCACAATGTCTTCAAGAGGTGCTCTAACAAGTTTCTCTGAGGCTCCGTCTTTTATACACAGGTTTATGATGTACAAACATTCCTTATTGCAATAAAGAAACTTTGAAGTACGAAAAGGCACGTTTGGAATCCCAGCTTCAGGCCTATTCCCATGCCTGTCGCTCGGATGTCGTTTCCCCTCCCAAATGTAACATGTGATTGTAATCTTGCAGCCGGACATTCCAACAGGACACAAGGGCAAGAGGGGGTGGTCAGATCTAAGGTTGGGCAGGCGATAAGATCGGGCACTTCGGTTGGTGTATCACGTTTTGCTATGCGGGGCCGGGGGGTACATCCATGAGGCTTTGTTTTATGACTTGGGACCGGGTCGAGAGGCCAGGTGTAGCCGGGGGGGGTCATCAGAAGAGGGGAAGGGTGTTCCTGGGAGGAATGCAGGGGGTGTTGGTCAGGCAGGGGTGTCACTTTTAGAGCAGGGTCGCGCAGAGGAAGAGGGTTTTATGGCCTATGCATGAGAGACCGGGGGCTGTCGGGGATGCTTGCGAGGCTGGGGAGTGAGGGGGAGGGAGAGACGCTGGCTGTCGGGAGTGGGCAGAGAGGCCATGGTAATCAAAATGGTTGCTGCTTACGCGCACGTATGGATCTGAAATGGACAAGATGGCGCCGATAACGTTTACGCCACAATCCAGATTTTAACAGTCCTCCCTTTTCAACATATCTAGCCAGCATGTCAATTTATGTCTATCCCCATTATATTACGTATTTTGATATCATACAAAGCTTTCGTACGTTCAGCTTCGAAATTCGGAGTCTTGGGGTACATGCAGTTGGTAATAAGTGAACACAAATGAACGCCACTTATGTACATATACATTGTCATTTTCCACAGTCGCCGTTTTTAACATAAGTTAGTTCATTTCCATGTTTATCATAACTGACGGGGAGTACATATAGCCATGTGTGGTCAATGAAATAGCGTCTGTCAATACTGGCGAATTGCATATAACCATGTGCAGTCGATGCGATAGACGAGGTGCAATACATATGAATTTTCATTTGTCGTGATATATATATATATACGAGTCTAGAGATCGGTATACAACTCAGTCGGAGTCAATCAAAGAGATGTTCCGACACATTATGGAACCATGTTCTGTCTCTCTCTCCGGCGGTATCAAGGTACAGTTAAAAGTGACCGATGAAACATTTTGAAAGCAATACAAAGTGGTTGAGGGAGGAATTCAGTTGAATACAAGCAAGCAGTCAGGGGGGGGGTAGAAAGTTCAGAAAGGGGGGGGTCTTCGTTACAGTGTCTTTTTAGCAGTGAGCCATCACTGGTAAGCTCTAGTAGTTCGTTTTCTTCCGTTGGCGCTGTTGAGCACCGGCGGTGGAGCTATAGGTCCAGCTCGGATCCATCCTTACACGTCGCAGGGTGCGATCTGTCCTCTGCTGTTAGACCACAGTCCTGTTTCCTAACTAATCTTTTTAAGGGTGCCTCGTGCTGGGCACCTGCATTTCTTTCTCCTCTTGTGGCAAACCCTATTCTACCTAAATGCTGTTCTTCTTTTCAGAGTCAAAATCCATGTGAAAAAAGGGGGTGTTGTCGGATAATCGAGGGAAGAGAGGGCGGAGTGGGATCAGATCTTTGAGACAAACCAAGGGAGCAAAGGATAACGAGCAGGCAGGCCCATCAATCGGACTCAAAGGGGCGGGGACTTCTGGCACGCGTGGGTCAGCAAGCAGAGGGTTTCAAGGCAGCCCTCCATCCTTTCATTTTCCGTGTTTGAGAGTAGTGCCTCGTCCCGCGTCTCGTTGCTCTGTGGCTCCACCTTTGGTCGAGGTCACATGTTCTTCATGATCTGCGGCTAGGCTGTGCGTCACGTCCGGCCCCTCTCCTCCGGTGATTGTGGATCTTTGAATGGGTACAAAACAAGCTTTAGAGAACTGGCAGGAGAAGACATTTATACATTTCAATTCCGCCCCCAATCTCAAGTAGTTGGGGATACGTTCATCGGTCACGGTCAGAAGTTATCACTATGGAGTATGTATGCGAGCATTTCTACTGAGTTTGTACTAAGTCTATTTGGCGTTCATTCATGACGTATATGGAGAGAAGTCGGACTCCTATCAACTGCGTGTTCCATCAAACTCTGAATCGGATCCTTCGGTAGAGACTCGTTTTTCTAACCCAAGCCCTGGCAGTCTTCTATCATCATGGGAGAGGGACAGAGGCTAAACATTCTTTTCTCGGGGAGCAACGGTTAATCAGGGTCATCAGTTATACTTCGGGGTATGGAGCAGGGGTCAATCGGGGGAAACGAGGACGCTTTGGACATTCGTACTTGGGTGCAGAGAGATGGGGCAATCTGGGCATTGGGGATTGTGTTTCTAACGAACTGAGAACAGAAGGCCACTGACATATAGTCCCCCTATAAAAAAGGCCAGATTAGGGGACATCAGTCGTCTTACCTGTCCTTTCCTTCTTAGCCAATTCAAGTTCCATCATTTTACAGAAAGGAGAGGTAGTAATATGGCAAATTACAATTGTTTTAGTTTCTGTCAATTTTGCCGAACACCTATAAAAAAATCGGCGCCATTCACGATTACACACACTTGGTTAGACCCACAGGGCACATATGCGGGAGTCCAGGGGTTGTGGAGAAGACGTAGGTTCACGATAATATCAGTGTACGCCCCCCCCCCCAAGTTACAGTCTCGCACACTGAAGGCGGTTGCTACTATCCTACTGGACACGGCTGACACGACTCAAGTGGTGGGAGGGGACTTTAACGACGTCATGTGCACCACACAAGATAGATCGGGGACTTCCCGCTCAGTAGGGTCCACAACAGCCCTAGCCCGGCAAATGAATACCATCGGCCTCACTGACGTATGGCGATGGCTCCATCCAACAAACGTAGCGTATTCCTTTTACTCCGGGGCACACAAGGTCTTCTCCAGGTTGGATTATATTTTTATGTCCAGGCAGGATATCGCGGTCGGAGACCTAGCAGAATACAAGGCACGGGGGATCTCCGACCACTCCCCGCTATTAGTACAGCTGGGAAGAGGCAGAAGGGAGCGGCAGACACAATGGCGATTAGCGGCATGGGACATCCAAACTCCGGAAATACTTAAAGGCGTGCGTGCGGACATACGGGTATACATGGCCGAGAATGAGGGATCGGTGGACTCCGGTGCTACCCTCTGGGAGGCAATGAAACCTGTCCTGAGAGACCGCATTCAAACTAGGCTGGGAGATGCTAGGAGGTCACGTCAGGGTCAGGTAGCGGGTGAAGAGATATCCATTTTAAATTTAGAAGCGGAGTATCACCAACAGAAGGGTGAGGCCCGCCTCAGGAAATTGATTGACGCACAGAGAAGATACAGGGAATTAGTCACGGATGAGGCGCGCACTCAGGCATTGGCGACATTGCACCGGCTATACGATGTAGGTGACAAATCTGGCAAACTTTTAGCCTGGCTGAGTAGGAGGGAAAGTGCAGCGAGGTGGGTGGATCAGATCTCGTTAACGGGGAACAGGCAGGTAAACACGGATGGAGACATCGCAGAGCCCTTCGCGGCCTACTACGAGGACTTCTACAGGGCCAGGGACCTGGGCGACAGTGAGGACGCCCAACGATACTTAGGTGATATGGAATTGCCGACGTTGTCCGCGGAGGCTTATGCAGCCCTGGAGGCGGATTTGACGTTGGAAGAAATCTCTGAAGCTGTAACGGCGTTGAAACCGGGGAAGACTCCCGGGCCCAATGGCTTCCCGGCAGAATTTTTTAAACGTACGGCGGATCTGTTGCAGCGCCACATGAAGACCCTATTCACAGACGCATACCATGAAGGGAGTCTCCCGACAGATTTAGTCTTGGCCACTATTATCCCAATCCACAAAGAGGGCAAACCCAAGAACGACTGCTCCTCCTACCGCCCAATCTCCCTCCTAAATACGGAGACGAAAATTCTGGCCACTGTCCTGGCTCGGCGGCTACGACAGGTGATAACGGAGTTGGTGCATATGGACCAGTCCGGATTCCTTCCGGATAGGGCGACCAAATTGAATCTCCGTCGTACTCATAACTGGCTACAGGAGGTCCGCGAGAGAAGTGAACCCCACTGGTTTCTCTCCCTGGATGCGGAGAAGGCATTCGACGCAGTCCACTGGCCCTTCCTGATGGAGACCCTCCGACGTTTTGGGATTGGACCCAAATACATGCAATGGGTCTGGCTCATGTACTCCAACCCGAGAGCAAGAGTGCGGGTCAATGGAAGGTTGTCCCGTGAATTCCCCATTGGTAGGGGTACGCGCCAGGGCTGCCCTTTGTCCCCCCTCCTGTTTACCCTTACAATTGAAATTTTCGCGGTGCGGATTAGGCAGAATCAGGATATCAGAGGTTTTAGATGGGGTAATACTGACGGAACACAGGAAAAGATATCTTTGTATGCCGATGACGTGCTATTGTTCGTGACGGATCCGGACAGGACTATACCAGCACTATTCGGAGAATTAGGTGAATTCGGGGCGAGGGCGGGACACACGATCAATTGGCACAAATCGGTCCTTTATGACCCACAAGGCAGGGAGCGAAATGAGTGCCTTCCCGAGCTGCTTATTCATACTAAAGACGGCTTCCAATACCTTGGCGTATATATAACGCTAGACAAGGAACGCTCCTACACTGCAAATATAGCCCGAATAATGGTAGAAACAAAGTCGGAAATGGACAGATGGAGACAACTCCCACTCACCCTGCTGGGTTGAGCCGCACTGTATAAAATGGTCCTACTGCCCAAGTTTCTCTATGCACTCCAGAATGAGTATTATCCCCTACCGTTGGCGACTTTGACTAAAATACATGCGGACCTGCGCGCCTTCCTGTGGCTGGGAAAACAACCTCGTGTAGCCCTCACCACGCTGCAGCGCCACCAATATAGCGGGGGAATCTCGCTTCCCAACCTGGAGGCGTACTATTGGGCGGAACACCTTGCCCCGATTAACGAGTGGCTGCATGCGGCGGCCGATCACCCCACCTATGCACTGGAAAGGTCTCAATGGTCACGCAAATCTATACTACATTACCTCTATGGGGAGACGATAGGCCAGCACTTCCTTCCCGCCACTAGGATAACGTTAACGGCGTGGCGCAGGGCAACAAAAAGAATGGGTTGGGACAAGAGGATCACCCGACAGACACCACTGTGGTGCTGTAAGTGGCTAGGAGAACTGAATAAACTGAAAGGCTTTAGGAGATGGGATGACATAGGCATCTCCACGGTAGGGGACGTGATAGCACGAGGGGAATTAAAAACCTTTCAGGCGCTCAGAGCAGAATTTGGCCTACACACCACTCAGTACTACAAATACTTACAACTGAAACATGCATGGAGCACACAAAACACTACACTTGCAGATATCCCAGAATATACACCACTGGAGGGTAGACTGCTACAGGAACAGATACAGGGTGGGGCAATATCCCTAACGTACAAGACTCTAACCAATAATATGCTGGGTGACCTACAAGCCCTACGAGATAGATGGGAGGCGGATGTGGGAGTCATGGAGGATTTAGACTGGGAACTCGCACTCATGCACCCCCGTGAGGTGGCTATTAAATCCCGACTCCGCCTCATACAATTTAAAATACTGCACAGATCCTACTTTGACAGGGTACGACTCTTTAAAATGGCTAGGATATCAGACACAACATGCCTTAGATGCCGTCGACACACAGGTGATTTCTTCCATACAATATGGGGGTGTGAAATAATTCAAGCATACTGGGAGGAGGTGTTCCTGGAACTAGAGAATGTATTGGAGGTGGCCCTACCACGTGACCCTAGATTGGCATTATTGGGTATGATCACGGAAGTGGACCTACCCCCGCCCCTTGACTATCTTTTTAGTGTTGGCCTTAGTGGTGGCGAAAAGGGATATAGCCAGATGCTGGGGAGCGCACGAAATACCGAAAATGGAAGAATGGCGGAGGGGGTTGGATCTGTACATGGCGGCGGAGAGAGTTACTTATCGTGCGAGGGGCTGCCCCAAAAAATTCAAGAGAATCTGGGCTAAATGGAGACGATTCCATGGACTAGATTGAGACCGTGTGGACTAGTAAAATGTGGTTGGGGAACACCTGGACGAGATGATACGCACAGTGGGGACTCATAAGTACTATACGAATACTTTAATGCATGTTCTTATGTGCGGGATTGTCGGGTGAGACACTTCGGGAGAGGGAGGGGACCAAGGGGTAGGGGGAGGGAGAGAGGGGTTGGCGGGTGGCTGTTCCGGGGATTCTGTTGGGATTCTTTATATTTTTTTCTCGCTCTTGCTAGTTTAAAAGCAAATCTATTACTGCGGGGTGTGACATACTGTAATTACGAAAAAAAGAAAAGTTGCGCTCCAGGCGGATAGGGCGGAATGTTGACACCCTACCGTCTGCCTGTCTTTTTCTGTAGAGGTGATATCCCTGATGCAACAATAAAAAGAAATAAAAAAAAAAAAAAAGAATGATCTCCGATCATAAACCTCGGAAAATAAGGAACTGGAATTGGAATGGATCTATTGGTCCCAGAAAAATGTTTTTGCATCTCTTCTAGGAGTTCTAATGATGATCTCTGAAATTTTGTAACTTTGGAAGAAGAAAGTGAAGGAAGATTCAAGGCACTTTGGATCCACAGTGGAAAGTCAGGATGACTCTGGGGATGACTCTGAAGAGAAAGCACCAGACTTTGGCTTGCAATACGTGAACTTGTTCTGCTGTTTTCAGTGATTTATGCAGATTTACACTACATTAAATAAAAATACCATGCTGTTTAAAAAAAAAAAAAAAAATTTGCCGAACACCTTTGTGTTCAAAAACCAATTAGGCTTGTGCCGGCGGGGCACAACGTTACCACACAAAGGAAGAGGGAACAGGGGGACCCTCAGAAAGAGAGTCGTCCGCATTTTAAACGAACTATTCGGTACACGTACGACATGGAGAGAGAGAAAAAGAGAGAGAGAGACGTGTACAATAATAGGCCATTTAGTGCGCACACAACACAGAACAGCAGGGGTCAAGTTATATAGAAACACAGGCTGAGGGACGACGTAGATCCATACATTACGTACACATGAATTCAGGCGGGGGGGAATAGTACATGCATTATATACAAGAATCCAAGACAAAACATAGAATAGTACTTGGCCAAAAAGATTTCTTCCTGCATGCTGCGCATCCTTAGTATCCTACTTAATTCATCTGGCTGCCTTTGCTGGTGGCCTCGGTTGCAAATACTTACACCCTTGTCAATTGTTCGGGAACTACCCTGGTCGGGCTAATACTCACGGTGGGATCTTCGAATCATTTTTAGCGAATGGGTATCCAGGCTGAGGCAACGGAGGGTGTCAGTCGGGAGAACAATGGGGCAGCTTTAAGTTTCATTTCTATGAGGGTGCAAGAAGGAGGTGGTAAATCTTAAACATTGACAATATTCCTAGTCTTCCAGGAGGAGGGTACTTGGGCAAACCTCACCCCGGAATATTCCTGAACCTTTCCCTATTTAGTTACCGTATGAATTTACTCATAGGCGCACGTCATTCTTGGTTGCTTATTTGGGGAGTTGGTTGGAATCATATTTTGTCATACTGCAATAACCCGCCAAGTTTCTGCTTCAGGCCACCCTCCCAGTCGCTGGGTTCAGAGAGAGAGAGACAGTCGTTTCTAAGTAAGGGAGTGCTATATCTTTGTTTGTTCGTCGTGTATAGGCACCATGTTCAGACCCCTTTTCCCCATTCCATCGGCCGTTCGATCATCACTTAAGTCATACATAAAACATTTCTCTCATCAATCCAAACGTGTGCAACGTATATTCAGTCGAGCTATACACATCAGGGCATACACGCGTGCATTCATATCACACAAATTCGTCACATTCTCAGGGGCAGTCCCCATAGACAATATACAATTTTTCCGTGCGGAACCATGGCATGTCGCGTAGGTCTTCTCCATACTCTAGTCGACGTTCCGATGTGACCTGCAGAAAAGAAGGGGAAAAGAAGGGGTGGGGGCAGCGTTTTATAACACATCAGCGCGCATAAACCCGAAAATGCTTTTGCTTACCACATACTCGCCCTATCTCCGCGGGATGCAGTCCCTTTCATCTCGGCGTTTAAGCCCAGAGGGACCGGTAGTGCGGGAGAGATAATCATTGATGGACTGTGTATTGCATAGATTGCCCAAGTGTGGTATCACGGATCGTGTGTAGGGAAGGGTCGAAACAAAGGGCAGTCAGTGTAAAGTGGGGGCGAACTCGTAATCTCCTTCGAGGAGGAGGGATGGTCTACAGTGGTACAGGGTCGTTTTTTGTTCATCAGGCACGGAAACTCGAGGGGCTAGGTGGCATTCCTTCGGAGTGGCTTAGGGGCATCTGAAACAACTTCCCTGATACATGTGGCACATAAAGTAAAGGCTAAATACCGGGACTTTTATCGATTGCTTTACGTTGCACAAAAATAAAAATATATATAAAAACACACAAACAACAAACCTGGACCATTTCACATATGCAATATTTCTGTGTACTTTGCTTTTTAACCTTTAAGTAATCGAGTTGCATCATTTCACCTGCATTTTACTTATATCGGAAACAGTGGCCATTTATTCGAAACTTACCAATCTAAGCGCTACAACTATGTTTGCTTTTCAAAAAAACCTTTATTCAAAAATGTTGGTGCACAAATACGGGTCTACAACCACGTGGGCCGGCCACGGAGCAGACTGGGACTGTACATGAGGGGATATTTATTTGAACGGAGTTGGTGACCGTTGATTTCATAAAGGTGCGAAAAGTGCAATAAAATCATATCGAAAAATTCATTGTGGGCAAGTACCATAAGTGTCGAAAATTCAAACTTTCAATAATACGGTAATCAATGACGCGTCAGAACTTAACATCAATTCATTGTCCAAGTGTTCAATCAGTACCCATCCCCTCCCGCCATGCGATCAAGGCTGAGCAACCGGAACACAACAGGGAGTTGCGAGTTTCATTTGTACCGGCGCCATTTTGGGTGCGGTCAGGCAGATCCAAGTATAGTCAAAATGTCTCCACCAACTCGTGGTTGGACCAGAGCCTCTTTCGGCAGTCCAAAAGTTTCATTGAAGGGCAACAGAAGGGGCCGTCGACATGAACCATCAGTCAAAGGGGGGAGGGAGGCAACAATCTTTCCTACCGGGTCATACTGGTGTTCAACCGGAACTGATCAAATTGGTAGTCTGCAGGATTTTGGTCATTCAAACTGAGGCTGGCGCCAGCATGAGAACGCCGACGTCTCGTGGTTACATCTTGGTCGTTCCGCGGGCAATCATGGCAGTCATTCCCCATCGGGGGGGGGGCCGCGGGGATCGGGGGCCCCTGCGGCTCTCATAGAATCTTCAAAGCTGAGGAGAACGCTTCTGGACGGGGGACTCATTGTCTAGCTGGCAAGCGACCTGGCCATCTTTGCACGCCAGGCCCAATCCTGCAGAGTCGACTGCCATGTTATGAGTTCCGCGGCAACCGGCAGTCGCTGGATCGCAAGAGTAGACGGACTCCAGCCTGTCGGGCGTGGCGTTGCACCGCAACAGTGGACGAACCCTTGTCGGGTGAGTGGAGCGTTGGGGGTGCAGCTGAGGGGCCTCCACCTGGGGAGGTGGGAGAGGCTCGTCCGCGTCGCCTCTCCCTCCCAGTGCACCCCACGCCGTCTTCTGGCGCTGACATTCGTGATGGCCGGACCAGGCGATGAAAGAGGGGGGGGGGGTCGGAGGCATAAGCAAGACATCCCCCCCCGTGGCCTGCAAGGCGCCAGAAGAGGATGGGAATACCAGTACATTCCGGGCCATCCACTCCACGACTTCTCCGGCCGATGGCATTCGTGATGGCCGGACCAGGCGATGAGAGGGGGGGGGGTCGGCGGCATAAGCAAGACATCCCCCCGTGGCCTGCAAGGCGCTAGAAGAAGAGGATGGGAAGACCAGTACATTCCGGGCCATCCACCCCACGGCCTCTCCGGCCGATGGCGGCCAGCCGGGCCCCGCCCTGCACGTGTCGAGGCCTCGTCTTCCGGATGTGCGTAACCGTGGACCTGTTGCACTTCGGGAGCTTCCGGAATGGGGGTAGGTATCTGCTGACTTGTATCTATCTTATGTTACCGTTATTGGGCGTGGCGGGCGGTGGGACAGACATGTTTGGAGCAGTGAGGGGCAGCGGAGCCTAGCTACCTCGTGGCTGCCGTGATGTCAAGCTTGGCTTCTCTCACCACTTTCATGTTTCTTATTACGGGCTATTTCTAACGTTTCTTATTTCTAGCGAAGTCAAAAAACTCATCAGTGGCCTACTGATTTTGCTCGATTTCTTTTTCCTTCCTTTTCTAGTGTGTTTTTGTGCTAAAGTTTCTGTTAACAGGATACGGTGGTTACTTCGTATTTTACATATGTCCTTTTTATTAGGGGCGCCCTCCGGTTGAGCCAGATGATCTACCTCTAATAAATGGTCCGGGTGGAACTAGTTTACCAATCAGTGGGGAGTAGATAGGCATGACAGATTACAACGGGGGACAAAGGTCCGCATTACCTACCCTTCACTACTTGCAAAGACTAGACAGAATATTTCTATTCCACGTTATTTGCAAACAGAGAATACCTCAAAAGAACTATTCCTTGAACAATAAATGTCCAGACAATCAATCAATCAGTGGGGAGAAAAACAGGTATGACGGATTACAACGGGGGACAAAAGTCCGCATTACCTATCCTTCGCTATCTGCAAAGGGAGACAGAATATTCCTATTCTTCTTTGTTTGTAGACAGGGAATATCTCAAAAGAGCGATAATCGATAAAAATAGATAACAAACAATCAGTGGGGAGAAAGATAGGCATGACGGATTACAATGGGGACAAAAGTCTGCATTACCTACCCTTCACTATCTGCAAAGGGAGACAGAATATTCCTATTCTTCCCCGTTTGTAGACAGCGAATGTCTCAAAGAGCAACAGAGCAATCAATCAATCAGTGGGGAGAAAAATAGGCATGACGGATTACAACGGGGGACAAAAGTCCGCATTACCTATCCTTCACTATTTGCAAAGAGAGAGAAACGTTCCTATTCGTCGCTGTTTGCAAACAGAGAATGTCTCAAAGAGAACCAATACTTCAAGTAGCAACCAAGGCTAAATGAACCAATCAATGAACAATACCAGTATTTAAATACCGATTCCAATATAAACAATCAATCAATCAGATGGATAAAGTCATCCTATCAATCGGACGTAAAGACGTCCTACTTAACCTTACCCGGACCGGACCGTGTGGACAGTTCTTCGCCTTCCCTTTCCAGCGCCCGATCGTTCTCTTACTCCATGTTTTTACCGCAGCATTCCTGTGGGATCCCAGTCAGGACAGTAGGTCGCTTGAGAGAGGTCCGTTCGGAATTGGTGAAGTTCATTCAATCGGCAGCCGGACGAGGGCCCTCTCAAGGCAGGTATACTCCAATCGTTCAGATGTTCACCCCATCGTCTGGACCTCTCTTACCGGACCTTATGTCGCTGATGGACCCCGCATTGGGACGCCAATTGAGGAAAAACAGCCCAAATTACAACCGATGCCCAGGCTGCTGGCATAAGACGCCTCTTAGTTCCCATTTGGATCAGTTACCAAATGAAGAGACGGGCGCTGGAAGCGGGAGTGCAAGAACAGATTTTTATTTCTCATGAGGAGAGCCTGTCATTTCGGACACGCGCACAATGTCTTCAAGAGGTGCTCTAACAAGTTTCTCTGAGGCTCCGTCTTTTATACACAGGTTTATGATGTACAAACATTCCTTATTGCAATAAAGAAACTTTGAAGTACGAAAAGGCACGTTTGGAATCCCAGCTTCAGGCCTATTCCCATGCCTGTCGCTCGGATGTCGTTTCCCCTCCCAAATGTAACATGTGATTGTAATCTTGCAGCCGGACATTCCAACAGGACACGAGGGCAAGAGGGGGTGGTCAGATCTAAGGTTGGGCAGGCGATAAGATCGGGCACTTCGGTTGGTGTATCACGTTTTGCTATGCGGGGCCGGGTGGGTACATCCATGAGGCTTTGTTTTATGACTTGGGACCGGGTCGAGAGGCCAGGTGTAGCCGGGGGGGGGGGTCATCAGAAGAGGGGAAGGGTGTTCCTGGGAGGAATGCAGGGGGTGTCGGTCAGGCAGGGGTGTCACTTTTAGAACAGGGTCGCGCAGAGGAAGAGGGTTTTATGGCCTATGCATTTGAGACCGGGGGCTGTCGGGGATGCTTGCGAGGCTGGGGTGTGAGGGGGAGGGAGAGACGCTGGCTATCGGGAGTGGGCAGAGAGGCCATGGTAATCAAAATGGTTGCTGCTTACGCGCACGTATGGATCCGAAATGGACAAGATGGCGCCGATAACGTTTACGCCACAATCCAGATTTTAACAGTCCTCCCTTTTCAACATATCTAGCCAGCATGTCAATTTATGTCTATCCCCATTATATTACGTATTTTGATATCATACAAAGCTTTCGTACATTCAGCTTCGAAATTCGGAGTCTTAGGGTACATGCAGTTGGTAATGAGTGAACACAAATGAACGCCGCTTATGTACATATACATTGTGATTTTCCACACACTGACTCCCCATGCACAAACAGGACAACTCAACCGTCTCCCACACACTTTCAAGGCAATGCATGACACTGGCCCAGCAAACCTCAACAATCCCAGACACCTCTGCTCGCCCGGAGGTCATCTTGCACACATCCCATGCACACGGGAAACCAAATATGGAGTCGAGCTTTTTCCTACATCGCTCATAAAGCGTGGCGTGAGCTGCCACTACCCCAGAGCCGCCTCTCACTTCATGAATCCTGCAGGGAGCTGAAGACCTGGCTTTTCAAGTAGTCCCCATGGCTAGGCTTGCGTGGGCTCAGCAGCAGGATTCCTTCCCAGGTGATAGGGCGCTCTACAACTCTGCATAGCAACATGTCTCACAGTGGCTATGTCAGCACGACCCACCAGAACAATCCCCTAATCGCCAGATTCGTTCTAGCTACTCCAAAATGACCTTTGTGCCCCAAATCAAACACTGCCTTCCTTAGTTATGATGGAGCAACTTTCCTGTCACCACATCTAATCCTGCCATCGCCCAGTGACAACTCTGACCTGATCTCCCGAAACAGTCTCACAGACTTCTCCAACACTATTCGTGGCCACCCCTCAGTGGAATATTTCACTACCTGCTGCTATTCCTTATGGTGACTTGCCTTACACCATGCCTCTTTTGTGAAGGCTGCACGTCGTCGTCATGTACCCATGCCACCTGGAGTTCATTCCAGTATTTACCCTCACACACATCCATCTGTATCGACCTCTTGAACGAAAATCTGCTACAACGCTCTTCTTACCTTGCAGACAGTCAATTCTATAACAAGAGTCTTGTACATGTGAGGACAGTCTGGCTCATCCAGCTGATGCTTGTTAAAAATTCCACCAAACGTTTGTGATCACATTTTAAAGTGAACGGCCTACCCCTCACAAACACCCTCAAAGGGTTCAACGCAAACACACAGGCCAAAGTTTCACACTCTAGAAAGTAATACTTCTTCTCACTAGGAAATAACAATCTGGAAGCAAAGGCAATCGTAATCACTTTATTCTTATCCTCCTGGGATATAACTGTACCAAGACCTTTAATAAGCCTGGACGGTGGTATTGAGTTTAGGTGTAACGGCGCCACATAGAAGAATCACACAAAATATCGTAATGAGCAAATTCTTTAACGGTGCTAAAAGGTGAGGAGAACCACCAGACTCCCCAGGACAGGCCTCAGCCTCCAAGAACAAATAACACTCCTTAGCATACTTATATCAATAATTGGAGTACCACAAGTACGCAATTTATGTAGTTAGTACAGACATAAATAATAGGCACAATTTTCTTCTTTCTTCTTGTTCTGTTTAATTTATGCAGATCTTTCAAATTGCTCCCAACAGCCAACACCTGTTTCGTCGCAACCGGGAGGTCGTCCCACGACTTTCTCAAGGCTGTGTGATTACAAACGCATAGAAACCAATGTATGTATTGGGAACACAATCCACTAATTACAGTAACCCAAAACCAATCAGTTTCAGGAACAGTCCAGAACAAAGTACACCTCATGCAAATAGTGAGAACGATGCAAAAAACTCTCCTCTATAGTAAGTTAGTAACACAGAAATTACCACTGTCTAAAAATGTTGGTCTATGACCCAAATGTAGATGGAGAGACCAAGTCAAAGTTATTTACTTTGAGACTTCTACTTATGTGATAGTCATGATAGATTAAATTGGGCCAATACGTCTTTTTACTTTAGAATTTATTATCTTTGAGACCTCTACAGATAAGATTGTAACAAAGGAAGCTTTCGATATATTTAAAGATGGCTGCCATAGTGAGTGTGAACGGTAAGTCCTTCCTTACTGTTCACACCTTGGGAGTAGGGCGTGACTGACTTGATGACGATAGGAGAGGCCTACCTCTCACATAGGACAACACTGGGTTACCTAATTACATTTAATAAATGTTAACATTTGATTGGGAACAGGTAGAAATATTCTGTTTGGACTCAAATGAATCGTAATAAAAATCCTCTATAATGGTCAGTTGGATTTTAGCTTACAGTTTTGAAAATTCCACTTTTTGGAAGTAAAAATAATAATTGATGAAAGAATGCAGAACAATGTCATACCCCAGTAGACAGATCTGGGCCTAAATCCATCGTTTTTTGCTCACCATGCCATTCCAGTTTGGACACAGTCATATGCAAATCAGTCTTGTCCCTGCACCCAATGGGACAGTCCAGCCCGACCTGCCAGGCCAGGTCCTCCCTGGACTGGAAACAAGCATACTAGGACCGGTTTTGGGGTTTCAGCCCTCATGCCACTGGAATCAAGCTATCCTGGCTGATGAGGGCTGAAAGCCCGAAATCGGTCCTAGGATGCTTGTTTCCAGTCCAGGGAGGACCTGGCTTGGCAGTTCGGGCTGGACTGTTCCCATGGGGCACAGGGTTAAGACAGATTTGCATAAGGCTGGGTTCAAACTGGAATGGCATGGTGAGCAAAAAAAACAGATGGATTTAGGCCCAGATCTCTGTACTGGGGTGAATGTATGACATTGTTCTGCATTCTGTCCATCAACTATTGTTGTTGCATTTGTCACCCCGAGTGGGACGGGTATGCTCAGATGTGAGTCCCGTGGACATGCCACTGGAATCAAGCTATCCTGGATGATGATGGCTGAAAGCCCGAAACCCATACTAGGATGCTTGGTTCCAGTCAAAGGAGGACCTGGCTTGGCAGCTCGGGCTGGACTGTTCCCATGGGGCACAGGGTCAAGACTTAATGCTTATGGCTGGGTTCAAACTGGAATGGCATGGTGAGCAAAAAAACGATGGATTTAGGCCCAGATCTCTGTACTGGGGTGAATGTACGACATTGTCCTGCATTCTGTCCATCAACTGTTGTTTTTGCAAGGGTCAGTCAACAAGCAGTAGCTCGCCGCCACAGACCGGTACTGGGCAGTCTTGTCTTTTTAACATGACACCCAAGACCAGAGAGTCTGGTGATTCAGGTGCCAACCAGCAGAGACAAATCTGCGTCTAAACGCATGGAAACCTTTGGCAGATGCAAGTTTTCATCATCTATCCTTGCTGTGCACTCATTCAATGCCAGCTGCCACCTGAGCCCAATATAGCCATGCTTTATGGGAATACAGTTGGTCAAATCTTACTGGCAATTCCAGAAGACCTATGGGCATCTTTAACCCAAACCATACAGGACAGCCAGGATGCTGCAAAATTTGTTATAAGATCTGGCCTCAACACAGCTGACTGCTTGGGCCGGGCAATGTGCGTGCTTCTGCACCATGCCTGGATGAGGTCTACAGACTACTGCGGGGATATCCACAAAACTTTTAGGGACATGCCATTTCATGGATTCTGCCTCTTTGGTAAAAAATAAAACTCAGCCCTGGAATGCTTTAAGAAGAGTTGTGCCACAGCACATTCACTGGGGCTGTCTGCCCCTACCAGACAGTTCCCTCAGTAGTTTCTTCCCTTTCGTGGGTATGCTAGGGGCGTCCAATACCACAAACGTTAGATCACGCCGCCAGCCCGATAACCTTCTCGTAGCTTCATACTTGTAGCACCCAGAGAATGTCCAGCGCATGAGAGACAATGTGAGGCCCAGTTTTCCACCTATCTGGCAACGAAAACCCCAGACCACTTTAGTGTGTCCTTTTCAACACCCACCCACCCACCCTGTAAGATGCAGGATCAGACTTTTCCTCCAAGGCTGGCAAGACATCATTTCGAACACATGGGTCCTCCAACATGTCAAGCTTGGCTTCTACCTGCTGCACTTTCCATCCCCCATCAGCGCGGATGACTATAGAAAAATTGTCTGTTTTGCAGCAGAAAATGCAGCATGTATGGCCAGAGAGAGGTTTCCAGCCTTGTAAGTAGGAACTGGGTATTGCTCCCACTTCATTCTTGTGCCGAAGAAGGATGGAGGCTTCATCCTATTTTAGATTTCTGCCCACTAAATGCCTTCCAGTGGAAGGTCAAATTCAAGATACTCATGCTTGCCCAGTTCTGGTCAGCCCTCGATCCCAGACACTGGATGGTAGAATTGGACCTGCAGGATGCATATTTCCATATTCCAATCCTTCAGACCCACAAACGTTACCTGTGGTTCATAGGGGCCAAAGACCATTTTCAGTTTGTGATGCTTATGGCAGGGTCTGCGCTGGGAAGGTGGGGCAGCTTGTGTGATCTTCGAGGCCTGACAACGGTGAGCCCCCCATGGTTTCTCAATACTGAGGACCAGACGAGAGTGACTGGAGTGATTCTGCAGACTCAGTGGCAGCTTCGCCTCCCTCCACCCTGCTTTGCTGGACACAAGCAGGCCACAGATCTCATGAGATCGCAGGTGAGCTCAATCAGAAGGCCCTCACCGCGCCATCAGTGCCAGGCACAGGGAGGAGAAGCAGTCCATCTCTATTAAATGCAGCAGTGGCCCTGACCCACACCTCAAGGGAGCTGCAATCAGGATTCACTTCCCCAGGTATATAGGCCACAATGATGCCATGCAATTGTGGTGAGCCCTACACACCGCTCCGACTCCAGTGGCTGCCAGTAGCACTAGGTCCACACCCAGCCTTAACAGCCACAGTGCTGCAGGGCGGGGGAGGGAGGGGTGACAGCGGTCTCTGAAGGGGGGGCTCCTGGGTAACTGTAGTGACCCAGGTCCGCTGGCTTCCCAGGTGACTGCGCCGAGGGCGGCAGTCGCGACCGCACGGCTGTCGATCGGGCCGCTGCAAAAGCTGCACCAGTAGCAGATCAAGTCGGATCAGACGCTGATGAGCATATTTTTCTTCAGGCCAGCAGAGCCTCACTAATTGGCGGCCATCTTGCGGCCCGACTCTCTGGCGCCCCCTTCCCTTTACCTTATCTAGAGCTGACAGTGGTCATGAATACATAGTCTAGCGGGCTGAGGAGGCAATCTGGGAGATGCGGAGATCAGAGGTGTCTGGTGGAGACCCCCCCGCCCACACACACACGCATTTATTTTTAGTTGAGGGCTATTGGCTTGGCTTTGAAGGCCCTCCCTACCATCCATCAAGGGGAGGCTAGCACAGGTGCTCTGAGACAACACTGCCCCCATGTGGTACTGCAAGAAGTGTCCTGGGTCCTGTGTCTATAGGCTATGTGTCTCAGGAAGTGCTGACTCAGCAGGGCATTTTCCAACATTGTGGAGAACCCTGGTTCAATATTTTCACCAGTGATGAGAACGTGCAATGTCAGCATTTTTCCAAACGGGAGTTCCAAAGAAGTTGAAGTCTCCCTCTCCCCTCCCTCTCGCCCTCCCTTGAATGGAGCTCGAGACACCTGTACGCCTCTACCCCTCCTGGCTCGAGTTCAGAAGAAGTTGAAGAAGGACTGGGCCCATGTCATCTGGGTGGCTGCAGATGGAGCCAGGTGGGAGTGGTAGCAGGAACTTCACCTGTCCCCCAGTCAGGCTGCTTCTTTTTGAGGATCTACAGTAGCAGCTAGAGGGCAGGGTCTTGCACCCGGGCCTCCACACACTTCACCTCCATGCGTGGAGATTCTCCCATCTTTCTCGCAGAGTTGGTGATATGATTCTGGCAACCAGACATACATCTATGAAATCTGTGCACTTTGCGCATTTTGGACAAGTGTGTGGCTTGGTGCAGCACCCATCTGAGTAAACCACTACAAGCTAAACTCACTGACGTGTTGTTGTTTTGTCATTAGCCTAGCAAGGACTTGTTTTGGGTACCGTTAAAGGCTATTTGTCGACTGGTTCAGCTTTTTAGAAGTTAAAGGGGGGGGCGTGGCGCCGCAGTGCTCATGGCGGCTCCTGGCCGTCATGAGGCCTGGAGCCGTCAGAACTCCACCCACTGATTAATTCGCCCACATAGGCATGGAATTAATTGCGCGTGGGCGGAGCTGCAACGTTCTGACTGCTCCAGGCCGCCATGAGCACACGACTGCCCAGGCCGTCATGAGCACCAAAGTGGTTAAAAGTTTATAGCATATGTTTCCCTCACAGCCCTTTGTGCCACCTCATTCCTGTCATCTTACACAACATTCTTTCCAGACCAAATGATTTTGAGAATTCCAGCTGTACATCTTTCCATGTTGGGCAGGTGGGAAGGCTTTCACCCTTGTGACTTTCTTTGCCCCGCCACACCTCTTGAAAGACGGGGAGAGACCCCACAAACCCCTCTCCCAGATTCTACATTGATCATAACAAGGGCCATTGGTTGGATTATCAGTTCTTTGTGGGCTTCTCAGGAGTAAAGAAGAACAAAGTGAGGGTTCTGCGCACAGAGAATCACCCAGCAAAAGGATTACCGAAGGGAAGTAACTTTTTCTTCCGATAACTCCCTGTTGTATCTGTGCTCATATCTTTAATAGCTTGTGTATAGCATTCGGTTATGTCATCCACATTCCAGGTTCTGTTTCAGATGCGTTGCAGTTGGTCTATGGGAGTCTCGGTAACAAAAATACCATAGCTGTAGGTACAAAAGACCAAGGAAAAAGGCCTAGGCCTCATTCCCTTTCGTAGCATATCACCCTCTTTGTGTAAAAGAGACCAAACTTAGGCCTCAGCCAATCAGAAGTGCCTCACCCCATGGAACCTTCCTGAAGGAACCTCAGTGCCTCAGATTTTCTACCGCACGTTGTGCTTACGGAGTCTCCTTTGAACTCTGCTCAACTTCTACTCTTCAAGGGATTTATTTCAGGATTTTTTCTTCAGAATCTTTCAGCTTCACTTCAGGATTGTTGGCTGCCTTCCAGGATGTCAGAAATGGAGTAGAAAAAGCCCTTTTCAAACCATGTTCCACCTGTGGCAAGAAAAGGCTTTTTGTGGAGGATAGACACAAAGACTGCATTTATTGCCTCTATCCTGACCACCAGGCTGCGGACTGTAAGATCTGTCGCACCTTTTCGACCAAGACCCTCTGGGACCGTGAGGGTAGTCTCTTGACATGGCTCCATAAGCTGAAATCCAGGAAGGATACTGTCTCTAGTGACAGTGAGGATGCAGCGTCGATGTCTTCTTCAAGAAGGTCAGTGAAGAGGGGTAGGGGTTCCCCTTCTCCTTCTATGGAAAGATCTTCCAAGGCCTCAAAAAAGACCCCCAGTGAGTCTGAGAGCCCAGGTCCCAGCAAATCTCCTCACCGAGGTGTAAAGGAGAGGGTAGGACCTGCTACGCCTTCTAAAGGTGAGAAGACTGTCACAGCCTTCCAAAAACCTTCATCCCAGTCTTCTGAGAGGAGTTCCAAGACCTCGACGACGAAGACGTCGACGGCAGAAGTCCCGTCGACGAAAAAAATCGAAATCGGCAGTGATGTCGTCGACGATCCCGTCGACAGGAGATTCGTCGACGAAGGTACCGTCGACGGCGGTTTCTTCACCGTCGACAGAGACGACGACGGCAACGCCGTTGACGAAGGTGCCGCCGACGAAGGTGCCGCCGACGAAGGTGCCGCCGACGAAGGTGCCGCCGACGAAGGTGCCGCCGACGAAGGTGCCGCCGACGAAGGTGCCGACGACGAAGGTGCCGACGACGAAGGTGCCGACGACGAAGGTGCCGACGACGAAGGTGCCGACGACGAAGGTGCCGACGACGACAGTTCCAACCTCGCTGTCGACGATGGTGCCGACATCGACAGTAACGGCGACGACGACGACTTTGACAATGACAACGGCTGTTGTGTCGACCGTTTCATCGTCGACAACTTCGACGACCCCAATCTCGTCGACGGTATACAACCAAAAAAGAATTACCATTTCTGTGACGCGGATCACGCCAGAGATGACTTCTCCGAGGTGTGTGTCTCCCCTACTGTCAACCATGATTCTACAAGAAGGAGAGTCAGAGGAGGATGACCAGGACTCATACAGCTATGCCAATAGTCCCTCCCAACTTCTAGTCAAATGCCAGGACACTGACTCTGAGGGCGAATACGGCCACGAGGAAGTTGGTCATCATCAGTCGGCCCAGTCGCAACACCATTCTGAGCAGGAAATGGTTACAGTGCCATCTTCTTTTCTCCAAGATCTGCATAAGATGCTGCAGGACTATAAATCTAAGGCGAGTAGGCTTATTCCGGTTCCGTCATCACCTGCTACTCCTGCGAGGATTTCAGCCTCATTAGTGCTGCCTAATATTTCAGCTCCAGTTTCCCCTCGGCCTCAAATGTCCATCCATCAAGAGTCCTCCGGGTTACAAGAGGCCCATAATGATTCCTCGGATGAGGATCAACAGTCGGATCATGACTCTATTCACAATACTGAATATGATGAATATATCATTGCAGATCCCGCATCACCAGTCCCAGATCCGGCTGATTCCCCGCCAGCGGACATTGGGGGCTTCCATCAACTGATGGAAAGAGCCGCTGCAAGATTCAAATTAGCCATGCCTAAGGTTACTACAGATTGTTTTTTATATGATTTCAAGGAACCTTTTAAGAAATCAACTAGGTCCATTCCTATTGTGGATCATTTGTGGAAGGAGGGCCTAAAGGCCATGAAGAACCCGGCGACGGTGGTCCCTGTGCTACCGCGACTGGATAAAAAATACAAGGCACCCGATGATGGTCCGGCAGCCTTAACGGGTCATCCAAGACCAGACTCTGTGATCGCGCAGGCTGCGCAGAGGAAATCCCGTAACCCCTCTGCTCCCTTGACAACTCCCCTGGACAAGGAAGGGCGGAGGTTGGATAATGTGGGGAAGAGATTCTCGTCGATGGCAAGTTTGCTGGTGCGAGCGGCTAATGCCCTAGCGATCTTGGGCAGGTACGACCGCCAGCTTTGGTGTGATGTCGACCCATACCTTGACCAACTGCCTCCGGAGTCTACGGCTGAGGCAAAGAAGATCTTGCAGGAGGGAGAAGCATCGACGATGGAAATCATTGACTGCGCAATGGATATTGCGACAACGGCGTTCCGTTCATTGGCTGGGGCGGCAGTCCTCCGCCGCCAAGGATGGCTCAAAGCTACTTGGTTTCGACCTGAGATCCAAAACAAGGTCTTGGATCTTCCCTTTGATGGTGAGGCATTATTCGGCAAACTCATTGACGACACTCTTCAAGAGATAAAAAAGGACACGGAGACTGCCAGGTCCTTGGGGACCCTTCAATACCGAAAGTCTCCTTTTAAGGGATCCAGAGGTAGAGGTGGTAACTACAGTGGTAACTACAGAAGATCCTTTCAACAACAACAACGCTATTCCTCCACGGGCTCAGGTTCCCAGCAATACAGTCAGCCTTATCCAAAGCGGCAGGGCCAGTCTACCAACTACTCCAGGCCTTACAATAAGGGAAAACGGGCTGGACGAGGACGGGATTCGTCCAAGCGCCAATAGCGGCCTCCTGGCTCTTCCTACTGGACCCTCCTTCACGAAATCTGTTGGAGGCAGGGTCACCAAATACCTTCCAAACTGGTCCAGGATAACATCGGACCGTTGGGTGCTCAACTTCATTCGGAAAGGGCATACCTTGGAATTCACGCAAGTCCCTCCACCCAAGCCCCCGGCAGCCATTCCATCGAAACACCAGCGTCTCCTGCGGCTCGAGGTCCAACAAATGCTCCAGAAGGGAGCGATAGAGCCGGTCCCCTCAACCCAAAGGGGGCAAGGATTTTATTCCATGTTTTTCCTGGTGAAGAAGACGCAAGAGAAGTGGAGCCCCATTTTAGACCTCAGGGAGCTAAACACCTATCTCATCTCCCTGTCCTTCCGGATGGTCTCTCTCCTGGACATCTTGAAGCTCATCAGCCCGGGGGATTTCATGGCCACGCTCGATCTCGAGGATGCGTATTTCCACATTCCGATTCACCCAGCACACAGAAGGTTTCTGCGATTCACAGTAGCCAAGAGCCTTTTTCAGTTCAGGGTCTTACCCTTTGGACTCCGCTCAGCCCAAATAATTTTCACAAAGGTGCTGGCGCAGTAGCAGCTTTCCTGCGAAGGAACCATTTCCAGGTCTTCCCCTACCTGGACGACTGGTTACTGAAAGCTCCGTCCAGGGAGGCAGCGCTGGAGGCTGTTCAAGCTTGTACCAATTTGTTTCAGAATCTGGGACTCACTCTAAACAACGAGAAGTCTTCCCTGGTTCCGTCCAGGAGGGCTCGCTTCCTGGGAGCCATCTTGGATTCAAAGCTCTCAAGAGCCTTCCCTACTCAGGAAAGGAGAGAGAAATTACAGACCTTGGCCCAGGACTTACAAACAAAAAAGTGTCTTTCAGTACGCCGCTACAAGTCTCTACTGGGGTTAATTTCATCGTGTATCCCACTAATTCCCCATTGCAGACTAAGAATGCGTCCTCTGCAGGAGCAACTAGACAACCAGTGGAAACAGGTCCACAGTTCATTCGAGGACAGAGTGACGGTCACTCCAAGGATGAAGGCAGCGGCCTTATGGTGGACAGATCAAGACAACTTGTCCCAAGGTCTATCCTTCGTAAGCGACCGTCTCCTCAAGTAGTAACAACGGACGTGTCATTGGAGGGTTGGGGGGCAGTGATGCAAGACCTGCATGTCAGCGGTCATTGGTCGCCCCAGGAGAAACGCCTCCACATCAACCTGTTAGAGGTCAGGGCGATACGACTGGCTCTGCGAGCTTTTCTTCCTCGCCTGGAAGGTTCCCAAGTGCTTATCAGGACGGACAACACCACGGCCATGCACTATGTGAACAAGGAAGAAGGAACCAGATCTCGTCCATTGTCGCAAGAAGCTCAGCAGATCTGGGAATGGGCGATCCTTCAGAGGATATCGCTGAAGGCAGAACACTTGCCAGGCGTCCTAAACGAAAACGCCGACAGACTGAGCAGGTCATCCTCAGTCAGCCACGAATGGGAATTGAATCAGAGAGTTTTGGAGGAGGTCTTCAGCCAGTGGGGCAGACTAGAGATCGATCTTTTTGCCACTCCAACCAACAAGAAATGCCGGTCTTATGCAAGCAGGCTTCCCCATCGAGGTTCTCTGGGGAGTGCGCTTTCGATAGCATGGTCGAGGACATTTGTCTACGCTTTTCCTCCCATACCTCTGATCCCACGGCTCATCAGGAAGATCAAGGTGGAGCCGTGCAGGATGATCCTCATAGCCCCTGCTTGGCCGAGGCAGTTCTGGTTCACGGAACTCCATCTGCTGGCGATAGCCCCTCCTCTTCCTTTGGAGGTTCTACCAGATCTCCTCACGATGTCCGAAGGACAAGTTTGGCACCCAGATCCGCAGTCATTACACCTGACTGCATGGCTCCTGAGCAGCGAGAATTTACGAACTTACCCATATCAAATGAGATTAAGGAGGTCCTTTCTCAGGCGAGAGCTCCTTCTACGAACAGGACTTACCGCCTTAAGTGGAATAGATTTTGTTGCTGGTGCAAGAAAGAAAGCATTGATCCTTTCGCTCCCAAGCCTCATCAGATCCTTCCTTATCTGCTGTCCTTGGCTAAGTCGGGACTAGCCCATTCATCGATCAAGGTCCATTTGGCGGCAATATCAAGGTTCAGTCGGACTGGATCCGGACCCTCCTTGTGGTCTTCCAGAATTGTCAAGCAATTTCTAAAGGGCTTGTTCAGAGTTTATCCACCAGTGAGACCGCCTCCTCCGACATGGCATCTGAATCTTGTCCTTTCTCAACTCATGAAGGGCCCGTTTGAACCAATCCATCGTTCTGACATGAAATACCTTTCATGGAAATTGGCTCTCCTCCTCGCTCTCACGTCAGCTAGGCGTGTTGGAGAATTGCAGGCCTTGACTATCCAAGAACCTTTCCTTCAATTCAAGAGAAACACTGTCATCATGAGAACTAATCCGAGGTTTATGCCTAAAGTTCCCTCGGACTTCCACTTGAATGAGCCGGTCATTCTGAAGGCGTTCTTCCCTCAACCGGCTACACCAGCAGAGAGAGCATTGCATTTGCTAGATGTGCAACGGTGCTTGAAATTCTACTTGGAGCGTACTAAGAGTTTTCGAAAAACCTCTCAGTTATTTGTTGCCTTCGGAGGTCCAAGCAAGGGCCTTCCTCTTTCCAAACAGGGCATTTCAAGATGGATCACGAGTGCCATTCTGCATTGTCACACTGCTGCAGGAAAACCTCTGACTGGAAAGATTTGGGCACATTCCACGAGATCTGTGGCTTCTACAACAGCCCTCTTCGCGCGGGTGCAGATCAGAGACATTTGCAGAGCTGCTACCAGGAGCAGTGTTCACACCTTTATCAGGCATTACTGCTTGGAGTCCCTACAACAAGATGATGCGGCAGTGGGCCAGGCTGTCCTGAGGAACCTCTTCCAATGATTGGTGAGCTTTCCTTTCTTTCCCACCTTCCGTCTTTCACATTTTGTATCTTTGTCATGTTGCCTATTGCTATATTGTGATGATGCAAAATGTGATTTTGTTACTAACTGCTTGCTACTCTGATACAAAGCATGGGAATCTATGAAAGTTCCAATACTGGGGTAAGAAAACAAGTTACTTACCTGTAACTTTGGTTCCCCAGTATTGGTAACTTTCATAGATTCCCATGCACCTGCCCACCTCCCCGAGGAAAGCTCAGCCTACAACAGATAGGGTGTCTAAGTACACAACGGCTACGAAAATCTGAGGCACTGAGGTTCCTTCAGGAAGGTTCCAAGGGGTGAGGCACTTCTGAAGTTTGGTCTCTTTTACACAAAGAGGGTGATATGCTACAAAAGGGAATGAGGCCTAGGCCTTTTTCCTTGGTCTTTTGTACCTACAGCTATGGTATTTTTGTTACCGAGACTCCCATTCCGACGACGAGGAATGATACAAAGCATGGGAATCTATGAAAGTTACCAATACTGGGGAACCAAAGTTACAGGTAAGTAACTTGTTTTCTTCCTTGACCTGACAGCATCGCATCTGGATCCTCTTCCTTTTGTGGGTTATTTATCTTTATTCTTACTTTTTATAATAAACTCTTAATTCCATATATATATCTGGTTTATGTTGTCTACATTACAACAGAAATATGGCGACGGAGGACTGGGATTAATATTTTTTTTATAGACATCGGAGTTTATATATTTTTAAAAGAAAAAGGGAAACCCACCGAGGAGGAAAAAAGAGTGATTTATTAATTTATTAAAAAGAAGAAGAAACTCCAGAATAGCAGTAACGCAACGTACGATCGTTTTACCTTTTGAAGTTTCTGAAGGCCGTGCGTTGAGCAGTTAGAAGTTGTTTATATTCGGATGCAGCGCGTTTCAAGCAGCGCGTGTGAAGCAGCGTTTCGAAAGCAAAACGTCATGCAGAAGGATGGCGTGTTAAGCAGCGCGTCAGACAGAAGAATATAATCTGCATTCTTCTCTGAAAGACGCGCATTGGAACGCAATACATCATCACGTGAGGTCAAGTCTACGTGATGCAACGTGGTGGCCATTTTTAGTGAAATGTTTTGCTTGACAACAACATAGTTACCACATCGAACCAAAGGAACTAACGCGAGGAGTTTTATAAAAAGTTTTAAAAGCAATTTGGCTTACTTTGGATAAAACGCAAGATATTTTTGATATATTTTTATTTTTGGGAAATTTGGAGCGATCTTGAAACAAAAAGGTGAGACAGTTAAAAGTATTCCTAAACGATTTAAAAATAATAGCATTTATTTTATTTTGAAAGAAACATGGCATATCAGATTCAGCCTTACCAGATAAATCCATTTCTACAAAATGCTGGAAAACCCCCTGTTAAATGGCAACAATGGTTTAAATCATTTGAAAGTTATATCGTTGCTATAGATGCGAATGCCATGCGAATGGCAGAGCGCACTTGGAGAACAGCTCCATCGGCACTGCACCTGAAAAGACTGAAGAAAAAGAGAAACGCCTACTTCAGGAAAATAAAGCGCTCAAAAGCAAACTTCTTCAGCCTCCAGCTCGACCAAGCAAAAAACCGACCAAGAAAACTGTTTGAGCTAATCAGAACACAAGCCAAGGAACAACCCCAACCCATCAGCTCTTTTGACAAAGCGCCCTCCTGTGAAGACTTTGCCGCTTTCTTTACACAAAAAACTGACAACATAAAGAGTGATCTCAGCATTGACGCAAGCCTCTACAACACTCCCAACTGCATAACACCCACTGAACTAAAAAACAATGCTACATGGTCATCCTTTGACACCTACTCTGAAGAAGAAATAGGCAAACTGCTCAGCACCTTGAAACCGTCCAATCACCTCACGGATCCCCTCCCTGCCAACGCTGTTAAAGACCTCACCCCATGGCTCCTCCCACTGTGGACTAAAATTATCAACAGCTCGCTACAACAAGGATCCATCCCTGATTCCCTCAAAGTCGGACAAGTCACACCTTTACTAAAGAAACCTACCGCCGACCCATCCGACCTAAGCAACTACCGTCCCATTACTCCCACTCTCGCCAAACTATTGGAAAAATGTGCACAACTGCAGCTGACTAAACAAATCGATCAGTTTGATCTCCTCAACGCTCATCAATCAGGCTTCCGAGCGGGACACAGTACTGAAAGTGCTATGACCCACATAATTGATGACGCGCTACAAATGCTAGACCAAAATGATACCTGCCTCCTCATCCTTCTTGATCTCTCATCAGCATTCGACACCGTTAAACATGAGAACTTACTCGAACTTTTGAACACAAGAATGGGTCTATCTGGGACTGTTCTCAAGTGGTTCACCTCCTTCTTACACAACACGTCGCAGAAATTCAAGAGTAACAACCTAATGTCCTCGCCAATACCTGTTACGTTAGGTGTCCCTCAAGGATCCTCCCTTTCACCAACTTTGTTCAACCTAGTTATGGAACCCCTCACCACCTTGCTACAAGCATCCAATGTACTTTTTCACATGTACGCAGATGACACCCAATTATATCTCAAACTACAATCTCCCAATGACATCTTACTCCTGAACTCAACAATCAGAAGCACCCAATCCTGGCTTGCCAATAATCATCTCAAACTTAATGCCCTGAAAACAGAGTTCCTTCTGATCTCACCTCCCGCGAAGATCTCTACCACCCAAACGTGGCTTAAACAGCTAACTGCACTCAAAGTCCTTCCCACCATCGTGGACTCAGCAAAATCTCTGGGCATAACTCTCGACTCCAATCTCAACACGCAGCATCATATCAGCAAGGCTACTAAGGGTGCGAACTTCCAAATCAATACACTGAGGAAACTGAAACCCTTCCTACCAGCCAAAGACTTCCAAACTGCGGTACAAGCACTAGTAATCCCGCGAATTGAATACGGCAGCATCGCCCTCTGCGGTCTCCCATTAACCACTACTGCACCCCTAAGAGCCTCTCTAAACGCTGCAGCAAGACTCATCACTAGGTCAAAAAAACACTCGCATATCTCCCCTGACTTGAAAGCCCTGAACTGGCTGCCTTTTGAAGCCAGAATACATCTGAAAATCGCCTGCATGACACACAAGGCTGTACACCTGAGCTCTCCCGGATACCTCACTCAGAAGCTGTCAATCTCTGGCGGCTCTAGATACACTAGAGGCACAAACAATCTGCTGCTAAAACCTCGAAGATTCAGGAAGGAAAAAACGTATAAGCGCTCTTTCTCAGGAATGGCACCCAGGATCTGGAACTCACTCCCTCCTGAAACAAGGCGCATCTCCTCAATCACACTTTTTAAGAAAGAAGTAAAAGCTCTTCTCATGGCCAAATACACTTGAGCGTTCAACTTGAATCTATAAAGTATCGGCACCGATCTATTTTACCCAGCTCGATCCCGATGACTTTGTGTTTTTCCTGTATTATTCTGCTAGATCCCTACGAATGTGTTTTACCTTTATTGTTGTTTCACCTACTATTATGACTAATTACTTGCATTATTGATTCACTTGTACTATTATGTTCCCTCACGTATTCATTCTCTTGTTTGGTATTCCCTGCTCTGTAAAGCGCTCTGATATCTGCAAAGATCTTGTTCGCGCTATATAAAACTTTCAAAATAAATAAAATAAAAAAAATAGATGGAAAGGATTATTCAAAAGAAAGAAAAAACAGTTCTTTATGGTTTGTTGGGTGATGCTGGAAGAGAAACTTTTGATAATATACCAGAATCTGAACCTCCTCCTGGACAATTTATACCGTGGGATAACTATACAGAAGCAGTAGAAATGTTGGAAAAAAGGTTTATTGAGCAGCCAAACATTATGGTAGACAGACATAGTTTCAACAAAAGGAAGCAATTAGCTGATGAAAGCATTGAAGACTATGTTTCTAACGTACGTATTTTAGCATCTAAATGTGATTTTGGGGACATGCTCGACATATATTTGCGAGATCAGTTAGTTTTTCACTGCTTCTCAAAAAAGGTTCAAGAACGTCTTTTAGCATGTAGAAATCCTACATTAAATGAGGTTATTGACATTGCCATTGGAATTGAGAGGTCATCAATGTCAACTAAAGTCATAACTGGAAATGAGGATAATTCAGAAGCAATATGTATCGTCACTAATAAGTCAAAAACACAGGAGAATAGCAAAACAAAAGGAAATATTAATTTCAATGCAAAGAAAGATTTAATATGTTATCGATGTGGTTCTAAAAACCATATGGGTAACAATCCTATTTGTCCAGCACATGGAAAAAGATGTACGAAATGTAGGAAAATAGGACATTTTGAAAACTCAAGTAAAACCAATTTTAGGAACAGAAATGCTTCTCGTACAAGTGTAAATGCAATCGAAGAATTGCAAGATGACTTTAGTAATCTAATAGTTAATGTAAACGTGATTGATTATGAAGTTTCTTTTAAAGCACCTCTTGGTTTAGCAACTATAGAAAATGTAAAATTAGAAGTAATGGCAGATTCTGGATCACCCATAACCATTTTGGATTATTTAAGTTATTATAAAATGTTCAATGATATTCATCTTTTTAACACAAATGTAAATCCAAAGGCGTTTGGTGGATAAGAAATTGACATGGTAGGTTACTTTAATGGCAAGGTAGAACTTTTAGGAAGGTCAATTACAACCAAAATATATGTGGCAAAAAGAGGGAGAGATATTATGGGTTGGCGTGATTTAGGGAGAATGGGAATAATGCTCAAACCTGGTAGTGATACCCCAATTATTTTAGGAGATATTCCTATTTCAACTGTTGAACTTTGCTTAAGAAAGAATGTTTCAAGTGACATAAATGAGATTCTTAATAAGCACAAGGACGTTTTTGAAGACAAGATTGGATGTGTGAAGGGTGTTGAACATGAGATAAAATTGAAGGATGATGCGTTTCCAGTGAAATACAAGGTTAGGAGTGTTTGGCTTAGTATTAGGCAGGAATTGAAAGAACATCTGGAAGAATTATGTGAAGGAGTTATCAATCAACCGATTCTGCTGAATGGGTTTCAGCAGTTGTTTTAGCCAAACGAAAAAATGGAAAGTTGCGCATGTGTGCGGATTTATGGTCTTTAAATAAAAACATTCTTGTGGATTGCCATCCCTTACCTTTAATCCAAGAGATGTTAATGGCCATTGGGGAATCTACATATTTTTCCCTCATTGATTTAAAATCAGCTATCAGGTTGCTCTCTCTGAAAAATCTCAAGATCTAACCACATTTGTGACCCCCTTTGGTGCCTTCAAATACATGAGGCTTCCATTTGAATTAGCTTCTGCAGTTAGTGTTTTTCAGAAGCTAATGGACTCATTATTTGGAGACATCAAAGGGGTACAGGCATTCCAAGACGATATCCTTATCTCTGGTAAGGGTATCGGGGAACATATTAAGATTCTTGACAAGGTACTTAGTGTTTTAAAAGTGAGAGGCATGACTGTGTCAAGAGAAGTGCAAGTTTTTAGTGAATGAATTGGATTACTTGGGGCATTCTATTACAAAAGATGGGATTAAACAAAAAATTAGTCTCATTAAATCAATAAATAATGCACCAGCACCAGGTGATAAAGATTCGCTGAGGTCTTTATTAGGACTCAGTGAGTACTATGCATGTTTTGTGCATGGGTATGCATTTGCTGTGGAGCCACTTAGAGTTTTGACAAGGAAGAATTAAAACTTTGTTTGGGATCAGGAACATGAAGTTTCTTTTAAGAATATTAAAGAAATGATTTAGGATGCTCCAGCTTTACAACCTTATACTTGCGGTGTTAAATGTACTGTTACTGTTGATGCAAGCTCGTTATGACTTGGAGGTGTACTTACTCAAAACTTGAATGGGAAAGAGAAAACAGTTGCTTTTATTTCAAGAAGCTTAAGCAAGGCTGAATCTAACTATAGTATATAGAAAGGGAGGCTTTAGCCTGTTCATGGGATATTGAGAAGTTCAGGAGTTATTTATGGGGAAGTCATTTTGATCTTTTAACTGATCGCAAACCATTAATATTTTTAATGAGTGGAAATGGTACTGGGTTGGCATCTTCTAGATTGGTAAGAATTATCTCAAAGTTGCAAGAGTATGATTTTGAAGTGAAGCACATTTCAGGTGGCGCTAATTATAGAGCTGACTGTTTATCCAGACTACCCGTAGATGATTCAGTTGGAATAAGTGAAGTTCAGGAAGATGAGTGTGTTGTTGTTTCAGCTATAGATGCTTCAGAAAATTCTTTGGGTGTTTTTGAGGAAAAAGACTGGATTAATGGGTATAAGAATGATGATGTTTTGATTAAAGTTAAAAAATACATCATAAATGGTTGGCCACCCTTAATAAATTTAGAGAAAAATGTAGTTCCTTTTCAACAAGTGTCTTCTGAATTGACTATTGAGAATGATATTGTGACAAGAGGGGGATTTTTTGTACCGCCAAAGATACTTGTTGATGGTTTAGTCGAGAAAGCACATTTAGTTCCTCCAGGAATGTCAGGGACAAAGAAATTGTTAAGGAAATATTACTGGTGGCTAAGTATGGATGCTTATGTGGATACATTTGTTAACAAATGTACAGAGTGTTTGTTGTCAGATAAGCATTGGAAAAATACAAAGAATTCGACTTCTACCAATACACTTTCAGACCAGCCTTGGGAAAAATTGGCAATAGATTTTTCAGGGCCATATAACATTTTAAGTGGTGATATGAAATATGTAATTGTTCTTACAGATTATTATTCCAAGTGGATTATGTATGATTTTGTACATTTTCCAAAAACAGAAGTTGTAATTCATTTTTGGGAAAAAGTATTTTGTTCAGAAGGGTTTCCAAAAAAACTAGTGTCAGATAATGGCACTCACTTTGTTTAAAGAAAAATGGTAGAGTTTTAAAAAAAAATGACATAAAACATGAAAGAACTCCTTTATATTTCCCATCAACTAATGGTTTAGTAGAAAGGGCAAATACATTTTTAAAGAAGGAATACAAATGGCATTATCTTCAGGTTTAGATGTGAGGAAACATATTCAAGAAAAAGTTTGGAGTTATCTAAATACTCCGCACTCAATTACAGGGTTTTACAGCTTTCTTTTTATTGAAAGGTAGAGATGCAAAGAACATTTTAAAACCTGTATTTAGTAATACTATGTTCTCCTTAAAGAAGGATGAAGATTTAAAAAATGAAAAATCTATTGATGACTGTGTCCGTAACAATTTTGAGAAGAGATACAAGTTAAAAACAAACATACCTTACAAGAGGAAGAACATTTTTAAGACTTGTGATTGGGTTATTATTAGAAAACCAAGAAAAGGTATGAAAGGAGTATCGAAATGTAATCTTCCACCACAGGTTGTTTGGGTCACCAACTCATCTGTTCAGATTAAAAACAGAGGATGGGGGAATAAAAGTGCTGTCATAAAGATTGAACCTTTTCAGAAAGACATACTTTTGAAGAAAGTACATGAAAGTAATAAATTGAATACATCTTCATTTTTATGTTTTGAAGGGAATTTTCAAGAAGATTCAAGAGAAGGTTTGGTTTCACAGGAAAATATTTCAGGTCTTTCTGATCAAAATGTTCTAAATGAAAATGAAGAGAATGATGTAAATAGTCATGTACAACAGGATGTTTCTAATAGTTCTGTAAATAGTTCAGATGAAGTACTAATGGATAATTTTGTTTCTAATACTTCTCATTCTGGTGACAAGAGAAACATTGTGATGCCAGCCAAATACAAGGATTATTATTTGCATTAGTTTTGTTTTGTTTATGGAAGGGAGCTGTTGTATCTGTGCTTATATCTTTATTAGCTTGTGTATAGTATTCTGTTATGTCATCCACATTCTAGGTTCTGTTCCAGATGCGTTGCAGTTGGTCTATGTTCCTTGACCTGACAGCATCTCATCTGGATCCTCTTCCTTTTGTGGGTTATTTATCTTTATTCTGACTTTTTATAATAAACTCTTAATTCCATATATATATCTGGTTTATGTTGTCTACATTACAACACTCCCAAGCGTGGCTGTTCATCAGACGGCTTCTCCAGCTTGATTACAGGCCCGCGATGCTAGTCTGTCGCAGCCTCACAGTCCGTCACTTCATCAAAAGGTAAAAGCTCGAAAATAGGTTCACTCTCAAAACCTAAACTGTTTAAATATATTTTAGGTTCAGGACAGTTTCTATTCCCACCTACGGCCCGATATATTTTTGAAAGCACTACAGTACATTGTCCACTTTGGCGGTGGTTTCTCTTGCAGGTGAAGAAAGGCGGGCTAACCCGGTGCATCATGAACAAAGTGGACTGAATACACTAGAACTACAAATAATTCACACATATATGATTGTATATACTGAAAGCCAATTAATGATAACCACCAACATAGCAAAACATGTGTAGTTGTGCGACATAAATATATTTACATATTATATGATTTCTGAGCTCTAGAAATAGTGGTTTCGTGAGGGCTGTATATATTCTAAGCTGGTTTTTGTGCCACCGATGATTTTCACTTAGTGTTGAAATACAGGCTGAGGATGTAGCATGCTGTGTCTGGGGCGTGTCACCGAGGACAAACCTTAAGTATCCCCCACACGTGGCTGGAATGTAAAATCCACGCTCTGCTAGTGTGCGTGTCTGATGTAGGACAGAGGCTGCATCTTCTTTATCTGGGAGCGCTGCAGATGTTTTCTTCCTATTGCAGATTTTCAGAATTCCAACTGCTGCCAGAAATAAGGGTTGGCGTGTACTGTCTTACTCTGGCGGATCCCTCGCATGGGGGAGGTCTGATGTCTGGTCTTTCCCTTCTTGCACTTCTTTCTTTCAAGCTTGCCATGCTCTGGCTGGGAGTGCCCTTTGTTCCCCTCCAAGCTCCAGTGGGAATGTGATGTTCCTAGTGGCACAGACGAGTGGCAGTGGTGACCTCGCCATCCTGTGCAGTTGTTGGCACACTGGGCAGTGAACGGTCAAGAGCAGTAGACTTCGGGGTTTTTATTATACACAATACTGACTTGATCTGAGCCCAGCCCCCGGGGGTTCTATCACCGCCCCAGTGACAGCCAGACAGCCTCCAAGGATAGGAGAGATTTTAACAACTCTTAAGCAAAAATCCCATTTCTTAGTTTGGCCCAAAATACAACAGCCTCTTTTGTTCATTGCTTCCAGCTCAATTTCCCATTGCGGTGTTCTCTTTAATTTCCGTTTACCCAGAAGTGTCTAATAATCCTCTTTTCTTCAGAATGAAAATATCTGTGGTCGTCCAGTGTCCCCATGCCTGCATTTGCCAGTTATGCCCAGTTGTTCATGAGCTGAAAATCCGGCTCTAGCCGCTTGCCAGGGTAGGCTTACCCTTCCCTGGTCCGCATCTGGAGTCTCCAATGACTCTTGCTCAACCATGGCCTCAAGAACTTGCTTTTCCCTAATTACTGTTTCCTTTGGCAGCTTCTCAGGATCCACAGTTAGAGCGTCCCCCTAAGGCCTCTGTACACTCCTCAAACACGTCCGAGCAATTATTTATGCACGTGTATGTTTTTTTTGTGTTCCTCACTTCCAAACTGGGATTCACGTTTGTTTCAATGGCTTTGGCCAATTATATGGTTTCCTCGTATCGAAAGTTGCCACTAATGGGTGGTGGTCAGTCTCTGGTCTAGGAACAACACTAACATTTTTTTCACTTCGACCAAAGCGGACATTCCAGAAAAGTACAGCCTATAATTGACTTTTTTTGTTGGCGTGATGTATACGTGAGAAGAGCTCGTATCGCTCCTCTAAGCCGCCCACTTACATACGTCAGTGGGTCAACATGAGCAATTTATTGAGGACTCTACCCCATATACTTCACATCTGTGGTCGTGGGAGTACCCCATGTCTGGCCAAACAACGCATTGGACTCGGAAGGTTCCTCCATAGGGTGTAGCTTTACATTCAAGCCTATAGCTATTATTAGAAGGCTGCCCAGTGTTTGTTTTATTTTACTTTAGCAGTGGGTTCTTGTGGATCCTTTGTGAAGTTATTTCACTTTGTCCCCTGGTATTGAACAAATATCCACCATTGTTTTGTCAGCGCGCAAACCCACACAAATCCCTTTTCCTTGTGCGCGCTGATCTGCTGGAACGGGGGTGATGTAGTCCTTAGATGGTCTTTGGTGCTCCCCGATGGACCCGTCGTCTTGTAAAAGAAAGTTTAATAATGCCTGGCCTGGAATATAGATTGAGGTCTTTATGAACGATAGACAAAAGACTTAAGTTTAAAGATTTATTTAAAAAATATTCAAAGTACAAAAGCACAAAATTGCAGTCAGTCAATTGCTCAGCCCAAATAAAGTCATAAAATTAGGAGAGCTCCAAAGTGAAACTAAGTGACATTTGCCTTCTACGGAAAGGGACTTCAACCCCACATCATACCAGCCCACACTTTTATAGGATTTTAGACAAAGAGGTTCACACATTCATTACATTAGTACATGGTGCTTAGGCTCATAACCAATAGGAGTCAAGCATAGAGAAACATTTGCAACACAATACCTTCAAAGAAGTTCTCCCAGGTTATCTGAGCAAACACATTCAATCACCTCTTCAGGTATTTTTGTGTTGAATGTCTTGAAAAAAATGATTTTTAAGGCTATGTGGATAAGGCTGCATCAGACTGGCCATAAGTACTTTCAGGATCTGTTCTCCTGGTATAGGCGAAGCAGGAATCTCAGATCCAGCTAATTTCTAATTTAATTTCTAATTTAAAACATTTCTAAAGCGCAGCGTACACCTTGCGGTTTCTTGGCGCTAGTAAATAGGGTTGGCAACTGAGGGTCAAGACAGGAGTGGTAGGGGTGAAGAGCTAAGCGGGGAAAGCCTGATTAAAAAGGAAGGTTTTTAAATCTTTCCGAAAGGAGAGATACTGAGTAGCAGAGCGGAGATGGTCAGGGAGGGAGTTCCAGAATGTTGGGGCCAAGGTGGAGAAGTTGGCCCCACCCCACTTTTTACGTTTGAAGCGGGGGATCTGAAGAAGGGACTTAGAGGAGGATCGGAGCTCTCTTGGGGGGAACATAGGGTTTTATTAAAGAAGAAATAAAAACGGGGGCAGTGCCCTGACGGGCCTGGAAGACCATGCAGCCCGTCTTAAAAAGGGAGCGTTCTTTTACGGGAAGCCAGTGAAGCTCCCTGAGAAGGGGGGTAGAATGGTGATAGCGTGGGAGGCCATACACCAACCGGGCCGCCTGGTTCTGGATCGACTGGAGTCTACGCAGGCTGTATGCTGGGATGCCATGATAGAGGGCATTGGCATAGTCCAGCCTAGATATCACCAGGGCGGCCAAGATGATCTTGAGTGCCTGAGTGGAAAAGAAGCGGGAAACAGAGCGAATGGTGCGGAGGGTGAGAAAACAGGAGGAGACCACGGAGCTAATTTGTGAATGGAGAGTGAGCTGATGATTCATTTTAACACCCAGTGTTTTAACCGTGGTAGAAGGGGAAGGTGCAGGCCCAAGAGAGGGGGGCCAAAAGAGAGAGTTCCAGGGGCTGGATGAACCACCAGTGAGGACCAATTCGGTTTTATCCGGGTTCAGCTTAAGGTGGTTGTGGTTCATCCAGTCCCTGATGAATGTCATAGTAGACTGAAAATTAGAGACTGAAAGAGAAGAGGAGGACAGATCGAAGATGAGCTGGAGATCATCCGCGTAGTTGTACACGGTGACCTCCAGCTGCTGGAGTGCGAAAATAAGAGGAGAGATATAAAGATTGAAAAGTAAGGGGGAGAGAGAGGAACCCTGGGGAACACCACAAGTGACTGGGAGGGGGGTGGTAGAGAAATTGCCTAGTCGCACTGCCTGGGTGCGGTCCCTCAGAAAGGAGGAGAGCCAGACCGAGGCTGATCCCCCGATTCCGGCCGCCCTGACACGGGACAGTAAGATGGGTGGTCCACCGTGTCAAAGGCGGCTGATAGGTCAAGGAGGACCAGTGCCTGGTGTTTGTTATCATCCATTCCCTTTCTGAGGTTGTCTAGGACTGAGACCACAACCGATTCGGTTGAGTGCCTAGGACGGAAGCCGGCCTGGCAAGATGCCAACCCCCCCATTTGTCTCAATATGAGCGCTGAGTACCGCAGTGGCGTGGCGCTCCATCACCTTGCCCAAAAAGGGCAACAAGGAGATGGGGCGATAGTTGGCCAAGATGGAAGGATCTGCGCCAGGTTTCTTCAAGATGGGTACTATAGCGGCTGCCTTTAGCACAGGGGTAACTACTCCCTGTGCTAGGGAGCTGTTGAGAAAGGTAATGGGGGGTTCAGGGCAGCAGGAGTAAATTTGCTGTAGGATGCGTGCCGGACAGACATCCGCCGGAGACCCCGACTTCACTTTGGGGAGGATCGCCAGAAAAGATTCCTGAGTAAGGGGGGGAATGGAGGTAAGGGGGCATTGAACAGCAGGGGAGGAGGGATCGATAAATGCAGGTGAGGGTGGTGGGATGTTGGCCTTAATGGTGGCGATTTTGTCCAGAAAATAGGCGTTGAGTTGATCACAGAGAAGCTGGGAGGGAGGGATTTGGGATGAGGTGCGAGCTGAGAATGCCAGGTCATTTACTATGCCAAAAATTGCCCTTGGTTTGTTTTCAGCAGACGCTATTTTAGCGGAGAAGTAAGTAGTCTTTGCGGCGAGGATTGCTGTTTTGTATTTAGCCAGTGATGTGAGGAAGTGGGTTTTAGATAAAGGACAATAATTTTTCCTCCATTGCCTCTCCGCCCGTCGGGTACTCAGTTTAAGCTCTTTCAGGTGGTCGTCAAACCATCTGTTAGAGTCTTTAGATCGACAGATGGATATACGACGTAGGGGGGCCATTGAGTCACAGCCACCAGCCAGCCAGGTGTTTATGGCCTTGGCTTGAGAGGTAGATGATAAACCAGATAGGGTGGGGGTGGAGTTTTGAAGCAGAGAGGTCAGGGAGGGAAGATCCAGTCTGTTCCAGTTCCGCGCCCAGGTGTTTTTGGCATGCGGAGTTTTTAATACCGGATTGCGGGAAATGGAGAAAGAAATGAGGGCATGGTCGGACCAGGGGCAGGGAGAAACTGCCACCGAAGCCACTGGGAGATTTAGGGACCAGACCTGGTCGAGTATGTGGCCATGGGAGTGAGTAGGGACAGTCATATGCGGTGCGAAGTTGAGGGACAAGAGAGATTCTGTGAAATCTTTTGAGGCCATACACTCATGTGGGTCCGAGGGCCAGTAATTAAAATCCCCCAGCACCAAGACCGAGGCGTAGTTGACCACCAAATTGGCCAACAGGTCTTGAAATGCCGGTAGGAACGAAGGCGAAGACTGAGGGGGACGGTACATTAGGAGGCAGGTAATGGGCGGGGAAGATGAAAGAGAACGGACTACCAGAAAGTCAGCAGGGGGAATAGAGGGAAAGGGAAGTGATTGAAAATTCAGTTCCGACCGAGCGATTAAGGCGACCCCACCACCAGCCCTGCCTGCTGGACGGTCGGCCCGTAGGGCCACATAGGAGGGGGGTAGGGTAGCCAGAAGAGAAGGGAGGGAGGAATCACAATACCAGGTTTCGGTCAGGAGCAGTAGGTCTGGTTTCTCTGAGTCGAGTAGGACGAACAGCTCGTGATGGTGCTTGACCAGCTCCTCACGCTCTGTCATCTTTCCCAGATCAAACAACGCGCGATGGGGAGGCGGGGTATTTTCCACAGGGGCAAGAAAATGTTGGAACTCATTACCTCTCATGTTGCGTTGTCAACCTTCTCTGATGCAATTTAGGAAGCAGCTGAAGACTTGGCTATTTACAGAAGCTGTTGATTAATTTTACTGTTATAATCTATTGCGTTTCAGCTTCTGATGTTCTGCCTGTAGCGCTAAGACATTGTAGGGTAATCACGCGCTTTACAAAATCTTTCCATTCATTCACTATTATACTTAGAGTTTTGCTGCTCACAACATCGGGTATATGGGGCTAAACGGTTACATAATATGTAATTCGGCCTGGGAAATCTGCGCTAGGCCTTGAGAAAAGCACATTTTGTTCAGAACATTCAATGAAGTCTTCAACTTGCTCTGTGGAGCCTAGAAATTCTTTATTATGGGGAAGAATAAAACAGCAGAATTAATCAGGTGGTGGAGCACAACGTCATGTCAAAGATGGACGACAGAGACTAATATAACCTGATTCACTTAACGCCTTAACCGCTGTGGTTTTTCCGCCGCGTTGCGGGTGTTCTGAACAGTGGGCGGGGCTGCGTCGGCCGTTGGCCGACAGCAGCACTAGGGAGGTAGTGCTGCCGACGGCAGCACGCAAGGGGTTAAAGCACGATTTCAGCATTGAATTATCTATAAATGGCGTCACGGTTTCTTGGAGTGGTCGGGCTCGCTGATGGACAGCACCGGCTTCTACTTCCAATCTGACCTGAGAGGAAAGAGCGTGTTGGCCCGAAAGCCAAGGACTGCTCCAAAGCACCTTGGTGGGGCTAGAGTACAAAATGAGGACTGTTGTTCAGTCGTCTATTACCCCGGTTTCATGTAATGGTTGCGTTTTTTTACAAAACCAACACAATGACTTAGTTTTTCCCGCAAGGAGACCTATTGAGGTATGGAAATAGCTGGCTTCTTTTATTTTCTTTATTGCCACAATGGCACTAATAGGCTTGGCACATTTTGTGGCCTATTTACAAAGTTGAATCTATGTGTGTATATTTACTCACATGTAGATCGCCTTCACCCAGGTGTAACACTTCACTATTTTTGCTATATACAACATAAATGTATATACTATAAATGTAAAAAATGTAAAGTATTTATTATTAAACTTAAGCTAATAAAATGTTGCAGCACAGTAACTCACAAAATAAAATGTGCATTTTATAACTAATTCAAACATTAATTTATAAATATTATTTTTAAGCAGCCATTTTAAAATTTTGCCCACCATAACTAACATTTTAATTTTTGTTTACTTTTTAGTAAATGTGGTTATGTATGTGCGTTAAGCACTTTTTTAAAGTTTCAAACTTTAATTTTTTTATCTGTTTATTGAATGTAAAAGTAAAAAAATAATTGATAATTATACACATTTTGTATCAGCAAAATTATATTTACAGTCCCCTATTTTAAATGTAAAACTAATTTAATTTAACATTTGTCCTTGTAGGGTGTTATTTTGAGTCCCTGCCTGATTGTTTCCTAAAGGAGTGTGTTGCAGTGCCTGTGATTGGCCAAGTATGGTGTCTGACTTACTCCAAGACTGGGTTGGAGTACATATGAGGCTGATTTGTCAATTTATGAGAGTAGAACTTTAGAAGAATATTTTGTGTTTTGTAATGGTCTTATATTAGCATGTCCTCCCAAACCACTCCTTATGTTTTCCTCAACCCCATCCATTTTTGGGGAATTATTTCCTGTTTGCTCACCAGCCCGCTTCCTCCTTCCCACATTTAACATGAAGTAGCACACTTGCATGTACAGGATCCCCTCGCAGAAAAGATAGGCGAGGCTGAAGACCCCATCCGTAAGTTTTGTAAATTTTGTTTTGTAGTATGTAAGTAGTACTACTGTAGTAATTCTTTATATACTACAAAATGCAGTGTGTCAATCGGGCTCTTATACTTTTTGAAATATAAAGAACCAAGTCTGTAGCTTGACAAATCTTTGTCAGTGTGATTTGCCTCATCTTCTTTGTTATTCCTTCACTGTCCCAACAACTCTCCGAGATAAACCCCTACGGCGTGGAGTATAGGGTGACCAGGCGTCCCGGGTTTTCGACAACTGTCCCGGCAGATTTCAGGAAATTAAGCTCATGTCCTGGTTTTTTGAGAGGGTCAGCTGAAAAGGGTGGGAGGCATTTGTTTGTTTTGCAAAGCATGGATAGTTAGCAGCTGTTATAGAAAAGCAATTTAATTAACAGGCATACAACTAAATTGCATTTTATGTATTTTCATACTGCCTTTTCCGTAATTTTTGGCTAAGGAGTGCTGACATTCTGTGCACTGTGTTGAAGTAAAGTTGTAGTCCTCCTTCTATTTTTGGTAAATTACCCGTTTTTTTGCTTTAAAATTCTGGTCACCCTAGTGGAGTACCTCAGGAATGCTCATCTTCCCCACTTGCACATAGTGCCTTTGTGACCTCTTCCCCCAAGTTTAGGACATTGGTTGCCAACAGATGTATTCAGAAATGATGCTGATCGTACACAGCTGTTTGCAGTGTAGATGGGAAGGGAAGCCTTCAGTCCCTGCGGGTCGCTCCACTGGTGACTGCCCACATTACATACAAGCATGGATAGAGTTTGGGGGCTGGGCTGCTATTGATCTGATTTAAGACTGAGTTCCAGCTCGGTTTCATGATTTACGAATGTCGCCAGAACCCCTCAGTGGCAGCAGAAGGTCTTGTCACCCCATTGTTTCCCATTATGTATTCTCCGTATAACTTGCAATCCTGCTGGCACGAGGCGTTCCTTGCTGGACAGTTGTCTAACCGCAAACTTATGAACTGAAGCTGAGGCCATAGATAATAAGACTCAACATCTGGTGGAGTTCGAGCCCCTGTTTGTAGGGCAGCTTCGGAGTACCGGGGTCTATTCTGGGGCGTGAGCCTTCCTTTAACAAGCTGCTCAACATGGCTTCAACAACTCTGACATGGATCTACACTCAACAGACCGTAGACAATACTAAACGCAGCGGCAAGACTCGTCCTCGACCTCCCCAGATGGACTCGCATCACCCCGCACCTCAAGAAGCGACACTGGCTCCCGAACCACAAGAGATGCCAGTTCAAGATGCTGACCCACGCATACAAAGCCCTGCACGACGAAGGACCAGCATACATCAACAAACGAATGACCTACCAACCGACCAGACACCTGCGCTCCGCCTCCCTCTTCCTCGCAGACACCGCTCGGATCTGCCGATCCAACCGCGGAGGACGCTGCTCTCACCTGGCGGCCCATGCCTGGAACGAGCTTCCCCTGCACCTCAAACGCCATGCCGCTCCGGGAATTAAAAAAAAGGACACAACACCTGGTCGTTTGAATAACAGCACTGCGAAGCAGCTAGGGCCTTTAGACCCTCACCAGTGATTTGCAGCGCATTATAAATCCTGATGGATTGATTTATCTAGTTGCATTAGATGACACACCGGCCCCTACACAAAGCCTCTGTGACTATCTGACTCGAGGTGTCCTGGGACTTCTGCTAAGAAAGAGGCGGCTCGCCCCTCTGCTCTGCCACCCCTTGTATCAGAAACACATCTTTCTAGCACCCTTCCATAGCGGTCACGGTGGAAATTAGACATAATAAAAACACGTATTGGGAATGCACGAGGCCCAGGCAGACTGTGCACTGCTGCTCGCAGGCCTGTGTATCCACGCGGGCCCCTGTGCATCCACGCGGGCCCCTGTGCAGTGGATGCGGGCCCCTGTGTAGCCACGTGGGCCCCTGTGCAGTGGATGCGGGCCCCTGTGCATCCACGCGGGCCCCTGTGCATCCACGCGGGCCCCTGTGCATCCACGCGGGCCCCTGTGCATCCACGCGGGCCCCTGTGCATCCACGCGGGCCCCTGTGCATCCACGCGGGCCCCTGTGCATCCACGCGGGCCCCTGTGCATCCACGCGGGCCCCTGTGCATCCACGCGGGCCCCTGTGCATCCACGCGGGCCCCTGTGCATCCACGCGGGCCCCTGTGCAGCCACGCGGGCCCCTGTGCAGCCACTCGGGCCCCTGTGCAGCCACTCGGGCCCCTGTGCAGCCACTCGGGCCCCTGTGCATTGGATGCGGGCCCCTGTGCAGTGGAGGCAGGCCCCTGTGCAGTGGATGCAGGCCCCTGTGTATCCCCTCGGGCACCTGTGCATTGGATGCGGGCCCCTGTGTATCCACTCGGGCCCCTGTGCATTGGATGCGGGCCCCTGTGTATCCACTCGGGCCCCTGTGTATCCACTCGGGCCCCTGTGTATCCACTCGGGCCCCTGTGCAGTGGATGCGGGCCCCTGTGCAGTGGATGCGGGCCCCTGTGTATCCACTCGGGCCCCTGTGCAGTGGATGCGGGCCCCTGTGTATCCACTCGGGCCCCTGTGCAGTGGATGCGGGCCCCTGTGCAGTGGATGCGGGCCCCTGTGTAGCCACTCGGGCCCCTGTGCATTGGATGCGGGCCCCTGTGCAGTGGAGGCAGGCCCCTGTGCATCCACGCGGGCCCCTGTGCAGTGGATGCGGGCCCCTGTGCAGTGGATGCGGGCCCCTGTGTAGCCACTCGGGCCCCTGTGCAGTGGATGCGGGCCCCTGTGCAGTGGATGCGGGCCCCTGTGCAGTGGATGCGGGCCCCTGTGTATCCACTCGGGCCCCTGTGCATTGGATGCGGGCCCCTGTGTATCCACTCGGGCCCCTGTGCATTGGATGCGGGCCCCTGTGTATCCACTCGGGCCCCTGTGCAGTGGATGCGGGCCCCTGTGCAGTGGATGCGGGCCCCTGTGTATCCACTCGGGCCCCTGTGCATTGGATGCGGGCCCCTGTGTATCCACTCGGGCCCCTGTGCATTGGATGCGGGCCCCTGTGTATCCACTCGGGCCCCTGTGCAGTGGATGCGGGCCCCTGTGCAGTGGATGCGGGCCCCTGTGTATCCACTCGGGCCCCTGTGCAGTGGAGGCAGGCCCCTGTGCAGTGGACGCGGGCCCCTGTGCAGTGGACGCGGGCCCCTGTGCAGTGGACGCGGGCCCCTGTGCAGTGGACGCGGGCCCCTGTGCAGTGGACGCGGGCCCCTGTGCAGTGGACGCGGGCCCCTGTGCAGTGGACGCGGGCCCCTGTGCATCCACTCGGGCCCCTGTGCATCCACTCGGGCCCCTGTGCAGTGGATGCGGGCCCCTGTGTATCCACTCGGGCCCCTGTGCAGTGGATGCGGGCCCCTGTGTATCCTCTCGGGCCCCTGTGCAGTGGACGCGGGCCCCTGTGCAGTGGACGCGGGCCCCTGTGCAGTGGACGCGGGCCCCTGTGCAGTGGACGCGGGCCCCTGTGCAGTGGACGCGGGACCCTGTGCAGTGGACGTTGGCGGCAGCTGGCGGCGGTGCCAGCCCTCCCCGGGCACGTCATGGAGATGGCCCTTGGCACCGAGGCGCCCCCCGCCGCCTCTGCCCACACTGGTCAGCCATGTTTGCTGTTCTCTGCGGCCTGCAGTTTATTCCTGTGACAGTGGCGAGCCCCTCGCAAGAGGGCCGATGAAGGGGGGATTGTGACACTGACTGGCCCCTTGTGTGGCGGGGGCGGATGGAGGAGCCCCGCGCCTCGAGTCCCGGCGCCTCCCGGCCACCTGAGGTTACCGGTGAACTTTGCCTTGGACGGGCCCCAGCGTGGGAGCATGTGGGCAGGAGCAACGGTGGCCCGTCCAGACCAAACTGCTCTGTCTCGCACTCAACCGCGAACAGCTCTATTTATACCCGGAGAGGCTCGTCAGGAGCTGCTGCTCGGCGAGTGTTCACCATCTAGGACACCATTGCTTCTGTGCCGGACACCAGTGCAGGCGTCAGTGCTGGCCCTGTGCACGGTGCACCAGTGCAGGCCTCAGTGCTGGCCCTGTGCACGGTGCACCAGTGCAGGCCTCAGTGCTGGCCCTGTGCACGGTGCACCATTGGAGGCCTCAGTGCTGGCCCTGTGCACGGTGCACCAGTGGAGGCCTCAGTGCTGACCCTGTGCACGGTGCACCAGTGGAGGCCTCACTGCTGGCCCTGTGCACGGAGAACCAGTGCAGGCCTCACTTCTGGCATTGTGCACCAGTGCAGGCCTCAGTGCTGGCCCTGTGCACGGTGCACCATTGGAGGCCTCACTTCTAGCCCTGTGCACGGTGCACCAGTGCGGGCCTCAGTGCTGGCCCTGTGCACGGTGCACCAGTGCAGGCCTCACTTCTAGCCCTGTGCACGGAGCACCAGTGCAGGCCTCAGTGCTGGCCCTGTGCACGGTGAACCAGTGCAGGCCTCAGTGCTGGCCCTGTGCACGGAGCACCAGTGCAGGCCTCAGTGCTGGCCCTGTGCACGGTGAACCAGTGCAGGCCTCAGTGCTGGCCCTGTGCACGGTGAACCAGTGCAGGCCTCAGTGCTGGCCCTGTGCACGGAGCACCAGTGCAGGCCTCAGTGCTGGCCCTGTGCACGGTGCACCAGTGGAGGCCTCACTGCTGGCCCTGTGCACGGAGAACCAGTGCAGGCCTCACTTCTGGCACTGTGCACCAGTGCAGGCCTCAGTGCTGGCCCTGTGCACGGTGCACCATTGGAGGCCTCACTTCTAGTCCTGTGCACGGTGCACCAGTGCAGGCCTCAGTGCTGGCCCTGTGCACGGTGCACCAGTGCAGGCCTCAGTGCTGGCCCTGTGCACGGTGCACCAGTGCAGGCCACAGTGCTGGCACGGTGCACCATTGGAGGCCTCACTTCTGGCCCTGTGCACGGTGCACCAGTGGAGACCTCACTTCTTGCCCTGTGCACGGTGCACCAGTGCAGACCTCAGTGCTGGCCCTATGCACGGTGCACCAGTGCAGGCCTCAGTGCTGGCCCTGTGCACGGTGCACCAGTGCAGGCCTCACTTCTGGCTCTGTGCACGGTGCACCAGTGCAGGCCTCAGTGCTGGCACGGTGCACCAGTGCAGGCCTCACTTCTGGCCCTGTGCACGGTGCACCAGTGCAGGCCTCACTTCTGGCCCTGTGCACGGTGCACCAGTGCAGGCCTCACTTTTGGCTCTGTGCACAGTGCACCAGTGCAGGCCTCACTGCTGGTCCTGTGCCGGACACCAGTGCAGGCCTCAGTGCTGGCCCTGTGCACGGAGCACCAGTGCAGGCCTCAGTGCTGGCCCTGTGCACCAGTGGAGGCCTCACTTCTGGCCCTGTGCACGGTGCACCATTGGAGGCCTCACTTCTAGCCCTGTGCACGGTGCACCAGTGCAGGCCTCAGTGCTGGCCCTGTGCACGGTGCACCAGTGCAGGCCTCAGTGCTGGCCATGTGCACGGTGCACCAGTGCAGGCCACTGTGCTGGCACGGTGCACCATTGGTGGCCTCACTTCTGGCCCTGTGCACGGTGCACCAGTGGAGGCCTCACTTCTGGCCCTGTGCACGGTGCACCAGTGCAGGCCTCAGTGCTGGCCCTTGCAGGCCTCAGTGCTGGCCCTGTGCACGGTGCACAAGTGCAGGCCTCACTTCTGGCTCTGTGCACGGTGCAACAGTGCAGGCCTCACTTCTGGCCCTGTGCACCAGTGCAGGCCTCAGTGCTGGCCCTGTGCACGGTGCACCAGTGCAGGCCTCACTTTTGGCCCTGTGCACGGTGCACCAGTGCAGGCCTCACTTCTGGCCCTGTGCACGGTGAACCAGTGCAGGCCTCACTTCTGGCCCTAGTGCAGGCCTCACTTCTGGCCGTGTGCACTAGTGCAGGCCTCTGTGCTGGCACTGTGCACGGTGCACCAGTGGAGGCCTCACTTCTGGCCCTGTGCACCAGTGCAGGCCACAGTGCTGGCCCTGTGCACGGTGCACCAGTGGAGGCCTCACTTCTGGCCCTTTGCACCAGTGCAGGCCACAGTGCTGGCCCTGTGCACCAGTGGAGGCCTCACTTCTGGCCTTGTGCACGGCGCACCAGTGGAGGCCTCACCTCTGGCCCTGTGCACGGTGCAGGCCTCAATTCTGGCCCTGTGCACCAGTGCAGGCCACAGTGCTTGCACGGTGCACCAGTGGAGGCCTCACTTCTGGCCCTGTGCACCAGTGCAGCCCACAGTGCTGGCCCTGTGCACCAGTTGAGGCCTCACTTCTGGCCTTGTGCACGGTGCACCAGTGGAGGCCTCACTTCTGTGCACGGTGCACCATTGGATGCCTCACTTCTGGCCCTGTGCACGGTGCAGGCCTCACTTCTGGCCCTTTGCACCAGTGCAGGCCACAGTGCTGGCCCTGTGCACCAGTGGAGGCCTCACTTTTGGCCTTGTGCACAGTGCACCAGTGGAGGCCTCACTTCTGGCCTTGTGCACGGTGCACCGTGGAGGCCTCACTTCTGTGCACGGTGCACCAGTGGAGGCCTCACTTCTGGCCCTGTGCACCAGTGCAGGCCACAGTGCTGGCCCTGTGCACCAGTGGAGGCCTCACTTTTGGCCTTGAGCACGGTGCACCAGTGGAGGCCTCACTTCTGGCCTTGTGCACGGTGCACCGTGGAGGCCTCACTTCTGTGCACGGTGCACTAGTGGAGGCCTCACTTATGGCCCTGTTCATGGTGCAGGCCTCAATTCTGGCCCTGTGCACCAGTGCAGGCCACAGTGCTGACCCTCTGCACCAGTGGAGGCCTCACTTCTGGACTTGTGTACGGTGCACCATTGGAGGCCTCACTTCTGGCCTTGTGCACAGTGCACCAGTGGAGGCCTCGGTCCATCTACAAGGGCCCATGCACCGGTGCAGGGCTGCGCCATTCAAAGGGATCCATGAACCAGACACCAGTGCAGGCCTCGGTCCATCTACAAGGGCCCATGCACCGGTGCAGGGATCCGCCATTCAAAAAGATCCATGGACCAGACACCAGTGCAGGCCTCGGTCCATCTACAAGGGCCCATGCACCAGTGCATGGCTGCGCCATTCAGAAGGATCCATGGACCAGACACCAGTGCAGGCCTCGGTCCATCTACAAGGGCCCATGCCCCGGTGCAGGGCTGCGTCATTCAAAAGGATCCATGGACCAGACACCACTGCAGGCCTCGGTCCATCTACAAGGGCCCATGCACCGGTGCAGGGCTGCGCCATTCAAAAGGTTCCATGGACCAGACACCAGTGCAGACCTCGGTCCATCTACTAGGGCCCATGCAGGGGTGCATGGCTGAGCCATTCAAAAGGATCCATGGACCAGACACCAGTGCAGGCCTCGGTCCACCTACAAGGGCCCATGCCCCTGTGCATGGCTGCGCCATTCAAAAGGATCCATGGACCAGACACCAGTGCAGGCCTCGGTCCATCTATAAGTGCCCATGCCCCTGTGCATGGCTGCGTCATCCAAAAATATCCATGGACCAGACACCAGTGCAGACCTCGGTCCATCTACAAGGGCCCATGCCCCTGTGCAGGGCTGTGCCATTCAAAAAGATCCATGGACCAGACACCAGTGCAGACCTCGGTCCATCTACAAGGGCCCATGCACCGGTGCAGGGCTGCGCCATTCAAAACGATCCATGGACCAGACACCAGTGCAGACCCCGGTCCATCTACAAGGGCCCATGCACCGGTGCAGGGCTGCGCTATTCAAAAGGATCCATGGACCAGACACCAGTGCAGGCCTCGGTCCATCTACAAGGGCCCATGCCCCTGTGCATGGCTGCGTCATTCAAAAGGATCCATGGACCAGACACCAGTGCAGGCCTCGGTCCATCTACAAGGGCCCATGCCCCTGTGCAGGGCTGCGTCATTCAAAAGGATCCATGGACCAGACACCACTGCAGGCCTCGGTCCATCTACAAGGGCCCATGCACCGGTGCAGGGCTGCGCCATTCAAAAGGTTCCATGGACCAGACACCAGTGCAGACCTCGGTCCATCTACTAGGGCCCATGCAGGGGTGCATGGCTGCGCCATTCAAAAGGATCCATGGACCAGACACCAGTGCAGGCCTCGGTCCACCTACAAGGGCCCATACCCCTGTGCATGGCTGCGCCATTCAAAAGGATCCATGGACCAGACACCAGTGCAGGCCTCGGTCCATCTACAAGGGCCCATGCACCAGTGCATTGCTGCACCATTCAAAAAGATCCATGGACCAGACACCAGTGCAGGCCTCGGTCCATCTACAAGGGCCCATGCCCCTGTGCATGGCTGCGTCATTCAAAAAGATCCATGGACCAGACACCAGTGCAGGCCTCGGTCCATCTACAAGGGCCCATGCCCCTGTGCATGGCTGCGTCATTCAAAAGGATCCATGGACCAGACACCAGTGCAGGCCTCGGTCCATCTACAATGGCCCATGCACCGGTGCAGGGTTGCGCCATTCAAAAGGATCTATGGACCAGACACCAGTGCAGGCCTCGGTCCATCTACAAGTGCCCATGCCCCTGTGCAGGGCTGCGTCATCCAAAAAGATCCATGGACCAGACACCAGTAGAGACCTCGGTCCATCTACAAGGGCCCATGCCCCTGTGCAGGGCTGTGCCATTCAAAACGATCCATGGACCAGACACCAGTGCAGGCCTCGGTCCATCTACAAGTGCCCATGCCCCTGTGCAGGGCTGCGCCATTCAAAACGATCAATGGACCAGACACCAGTGCAGGCCTCGGTCCATCTACAAGGGCCCATGCCCCTGTGCAGGGCTGTGCCATTCAAAACGATCCATGGACCAGACACCAGTGCAGGCCTCGGTCCATCTACAAGGGCCCATGCACGAGTGCATGGCTGCGCCACTCAAAAGGATCCATGGACCAGACACCAGTGCAGGCCTCGGTCCATCTACAAGGGCCCATGCACCAGTGCATGGCTGCGCCATTCAAAAAGATCCATGGACCAGACACCAGTGCAGGCCTCGGTCCATCTACAAGGGCCCATGCCCCGGTGCATGGCTGCACCATTCAAAAAGATCCATGGACCAGACACCAGTGCAGGCTTCGGTCCATCTACTGTGATGTATTCCTATAGGTTCTGTATCGATCCCCCTATTCCTGACCCTATTCTGGTTAACAAGTTAACTAGCAGCCATCCCATGAGGCAGAAAAACCCCCATGATGCAGGAACCGTTATCTGATAAATCCACACTACGGCACAGGAACGTGTTATCTGATTAGGTCATAACGCTTGCCATCTAATTAGACAAGCGATATTCCTCCAGCCCCTGATAAGGCATACGGAGTTCTCAAAACAAATCAAACCTATGACAGACCTGGGAAAAACCCTGCGGCCATTGTTTTGATTTCACCGAGAACTTCAGCAAAAGAATGTGCTAACGACCAGGTCGTATGACATCCTTATTGACGTATCTATGTCCATCCTTACGTCAATCTCGGCACCTTAAAGGTATAAATATTACCGATATTGCCCTATGCAAACACGCGGTGGTGACGAGATCGGAGCAGCCAGACTTGCCGAAGCCCAGAGCAGAGCAGACCCCGCTGGCGCAGCCCCGCCTTCCTGACGCGCTGAGAACGAGACGCTGCTTTCTCCTGCCGAGAAATCCAGCTCCGGCGCTTCCGGGTAGCCCTCGCAGGCAGCCTGGAATATCGAGACCAGAGACGAGAGATACCATCCCTCATTCATCCTAGATTCCAGGTACAGAACTGAATAACCCCTTGCAGAGAATTCTTTAGTCAGTCACTTGGCAAAACAAACTTAACTTAAACTGTAACTTTCTATTCCCGCCCACGTATTAGGCTTAGGTCAGGTACACGGGGTAGGCGTAGTTAGAAACACCAGTTGAGTACGATTAGTCAAATGTAAATGTGAATGTATTCATTTTATTCATTTTATTCATTTTAAACCTTCATATGGCTTAGAAACCATATCAATGTTTTTACAGTATTATTTTATACTTCTGCTTTTATTGTATGCACTTTACTTAACCATAAGTATTGCAATAATATCGATCCATTTCTCTTGTATGAGAAAAGAGACTGATCAATAAATAACATCTTTTATTGAACACGCCCGTCTCTTCCTTTTCTCTACAATCTGGTGAGACTAAGAATGCACGTACTGACTGAGTAAAATAAGTCGTCTTTTGTTTTCACACGACTCTAGAGATACACTCTTGATTAGGGGAGAGCAAAGTTGTCATGTTCTATGGTTGTCAGAAACTAAATCCCTTCTTGTCTATCCAGGGAGGTTCAACTCCTCCTTGCCTATTCGAGAAAGTTTCTAGTGAACTCTGAGCTAGCTGGCAAAACCCAAAACTTTAAGTCTAATATCGACAGTAGTAGACCTAGTTAACGTCTGGTCTAGGCCTATACTATTGAAGGTATTATTCCAATGCGCAGAGCCTATTGGGATAATAGGAACTACACTACATGGCGCCCAACACGTTTGGAAGGGCGATAAAACTAACGTAAGACATTTAGAGTAACTCAGTCGTGCTTTTTCACTCAGACCCCTTTTTTCCCATAATACTCCAAAGACGTCTGGAGTGGGTAAAAGGTAATATCCGCCAGACCTCGCAGGAGGAAACTCCTATGTATGGTCCTTGGTTTAGTCAACGTTGAAGGATACACTGTTCCAAAATATTGTGCATCTAATCTTTGTTTCCATAAGAAACCTGATCTGCAAGCAAACTAAATAACCTTCCTGTCAGTAAAATGGTAGACAGTGATGAAGAAAGAGAGACAGTTAGGATAGCAACTGAACTCGCAGCAGCTGATAATGCACTGCAAGAAACAGACCCGGATATAATACTCATCCCGGTCATCAAGAGGAAATCTATAACTTCAAAACTTATAGAAAATGGACTGACACCTAGAGGTGGCACAGTCATATTCGTGATTGAGGCACACGAATATCGGCAGACAGAGGTATATTATTCATGGATACATTTTCCAGCAGCAAATGCTGTAACAAAGTACTTCCACTATTACAAAACAGAGGACCCTCCTAATGAGTACACTCCTTTCGAGGAGGTGGAAGTACCACTTAAATTTCAAGAGCATTTGCTCTTATTTAATGGCGCCCTAAAACATAATAATCACATCACCAGGCTCGGTCCATTAGGTAGACCAGGAGCAACGTGGCCGGTTCTAGCCGGTTACACACCACATCCAGACATCGATGGGATGTCTGCAGCAGAGCTTTTAACACAGCTAAAACAATTAATAAAATTACATAGACAATTAGTCCAATATGTGATGCGGACTTCAACAATTCAACCAGCAATTAAAATTCCACAGCTGACCCCTCACCAGGGGAACACAAATAAAATTACACCACAGAACATACAATCCTGCCTAGGTAAAGTGCCAGCTAAACGGGAACAAATACCATTCTGGTTAGCACAAAAAATCACCCAAATAGAGGCGGTGTTTCCAGACACCACCCCGTTAGAAAAACACAGGATTCTGACTATCTGTCTTCCAATGGGAATCGCACCACACGTGGAGGACTGTGACACTTAGGGTACAGTCTTTGCTTCCATCTACACAAAAACGCACGGTGTTCCATCCATTTCGGTAATACCAGATGTGCTAAAACAAATTCAAGACGAATACGGTCCAGAACCCGCTTTAACTCTTGGTATGAAATTACTAAAAGACTTCAAGCAGGTCTCGGCTATATTATTAGCCAACTGTAGGAAGGGGGAGTCTCTGGTTGGCGCAGTGCAGCACTGGCGACAAACAGGGCCTCTCTCTTCCTCGTCAGGGCTGAGGGTTACCTCTAAGAACAACCTCTGCTTACCCTCTAGGTAGTGTGGCGCAAGCAGTCTAGGCTAATCTCTGGGGCACATAGGGTTAAACATTTGCAATATCATACCACCACAACCAACCCACCACACAATGACACCAAACTGTTTTGTAGTAAAAAATATATTCTCTTTATATATTTTTAAAATCAGGCTTGTAAATACAGTTTGTTACTTTAAAGGATTGCGAGGTTCCAGTTACTCTTATTTATGTTGCCACAGTTCTTTTTAGTAATGTACAAGTCTTTATATGCACTTCTGAATGTTTTCTCACTTCCTTGTAGTTCAAAAATGGAGATTTCTCTGTTAAGGCGCTTTTGTTATAAATCTCCTAATTTCACAGTTCTCTCAGTGTTCTTTCCTTTCAAAGAGAAAGCCTCTCTCTGTTCTGGGGCTTTGGGACCCTCCTCGGCCTTCGGAGCGCCTTGCAGCGCCTCTCCTGCCTTTAAGGGTGAAACTGACTCGGCCCCTACCAACTCTCACGCATCTCGCGGTAGGCTTGGAATGGACACCAGAGAGGGCCTCGAAGAAACCCTGGGCCTTTTCCAGAGGTGGGGGCTGAGCTGCGGAGCAGAGCAGCAAGCAGGCGATGAGAGGAGCCTCTGGGGCCAAGGCACCTTCAGGAAGGCTTTCTTTCAGGACTTGTCAGTGCAGAGGGGTCCCTTCTGACAGCGGAGGATCTCCGGGAGGCAAGGCACCCTTCACAGTGCGGTGCGGCCTCTCCTGGGGGGGCAGAGCAAGGCAGGGCATACAATTGGGAGCACACAGCGCGGGCTAATATGCTGCTTGCTTAGCACACAATACCTTCGTGTCCTTTTCAGCTTCGGTGCGGCCGATGCCAGGCAGACGTCCCTGTTGTGGTGCCTTCCAGGGGGGTGACGTGGCACGGAGACCACAGGAGCACTAACCTCGAGGTTGGCGGTGTTCAGGGGACACAGGCTTACAGGCAGGGGCTGCGTCTTGGGTTCGCCTGGAGAGGGGTGCAGCGGATTGCGAGGGTCTCTGCAGGGCTCTTTCCTCCCGATGGGCACACGTACTGAAGTCCGTCTCCTCTTCACTTTCCACAGCGCGGGGGCAGCAGAAGGTGGTGATCGGACCGGACAGGTCCTCTGCTTTGCGTTGTCTCTTCCGGTCGGGGAGGCAGTCACGGGGCTGGGGTCAGACAGGCTGACCTTTGCGGTGCGAGCTGCGACGGCAGGAAATTACGGTGCTTGGCAGGACAGGGGTTAGCACAGGTCCTTTAGGGCGGTGATGCAGAGTCGACAATACACAGCAGCTGTTCCTCTTCCAGACGGGGGTAGCGCCCACTGTTCCTGGGGCGCTGGTCAGGGGGCAAGTTCAGCAGCAAGCCCTTGGAGATCTTTCAGCAGAGTTTGGCACAAGTTGAATAAAAGCAAAGTCTTTCCGTCTTTCTTCTCCTGCTCTCCTTCAGCAGCAAGGCACCCACCACAGGCCAGTCTCTTGGGGTCAGAGTCAGTACTTCTCCATGCAGCTTCCAGGGTCCTTCTCTTCAGGCAGAGCTTCTTCTTTGCGCAAACTGGATCTAATTTACAAGGAGCAGGGCTCCTTCTTTTATACCCAGTTTCTTTTGTTCTAGCAAGCCAGGGGGGCCTCTGCATAACTGCTCCAGTCTCTGAGTACTTGTTGTGGGTACTTCTGGCTTCTGTATTCAGTGTGAGTGCAGGCACATCAGCCGCTCCCCAGGGGGGCGGAGCCGGCATTGTGAGGGCAGGAGTGGCCTGAGCACTTTGTTGACAAGCTTCGGTCCTTCCTGGGCCAGGTGCAGGCTGAGTCATCAGTCGCTCCCCAGGAGGGCGGAGCCAGCATTGTGGAGGCAGAGCACAGCCTGATGCATCATTCAGGGGAAACTCCGACCACCCACTAAGGTGTCATCTGGCTATTCACTACCTGTCAACTCCCAGCCCTGTCACTCACACACACCAGACAGTCAGATCCACATCCAAGCAGAGGCGGGCTGAAATGGTTAGGCAAGCAAATGCTAACTTTCTAAAAGTAGCATTTGCAAACACAGGATATTAAAATAAACTTTACTAAAAGAAGTATTTTATTATTCTGAGTTCAGGCATACTAAACATGAATTTCTACCATGTTCCCTGAGCCTGCTGGGATTATAGAGTGTAATAATTCCAGCAGCCCATCTGGCCTAGAAGGGAACAGGTAGCCTTACAATAGTGAAAAACGACTTTGGTAGTAATTCACTATTAGAACATGCCACACACATCAGGGCATGTTCTACCTTACACTACAATGCACCCTGCCCTCAGGCCTACCATAGGGGTGACTAATATGAAGTTAAGGGAAGGTTCAGGGGCTGGCAAGTGTGTGCACTTGCCCAGCTAGCATGACAGTACCAGACTGCACGCAGGTTCTGCAATGGCAGACCCTAGACACATTTTAAGGCTGCTTCTGTGGGTGGCGCAACCAGCGCTGCAGGCCCACTAGCAGTATTGGCATTCACAAGCCCTGGCACTCCTGGTGCACTTTACTAGGGACTAACAGTAAATCCAATGAACCAATCATGGACATCAATCACATGTACACTTTACAACAGGGAGAGCATATGCACTTTAGCACTGGTCAGCAGTGGCAAAGTGCCCAGAGTCATTAAACCAACAAAAACAGGTCAGAGAGAGTATTGGAGGAAGGCAAAAAGTTTAGGGATGACCCTGCCAAGAGGCCCAGGTCCAACACAACCCCCTTCCAGCCAAAACGCAGGGTAGACCAATCACCACTGTGATGGGCTTCCCTGCTTTGGGGCGATAGAACCTGGACCTGGCCCGCAACAGCAGGGGCACATTCCAGTTCTACGCCAATCTGCACCTCCTTCAAATCCTCTGTTCATACTCTCAGGGTCCACCAAGCCAATCCATGGGAAACCCTTCTCTACACCTGTGGACACCACCTGTGCAGCCTTGAATCTTAATTCGCTCACAGGTGTGTCCCAACAGGCAGACAGAAAAATGTCACAGTGGCCACTGACAGTAGTCAGGAATGAGACCCAAGCCTTACGCCTCTCAGGGCTCTCAAACCTCTGTGGCCTTAAAGAGTGGGGGGCATTAGCCCCAGGTGCTTGGCACCCTTGGTCCACTCTCCCTCCTGTCAGGTCAGGTATGCCATCCTGGCACTGACCCACCAGCCTCAGGTCTGTACCTGACGGCTGTACTAAAGACTGGGGTGGCCTCTCCCACACCCGGTCCTCCTCCTGGGGGCTCTGTACCCTCCCACCTGGAGTGGTACCCCCTTCCAGAATTGTCAGGGCACCTGTGGCAGGTGACCTGCACAATTCGCCCACCAGTTCAGGGGTGCTATCCTGCAACTGGGGCACCAGGTCAGGGGGGACACCCTGCACCTGGCCTTTAAACCTAGGGTCTAAACCCTCAAACTGCACCGGGGTCAGAGGCGAGGACTCCCTCCCTCTGCACCCCCTTCCACAGTACTGCCCACTCCCAACTGGAGTGGTACCCCTAGAAGTGACATGGGCCAGGACACTGATTACAGTGGCCCTGCCCTCCAGGTCAGACAACACCTGACCCTGGCTTCTCAACTCAGGGACCCAACCCTGCAGTTGAACACTTGCCTGGCGCACCAGGACTTTCCGGGGAGCACGCCTGCCCCCCCTGAGGGTGGCACATAGCTCATGTGTCGTGCAACAGCCTGCCCGGCGCGGATCTCCCAACCCCTGTCCCTCTGACAGTGCGGGAAGATCCCCCAGGACAGAAGTGGTGTCCCCCTGGTCATTCACTGGGGACGCAGCCCTGCTGGCTGGCCCCTGACCCACTGGTTCTTCCACTGGGGACTCTTTCCCCCTCTCGCCCCTCTTTCTGGACTTCTGCACCCTCCCAACTGGAGTGGTACTGCCAGTCACCAGAACTACTGGAGCCCTGTTTACAGAGCCTCCACGTTCTCTAGCCACTGGGGGATCCCCCTCAGCGGGTGACTCATCCGGACAGCCTAGGCTCCCCACCTGGTGTTCCCTTAAAGAACCATCCAGGCTCTGAGACTGAGGTTGGGCACTACCGGGACAAAACCCATTCTCACTCCTTCCCCTTAAGGACAGGACGTGAGGCCCTACACCCATCTCACTACTACAGGACCTAGCTGGGCTACTCTGCGCCACTTCCACCACTCTGGGCTGGAAGATACCTGAGACACTCCCCACAGGATCACACCCCAATGCCTCTCCAGACCCTCGGGAATCCACCACAAGGTCTGCCTCCAATGTGAGCTCCCTGGGGCCAGAGAACTCACTCTCAAACAGGTGTTGGCATAGCTCTGGAAAACTGGGACTTAAAGTATGCTCTCCCACAATTGGATTACACAGCCCCCTAGTAGGGTTAACCAAATTATCCTTCACCTCACCATCCAGCGCCTCACACACATACTCCACACCATTCTTCTGAGACTGGCCAGACAGTAGCGAACTGTCTTTGTCACACAACCCACACTCTTCTGGGCGGTCCTTACACTCACCCACCAGGACCTCAACCATGGGGGAATCCCTCCCACCACTAGGACCATGAACTCCTACGCCAGCTACCCTATTCCCTTCAGGGACGCTGCGCACTACTGGAGCTACCTCATGCCCTTGAACCTCCTGGTGTATGTTAACCCCCTCCAAGTCAGGTGCCATATCTCTAGGTGCGCGCGCTATGCTGTCTGCACTAGATACCTGAATGTTGCTGCCACCATCTGAGCTGGACTCCACCTCCAACTCAGCAAAGCTCAATCTCTGAGCTACACACATTTCTTGTTGCTGGGCTGAAGCCCTCCTGGCCTCAAGCGCCTCGAGCTCCAAGTCAAGTTTCCTCATTCTTAAGTCATGCGCAAGCTCCATTTTCATTACTTCCAGGGCTAACCTCCTAGATTCTAGCTCCAGTTGCCCATTTATTTCCAGCTCTGCCAACTTCAATTCATGATCTCGGGTTGCCTGTCTGTCCGCCAGCTCCTCTGGCGACAGACCTCGGCCAGAAACACTGCTACCCAATGGGGAGGTTGCACCCCTACACTCTGGAGTCAGGGGTCCCTCCAGCTGCTGTTCTGCATCCTCAAATTCAAAATCCTTTCCAGGGGCATTCCTTGCCTTGACCCAGGCCCTCAGCGCCTTTTGGAACTGCTCCCTTCTGGAGAGTCCGGTCATGGAAATGTTCAAATTTTTGCAGAAGCTCCTGAGCTGTTTCCCAGTGTAGTTTTCTAGTTTCTCCCAATCACAGTCAATAGAAGAAATGGATGCTGCCTTTTCCATTTTCACTGACACAGGCATGACTTCAAAAACACATGGAGATCTCTTCTCGCAAATCATAAATCCAAAAAAAAACAAAGTCTGTGGCTTAGTTACTGGACTGTCATCACTGTGCAATGGTCAATAGTTAAGGCATGAACACTGCAAATGTAAATTCGCTATCCTCACCGCTGCGTCCAATGTAGGAAGGGGGAGTCTCTGGTTGGCGCAGTGCAGCACTGGCGACAAACAGGGCCTCTCTCTTCCTCGTCAGGTCTGAGGGTTACCTCTAAGAACAACCTCTGCTTACCCTCTAGGTAGTGTGGCGCAAGCAGTCTAGGCTAATCTCTGGGGCACATAGGGTTAAACATTTGCAATATCATACCACCACAACCAACCCACCACACAATGACACCAAACTGTTTTGTAGTAAAAAATATATTCTCTTTATATATTTTTAAAATCAGGCTTGTAAATACAGTTTGTTACTTTAAAGGATTGCGAGGTTCCAGTTACTCTTATTTATGTTGCCACAGTTCTTTTTAGTAATGTACAAGTCTTTATATGCACTTCTGAATGTTTTCTCACTTCCTTGTAGTTCAAAAATGGAGATTTCTCTGTTAAGGCGCTTTTGTTATAAATCTCCTAATTTCACAGTTCTCTCAGTGTTCTTTCCTTTCAAAGAGAAAGCCTCTCTCTGTTCTGGGGCTTTGGGACCCTCCTCGGCCTTCGGAGCGCCTTGCAGCGCCTCTCCTGCCTTTAAGGGTGAAACTGACTCGGCCCCTACCAACTCTCACGCATCTCGCGGTAGGCTTGGAATGGACACCAGAGAGGGCCTCGAAGAAACCCTGGGCCTTTTCCAGAGGTGGGGGCTGAGCTGCGGAGCAGAGCAGCAAGCAGGCGATGAGAGGAGCCTCTGGGGCCAAGGCACCTTCAGGAAGGCTTTCTTTCAGGACTTGTCAGTGCAGAGGGGTCCCTTCTGACAGCGGAGGATCTCCGGGAGGCAAGGCACCCTTCACAGTGCGGTGCGGCCTCTCCTGGGGGGGCAGAGCAAGGCAGGGCATACAATTGGGAGCACACAGCGCGGGCTAATATGCTGCTTGCTTAGCACACAATACCTTCGTGTCCTTTTCAGCTTCGGTGCGGCCGATGCCAGGCAGACGTCCCTGTTGTGGTGCCTTCCAGGGGGGTGACGTGGCACGGAGACCACAGGAGCACTAACCTCGAGGTTGGCGGTGTTCAGGGGACACAGGCTTACAGGCAGGGGCTGCGTCTTGGGTTCGCCTGGAGAGGGGTGCAGCGGATTGCGAGGGTCTCTGCAGGGCTCTTTCCTCCCGATGGGCACACGTACTGAAGTCCGTCTCCTCTTCACTTTCCACAGCGCGGGGGCAGCAGAAGGTGGTGATCGGACCGGACAGGTCCTCTGCTTTGCGTTGTCTCTTCCGGTCGGGGAGGCAGTCACGGGGCTGGGGTCAGACAGGCTGACCTTTGCGGTGCGAGCTGCGACGGCAGGAAATTACGGTGCTTGGCAGGACAGGGGTTAGCACAGGTCCTTTAGGGCGGTGATGCAGAGTCGACAATACACAGCAGCTGTTCCTCTTCCAGACGGGGGTAGCGCCCACTGTTCCTGGGGCGCTGGTCAGGGGGCAAGTTCAGCAGCAAGCCCTTGGAGATCTTTCAGCAGAGTTTGGCACAAGTTGAATAAAAGCAAAGTCTTTCCGTCTTTCTTCTCCTGCTCTCCTTCAGCAGCAAGGCACCCACCACAGGCCAGTCTCTTGGGGTCAGAGTCAGTACTTCTCCATGCAGCTTCCAGGGTCCTTCTCTTCAGGCAGAGCTTCTTCTTTGCGCAAACTGGATCTAATTTACAAGGAGCAGGGCTCCTTCTTTTATACCCAGTTTCTTTTGTTCTAGCAAGCCAGGGGGGCCTCTGCATAACTGCTCCAGTCTCTGAGTACTTGTTGTGGGTACTTCTGGCTTCTGTATTCAGTGTGAGTGCAGGCACATCAGCCGCTCCCCAGGGGGGCGGAGCCGGCATTGTGAGGGCAGGAGTGGCCTGAGCACTTTGTTGACAAGCTTCGGTCCTTCCTGGGCCAGGTGCAGGCTGAGTCATCAGTCGCTCCCCAGGAGGGCGGAGCCAGCATTGTGGAGGCAGAGCACAGCCTGATGCATCATTCAGGGGAAACTCCGACCACCCACTAAGGTGTCATCTGGCTATTCACTACCTGTCAACTCCCAGCCCTGTCACTCACACACACCAGACAGTCAGATCCACATCCAAGCAGAGGCGGGCTGAAATGGTTAGGCAAGCAAATGCTAACTTTCTAAAAGTAGCATTTGCAAACACAGGATATTAAAATAAACTTTACTAAAAGAAGTATTTTATTATTCTGAGTTCAGGCATACTAAACATGAATTTCTACCATGTTCCCTGAGCCTGCTGGGATTATAGAGTGTAATAATTCCAGCAGCCCATCTGGCCTAGAAGGGAACAGGTAGCCTTACAATAGTGAAAAACGACTTTGGTAGTAATTCACTATTAGAACATGCCACACACATCAGGGCATGTTCTACCTTACACTACAATGCACCCTGCCCTCAGGCCTACCATAGGGGTGACTAATATGAAGTTAAGGGAAGGTTCAGGGGCTGGCAAGTGTGTGCACTTGCCCAGCTAGCATGACAGTACCAGACTGCACGCAGGTTCTGCAATGGCAGACCCTAGACACATTTTAAGGCTGCTTCTGTGGGTGGCGCAACCAGCGCTGCAGGCCCACTAGCAGTATTGGCATTCACAAGCCCTGGCACTCCTGGTGCACTTTACTAGGGACTAACAGTAAATCCAATGAACCAATCATGGACATCAATCACATGTACACTTTACAACAGGGAGAGCATATGCACTTTAGCACTGGTCAGCAGTGGCAAAGTGCCCAGAGTCATTAAACCAACAAAAACAGGTCAGAGAGAGTATTGGAGGAAGGCAAAAAGTTTAGGGATGACCCTGCCAAGAGGCCCAGGTCCAACACCAACATAAAGGGAGAAGCAGCAAATGTGGCGATCCGCCAGAGGTTAAAGGAGACAGATATAGCAGACCAACCAGCTGAAATTGCCAGAATTATAGAAAAATCCTATGAGGAACTAGGTAGAGATAGTTTAGGTGGAATACCAGTAAAACCACAACTGATTGAAAGTCCCGAAAAAATATTTTTTAATAATAATTCAACATCACAAAAAAAGAGCTGGAATGGAAACAAACAATCCAATCCTAAAGAAAAGAAATTCCAGTCCAGAGGAAAGTCTCCTAGGCGGAGAGAAAAATCTCCGAACCAAAGACACAGGTCACCCCAAAGTGACCGCTCTGGGAAAAGATATAACCTTAGAAATAGGGATAATATAAAGAAGCCTGATAGATATCAAGACATTGATACACGTCCCTCTCAATCTTTTCAGACTTCCTCGCAGAAATCGGAAAGAAGAGGACGATCAGAACAAAGAGAAGAGCACGCCAAGTCCAAAGACAAGGAACCTGCTCATCTAAAAAAGAAATTACAATTTCCAAAAAAGAAGGTAGCCAGTATCAAGGTAGTTAACAATGCCGAGAATACTGAGGACACAACTGAAAAACGGAGAATGGGCTCAGACAATGCTAGACAGCGCAGCAGAAGTGAGCATAGCTCGCAAAGTCCTTATGAATCTTCTGGAGACAGTGGACACGAATGAATATCTTCAAGTGGAAACTGCAGACACCAGAGTTAGCAAACCTCACAAAATATATGAAATAACTTTACGTATAGAAGGGGATAAGACTAGAAAAATAAGGGGACTATTTTGGGATAATCTCTCCAAGGGCTATGACATCCTTCTAGCTGAAAAAGACTGGCCACCAGAGTTTGTCAGGGAGTGCCCTCATGGCGAAGAAATAATTATGCCTGCCTTCTCAAATCATATCCCAATTCATAAAAAATACACACTTGCCAGAAAGTGGGCAGTAGCTCAAGCTCCTGCTTTATATAAAAATCATGTAGGATGGGATGAGGACTCTCCTCCTCACAAAATCCAGTTAAAATCACAACCTACTGCACAAAGACAGTACCCAATTAAGCAAGAAGCTAAAAAACAGGTAAAAGAAATCCTAGATCAACTAGAATACCAGGGGGTGATTGAAACTTGCACCTCACAAATGAACAACCCTTTGTTTCCGGTCTCCAAACCAGACAATTCATATCGTCTAGTTTTGGATTACCGACACCTTAACTCATGTTGCAAAACTTTTGCAGTGCAAAACTCGCATAGTGCTGCACTAATGAATAACATAGTGCGCAAAAAATACAAAACAACATTAGACATCTCTAATGGATTCTTTTGTCAAAACATAGCACCAGAGAGCAGATATTTGTCTGCATTCTCAATAAATGGCACTCAAAAACAATTCTGTCGGTTAGCCCAGGGGTACAAGAATAGCCATGGGGTATTCTCAGCGAGAGTAACAGAATTACTACAAACATATGATGACGAAGCATTATCTTATGTCGACGACATATACTTAACAGATGATAACTTGGATACTCATTTGAAGAGAGTGAACACCATAATACTTGGGTTCGCAGCAGAGGGTTACAAATTCAACTTTAAAAAATCCAGAATTGCCCATCTAACAGTCCTGTTCTTAGGATACGAATTATCAAGTGAAGGCAAAAGCCTGGCTGACAATTTCCTAGAGAAATGTGCCGTACTCCAAGCACCTAGAACACTAAAAAACCTACAGTCAATTCTAGGCTTCCTAAATTTCGGAAGAACATACATTGCAAATTACGCAGAAAGGGTCAAACCCCTTTATGATCTAATAAAACCAGATTTTAAAAGAACCAATTGGACTCAAATACACACAGAAATTTTGAGATCCTTACAAACAGACATGTTAATTAAAACAAAATTAGAAACACGTGATAACACACGCAATCTTGTGATTCGAGTCATCCCAGGAAGATGCGGATTCACATACCTGACCTCTAATGAGGGAGAAAAGGTACCAATTGCATTCAAATCACACTTGTACACAGAAGCTGAAAAGAAATTCTGCATTAAAGAAAACATTGTTCATGCAGTTCAAACCGCAACAGCTAGAGAAAAAGATCAAGCGGACGGTAGACGTATCATAGTCAGAACAGCAGAATCAGCCTTTGAGGCATTAACAACACCTTGTAATTTACCAACAACAACATTGAATCCGGAATGGATACAATGGGTGAATTCAATTACAACGGACAAAGTATACTACTACTTTGATCCAGAACTAAAGGAATTGAAAAATCTAGAATATGAAAGAACATTCCCTCTGCCTATCGACATTCTGCCCTTACGACAATACGCTTGTGTAATCTATACAGATGGACATGCTCAACCCTCCGTTTGGGGAGAACAAGCATACAACCCAACATGTGAGATTACAAAAGAAGTGTGGCGCGGAGGTAAACTAAGACCTCTATTAACAAAAACACACTCAGTAGAAACCAATTCAGAACAACAGACTGAAATAATAGCATTGAAAATGGCGCTAGATGATGCAGATCGTGAATTCCCGACACTTATAGTGTCCGATTCATATTACTGCGTCAAATCATATAACAACGATTTGCAGACATGGATTCAAAACGGTTACAAAGATGACACAGGTGCAACAATAAAGCAAAAACTGCTTTGCGAACAAATAGCTCTTTTACAAAAAAGAACTACCAAAGACTCACGTGACACACTCACTGAGTCATCAGCGTGATGGCGTTCACGTTGCAGGGAATTCATTGGCTGAGACAGCCACAGCGGTAGCAACTAAATCGGCTTCCGTAGCTCGAAAAAAGCGTACAGTGAAGTATATTGACGGTGAAACAGTGCTGGCGGTGAAAACGTCATCAAAAGGCGACTGCTCAGCGCTACCGATCAACTATCCACTCAATTATACATACATAATCGATGCAAACTCCGTCCCTTTTGCTCGAATCCCTGGAGTGGGGGATAGAGTGATTCCAAACATGGACAGGAGAAACTTGTTAATAGCAGACGCACATATGGGCGAGGGTCTCAGACACCTCAAACTAAAAGATTCTCTGGTAGAATTACAATCAAGGTACTGGTGGCCAGGCATGAGCCTGCATCATACCATTTTTGTAAAGAACTGCCCAAACTGTAACAGAAATCGCAGTGGTGAGAGAAACTGTGTAATACCGTGTCGTTTCACTCCAGAAAAGATCAACAGTAAAAAGCAAAGCGTCCGATTAACATATACAGGCTAGTTTCCACTTATAATGTAGATCATCAGCACTCGGCTGACGTCTGGACTGTTATACAAAGATTTGCGAGTCTAAATGACATATACGCTAAGAGCATGCTACGTTTGACCATTGTTTTCAATCTGGCCCTCCAGCCTGAGGGGAAACATGGCCAAGTGAGCATAGCACAGCGGGACTCTTCTCACTTCCTTCCTGAGGGATACGGGATGGTGTAAAGAAAAAACCAAGGCATACAGCTATCTATAACAGAAAGGATATTAGGTTCGGGAGCTGGGTGGGTCAAACATCTAATAAGTGTCCAACGAAGTCTAAATAACTTGCCAAGAAATTCTCTGAAGGGATTCAGTCCGTACGAATTTTTATTTGGAACTATGATGTTAGTCTTAGACCTCGACAGTCAGACTTCAGTGGTGAAGGAAAAAAGCTTTGATATCAAGGATCGTTTGGCTGTTTTGCAGGACTTAAACGAAACAAGAAAAGACCTGAGCAACATAAAGTTGAAACAGCAGCCAACAACCACCGAAGAACCACCACATGTCCCAGCAAGACCTGTCTGGATTCAAAAAGTCGGGGATCTAGTCAGAGAAAAGATCGCGGTAAAGAAGGAATTTGGGCCTTCTTACAGTAAAGCAGTTCCTGTCTTGTGTGTCAACGGGACAAGATCAGTTGTACTACCGCCGCTTGCTGGTAAAAAGGAGAACCGAGTTGTATCCATCGACCTGGTAAAACCACAACATGTGGCCGATAACAAATAGTAGGCCAAGTGGACTCCCGAGAAGTAGTAGAACACCAAGATTTGCTACTAACACAGAGGTTCAATCTAAGAGGCTAATCACATTCGAAACGCCTACAGAACTACAACAAGGACTATGCAACAATGCAATGGAACTTAGACCTCTGAAAACCCAAATAAAAACATTTAGCAGAGACACACCAATCTATAATGAAGTAACGAACGACTATGCAAGAAACAGTAATCCTGAAGCAATTGGAACAATTGACAGAACTGCATCCGGCTACTTCATAAACTTCGATGATTCCTCTGAAGGCTTCACTGAATCAAAAACACAGCCATCAACAAAAACCTTTAAAGATAAAGTTAAAGTACTTTTGAAACAACTGAAAGAAACATATCTAATTTCTCCATGGATTGAATTTTGGGTGGGTTTTGGTGCATTTATCCTCATACTTTGGCTCATCATGGTACTAACTTTGGGACGCTTCATTGAGGGAAAATATGCTAAAATGGACACAGCAAGTCAGAAAATCAACTTGATCCTCAAACCACACACATCTTCACACGTCGAGAAAAGAGAACTTTCTTCAATCAACTTCACAGCCAATCCTATACCGGGTGGGGTAGCATGGGACAAAACTGACTACGAAATTCATGGGCCGGTTGAAATCCTGAACTATCCACACCAAATTAAGATCTCGTTGAGTGACTTTGTAAAACCAAGCTCATTTGCTGATGATTGGGACTTTGAAAGTATAAATAATATGATGTCTGACTTAGTGATGTCTGCTAAATTTACCAAACATGATTATTTGCAGGGTTCGACAAATTATGATAGTATGTACTGTTATAACCACTATGGTAACCATTTTCTACATAGATCTGCACAACCTAGAAATGTTTTAAATTATAATCAATGGGAACATTGTGCAACCCCTCCAAAAGGAAGCTCAAGAACCGTTTATGACAAATATTCATACTTTTCAGGTTTTAACACAAGTAATGCCGAAACATTTTATTTCAAATTGTCAAATAAGACAGGGACAAAGACCATGATACAAACACGAAATTGATATATTCAGACTCATTCTTTGAACAAATGAATACTTTTGGTTTTGATTATTGGGACAAAAATGTTGAAGTAAAAAGTGTTTGGGGTACAAAAGAATGGCAAGTACAGGGTATAGAATCTTTGTTTAGAGCCTGCATGATCCCAGAACAAATTATATTTTTAAATGACACTGTTCAACAAACTACCTGTCTTGGCTTAGCCAAAATCAAAGACTTGAATAAACCGTCTATTCCAAAACCAACAATGAACAGCAATAGCTCCACAGATGAAGAGATAGGCGTAAATTATGTATTAAACCAAAACAGAACACATCCTGATTGGAAACAGTGGTTGATCTGGCCCACAGATACTAATAACTGTCAAAACAGATTCCTGAACAAAACACAGGGGTTCCAAATGACCAGGCCAGACCCTAGATATTCCCAAAGACAACACCCAGGAATAATAACCACCTACAGTGTGGGCAAATTATGCCTTCAGTGGCTACAGACTTCCACACTGGCAGAAATTAAGCAACACCTAACTTTACTTACTGATTGTGCTGACTTGCGTGATTTCATTATGGGACCGCGCAAACAGCGTCAGAAACGTTTCATAGCAGCCTCTGTATATGCAGCATACAACGAGGCCTGGAAGGTGACTCAAATTGAGACAGCAGAAAGAATACGGGAAATTGACCGTATTAATTTGGAAAAATCACTTTCTGTAGTGGACAATGGGTTAATGACTCTGTCCTCCAGAATTTTTTCTCTGGACAGCATTGTGTCTTCAGCAATCGACATAATATCGCAAGACTTGCTGTTGTTACAACACGGTCAGTCTCAATTGCGTTCTATTGTACAGCTTGGCTGGACGTTACTAAATCTGCGTTCAGGCTATGTGCCTTGGCGTTTAATCAACACAACGTCACTATTCAATATCTTTAACCTTACTGATAAACAAATCAGTATGGCACAAAAGGGTGCTGATTATACAATTCTGAGCATTGAGAAACTCGAGAGATTACCAGTGACAATGTCAGAACGACCTGTCAGTGAATGGATAATACATGGGATAATTAATATTCCAATATCAACCTTCAGGTTTCAATACTGCCAAAAATATATACAGGCTGGCATGTACGAAAAATTGGGAAAGGGGTACATTAAAACAACATGGAACTTGCCCTATTCACATGCATGTGTCAGTAATAAAGGACAGAAAGTGTTTCTTAGTGGCAATAATTGTGCAATGTCACTGAGCGGTACACTTCTGTGTAATGGAATTAGTTTGCATGGAGCCTGTGAAGGGAACTCAAATAACCTTTCATGTCACCAGCTAGGCGCACCTGCAACAGAGATAGAACCATTCTTTCAAAGACTCTATAATGGGAGTTACATTCTAATTGTAGATCGCAGATGCTGTAGTCTTATGCCCGGGACTCCTTATCTCGTAACTACGACTGCGAAGGTCAAGTGCTGTGGACGCTTATTGTTCCCCAGCTCCCTTCCAGACAGGGAGGCAAGGGCATGGCCCAACTTGAAAAGTACTTCTATTCGAATAGATACTTTAAGCAGAATGAAAACAGTGCTTCTTCAGACGCCGACCAGACTCACGTCATCAAAAGAAACGTATGATCTCCTAGTCGCAAGGACGACTGCAGAGATTCACTCCTTATTATCAACTAATTCCCCCATACATTTCGCAGAAATCCTGAATGAAATCTTAAATATTTCTGATACCAGTGGAGTCTCAAAAGTATTTAAGACAGTATTTTCGATGGCATTATCACCATTCAAAGCCATACTGGGTATTTTTCCAGATTTCGTTCATTCGATTTTTTGCGGACTTCCCCTCATTTTAGGACTAATTGCAGGAATCCTATTCCTAGTCCTTATATTTCGTTATGGCAAACCATGTCACAGACAAAACACCCGCGACAAGGGAAGAAACAATCCTAGCCATTGGATACCGGGACCGGATATCAAAAATCCTGGGACTATCCCGGCTTAGAGACCTGAACATGACTTGGTTTCTTTCATTTCGACCAATGTGGCATCGATGTGTTTTACCTGTATTAAGGTGCTTGCTATGCGGAGAAGAATGCGTGTTAGACACCTGTCTGACTCTACAATCAGATGCGCCAATGGATGCAGAAACATTGTTGAGTCCAATAAAGGCTCATGCTTTGTGCTGCCCTCAACGGCTACCAATCCTGATGACGGCATTCGTGGAAGCTTCACCACTACGATTAAGGGGTAGTGAAGTTCAAGATGAAAGCAGCATTGATCAGGTACGACCTTCTGTCAGCAATACTAATCAAAACGTCAATGGAAAATCATGCGCACGAATGCATGGTTACATCTTTTTCCGAGTTGGTGGAACTCTCCCAGGAAGCTGTTGACAGCTTTTTCGACAGTCTAAATGATATGATGTTCTCACCAGAGCAGAAATAGAGACTTTTGAGCAAGCTCGCACACGGCGTTCCCTGAATTTGGCCTTCAACTAGAATAGCAAAATACCATGAACAATTTTCCCTCCAGTTCACGGACAGCAATTTTTTTTCAGCAGCCCCAAAAAAGATACTTTATAGACATTAGCTGCCCGCTGGTATGTTCATAATTATTTTATTCTGTGATGGAATGGTCTCGAAACTTTTTTCTGTATTAAGAGCCATTTCATGTGTAAATTCTCATATACAAATTAGTGATAATGTATAGATGTGCGTGATTACTTTAGCGTTATTCTACAGCTTGAGTGCATATATTACATGTGACTGTTTTTTCCGTATATTTGATAATTTCAAAATGCATTTATGTATTTTGGGGTGGTAAGGTATACACGATACTCTACAGTATGTTTTACTATGCATAGATTCGTAAATATGTCCATAGTTAGCGTGGAGTGGGTGTGATGTATTCCTATAGGTTCTGTATCGATCCCCCTATTCCTGACCCTATTCTGGTTAACAAGTTAACTAGCAGCCATCCCATGAGGCAGAAAACCCCCCATGATGCAGGAACCGTTATCTGATAAAGCCACACTACGGCACAGGAACGTGTTATCTGATTAGGTCATAACGCTTGCCATCTAATTAGACAAGCGATATTCCTCCAGCCCCTGATAAGGCATACGGAGTTCTCAAAACAAATCAAACCTATGACAGACCTGGGAAAAACCCTGCGGCCATTGTTTTGATTTCACCGAGAACTTCAGCAAAAGAATGTGCTAACGACCAGGTCGTATGACATCCTTATTGACGTATCTATGTCCATCCTTACGTCAATCTCGGCACCTTAAAGGTATAAATATTACCGATATTGCCTTATGCAAACACACGCGGTGGTGACGAGATCGGAGCAGCCAGATTTGCCGAAGCCCAGAGCAGAGCAGACCCCGCTGGCGCAGCCCCGCCTTCCTGACGCGCTGAGAACGAGACGCTGCTTTCTCCTGCCGAGAAATCCAGCTCCGGCGCTTCCGGGTAGCCCTCGCAGGCAGCCTGGAATATCGAGACCAGAGACGAGAGATACCATCCCTCATTCATCCTAGATTCCAGGTACAGAACTGAATAACCCCTTGCAGAGAATTCTTTAGTCAGTCACTTGGCAAAACAAACTTAACTTAAACTGTAACTTTCTATTCCCGCCCACGTATTAGGCTTAGGTCAGGTACACGGGGTAGGCGTAGTTAGAAACACCAGTTGAGTACGATTAGTCAAATGTAAATGTGTATGTATTCATTTTATTCATTTTAAACCTTCATATGGCTTAGGAACCATATCAATGTTTTTACAGTATTATTTTATACTTCTGCTTTTATTGTATGCACTTTACTTAACCATAAGTATTGCAATAATATCGATCCATTTCTCTTGTATGAGAAAAGAGACTGATCAATAAATAACATCTTTTATTGAACACGCCCGTCTCTTCCTTTTCTCTACAATCTGGTGAGACTAAGAATGCACGTACTGACTGAGTAAAATAAGTCGTCTTTTGTTTTCACACGACTCTAGAGATACACTCTTGATTAGGGGAGAGCAAAGTTGTCATGTTCTCTGGTTGTCAGAAACTAAATCCCTTCTTGTCTATCCAGGGAGGTTCAACTCCTCCTTGCCTATTCGAGAAAGTTTCTAGTGAACTCTGAGCTAGCTGGCAAAACCCAAAACTTTAAGTCTAATATCGACAGTAGTAGACCTAGTTAACGTCTGGTCTAGGCCTATACTATTGAAGGTATTATTCCAATGCGCAGAGCCTATTGGGATAATAGGAACTACACTACACTACAAGAGCCCGTGCACCAGTGCATGGCTGCCCCATTCAGAAGGATCCATGGACCAGACACCAGTGCAGGCCTCGGTCCATCTACAAGGGCCCATGCACCTGTGCATGGCTGCGTCATTCAAAACGATCCATGGACCAGACAGCAGTGCAGGCCTCGGTCCATCTACAAGGGCCCATGCACCAGTGCAGGGCTGCGCCATTCAAAAGGATCCATGGACCAGACACCAGTGCAGACCTCGGTCCATCTACAAGGGCCCATGCCCCTGTGCATGGCTGCGTCATCCAAAAAGATCCATGGACCAGACACCAGTGCAGACCTCGGTCCATCTACAAGGGCCCATGCCCCTGTGCAGGGCTGCGCCATTCAAAAGGATCCATGGACCAGACACCAGTGCAGGCCTCGGTCCATCTACAAGGGCCCATGCACCGGTGCAGGGCTGCGCCATTCAAAAGGATCCATGGACCAGACACCAGTGCAGGCTTCTGTCCATCTACAAGGGCCCATGCACTGGTGCAGGGCTGCGCCATTCTAAACGATCCATGGACCAGACACCAGTGCAGGCCTCGGTCCATCTACAAGGGCCCATTCCCCTGTGCATGGTTGGGCCATTCAGAAGGATACATGGACCAGACACCAGTGCAGGCCTCGGTCCATCTACAAGGGCCCATGCCCCTGTGCAGGGCTGCGCCATTCAAAACGATCCATGGACCAGACACCAGTGCAGGCCTCGGTCCATCTACAAGGGCCCATGCACCGGTGCATGGCTGCGCCATTCAAAAAGATCCATGGACCAGACACCAGTGCAGACCCCGGTCCATCTACAAGGGCCCATGCACCGGTGCATGGCTGCGCCATTCAAAACGATCCATGGACCAGACACCAGTGCAGGCCTCGGTCCATCTACAAGGGCCCATGCACCGGTGCAGGGCTGCGCCATTCAAAAGGATCTATGGACCAGACATCAGTGCAGGCCTCGGTCCATCTACAAGGGCCCATGCACCAGTGCAGGCTGCACCATTCAAAACGATCCATGGACCAGACACCAGTGCAGGCCTCGGTCCATCTACAAGGGCCCATGCCCCTGTGCAGGGCTGCGCCATTCAAAAGGATCTATGGACCAGACACCAGTGCAGGCCTCGGTCCATCTACAAGGGCCCATGCACCGGTGCATGCCTGCGCCATTCAAAAGGATCCATGGACCAGACACCAGTGCAGGCCTCCGTCCATCTACAAGGGCCCATGCCCCTGTGCAGGGCTGCGCCATTCAAAACGATCCATGGACCAGACACCAGTGCAGGCCTCGGTCCATCTACAAGGGACCATGCCCCTGTGCATGGCTGCGTCATCCAAAAAGATCCATGGACCAGACACCAGTGCAGGCCTCAGTCCATCTACAAGCCCATGCACCGGTGCATGGCTGCGCCATTCAGAAGGATCCATTGGCCAGACACCAGTGCAGGCCTCGGTCCATCTACAAGAGCCCATGCACCGGTGCAGGGCTGCGCCATTCAAAAGGATCCATGGACCAGACACCAGTGCAGTCCTCGGTCCATTTACAAGGGCCCATGCACCGGTACATGGCTGCGCCATTCAAAAAGATCCATGGACCAGACACCAGTGCAGGCCTCGGTCCATCTACAAGGGCCCATGCACCGGTGCAGGGCTGCGCCATTCAAAAGGATCCATGGACCAGACACCAGTGCAGACCTCGGTCCATCTACAAGGGCCCATGCCCCTGTGCAGGGCTGCGCCATTCAAAACGATCCATGGACCAGACACCAGTGCAGGCCTCGGTCCATCTACAAGGGCCCATGCACCGGTGCATGGCTGCGCCATTCAAAAAGATCCATGGACCAGACACCAGTGCAGACCCCGGTCCATCTACAAGGGCCCATGCACCGGTGCATGGCTGCGCCATTCAAAACGATCCATGGACCAGACACCAGTGCAGGCCTCGGTCCATCTACAAGGGCCCATGCACCGGTGCAGGGCTGCGCCATTCAAAAGGATCTATGGACCAGACACCAGTGCAGGCCTCGGTCCATCTACAAGGGCCCATGCACCGGTGCATGCCTGCGCCATTCAAAAGGATCCATGGACCAGACACCAGTGCAGGCCTCCGTCCATCTACAAGGGCCCATGCCCCTGTGCAGGGCTGCGCCATTCAAAACGATCCATGGACCAGACACCAGTGCAGGCCTCGGTCCATCTACAAGAGCCCATGCACCAGTGCATGGCTGCGCCATTCAAAACGATCCATGGACCAGACACCAGTGCTGGCCTCGGTCCATCTACAAGGGCCCATGCCCCTGTGCAGGACTGCGCCATTCAAAAGGATCCATGGACCAGACACCAGTGCAGACCTCGCTCCATCTACAAGGGCCCATGCACCAGTGCATGGCTGCGCCATTCAAAAGGATCCATGGACCAGACACCAGTGCAGGCCTCGGTCCATCTACAAGGGCCCATGCACCGGTGCAGGGCTGCGCCATTCAAAAGGATCCATGGACCAGACACCAGTGCAGACCTCGGTCCATCTAAAAGTGCCCATGCCCCTGTGCAGGGCTGCGCCATTCAAAACGATCCATGGACCAGACACCAGTGCAGGCCTCGGTCCATCTACACGAGCCCATACCCCTGTGCATGGCTGCATCATTCAAAACGATCCATGGACCAGACACCAGTGCAGGCCTCGGTCCATCTACAAGGTCCCATGCCCCTGTGCATGGCTGCGTCATTCAAAACGATCCATGGACCAGACACAGTGCAGGCCTCGGTCCATCTACAAGGGCCCATGCCCTGGTGCATGGCTGCACCATTCAAAAAGATCCATGGACCAGACACCAGTGCAGGCCTCGGTCCATCTACAAGGGCCCACGCACCAGTGCATGGCTGCACCATTCAAAAGGATCCATGGATCAGACACCCGTGCAGGCCTCGCTCCATCTACAAGGGCCCATGCACCAGTGCATGGCTGCGCCATTCAAAAGGATCCATGGACCAGACACCAGTGCAGGCCTCGGTCCATCTACAAGGGCCCATGCACCGGTGCAGGGCTGCGCCATTCAAAAGGATCCATGGACCAGACACCAGTGCAGACCTCGGTCCATCTAAAAGGGCCCATGCCCCTGTGCATGGCTGCGCCTTTCAAAAGGATCCATGGACCAGACACCAGTGCAGGCCTCGGTCCATCGACAAGGGCCCATGCACCGGTGCAGGGCTGCGCCATTTAAAAGGATCTATGGACCAGACACCAGTGCAGGCCTCGGTCCATCTACAAGGGCCCATGCACCAGTGCAGGGCTGCGCCATTCAAAACGATCCATGGACCAGACACCAGTGCAGGCCTCAGTCCATCTACACGAGCCCATACCCCTGTGCATGGCTGCATCATTCAAAACGATCCATGGACCAGACACCAGTGCAGGCCTCGGTCCATCTACAAGGTCGCATGCCCCTGTGCATGGCTGCGTCATTCAAAACGATCCATGGACCAGACACAAGTGCAGGTCTCGGTCCATCTACAAGGGCCCATGCCCTGGTGCATGGCTGCACCATTCAAAAAGATCCATGGACCAGACACCAGTGCAGGCCTCGGTCCATCTACAAGGGCCCATGCCCCTGTGCATGGCTGCGTCATTCAAAAAGATCCATTTACCAGACACAAGTGCAGGCCTCGGTCCATCTACAAGGGCCCATGCACCGGTGCAGGGCTGCGCCATTCAAAAGGATCTATGGACCAGACACCAGTGCAGACCTCGGTCCATCTACAAGGGCCCATGCACCGGTGCATGGCTGCGCCATTCAAAAGGATCCATGGACCAGACACCAGTGCAGACCCCGGTCCATCTACAAGGGCCCATGCACCGGTGCATGGCTGCGCCATTCAAAACGATCCATGGACCAGACACCAGTGCAGGCCTCGGTCCATCTACAAGGTCCCATGCCCCTGTGCATGGCTGCGTCATTCAAAACGATCCATGGACCAGACACCAGTGCAGGCCTCGGTCCATCTACATGAGCCCATACCCCTGTGCATGGCTGCGTCATTCAAAAGGATCTATGGACCAGACACCAGTGCAGGCCTCGGTCCATCTACAAGGGCCCATGCACCGGTGCAGGGCTGCGCCATTCAAAACGATCCATGGACCAGACACCAGTGCAGGTCTCAGTCCATCTACAAGGGCCCATGCCCCGGTGCATGGCTGCGTCATTCAAAACGATCCGTGGACCAGACACCAGTGCAGGCCTCAGTCCATCTACAAGGGCCCATGCACTGGTGCAGGGCTGCGCCATTCAAAAGGATCTATGGACCAGACACCAGTGCAGACCTTGGTCCATCTACAAGGGCCCATGCACCGGTGCAGGGCTGCGCCATTCAAAAGGATCCATGGACCGGACACCAGTGCAGGCCTCGGTCCATCTATAAGGGCCCATGCACCGGTGCAGGGCTGCACCATTCAAAAGGATCCATGGACCAGACACCAGTGCAGGCCTCGGTCTATCTACAAGGGCCCATGCAACTGTGCAGGGCTGCGCCATTCAAAACGATCCATGGACCAGACACCAGTGCAGACCTCGGTCCATCTACAAGGGCCCATGCAACGGTGCAGGGCTGCGCCATTCAAAAGGATCCATGGACCAGACACCAGTGCAGGCCTCAATCCATCTACAAGGGCCCGTGCACGGGGCCGGGCAGCGCCATTCAAAAGGATCCATGGACCAGACACCAGTGCAGGCCTCGGTCCATCTACAAATGCCCATGCACCGGTGCAGGGCTGCGCCATTCAAAACGATCCATGGACCAGACACCAGTGCAGGCCTCGGTCCATCTACAAGGGCCCATGCCCCTGTGCATGGCTGCGTCATCCAAAAAGATCCATGGATCAGACACCCGTGCAGGCCTCGCTCCATCTACAAGGGCCCATGCACCAGTGCATGGCTGCGCCATTCAAAAGGATCCATGGACCAGACACCAGTGCAGACCTCGGTCCATCTAAAAGGGCCCATGCCCCTGTGCATGGCTGCGCCTTTCAAAAGGATCCATGGAACAGACACCAGTGCAGGCCTCGGTCCATCGACAAGGGCCCATGCACCGGTGCAGGGCTGCGCCATTTAAAAGGATCTATGGACCAGACACCAGTGCAGGCCTCGGTCCATCTACAAGGGCCCATGCACCAGTGCAGGGCTGCTCCATTCAAAACGATCCATGGACCAGACACCAGTGCAGGCCTCGGTCCATCTACACGAGCCCATACCCCTGTGCATGGCTGCATCATTCAAAACGATCCATGGACCAGACACCAGTGCAGGCCTCGGTCCATCTACAAGGGCCCATGCCCCTGTGCACGGCTGCGTCATTCCAAACGATCCATGGACCAGACACCAGTGCAGACCTCGGTCCATCTACAAGGGCCCATGCACCGGTGCATGGCTGCGCCATTCAAAACGATCCATGGACCAGACACCAGTGCAGGCCTCGGTCCATCTACTAGGGCCCATGCAGGGGTGCATGGCTGCGCCATTCAAAAGGATCCATGGACCAGACACCAGTGCAGGCCTCTGTCCATCTGCAAGGTCCCATGCCCCTGTGCATGGCTGCGTCATTCAAAACGATCCATGGACCAGACACCAGTGCAGGCCTCGGTCCATCTACAAGGGCCCATGCCCCGGTGCATGGCTGCACCATTCAAAAAGATCCATGGACCAGACACCAGTGCAGGCCTCGGTCCATCTACAAGGGCCCATGCCCCTGTGCATGGCTGCGTCATTCAAAAAGATCCATGGACCAGACACAAGTGCAGGCCTCGGTCCATCTACAAGGGCCCATGCACCGGTGCAGGGCTGCGCCATTCAAAAGGATCTATGGACCAGACACCAGTGCAGACCTCGGTCCATCTACATGGGCCCATGCACCGGTGCATGGCTGCGCCATTCAAAAGGATCCATGGACTAGACACCAGTGCAGGCCTCGGTCCATCTACAAGGTCCCATGCCCCTGTGCATGGCTGCGTCATTCAAAACGATCCATGGACCAGACACCAGTGCAGGCCTCGGTCCATCTACACGAGCCCATACCCCTGTGCATGGCTGCGTCATTCAAAACGATCTATGGACCAGACACCAGTGCAGGCCTCGGTCCATCTACAAGGGCCCATGCACCGGTGCAGGGCTGCGCCATTCAAAAAGATCCATGGACCAGACACCAGTGCAGACCTCGGTCCATCTACAAGGGCCCATGCACCGGTGCAGGGCTGCGCCATTCAAAAGGATCCATGGACCAGACACCAGTGCAGGCCTCGGTCCATCTACAAGGTCCCATGCCCCTGTGCATGGCTGCGTCATTCAAAACGATCCATGGACCAGACACCAGTGCAGGCCTCAGTCCATCTACAAGGGCCCATGCACCGGTGCAGGGCTGCGCCATTCAAAACGATCCATGGACCAGACACCAGTGCAGGCCTCAGTCCATCTACAAGGGCCCATGCCCCGGTGCATGGCTGCGTCATTCAAAACGATCCATGGACCAGACACCAGTGCAGGCCTCAGTCCATCTACAAGGGCCCATGCACCGGTGCAGGGCTGCACCATTCAAAAGGATCCATGGACCAGACACCAGTGCAGGCCTCGGTCCATCTACAAGGGCCCATGCCCCTGTGCATGGCTGCGCCATTCAAAAGGATCCATGGACCAGACACCAGTGCAGGCCTCGGTCCATCTACAAGAGCCCATGCACCGGTGCAGGGCTGCGCCATTCAAAAGGATCCATGGACCAGACACCAGTGCAGGCCTCGGTCCATCTACAAGGGCCCATGCACCGGTGCAGGGCTGCGCCGTTCAAAAGGATCCATGGACTAGACACCAGTGCAGACCTCGGTCCATCTACAAGGGCCCATGCACCGGTGCAGGGCTGCGCCATTCAAAAGGATCCATGGACCAGACACCAGTGCAGACCTCGGTCCATCTACAAGGGCCCATGCACCGGTGCAGGGCTGCACCATTCAAAAGGATCCATGGACCAGACACCAGTGCAGGCCTCGGTCCATCTACACGAGCCCATACCCCTGTGCATGGCTGCATCATTCAAAACGATCCATGGACCAGACACCAGTGCAGGCCTCGGTCCATCTACAAGGGCCCATGCCCCTGTGCATAGCTGCGTTATTCAAAACGATCCATGGATCAGACACCAGTGCAGACCTCGGTCCATCTACAAGGGCCCATGCACCGGTGCAGGGCTGCGCCATTCAAAAGGATCCATGGAACAGACACCAGTGCAGGCCTCGGTCCATCTACAAGGGCCCATGCCCCTGTGCAGGGCTGCGCCATTCAAAACGATCCATGGACCAGACACCAGTGCAGTTCTCGGTCCATCTACAAGGGCCCATGCACCGGTGCAGGGCTGCGCCATTCAAAACGATCCATGGACCAGACACCAGTGCAGGCCTCGGTCCATCTACAAGGGCCCATGCACCGGTGCAGGGCTGCGCCATTCAAAAGGATCTATGGACCAGACATCAGTGCAGGCCTCGGTCCATCTACAAGGGCCCATGCACCAGTGCAGGCTGCACCATTCAAAACGATCCATGGACCAGACACCAGTGCAGGCCTCGGTCCATCTACAAGGGCCCATGCCCCTGTGCAGGGCTGCGCCATTCAAAAGGATCTATGGACCAGACACCAGTGCAGGCCTCGGTCCATCTACAAGGGCCCATGCACCGGTGCATGCCTGCGCCATTCAAAAGGATCCATGGACCAGACACCAGTGCAGACCTCCGTCCATCTACAAGGGCCCATGCCCCTGTGCAGGGCTGCGCCATTCAAAACGATCCATGGACCAGACACCAGTGCAGGCCTCGGTCCATCTACAAGGGACCATGCCCCTGTGCATGGCTGCGTCATCCAAAAAGATCCATGGACCAGACACCAGTGCAGGCCTCAGTCCATCTACAAGCCCATGCACCGGTGCATGGCTGCGCCATTCAGAAGGATCCATGGACCAGACACCAGTGCAGGCCTCGGTCCATCTACAAGAGCCCATGCACCGGTGCAGGGCTGCGCCATTCAAAAGGATCCATGGACCAGACACCAGTGCAGTCCTCGGTCCATTTACAAAGGCCCATGCACCGGTACATGGCTGCGCCATTCAAAAAGATCCATGGACCAGACACCAGTGCAGGCCTCGGTCCATCTACAAGGGTCCATGCACCGGTGCAGGGCTGCGCCATTCAAAAGGATCCATGGACCAGACACCAGTGCAGACCTCGGTCCATCTACAAGGGCCCATGCCCCTGTGCAGGGCTGTGCCATTCAAAACGATCCATGGACCAGACACCAGTGCAGGCCTCGGTCCATCTACAAGGGCCCATGCACCGGTGCAGGGCTGCGCCATTCAAAAGGATCTATGGACCAGACATCAGTGCAGGCTTCGGTCCATCTACAAGGGCCCATGCACCAGTGCAGGGCTGCACCATTCAAAACGATCCATGGACCAGACACCAGTGCAGGCCTCGGTCCATCTACAAGGGCCCATGCCCCTGTGCAGGGCTGCGCCATTCAAAAGGATCTATGGACCAGACACCAGTGCAGGCCTCGGTCCATCTACAAGGGCCCATGCACCGGTGCATGCCTGCGCCATTCAAAAGGATCCATGGACCAGACACCAGTGCAGGCCTCCGTCCATCTACAAGGGCCCATGCCCCTGTGCAGGGCTGCGCCATTCAAAACGATCCATGGACCAGACACCAGTGCAGGCCTCGGTCCATCTACAAGGGCCCATGCACCAGTGCATGGCTGCGCCATTCAAAACGATCCATGGACCAGACACCAGTGCTGGCCTCGGTCCATCTACAAGGGCCCATGCCCCTGTGCAGGACTGCGCCATTCAAAAGGATCCATGGACCAGACACCAGTGCAGACCTCGCTCCATCTACAAGGGCCCATGCACCAGTGCATGGCTGCGCCATTCAAAAGGATCCATGGACCAGACACCAGTGCAGGCCTCGGTCCATCTACAAGGGCCCATGCACCGGTGCAGGGCTGCACCATTCAAAAGGATCCATGGACCAGACACCAGTGCAGGCCTCGGTCCATCTACACGAGCCCATACCCCTGTGCATGGCTGCGCCATTCAAAAGGATCCATGGACCAGACACCAGTGCAGGCCTCGGTCCATCTACACGAGCCCATACCCCTGTGCATGGCTGCATCATTCAAAACGATCCATGGACCAGACACCAGTGCAGGCCTCGGTCCATCTACAAGGTCCCATGCCCCTGTGCATGGCTGCGTCATTCAAAACGATCCATGGACCAGACACCAGTGCAGGCCTCGGTCCATCTACAAGGGCCCATGCCCTGGTGCATGGCTGCACCATTCAAAAAGATCCATGGACCAGACACCAGTGCAGGCCTCGGTCCATCTACAAGGGCCCACGCACCAGTGCATGGCTGCACCATTCAAAAGGATCCATGGATCAGACACCCGTGCAGGCCTCGCTCCATCTACAAGGGCCCATGCACCAGTGCATGGCTGCGCCATTCAAAAGGATCCATGGACCAGACACCAGTGCAGGCCTCGGTCCATCTACAAGGGCCCATGCACCGGTGCAGGGCTGCGCCATTCAAAAGGATCCATGGACCAGACACCAGTGCAGACCTCGGTCCATCTAAAAGGGCCCATGCCCCTGTGCATGGCTGCGCCTTTCAAAAGGATCCATGGACCAGACACCAGTGCAGGCCTCGGTCCATCGACAAGGGCCCATGCACCGGTGCAGGGCTGCGCCATTTAAAAGGATCTATGGACCAGACACCAGTGCAGGCCTCGGTCCATCTACAAGGGCCCATGCACCAGTGCAGGGCTGCGCCATTCAAAACGATCCATGGACCAGACACCAGTGCAGGCCTCAGTCCGTCTACACGAGCCCATACCCCTGTGCATGGCTGCATCATTCAAAACGATCCATGGACCAGACACCAGTGCAGGCCTCGATCCATCTACAAGGTCCCATGCCCCTGTGCATGGCTGCGTCATTCAAAACGATCCATGGACCAGACACAAGTGCAGGTCTCGGTCCATCTACAAGGGCCCATGCCCTGGTGCATGGCTGCACCATTCAAAAAGATCCATGGACCAGACACCAGTGCAGGCCTCGGTCCATCTACAAGGGCCCATGCCCCTGTGCATGGCTGCGTCATTCAAAAAGATCCATTTACCAGACACAAGTGCAGGCCTCGGTCCATCTACAAGGGCCCATGCACCGGTGCAGGGCTGCGCCATTCAAAAGGATCTATGGACCAGACACCAGTGCAGACCTCGGTCCATCTACAAGGGCCCATGCACCGGTGCATGGCTGCGCCATTCAAAAGGATCCATGGACCAGACACCAGTGCAGGCCTCGGTCCATCTACAAGGTCCCATGCCCCTGTGCATGGCTGCGTCATTCAAAACGATCCATGGACCAGACACCAGTGCAGGCCTCGGTCCATCTACACGAGCCCATACCCCTGTGCATGGCTGCGTCATTCAAAACGATCTATGGACCAGACACCAGTGCAGGCCTCGGTCCATCTACAAGGGCCCTTGCACCGGTGCAGGGCTGCGCCATTCAAAACGATCCATGGACCAGACACCAGTGCAGGTCTCAGTCCATCTACAAGGGCCCATGCCCCGGTGCATGGCTGCGTCATTCAAAACGATCCGTGGACCAGACACCAGTGCAGGCCTCAGTCCATCTACAAGGGCCCATGCACTGGTGCAGGGCTGCGCCATTCAAAAGGATCTATGGACCAGACACCAGTGCAGACCTTGGTCCATCTACAAGGGCCCATGCACCGGTGCAGGGCTGCGCCATTCAAAAGGATCCATGGACCAGACACCAGTGCAGGCCTCAGTCCATCTACAAGGGCCCATGCACCAGTGCATGGCTGCGCAATTCAAAAGGATCCATGGACCAGACACCAGTGCAGGCCTCGGTCCATCTATAAGGGCCCATGCACCGGTGCAGGGCTGCGCCATTCAAAAGGATCCATGGACCAGACACCAGTGCAGGCCTCAATCCATCTACAAGGGCCCGTGCACGGGGCCGGGCAGCGCCATTCAAAAGGATCCATGGACCAGACACCAGTGCAGGCCTCGGTCCATCTACAAATGCCCATGCACCGGTGCAGGGCTGCGCCATTCAAAACGATCCATGGACCAGACACCAGTGCAGGCCTCGGTCCATCTACACGAGCCCATACCCCTGTGCATGGCTGCGTCATCCAAAAAGATCCATGGATCAGACACCCGTGCAAGCCTCGCTCCATCTACAAGGGCCCATGCCCCTGTGCATGGCTGCGTCATCCAAAAAGATCCATGGATCAGACACCCGTGCAGGCCTCGGTCCATCTACAAGGGCCCATGCCCCTGTGCATGGCTGCGTCATCCAAAAAGATCCATGGATCAGACACCCGTGCAGGCCTCGCTCCATCTACAAGGGCCCATGCACCAGTGCATGGCTGCGCCATTCAAAAGGATCCATGGACCAGACACCAGTGCAGGCCTCGGTCCATCTACAAGGGCCCATGCACCGGTGCAGGGCTGCGCCATTCAAAAGGATCCATGGACCAGACACCAGTGCAGACCTCGGTCCATCTAAAAGGGCCCATGCCCCTGTGCAGGGCTGCGCCATTCAAAACGATCCATGGACCAGACACCAGTGCAGTTCTCGGTCCATCTACAAGGGCTCATGCACCGGTGCAGGGCTGCGCCTTTCAAAAGGATCCATGGAACAGACACCAGTGCAGGCCTCGGTCCATCGACAAGGGCCCATGCACCGGTGCAGGGCTGCGCCATTTAAAAGGATCTATGGACCAGACACCAGTGCAGACCTCGGTCCATCTACAAGGGCCCATGCACCGGTGCATGGCTGCGCCATTCAAAAGGATCCATGGACCAGACACCAGTGCAGGCCTCGGTCCATCTACAAGGTCCCATGCCCCTGTGCATGGCTGCGTCATTCAAAAAGATCCATTTACCAGACACAAGTGCAGGCCTCGGTCCATCTACAAGGGCCCATGCACCGGTGCAGGGCTGCGCCATTCAAAAGGATCTATGGACCAGACACCAGTGCAGACCTCGGTCCATCTACAAGGGCCCATGCACCGGTGCATGGCTGCGCCATTCAAAAGGATCCATGGACCAGACACCAGTGCAGACCCCGGTCCATCTACAAGGGCCCATGCACCGGTGCATGGCTGCGCCATTCAAAACGATCCATGGACCAGACACCAGTGCAGGCCTCGGTCCATCTACAAGGTCCCATGCCCCTGTGCATGGCTGCGTCATTCAAAACGATCCATGGACCAGACACCAGTGCAGGCCTCGGTCCATCTACATGAGCCCATACCCCTGTGCATGGCTGCGTCATTCAAAAGGATCTATGGACCAGACACCAGTGCAGGCCTCGGTCCATCTACAAGGGCCCATGCACCGGTGCAGGGCTGCGCCATTCAAAACGATCCATGGACCAGACACCAGTGCAGGTCTCAGTCCATCTACAAGGGCCCATGCCCCGGTGCATGGCTGCGTCATTCAAAACGATCCGTGGACCAGACACCAGTGCAGGCCTCAGTCCATCTACAAGGGCCCATGCACTGGTGCAGGGCTGCGCCATTCAAAAGGATCTATGGACCAGACACCAGTGCAGACCTTGGTCCATCTACAAGGGCCCATGCACCGGTGCAGGGCTGCGCCATTCAAAAGGATCCATGGACCGGACACCAGTGCAGGCCTCGGTCCATCTATAAGGGCCCATGCACCGGTGCAGGGCTGCACCATTCAAAAGGATCCATGGACCAGACACCAGTGCAGGCCTCGGTCTATCTACAAGGGCCCATGCAACTGTGCAGGGCTGCGCCATTCAAAACGATCCATGGACCAGACACCAGTGCAGACCTCGGTCCATCTACAAGGGCCCATGCAACGGTGCAGGGCTGCGCCATTCAAAAGGATCCATGGACCAGACACCAGTGCAGGCCTCAATCCATCTACAAGGGCCCGTGCACGGGGCCGGGCAGCGCCATTCAAAAGGATCCATGGACCAGACACCAGTGCAGGCCTCGGTCCATCTACAAATGCCCATGCACCGGTGCAGGGCTGCGCCATTCAAAACGATCCATGGACCAGACACCAGTGCAGGCCTCGGTCCATCTACAAGGGCCCATGCCCCTGTGCATGGCTGCGTCATCCAAAAAGATCCATGGATCAGACACCCGTGCAGGCCTCGCTCCATCTACAAGGGCCCATGCACCAGTGCATGGCTGCGCCATTCAAAAGGATCCATGGACCAGACACCAGTGCAGACCTCGGTCCATCTAAAAGGGCCCATGCCCCTGTGCATGGCTGCGCCTTTCAAAAGGATCCATGGAACAGACACCAGTGCAGGCCTCGGTCCATCGACAAGGGCCCATGCACCGGTGCAGGGCTGCGCCATTTAAAAGGATCTATGGACCAGACACCAGTGCAGGCCTCGGTCCATCTACAAGGGCCCATGCACCAGTGCAGGGCTGCTCCATTCAAAACGATCCATGGACCAGACACCAGTGCAGGCCTCGGTCCATCTACACGAGCCCATACCCCTGTGCATGGCTGCATCATTCAAAACGATCCATGGACCAGACACCAGTGCAGGCCTCGGTCCATCTACAAGGGCCCATGCCCCTGTGCACGGCTGCGTCATTCCAAACGATCCATGGACCAGACACCAGTGCAGACCTCGGTCCATCTACAAGGGCCCATGCACCGGTGCATGGCTGCGCCATTCAAAACGATCCATGGACCAGACACCAGTGCAGGCCTCGGTCCATCTACTAGGGCCCATGCAGGGGTGCATGGCTGCGCCATTCAAAAGGATCCATGGACCAGACACCAGTGCAGGCCTCTGTCCATCTGCAAGGTCCCATGCCCCTGTGCATGGCTGCGTCATTCAAAACGATCCATGGACCAGACACCAGTGCAGGCCTCGGTCCATCTACAAGGGCCCATGCCCCGGTGCATGGCTGCACCATTCAAAAAGATCCATGGACCAGACACCAGTGCAGGCCTCGGTCCATCTACAAGGGCCCATGCCCCTGTGCATGGCTGCGTCATTCAAAAAGATCCATGGACCAGACACAAGTGCAGGCCTCGGTCCATCTACAAGGGCCCATGCACCGGTGCAGGGCTGCGCCATTCAAAAGGATCTATGGACCAGACACCAGTGCAGACCTCGGTCCATCTACATGGGCCCATGCACCGGTGCATGGCTGCGCCATTCAAAAGGATCCATGGACTAGACACCAGTGCAGGCCTCGGTCCATCTACAAGGTCCCATGCCCCTGTGCATGGCTGCGTCATTCAAAACGATCCATGGACCAGACACCAGTGCAGGCCTCGGTCCATCTACACGAGCCCATACCCCTGTGCATGGCTGCGTCATTCAAAACGATCTATGGACCAGACACCAGTGCAGGCCTCGGTCCATCTACAAGGGCCCATGCACCGGTGCAGGGCTGCGCCATTCAAAAAGATCCATGGACCAGACACCAGTGCAGACCTCGGTCCATCTACAAGGGCCCATGCACCGGTGCAGGGCTGCGCCATTCAAAAGGATCCATGGACCAGACACCAGTGCAGGCCTCGGTCCATCTACAAGGTCCCATGCCCCTGTGCATGGCTGCGTCATTCAAAACGATCCATGGACCAGACACCAGTGCAGGCCTCAGTCCATCTACAAGGGCCCATGCACCGGTGCAGGGCTGCGCCATTCAAAACGATCCATGGACCAGACACCAGTGCAGGCCTCAGTCCATCTACAAGGGCCCATGCCCCGGTGCATGGCTGCGTCATTCAAAACGATCCATGGACCAGACACCAGTGCAGGCCTCAGTCCATCTACAAGGGCCCATGCACCGGTGCAGGGCTGCACCATTCAAAAGGATCCATGGACCAGACACCAGTGCAGGCCTCGGTCCATCTACAAGGGCCCATGCCCCTGTGCATGGCTGCGCCATTCAAAAGGATCCATGGACCAGACACCAGTGCAGGCCTCGGTCCATCTACAAGAGCCCATGCACCGGTGCAGGGCTGCGCCATTCAAAAGGATCCATGGACCAGACACCAGTGCAGGCCTCGGTCCATCTACAAGGGCCCATGCACCGGTGCAGGGCTGCGCCGTTCAAAAGGATCCATGGACTAGACACCAGTGCAGACCTCGGTCCATCTACAAGGGCCCATGCACCGGTGCAGGGCTGCGCCATTCAAAAGGATCCATGGACCAGACACCAGTGCAGACCTCGGTCCATCTACAAGGGCCCATGCACCGGTGCAGGGCTGCACCATTCAAAAGGATCCATGGACCAGACACCAGTGCAGGCCTCGGTCCATCTACACGAGCCCATACCCCTGTGCATGGCTGCATCATTCAAAACGATCCATGGACCAGACACCAGTGCAGGCCTCGGTCCATCTACAAGGGCCCATGCCCCTGTGCATAGCTGCGTTATTCAAAACGATCCATGGATCAGACACCAGTGCAGACCTCGGTCCATCTACAAGGGCCCATGCACCGGTGCAGGGCTGCGCCATTCAAAAGGATCCATGGAACAGACACCAGTGCAGGCCTCGGTCCATCTACAAGGGCCCATGCCCCTGTGCAGGGCTGCGCCATTCAAAACGATCCATGGACCAGACACCAGTGCAGTTCTCGGTCCATCTACAAGGGCCCATGCACCGGTGCAGGGCTGCGCCATTCAAAACGATCCATGGACCAGACACCAGTGCAGGCCTCGGTCCATCTACAAGGGCCCATGCACCGGTGCAGGGCTGCGCCATTCAAAAGGATCTATGGACCAGACATCAGTGCAGGCCTCGGTCCATCTACAAGGGCCCATGCACCAGTGCAGGCTGCACCATTCAAAACGATCCATGGACCAGACACCAGTGCAGGCCTCGGTCCATCTACAAGGGCCCATGCCCCTGTGCAGGGCTGCGCCATTCAAAAGGATCTATGGACCAGACACCAGTGCAGGCCTCGGTCCATCTACAAGGGCCCATGCACCGGTGCATGCCTGCGCCATTCAAAAGGATCCATGGACCAGACACCAGTGCAGACCTCCGTCCATCTACAAGGGCCCATGCCCCTGTGCAGGGCTGCGCCATTCAAAACGATCCATGGACCAGACACCAGTGCAGGCCTCGGTCCATCTACAAGGGACCATGCCCCTGTGCATGGCTGCGTCATCCAAAAAGATCCATGGACCAGACACCAGTGCAGGCCTCAGTCCATCTACAAGCCCATGCACCGGTGCATGGCTGCGCCATTCAGAAGGATCCATGGACCAGACACCAGTGCAGGCCTCGGTCCATCTACAAGAGCCCATGCACCGGTGCAGGGCTGCGCCATTCAAAAGGATCCATGGACCAGACACCAGTGCAGTCCTCGGTCCATTTACAAAGGCCCATGCACCGGTACATGGCTGCGCCATTCAAAAAGATCCATGGACCAGACACCAGTGCAGGCCTCGGTCCATCTACAAGGGCCCATGCACCGGTGCAGGGCTGCGCCATTCAAAAGGATCCATGGACCAGACACCAGTGCAGACCTCGGTCCATCTACAAGGGCCCATGCCCCTGTGCAGGGCTGTGCCATTCAAAACGATCCATGGACCAGACACCAGTGCAGGCCTCGGTCCATCTACAAGGGCCCATGCACCGGTGCAGGGCTGCGCCATTCAAAAGGATCTATGGACCAGACATCAGTGCAGGCTTCGGTCCATCTACAAGGGCCCATGCACCAGTGCAGGGCTGCACCATTCAAAACGATCCATGGACCAGACACCAGTGCAGGCCTCGGTCCATCTACAAGGGCCCATGCCCCTGTGCAGGGCTGCGCCATTCAAAAGGATCTATGGACCAGACACCAGTGCAGGCCTCGGTCCATCTACAAGGGCCCATGCACCGGTGCATGCCTGCGCCATTCAAAAGGATCCATGGACCAGACACCAGTGCAGGCCTCCGTCCATCTACAAGGGCCCATGCCCCTGTGCAGGGCTGCGCCATTCAAAACGATCCATGGACCAGACACCAGTGCAGGCCTCGGTCCATCTACAAGGGCCCATGCACCAGTGCATGGCTGCGCCATTCAAAACGATCCATGGACCAGACACCAGTGCTGGCCTCGGTCCATCTACAAGGGCCCATGCCCCTGTGCAGGACTGCGCCATTCAAAAGGATCCATGGACCAGACACCAGTGCAGACCTCGCTCCATCTACAAGGGCCCATGCACCAGTGCATGGCTGCGCCATTCAAAAGGATCCATGGACCAGACACCAGTGCAGGCCTCGGTCCATCTACAAGGGCCCATGCACCGGTGCAGGGCTGCACCATTCAAAAGGATCCATGGACCAGACACCAGTGCAGGCCTCGGTCCATCTACACGAGCCCATACCCCTGTGCATGGCTGCGCCATTCAAAAGGATCCATGGACCAGACACCAGTGCAGGCCTCGGTCCATCTACACGAGCCCATACCCCTGTGCATGGCTGCATCATTCAAAACGATCCATGGACCAGACACCAGTGCAGGCCTCGGTCCATCTACAAGGTCCCATGCCCCTGTGCATGGCTGCGTCATTCAAAACGATCCATGGACCAGACACCAGTGCAGGCCTCGGTCCATCTACAAGGGCCCATGCCCTGGTGCATGGCTGCACCATTCAAAAAGATCCATGGACCAGACACCAGTGCAGGCCTCGGTCCATCTACAAGGGCCCACGCACCAGTGCATGGCTGCACCATTCAAAAGGATCCATGGATCAGACACCCGTGCAGGCCTCGCTCCATCTACAAGGGCCCATGCACCAGTGCATGGCTGCGCCATTCAAAAGGATCCATGGACCAGACACCAGTGCAGGCCTCGGTCCATCTACAAGGGCCCATGCACCGGTGCAGGGCTGCGCCATTCAAAAGGATCCATGGACCAGACACCAGTGCAGACCTCGGTCCATCTAAAAGGGCCCATGCCCCTGTGCATGGCTGCGCCTTTCAAAAGGATCCATGGACCAGACACCAGTGCAGGCCTCGGTCCATCGACAAGGGCCCATGCACCGGTGCAGGGCTGCGCCATTTAAAAGGATCTATGGACCAGACACCAGTGCAGGCCTCGGTCCATCTACAAGGGCCCATGCACCAGTGCAGGGCTGCGCCATTCAAAACGATCCATGGACCAGACACCAGTGCAGGCCTCAGTCCGTCTACACGAGCCCATACCCCTGTGCATGGCTGCATCATTCAAAACGATCCATGGACCAGACACCAGTGCAGGCCTCGATCCATCTACAAGGTCCCATGCCCCTGTGCATGGCTGCGTCATTCAAAACGATCCATGGACCAGACACAAGTGCAGGTCTCGGTCCATCTACAAGGGCCCATGCCCTGGTGCATGGCTGCACCATTCAAAAAGATCCATGGACCAGACACCAGTGCAGGCCTCGGTCCATCTACAAGGGCCCATGCCCCTGTGCATGGCTGCGTCATTCAAAAAGATCCATTTACCAGACACAAGTGCAGGCCTCGGTCCATCTACAAGGGCCCATGCACCGGTGCAGGGCTGCGCCATTCAAAAGGATCTATGGACCAGACACCAGTGCAGACCTCGGTCCATCTACAAGGGCCCATGCACCGGTGCATGGCTGCGCCATTCAAAAGGATCCATGGACCAGACACCAGTGCAGGCCTCGGTCCATCTACAAGGTCCCATGCCCCTGTGCATGGCTGCGTCATTCAAAACGATCCATGGACCAGACACCAGTGCAGGCCTCGGTCCATCTACACGAGCCCATACCCCTGTGCATGGCTGCGTCATTCAAAACGATCTATGGACCAGACACCAGTGCAGGCCTCGGTCCATCTACAAGGGCCCTTGCACCGGTGCAGGGCTGCGCCATTCAAAACGATCCATGGACCAGACACCAGTGCAGGTCTCAGTCCATCTACAAGGGCCCATGCCCCGGTGCATGGCTGCGTCATTCAAAACGATCCGTGGACCAGACACCAGTGCAGGCCTCAGTCCATCTACAAGGGCCCATGCACTGGTGCAGGGCTGCGCCATTCAAAAGGATCTATGGACCAGACACCAGTGCAGACCTTGGTCCATCTACAAGGGCCCATGCACCGGTGCAGGGCTGCGCCATTCAAAAGGATCCATGGACCAGACACCAGTGCAGGCCTCAGTCCATCTACAAGGGCCCATGCACCAGTGCATGGCTGCGCAATTCAAAAGGATCCATGGACCAGACACCAGTGCAGGCCTCGGTCCATCTATAAGGGCCCATGCACCGGTGCAGGGCTGCGCCATTCAAAAGGATCCATGGACCAGACACCAGTGCAGGCCTCAATCCATCTACAAGGGCCCGTGCACGGGGCCGGGCAGCGCCATTCAAAAGGATCCATGGACCAGACACCAGTGCAGGCCTCGGTCCATCTACAAATGCCCATGCACCGGTGCAGGGCTGCGCCATTCAAAACGATCCATGGACCAGACACCAGTGCAGGCCTCGGTCCATCTACACGAGCCCATACCCCTGTGCATGGCTGCGTCATCCAAAAAGATCCATGGATCAGACACCCGTGCAAGCCTCGCTCCATCTACAAGGGCCCATGCCCCTGTGCATGGCTGCGTCATCCAAAAAGATCCATGGATCAGACACCCGTGCAGGCCTCGGTCCATCTACAAGGGCCCATGCCCCTGTGCATGGCTGCGTCATCCAAAAAGATCCATGGATCAGACACCCGTGCAGGCCTCGCTCCATCTACAAGGGCCCATGCACCAGTGCATGGCTGCGCCATTCAAAAGGATCCATGGACCAGACACCAGTGCAGGCCTCGGTCCATCTACAAGGGCCCATGCACCGGTGCAGGGCTGCGCCATTCAAAAGGATCCATGGACCAGACACCAGTGCAGACCTCGGTCCATCTAAAAGGGCCCATGCCCCTGTGCAGGGCTGCGCCATTCAAAACGATCCATGGACCAGACACCAGTGCAGTTCTCGGTCCATCTACAAGGGCTCATGCACCGGTGCAGGGCTGCGCCTTTCAAAAGGATCCATGGAACAGACACCAGTGCAGGCCTCGGTCCATCGACAAGGGCCCATGCACCGGTGCAGGGCTGCGCCATTTAAAAGGATCTATGGACCAGACACCAGTGCAGGCCTCGGTCCATCTACAAGGGCCCATGCACCAGTGCAGGGCTGCGCCATTCAAAACGATCCATGGACCAGACACCAGTGCAGGCCTCGGTCCATCTACACGAGCCCATACCCCTGTGCATGACTGCATCATTCAAAACGATCCATGGACCAGACACCAGTGCAGGCCTCGGTCCATCTACAAGGGCCCATGCCCCTGTGCACGGCTGCGTCATTCCAAACGATCCATGGACCAGACACCAGTGCAGACCTCGGTCCATCTACAAGGGCCCATGCACCGGTGCATGGCTGCGCCATTCAAAACGATCCATGGACCAGACACCAGTGCAGGCCTCGGTCCATCTACTAGGGCCCATGCAGGGGTGCATGGCTGCGCCATTCAAAAGGATCCATGGACCAGACACCAGTGCAGGCCTCGGTCCATCTGCAAGGTCCCATGCCCCTGTGCATGGCTGCGTCATTCAAAACGATCCATGGACCAGACACCAGTGCAGGCCTCGGTCCATCTACAAGGGCCCATGCCCCGGTGCATGGCTGCACCATTCAAAAAGATCCATGGACCAGACACCAGTGCAGGCCTCGGTCCATCTACAAGGGCCCATGCCCCTGTGCATGGCTGCGTCATTCAAAAAGATCCATGGACCAGACACAAGTGCAGGCCTCGGTCCATCTACAAGGGCCCATGCACCGGTGCAGGGCTGCGCCATTCAAAAGGATCTATGGACCAGACACCAGTGCAGACCTCGGTCCATCTACATGGGCCCATGCACCGGTGCATGGCTGCGCCATTCAAAAGGATCCATGGACTAGACACCAGTGCAGGCCTCGGTCCATCTACAAGGTCCCATGCCCCTGTGCATGGCTGCGTCATTCAAAACGATCCATGGACCAGACACCAGTGCAGGCCTCGGTCCATCTACACGAGCCCATACCCCTGTGCATGGCTGCGTCATTCAAAACGATCTATGGACCAGACACCAGTGCAGGCCTCGGTCCATCTACAAGGGCCCATGCACCGGTGCAGGGCTGCGCCATTCAAAAAGATCCATGGACCAGACACCAGTGCAGACCTCGGTCCATCTACAAGGGCCCATGCACCGGTGCAGGGCTGCGCCATTCAAAAGGATCCATGGACCAGACACCAGTGCAGGCCTCGGTCCATCTACAAGGTCCCATGCCCCTGTGCATGGCTGCGTCATTCAAAACGATCCATGGACCAGACACCAGTGCAGGCCTCAGTCCATCTACAAGGGCCCATGCACCGGTGCAGGGCTGCGCCATTCAAAACGATCCATGGACCAGACACCAGTGCAGGCCTCAGTCCATCTACAAGGGCCCATGCCCCGGTGCATGGCTGCGTCATTCAAAACGATCCATGGACCAGACACCAGTGCAGGCCTCAGTCCATCTACAAGGGCCCATGCACCGGTGCAGGGCTGCACCATTCAAAAGGATCCATGGACCAGACACCAGTGCAGGCCTCGGTCCATCTACAAGGGCCCATGCCCCTGTGCATGGCTGCGCCATTCAAAAGGATCCATGGACCAGACACCAGTGCAGGCCTCGGTCCATCTACAAGAGCCCATGCACCGGTGCAGGGCTGCGCCATTCAAAAGGATCCATGGACCAGACACCAGTGCAGGCCTCGGTCCATCTACAAGAGCCCATGCACCGGTGCAGGGCTGCGCCATTCAAAAGGATCCATGGACCAGACACCAGTGCAGGCCTCGGTCCATCTACAAGGGACCATGCACCGGTGCAGGGCTGCGCCGTTCAAAAGGATCCATGGACTAGACACCAGTGCAGACCTCGGTCCATCTACAAGGGCCCATGCACCGGTGCAGGGCTGCGCCATTCAAAAGGATCCATGGACCAGACACCAGTGCAGACCTCGGTCCATCTACAAGGGCCCATGCACCGGTGCAGGGCTGCGCCATTCAAAAGGATCCATGGACCAGACACCAGTGCAGACCTCGGTCCATCTACAAGGGCCCATGCACCGGTGCAGGGCTGCACCATTCAAAAGGATCCATGGACCAGACACCAGTGCAGGCCTCGGTCCATCTACACGAGCCCATACCCCTGTGCATGGCTGCATCATTCAAAACGATCCATGGACCAGACACCAGTGCAGGCCTCGGTCCATCTACAAGGGCCCATGCCCCTGTGCATAGCTGCGTTATTCAAAACGATCCATGGATCAGACACCAGTGCAGACCTCGGTCCATCTACAAGGGCCCATGCACCGGTGCAGGGCTGCGCCATTCAAAAGGATCCATGGAACAGACACCAGTGCAGGCCTCGGTCCATCTACAAGGGCCCATGCCCCTGTGCAGGGCTGCGCCATTCAAAACGATCCATGGACCAGACACCAGTGCAGTTCTCGGTCCATCTACAAGGGCCCATGCACCGGTGCAGGGCTGCGCCATTCAAAAGGATCCATGGACCAGACACCAGTGCAGGCCTAGATCCATCTACAAGGGCCCATGCACCGGTGCAGGGCTGCGTCATTCAAAACGATCCATGGACCAAACACCAGTGCAGACCTCGGTCCATCTACAAGGGCCCATGCACCGGTGCAGGGCTGCGCCATTCAAAAGGATCCATGGACCAGACACCAGTGCAGACCTCGGTCCATCTACAAGGGCCCATGCACCGGTGCAGGGCTGCGCCATTCAAAAGGATCCATGGAACAGACACCAGTGCAGGCCTCGGTCCATCTACAAGGGCCCATGCCCCTGTGCAGGGCTGCGCCATTCAAAACGATCCATGGACCAGACACCAGTGCAGTTCTCGGTCCATCTACAAGGGCCCATGCACCGGTGCAGGGCTGCGCCATTCAAAAGGATCCATGAAACAGACACCAGTGCAGGCCTAGATCCATCTACAAGGGCCCATGCACCGGTGCAGGGCTGCATCATTCAAAACGATCCATGAACCAGACACCAGTGCAGGCCTCTGTCCATCTACAAGGGTCCATGCACCGGTGCATGGTTGCGCCATTCAAAAGGATCTATGGACCAGACACCAGTGCAGGCCTCGGTCCATCTACAAGGGCCCATGCCCCTGTGCATGGCTGCGTCATTCAAAACGATCCATGAACCAGACACCAGTGCAGGCCTCGGTCCATCTACAAGGGCCCATGCACCAGTGCAGGGCTGCGCCATTCAAAACGATCCATGGACCAGACACCAGTGCAGACCTCGGTCCATCTACAAGGGCCCATGCACCGGTGCAGGGCTGCGCCATTCAAAAGGATCCATGGACCAGACACCAGTGCAGGCCTCGGTCTATCTACAAGGGCCCATGCACCGGTGCATGGCTGCGTCATTCAAAAGGATCCATAGATCAGACTCCAGTGCAGGCCTCGGTCCATCTACAAGGGCCCATGCCCCTGTGCAGGGCTGCACCATTCAAAGAGTACACCAGTAGCCAATTAGGAAGGTACCAAAGTACTTAGCATAGTCCTATTTAGGGAGAGAGCGCAATGACTGGGTTCCTGATTAGCGGGATCCCAGTAAGACTAGTCAGAAAACAGAATGACCGCCAAAAATTGTGGAAACCATTAAAGCGGATCCTACTTTCCTACACTCACTTAGGACTCAGTCCATTAATTAGATATTACTCACCAGTGCAGGTCTCGTTCATTAGGTACTGTGTCCAGCCAGGCCCCATCCTTTTACTAGTTACCATGCACTAGTGCTTTCTTTCAGTCCATTCACTTAGTACTATACACCCACTCAGCCCTCAGTCCATTTATTAGGTACTGTGCACCAGTGCAGGCCTCACTGCATTTACCCGGGGCTTTGACTCAGGCCCATCTTTAGGGACGATGCTGCTTCAGAGGCCTCATCGCTTGCTACTAAGGACCACTGCAGCCTACATCCTTACACTAGCTGGTCTACACCCATGCAGCCTCAGTCACTAGATACCTTACATCTGTTCAGTGCCTAGCCTGCTCCCTAGGTTTCACACACCTCTGCAGACCTCAGTCACTAGGTACCTTACATCCGTTCAGTGCCTAGCCCGCTCCCTAGGTTTCATAAACGCTGTGCAGGCCGCAGTCACTAGGTACCACGCATCAGCTCAGTGACTAGCCTGCTCCCTATGTTTCATACACGCCGCGCAGACCTCAGTCACTAGGTACCACGCATCAGTTCAGTGACTAGCCCGCTCCCTAGGTTTCATAAACGCTGAGCAGGCCGCAGTCACTAGGTACCACGCATCAGTTCAGTGACTAGCCTGCTCTCTTGGTTTCATACACGCCGTGCAGGCCGCAGTCACTAGGTACCACGCATCAGTTCAGTGACTAGCCTGCTCTCTAGGTTTCACACACCCGTGCAGACCTCAGTCACTAGGTACCTTACATCCGTTCAGTGACTAGCCCGCTCCCTAGGTTTCATAAACGCTGTGCAGGCCGCAGTCACTAGGTACCACGCATCAGTTCAGTGACTAGCCCGCTCCCTAGGTTTCATAAACGCTGTGCAGGCCGCAGTCACTAGGTACCACGCATCAGTTCAGTGACTAGCCTGGTCTCTAGGTTTCATACATGCCGCGCAGACCTCGGTCACTAGGTACCACGCATCAGTTCAGTGACTAGCCTTCTCTCTGGTTTCATAAACGCCGTGCAGGCCACAGTCACTAGGTATCACGCATCAGTTCAGTGACTAGCCTGCTCTCTAGGTTTCATACACGCCGCGCAGACCTCGGTCACTAGGTACCACGCATCAGTTCAGTGACTAGCCTGCTCTCTGGGTTTCATAAACGCCGTGCAGGCTGCAGTCACTAGGTCCACGCATCAGTTCAGTGACTAGCCCGCTCTCTAGGTTTCATACAGGCCGTGCAGGCCGCAGTCACTAGGTACCATACATCCGGTAAGTGATTAGCCTGTTCTCTGGCTTTTACACACCCGTGCAGACCTCAGTCACTAGGTACCACACATCTGTTCAGTGACTAGCCTGCTCTCTGGGTTTCATACACGTCCCGCAGACCTCGGTCACTAGGTACCACGCATCAGTTCAGTGACTAGCCTGCTCTCTAGGTTTCACACACCCGTGCAGACCTCAGTCACTAGGTACCACACATCTGTTCAGTGACTAGCCTGCTCTCTAGGTTTCATACACGCTGCGCAGACCTCGGTCACGGGGTACTACGCATCAGTTCAGTGACTAGCCTGCTCTTTGGGTTTCACACACCCGTGCAGACCTCAGTCACTAGTTACCACACATCTGTTCAGTGACTAGCCTGCTCTCTAGATTTCACACACCCGTGCAGACCTCAGTCACTAGGTCCCACACATCAGTTCAGTAACTAGCCTGCTCTCTAGGTTTCATACACGCCGCGCAGACCTCGGTCACTAGGTACCACGCATCAGTTCAGTGACTAGCCTGCTCTCTGGGTTTCATACACGCTGCGCAGACCTCGGTCACGGGGTACTACGCATCAGTTCAGTGACTAGCCTGCTCTCTAGGTTTCATACACGCCGTGCAGGCCGCAGTCACTAGGTACCACGCATCAGTTCAGTGACTAGCCTGCTCTCTGGGTTTCATACACGCCACGCAGACCTCGGTCCCTAGGTCCCACGCATCAGTTCAGTGACTAGCATGCTCTCTGGGTTTCATACACACCGCGCAGACCTCGGTCAATAGGTACCACGCATCAGTTCAGTGACTAGCCTGCTCTCTTGGTTTCATACACGCCGCGCAGACCTCGGTCACTAGGTACCATACATCCGGTCAGTGATTACTCCGCTCCCTAGGTGTCATACACACGTGCGTAGCTCACTCCGCCCTCTAGTTATCCTACATCCTTGCAGACTTCATTACGTGTACCTCCATGCAGGCCTCTGTTCATTCACTATTGACCAGAGCAGGTCTCAGTGCTTGTGCTACGTGTTGACCATCTTTGAAGGTCTGAGTTGGTTCACTACTCCCCTTTCAACAGTCGAGGTTTCAGTCCAGTCACTAGGCACCACACATCCGTGCAAACCTTGGTGCATTTACTAAGTGCCTTGAACCAGTAAGCACCACTGTGCCACATGCATGTCCAAGTCACAAGGCACAATACATTTGGCGCACAGATCTCAGTTCATTCATTAGGTACTATGTACCCGTTCAGGCCTCAGTCAGCTCACCTGGTACCATACTCACGTAGAGGACTGTCCTTTCGATGCATCACTACAGACATTAGCTGTGCTGTATCAGACGCTCATGCAGGCCTCAGTTACGAGGTACAGTACACACTTGCAGACCTTAATCTAGTCTGGGTGCAAAATGCATTTGTGCAGGCTTCATTCCAGTATGCAGGCTCCTGTACTCCATGCAGGCCTCTGTTCAGTCTGTGTGCACCATAATCCCATGCAGGCCTTGGTTCGGTCTGCATGCCCCATACTCCCATGTAGGCCTCTGTTCAGTTCTGTTTAGTCGGTGTGCACCATACACCCATGCAGGCCTTGGTTCGGTCTGTGTGCACCATACACCCATGCAGGCCTTGGTTCAGTGTGTGTGCCCCATAGACCCATGCAGGCCTTGGTTAGGTCTGTGTGCCCCATACTCCCATGTAGGCTTCTGTTCAGTTCTGTTCAGTCTGTGTGCACCATAATCCCATGCAGGCCTTGGTTCGGTCTGCATGCCCCATACTCCCATGTAGGCCTCTGTTCAGTTCTGTTCAGTCGGTGTGCACCATAATCCCATGCAGGCCTTGGTTCGGTCTGTGTGCACCATCCTCCATTCAGGCCTCGGTTCGGTCTGTTTGCACCATACACTTGGACAGGCCTCAGTTCGGTCTGCATGCCCATACTCCCATGCAGGCCTCTGTTCAGTCGGTGTGCACCATACACCCATTCAGGCCTCGGTTCGGTCTGTGTGAACTATACACGTGTGCAGGCCTCGGTTCGGGGTGTGTGCACCATACTCCATGCAGGCCTCAGTTCGGACTGTGTGCCTAATACTCCCATGCAAGCCTCAGTACAGTCTGTGTCCTATACTACCATGCATGCCTTGGTTCAGTCTGTGTGCCCTAAACTCCCAATCAGGCCTCAGTTTGGTCTGTGTGGCCCATACTCCCATGCAGGCCTTGGCTTGTTCTGTGTGTACCATACACCTGTGCAGGCCTCGGTTCGGTCTGTGTGGCCCATACTCCCATGCAGGCCTTGGTTCCATCTGTGTGCACCATACTCCCATGCAGGCTTCGTTCGGTCTGTGTGCACCATACTCCATGCAGGCCTCAGTTCGGTCTGTGTGCACCATACTCCATGCAGGCCTCAGTTCGGTCTGTGTGCACCATACTCCATGCTGGCCTCTGTTCGGTCTGTTTAGCCCATACTCCATGCTGGCCTCGGTTCGGTCTGTGTGCACCATACTCCCATGCAGGCCGTGGTTCTGTCTGTGTGCCCTATACTCCCATGCAGGCCTTGGTTCTGTCTGTGTGCTCCATACTCCATGCAGGCCTCGGTTCGGTCTGTGTGCCCTATACTCCCATGCAGGCCTCGGTTCGGTCTGTGTGCCCTATACTTCCATGCAGGCCTCTGTTCGGTCTGTGTGCCCTATACTCCCATGTAGGCCTCTGCTTGGTCTATGTGCACCATACCCTCATGCAGGCCTTGGTTTGGCCTATGTGCACCATACTCCATGCAGGCCTCGGCTCTGTCTATGTGCACCATAGTCCCATGCAGGCCTCAGTACAGTCTGTGTGTCCTATACTCACATGCTGACCTCGGTTCACTCTGTGTGCCCTATACTCCTAATCAGGCCTCAGTTTCGTCTGTGTGGCCCTTACTCCCATGCAGGCCTTGGTTTGGTCTATGTGCATCATATGCTTGTGTAGGCTGCAGTTCGGTCTGTGTGCATCACATACTTGTGCACGCCTTGTTTTGGTCTGTGAGCCCGGTACTCCATGCAGGACTCTGTTCGGACTGTGTGTCCCATACTCTCATATAGATCTCAGCTCTGTCTGTGTGAACCATACCCCCATGCAGGCCTTGGTTTGGTCTCTGTACCCCATACTCCATGCAGGCCTCGGCTTGGTCTGTGTGAACTCTACACGTATGCAGGCCTTGGTTCAGGGTGTGGGCACCCTACTCCATGCAGGCCTCAGTTTGGTCTGTGTGCCCCATACTCAGTACAGTCTGCGTCCTATTCTCACATTCAGGCCTCAGTTTAGTCTGTGTGGCCCGTACTCCCATGCAGTTCTTGGCTCGGTCTGTGTGCCCCATACTCCTATGCAGGCTTCGGTTCAGTCTGTGTGCTCTACACTCACATGAAGGCTTCGGCTCGGTCTATGTACACTATACTCCCTTGCAGGCCTCGGTTCGGTCTGTGTGCACCATACACCCATGCAGGTCCTGGTTTGATCCATGTGTCCCTTGCTCCATGCTGGTCTCAGTCCAGTCTGGGTGCAGCAAACTCCCATGCAGGCCTTGGTTGGGTCTGTATGCCCTGTATTCCCATGCATCTGTGCTGCATTCTGTCCATCAAATGTTCATTTTGCAATTTTCACCCCGAGTGGGAAGGGTATGCCCAGACGTGGGTCCCGTGCTCTCCATGCCGCTGCAGTGAAGCTATCCTGGCTGATAAGGGCTGAAAACCCGAAACCAGTCCTAGGATGCTTGTTTCCAGTCGAGGGAGGACCTGGCCTGGCAGTTCGGGCTGGACCTTTTCCATTGGGTGCAGGGTCAAGACTGATTTGCATATGACTGGGTCCAAACTGGAATGGCATGGTGAGCAAAAAAACTATGGATTTAGGACCTGGGATGAATGACACTGTACTGCATTCTGTCCATCAAATGTTCTTTTTGCTATATTCCCATGCAGGCCTCGGTTCGGTCTGTGTGCAACATTCTCCCATGCAGGCCTCAATTCGGTCTGTGTGAATTATACACTTGTACAGGCCTCTGTCCAGCCTGTCTGCCCCATACTCCCATGCCGGCTTCTGTTGGGTCTGTATGCCTCGTACTCCATGCAGAGCTTGGTCTGTTCGTGTGCCTCATACTCCCATACAGGCCTCTGTTCCATCTGTGTGCCCCTTACTCCATGCAGGCCTCGGTTCCATCTGTGAGCCCGGTACTCCATGCAGGACTCGGTTCGGACTGTGTGTCCCATACTCTCATATAGATCTCAGCTCTGTCTGTGTGAACCATACCCCCATGCACGCCTTGGTTTGGTCTCTGTACCCCATACTCCATGCAGGCCTCGGCTTGGTCTGTGTGAACTCTACACGTATGCAAGCCTTGGTTCAGGGTGTGGGCACCCTACTCCATGCAGAAAACAGCAAAGCTCTCGCAGCCACAAAGACAGTGTAAATTGGAAGAAAAATACAGTTGCAATTCATAGGAAAGAAAGCAGCAGATCTCTGTGTTCAAGTTCTTTCAACGAAATTTAATGGGATCCAAACTCCATGCAGGCCTCAGTTCGGTCTGTGTGCCCCTTACTCAGTACAGTCTGTGTCCTAGTCTCACATTTAGGCCTCAGTTTGGTCTGTGTGGACCGTACTCCCATGCAGTTCTTGGCTCGGTCTGTGTGCCCCATACTCCTATGCAGGCTTCGGTTCAGTCTGTGTGCTCTATACTCACATGAAGGCTTCGGCTCGGTCTATGTACACTATACTCCCTTGCAGGCCTCGGTTCGGTCTGTGTGAACTCTACACTTATGCAGGCCTTGATTCAGGGTGTGGGCACCCTACTCCATGCAGGCCTCAGTTCGGTCTGTGTGCCCCATACTCAGTACAGTCTGTGTCCTATTCTCACATTCAGGCCTCAGTTTGGTCTGTGTGGCCCGTACTCCCATGCAGTTCTTGGCTCGGTCTGTGTGCCCCATACTCCTATGCAGGCTTCGGTTCAGTCTGTGTGCTCTATACTCACATGAAGGCTTCGGCTCGGTCTATGTACACTATACTCCCTTGCAGGCCTCGGTTCGGTCTGTGTGCACCATACACCCATGCAGGTCCTGGTTTGATCCATGTGTCCCTTGCTCCATGCTGGTCTCAGTCCAGTCTGGGTGCACCAAACTCCCATGCAGGCCTTGGTTGGGTCTGTATGCCCTGTATTCCCATGCAGACCTTGGTCTGTTCGTGTGCCTCATACTCCCATACAGGCCTCTGTTCCATCTGTGTGCCCCTTACTCCATGCAGGCCTCGGTTCCATCTGTGAGCCCGGTACTCCATGCAGGACTCGGTTCGGACTGTGTGTCCCATACTCTCATATAGATCTCAGCTCTGTCTGTGTGAACCATACCCCCATGCAGGCCTTTGGTTTGGTCTCTGTACCCCATACTCCATGCAGGCCTCGGCTTGGTCTGTGTGAACTCTACACGTATGCAAGCCTTGGTTCAGGGTGTGGGCAACCTACTCCATGCAGGCCTCAGTTCGGTCTGTGTGCCCCTTACTCAGTACAGTCTGTGTCCTAGTCTCACATTCAGGCCTCAGTTTGGTCTGTGTGGACCGTACTCCCATGCAGTTCTTGGCTCGGTCTGTGTGCCCCATACTCCTATGCAGGCTTCGGTTCAGTCTGTGTGCTCTATACTCACATGAAGGCTTCGGCTCGGTCTATGTACACTATACTCCCTTGCAGGCCTCGGTTCGGTCTGTGTGCACCATAAACCCATGCAGGTCCGGGTTTGATCCATGTGTCCCTTGCTCCATGCTGGTCTCAGTCCAGTCTGGGTGCACCAAACTCCCATGCAGGCCTTGGTTGGGTCTGTATGCCCTGTATTCCCATGCATTTGTGCTGCATTCTGTCCATCAAATGTTCATTTTGCAATTTTCACCCCGAGTGGGAAGGGTATGCCCAAATGTGGGTCCCGTGCTCTCCATGCCGCTGCAGTCAAGCTATCCTGGCTGATGAGGGCTGAAAACCCGAAAACGCTCCTAGGATGCTTGTTTCCAGTCCAGGGAGGACCTGGCCTGGCAGTTCAGGCTGGACTGTTCCCATTAGGCGCAGGGTCAAGACTAATTTGCATATGGCTGGGTCCAAACTGGAATGGCATGGTGTGCAAAAAAGCGATGGATTTAGGCCCAGATCTCTGTACTAGAGTGATTGTATGACATTGTTCTGCATTCTGTCCATCAAATGTTCTTTTTGCAATTGTCGCCCCGAGTGGTCCGGGTATGCCCAGAACTGGGTCCTGTGCTCTCCATGCCACTGGCCTCAAGCTATCCTGGTTGATGAGGGCTGAAAGCCCGAAACCGGTCCTAGGATGCTTGTTTCCAGTCCAGGGAGGACCTGGCCTGGCAGTTCGGTCTGGACTGTTCCCATTGGAGGCAGGGTAAAGACTGATTTGCATATGGCTGGGTCCAAACTGGAATGGCATGGTGAGCAAGAAAATGATGGATTTAGGCCCAGATCTCTGTACTGGGGTGAATGTATGACACTGTTCTGCATTCTGTCCATCAAATGTTCTTTTTGCAATTGTCACCCCGAGTGGGACAGGCATGCCCAGATGTGGGTCCCATGCTCTCTATGCCACTGGAGTCAAGCTATCCTGGCTGATGAGGGCTGAAAGCCCGAAACCAGTCCTAGGATGCTTATTTCCAGTCGAGGGAGGACCTGGCCTGGTAGTTCGGGCTGGACCTTTTCCACTGGGTGCAGGGTCAAGACTGATTTGCATATGGCTGGGTCCAAACTGGAATGGCATGGTGAGCAAAAAACTATGGATTTAGGCCCCGGGGTGAATGACATTGTACTGCATTCTGTCCATCAAATGTTCTTTTTGCTATATTCCCATGCAGGCCTCGGTTCGGTCTGTGTGCAACATTCTCCCATGCAAAAAAATAAAAATAAAATAAAAATAGAAAACCTATCTAGGTATGCCGGGCTATATTTTATATATGTAACAGACCTGGGCAAGGGGAGCTTCTTAGAGAGACAAATCTGGCACCAACGACCAGATTAACTAAGGGGGGGTTTTCCAGGGAGGGGAGGGGGGGGGGGGGGAAGGGGTAAAACTACAAAATATCCTCACCGTCCAGTCACCGTTTCAAACCCACAATTCCTATCAAATACATGCTTACTCTGTTCGATCCGCATTGGGAGATGTAATTCTCTAATGAGCTGGGGTAAGGGCATGGATATCAGCTGATGGGAATAAAATTTTTGCCTGGAATGTCAATGGCCTGCGTGTTAAGAGCAGGAAATATAGAATATTTCAATATCTGAGGGACTCTCCAGCGCAGGTCATTGTCATCCAAGAAACACATCTTCTTCAACATGAAGTGAGGGATATGTTGAGCAAAATCAGATGGGTAGATTGTTTTATTTGCACTAATCACAATGCGAATATTCGTGGTATATTAATTATCTTCAAAAAGCAAATAAGAGCTCAGATTCTTGCCTACGAGGAGGATTTTAGTGGGAGGTGGCTATACGCCAAAGTTAGTCTAGAGAGCAATACATACAATTTGGTTGGCTACTACGGTCCCAATCAGGATGATCCCTCATATCTGAATAAAATCCAGAACCACCTACTAACAACTCAAGGTCCAATAATTTGGATGGGAGACTTTAATTTGGTACTTAACCCAAAACTAGATAAATCCCCCAACTCAAGGGCATTAACCTATAAGAAATCCAGGCAGGTATTGGGGGATGCTATGTCAGCGCTCGGATTGGCGGATCCATGGAGGGAGAGAGCTGGCGAGACTCTCGGCGTATCATATCATAACTATAAATACAATCACAAGTCGAGAATTGACTATTCTCTTTTCAGTTACTCTTTAAGGGACCCCCTAAAGGACTTAACATACTTGCCCTCACACTTATCAGACCACTCCGCTATATTTTTCTCTCTACAATTGGCACAGCACCCCTCTCAGACTTTATGGTCATTTGATCGCACGATTCTCTTAGAGGATGAAGAAACTGACCTCCTCATCCAAGAAACTAAATTTTTTATGGATACCAACATAAACTCTACTCAGTTAAATATAGTATGGGAGTCCTACAAGGCCTATTTGAGAGGTTACATAACTAATAGGGCCTCTTACCGAGGGAAAATATATAGGGCAAAGATTGCTAATATCGAAAGAGATATAGCATCATTGGACCAACGTATTGGTTCCGGAAATGGGACCAACATAGAACAAGAACAACGTAAAGTCTTAAAAGAGAAGCTAGATAATATCCTTCAGGAGAGGGTTGCACGGAGATGGGAAGTAAGTAAGCTCTCCAATTTTGAATACGGTGAGTCTGCGGGCAAGGTCCTTGCCTGGAAAATTAAATCTGAGCAGGCAAAAAAACATATAAAGCATATTATTGTGGAGGGCGAGACACTTGAAAGATCGTCCATCAAAGATATTGGAGAAGCATTTCTGGAGTTTTTCCAGAAAATATATTAGGAAGAGATCTTGGGGGACCCGATATCAAAATCCAGATGGCTGGAGGAGATTACTCTACCCATTCTTAGTTCTGAACAAAGAGACCGTCTTGACAGGCCTATCTCAGAGGAAGAAGTGAGGGAAAGTATTAACAAGGTGAAGATGGGTAAGGCAACTGGCCCTGATGGTCTCCCTGGTGAACTACTACGCGTTCTAGCATCCGAAATAGTTCCGGTGCTGACTAGGCTTTTTAATGACATCTTAATAACCGGGGTGACCCCTCCTAAATCATGGGGCGAGGCGATTATTGTCCTGATCCTGAAACCCGGAAAAGACCTAGCTAAGTGCGGCTCATATAGGCCGATCTCACTTCTAAACAGCGACTATAAGCTCTTTGCAGCTGTGTTGGCAAACAGGTTAGGGCGTGAGGTTGGCTCAATAATCCACACTGACCAAAAGGGCTTCATAAAGGGTCGACAACTCTCGGACCTTACGTATGACCTAATTGGGGCAGTGGATATAGCCTCTACGTTCTCTCTTCCTTTGGCCATTATGACCCTCGACGCTACTAAAGCGTTCGACCGAGTAAACTGGTCATATCTAGATGAGACCATGAAGAAATTCGCACTCGGTCCAAATTTCAGGAGATCAATTGGACTCCTATATGCAAATCCTAGTGCAAGTATTATGGTCAATGGTGTATGTACCCAGCCCTTTTTGATTACCAGGGGAACAAGACAGGGGTGTCCCCTGTCCCCTTTACTTTTTAACATATACATTGAGCCACTTGCACAATCTTTTAGGGACGATCCAAGAATTTCTTCATTTAAATTCGGCGGATGGGAAAGGAAAGTAGGGCTATACGCCGATGATATTGTAATCTACACCAGCGATCCAGCAAATGCTTTTCCCATAGTGGTCGAAAGGGCCAAGGAATTCGGAAGTATTTCAGGCTATGATATCAATGCCGATAAGACAGAGCTAATGACATGGAATATTGCCAGTCCGGGTGTTGGTATGGCGCCCTCAATTTGTACAATGCGTTACCTTGGAGTTAAAATAACACAAGATATTGAAGCCTTAGCAAAAACAAACCTAGACCTGGTCGCCAGAGAATGTAGGGCCCTTTTGAGATCTTGGGTGGGTCTTAGATTATCAATTTTTGGGAAAGTGAATATCGTAAAGATGTCTATCCTTCCGAAACGGACTTTTATTTTTAACACAATTCCCCTTGCATTTGACTCAAAGCAACTTCTTAAGTGCCAACAAGAAATCAATTCCTTCATATGGGGCTATAAAGCCACAAGGTTGGCTTGGAAAAAACTGAGGAGAAGGGAAAAAGGTGGATTGGCCCTCCCAGACTTGCAGTATTACTCCTGGGCATTCCAGCTTTCCCACTCAAGAATGCTCTTGAAGTCACCAGATCTTACTTCAAATGGGAAGCTATTTAGGGCAATGCTGGTAGGGGCAAACCTCCCATTAGATGGGTTTTTATTTAAGTTTGGAGATCGAAAATTCTTCAAGAAGGTGAGGCTGAAAACTCTACTAACTCAACTTAAGTCATGGGTACAAATCAAACGTAGAGTGGGGTTGGCGTACTATTCTATTTACGCTCAAATTTGGGACTCTCCGGGGCTCCCATTGTGCCTGCAAGATTCTCTGGCTACCCCCCTAATTACAGCTGGGCTTTCTAGATGGGGTGAACTGTTATATGGAGGTATCTTGATACGGTGGGATGTCCTTAGGGAGAAAGTAGGGCCAACATTGTCAAGATTTAAATACACACAAATTAGTAGCTGGGGCACAGAATTAATTAGGAATGACTCTAATATCGGGAGAATTAGTCCCCTAGAACAACAGCTAGTCGAAAAACAGACAGGGGGTAAGGAGGTGGCTCTTTGGTATTGGTCCATACTGGAAGAGATAGATGGGGACTTTCAGCTCCCAACGGAGCTATGGGGTAGAGAAATTGCGACACTAGATGAGGACCGGTGGACAGAATCCTTTTCCCTTCTGTATAAATTGGTTAAACCCACTTGGCTTAGACGAAACCACCTATTTACTTTACATCGGGCCTATCTCACCCCTTTACGTTTATCCAAATACCAAGAGGGGAAATGTTGTAATAAATGCCAACTGCTAGCAGCCTCCGATATACACATGTTCTGGGACTGCCCTCACATATCTACTTTCTGGATGGAGATCAAAGTAACTTTGGATTTAATTACTAAGATCAACATTTCCTTAACTTTACCATTTGCTATTCTTGGTCTTGACCAGAACATCACTGGGGCAGTACGGTCCTTTATATTCTATGCCATCTTGTTGGCAAGACGGCAGATATGCATGCACTGGGTGGACACCACCCCTCCCTCTCACTCAGCATGGCTAACCTCACTTTATAAAACCTCCAAGGTAGACTTGAAAAGATCATGTAGAGTTCAGAACCTCACATTTTGGAAATTTCTGACAGAGTGGAAGTGAGGTTTTTTTTTTTTTTTTCTCTCGCCTTCTTGGGGGTTATTTTTTTGGGGGTTTTTTTTCCCCCAAATATCCGATGATTAAGCCCACCTATCTAATGGTTCAGTAGGGTGGTCCGCCCAGGTTTCGACACCTACATACTGGATTTATTGGCACGAAGCTGCCTTGAGATATCGTCACAAGATGCATGGTTGTCCCCACCAACTCATAAAAATGTCTGCCTAGGCGTGTAGAGGCTCAATTCCCAGGGCATCGCTCCCAATGGCAGTGAGCTGGTTGGGTGGCTTTCGCTGCATTTAAGGGACGTGTGTCGGGCAGATGAGGATAAAAAAAAGAAAAAAACAACAACAAAAAAAACATTCTCCCATGCAGGCCTCAGTTCACCATACTCCCATGCAGGCCTCAGTTCACCATACTCCCATGCAGACCTCAGTTCGGTCTGTGTTCATCATGCTCCATGCAAGCCTCAGTACAGTCTGTGTTCCATATATTCACATACAGGACTTGGTTCGGTCCGTGTGCACCATACTCCATGCAGGCCTCTGTATAGTCTGTGTCCCCTATACTCCCGCGTAGGCCTCAGTTTGGTCTGAGTGGACCGTACTCCCATGCAGGCCTTGGCTCGGTCTGTGTGTACCATAATCCCATGCAGGCCTTGGTTCAGTCTGTGTGCACCATACTCCATGCAAGCCTCAGTACGGTCTGTGTGCACCTTACTCCATGCAGGCCTCAGTACAGTCTGTGTCCCCTATACTCCCGCACAGGCCTCAGTTTGATCTGAGTGGACCGTTCTCCCATACTGGCCTTGGCTCGGTCTGTGTGTACGTGCTCCCATGCAGGCCTTGGTTCGGTCTGTGTGCACCATACTCCATGCAAGCCTCAGTATGGTCTGTGTGCACCTTACTCCATGCAGGCCTCAGTAAAGTCTGTGTCCCCTATACTCCCGCGCAGGCCTTAGTTTGGTCTGAGTGGACCGTACTCCCATGCAGGCCATGGCTCAGTCTGTGTGTAACATACTCCCATGCATGGCCTTGGTTCGGTCTGTGTGCCCTATCATGCAGGCCTTGGTTCGGTCTGTGTGTACCATACTCCCATGCAGGCCTTGGTTCGGTCTGTGTGCCCTATTCTCCCATGAAGGCCTTGGTTCGGTCTGTGTGCACAATACTCCCATGCAGGCATGGCTCGGTCTGTGTGCACCATACTCCCATGCAGGCCTCGGTTCGGTCTGTGTGCCCTATACTCCCATGCAGGCCTTGGTTCGGTCTGTGGGCACCATACTCCCATGCAGGCATGGCTCGGTCTGTGTGCACCATACTCCCATGCAGGCCTCGGTTCGGGCTGTGTGCCCTACACTCCCATGCAGGCTTCGCTCGGTCTGTGTGCACCATACTCCCATGCAGGCCTTGGCTCGGTCTGTGCGCACCATACTCCCATGCAGATCTTGGTTCAGTCTGTGTGCCTTATACTCCCATGGAGGCCTCGGTTCAGTCTGTGTGCCCTATACTCCCATGCAGGCCTCGGTTCAGTCTGTGTGCCCTATACTCCCAACCAGGCCTCGGTTCAGTCTGTGTGCCCTATACTCCCATGCAGGCCTCGGTTCAGTCTGTGTGCCCTATACTCCCATGCAGGCATCGGTTCGGTCTGTGTGCCCTATACTCCCATGCAGGCTTGGCTCGGTCTGTGTGCACCATAATCCCATGCAGGCTTGGCTCGGTCTGTGTGCACCATACTCCCATGCAGGCCTTGGCTCAGTCTGTATACACCATACTCCCATGCAGGTCTTGGTTCAGTCTGTGTGCCCTATACTCCCATGCAGGCCTCGGTTCGATCTGTATGCCCTATACTCCCATGCAGGCTTGGCTCGGTCTGGGTGCACCATACTACCATGCAGGCTTGGCTCGGTCTGTGTGCACCATACTCCCATGCAAGCTTGGCTTGGTCTGTGTGCACCATACTCCCATGCAGGCCTTGGCTCGGTCTGTATGCACCATACTCCCATGCAGGTCTTGGTTCAGTCTGTGTGCACCATACTCCCATGCAGGTCTTGGTTCAGTCTGTGTGCCCTATACTCCCATGCAGACCTCGGTTCGATCTGTGTGCCCTATACTCCCATGCAGGCTTGGCTCGGCCTGGGTGCACCATACTCCCATGCAGGCCTTGGCTCGGTCTGTATGCACCATACTCCCATGCAGGTCTTGGTTCTGTGTGTGTGCCCTATACTCCCATGCAGGCCTTGGTTCTGTCTGTGTGCTCCAAACTCCATGCAGGCCTTGGCTCGGTCTGTATGCACCATACTCCCATGCAGGTCTTGGTTCTGTCTGTATGCACCATACTCCCATGCAGGCCTTGGTTCAGTCTGTGTGCACCATACTCCATGCAAGCCTCAGTACGGTCTGTGTGCACCTTACTCCATGCAGGCCTCAGTACAGTCTGTGTCCCCTATACTCCCGCACAGGCCTCAGTTTGATCTGAGTGGACCGTTCTCCCATACTGGCCTTGGCTCGGTCTGTGTGTACGTGCTCCCATGCAGGCCTTGGTTCGGTCTGTGTGCACCATACTCCATGCAAGCCTCAGTATGGTCTGTGTGCACCTTACTCCATGCAGGCCTCAGTAAAGTCTGTGTCCCCTATACTCCCGCGCAGGCCTTAGTTTGGTCTGAGTGGACCGTACTCCCATGCAGGCCATGGCTCAGTCTGTGTGTAACATACTCCCATGCATGGCCTTGGTTCGGTCTGTGTGCCCTATCATGCAGGCCTTGGTTCGGTCTGTGTGTACCATACTCCCATGCAGGCCTTGGTTCGGTCTGTGTGCCCTATTCTCCCATGAAGGCCTTGGTTCGGTCTGTGTGCACAATACTCCCATGCAGGCATGGCTCGGTCTGTGTGCACCATACTCCCATGCAGGCCTCGGTTCGGTCTGTGTGCCCTATACTCCCATGCAGGCCTTGGTTCGGTCTGTGGGCACCATACTCCCATGCAGGCATGGCTCGGTCTGTGTGCACCATACTCCCATGCAGGCCTCGGTTCGGGCTGTGTGCCCTACACTCCCATGCAGGCTTCGCTCGGTCTGTGTGCACCATACTCCCATGCAGGCCTTGGCTCGGTCTGTGCGCACCATACTCCCATGCAGATCTTGGTTCAGTCTGTGTGCCCTATACTCCCATGGAGGCCTCGGTTCAGTCTGTGTGCCCTATACTCCCATGCAGGCCTCGGTTCAGTCTGTGTGCCCTATACTCCCAACCAGGCCTCGGTTCAGTCTGTGTGCCCTATACTCCCATGCAGGCCTCGGTTCAGTCTGTGTGCCCTATACTCCCATGCAGGCATCGGTTCGGTCTGTGTGCCCTATACTCCCATGCAGGCTTGGCTCGGTCTGTGTGCACCATACTCCCATGCAGGCTTGGCTCGGTCTGTGTGCACCATACTCCCATGCAGGCCTTGGCTCAGTCTGTATACACCATACTCCCATGCAGGTCTTGGTTCAGTCTGTGTGCCCTATACTCCCATGCAGGCCTCGGTTCGATCTGTATGCCCTATACTCCCATGCAGGCTTGGCTCGGTCTGGGTGCACCATACTACCATGCAGGCTTGGCTCGGTCTGTGTGCACCATACTCCCATGCAAGCTTGGCTTGGTCTGTGTGCACCATACTCCCATGCAGGCCTTGGCTCGGTCTGTATGCACCATACTCCCATGCAGGTCTTGGTTCAGTCTGTGTGCACCATACTCCCATGCAGGTCTTGGTTCAGTCTGTGTGCCCTATACTCCCATGCAGGCCTCGGTTCGATCTGTGTGCCCTATACTCCCATGCAGGCTTGGCTCGGCCTGGGTGCACCATACTCCCATGCAGGCCTTGGCTCGGTCTGTATGCACCATACTCCCATGCAGGTCTTGGTTCTGTGTGTGTGCCCTATACTCCCATGCAGGCCTTGGTTCTGTCTGTGTGCTCCAAACTCCATGCAGGCCTTGGCTCGGTCTGTATGCACCATACTCCCATGCAGGTCTTGGTTCTGTCTGTATGCACCATACTCCCATGCAGGCCTTGGTTCTGTCTGTGTGCTCCATACTCCATGCAGGCCTCGGCTCGGTCTGTGTGCCCTATACTTCCATGCAGGCCTCTGTTCGGTCTGTGTGCCCTATACTCCCATGTAGGCCTCTGCTTGGTCTATGTGCACCATACCCTCATGCAGGCCTTGGTTTGGCCTATGTGCACCATACTCCCATGCAGGCCTCAGTCTAGTCCATTTAGACCTCAGCCTGGTCTGTTTGCACCGCAGGGAAATCCTGTTAGTATTACATGTTTACTGTGCATCCATCACAATGTACCAATAATTATAACCAATGTGCAATGTGGTAAGTTACAACACATTACATTAACAATGCATGATATAGGTGTTTTTGGTAATGTGCTTTTAGTGCTCCGGGAGTGATAGTGTTATGGGGTTGTAAGAAGTTTTCACGGTTCAGGGATGGTTACTGCAGAGTGGTACAAGGGGCTTTTAGGATCCAGGAAACGCTGGTTGTAAGGAGTAGTTCAGGGGTGGATAGTGTTTAGGGGTAGTAAGGCATGTGTAGGGTTTAGAGATGGGTTTTGCTAAGGGGTAGTAAGGCGTTTCTAGGGTTCAGGGATGTGTACTGCTGAGAGTTAGTAAGGAGCTTTTAGGATTCAGGAAATGATAGTGTTGCTGGCTGTAAATGAGTTCAGGGTGCTGGTCGCACATCTGTGCCATCCTCTGGGCGCACTCGCTCACAGCTGGGCTCGTTCCAGGCTGTGTGGAGTGAGTGGGAGGGTTAGTAGACAACAGTGTGACCAAGTGACTTGGTGGTCTGGGATCCCCTTACCCAACCCCCCACCCCCAACACGGCTGCAGACTGCACCACACCACCATTGCTGGCCCGGGGCTGAGGCGAAGCTCAGCTATTGAAGGAGCTGCCAGTATGGGACAGAATCCGAGAGGGAGGGCTTTAAACGCCCCCCACTGTGAAATAGGGACAAGCCTCCTTCCAGAGTCCATTTTCAGGCATAAAACATACAAATGAACGTGTAGACACAAGGCATCTGTGCATGTCTCCTATTGGTCGATAGTTGCCTGGTTTCTGACTGGAGGTTTGTGGCTCATCTTCTGGTGTCCTGTGGTGGTCAGGGGTGGCACTGTACTGCAGGGCTGCAACAACTCTTCTGGTATTGTATCCGATTGGTCATTGGTCGCAGATCTGCCAGTGGTGAGAGAGTGCCAGTCTCACGCCATGTCCAGTGTGGTTGAGGGTCCCATGTGGTTGAGGGTCCCGTGTGGTTGAGGGTCCCGTGTGGTTGAGGGTCCCGTGTGGTTGAGGGTCCCGTGTGGTTGAGGGTCCCGTGTGGTTGAGGGTCCCGTGTGGTTGAGGGTCCCGTGTGGTTGAGGGTCCCGTGTGGTTGAGGGTCCCGTGTGGTTGAGGGTCCCGTGTGGTTGAGGGTCCCGTGTGGTTGAGGGTCCCGTGTGGTTGAGGGTCCCGTGTGGTTGAGGGTCCCGTGTGGTTGAGTGTCCCGTGTGGTTGAGTGTCCCGTGTGGTTGAGTGTCCCGTGTGGTTGAGTGTCCCGTGTGGTTGAGTGTCCCGTGTGGTTGAGTGTCCCGTGTGGTTGAGTGTCCCGTGTGGTTGAGTGTCCCGTGTGGTTGAGGGTCCCGTGTGGTTGAGGGTCCCGTGTGGTTGAGGGTCCCGTGTGGTTGAGGGTCCCGTGTGGTTGAGGGTCCCGTGTGGTTGAGGGTCCCGTGTGGTTGAGGGTCCCGTGTGGTTGAGGGTCCCGTGTGGTTGAGGGTCCCGTGTGGTTGAGGGTCCCGTGTGGTTGAGGGTCCCGTGTGGTTGAGGGTCCCGTGTGGTTGAGGGTCCCGTGTGGTTGAGGGTCCCGTAAGGTTGAGGGTCCAATAAGGTTGAGGGTCCAATAAGGTTGAGGGTCCAATAAGGTTGAGGGTCCAATACGGTTGAGGGTCCAATACGGTTGAGGGTCCAATACGGTTGAGGGTCCAATAAGGTTGAGGGTCCAATAAGGTTGAGGGTCCAATAAGGTTGAGGGTCCAATAAGGTTGAGGGTCCAATAAGGTTGAGGGTCCAATAAGGTTGAGGGTCCAATACGGTTGAGGGTCCAATACGGTTGAGGGTCCAATACGGTTGAGGGTCCAATACGGTTGAGGGTCCAATAAGGTTGAGGGTCCAATAAGATTGAGTGTCCAGTCTGGTTGAGGGTCCAATAAGGTTGAGGGTCAGGTTGTGTTTCAGGGTCTAGTTGTTTTTGGTGGTCCAGTGTGGTTGAGGGTCCCGTGTGGTTGAGGGTCCCGTGTGGTTGAGGGTCCCGTGTGGTTGTGGGTCCCGTGCGGTTGTGGGTCCCGTGCGGTTGTGGGTCCCGTGCGGTTGTGGGTCCCGTGCGGTTGAGGGTCCCGTGCGGTTGAGGGTCCAGTGTGGTTGAGGGTCCAGTGTGGTTGAGGGTCCAGTGTGGTTGAGGGTCCCGTGTGGTTGAGTGTCCCGTGTGGTTGAGTGTCCCGTGTGGTTGAGTGTCCCGTGTGGTTGAGTGTCCCGTGTGGTTGAGTGTCCCGTGTGGTTGAGTGTCCCGTGTGGTTGAGTGTCCCGTGTGGTTGAGTGTCCCGTGTGGTTGTGTGTCCCGTGTGGTTGTGTGTCCCGTGTGGTTGTGTGTCCCGTGTGGTTGTGTGTCCCGTGTGGTTGTGTGTCCCGTGTGGTTGTGTGTCCCGTGTGGTTGTGTGTCCCGTGTGGTTGAGTGTCCCGTGTGGTTGAGTGTCCCGTGTGGTTGAGTGTCCCGTGTGGTTGAGGGTCCCGTGTGGTTGAGGGTCCCGTGTGGTTGAGGGTCCCGTGTGGTTGAGGGTCCCGTGTGGTTGAGGGTCCCGTGCGGTTGAGGGTCCAATAAGGTTGAGGGTCCAATAAGGTTGAGTGTCCAGTGTGGTTGAGGGTCCAATAAGGTTGAGTGTCCAGTCTGGTTGAGGGTCAGTTTGTGTTTCAGGGTCTAGTTGTGTTTCAGGGTCTAGTTGTGTTTCAGGGTCTAGTTGTGTTTCAGGGTCTAGTTGTGTTTCAGGGTCTAGTTGTTTTTGGTGGTCCAGTGCGGTAGAAGGTCCCGTGCGGTTGAAGGTCCCGTGCGGTTGAAGGTCCCGTGCGGTTGAAGGTCCCGTGCGGTTGAAGGTCCCGTGCGGTTGAAGGTCCCGTGCGGTTGAAGGTCCCGTGCGGTTGAGGGTCCCGTGCGGTTGAGGGTCCCGTGCGGTTGAGGGTCCCGTTGTGGTTGAGGGTCCCGTTGTGGTTGAGGGTCCCGTTGTGGTTGAGGGTCCCGTTGTGGTTGAGGGTCCCGTTGTGTTTGAGGGTCCCGTTGTGGTTGAGGGTCCAGTTGTGGTTGAGGGTCCAGTTGTGGTTGAAGGTCCAGTTGTGGTTGAAGGTCCAGTTGTGGTTGAAGGTCCAGTTGTGGTTGAAGGTCCAGTTGTGGTTGAAGGTCCAGTGGTGGTTGAAGGTCCAGTTGTGGTTGAAGGTCCAGTTGTGGTTGAGGGTCCGTGTGGTTGGTGGTCCAGTATGCTTGAGGGTTCCGTGTGGTAGAGTGTCAAGTGCTGTTGAGGGTCCAGTGCGGTTGAGGGTCCAGTGCGGTTGAGGGTCCAGTGCGGTTGAGGGTCCCGTGCGGTTGAGGGTCCCATGCGGTTGAGGGTCCCGTGCGGTTGAGGGTCCCGTGCGGTTGAGGGTCCCGTGCGGTTGAGGGTCCCGTGCGGTTGAGGGTCCAGTTGTGTTTGAAGGTCCAGTGTGGTTGAGGGCCCCGTGTGGTTGAGGGTCCAGTTGTGTTTTAGGGTCCAGTTGTGTTTTAGGGTCCAGTTGTGGTTGAGGGTCCAGTTGTGGGTGAGGGTCCAGTGTGGTTGTGGGTAGCTCATTTTCCATTGTTCCCTCTTGTGCGGTGATTGCTTGGCTTTCTGAATGGACTCTGGTGGCCTCTTGGTGTCATTAGTCCACAGTTGTAAGCACACTAACTCCAGGGATTAACTGGAGGAGGGAACTAAAGGCACAGGGGTCTAGGAGCAGGCCAACCTCCAACACAAAATGTTCAACACAAATGGGGCCGCTCCCAGAAAAAGTGACCGAAGGCACTCCAGGGTAAATTGTGAGTGTGGACATCTCACAAAAAGTTTAGGACTGGCCTCACACACCGCCTTGTGTCATGCTTCATCATTGACCAGTCCTCGCCTTCTAAAACTCGGTGTGATAGAGGGCGGGCATTCACCTGACGACAGGGATGCATTTCTACACTAAGGGGGAAGGGGGGGAGGGCCGTGGAGAGTGTGTGAGTTCTAGAAAACATTACAGTTGCCAAATTAAAATTTTAACTGGGTAGGCAGCTGTATGGTATTAAAAACAGTGGACGGTGAGGTGGGGAATTTATTATCCCCTCACCGTAGTGTATGGGGTGAACATCTTTCTGCCTGGTGTCCCTAAGGGGTACGTGGCATTCATCAGGACCTGTATCAAGCGGGCTCCGTTCACACCAATTTTGTGGTGAGAAGGTACGAATATGTGGGGTGACCTTTGTCACACTCCACTTCAAAGGGCTCTCAGTAGACCTGTAAGAGAAAAATATATACAAGAGAACCATTAGTAGTAGGTTCGGTCACAAAAATAAAACCATTCATGACAACAAACACAAGGATTAGTGTGCGTGGTTATATATGTGACAAAGGTCACCCCACATAGTGGTACCTTCTCACCACAAAATTTGTAAGAACGGAGCCCGCTTGATACAGGTCCTGATGATGCCACGTACCCCTTAGGGACACCAGGCAGAAACATGTTGAGCCCATTCAGTACGGTGAGGGGATAATAAATTCCCCACCTCACCGTCCACTGTTTTTAATACCATACAGCTGCCTACCCACTTCAAATTTTAATTTGACAACTGTAATGTTTTTTAGAACTCACTCACTCTCCACGGGTCCCCACTTAGTTTAGAAGTGCATCCCTGTCAGGTGAATGCCCGCCCGCTATCAAACCGAGTTTTTAGAGGGCGAGGACTGACGATGATGAAGCATGACACCAGGCAGTGTGTGAGGCCAGTCCTACACTTTTTGTGAGATGTCCACACTCACAGTTTACCCTTGAGCACCTTCGGTCGCTTTTTCTGGGAGCGGCCCCGTTTGTGTTGAACATTAGTCCATAGTTACCCACTCTGGCATCAGAAAGGCATGGCCTATTGCCCAAGCCAGTGTCCCTCAGATCTCCTTGCCCTGGAGACAGCCCAGGCCCATCTGCTGGATATCTGGGCTGGCACTCTGCTCTTCCTGGCTCCTCTGCCAGAAGATCTGTGGTCCCTCAGCAGCAGATGGCTACAGTCTGCGGATTCCTGAGGTCACCTCTCTTCTCATGTTGTGTGGATACTGGTGTCATTGATGAGCCCTGACAAATTATACAGGGGGCTGCACCGCAACCACAGCAGCCGGGGACTGCACCGCGCACGGCGTGGAGCAGCTGCATCTCGCCTCCCATCACTGACAACACAGTGATCACTCCCAAAATACTTCTTTCTGGCCGGTCCACGTCTGACCAAATCTTCAATTTTTCACTTTCAAAAAATATCTTGTGTGTTGTTCAGTTACTTTTTCATTGCTCCTTGTAGTTTATTTTATCACTAGTGCATTTCAAGACACATTCGATTGAAGTTGAGGTCCCATCCACCAGGTCCTGCCCATGTGTCCTGCAGTGGTGTGTTTGCACCAGGGACACTCCCTAATCCCAGCCACCAAGAGCGCTTGTGGCTCTCACATGCATTGATTTGTTTAGGATAGTGTGAAGATCCATTACACAGTAACTTGCCAGTGATATGCTAATGTACAGTTCTTGTGAATGGGAACGAGGTTGTACTGGGACATTGCAATAAATAAAGAGTACCTTCGTCTCGCTTCTCACTGTCTGTGTTTTTAGCCGAGAGGGAATCACAGCGCTTCCTGTGGTTGAAATTCATACTGCAATCCTCGCCTTGAGTTCACTGAGTGACATACTTTAAATGGCCTCTAGGTGTCGTTGTTGCAGCAGTGTTTCTTTGTTTTGCTCCTCGTGGGCTACCGTCCAGTGTCTGTGAAGATCTTGGTTAGTAGCAAGAGAGAGATCTGAAGATGTGAGGCTCAATTGAATTAACAGTACAAAGCATCAGTCAGAAAATAAGCCTTAAAAAGAAAACCTTAAATATAGATCCTACATCTTTCAAATGCACAGAACGCAAACCACATGTCATAACATTAAAGCTCGCAGAAAGTTTAAAAGTAAAAGTTCCAAGAAATTTAGAAATGTGAACACTGTGATGGAACTTCTACCAGCTGTTAGCTTTGGTCCAGCTAAGCATGGGCCTGGGTGGACTGGTGGGGCAGGTGCCCCGGGGAAGAATCTCTTTACCACCTATTGAAAGCATCATACCAACCACAAAGGTCAAGGCCTAGGAAGTCCAACACTGCCCCAAAAACATAGTGTCAGCGGTTGTTATACACAAACTGTAAAATACAACATTTCGCCCTCCAGAGCGCCAACAGACTTTACCTGAAAACAAGAACTTGAATTTCATCCTTGCACCATTGGGTCTGCACTCTGTGACACCAAATATCTGTACAACCCATTGCCAAGGGGCCCCCCTCTTCATTAGCATCTCCCCCACCTAGATCACACTGATATTAGGAAGTTATTTTACTTACCACTGAATAGAGCATACTTGACAACCTACCTTGTCAAGGAGGCCCAGGCAGGAAGGCAGTAGCTGGCTTGTTGAAACTTTGACAACCTATGAGGCTGGCTTAGGCCATCACAACACACGACCAGGGATCCTAGACCTGTCACAATGGAAGGCTTGAACACAGTCACCCACGGTGCAAAGATGCAACTAGGGCATTTTATTTTTATTTTACGGAGTTTTATGTAGCATGTGCTTGACCCAAATCGGGCATCAGAGCGCTTTACATAGCACCAGTTGCGTTACATGAGGATGTGTTCATTTTTTTTGTTAGGCACGGGGAGATTAAGTGATTTGCCCAGAATCATAGGATATTCAGCGTCATTGCTGGGACTCAAGCCCAGTTCCCCAGATTCGAGGACGACTGCCCTAGCCAACTCCTCTCCCCTTCATCATGGACATGTCCCTTAAGATCATGGCTGAAAATGAGATTCATGGCTAGTGATGAAGGGACTTCTGGTTTAAGTCTCAAACACTGCTGGTGCCAGACACAGATATCTGCAGTGCCACATGGGATGATGCCCTGCACATGGGCACTCTGGCAAGAAGGCACAGACAACGGGTCGTGGAAATATGTACATTGGACACCGAGCCAATGACGCCAGAAGCAAGCCATGGCCAGAAGGAACAAGGAGACCCAGGACATTGAAGCGTGGCGATACACTGAACTGAATACGTTGAATAGCAAGACATGGCCATAAGTAATAGTAAAAGTAATATTGAATAGGACTCCCTGCACTAAGCATCAGAGGCATAGTCACTATCATTAATGTTACTTGCAATGAAACAAAGACATGGAAACTAGGACTGAGAGCCTATGGTGGAAACGAGAACTATGAGGGACCTACACAAACACTATACCTGGTGATGATAGAAGGGAGCAAACACAACAAGATGATGAACGGAGCGCTGAAACTTTTCAACCACTCACCCACAGTCACAGATCTGGATTGAATCCAACGTTCGTTTGCTCACTATGCCACCCCAATTTGGACCCAGCCACATGCAAATCAGTTTTGACCACGTGCCTCATGGGAACAGTCCAGCCCGAACTGCCAGGCTAAGTCCTCCCTGGACTGGAAACAAGCATCCTGGGACGAATTCGGGTATGACCCTTCATCAGTCAGGCTAGCTTGAATCCAGTGACACAATGAGCAAGGGTCCCACGTCTGGGCATACCCTTGGCATCGTAGGGCGAAACTAGCAAACACAAGATGGATGGAGTGCTGAGACTTTTCAACCACTCACCCCCAGTCACAGATCTTGGTTTAATCTATCATTATTTTGCTCACTATGCCACCCCAGTTTGGACCTAGCAACAGTTCAGCCTGAACTGCCAGGCCAGGTCCTCCCTCGACTAGAAACAACCATCATGGGACCGGTGTCTGGGTTTCACCCCTTATCAGCCAGGCTAGCTTGCATCCAGTGGCACAGCGAGCAAGGGACCCACGTTTCCGGGCATACCCTTTGCCACTTAGGGCGAACTGAGGCAGTTTGACACAGGCATTGCAGAGTGAAGCAGTGTTGCACTGCAGAACTGACTGTCACAGACACCCAGACTGTAGAACTAGGCCAGCAAGAGTGCAATCCTTGACCATTGGAGCAGCAGACCTAGGCACTGCAGTGCATTCAGGCTGTCGTATAGGGAGCTCTTCTCTGCTGGGTATCACATTGGTGAAGTCCTTGGATAAACCTGCAATCTACCTTCCAATATGTGTAACTCCCCACTCCCCCCCTCCCCTTCCCCCTGCAAGTGTGGCACTCAGATGCTGGTGGAAGGGTCATTTGCCGCTTGTGAGCTCAGACTGTCGATCCAGCCAGAAGTAGAGGGGTCTGTGAGGTTGGGTATCTAACTCTCATTCCACAGGGGTAACAGCTGTTCCAGAGGCACAGCAATGGGAGAATGCCTGCACTCTCTCCCTTTGTGGTACTCCTTATAGCCTGATTTGTGGGCAGCTGATCCCGCGCCAGGGCCACACCGTGGTGCTACTGTGACTTACGTTGAAGTGGCCATGTGGAGCTGATCAGGGATCAGAGGAACGGTACAGGAAGACGGGCACAAACAGGTGACTGCAGTGACAATGCACCCAATGATAGTGAGAAGCTGTGTGCGGTGGGGTGCTTCATAAGTGTTTGGGGTTCAGAGTGGTGCAAAAGGGACACATTGTGATGTCCCTTCACCCCCACAACCCCCTTTAATTTCACCAGTGGTAGCTTCAAAGCAGATCTCTTCTTGTCTCCCAAAACCCCTCTATAATCAATTTCTGTTTGTGGAAGAATTTATTATTGATCCTAATGCTAAAATATTCTATTACCAACAACTCTCCCTCTCTCCTTGCTTCTTAATGCCAACCTTTCAATCTTCGACAACAGCAAGGTGACGATCCAGTCCACTGATGACAACTTGGAATAGTTGGACTAATAGTTCTAGAACGTGCCACAATCTCCTAAGTCTACTCTTGACATCACATCCACTATTGACGCTCCCCTTCATCGATCCCTGGCTCCTTCCTGTCCTTCCCCTGCCCACATTCCCACACGTGAGCATTGTTGTGGTGTAGGCTCTGGGTATCGGAGTATTGCGAGCAATGAGTATTGTTGTGCAGTGGTGTAAAATTTGCTATCCTTATGTCCAATTGAAAAAATAGAGGGAACCCAGTCTCTTTTTGTTTTTACTGCTTCTTTTATTCAGTGCAGATGCCACTCAATTTGAGTAATAGTCCGAGGGTTTTAAACCCTCGGACTATTACTCAAATTGATTCAAGTGAAGTAACTTGTAAATGTGATTATAAATAAATATATCACAACACCCACGAATTCAAAAAAAGTTGCGTGGCATCTGCACTGAATAAAAGAAGCAGTAAAAACAAAAAGAGACTGGGTTCCCTCTATTTTTTCAATTAATTACGTTGTCCTACCCAGTGCTCATTTGGACACAACCTCCCTCTTTCTTGTATATCCTTATGTCCAAGGCATTGATACTGATGTGCTGTGTACCGTGAATATTAGCATGCATCATGAACTGTGGCAATAGTAATTTCCTTGACCTGTGGATAAAGGCGTGCTATGGCATGTCAATGTGTCCTTGACAATGGCCATCGGTTTGTCCTTTCCTTAACCTGCGGATGTAGGCGTGCTATGGCATGTCGATGTGTCCTTGACAGTGGCCCTCGGTTTGCTCTTTCCTTGACCTGTGGCTATAGGCGTGCTGTGGCAAGTTGATGTGTCCTTGTCAGTGGCCATCGGTTTGTCCTTTCCTTGACCTGCGGATGTAGGTGTGCTGTGGCAAGTTGATGTGTTCTTGACAGTGGCCATCGGTTTGTCTTTTCGTTGACCTGCGGATGTAGGCGTGCTATGGCATGTCGATGTGTCCTTGACAGTGGCCATTGGTTTATCCTTTCCTTGACCTGTGGCTATAAGCGTGCTATGGAATGTCGATGTGTCCTTAACAGTGGTCATCATTTTGTTCTTTCCTTTACTTTACCTGTGGCTATAGGCATGCTTTGGTATGTCGATGTGTCCTTGACAATGGCCATCGGTTGTGTTTCATCCACCTGACTGCGTGGTCTGATTGTCTCTTTCAGTGTGTTAGACAGTCCATACAGTGGACTGTGCTGATCAATGTGCCAGATACAGGTTCTTGGCTTTTGTGGACAGAGCGTATCCAGCAGTTGAAGCCGGTTTGCTCTGGGTTGCAGAATGGCAAACAGCCTTTCCCAGACTATGGCCGAGCTCACCGAGCTGCTCCTGGATGGTTTGACGTCATTCCAGAAGAGGATCTGGGAACATAGAAGCCAATCACATTGTTTCCTTCCATGCAGAGATTTAGACAGCTGGTCACCAGTCTGGGACCATGGGTATCTCCCATTCCCCCCGGCTGTAAAGTCTGTCTTTCTTGACACAAAGTCTTTCTTTCTGTGCATGCCTTCTGGAAAGAATGCTCATCACCATTGCGCCATTGTCTGCCTAACCAAAGGGATCCTTTTTGTAGCGTGGGACACCGCGGATGCCTCCTGGTGACCTTGTTATCAGGCCAATAAGCATAGTGCGAGGCCTTGTAGTAACCTGAACTCTGCGGTTTGAATGAGTAGTCCTGCCATTTCGAACTCCATGCAGACCGTGCACGCCACAGGAAGAGGTCATGGAAAGGAAAGAAAGACTTGCCTGCTTTTGGCACAGACGCGGCCAGACTGGGGTTGCTGACCAAGGCCACAAGTATTCTTCCTTTTCTCAACCTCTTAAATGGAGGTACCATCGTCAGACAGACGGAGGTTTCAGTGAGCCGCCAGAAGGTCATAAACGGCAGCAGAGAATCCTGGTGTGGCTGAATATTCTTTATTTCTTAAAATAAAGCGCTCCCTATTGTGTGCACCCCCAGATGGCCCACAGCGGATATTAACATGTTGGGGCGGTATCTATTTATTTATTCCCCCTTTTATTGAGCGCCCCTAGTCGCCATAGGCTTGTTTGAAGTTATGTTTGTATAGTCTAGGGCGGCGATGTGGCGTGGCTTCATATGGCTGCGCGGGCACGTGTTTCCGTAGCGGGGCGTAGGCAGCCATGCTTCTCACGGGCAGGTCCCCTGACCATTATTGGAGTTCACTTTTCGGTGAAAAGTATACATGTCTGTCATGAAGACGAGGCCTGCTTCCTCCCCTCCTGGGCTGCTTTTGAGTTCAACATTTATATGACCGTTTTCATGGTTGTCTGATTCCGGCTTCCTGCCAGCCTCCTTGCCACCGTCAAATTGAAAAGCTGGTGTCTTTCCTGCCCTCTTCCTCCTTCCCTCCGGATTCCTTTCCCCTTTTCTTTCCAGTGGTGGAGAGCGATTACGCCGAGGTTTGGTTTTTTTCTGTTTTATATGGCCGGATTATTTTTGAAACGCAGGGCTTGTTGCATGACGGAATTCCTTGCAAACCCAGCCCGCCCCCTCCGAGGCCGCCCCTTTCAAGTGCTTCCAGCCCCACAGGTTTGAGGTTCCTGCTAATTACAGAGGGCCTTGGAGGAGCCGGGGGAGGCTGCACGCTGCAGCGGGCCTTGAAAGGGGCCTCGGCCTCCGCTCCTCTGGAGATGGGGCGCCTCTGGCAGGGTCTCACGCGCGGGCCCCCAGTGTCACGCGCAGGCCCGCCCCTTACTGACGCGTGATGTGTGCGCGCAGACGTGGGCCCTTCACCAATATATGTAAGTGGGGGCTCCTCGACGGGACTATTTCCCCTTCATTGTGGCCTGACTTGAAACAGCGAACAGCAAAGGGTCTCTGCTGGTTTATTCTGAAGTAAGCGGCTCTGATGTGACATGAAGTTTTGATGCGTCAGAAGCCCGACGCACCCAAAAAGATGTATGCACAAATGTAGGTGAGGAATTTGTCAGATTGGCTTTTCAGTTTACCACTCCCCTGAAAGAGGCGCTCACGTTAATAGGTTGTCTGCATAGAAATGAAGAGAACACAGGATGTGCAGAGCAGATAATAACATCCAAAGAACCCAGTGGCCGAACTATACCTTATAAATTCATGGATCATCACCCTTCCCACGGCCTGCTTACATCCTTGGTGTCATGCGCTCTCGCATGAACGTGAGGATAGTTCGGCGGCAGGCATGAAGACTAAAGCTGAACCCATCGTGCAAAATCAAAGCCATCAAAAAGCAGATAGCAATTTGTAGCATTAAAGATATTAAAGACAGTTTAATGTAAGTCAAATTAAAAAAAAACATGCTGTAACTCAGAACGTGTAGAAACATGCAGAGATTCCATAATGCCTGAAATGACCAATAGCATGCACAAAATAAGCTTTTTACCATAAATATCTCCTTTCTGTTGATCACTGTTGGGTTTAAGAAAAGCAGAAAGAATGAAAAGCCAGTTCTGATTTACATTGTTTAAACTGCAGCTGTATTTACACCTTGTGACCTGTCTTTCAATTGGCTGATGGCTCTGGCTGGAGTTAAAATGAAATTACAACTCAACTGTAGTAAGTTATTTGGTACTGCTGGTGTCAAGGGACCTCACAACTTGACTAATAAGGAAATTAGAGACCAGCTTTTATGCAGGTATTGCAGGCTCCCACGTATATTAACAACAAACCTCAGCTCAAGACTCGGGTATAAACATTAGCATGGCTGTAGACCTCGCGGGTCCATGATTTTCTCTGCATTCTAGTACTTGCAGTTCTTAGTAATAATGGGGTAAGAAGGACTACAAGTCCCCGATGAGAAAAAGTGGAGGGAAAAAGTGTAATAGAGGTAATATGACTAAATGTCAGCTGCAGGGGGGTCTGTATTCTAAAGCAGGGGATAGCGAGGAACAGAAAAAGAGCAAAATAGACCATGTTTGATTTTTTTTTAACACCATTGTATTCTTGCATTGTTCTCGAATATTGGGATTTGTATAATTGGTGTAATTTTTGCCTTTTGCTCGTGCATGATTTATGCATTTTGTTTTCAATCGCTGGACACTTTTATCAGTAGCCTCTAAAAGTGAATATGTGATGCAGCTGCACGCGCTATGCTAGAAATGCTCAGCACTTGACTTTAGAAACTATATGCACAATATACTGAGCCGGTATCTCTTGTGACTTTTGTGTACGAGAGCATACCTTGGGTACAGTTTTAATACAGGCGACCAACAAGCGCGATTTACTTAACAGATTTAATTTTTACAAAATGATATGTAGTGTGCATGGAAAAAATTTACTTTTTTTACCATTTCATAATTGAGAAGGGGATTAGAAGATAGAGCGAACAAGGTGGAGAGTTTGGTGATCAAAAGAGAAGAAAGAGTTGAGGAGGAATAGAGAAAATGTAAGCCCAGGGTCATATTCAGAGAAATAAAAGCAGTTGGCACAGGATTTTGAGGCAAGTAAAAGTTGTGCATGGGAGTTGGGTGGGACAGGGAGGGTATCAGGGTGGTTAGGCTGTCAGTCAGTCTAGGCCCAAACAGCTTGAGAGAGAGCACTAAGCCATCCCCAGGGCATTAGAGAGTCGGCGGGAAATGTCGGGGAGTTCTGTTATATAGTGTCCGAGTACAATGCGCGCTGCCAACCTTCACTCCGATAAATCATTCATGGTCTTTGAAGATGAGGCTCTTTCAAGACAGACCCTTTTACAGTATGGTGTCCCCCAGGGATCTTCCTTAAGCCCCACCATGTTCAACATCTACATGCGGCCCCTTGCGGACATTGTGCTTCCCTGGGGGGTCCAGCTGGTCACTTATGCTGACGATACCGAGCTGGTGGTGTCCCTCAGTCAGCATGATATGAATGATAAGCATCTTAAATCCTGTCTGGCTACCGTAGTTGAGTGGATGGATTCTTCCTTCCTCAAACTTAATGGTTCTAAGACCGAAGTCATGATATTAGGACATGCTGCTCCCCCCAACCTAGATCCTTGGTGGCCAAGCTGTCTAGGCCCCCCCCTCGACCAAAGAAACAAATTAAGAGTCTGGGTGTTTGGCTGGTCTCCAATCTTAGTTTCTCTGTACAATCGCGCAAAGTGGCTGCTACTTACTATGGCCTGATTAGACTGTTGAGGAAGATCTTGCCACTTCTTCCCTTTGACGCTAGACGTCTGCTGGTGCAAGCCCTTGATTACTCTAATGCGATCTATCTGGGCGCTCCACAGGGGACTATCAAGATCTTACAAGTTGTCCAGAATTGTGCTGCGCGACTTTTACTGAATGTTCCGAGGCGCACCTCAGCTAAGTCAGCACTCTGTCAGTTGCACTGGCTCCCAGTGCAACAAAGAATCTGGTTTAAATCCGTGTGCCCTGTACACAAATCAGTCACCGGCAACGGACCCTCGGTGATACTGCCGATGATTCAACTTCATCAGGTCTCTCGGACACTCAGATCCAACAATAAAAAGTTTCTGTTAGTCCCTAGGATTTGTCGGGCACGTATGGGTGGTCGAAGATTCACGCTTCATGCGGCAAATTTGTGGAACAGACTTCCCGATTCCGTCAGTCTTGAACCCAATTATCTCCACTTCAGGAAATTGCTGAAGACCTTCCTTTTCCCATGAGTAGCGGTGAAGCTCTAGCTGCCCTAAATGCGCAGGGATGCCCCAGGGTAGCCATGCGCAATATAAATGCGTATTCATTCATTCACTGTGTGGGTAGTGTTGCTGTCCTATAGGTCCACACCTGTTGCCAGAAATCCTATGTCGTATTGCATTCACTAACGATATGCGTGACATGCCAGTGCAGCGCGTGACATCGCCCGCAGGAAGCCTGAGCTTGGTTGAGCTTTGTACAGTCATTCAGCGACCGGTGCCACCTATGAAGAGCCTTATAGTAGCTGTACTTTGAGTTAGATTCCCTCAGCCCCCTAATATAGTCTCCCATCAAGAGGTCCCGGTTGTCCTCCTGGGATTGCGTTTGGAGTCGAGCCGTCCACCAGTATCTCAGGGCGCGTGAAGTGAGCAGTGAAAAAGTGGGTCAAGAATGGTGCCATGCAGGCTAGCCATTGTCTCCTTTAAGTTTTTCCATGTGTAAAGGTAATGGACAATGGGTAATCTAGGGAGTGGCGAACGAATGGTGCCTAGGTGGGCTTTAAATGCGTGAATCAACTGCCGGTAATCCCGCTTTTGGTAGCGTTATGCCATATGGGTGCCCTTAAATGTATATGGTCATAAATGTCCAACAATTTATGGGCTCGGTTCCATGCATAGGCTGAAGCGGGTATAATCGGGTTGGGAGAGTCCTTTCTGCCTGGGTACGACATCTGGTTGGACATTAAGTCTGCATGTACGTTCAGGATATGCCTATCGATATGGGCCCACAGAGGGGTGGAACTAGGGGTCTATAGCATATAGAGTGTGCCAACTAGTAAGCCAGCCAACATGTCTCAATATGTAGTAGGCCGAGACCCCTCTAGGTTTGTTGCCGTTCAACACATAGTGTAAGATTTCCTTTTCCATACCCTCTAATTAGAATTTTGTACAGGTGAGGGGGAAACCTACAAAATAAATTATTAAACCTAGGTGCTGTATTCATTTGTATGATTTGGATTGTGGATTTCCCCCTCCCCTGTACGAAATTCTTATCAGAAGGTATGGAAAAGGAAATCTTACTCTGTGTGGAATGGCAACAAACCTAGAATAGGAAATCCAAATTGTACGCTGCTACGTCGAAGAGGGATCTCGGCCTACTACATATTGAGTCTGAAAAAAAATAATATATATTGTTATTTGACAGCTCGGCAAGGACTGCACTGTACTAGTCCTATGCTTAAATACTTTGCTGTTTAAATGGCGAAAGACTTTGTCATTTTCTATCTCGGCATGGATAGCACTGTCTAATCCTATGCTTAAAAACTTTGATAGAAAAACAGACATTTGAGGTGAGCAGATCTAGAGTGTCGCTGGTGTTGAGAGTGCTCTAACTGGAGCTGCTTTCCACCTAAATTGAGACCTACCCAGAGTTCTCTCCTTCTTTTTTGCATAATTTATGCGTCACTCTATGCCTGAAAGGGTTTTGTTTTGACTTAATACTGGGTGCTCCCTTGTGTCTGGACAAAGCTATACCTCTCTGAAGTGCTCTAATTAGAGCGAAACACTGTGTCAGGGGTTGCTTTTATTCATTTCAGGTTGGCTTGAGTTGGTATTTTACCAATTCAAAGCTGTAATATTGTGCCTGGAGTGATAAATGGCTTTTGTTATTTGACAGCTCGGCAAGGACTGCACTGTACTAGTCCTATGCTTAAATACTTTGCTGTTTAAATGGCGAAAGACTTTGTCATTTTCTATCTCGGCATGGATAGCACTGTCTAATCCTATGCCTAAAAACTTTGATAGAAAAACAGACATTTGAGGTGAGCAGATCTAGAGTGTCGCTGGTGTTGAGAGTGCTCTAAATGAAGCTGCTTTCCACCTAAACTGAGACCTACCCAGAGTTCTCACCTTCTTTTTTGCATAATTTATGCGTCACTCTATGCCTGAAAGGGTTTTGTTTAGATATATATATATATATATATATTTGTATATCCGCTCAAACTTCACCTCCGTGTGAAGCACTCTCGGGCTGGTGTGATTATGCGGCAGTGGAATCCGCAAATAATTCAAGCTCTGTTCCCTCAATTCAAAAGAAGATAACTCCGCACTCACGGGGGCGTTTGGAAACTTTATTTCATAGCCAGAAACAAGCGCGTTTCAGCGATCTGACTTCTTCGGTGTTAGTTGACACACCGGAAGAGGCCATGTTTAAAGGGTATTTCATTAGTGCATCAACAACATGCAAGTAAAATGGTGCCCGAAATCTTGCATATTTGACCAAGGCCGATACACGGCTTAAAGATTGTAAATATTGTAAATATTACAAATATTGGTAGTCTAAATCTATTGACTAACAGAACTGTTTAGATAAACAGTATAATGTGGCAAGTATGGGTTACCATATGAAGTGTTTCAATATAAGTCGGGCAACGTTTGAAATTATGTTTGAAACTACAACATGGCGCTCAGTCTGATTGAAGGATTTTAGTCCCTTTTTGTTGTTGATGCACTAATGAAATGCCTTTTAAACATGGCTGCTTCCGGTGTGTCAACTAACACGAAGAAGGCAGATCGCCGAAACGCGTTTATTGCTGGCTATGAAATAAAGTTTCCAAACGCCCCGTGAGTGCGGAATTTTCTTCTTTTGAATTGAGGGAACAGAGCGAGAATATATATATATATATATATATATATATATCTATATATATATATATATATATATATAGATATATATATATATAGATATATATATATCTATATATATATATATATATATATATATAGATATATATAGATATATATATATATATAGATATATATATATTACCTACTGGCGGTCGCCAGTAGGTAGTTATAGTTAGGATCGATTTCCATAGGGAAATCACAACATTCTATTTGGAATAACTTTGGTGCGGGTTGAGGAATCAGCCTGAATATTTCAGCAACTTTGCCTCGCGGCGCTCCGCTCCTTCCCTGAAAGTTTGGGGGGCATTCGTCAAGCGGGGGCCGAGATAAAAGGGGGGTCCCAAAACGTGTTTTCCCCATGTTAATTTCCATAGGGCGGTCTGTCGCACTTTTAGCTCAAACGGCTGAATGGATTTTCACCAAACTTGGCAAAAATTGTAGGGACTGGTAGCCCGATGTGCCTTTGCTATGTCTCAAGATATGTGCTCCAGAGGATTTTGAGTAATTTAGGTTAAAAAAAATTTATATATCTAGAGCCGCGCCCCGGTACGCGTACCGGGGAGCGCTCCGGGCGCGCCACGCGACTTGCGCACGGCAAGCTGATTGGTTCTCGGGTGTCTGTAAACATTCGAAACAGTCCGCAGCGGCCGCCATCTTGTGTCTCGGTAGGATTGAGACACAAGAGGTGGCAAAAATCAAAGGGGGAAATGAGCAAAAGGGGGCAGGGTACACCCCCCCTGGCCCCCTAGGTTTGATGTGGGGGCCATAAAAGGGTCCCGCGGGTAAGAAAAAAAATAAATTCCGATTTTCGCGGCGGGAGCGCCCGGTACGCGCACCGGGGAGCGTACCATGGTGATAAAAAATGACAGACTTTTAAAAAAAAAAATAGCATTTTTTATAAATTGGAGGTAGTTCTGAAAATAACATTTTTTTTGTTTTTGTTGTTTTATATTGTTTTTAGACTTTTTAAAACGATTTTATATTTTTTTGGGGATTTTTTTCAGGGGAAAAACAAAAACAGAGATTCCACAACTGCTCAACAGGAGCAAAAAAATGTGAAAATTTAGGGACTGGCAGGGCAGCGGTGTTCCTGTTTCTTTATGGCAATGAGTTCAACACTCTGCTCCCCATAGCAGAGCAGTTCGTCACACTGCGTGCACAGAAATTTGATGCCTGCAAACACCGGCTGTATGTTAGGGACCATTCTTCCCGATGGTGTTGCTCCACCAGTGGAGGTGCTGCCGCCATCTGTGGGTAAATTCCGTGCCAGCTCCCTGACACTCTCCCTGGCAAAGTTGTTTGGGTGTCTTCTTTTGACATGCCTGATTAAATTGGCATTTCCGAAGCTATATTTGTTTAGAGGATTGCCTCTGGATAAAGTACTGCCACATATTTTGCAGGTTACTTTTGCAGCATTGACTTTTTTTTGTCCTTCAAGGATGTCATAGAATTTCCAGATGAAATGGTTCTTTTTCTTCTGGTGAGGAGGGTCCTCATGCAAAAATTCGTCGGAATCACTGCTGGATGACTCCCTTGTAGCCATTGCTGTAGATCAGGAAAGTAGGAGATGAAGACAGTACACAGAACAGCTCTTGCTCTCTCCAAGTACAAAGCAATAGTGAGAGAAATGGGTGGGTTTTTCACAATTTGGAAAAAAAAAAGTTCTGAACCAATGAAAAGTGTTATTTTAAAGTCACATGGCTTGACGCGCTTACGCTACGCGCCCTGGGGCGCGTCGCGGGGCGTGTCCCGGGGCGTGTATCGTAAGCACATCGGGGCGCTTACGTTGCGCGATCGTATGCGCTTCCGGGTGCGCTTACGCGGTGCGTCATAAGACGCATCTTGCGGCTACGCGATATGTGTCTTATGACGCAAGGCGTGGCGGCTACGCGATACGTCACGATGTTGTTTTCGTTCGCGGGATTAGCGCTCCCGGGACGCGCCCCGGGGCGCGCCGTAACATTGCGCTTACCCGTGCGTTCACCGGTACGCGCCCCGGGAGCGCCCCGGGGTGAAAAATAAAAAAATAATTTAAAAATGACATAATTATACAATATAAAATTCGCTTTAAAATTTATTATTTTTTATAACTATAATTCACTGAAAAAAACATAGGTTTCACACCAGTTATAGTTAGGAATTAGCATTTAAAAAACCTATGAAATTCACTGAAAAAACCTTAGGTTTCACACCAGTTATAGTTAGGAATTAGCATTAAAAAAACCTATGAAATTCACTGAAAAAACCATAGGTTTCACACCAAGTTATAGTTAGGAATTAGCATTTTAAAAACCTATTAAATGCACTGAAAAAACCATAGGTTTCACACCAGTTATAGTTGGGAATTAGCATTTAAAAAACCTATTAAATTCACTGAAAAAACCATAGGTTTTACACCAGTTATAGTTAGCTGGAAGTTTTACTCGCATAAAACCATTGAAATTCCCACGTTATAGTTAGTTGGACTCACTATAACTTGCGCGTGCAATGCACTGCTGATGACGTCACATATTACATCACTCATGACATGGTCAGTGACATCACTCATGACATCACTGATGACACCATCCTTGTGACAGAGTGACAGACCTCCTTTCACTGTAATGTAACCCTTGAAACAAATATTCAAAAATAGAAACTAAAATTTACAAAAAAATGGAGATAGCCATACCACTTACAACAACCAATTCAGTAATGCCACCATCTATATACACATCCACTCATTCACCAACAGTTCTATATAGTCACTCATACATATACTCACTCATCATATGTAGTGAATTACCTATACATCCTGTTACACACCGACAGTCATCCAAAAGTTACTCACACACATACTCGCACATGCAAATAAACTATTGAACATCCATTTATTTGCATATAGAGCTATACACACACTACCACCTTACTTCTAAGGAAATTTACACATATTTATTCTCTTAAACAATCACTTATAGAAACACATACTTATTTAAACAGGAACTCTTACAATCTCTTACTCTCACATATACTCACTTATATACATCAATATTCACATCAATATTCACATATACTAGATTAAAACATATGTAGTTACTGATAAAGACACTAGTGAGACAGTCATTCACTCCCTAACACACACATATACACACTCATCCACCCATACAGTCCTGCACATATGCTGTCTTTAAAACACATACAAAGAGAGAGTCAGTCATTCATGCATCTATGTGCTAGGTAATACCCCCACCAAACCATACAAACACTCATACTGATACTAAGAAAAACATCTAATAACCCATATACATACACATGTAGCTACTCACCAACCCATGCAGCCACTTATACACAAAGTGAAACACTAATACATATATTTAAATATTTAAACATTACTCACTAATATATGTATTCACTAAGATACACTTAATAAGCCAGTTAAAAAAAATCCATGTAAACACTTATTTAAACATTTATTCTTCCATCAACTTTAACATATACATATATAACACATATTTATTTTTCAGAAAGACACACATTCACTGGATGGTGTCATCAGTGATGTCATGAGTGATGTCACTGACCATGTCATGAGTGATGTAATATGTGACGTCATCAGCAGTGCATTGCACGCGCAAGTTATGTCCAACCTATGGTTTTTTCAGTGAATTTCATAGTTTTTTAATGCTAATTCCTAACTATAACTGGTGTGAAACCTATGTTTTTTTCAGTGAATATATGTGTGTGTGTGTGTGTGTGTGTATATATACATATATACGTGTGTATACATATATACATGTACCCGCCTCAAGTAGCTCGGCAGGAAAAGCGGCGTTCGTGTTTGATCTGTGGATACATTCCTGCCTGAACCGCCGCTGCAAGGGAATCCCGCTATCTGCCAAGCAATTTGGATTGTGACTGACACAAGGTAATGCCGCTTACTCAAAACGGCATACACAGGAGCGGAATTCTGATTAGCGGCAAGCGTAAAGGGGTACAAGCGGACCGATAGGCTTAACAAACAATCACCGGTTGAATGCACCATCGGACTGAATTAAGTGTGTTTTATCCAGAATGAATGGAGGACTATGAAAGCAATAACGGCAATGAAAACAAATGTTGCACCAATGAAATTAAAATCGAAAAAACACACTTAAAGATGGCACCTAAGAAACTCGAAGGGGGAGGACTAGGAAAAGAGTCCCTCATCGCTGATGCCGGTAAAGGAGGAGCCAAAGGCTGACTTACAAATGCTTGTGACATCAACAGCTTCCTCAAATTGCACGCAGCATCTGAGGAAGTCGATAGACGAAACGCGTCATGCTGAATGCAATAAAGAAGCTGAACCACAAAAGCCCCTGTGTGCTCTGCGTGTCTTTTAAAAGGGACACATTTGTGTTGAATATTTACACGTGCAAGGCCGCTTGCACGACAGAAGCACCCGCCTCAAGTAGCTCGGCAGGAAAAGCGGCGTTCGTGTTTGATCTGTGGATACATTCCTGCCTGAACCGCCGCTGCAAGGGAATCCCGCTATCTGCCAAGCAATTTGGATTGTGACTGACACAAGGTAATGCCACTTACTCAAAACGGCATACACAGGAGCGGAATTCTGATTAGCGGCAAGCGTAAAGGGGTACAAGCGGACCGATAGGCTTAACAAACAATCACCGGTTGAATGCACCATCGGACTGAATTAAGTGTGTTTTATCCAGAATGAATGGAGGACTATGAAAGCAATAACGGCAATGAAAACAAATGTTGCACCAATGAAATTAAAATCGAAAAAACACACTTAAAGATGGCACCTAAGAAACTCGAAGGGGGAGGACTAGGAAAAGAGTCCCTAATCGCTGATGCCGGTAAAGGAGGAGCCAAAGGCTGACTTACAAATGCTTGTGACATCAACAGCTTCCTCAAATTGCACGCAGCATCTGAGGAAGTCGATAGACGAAACGCGTCATGCTGAATGCAATAAAGAAGCTGAACCACAAAAGCCCCTGTGTGCTCTGCGTGTCTTTTAAAAGGGACACATTTGTGTTGAATATTTACACGTGCAAGGCCGCTTGCACGACAGAAGCACCCGCCTCAAGTAGCTCGGCAGGAAAAGCGGCGTTCGTGTTTGATCTGTGGATACATTCCTGCCTGAACCGCCGCTGCAAGGGAATCCCGCTATCTGCCAAGCAATTTGGATTGTGACTGACACAAGGTAATGCCGCTTACTCAAAACGGCATACACAGGAGCGGAATTCTGATTAGCGGCAAGCGTAAAGGGGTACAAGCGGACCGATAGGCTTAACAAACAATCACTGGTTAAATGCACCATCGGACTGAATTAAGTGTGTTTTATCCAGAATGAATGGAGGACTATGAAAGCAATAACGGCAATGAAAACAAATGTTGCACCAATGAAATTAAAATCGAAAAAACACACTTAAAGATGGCACCTAAGAAACTCGAAGGGGGAGGACTAGGAAAAGAGTCCCTCATCGCTGATGCCGGTAAAGGAGGAGCCAAAGGCTGACTTACAAATGCTTGTGACATCAACAGCTTCCTCAAATTGCACGCAGCATCTGAGGAAGTCGATAGACGAAACGCGTCATGCTGAATGCAATAAAGAAGCTGAACCACAAAAGCCCCTGTGTGCTCTGCGTGTCTTTTAAAAGGGACACATTTGTGTTGAATATATACATGTATGTATACATATATACATGTATGTATACATATATACATGTATGTATATACACCACCAGGAAAGCCTCAGCACTCTGGGCTGGGTGCTTGTCTTGAACGTGGTAGTGGAACCGCGAGTTACATCAACCTCAATTTTCTTCCTAAGAAGAGACAGCACTTATGGGAGAGGAAAATAACTTTGTTTAATAAAAAGAGTTACGTGTGCAGCGGACACAGATATACAGACACACACATCTTTTTTTTTTCTTCACTGAAAAAAACAAAGGTTATAGTTAGGTGAGTATCTCCATGACAAGATGAGTGGTTTCAACAAAAAAAAACACATACAGTCTCCATTTTTAGTTAGCTGGGCTAGCGATAACTTGTGGCCCCGCCATGCTCTGTTTATGACCTCACATATTGCATCACTTATGACGTTATATACTTATGACATCATTTCTGACATCACCGATGACATCAGACAATGAGTGTGTTAGTTTGTTTTATAGTTTACACAGTGACAAGTAACTACCATATTAATTCTAGGTACTTTTGTACAGTTTGGGTGCAGCTAATGTGTATAAGTGATTACAAAACTAGTGTGCCCCATATGTACCATAGTTGTCTACATAATTTTGTACAGCCTCTGTCCAGTTAATGGGTGTAAGTGTTTACAAAACGCATATGCTCCTAATGCACCATAGGTGTTCAGAGGTATTGAACACATTATAAATCTTTGTATTCAAGAGTAACTCTGAGTGCAAGTGACAGTTGATGACAATTGTCCTGTATATTCCACACAACAAGTTTTGTGGTTATGCAGAAAAGGTTTCCAAAAGGGCAAAGATTCCAAGTAGTTAATACTAAGTATTGTAAGCTGTCTTTATTTTGTAGACATAACCGTCTCAGCATGACAATTTCTAAAAAACATAGACATAACACCAGGTACTAACCTATTTACATGTGATTGTTTAGTTTCAGAAGACAGCTTTCTGTAAAACTTTCACCACAGTACGACGGCTGCAGTTAGTATGACGGTTACAGCTCTCCCTCCCGAGCTTTATTAAGCCACGGGAACCCAATCCCCAGGGGCCAAATATAATAAAAAAGGGGGAGGGAAGCTGTCCATCCCCTGCCCCCCTCCACGCCTTATTATTAGGCTCCCTGTCTGCTCAAGCATTTTGAAAGCTCCCGCCAGCTGGGAGTAGACTTACAGGTTTACTCCTGTTTGACGTAAGATTTAAAAATGCTCCAACCAGACTGGAGCAAACATATGTTTCCCTTCCCACTGTAGTCGAGGCAGGGAAATGATTGTGTCGCAGTGGTGGGCTCCTGGTGACACAATCGCTGAGCCGGCTCTAGGCGATGGGGTCCCGGGGACCTTTAGAGGCTCTGGGAGGGGAGCCTCATGACTCTCCTCACATTTTATTTACATTTTGGCCCTGGGTGATGGGGTCCCCAGGGTCCTTATTAGGCTTTGGTGGCAGCTCATCTCCTCCCCTTTATTGAAATGGTGGTCATGGGGCCTCATTAGGCTCAGGAAGGGTTCCACATCCCCCTTCCCTTATGTTCTATCAGCTCTATCACCCAGGCCCTGTCCTACCCCAGGGGTATTAATTGTTTTTTAAGGCGTGGGAGCCCTAGTCTTTTTTATTTTACTGCCTGCAGATTTGCAGATCTTCTGTGAATTTGCAGCCAAAAAGTTTTCGACCCACCCCCAGATCTAAGGGATCAGGGTATCCTTACCCTTCCCCGAAGTCTCTTTTTGTGTTAAGAATTGAGGACTGACTTTTGAGTCCTAAGATAGCTTTCACCACTTCCTGGTTAATCTGGTGGCAGCCAATTAAATCTCAGAGGAGATCTGTTGGGTCCATGTATATTACATGGTGTGAAATATACAATATTTTCAAGCATTAATTGCACAAAAACTACGGAATGGATTTACTGATCTTAATGGATGGTCTACCCCCTTTGCAAACATTTTGGAAATCACCCATTTTTTTTTTACATTTAATTTAATGTTTTCCCAATGCTGGACATTTAGTGTTATTACTTATGTGAGACCTAGAACCACATCTGAAACAGAAACCTTGACTTTTCTTTTGCACAATATTGTCAGACTTTCCTTTGTTGGAAAGTCCATCAACAGCAGACTGTGCAGAACACGAGCACACAATGACCTGTGGAGTGGCAGAATGCTCAGCAGACATGAGCGTACTAGACACCATAGAGCGTTCTATAGCTTTGGCCATATCAATGATTTCAGTGAAGGAAGGGTTCCTACAGTTGAGAAGTCGTTCAGGAATTTTCTTAGAAAAGCAAAAGAAAGCACATTAGTCTCTCAAATATGTGTTCGTAAAAACTGTTTGGTCGGCCCTCTCGGGCTGCCCAAACCAGTCATGCGTGCTCTACCCTTCTCCCTGCAAGGAGAACATGGCCACCCCCACTAGCCCCTAGCTAGGCGCCGTCCTGACCAATCACAACGCTGCTTGCAGCGTTGTTGTGAGAAGTTGGCCTGGTATATGATGTTCACTATTCTAGTGAGCACCTTGCACCAGTCCAAACAACCCTTATGGTGATGGTTGTAAAGTCAACCTAATAGACCAGCTATCCTAGTGGTAGCATGGACAAAAGCAGTCTTAGGCTAAACTCAAGAGGGCATGTGAAGCCAGCTGTTTTATCAAATGCAATCCCTTTAATACCAAATGAAAGGACACCACACAGGTTATATATTCAAAATATATATGTATTTATTTTTAAAACAATCCTCTGTACTCTTTATGAGAACAGAAGCACAAGCGTATAACAAGTTACTTAATATAGCATACAAAAGTTGCACAAATATGGATAGGCCCTGGTGGCCCGCTAAACCATATACTAAAATAGTGGTATAAGAACCACGTCACGAACAATGGTAAGGCCTAGGGCTTTGGGAATCGCTGGGGCTACACTGGACTAACAGTAGTTAGGAAGCAGGAGGCCCACGGGATGCGGGTGCAGTGTCTAAATGCACACGCGTGCACACATAGAAGTCAATGGGTGCGTAAAGTTAAAAAATTAAAGAATTGGGAGTCTTCCGACTGGACTAGAAGCTAACCACTTGAAACTAGGAGAGTTAATCTTTACAGGAGCACCGCAGTACTCGCGTTACCTCACCCACAGGAAGCGGGTGCATAGGTGTCAAAGTGTGTCGGTTTCGTCGTAGAGTCCTATGGAGCCTAGGAGAAAAGATGCTGCAGGCGACCAGGAGAGAAGAGTCTGGTTGGATCCAAGGGTGGATCGAAGATGAAGAGTACCTGAAAGCAGAGGGAACAGAGTCTGGGTCACTAGCTAGTGACCAGGAAGGAACCAGGAATGAACCAGGCGATGTCGCGAAGCAATCAGGTGATGTTGTGAAGCTTGTCTCTGCAGCCACGTGGACCAGGAGGTGTCGACGACAACCAGGAGCTGGATACGGACTGTCCCACGAAGGCTCTCGCTGTCGGCGGTGTCGGTGCTCGATTCGGAGTCAACAGGCCTTGGCAAATGCAACCCACGCAGGAATCGAAGATGGCTTCTGGATCAGACCAGCAAGGTCTGATGGGCTGCTCCTTTTCAGGGGAGCAAGGGCCAGTCTGGAGCAACCAGACCAGCATTGGAAATTCAAGGTTTCGTCGTCACAATGGCCACTAGCCAACAGGCAAGTGACCGGACAGACGCGTCGAGCAGGAAAATGCAAAAGGGCCCCACGCAGCACTCGGTGAGTGTGGAGAGGTGATCTTCAGTGCAGTTGATGCTCGGGGCTGGCGCTTCTCAATCCCCTATGCACAACTTCGAGGGTGCCTCAGAAGTTGCACGGAAAGAAATTCGCTGGCTTTCCAAGATGGCCGGTTCCACGTCTCTCGTCGCCTCCACGGGTCTCAGCTTTGCTGTGGCTGTGACTCGGGCTGTTGGATGTCTGGAAGTCCACGTCTTGTCAAGCTCTGTGTTCGAGCTCCAGCGGGAGCAACGACAAAGCAAACCGTTGAGCGCTTGATGGTGCCTGCTTGCACAGGGTGGTCACTCCTTGACCACAAGGGAGATACTTCAGTCTTCTACGTCAAGTAGGATGTCGAAGGTCCAGAGTTTTGTATCAGAGTTTCAGTCAGGATATATCTAAAGTCTAAGGACACAGCTCCTACCTATGTACCAAATCTAGGGGCTGGATTACCTGCTAGGTCCCTCTTATGGGTGGGACCCAGGAAGGGGGTGGTTACACCCCTTTCCCTTTGTCCAGTTTCGCACCAGAGCTGGGGCTGGAGTGCCCCAGCACCGGTTTGAACTGGACTATGCATGGGACACCTTGTGTGCCCCAAGCAGTGTCTCATTTCATTCAGCCCTCCCTGCCCCAATACACTATAGCTTGTCTGGGGTGGTGCTAGCACCTCCCTGTGACAGGAAACCTATTGTCCAAGCCTCCCTCGCAATAACCGCGAGGATTATAATGCACTTAAGAGTATATGGTATGGCAATATCCTAGAACAGCTATAAGGACATGGTTCCGAAAGCTGCAGACAGGCTCAGCTCATGCTAGAGCACACATAAAACCAAGCACTCTGCCTCCAGGATTAAGGCCTGCCATAGGAGTGACTTATAGGTGTATGTGTGTCTAGATATAAGGTTAGATATAGGAATACTATACCTAAGCAAGGGGTGATTACACGACCTTGCCCCAGCTGAGTGATCAGCCAGTTGTGTCAGTTTGGATGGCCAGCCAGGGGTGGCAAAAGCTATGCTGCAGCCCCTGGTATGCCTTGGGTGCACCTATGCCCTGGATACCTATAGTACACTATACAGGGGCTCATAAAGTGACCCAATATCCAACTAGTTATGTACCTAAGGTACATGGAGTCCATTTTATAGAGAGAGCAGAGAGCCTGAGGCCCTGATTAGCAGGATCCCGGGCCAACTAAGTCAAAACCCAGCTAAACACAAGGCAAAAAATCTGGGGTGACCATAGTCCGGTATCCACCTTCCTACAGTTGTGATTCGCTTAGGGGATGGAGCCTGGCTGCCTGCTTCCTGTTCTTGTCCGAGGCAGGAGAGCAGGAGCAGAGCAGACGTGGGACCCGGAGGAAAGGTACGTTTAATTTGATTTATTTAATTTTTTTATTTCCCAGCGATACCCCCGCAATCCCCTCTCGTGACCCCCCACACAAATCGCCCCACTGGGACGCATCAAACCCGCCTCCCCACCCACAAGCAATGTCGGACGCTACTGGAACATGGTCTCCTTCATATGAATAAACTGCATTGCTTCTGTACTCACCTGCTTGGATTTCCTTCATTCCAGGTACATATACCTCTTACAAGCTATTGCATACCCCCATGTTTGTTGTACGGGTCTCGCAGGTTGTACCTCTCAGACACTGAAGCACATGTACCTCGTCCATGCTATTGCATACCTCTGAGTCTGTCGTACGGGTCTCTCAGGTTGTACTTCTCAGACATGGTAGCGAATGTATCTCTTCCAAGCTATTGCATACCTCCTATTCTACCATACATGTGTCTCAGGTTGAAGTGCTCTTGCTTCTGATAGCCTGATGTGTACAAAAGGGTAAACACCCCTTACGACGCATCCCTCACCCCACATGTTGTTATAACGCGGTTGTTACCCGTTGTAAGTTAATAGCATAGTAATGTATAGGAGGTAAGGCCCCTGCTACAGTGAAGCCTCAAAGGATGTCAGAATGGAGGGATGTTTCAGACCTGCTTTTCCAAGGGCATGTTGATCATGAGTCAACAAGTTTGATTGAGACCAGTGTGGGTGATGTGGTATATAAATAAATAATACCGGATCTAGGTTTGACTGGACATAGCAATAACAGATAGCTCAATAAATAAGAGTCAAGATTCGAGGTAGTAGGAGTTTGCAGGTTTAATACAGCATAAGGGACAGGAACAGGACAACCTGCACAGGAACAGGATGGCAGCGCTGCCGGGGGCAGGATCAGAATCGGCGTAAGGGAATTGGTCACATTTAATAGCAGTGCACAAGCATATATATTAAAACAGTTGCATTACAATACATATGATAGGCGGAGCAGTGGGTGTGGTCAATAGCAGTCGCGAAAGATAAGGGTGAAAATGGGTGCAACAGGGGCGTATACATAGACATGTGATGCAAACGTAACAGAATATGTCATAAATGGGGCGGAAACATGGAGGGGGCTACCTAAGGAGCCGGGACCTCTAACCTAATGGTGCGCGCAAACTGACAATGACGTGTTACTAGGAGAAGCTGGGGGCTATGAACTCTGTGCTAGGAGCAGAGACTGAAGTCTGGAGAGTCAGGGCGACATGTACCTAAACAGTATCTAGTATCTGATGTTTAGAGAACATGTTGATAGAATCCAAAAGTTATCGGGGTAAAGGCTAACAGACTCTAAGAATGGTGCATGCATTATTCTACATGTAGTGCGTGATGAAGAATATTAAATGACCATTAAATGCAGTATTTCTCTTACATGGAGACGTAAAGGCTAGACAATGACGGAAACTATTGATGCGATTCAGTAGCTTAGGAATGCAGAGAAGGAGGGCTGGACTGATAACTAGAATCATAACATACTCTTGGCAGACTCGTAGGCAGAGCCAGGCACTGTGAGGCAGGAAGTAAGTGAAGGGTCGAGGATACAGGTGGGGGCTGTATCGCTCCTCAGCGAGGACTCAGAAGACAGGAGCTGAATCTGGTGTCCGGGCCCTTTTGAGGCCTAGAAACGGGGACTTTACAATGAAATAACGTGCACACTGAGAAACGTGGCAACGTAACTTTACATAGGCCTGATACTCGTAGCTTTCACGAGAACTGGAAACTGGTATACTAGAGATGGACACAACTGTAATTGCGTCTTTAATCAAACATGGGGGATACATATGCATATTTAATCATGCACACATAACATAAGATGGAGGACACGTAGGGACACAGAACATGGCAAAATTTACTTTTCCACATTCCCTCCTTGTCACTACGTTTCCATCAGGAAACATCAATATTCATGATACCATCTATCATTTCATACAGTATCATTTGCTCGTCTCGAATTTTCTTGGAACGGGATTTAGGACGGGACTTGGGACTAGGAATACAAGAGGTAGCACAAATGCCGCAAATCGCAGGGCCACATTGTAAACAGAGGCAGCAACTGAATATGATCGCTACTGCAATACCCAGAAATGACAATACTTTCCATCCCCAGGCGGAAATTATATTCCAGAACCAACCGGACCATGTCCAGGTGGCTGGATCTTGGTGTAACATATGGGCAATTTTATGGAGTCTGGTAATAGCTGAATAAACAGACGGTGCGTTATTAGGAATGAAAATGCAGCAACTAGATCCGATGACTCTACAGGCCCCGCCCCTATCGGCCAGTATGACGTCAAGGACGAGACGATTCTGGAGCACGACAATTCTCATAAAGGATTGTTCTTCGGTTAAGTTACCTAGAGCAGAAGTAGTCTCAATCACTACTGCTTCAAGTGTTCTGGTTAATCTACGTATCAGTTTACTATTTACAACAGTACCTAAGTAGGGGAAGACACCTTTATTGTTATCTATGTATTGTTCTAGAGCAGTTTCAGTATAATCGACAATCGGGAAATTTCTCTTGTGTCTAGTATGTACTAGGTGGGAATTCCTATGATAGTCAGGTGGGGCTAGGAAAACTGGTGGCAGTAGGAAGGCAATGTAACAGGTTCCCTCCCAATCGAGGGGCAGACGAACATATGCGGTCTGACCACAAACAAAATAAGAATGACGTGAAGCTTTAAAAATAGATTTCCCACTGTCACTATACTTGACAATAGTAGTACAATCACTATGGCCTACATGTACGGAACCATTATTTCGGACACATAATTCACCTTTGACTGGTAGTACTGAAATAGCAGGTAAGTCTGGAGTAGAATCAGACTGAACATTCAGGACCATGAAATTCGAAGAATAATTACCCAAATTATAAACTTCATTTTCTAGATCTAACCCTGTTCTGTGGGGAAGACCTTGCTTGTCTGGGAAACATGTACTGTTCAGAAAAGACATATCTGTTGAGGATGACGTTAACGTGGACCATGCTCCACACGAACCATTATGTGAAAATGGATAAGGAAAGAGTGGCAGAACTCCCTTCGGTGTCTGGAAAGGGGGGAGTCGACCACACACCCAACAATTTGTGGCATTGCTGGTCTGGTGTGAATAATGTAACATGCGGATAAAAGAGTTATTACGCATAGCAAGACGATAAGAAAGTTCATGAGGAGGCAGATCACTAAACGTGTGCTCTACTGTAACATTAGCAGACTTATTTACATGAGAAACTGAAAAATACAAATAAAATGCATAACTGGTGCAGGAAATCATAATGCTGAAATATAGCAGAAAACATAAAATAATAGTGCAACTTCTAGAGTTCTCACTAACTCTCTCTCTGTGGGGGTCTATTATATACATGTCAGAAACCGGTCTAACCGTTTCACCTAGGGGAGGACTTAGACAATCAAACTGGCTGACTTATTTTACTAGACCTTAGTTTAAGCTTATACTCCTGTTGCGGAGTTTTCTCTAACAGGGAAGGGTTCGTAGCAATGTCTTTTGCGGGACAGTCCTTAAGAATAGTACTTTGGCAGTCTTTAAGATCCTCGGAAATGTTCTTTGAAACAGGTTTCAATCCAAAAAATCTTTTCACATGAGACAGATGCACCCAGCCCTTCCTGCCTTCCAGCTTGACGGCAGTACGGGTGGCCAGGAGGACCTGTCGGGGTTCCTTCCAGCGAGGCTCCAGCGGACTTGAACGATCAAAATTTCGGACAAGAACCATGGATCCGGGAACTATTTCATGCGGTGCCACCTCGGTATTGTCTGGAAATGCGGCAGCAACCTGTGAACGACAAGAGTTGAGGGCAGACATCAAGGAAGCTAGGTAATCTGTCAGCATATTACTTGAAACATCGGTAATACTTCGGGGTCTAGGTGTACCCCACATATTAGGGGGGCGGCCGAATACGACCTCATAAGGGGACAGACCTGATCTGGAATGTGCGACCATGCGCATATAAAATAAGGCAACTGGCAGAGCTACTAGCCAGTCCACACCTTTCTCTTTACATACTTTTGCAATTCGGATTTTCAGGGTCTGATTATGTCTCTCTACGAGACCGGCTGCTTCTGGATGGCGTACACAATGGAACTTCCACTGGTACCCTAACAAAAGGGAAACATGTTTCATCAACTCGGATGAGAATGGCTGGCCGTTATCAGAATATACGACTCTAGGGAGTCCATAACGGGGGAAGAATTCACGAACCAACTGCTTGGCAGTGGTCGCGGCTGTGTAATCTGGGACTGGATATGCTTCTGTCCACCTGGACAAAGCGCATACAACTACGAGAACATACTTGAAACCTCGACATCGCTCCATCTGAATATAATCCATTTGGAGGACTTCAAAAGGGTGGTCAGGGGGCTGGAAACCACCTTGTTCCACCGGGACACTTTTACCTGGATTAAACTGGCAACATATCATACAGGTACGGACTTTCTGCTTGGCTGCAGCTCGTAAATGCTTGTTGAACCAAATGTTCTGGATACTATCTAACATAGCTTTTTCTCCTAAATGGGCTGGACTATGTGCGGTATTGATAATGACTTGGACCATAGAGTCGGGGAGAAACCATGTGGCTTTACCCTTCGTTACCCATCCCTGGTCTGTCTGGACCCCTCCTTGTTCAGACCATTTCTTGATTTCCTCGGGAGTAGCATGTAACTGGATATCTATGACATCTTGAGTGGGGTCCTTAACTGTCATACATGTAGTCTGTTCTAGAGTGGATGTCGGTGTCTTGTTAACTGGAATGTCCTGTGTCTGTGCTGTAAGCTTGGCTGTGCGATCTGCTAGATCATTACCTTGAGAAATAGTGTCAGTAACTTTCGTATGTGCTTTGCACTTCATGATAGCAATGGATGTCGGTAAGTGTATGGCATCTAACAGAGCTTGAATAAGGAGACCATGCTGAATCTTGGTTCCATGAGAAGTCATGAAACCTCTCTCCTGCCAGAGCACTCCAAAGTCGTGTACGACTCCAAATGCCTAACGTGAATCTGTGTAAACATTAACTTTCAGGTTTTTGGCGTGTATGCAGGCTTGAGTCAGAGCAACTAGCTCTGCTGCTTGAGCAGACAGGGTGTTAATACGGTGTGTTTCAATAACTTCAGTGTCAGTAGTCACTGCATACGCGGCTACTAGTTCTCCTGTACTTGTTCTCATACATGAACCATCCACATAAAGTGTCAGGTCGGGATCTGGTAATGGAATATCTGTCAAGTCTTGTCTTGGCTTAGTCATAATGTTAACTACTTCCACACAGTCATGTGTGGCAGGATTTGAATTAACTGACGGTAACAGTGTTGCAGGATTTAGAACGTTGCAGCGTCTGATTTCTGTGTGTGGCTGGAACAGTGTCAATTCATAACCTGTTAAACGTGCAATTGTCAAGTGCTGAGTCTGTGTTCGGTTTAAAAGAACTTCCACGGAGTGTGGAACTTGTACTGTCAAGGAATGTCCTAATACTATGGAATCACTTTGTCTGATAGCTAGTGCTGTGGCTGCAACTGACTTGAGGCACGCAGGCAGAGCCTGGGCTACTGGATCTAATGTGCTCGAAAAATAAGCACAGGGCTTGTATTGTCCTGCTTGATCTTGTGTGAGAACAGATAATGCTGTACCTTCACGTTCAGTGACGAAAAGTGTAAAAGGCTTACTGTAGTTCGGTGTAGCTAGAACTGGAGCTTGGCATAGAGCCTTCTTTAATTCATTGTAACTAAATGTATGTTCAGATGTCCAAGGGAGGACAGTCGATACGGCTGCCTCCTGTGTCGTTAACTGTATCAGTGGTTTAGCTAGAAATGCATACTGAGGAATCCATTGTCTGCAGTAAGAAGTAAGGCCGATAAAAGCACGTACCTCCTTCTGGGTCTTGGGCTGAGGAAGACTCGCTATTAACTGGATACGATCGGGTGTCAACTGCCTACCCCTCTTGGACAGTAAGTGGCCTAAATAGATCACTTGCTGGACACAGAATTGAAGCTTAGAAGGGGACACCTTGTGCCCCATCTCGGCAAGGAAATACAAGACTGTGAGTGATGCTCGCTCGCAAGCACGTTCAGAACGGGCTGTGATCAGTAGATCATCGACATACTGGAGCAGGGCAGTGTCAGTTGGCATGTGAATATTGTCTAGTTGTCTCTTAAGTGCTTGACTGTAAATACTAGGACTTTCTGTGAAACCTTGAGGAGCGCGTGTAAACATATAGCTCCTTCCATTTAAACAAAATCCGAAAAGGAACTGGCTGTCTGGATGAATGGGGACACTAAAAAATGCGTTCTTGAGGTCTATGACTGTGAAAAATGAGGCTTCGGAATCAATAGCTGTCAATAGGGAAGAGATATCTGGGACGACTGGGTACTGGGGAATAATACATTTATTAAGTTCTCGTAGGTCAATCACTAATCGATATACTGGGGGTGCATTTGGATCAGTACGTTTCATGACTGGAATGATCGGAGAATTACATACATTGGAGTCAGTTTCTACAACTACTCCTTGAGCCATGAGCTCGTCAATGATTTTGGATAAGGCTGCTACAGCCTCAGGTGGCAATCTGTACTGTCTGATTCGTGGTAACACTACACCTGGCTTGAGAGTCACACGATGGAGTGTGATTTGCATATAACCAACATCAGTTGGACCTTGTGCCCATAGATGCTGCGGAACATTGGACAATCTCGGATCAAAATCTCGTAGTACATAGTGACCCTTGAAGTCACGTAGGAACAATCGTATTCCCTCGGGGGAGCAGCATATGACTGCACCTAATTCTTTCAGTGTCTTAATGCCTAACAGATTTTCTGGACATGACTTCGTAAGTAACAGATCAGTAGTGCGGGACAATGGACCTACTTCTAGAGTAACTGGCTTAGATATCTCGTTTACAATAGGCTTTCCTGAAAATCCAAGGGAAACATTTCTAGAGCCTGAGAGCGGAGCCCCTGGAACTTCGGCGTGACTAATGGTGGTCCTACTTGCCCCTGTATCAATCAAAAACTTTCTGTCTTTCCCTAGTACTTGACTATGAACATAGGGACCCTCTTGATCTACAGGAATCTCGATGAGAGGCAAGCCTACCTCCCTCTCTAGGCTGTTTCATGAATATGGCTGATACTCTGGATACTCGGATTGTGCATACTGGTACATCTGCTGTGTAACATGCTGTGTTGCAGCAATAGGCTGCGGTGCTGGAACCGTCTGTTGTGCATTCTGTGGCTGAGAAATCTGTGAAACTTGTTCTTGTCTAGGCGGACGTGGTCTTTCTTTAGTCTTACCAGTAGCTATGTTGTGTTTCAGAACTGCACACTCGTTTATGAAATGACCTGGCTGTTTACAATAATTGCAGTTCCCTTTAACGGGAGCTGCAGGATGACTGGCTTGATTCGGACCCCTCTTCTGACTGTCTTGAGGAACAGATTGTGCAACTAGTACTTTCATTTTCGTGTCTTTCATACGTTTTCTTTCATGATCTTGCTCTTCTCTGATTCTATTCTGGTGGTATTGGAGCATTTGTAACATCTGGGACGGGGTATTAGCTTGCCAGGTACTTTCGACTTTCAAAACTCGATTCTTAACTTGTGGACTTGAATTCTCGACTAATTTAGTAACAAACAGATGAGGGTATGACTCGCTACTCGTCTTGAGGCCACTGTTTATACTAAAACATTTCTCGAATCTAGAATAAAAATCACTAGTGTCTTCGTCTTGTTTCTGTTTACAGGCTGAGATTGCATCCCAGTCTTCCTTTTTAGTTGCTAATAATCTGGGCAAAACTTGTATTAACAGTTCTGGTAATTCTTTACATTTTTCTCCTAGACCGGTACCTGGTACTCGTGCTTTATCTTCAGCTTCTAGAACAGCCCAATCGATCTTTTTCTCTCCCACCTCCCAATCTTTTTCCTTGAGTTTCTCATATACCCCTGCGGGCAACAGGACCTTTAACATTTTAATTATATCTGGATACGTGTATTCTCCCATACGGAGCATGTCTTTTAATTCTCGGTGGAACCCTGCTGGATCTTTGTCATGACAGGGAATTAATTTCTTCATCTCTAAGAGTTCCATCTTTGTAATCGGAGTGTAAACAAACACTCGTTGCATTTCACCATCTGTTGTCCTGACTGGGTGTACTTCTCGTAACGGATTCTGTCTGTCTATGTAAAACGGTTTACTTTCTGGAGGTGAGACATGAACAAAATGCGGGTTCAAAAACGTTCTATATTTGTGGCGCTGTTCTAGAATGACACTAATTAAATCGGTACCTAAACCTTTCCATCTATACTGGAGTAACTCGTTCAGGACATCGTGTAACGGACCTGGATCAGAATGTTGACCCTCATACAGAGTAATGAGGTGCTGGATCATATACATACCCACCAGTCGTTGCTCGGCTGGGGGCAATTTCAGAAACATTTGTGCCACTATTTCATCTGGAAAAGTGGTAGAATCAGTAATCCATCGGACTGCTGATCGGGCTAGTTCTTGTTCATGCATAGTACTTAACTCACTGTAACCGATTCGTGGTTTCAGAATGTGATCGGTAGCTTGAAATACTTGTTCCAGAGAACCTTGTTCTGGTGCTGGATGATGTAAAACTGACTTGTGTTCTAGGCGCAAATGGCGATCTGGAAATCTAGATTTTCCTACATACGCTATTCTAGTGGGATTCTCGTCCTCTACCTCTTCAGTAGAGTCATTTTCTTTCTCGCTTACTTGTGCTGCTTTACGTTGTTCGTGTAACTTTAGTATTTCTTTACGGATTTTCTTGTACATACTCTCTATACTACTGATAGTCTTGTGTTTACCCTCGGCTATATTATCACTCCACCTTGTCAGGATTTTCATTTCGGCCTGATCTTTAGTCGGGGAATCTTGTTCTCTTATTAGACAATTAATCAGGAACTTTAATATCATTAGCTGGATCTCAGCTTTCCTTTGGGACATGGCTTCACCAATACTTTCTGGATCATCCCCTGTACGGATGAAACGATATATTCTGTCTAGATCTCCTTTCATATCTGGTAGGGTGTCTAAATACCCGGTCACCCGTCTTACACGGATGGAATATATTACTGTACTATCATCACCTGCAACTGGATCATAGCGGCATTCAGTAAGAGCTCGTCGGATTTCTGCAACGGACTTAAATTTGGGCGTACGCTGTAACGCACATTCATGTAACTCGGCCAACGTTCTACGTTGGTGCGGTGGCGGGGTACCAGGAGGACCTCCTCCTGCGGCCCCTAAACTGGAATCGTCGACTGATACTCTTCGTACCAGCGCGGCGGGAAATTGTAATGTAGGCTGGACCGGGGGTACCGTAGCGGGTACTCCGGTGACTGGAGGAGCAGGATTTACATTATTTACAGGAGCTGGCGGAACAGGATTTGCATATTCCGGGACTGTGTCGTCCAAATAGGACGAGATGAAAATATCAGCTGCGGTCGGTTTGTGACGTAGCTTGGTCGGAACTAATGGTGGCGGAAAATTACTGGATGCCTCCGGGGTCGCTTTTGGCAAGCCCTCGGCAAGAAGAGGATACATACCCTTAATAAGGGCATGCCTCTGTCTGTCTGACTGTTCGGTTTTAACTCGTTCACCTATCTCGATTAGTTCCCTTTCTTGGGCTCGTTCTAAGGATTCTCTACTTAGTTCTGACTTTCTGATTTCTTTTTCGGTTCTTTTATGAGATTCTTTGCGCCATAACTCGATGGCATCCTTCTGTGACTGTCTGGCTTTCTTTTTCCATAATGCTTCTTCTACTCTCATGATGCACTCGGCATCCCATGTACCCGATACGGGCCATCTATACTTTTCTTCTAACTGTTTGGTATACTCTACCCATAAATCTAGATATAATATGGCACTTATGCCATGCTTTTGATACATAAAATGACCTGGACTGTCCCTAGGCGGGACAGGAACTGCTGCTTCTAGCAGACCTTTTCTAGTTCTTAACTGATGTAGTCTGGAAAATAACGGCATGACTGAACTGTTGATCTAGACACAATACAATACACAATGAACACGATAATTACTCCACATTCATACCACGACATTAAAATACATGAAGAACATTTAAAATATCAGTTCAAACAGAATACTACCTGGAATACTGAAAACAGAATACATGAATTTCTCGAGAACAGAACTGACTAGAACAGAAACTAGATGCACTGCTGAAACAGTACGAAACTTACCGGTCTCATAAAGAGACACGTCAGGACCCGCATCCACCGAAGTGGACACTTCGTTTTGGGTCTGTGTACCACCAACCCACGGACCAGAGTCAATTAGATTGACCCTGTCTAGATACTACCCCAGCAATGGTACTCACCGGGCAGCAAGAACGGAAGGCCTCAGACTGGACTGGACTGCTTTGACGCCGGACGGACGAACTTCGGACTTCTGTTACGGGTGGGCCTCCGGATACCTCGGACCTTGGACTCTCGGCTTGGGCTCTGGTCGGGACTCGCCGCGTTCCTCCACCGCCTCGTCTGGATGCTGGACCGCCACCTCCGTCTCCTCCGTGGGCCTGAGGGATACTTGAAGCAGAAATATCTGCACGTGCACGGTATGGTTCCGTCACGGCTGCAGAGGGTCAGGGGGCCGGCGTGGCTTCACCGGCACGTGGGGAAAGGGCAAGTCCCTATTCGGGCGCCATTATGTGGTATATAAATAAATAATACCGGATCTAGGTTTGACTGGACATAGCAATAACAGATAGCTCAATAAATAAGAGTCAAGATTCGAGGTAGTAGGAGTTTGCAGGTTTAATACAGCATAAGGGACAGGAACAGGACAACCTGCACGGGAACAGGATGGCAGCGCTGCCGGGGGCAGGATCAGAATCGGCGTAAGGGAATGGGTCACATTTAATAGCAGTGCACAAGCATATATATTAAAACAGTTGCATTACAATACATATGATAGGCGGAGCAGTGGGTGTGGTCAATAGCAGTCGCGAAAGATAAGGGTGAAAATGGGTGCAACAGGGGCGTATACATAGACATGTGATGCAAACGTAACAGAATATGTCATAAATGGGGCGGAAACATGGAGGGGGCTACCTAAGGAGCCGGGACCTCTAACCTAATGGTGCGCGCAAACTGACAATGACGTGTTACTAGGAGAAGCTGGGGGCTATGAACTCTGTGCTAGGAGCAGAGACTGAAGTCTGGAGAGTCAGGGCGACATGTACCTAAACAGTATCTAGTATCTGATGTTTAGAGAACATGTTGATAGAATCCAAAAGTTATCGGGGTAAAGGCTAACAGACTCTAAGAATGGTGCATGCATTATTCTACATGTAGTGCGTGATGAAGAATATTAAATGACCATTAAATGCAGTATTTCTCTTACATGGAGACGTAAAGGCTAGACAATGACGGAAACTATTGATGCGATTCAGTAGCTTAGGAATGCAGAGAAGGAGGGCTGGACTGATAACTAGAATCATAACATACTCTTGGCAGACTCGTAGGCAGAGCCAGGCACTGTGAGGCAGGAAGTAAGTGAAGGGTCGAGGATACAGGTGGGGGCTGTATCGCTCCTCAGCGAGGACTCAGAAGACAGGAGCTGAATCTGGTGTCCGGGCCCTTTTGAGGCCTAGAAACGGGGACTTTACAATGAAATAACGTGCACACTGAGAAACGTGGCAACGTAACTTTACATAGGCCTGATACTCGTAGCTTTCACGAGAACTGGAAACTGGTATACTAGAGATGGACACAACTGTAATTGCGTCTTTAATCAAACATGGGGGATACATATGCATATTTAATCATGCACACATAACATAAGATGGAGGACACGTAGGGACACAGAACATGGCAAAATTTACTTTTCCACAGTGAGACCCCTGTTTTTCCATGGGAGGGAATGCATGTAAATGTCCATCTAGGGGCCTTTCCATTTTTTACCAATAATAGTTGTGACATTTTGAATGCTTCAGACTTTCCACACTTTTAATAGAGTTTCAGCATAAGCAAGACATATAGGAATGGTTGGAGCTGAATGATCAGTCATCCCCACCTCTGTTGGAGGTGCTGTATATGATGGCGTGGGAGATCGAAGCGGTAGCTTTGCACTAGCCTAGTTTCTCGTGATGACGACTGCTGCATGCAGGTCAAGATCAGGACACTGAGCCCAAACCATAACAACACGGTTTGAAGTTGAATGTGGACTGTCACCTACTGAATCCGAGCCTGGGCAGTGCTTCCAAGGAACAGAACGCAGTTGAAAGCATGCACGTAATCGGGAGACAACCAGTCAGTGAACATACATGTGTCAGGACTTGGAAGTAGAGTCACCCACACCAAGAACTGTATGTTTCTATCAGAATAGTGAGCTGTTCTCCTGGTGACCCCCAGGGACACAACTGGCTACCAAAAAGACTTCATGTGAGCACACCAGTTGCTCAGTTACATCTGGTTTGGCACTGGTCTTAGGGAAGGTTCTTGTTGGAACGTACTTCATAATACACTCAAAGTGAGCTGGTATGCAGGAGAACTCTCCCGTGGAAGGCCTAGTCTTTGACGTCAGCATTAAGGACTGAACTTCCACCTGGTAAAGCAGGGCTCCCGTGTAGTAGTCTGTGCTTGTTTAGAATGTCCCTGGCACAGAATCTCACTGCGTGAAGGTCCTGCACCAGGAGTTCCAGCTTTGTTAGATGGTGTCTTCGCTCTGCTTGATCGCTCAGCTGTTACTTCAATAGATACTACTACGACTTACCTGGTGTTACTGGTTCCTTACGACATCTTTGTTGGCGATGAGCGCTGGGCCATCAACACGAACCCGTGTCCATAGGCCAAAGTACATGATATACAGCTTCATCAGCGAAGGGAGGAGCCTTAAGTTCAAGGGTGATCGTCTTTGTTGAAGATCTCCGTTTCCGACGATCACCCCCCTCTTCTCCATCGTGTTGCGACGATCGTGACGCATTTTGTGGTAGAGCAGTGGGGAAAAAAGAGGTCATTGGCAGCTGGAACGCATTTATGAGACGTGCGTTCCAGCAACGGTAAAATTGTTACGAGGGCAGCGTCAAGACGCGTGGTGACTTAAGCGCACGCCTGCGTTTCAATGCTGGAATGTACAGCACATTTCCTTCTGTGCGCGTCATAGTGCCCATGTGTTCTTCGGAAGGGAAACAGGAGAACAAAGCTCCATCGCTGCCTGCCGCTCAACATTCCTATGTCACATTCAACAAGAGGAGCGGAAGGCAATTGTAGCTTCGGGAATACAGGCACCGTCAAGCAATTTGTTTAATGACGTTTGTACTCTGCGCTGCATCCTAGTGGGAACAGAGCTTTGAATAGAGCTTCAGTGTGCATAATGTTTTAACAAGAGTGTTACAGCAAGACACTTCTCCAAAGCATTTGTCCACACAGGATTTCTCAAGTGTGTCAACATTATGCTACACAAAGCATCTGTGTTACATGACTTTCTTTTGAGTTCCATAAGAGTGTGACAATTTATTATCTTAGGAGGAACTAGTGCAGACTGTTACTTCAGTTTGGCATATATTGTGACTTTTCAGTGCTGTCCTCACACAAACGTTTGGGTGCCGGTCTACTAAAGTTGTGGAAACATGCAAACTGTTTTATTGTGACGTTTTAACAGGTGAGAAAGTCGGGAGAAGGTTGTTTTGTTTAATTAAATTGTATATTCTATATATATATAAGCACATAATTAATTCACATTGCACTTCACAGTGCATGGAAGAAGGTGACTGCAGTGTGAGTATTGTTGATAAGGACAGAGGCATGGCACAACAAAACTTTTCAATTAGTCCTCCTGAACCATTTTGGGTTAAGGGTGCCCAACCCAGTTTAAAATGGGTAGAATGGAAAGAGTATTTTGTTAATTATTTGGAAGCCGTTGATGAAACCAAGAAAATGAAACCTGAACAGAAAAAGAGACTTTTATTACATTCTTTAGGACCCATAGGATTAAAAACATTTTCCAGGATGAGTAAGACTGATGATTCCAACCTTGATGAATTTGAGAATGCGATCAAAAATATGGATAAGTACTTTGCACCCAAAGTATGTATTGGGGTCATAAGGCACAAATTCTTTCAAAGGAAGCAAACTAAAGAGGAAACTGTAGATGAGTGGATGGATGACCTTAAAAAAACTTGCCATTGACTGTAAATTTGATAATTTACATGATGATCTAATACGTGATCAACTAGTGATGCACAACAACAACTCTGCCCTACAAGATCGTCTTTGGGTTAATGGAGATGCACCTCTTGATGATGTGGTAGCCATCATGAGGAAATCTGAAATGTCTGGGAGGTGCGCTACGGTCGTGAAGGAAACTGAGAAAGATGTGTCCAAGACTTCTGGAACTGTTTGTAAGATTCAGGCTCCTAATAGAAACTTTCGTCAACAGCAACAACAAGGGAAATGGACCAGCCAAACTACAAGGGTTCAGAATAGGAACTTTGAAGATAGGAGATGCTATAGATGTGATAGCAAAGAACATCTAGCATTTAGTAGACTCTGTCCAGCGTTAAAGAAAAAGTGTGGTATTTGTGGACTTTTAGGTCACTTCAGCAAGATGTGTCGCAGACGCAGTAATGTGAAGTATGTGTATGAAGATGATGTTGAGAGTATGGATGAGGTAGAAACTGAGGATGATTGTTGCATAAAGAGTGTTCGGGGAAACTATGTAATTAGCATTTCCGAGGATTCTCTAAAAGGGAAACCAATTTGTGAGATATCTCTTGGTGGGGTAGTGGTAAGTGTGTATGCGGACTCCGGTTCCCCATACACAATTGTAAACGAAGAAGTTTGGAGGAAGAAATTTGTAAATAAGATTGGTGAGCAATTGTATCCATCGGATGTTTGCCCAATCAGTTACACAGGTAACAAAATTGGGATGATGGGTTTTAGGTGGCTCACCTTTTTGTTTAAAGGCAGGTCCACTAGGGCGAAGTTATATGTTGCAAAAGTTGGACCATCGGTGTTAGGATGGTTCGATCAGAAAAAATTGCACATCATCTTAGACCCTAATTCCAAGGACAAAGTACTGATTTTGGATGATTGTAGCAAGATGGGGGAGACACTGTCTGAGAATTTTCCTAAAGTGTTTAGTAAGGAGCTGGGTGTCCTAAAGGGATTTGAGCATAGGATTATTTTAAAGGCTGATGCACAACCTAAGGTCCACAAGGTGAGACCCATACCTATACTGATAAGGGAGGAAGTTAAGAAGGAGATTCAGGGACTGCTTGCCAAAGGTATTATAGAGGAAATTGAGACGTCTGAATGGATTTCTCCGATTGTGGTTTCCCGGAAACCCAACGGGAAAATCCGTCTGTGCATAGATTTGCGCCACTTGAACAATATCGTGGTGGAAAAATTTCCCCTTCCCAGAATCAACGAAATGGTATCTTCCCTTAAGGGTGCTACATGGTTCTCCACGGTTGATCTCTCTGCCGCTTACCACCAGGTTATGTTAGATCCCGACTCTAAGAACATTACGGCGTTCATAACGCCATTTGGTTGCTACCAGTTTAGGCGTATGCCTTTTGGGTTGGCCTCAGCCGCTGCTGTTTTTCAGCGGTTGATGCACAAGCTTTTTGGAGACATGGAAAATATCTCTTTTTTTCAAGATGATATCCTTGTTGCGGCGAAAGACAAAGAGAGCCATGACTCTAAATTAAAGCAGGTTTTGGAAACCTTGCAGTCAGCTGGCCTGACTGTAGAGTTATCCAAATGCAAATTCAGCCAAAGAAGTGTTTCATATTTGGGACACATTATAAGTGAAGGAGTTGAACCGAAACCCACGTTAGTGGAGAATATAGTTAAATTCCCTGCGCCTGTTTCAAAGGTTGAGATGAGGGCGTTTCTTGGCATGGCCGAGTATTGTGGCAAGTTTATAAAAAATTTTGCTGCAAAAGTTTACAATATGCGCACACTGTTGAAGAAAAACACTAAGTTCATATGGAGTGAGTTGTGTGAAGAAGAATTTAAATTAATCAAGAGTGAATTGCAAAATGTTAATGCACTTGCCAGTTTTGACCCAAATATTGACTGCTTATTAACAACTGACGCAAGTGACAAGGGTTTGGGTGCTGTGTTGTCACAACATGATGGGGAAGGTAAAGAAAAGATAATTCTGTTTGCGTCTAGGGCCCTTTCCCCTGCTGAGAGCAGGTATCCTATCATTGAGAGAGAAGCCCTTGCATGTGCATGGGCATTAGAACATTTTCGAGCATTTGTTTGGGGCAAGCCTGTGACCATTCGTACAGATCACAAACCTTTGATCCGTATACTATCATGTGATGGCATTTCTGGTGCGTCCGCAAGATTAGCTAGATTATCTATGCGGATGAAGGAATATATCTATAAAATGGTTTACCTACCTGGGAGGGATAACCGTATTGCTGATTGTTTGTCGAGACTTCCACCTCCTCTTGAAGAATGTGAAGACGATCCCTGGAGTGAATATTGTGTGGCTCTTGTGCATGATTGTGGTGAGCCTGCCATAAATAAAACGGAATGGTTGGCTGAACAGGGGAAAGACATTGTTTTGAAAAATGTTTTAGAATATATCTGCAAGGGCTGGCCCAAGAAGGGAAGTGTTCCTGGATTAGATGCCTTTTGGCAAATCCGCATGGAGTTGTCCTCTGAAAATGATATACTTTTTAGGGGTGATAGAATCATTCCACCTGTGTCATTGAGAAAGAAAATTCTACAACTTTGTCATGAGGGGCATTTTGGAATCATGAGAACCAAATCAATTGTCAAAGGGATGTTTTGGTGGCCAGGAGTTGACAATGAAATTGAAGAGTTTGTCAAGAAATGTGTGGTTTGCATGTCCGCTGACAAGACCCTTAGGACATTTAAGCCTAAGATGAGTGATGGTTTGATTCCTAACTTTCCTTGGGACACTATTGCAGTTGACATTTGTGGACCCATTGGGGACTCTAAAGAATATGGTTTAGTGGCTATTGACCTTTTTTCCAAGTGGCCTATTGTTAAGTTTGTAGAAAGGATTGACACTCAGACAGTACTTAAATTCTTAGATAAAATATTCATTGTCGAGGGTTTGCCTGCTTGTGTACTTTCTGACAATGGTGTCCAATTTGTGTCCAAACAGGCTAAGGAGTATTTTGACAGGTGTGGCATCAAACACAAGACTACTGCATTATATAACCCTAGTGGGAACGGCACTGTTGAAAGGTTCAACAGAGTGATCAAAGGTGTCATTCAGGCCTCTGTGCATAGTGGACTTGATTGGAAAGTGCAAGTACAGAAAGCGGTTTGGTCATATAGGGTTACTGTGCAGAACAGCACTGGCATGTCCCCTTTCACCATGATGAGAGGCAGAACAGCAAGGTGTAAATTTAATCCTGGATGGCTTTTTGATGGGAAAATAGCGTGTTGGTCTCCGGTAGATGTCAAAGATAGGTTACTGTCCAGTCACGACAAGAGCAAAGAGTTTTATGACTCTCATCACAACACCAAAGATGTTTCTGTCAAGGTTGGAGATTGGGTAAGGGTCAAGAAACCCTATAAGGTGCCTAAGGGTGTGAGTCGCTTTGAACCGCCATGTAAAGTTGCTGAAATTTTAAGGAATTCTGTGAGATTGGATGATGGAAGGGTGTGGAATCTTAAAAACATTGCAATGAACCCTGATCAGAATTGTGTGGAGGCGTTTTCCAATCCCAATGTCAATAGTTTTGATTGGGTAGAAGATCATTTTGAAAATAGTCATCTTCAGTCTCAACTTGGTAATGATTCTGCATCTGTTTCTCCTCAGCCCATGCAATCCAGCCCGCTTTTGTGTAGTGAGGGGGGAGTGGGCGAGGGTTGTAGTTCTAATGTTCAGACAGATTCTAGTACCACCACACGTTTGGACACACGTGGTACTCAGAGTAAGGTTGATGTTTTGCCAGGTAAAAGAACTAGAGTTTTGCCCGGTTGGCTTAAAGATTTTACTGTGTAATATTTTTATTTTTTATTTCTTCCTATCGTTTTTTTCCTTTTTCCTTTGGCCATTCCTCCTTCTTATGTTTATCTATTTCGTTGTATAGGGGGGGGATGTGTTATGTTGTATATTCCTTTAAATGTCTCGGGGTTAGAATGTAGAGTGTAATGTGTTTAGTATTCTATGTGGAACTGCGTAGTATGCTGGAGCCGTTGAAGAGAGGACATCGCTTCCCTGGCTCTCACCTGTTTATCTTTGTATCTTCATGGAATAAATATCTACTCCACAACTACATCTTGTCTGAGTACCTCACAACAGGAAGTACCTTTTGTTACACTCATTAGGTTTTGAAGGTAGGGCTATTTTAAAACATCTTCCTCCTCCAGTTATTGATGGCAAAAACGCTCTCGACGAATACCAAGACATAGTTAAATAGCTCCAAATCAGATTTTATGTTCAGCCCAGCATAGTTGTGCTCCGCCACAATTTTTTTTTGCGCACACAGAACACAGGGGAAGGTGTCGACAACTACATCACAGCTCTGAGGAGGCTTGTAGCAGAATGTCAGTTTGAAAACTTTGCAGATCAACTTGTCCGTGATCAATTTATCTGTCACTGTACAGATAAATTCAGAATTAATAATACAACGTTATTCTAAATATATACAAACACGAGTCAGTAAGCTAACATTGTTTTATTACAATGAAGCTGTGCCAAAATTATTTGTTAACAATTGATTTACAAAATTCATAAATTATTTAGATATCCGTGCCCTGGAAGGGGGAGGGGGAAATTGTGCAATGAGTGAGTATAGGGAGGGTTGAGTGACATAAACACAATGGCCAAAAGGGCCACACACTATTATATAAAAAATTATTACAATTTATAGAAATGAATGACCATTGGTTCTGTTCTAAATTAGAAACAACCAGACTTCATAAGTGTACCAAATAACACAATATTGAAAAAATGAAGTTGGAAAACACAGAAGTAGTCGACGTTTCGACCCCTTTAAGAAAGCAGGCTTGGATAGATCCCTTGCAGTGGGGTCTTCATCAGGACGGAAGACAGGGACACAGACCAGGATGCTCGTTTTTAAACGGTGGCGGAAGAACTACCCTCCTAGGGTGTATAGTCTGGACACTGGTTTTAACCTCTATGGGAAGGATGGTGGCAAAGCCTTTGTTGATGGATTGGCACCAAGGAACCGTATCTCAAGTTATTTCACAAATTCAAACTTGAATGGGGTCCGAGATCACAAGTAGCCGCATGTTGATGGCAGGCTAAACACATGAATGTGCGCGCGTCAGATCGGTCATTCCGCTGGTTTCTCTGTAACCACTGGTAAGCAGCGCGTCTTACCAGCGGTTACAGAGAAACTTTTTCCTTGACATTGAACCCTGCATTAGATGCTGGTTCAAACAGTACGTGTATTTTGAATCTCTGCCATTGACTCCTCCGTCTACTGGTAGGCTCCTACTATATTTCATTCAAGTTTAACCAATTGGGCTCTGGTGTCTTTTTTAAATAATTTAGCGTTTGCGGTCTCACACTCACAGAAACGCTATGCCAGCGGAATGACCGATCTGACGCGCGCACATTCATGTGTTTAGCCTGCCATCAACATGCGGCTACTTGTGATCTCGGACCCCATTCAAGTTTGAATTTGTGAAATAACTTGAGATACCGTTCCTTGGTGCCAATCCATCAACAAAGGCTTTGCCACCATCCTTCCCATAGAGGTTAAAACCAGTGTCCAGACTATACACCCTAGGAGGGTAGTTCTTCCTCCACTGTTTAAAAACGAGCATCCTGGTCTGTGTCCCTGTCTTCCGTCCTGATGAAGACCCCACTGCAAGGGATCTATCCAAGCCTGCTTTCTTAAAGGGGTCGAAACGTCGACTACTTCTGTGTTTTCCAACTTCATTTTTCAATATTGTGTTATTTGGTACACTTATGAAGTCTGGTTGTTTCTAATTTAGAACAGAACCAATGGTCATTCATTTCTATAAATTGTAATAATTTTGTATATAATAGTGTGTGGCCCTTTTGGCCATTGTGTTTGTCACTCAACCCTCCCTATACTCACTCATTGCACAATTTCCCCCTCCCCCTTCCAGGGCACGGATATCTAAAGAATTTATGAATTTTGTAAATCAATTGTTAACAAATAATTTTGGCACAGCTTCATTGTAATAAAACAATGGTAGCTTACTGACTCGTGTTTGTATATATTTAGAATAACGTTGTATTATTAATTCTGTGTGTAATTACTGGGGCCCCTTCAGCTCATTTCATTAACTACCCAGGTCCCAGTGACTTCCATGGGTTAACCCCCCTTTTGCAACACACTGTACAGATAAACCCATCAAGCAAAAACTCCTTTCTATGGCAAACCCTACTCTTGATGAGACTTATCAGGGGAGCAAAAAGCATTGAGACTTCACATTTGTCGGCCAAGGAACTTGCTAACAAAAACAGTGAGGCTGTCTCTGCCGTCAAAGTTAAGGATAATAAAGACAAGGACAACAAATCTTCAGACAGACCTTGTCCAGTTTTGGGGAAAGACAGAATGCATTCTTTTCTCAGAGCAACATTTGTTTCAGATATGGATATAAGTCTCACATGGGTGGTGGCAAGTGTCCAGCTAGATTAGTGACTTGTAGAATTTGCAGTAGAACAGGTCACTTTGCTAAAGTGTGTCAGGCTCCTAAAAGCAAAACTCTCTCCCAACCCACTTCAGTAAAATGTGTTGTTGATGGAGGCATGCTTAGTGATGACGAAGGGTCTGTCACTAAAGACCTCAGTGGCATGGTCGTGGTTGTACAAGATGATGGGGTGATAGTGGTTATTAGTGAATTGTGTGTTTATCCTTTTGTAGAGATCTTAGTGGGAGATCAAGTACTGAAGCTCCTTCTTGGCTCCGATGCTCGTATCTCTATGATCACGTTAAGCCTCTAGGATGCGACCTGGCCAAATAGGCCCCTGCTACCCCTTGATCGTGAGGTTGTCTCATGCGAGGGATGAGAGATCAATCTGTCAGGTTACATTGAAGAGATTATGTAGTTCAAGGGTAGGAGGATTGCTGGGAAGTTGTACGTAGCACACAAAGGGTTGAACATCCTGGGGTGGTTCCACCAAGGACTATTTGGCATGGTACTCAGGCTTGGGACCTCAGTTTTCCTCATGTGTTTTCTGGTGAACTAGGCAAGATTAGGGGCTTCCAAAACCAAAATTGTTGTGTAAGATGGCGGCAGTTCTGTCAAACATAAGCTGAGAAATGTCCCCTTTAGTGTCAGACAGGACCTTGAAAAAAGAACTCTTTGTGTGCTAATGGGATAATTGAACCTGTTGAGTCCTCGCTGTGGTTATCTCTACTAGTTGTCGCTCGCAAGCAGAACGGCGAGCGTAGGGTCTGTGTTGACCTCCGCTGCTTGAACAAAGAAATCTGGGTGTATTCCCATCCTCTACCGAATATTAATGAACTGTTGGCAGGTTTGAAGGATGCGAAGGTATTCACAAAATTAGATTTAGCATCTGCCTACCACCAGGTAGACTTATCTCCTGAGTCAAGACACCTCACTGCATTTGTTTCCCCTTGTGGTACTTTCTAGTATGTCCGCATGCCGTTTGGACTTGCGTCGGCTGCATCAGTTTTTCAGCTACCCATGTCCAACATTTCAAAGGGGATCGAAGGGCTTTCTGTTTTCCAGGATGTTGTCCTTGTCTTTGCACCGGATAGAGTTACATATGATAGCATTGTAAAGGAAGTCCTGTCTAGGTTCCAGACGAACGCTGTGGTATTACGCAGGGACAAATGTGTTTTCATGACCAAGGAGATTGAATACTTGGGCCATTTGGTAAATGAAAGTGGGATTTTCTCTAAAACTAGTCTGGTTGATTCAATTGTCAAATCCATAACTCCTTCCGACAAGACTAGTCTTAAGTCCTTCCTTGGTTTTTGTGAATTTTATTCACGGTTTATTCAAAATTTTGTGAGCAAGTTGAGGCCTTTGTCACAAATGCTGATGAGGGGTGTTTCATTTGAGTGGAGTGGCGAATGTCAACGTGTTTTTGAGTGGGTGAAGCAACAACTAGTCTCACCTAAGGTGTTAAGACATTATGACCCTTCTCTTATCTGTACCCTCACTGTTGATGCTAGTAACATTGGTGTGGGAGCTGTTCTGTCCCAGAAGTAAGGGGGAGAAGTCAGGACAATTGGGTTTGCATCCAGGGTGTTGTCTCCTTCAGAAAGGAAGTACTCAGGTATCGAAAAAGAGCTGCTGTAATGCTGGTGGGTGGTGATGAAGTTCAGGAACTTTATTAGGGAAGGAGGTTCTGTCTCCAGACTGATGACAAGCCTTTAGTCTTCATTCCCAGTGGGAAGAATGTCAGGAGTTTCACTCCTAGGATTGCACGTTTATCCTCTAAACTTCTTCAGTTTGATTTTTGTGCTGAATATATTCCTGGAAGCAAGAATGGGTGTGCAGACTTTCTGTCTCGTTCCTCTGACATTGTGGAAGCTGAACTAGACATGGGTGAGGAGGACAAGGAGGAGTTCATTGTGGCTGCAGTAGATCTTCCACAGTTGTGTGCAGTTTTCGAGTGTGAATGGCGTCAGGCCCTCATTGGTGATTCTTTTTTGGCTCTGGTTATGAATTATGTTGAAAAGGGATGGCATAAGGAGAGAAACTTGTATTTTGAAATTAAAACATTTTTGCAGGTAGCAGATGAACTATCCTTCAAAGATGGGTTATTACTGAGAGGAGACAAGCTTGTTCCCCCTCTTGTTTTGAGAACTGCTTTAATCAAGCATGCGCATCAAGGACATTTAGGTGCCACTATGACAAAAAAACAGGGAACACTTCTCTATCTGGTGGCCTTCCATTGACAAGGAGGTGGATGAGATTAAGTCATGCACGATTTGTGATTTCACTGTGTGACAGGTGCCCACCATGCCTAGCCAGGTCCTGATAGCAATGTGTGGCAGACACTCACCAAGCCTAGCCGGTTCCTGATTGCACTGTGGCAGGCACCCACCATGTCTAGCCAGTTCCTGATTGCACTGCATGGCAGGCACCCACCATGTCTAGCCTGTGGCAGGCACCCATCATGTCTAGCCGGTTTATGATTGCACTGTGTGGCAGGCACCCACCATGCCTAGCCGGTTCCTGATTGCACTGTGTGGCAGGCACGCACCATGTCTAGCCGGTTCCTGATTGCATTGCATGGCAGGCGCCCACCATGTCTAGCCTGTGGCAGGCGCCCACCATGTCCAGCCGGTTCATGATTGCACTGTGTGGCAGGCACCCACCATGCCAAGCTGGTTCCTGAATGCACTGTGTGGCAGGCACCCACCATTCCTAGCCGGCACCCACCTTGCCTAGCCGGGTCCTGATTGCACTTTGTGGCAGGCGCCCACCATGTCTAGCCGGTTCCTGATTGCACTGCTTGGCAGGCTCCCACCATGCATAGCCAGTACCTGATTGCACTGTGTGGCAGGCGCCCATCATGTCTAGCCAGTTCCTGATTGCACTGTGTGGCAGGCGCCCACCATGTCTAGCCGGTTCCTGATTGCACTGTTTCCTGATTGCGCTGTGTGACAGGCACCCACCATGTATACCGGGCTCCCGACTGGACTGGTTGGCAGGCATACACCATATCTAGCAGACTGCACTGCATTGCAGGCACCCACCATGTCTAGCCGGTTCTTGATTGCACTGTGTGGCAGGCACCCACCATGCCTAGCCGGTTCCTGATTGCACTGTGTGGCAGGCACGCACCATGTCTAGCCGGTTCCTGATTGCATTGCATGGCAGGCGCCCACCATGTCTAGCCTGTGGCAGGCGCCCACCATGTCCAGCCGGTTCATGATTGCACTGTGTGGCAGGCACCCACCATGCCAAGCTGGTTCCTGAATGCACTGTGTGGCAGGCACCCACCATTCCTAGCCGGCACCCACCTTGCCTAGCCGGGTCCTGATTGCACTTTGTGGCAGGCGCCCACCATGTCTAGCCGGTTCCTGATTGCACTGCTTGGCAGGCTCCCACCATGCATAGCCAGTACCTGATTGCACTGTGTGGCAGGCGCCCATCATGTCTAGCCAGTTCCTGATTGCACTGTGTGGCAGGCGCCCACCATGTCTAGCCTGTTCCTGATTGCACTGTTTCCTGATTGCGCTGTGTGACAGGCACCCACCATGTATACCGGGCTCCTGACTGGACTGGTTGGCAGGCATACACCATATCTAGCGGACTGCACTGCATTGCAGGCACCCACCATGTCTAGCCCGTTCTTGATTGCACTGTGTGGCAGCCACCCACCATGCCCAGCCGGTTCTTGATTGCACTGTGTGGCAGGCGCCCACCATGCCCAGCCAGTTCCTGATTGCACTGTGTGGCAGGCACCCACCATGTCTAGCAGGTACCTGATTGCACTGCGTGGCAGGCACCCACCATGTCTAGCCGGTTCTTGATTGCACTGCGTGGCAGGCGCCCACCATATCTAGCCTGTGGCAGGCACCCACCATATCTAGCCGGTTCATGATTGATCATGTCTAGCAGGTTCCTGATTGCACTGCGTGGCAGGCGCCCACCATGTCTAGCCTGTGGCAGGCACCCACCAGATCTAGCCGGTTCATGATTGCACTGTGTGGCACGCGCCCACCATGCCTAACCGGTTCCTGATTGCACTGCATGGCAGGCACCCACCATGTCTATCCGGTTCTTCATTGCACTGCGTGGCAGGCGCCCACCATGTCTAGCCTGTGGCAGGCGCCCACCATGTTTAGACGGTTCCTGAATGCACTGTGTGGCAGGCACCCACAATGTCTAGCAGGTTCCTGATTGCACTGCGTGGCAGGCACCCACCATGCCTAGCCGGTTCTTGATTGCACTGTGTGGCAGGCGGCCACCATGCCCAGCCGGTTCCTGATTGCACTGTGTGGCAGGCACCCACTGTGGGAAGTTGGCCTGATATATAATGTTCACTATTCTAGTGAGCACTTTGTATCAGTCCAAACAACCCTTATTGATGATTGGTTGTAAGTCAACCTTATAGACCAGCTATCCTAGTAGCATGGATACGAGCAGTCTAAGGCTAAGACTCTAGAGGGCGTGTTAAGCCAGCTGTTTTACCATCACATTACCCCTTGAACACCAAGTGAAAGGACACCACACAAGTTGTTATGAAAATAAACAGATATTTATTTATAACAGGACTACCCTGAACTCTTTGAGTCAGGGAGCTAAGCACATAACAAAACTCTTAAGAAAATACTTTAAGTCGCACAATTTACACAAATGCCCGAGGGGCACGAAAAACCATATACACAAGAAGTGGAATGCGAAGTTGCTAGCAGGTAAGTAATACTTTTCTAGACTGTAGAAACGCTAGGCCTACAATGCTGAACCCTTGGATTAGAAGCAGGAGGCCTAGGGACGCCGTGTGCAGAGTGGAAACTCACGCGTAATGCAGGAACAAGTCTATGGATACTAGCAATCGCAAAGTTACTGTTCTCGGGCGAACCCGACTAGGTGGGTCGAAAACAAGAGTGGATCCGAACACTTAGGGTGTTGGACTATGCTGGAGCACCGGAGTACTCAGTTTACCTAGCCCAGGGGCTGCGGCTGCATAGGGTTCAAGTTGCGTCGGAAACCCTCGTTGAAGAACCAGGAGCCTGAAGAAAGAAGTTGCTGGCAGGCGGCCAGTGAAGAAGTTCGTGGTGATCCAAGCCTGGATCAGGGAAGAAGAAGACCTGTAAGCAGAGGGGACCAAGTTCTGAATCACTAGCCAGTGATTTAGGTGGGCACCAGGATGGCACCGGACGAAGTCACCTCGACCAGGTGAGTGGGCGCTGCTGGGCTCTGCAGTCTCTCGGACCAGGAGGCGTTGTCGGCGACCAGGATGGAGGTGCGAGCTGTCCCACGAAGGTATCTGCTGTCGACGTCGCTGGACCCAGGATTGGGGCAACAAGTCTTGGCAAATGCAAGCCCACGCGGTGGACTTAAAATGGAGTCTGGAGTGGACCAGGAGGGTCCAGGGTGCTCCTCTTTTGGAGGGGAGCAAGGGCTAGTCTGGAGCAACCAGACCAGCGGTGGTTGTCGTTGTGAAGCGTCGTAAGAGGGCCACTAGCCAACGGGCAAGTGACCTGGACAACGCGGTGAGCAGCAAAGAGCAGAAGGGCCCCACGCAGATCTCGTGGATGCAAGGGGGCTGAACTTAGGTGCTGGAGCTGCTCAGGGTCGGGGCTTCTCTTACCCCAAAGCACTCAGTCGAGGGTCACTCGGTGGTCGTGCTGGACAAGCGTCGTGCAGTCTTCAAAGATGGCCGGTCCCTCGAGGTCTCGTCACACCCACGGATCACAGCTGGGCTGATGATGCAGGTTGAGGTCAGAGGTGCCAGGGAAGCCGGTTCTCGTCGTGCTGGGCAGTCTTGATCCGGAGGAGAGACTTACAGCAGACCGCGATGCTTGGTTGGTGCCTGCTGCTGCAGGGTGACTACTCCTTAGTCACAAGGGAAAAAATCTTAGGAAGAGTCTTGAGTTCCTCTCGTAGAAAGTCGGTTCAGGATTCAAAGATTGATCTCATTTGGAAGGGGGCCTGCTCCTACCTTTATCCTGCAAAAGGGGGCTGGCACGCGACTAAGTCCTGCCCTATGGGTGGGACTAGGAAGGGGGGTGGTTACACCCCTCTCCTTTGGCGGGCTTTCCCCAGGTCAGGGGCTGGAGTGCCCCTGGAACTGGTTCAAGCCGGCCTATGCACAGTGAGCACCGGGGTGCCACTTGCAGTCACCTTCCTCTAAAGCCCTGCCTACCTAGGATACACAAAATCCTGTCTGGGACGGTGCTGGCACCTCCCCTGGCAGGAAACCCTTTGTCCTTGCCTCCTGTGCTGGGAGGACTCCCAGCAGCAGGAGGGCAGACTTGTGTCTCGGTGGCAGCATCCATCTTGTGGAGCTGAGGCTATGTCTGACTTTAACCGGGGTTACAGGTTACATACATGTCGTGTCCCTCTAGAAGGGTGGAATGCTAACCCCGTCGCCAGAATTGGCGAGGGGTTAGTATTCCAATTCGTATGACACCTTACTCGACATGTTTTGATAAAGCGATACCAGAGTTGGCATATAACCGCGAGGATTATAATGCACTTAAGAGTATATGGTATGCGTTATCATGGAACAGCTATTAGGACTTGGTTCCGCAAGCTGCAAACAAGCTCAGCTCATGCCAGAGCACCATTTCACATTATTCCAAGCACTCTGCCTTCAGGATTGTTAAGGCCTGCCATAGGAGTGACTGATAGGAATATATGTGTCCATTTTAGGGTTAGATATAGGTATACTATATCTAAAGCAAAGGGCGATTACACCACCTTGCCCCAGCTGTCATGCAGCTAGTTGTGTCAGATTTGGATGGCCAGCCAGGGGTGGCATAATACATGCTGCAGCCCCTGGTAGGCCCTGGGTACACCTATGCCCTGGGTACCTAAGGTACACTGTACAGGGACTGATAAGGTGACTCAGTATCCAATTAGATATGTACCTAAGGTACATGGAATCCATTTTACAGAGAGAGCAGTAGGCCTGGGGTCCTGAATAGCAGGGCCTCAGGTCAACTAAGTCAGAAAACCAGCAAAACACCAGGCAAAAAGTTGGGGGCAACCATAGTCAGGGATCTACCTTCCTACATAACCCCCCCCCCCCAAACGAAAGGAGATAAGGCTATCCTTGACAGGTAAGCCTATATTGCCTAAGTGGCCATATAAGGAAGTACCAGCACTGGCATGGTTACCCCCTATCTCATGGTCCACTAAGCAATCCCTCACCCTAAGGGTGTCTGAGGGTCTCCACCATAGGGAATCTCTACCTGTGGAGTGTTTTGGCAAAGTAAAAGGCTGGTGCTGAGATGGAGTACTGAAGTGAGGCTCCACTAATTTTGGGCTCAGCTTCCTCCAATCATGATCCACCATAGAGGCCTTTCTTTCCAAGACTGAGTTGTGTTGAGCTCTCAGGGTCAACCTCTGGCTACCTAAAGCTGGAGGCTGAGTCCCTCTGTTTGGCTTACTGGAGGGACAGGTCAGGTTTGGGGCCCTCAGGTCCCAGGTTTGGCTGTGCCCAACAGTGTCCATCTGTGGGAGGTCCCTAACTAAATTTAAGGGGGATCCCTCAGGAGTTGGTTTTATTTTCACTTGGCTAGGATTACTAGCTTCAGTGCCCTTAATCTGCTGATTGGGGGATTCTTTTGGACAGGGGGCCCTTTGGGGTCCAACACTGGCCTCCCTGACCTCTACAGCCCTGGGCTGACTGAGGCAGGGTAGAGAGGGGCAGGTTACCTGCTCCAGACTGGGTCCCACCTTGGAAGGGTCCACTGACATCAGGGGTTCTGCCAGGCTAGGCCTGACTACCTCTGGGGCAGTTTCTTCACAAGGGGTCAGATCAGTTCCCTGAGGAGGCTGATCCTTTCCTAAAGTCTGGTGGGAGGGAGATTTCTCTTCCTCCTCAATGCTCTCTGTCTGAGTGGAGTGATCCATTGTTTCAGGCTTCACAACACTATTATCTGTCTGAGTTTGAGCTGTGGCCATCACAACTCTACCAACCTTTTCAGGAAGGGACTCAGTTTGGGTATGGGCTGTGACCATCACAGCCCTGCTAACCTTTTCTGGGAAGGAAGCTGTCTGAGATTGGGCTGTGACTGGTACAGCCCTCCTGACCTGTTCAGGGAGGACATCTTGGACTGGGGCTGTGGCTATCACTGCCCCACTAACCTTACCATGGAGGTCCACCATTTTAAAATGGGTTTCTTGCTCTACCTCAGCCCAGGCTGAGAGCTCTAAATCATTCCCCAGTAGGCAATCTACAGGCAAGTTTGGTGACACTGCCACTCTCTTGTGGCCAGTGACACCTCCCCAGCTGAGATTTACCACTGCCATGGGATGATTTCTCTGTACTCCATCAATATTGGTCACCTGGTATGTGGCACCAGGTAAAAGTTGCCTTGAGGGGACTAGACTCTCAGTCACCATGGTGATGCTAGCCCCTGTATCGCTGTAAGGGGCTCCTGTCTGTACTTGCTCAAAGTGTTGGGACAAGTAGTGAAGTTGGCAAACCCCATGCCATTTTCACAGACAAGAGTATCTAAGTCAGGGGACCTGGTTAGGCCAGAGTCCCCAGGAACTCCCAAAGTAAATGCACCCAAATTCTTGGGAGCACTCCCACCACCTGGGGGATTACTACTAGTAGTAAAAGGAGGTTTGGGAATGTTACTTGGGGGTATGTTCTCCTTATTGTTGTTCTTTGGGCAACTGCTGTCAGTTTTCAAATGACCCACCTGTTTACAGGGATAACAATAAGGTTTCTTCTGGGCATTGGAAGGATTCTGGGACCCACCCCCCTCAGAGGATTTTTGGGGCCCTGATGTGGTTTGATCTGCAGATTTATTCCCACCCTTCTCTTGAGGCTTGGTTGATTCCTTTTTCTGGTCACCACCTTGGTTCTTAGGCCTAATCCTGGTTCTGACCCATTTGTCTGCCCTCTTACCCAATTCTTGTGGTATTATTATGTTTAATATTATTATTATTATTATGGTATAGTCAGATCAGAGTCTACCAGGTGCTGGTGTAATAACTGGTTCTGACAATTATTTAAGACTTGCTCTCTCATAATAAGATTATACAATCCTGTGAAGTCAGTAACCTTGCTACCCAGTAGCCAACCTTCCAAAGCCTTAGTGGCACAATCAACGAAGTCAGCCCAATCCTGAGACTGAGTTTTCTGGGTATCCCTGAACAGCAACCTGTACTGCTCAGTGGTTAAGCCAAACCCGTCAACCAATGTATTTTTCAGGACTTGGTAATTGTTATCATCCTCAACTCTAGTAGTGAGGAGCTTATCTCTACCTTTGCCATCAAAGGAGAGCCACAGTATAGCTGCCCACTGACTTTGGGGGATGCACTGTACAGTGCAGGCCCTCTCCAAAGCAGCCATCCATTTCTGGATGTCATCCCCTTGTTTAAAGGGGGGCACTATCTTTGTCAGGTGTTTAGTATCTAAACCCTTCTCTTTATCTCTTGGGAGATTGCTGCCACCAGTGGGAACTGTCCCACTCATCTGCTGCTCTCTAGCAAAGGCAAGCTTTTCTTTGGCCAGGGCAAGTTCTTCCCTTTCAATCCTCAGATTAGCCTGCTTCATCCTTGCTTCGTGCTCTCTTCTCTGAGGGGAAGTCAATCTCCTCTGGGGAGAGATCCTTCTCCTCTGAGAAGAGGCATTAGAGTGCAGAGATATACTGGAGTCCCTAGAAGGAGATCTACCTCTTCTAACTCCAAGGTTAGGCCTCATTAGGGTCAGTACTGGGAGTCCCCCAGATCCTTACCCAAGTAGGTCTAAGTTGGCCCTAGTGAGTCTGCTGACTAACTCAGGACCCTTGTTTGCCTGACCCTCAGAGAGTTCCTCTAGATCCTCCTCCTCAACTGCTTTGTCAGTGTCAAGGAGGTCTGGATCCCCAGTGGTACCCTCTAAGGCTGGCATATTCCCATCTAACTGAGAAGCTTTTCTAGCATCATATGTCTCTAAGAGACCTATCAGAAAGGGAATGGTGGGGTTAGACCCCTGTTTCAGTTTCCTGGAGGTACACACTTGTCTCATCTCCTGGAAACTGAGAGCTGCATATCTTGATTTGACCTGTGGAGGGTCAATGACCACTAGGGGAGTCTCTGAAGACTCTCCATGGGTAGACATGCTTTTCTAGTGAGGTGTAAGTGGTGCACTTACCTACACTATTTGTTTACCTACTGATCCCTTGCTAGAGTTGTAGTTTAGGGTGTGCTAGGCCCTAGGAGCTACAACAGCTGGTTCAGTAGAACTCAGAGTATTCTAAGCTAAGTTATATGTACCTTAGTACTTATGTGATCTTTCAAATGATATTCTTAGGATATGTGTGGTAAAACAACAGCAAGCTCAAATCCCAACCTCTGCTCACCAATGTGAGAAGTTGGCCTGATATATAATGTTCACTATTCTAGTGAGCACTTTGTATCAGTCCAAACAACCCTTATTGATGATTGGTTGTAAGTCAACCTTATAGACCAGCTATCCTAGTAGCATGGATACGAGCAGTCTAAGGCTAAGACTCTAGAGGGCGTGTTAAGCCAGCTGTTTTACCATCACATTACCCCTTGAACACCAAGTGAAAGGACACCACACAAGTTGTTATGAAAATAAACAGATATTTATTTATAACAGGACTACCCTGAACTCTTTATGAGTCAGGGAGCTAAGCACATAACAAAACTCTTAAGAAAATACTTTAAGTCGCACAATTTACACAAATGCCCGAGGGGCACGAAAAACCATATACACAAGAAGTGGAATGCGAAGTTGCTAGCAGGTAAGTAATACTTTTCTAGACTGTAGAAACGCTAGGCCTACAATGCTGAACCCTTGGATTAGAAGCAGGAGGCCTAGGGACGCCGTGTGCAGAGTGGAAACTCTCACGCGTAATGCGGGAACAAGTCTATGGATACTAGCAATCGCAAAGTTACTGTTCTCGGGCGAACCCGACTAGGTGGGTCGAAAACAAGAGTGGATCCGACCACTTAGGGTGTTGGACTATGCTGGAGCACCGGAGTACTCAGTTTACCTAGCCCAGGGGCTGCGGCTGCATAGGGTTCAAGTTGCGTCGGAAACCCTCGTTGAAGAACCAGGAGCCTGAAGAAAGAAGTTGCTGGCAGGCGGCCAGTGAAGAAGTTCGTGGTGATCCAAGCCTGGATCAGGGAAGAAGAAGACCTGTAAGCAGAGGGGACCAAGTTCTGAATCACTAGCCAGTGATTTAGGTGGGCACCAGGATGGCACCGGACGAAGTCACCTCGACCAGGTGAGTGGGCTCTGCAGTCTCTCGGACCAGGAGGCGTTGTCGGCGACCAGGATGGAGGTGCGAGCTGTCCCACGAAGGTATCTGCTGTCGACGTCGCTGGACCCAGGATTGGGGCAACAAGTCTTGGCAAATGCAAGCCCACGCGGTGGACTTAAAATGGAGTCTGGAGTGGACCAGGAGGGTCCAGGGTGCTCCTCTTTTGGAGGGGAGCAAGGGCTAGTCTGGAGCAACCCGACCAGCGGTGGTTGTCGTTGTGAAGCGTCGTAAGAGGGCCACTAGCCAACGGGCAAGTGACCTGGACAACGCGGTGAGCAGCAAAGAGCAGAAGGGCCCCACGCAGATCTCGTGGATGCAAGGGGGCTGAACTTAGGTGCTGGAGCTGCTCAGGGTCGGGGCTTCTCTTACCCCAAAGCACTCAGTCGAGGGTCACTCGGTGGTCGTGCTGGACAAGCGTCGTGCAGTCTTCAAAGATGGCCGGTCCCTCGAGGTCTCGTCACACCCACGGATCACAGCTGGGCTGATGATGCAGGTTGAGGTCAGAGGTGCCAGGGAAGCCGGTTCTCGTCGTGCTGGGCAGTCTTGATCCGGAGGAGAGACTTACAGCAGACCGCGATGCTTGGTTGGTGCCTGCTGCTGCAGGGTGACTACTCCTTAGTCACAAGGGAGAAATCTTAGGAAGAGTCTTGAGTTCCTCTCGTAGAAAGTTGGTTCAGGATTCAAAGATTGATCTCATTTGGAAGGGGGCCTGCTCCTACCTTTATCCTGCAAAAGGGGGCTGGCACGCGACTAAGTCCTGCCCTATGGGTGGGACTAGGAGGGGGGTGGTTACACCCCTCTCCTTTGGCGGGCTTTCCCCAGGTCAGGGGCTGGAGTGCCCCTGGAACTGGTTCAAGCCGGCCTATGCACAGTGAGCACCGGGGTGCCACTTGCAGTCACCTTCCTCTAAAGCCCTGCCTAACTAGGATACTCAAAATCCTGTCTGGGACGGTGCTGTCACCGCCCCTGGCAGGAAACCCTTTGTCCTTGCCTCCTGTGCTGGAAGGACTCCCAGCAGCAGGAGGGCAGACTTGTGTCTCGGTGGCAGCATCCATCTTGTGGAGCTGAGGCTATGTCTGACTTTAACCGGGGTTACAGGTTACATACATGTCGTGTCCCTCTAGAAGGGTGGAATGCTAACCCCGTCGCCAGAATTGGCGAGGGGTTAGTATTCCAATTCGTATGACACCTTACTCGACATGTTTTGATAAAGCGATACCAGAGTTGGCATATAACAGCGAGGATTATAATGCACTTAAGAGTATATGGTATGCATTATCATGGAACAGCTATTAGGACTTGGTTCCGCAAGCTGCAAACGGGCTCAGCTCATGCCAGAGCACCATTTCACATTATTCCAAGCACTCTGCCTTCAGGATTGTTAAGGCCTGCCATAGGAGTGACTGATAGGAATACATGTGTCCATTTTAGGGTTAGATATAGGTATACTATATCTAAAGCAAAGGGTGATTACACCACCTTGCCCCAGCTGTCGTGCAGCCAGTTGTGTCAGATTTGGATGGCCAGCCAGGGGTGGCATAATACATGCTGCAGCCCCTGGTAGGCCCTGGGTACACCTATGCCCTGGGTACCTAAGGTACACTGTACAGGGACTGATAAGGTGACTCAATATCCAATTAGATATGTACCTAAGGTACATGGAATCCATTTTACAGAGAAAGCAGTATGCCTGGGGTCCTGAATAGCAGGGCCTCAGGTCAACTAAGTCAGAAAACCAGCAAAACACCAGGCAAAAAGTTGGGGGCAACCACAGTCAGGGATCTACCTTCCTACACCCACCATGTCTAGCAGGTTCCTGATTGCACTGCGTGGCAGGCACCCACCATGTCTAGCCGGTTCTTGATTGCACTGCGTGGCAGGCGCCCACCATGTCTAGCCTGTGGCAGGCACCCTCCACGTTTAGACGGTTCCTGAATGCACTGTGTGGCAGGCACCCATCATGTCTAGCAGGTTTCTGATTGCACTGCGTGGCAGGCGGCCACCATGTCTAGCCTGTGGCAGGCACCCACCAGATCTAGCCGGTTCATGATTGCAGGCGCCCACCATGTTTAGACGGTTCCTGAATGCACTGTGTGGCAGGCACCCACCATGCCTAGCTGGGTCCTGATTGCACTGTGTGGCAGGCGCCCACCATGCCTAGCCAATTCCTGATTGCACTGCGTGGCAGGCGCCTACCATGTCTAGCAGGTTCCTGATTGCACTGCGTGGGAGGCGCCCACCATGTCTAGCCGGTTCCTGATTGCACTGCGTGGCAGGCGCCCACCATGCCTAACTGGTTCCTGATTGCACTGCGTAGCAGGCACCCACCATATCTAGCCGGTTCTTGATTGCACTACGTGGCAGGCGCCCACCATGTGTAGACGGTTCCTGAATGCACTGTGTGGCAGGCGCCCACCATACCTAGCCAATTCCTGATTGCACTGCGTAGCAGATGTCCACCAAGCCTAGCCGGTTCCTGAGTGCACTGCATGGCAGGCACATACCATGTCTGGCCGGTTCCTGATTGCATTGCGTGGCAGGCGCCCACCATGTCTAGACTGTGGCAGGCGCTTACCATGTCTAGCCAGTTCATTATTGCACTGTGTGGCAGGCACCCACCATGTCTAGCCGGTTCCTGATTGCACTGCGTGGCAGACACCCACCATGCCTAGCCGGTTCCTGATAGCACTGCGTGGCAGACACCCACCATGCCTAGCCGGTTCCTGATAGCACTGCGTGGCAGACACCCACCATGTCTAGCAGGTTCCTGATTGCACTGCGTGGCAGGCACCCACCATGTCTAGCCGGTTCTTGATTGCACTGCGTGGCAGGCGCCCACCATGTCTAGCCTGTGGCAGGCACCCTCCACGTTTAGACGGTTCCTGAATGCACTGTGTGGCAGGCACCCATCATGTCTAGCAGGTTCCTGATTGCACTGCGTGGCAGGCGGCCACCATATCTAGCCTGTGGCAGGCACCCACCATATCTAGCCGGTTCATGATTGATCATGTCTAGCAGGTTTCTGATTGCACTGCGTGGCAGGCGCCCACCATGTCTAGCCTGTGGCAGGCACCCACCAGATCTAGCCGGTTCATGATTGCACTGTGCGGCAGGCACCCACCATGTCTATCCGGTTCTTCATTGCACTGCATGGCAGGCACCCACCATGTCTAGCCTGTGGCAGGCGCCCACCATGTTTAGACGGTTCCTGAATGCACTGTGTGGCAGGCACCCACCATGCCTAGCTGGGTCCTGATTGCACTGTGTGGCAGGCGCCCACCATGCCTAGCCAATTCCTGATTGCACTGCGTGGCAGGCGCCTACCATGTCTAGCAGGTTCCTGATTGCACTGCGTGGGAGGCGCCCACCATGTCTAGCCGGTTCCTGATTGCACTGCGTGGCAGGCGCCCACCATGCCTAACTGGTTCCTGATTGCACTGCGTAGCAGGCACCCACCATATCTAGCCGGTTCTTGATTGCACTACGTGGCAGGCGCCCACCATGTGTAGACGGTTCCTGAATGCACTGTGTGGCAGGCGCCCACCATACCTAGCCAATTCCTGATTGCACTGCGTAGCAGATGTCCACCAAGCCTAGCCGGTTCCTGAGTGCACTGCATGGCAGGCACATACCATGTCTAGCCGGTTCCTGATTGCATTGCGTGGCAGGCGCCCACCATGTCTAGACTGTGGCAGGCGCTTACCATGTCTAGCCAGTTCATTATTGCACTGTGTGGCAGGCACCCACCATGTCTAGCCGGTTCCTGATTGCACTGCGTGGCAGACACTTACCATGCCTAGCCGGTTCCTGATAGCACTGCGTGGCAGACACCCACCATGCCTAGCCGGGTCCTGATTGCACTGCGTGGCAGGCGCCCACCATGCCTAGCCAGGTCCTGATTGCACTGTGTGGCATTGGCCCCTCCCATGCCTAGCCAGTTCCTGATATCACTGCTTGGCAGATGTTCACCATGCCTAGCCGGTTCCTGATTGCACTGCGTGGCAGATGCCCACCATGCCGAGCCAGGTCCTAATAGCACTGCGTGGCAGACGCCCACCATGCCTAGCCGGTTCCTTATTGCACTGTGTGGCAGGCGCCCACCATGTCTAGCCGGTTCCTTACTCCACTGTGTGGCAGATGCCCACCATGCCGAGCCAGGTCCTTATAGCACTGCGTGGCAGACGCCCACCATGCCTAGCCGGTTCCTTATTGCACTGTGTGGCAGGCGCCCACCATGTCTAGCCGGTTCCCTACTCCACTGTGTGGCAGATGCCCACCATGCCGAGCCAGGTCCTTATAGCACTGCGTGGCAGACGCCCACCATGCCTAGCCGGTTCCTTATTGCACTGTGTGGCAGGCGCCCACCATGTCTAGCCGGTTCCCTACTCCACTGTGTGGCAGATGCCCACCATGCCGAGCCAGGTCCTTATAGCACTGCGTGGCAGACGCCCACCATGCCTAGCCGGTTCCTTATTGCACTGTGTGGCAGGCGCCCTCCATGCTTAGCCAGTTCCTGATTGCACTTTGTGGCAGGCGCCCACCATGCATAGCCAGGTCCTGATTGCACTGTGTGGCAGGCGCCCACCATGCCTAGCCGATTCCTGAATGCACTGTGTGGCAGGCACCCACCATGTCTAGCTGGTTCCTGATTGCACTGTGTGGCAGGCGCCCACCATGTCTAGCCTGTGGCAGGTGCCCACCATGTCTAGTTGGTTCATGATTGCACTGTGTGGCAGGCACCCACCATGCCAAGCTGGTTCCTGAATGCACTGTGTGGCAGGCACCCACCATGTTTAGCCAATTCCTGATTGCACTGTGTGGCAGGCACCCACCTTGCCTAGCCAGGTCCTGATTGTACTGTGTGGCAGGCGTCCCTCATGCCTAGCCAGGTCCCGATTGCACTGTGTGGCAGGCGCCCACCATGCCTAGCCGATTCCTGAATGCACTGTGCGGCAGGCACCCTCCATGTCTAGCTGGTTCCTGATTACACTGTGTGGAAGGCGCCCACCATGTCTAGCCTGTGGCAGGCGCCCACCATGTCTAAGTGGTTCATGATTGCACTGTGTGGCAGGCGCCCACCATGCCTAGCCGGGTCCTGATTGCACTGTGTTGCAGGCCCCCACCATGCCTAGAGGGTTCCTGACTGCTCTGTTGGCAGGCACCCACCATGCTTAGAGGGTTCCTGATTGCTCTGTGTGGCAGGCCTTGAAAAGGTTCATAGGGTTTCTGACTGTATTTTTTGTTGCAGACCCCACTATGTCCATAATTTCCTATACTGGATCTTCTGAGAGGCCACCACCCTATCATTAGGGTCCCTGACTGATCCATGTTGTAGGCCCCCACAATGCCTATAGGTCCCTGACTGCACTTTGTAGCAGTCCATGAAAATGTTTTAACTCCTTTACCGCGGCGCAAATTCCGCAGCGGTGCGGGAGTTCTGAAGAGTGGGCGGGGCCGTGTCGGCCAACAGACGTGCGCAGCAACACCGAAGTAGTTCTCGCGACAGCGGTTGGTTGATGTGTGCCAAGGGGCTAAAGGTCTATGATTTTACTGTGTGGCAGGACTCAGCAATGTTCATGAACTCTCTGGCTGGATCCTGTGTTGTGTCCATAGAGCCTCTACTATGACACGTGGCAGGCTCCCACCTTATCCATAGGGCTTCTGCTATGACACGTGGCAGGCTCCCACCTTATCCATAGGGCCTCTGCTATGACATGAGGCAGGCTCCCACCTTGTCCATAGGGCCTCTGCTATGACACGTGGCAGGCGCCCACCTTATCCATAGGGCCTCTGCTATGACACGTGGCAGGCTCCTGCCATATCTAATGGACCTCTGCCTCCCATATCCATACGGTCTCTGCTTGGAACTTGTCACTGACTTTCGCCATGGCCAAAGGGCATCTGTCTCATATCTAGAAGGTTTCTGCCTGGATCTTGTGTTGTGGCAGGCTCCGACCTTGTCCATAGCGCCTCTGACCTGACATGTGGCAGGCTCCCAGCTTGTCCATAGGGCCTCTGACCTGACATGTGGTACAAAAGGGGGTGGTAATGGACGGAGCATCTGAACCAATCAAACACTCACACCCAGTCGAAAGATCTGGGTTTAATCCATCACCGTTCTTTAGCCCACTCTGCCACCCCAGTTCAGACATGGCTATATGCAAATCAGTCTGACCCTGTGCCTCATGGGAACAGTCCAGTCCGAACTGCCAAGCCATGCCTTCCCTGGACCGGAAACAAGCTTCCGAGGACCGGTTTCTGGCATTACAGCCGTCTTCAGCCCGGCTTGCTTGAATCCAGTGGCAAGGGACTCACGTCTGAGCATACCCTGCCACACTTATGGCGGCCAAAAGCGGTACAAAGGGGGGTGGTAATGGACGGAGCATCTGAACCAATCAAACACTCACACCTTTTGTACCGCTTTTGGCCGCCATAAGTGTGGCAGGGTATGCTCAGACGTGAGTCCCTTGCTCACTTTGCCACTGGATTCAAGCAAGCCGGGCTGAAGACGGCTGGAATGCCAGAAACCGGTCCTCGGAAGCTTGTTTCCGGTCCAGGGAAGACATGGCTTGGCAGTTCGGGCTGGACTGTTCCCATGAGGCACAGGGTCAGACTGATTTGCATATAGCCATGTCTGAACTGGGGTGGCAGAGTGGGCTAAAGAACGGTGATGGATATAACCCAGATCTTTTGACTGGGTGTGAGTGTTTGATTGATTCAGATGCTCCGTCCATCACCACCCCCTTTTGTACCGCTTTTGGCCGCCATAAGTGTGGCAGGGTATGCTCAGACGTGAGTCCCTTGCTCACTTTGCCACTGGATTCAAGCAAGCCGGGCTGAAGACGGCTGGAATGCCAGAAACCGGTCATCGGAAGCTTGTTTCCGGTCCGGGAAGACATGGCTTGGCAGTTCGGGCTGGACTGTTCCCATGAGGCACAGGGTTAGACTGATTTGCATATAGCCATGTCTGAACTGGGGTGGCAGAGTGGGCTAAAGAACGGTGATGGATATAACCCAGATCTTTTGACTGGGTGTGAGTGTTTGATTGATTCAGATGCTCCGTCCATCACCACCCCCTTCTGACCTGACATGTGGCAGGCTCCATCCTTGTCCATAGCGCCTCTGACCTGACATGTGGCAAGCTCCCACTTTGTCCATAGCGCCTCTGACCTGACATGTACCAGGCTCCCTCCTTGTCCATAGGGCCTCCGACCTGATGTGACAGGCTCCCACCTTGTCCATAGGGCCTCTGACCTGACATGTGGCGGGCTCCCTCCTTGTCCATAGGGGCCTCTGACCTTATGTGGCAGGCTCCCACCTTGTCCATAAAGGCCTCTGACCTGACTTGGCCGGCTCCCTCCTTGTCCATAGGGCCTCTGACCTGACATGGCAACCTCCCACCTTGTTCATAGGGGCCCTGGCCTGACATGTGGCAGGCTCCCACCTTGTTCATAGGGCCTCTGACCCGACATGTGTCAGGCTCCCACCCTGTCCATAGAGCCTCTGACCTGACATGTGGCAGGCTCCCACCTTGTCCATAGGGCCTCTGACCTGACGTGGCAGACTACCTCCTTGTCCATAGGGGCCTTGACCTGACGTGGCAGGCTCCTACCTTGTTCATAGGGCCTCTGACCTGACGTGTCAGGCTCCCTCCTTGTCCATAGGGCCTCTGACCTGACGTGGCAGGCTCCCTCCTTGTCCATAGGGTCTCTGGCCTGACATGTGGCAGGCTCCCACCTTGTTCATAGGGGCCCTGACCTGACATGTGGCAGGCTCCCTCCTTGTCCATAGGGCCTCTGACCTGACATGTGGCAGGCTCCCTCCTTGTCCATAGGGCCTCTGACCTGACATGTGGCAGGCTCCCTCCTTCTCCATAGGGCCTCTGACCTGACATGTGGCAGGCTCCCTCCTTGTCCATAGGGCCTCTGACCTGACATTTGGCAGGCTCCCTCCTTGTCCATAGGGCCTCTGACATGAGGTGTTGCAGGCTCGCTCCTTGTCCATAGGGTCTCTGGCCTGACATGTGGCGGGCTCCCTCCTTGTCCATAGGGTCTCTGACCTGACGTGGCAGGCTCCCTCCTTGTCCATAGGGCCTCTGACCTGACGTGGCAGGCTCCCTCCTTGTCCATAGGGTCTCTGACCTGACGTGGCAGACTCCCACCTTGTCCATAGGGTCTCTGACCTGACGTGGCAGACTCCCACCTTGTCCATAGGGCCTCTGACCTGACGTGGTAGGCTCCCACCTTGTCCATAGGGCCTCTGACCTGACATGTGGCAGGCTCTCTCCTTGTTCATAGTGGCCCTGACCTGACATGTGGCAGGTTCCCACCTTGTCCATAGGGCCTCTGACCTGACATAAGGCAGGCTCCCTCCTTGTACATAGGGCCTCTGACCTGACATGTGGCAGGCTTGCTCCTTGTCCATAGGGCCTCTAACCTGAATTGTGGCAGGCTCCCACCTTGTCCATAGGGCCTCTGACCTGACGTGGCAGGCTCCCTCCTTGTCCATAGGGCCTCTGACCTGACGTGGCAGGCTCCCTCCTTGTCCATAGGGTCTCAGACCTGACGTGGCAGGCTCTCTCCTTGTTCATAGGGGCCCTGACCTGACGTGAGAGACTCTCTCCTTGTCCATAGGGCCTCTGACCTGACATGTAGCAGGCTCCCTCCTTGTCCATAGGGCCTCTGACCTGACATGTGGCAAGCTCCCTCCTTGTCCATAGGGTCTCTGTCCTGACATGTGGCAGGCTCCCTCCTTGTCCATATGGCCTTTGACCTGACATGTGGCAGGCTCCCACCTTGTTCATAGGGGCCCTGACCTGACGTGAGAGACTCTCTCCTTGTTCACAGGGGCCCTGACCTGACATGTGGCAGGCTCCCTCCTTGTCCATAGGGTCTCAGACCTGACGTGGCAGGCTCTCTCCTTGTTCATAGGGGCCCTGACCTGACGTGAGAGACTCTCTCCTTGTTCACAAGGGGCCCTGACCTGACATGTGGCAGGCTCCCACCTTGTCCATAGGGCCTCTGACCTGACGTGGCAGGCTCCCTCCTTTTTCATAGGGTCTCTGACCTGACGTGGCAGGCTCTCTCCTTGTTCATAGGGGCCCTGACCTGACATGTAGCAGGCTCCCACCTTGTCCATAGGGCCTCTGACCTGACGTGGCAGGCTCACTCCTTGTCCATAGGGCCTCTGACCCGACGTGGCAGGCTCACTCCTTGTCCATAGGGCCTCTGTCCTGACACGTGGCAGACTCCCTCCTTGTTCATACGGGCCCTGACCTGAAATGTGGCAGGCTCGCTCCTTGTACATAAGTCCTCTGACCTGACATGTGGCAGGCTCTCTCCTTGTTCATAGGGGCCCTGACCTGACATGTGGCAGGCTCCCTCCTTGTCCATAGGGCCTCTGACCTGACATGTGGCAGGCTCTCTCCTTGTCCATAGGGCCTCTGACCTGACATGTGGCAGGCTCCCTCCTTGTCCATAGGGGCCTCTGACCTGACGTGGCAGACTCCCACCTTGTCCATAGGGCCTCTGACCTGACATGTGGCAGGCTCCCACCTTGTCCACAGGGCCTCTGTCCTGACATGTGGCAGGCTCCCTCCTTGTCCATAGCGCCTCTGACCTGACTTGGCCGGCTCCCACCTTGTCCATAGGGCCCCTGACCTGACATGTGGCAGGCTCTCTCCTTGTTCATAGTGGCCCTGACCTGACATGTGGCAGGTTCCCACCTTGTCCATAGGGCCTCTGACCTGACATAAGGCAGGCTCCCTCCTTGTCCATAGGGCCTCTGACCTGACATGTGGCAGGCTCCCTCCTTGTCCATAGGGGCCTCTGACCTGACGTGGCAGGCTCTCTCCTTGTTCATAGGGGCCCTGACCTGACGTGAGCGACTCTCTCCTTGTTCACAGGGGCCCTGACCTGACATGTGGCAGGCTCCCACCTTGTCCATAGGGCCTCTGACCTGACGTGGCAGGCTCCCTCCTTGTCCATAGGGTCTCTGACCTGACGTGGCAGGCTCTCTCCTTGTTCATAGGGGCCCTGACCTGACATGTAGCAGGCTCCCACCTTGTCCATAGGGCCTCTGACCTGACGTGGCAGGCTCACTCCTTGTCCATAGGGCCTCTGACCTGACGTGGCAGGCTCCCTCCTTGTCCATAGGGTCTCTGACCTGACGTGGCAGGCTCTCTCCTTGTTCATAGGGGCCCTGACCTGACATGTAGCAGGCTCCCTCCTTGTCCATAGGGCCTCTGACCTGACGTGGCAGGCTCACTCCTTGTCCATAGGGCCTCTGACCTGACGTGGCAGGCTCACTCCTTGTCCATAGGGCCTCTGTCCTGACACGTGGCAGGCTCCCTCCTTGTTCATACGGGCCCTGACCTCAAATGTGGCAGGCTCGCTCCTTGTCCATAGGTCCTCTGACCTGACATGTGGCAGGCTCTCTCCTTGTTCATAGGGGCCCTGACCTGACATGTGGCAGGCTCCCTCCTTGTCCATAGGGCCTCTGACCTGACATGTGGCAGGCTCCCTCCTTGTCCATAGGGGCCTCTGACCTGACGTGGCAGGCTCTCTCCTTGTTCATAGGGGCCCTGACCTGACATGTGGCAGGCTCCCACCTTGTCCATAGGGCCTCTGACCTGACGTGGCAGGCTCCCTCCTTGTCCATAGGGCCTCTGACCTGACATGTGGCAGGCTCTCTCCTTGTTCATAGGGGCCCTGACCTGACATGTGGCAGGCTCCCTCCTTGTCCATAGGGTCTCTGACCTGACGTGGCAGGCTCCCTCCTTGTCCATAGGGTCTCTGACCTGACGTGGCAGGCTCCTACCTTGTTCATAGGGGCCCTGACCTGACATGTGGCAGGCTCCCACCTTGTCCATAGGGGCCCTGACCTGACGTGGCAGGCTCTCTCCTTGTCCATAGGGCCTATGACCTGACCTGTGGCAGGCTCCCTCCTTGTCCATATGGCCTCTGACCTGACATGTGGCAGGCTCCCTCCTTGTCCATAGGACCTCTGACCTGATGTGGCAGGCTCCCTCCTTGTCCATAGGGTCTCTGACCTGACATGTGGCAGGCTCCCTCCTTGTCCATAGGACCTCTGACCTGATGTGGCAGGCTCCCTCCTTGTCCATAGGGCCTCTGACCTGACATGTGGCAGGCTCCCTCCTTGTCCATAGGGTCTCTGACCTGACATGTGGCAGGCTCCCTCCTTGTCCATAGGGTCTCTGACCTGACATGTGGCAGGCTCCCTCCTTGTCCATAGGGCCTCTGACCTGACATGTGGCAGGCTCCCTCCTTGTCCATAGGGCCCCTGACCTGACATTTGGCAGGCTCCCTCCTTGTCCATAGGGCCTCTGACCTGACATTTGGCAGGCTCCCTCCTTGTCCATAGGGCCTCTGATATGAGGTGTTGCAGGCTCGCTCCTTGTCCATAGGGTCTCTGGCCTGACATGTGGCGGGATCCCTCCTTGTCCATAGGGCCTCTGACCTGACGTGGCAGGCTCCCTCCTTGTCCATAGGGTCTCTGACCTGACGTGGCAGACTCCCACCTTGTCCATAGGGCGTTTGACCTGACGTGGTAGGCTCCCACCTTGTCCATAGGGCCTCTGACCTGACATGAGGCAGGTTCCCTCCTTGTCCATAGGGCCTCTGACCTGACGTGGCAGGCTCCCTCCTTGTCCATAGGGCCTCTGACCTGACATGTGGCAGGCTCTCTCTTTGTTCATAGGGGCCCTGACCTGAAATGTGGCAGGCTCCCACCTTGTCCATAGGGCCTCTGACCTGACGTGGCAGGCTCCCTCCTTGTCCATAGGGCCTCTGACCTGACATGTGGCAGGCTCCCTCCTTGTCCATAGGGTCTCTGACCTGACATGTGGCAGGCTCCCTCCTTGTCCATAGGGTCTCTGACCTGACATGTGGCAGGCAGGCTCCCTCCTTGTCCATAGGGCCTCTGACCTGACATGTGGCAGGCTCCCTCCTTGTCCATAGGGCCCCTGACCTGACATTTGGCAGGCTCCCTCCTTGTCCATAGGGCCTCTGACCTGACATGTGGCAGGCTCCCTCCTTGTCCATAGGGCCTCTGTCCTGACACGTGGCAGGCTCCCTCCTTGTTCATAGGGCCTCTGACCTGACATGTGGCAGGCTCCCTCCTTGTCCATAGGGCCTCTGACCTGACATGTGTCAGGCTCCCTCCTTGTCCATAGGGCCTCTGACCTGACATTTGGCAGGCTCCCTCCTTGTCCATAGGGCCTCTGACATGAGGTGTTGCAGGCTCGCTCCTTGTCCATAGGGTCTCTGGCCTGACATGTGGCAGGCTCCCTCCTTGTCCATAGGGCCTCTGACCTGACGTGGCAGGCTCCCTCCTTGTCCATAGGGCCTCTGACCTGACGTGGCAGGCTCCCTCCTTGTCCATAGGGTCTCTGACCTGTCGTGGCAGACTCCCACCTTGTCCATAGGGTCTCTGACCTGACGTGGCAGACTCCCACCTTGTCCATAGGGCCTCTGACCTGACGTGGTAGGCTCCCACCTTGTCCATAGGGCCTCTGTCCTGACATGTGGCAGGCTCCCTCCTTGTCCATAGGGCCTCTGACCTGACTTGGCCGGCTCCCACCTTGTCCATAGGGCCCCTGACCTGACATGTGGCAGGCTCCCTCCTTGTTCATAGGGCCTCTGACCTGACATGTGGCAGGCTCCCTCCTTGTCCATAGGGCCTCTGACCTGACATGTGGCAGGCTCCCTCCTTGTCCATAGGGGCCTCTGACTTGACGTGGCAGGCTCCCTCCTTGTCCATAGGGTCTCTGACCTGACGTGGCAGGCTCTCTCCTTGTTCATAGGGGCCCTGACCTGACATGTGGCAGGCTCCCTCCTTGTCCATAGGGTCTCTGACCTGACATGTGGCAGGCTCCCTCCTTGTCCATAGGTCCTCTGACCTGATGTGGCAGGCTCCCACCTTGTCCATAGGGTCTCTGACCTGACATGTGGCAGGCTCCCTCCTTGTCCATAGGGCCTCTGACCTGACGTGGCAGGCTCCCTCCTTGTCCATAGGGCCTCTGACCTGACATGTGGCAGGCTCTCTCCTTGTTCATAGGGGCCCTGACCTGACATGTGGCAGGCTCCCTCCTTGTCCATAGGGTCTCTGACCTGACGTGGCAGGCTCCCTCCTTGTCCATAGGGTCTCTGACCTGACGTGGCAGGCTCCTACCTTGTTCATAGGGGCCCTGACCTGACATGTGGCAGGCTCCCACCTTGTCCATAGGGCCTCTGATGTGGCAGGCTCCCTCCTTGTCCATAGGGCCTCTGACCTGACGTGGCAGGCTCGCTCCTTGTCCATAGGGCCTCTGACCTGACCTGTGGCAGGCTCCCTCCTTGTTCATAGGGGCCCTGACCTGACGTGGCAGGCTCCCTCCTTGTCCATAGGGCCTATGACCTGACCTGTGGCAGGCTCCCTCCTTGTCCATAGGGCCTCTGACCTGACATGTGGCAGGCTCCCACCTTGTTCATAGGGGCCCTGACCTGACATGTGGCAGGTTCCCTCCTTGTCCATAGGGCCTCTGACCTGAACTGTGGCAGGCTCCCTCCTTGTCCATAGGGTCTCTGACCTGACGTGGCAGACTCCCACCTTGTCCATAGGGTCTCTGACCTGACGTGGCAGACTCCCACCTTGTCCATCGGGCCTCTGACCTGACGTGATAGGCTCCCTCCTTTTCCATAGGGCCTCTGGCCTGACATGTGGCAGGCTCCCTCCTTGTCCATAGGGGCCCTGATCTGACATGTGGCAGGCTCTCTCCTTGTCCATAGGGTCTCTGACCTGACGTGGCAGGCTCGCTCCTTGTCCATAGGGCCTCTGACCTGACCTGTGCCCTCCTTGTTATCCAGTATTGGGGTATCTTTCATAGATTCACATGCCTGAATCATTCCCCGTCGACGAGGCGGGAGTCCCCCGGTAAATAAAAAAGCAGTGCAAAAAGCACTTTGTAGTAGTAGTAGGCCCTAGGAATAGGCCTGAGGCCTAAATTATAGTAGCCTATCTACCTCATTATGTAAAAAAACCCAAAGTCTTTGCTCCAACCAATCAGCTCACAGCAGCCTCTAGAACCCTCTCTGCAGAGCCAGCTCTCCTCAGATTTTCACCGCACGTCGTGGGTGAAGGGAGTCTCCCTGAGCTCTGCTCAGTTTTTTCTTCAGTTTTACTTCTTTTTGGATTACATACTTCATTTCTCTGACCCAATTAAGGCGGTACTATGGCAGAATGGCAGTAACCAAGGTAATAGACTATGATTTATGTCTAACCTTTTCTTCAATCACTCTCACGTTCTGAGAGTTGAGGCCGTTTTGGGTCAGAGACTTTTACCTGCCACTTCTGAGGAGGATGAGGAAAGGTCGCAGGGGGAAGTCGCGCCAGGAGCCTACTGAGGGCGCGCATAAAAACCTGCCACTTCTGAGGAGGATGAGGTGAGGTCGAAGGGAGAAGTCGCGCCAGGAGCCTACTGAGGGCGCGCATTAAAGCTATAAGATTCACCTTGAGTCTTTATAGGCATTTCTCACGGAGGATACAACTCCCTTTTTCAACCCTGACACTACATCAGGGACGACCTCTTGACCGGACATTAGGAGTATATAACAAATATCTCCATGTTCTAATATTACTGCCTCACCAAACTGATCCTCATCTACGATGATCGTCGACGACGGCCTCTTCCTCGATGGTCGTCGATGATGGCCTCTTCTACGGGGGTTGTTGACGACCGCCTCATCTACGGTGGTCGTCGACGACAGCCTCGTCTACGACGGTCGTCTACGACGATCAGCGACGACGGCTTCGTCTACGACGGTCGTCGACGACTGCATCGTCTACGACGGTCGTCGACGACGGGCCTCGTCTACGGCGGTCGTCGTCGACGGGCCTCGTCTACGGCGGTCGTCGACGGCGGGCCTCGTCTATGACGGTCGTCGACGACGGGCCTCGTCTACGACGGTAGTCGACGACGGGCCTCGTCTACGACGGTCGTCGACGACGGGCCTCGTCTACGACGGTCGTCGACGACGGTTGTCGACGATGGCCGCACATTGATGACAGCCTCATCTCTATGACTGCTGATCTTTGATAGTGTCATCTATAATGGCAATGCCTAGCTTCGACGGACGTCTATGACAGCCTTATCAAGGTAGCTTCATATACATATGGCCTCATTTGTGCATGGTCTACAATACACATGGCACCATCTATGCATGGTATCATCTATGGCTGACCATCATTCAATTGCCTCATCTCTGAGTGCCTCATCTACGGAGAATATCACCTATTTTAACCTCATCTATGATGGTATTGCTATGACTGTCTTCTATGACAGCATCATTCTCTAACAATGGCAATGGCCTCGTCTACCAATGGCCTCGTCTACCAATGGCTTCCTCTGTAAAGGGCTTGCTTGAATGATGGCCTTGTATGCCAATGGCCTTGTCTAATAATGGCCTCGTCTACCTATGACCTAGTCTATCAATGGCTCTGTCTCAGTGGTTTTATCTACCACTGGCCTCATCTCCTGATGTTCTCATCTACCGATGGCCGCATCTACCGATGGCCGCATCTACCGATGGCCGCATCTACCGATGGCCTCATCTACGAAGGGCAAATGGCCCCATTTGTTACCCTCATCTACGGATGCCCTCACTTATGAATGCTTAATCTTCAATGGCATTGTATATGGCTGTCGTCTGACAGCCTCGTTTAGAAGGGTTGCTCATGACGGTCATCTATGACGTCGTGCTAGTCTGCAATTACCCCGCTTACATAACCATGTCTACGACAAAGTCTATGATGAGATTGGCGGAGATGGCTTCAGCGGTAAGAGCATCATATATATTCTTAATGTAGTGGGCAGCAGCTATATTATGACTGCCAGCTACAGGCAAACAGAATATATCCTTCATGGTTTCAAGGAGGTATGCATCACGAGAGTGGTACGTGTAATAGACTAAGTCTATTCCAGCAGTGTTTCTGCGCATAGAATAGAAATTATGTATACCTACTAGCAGCCCCTCCGATATGATAGGCCATCGTTCGACCAGATTAAGTAACTTCACAGACTGTTCATTAGCAATCTAAAATCCTGCAATACCTATCTCCACACCGCCTTACAAAGAAGGATGTCGTCTGAACCTTATTAAAAAAAAATATATATATATACTAATTTCTCTACTTTGGCAGTGGCCTCTAGTAGAGCTGACAATCTTTTATCCTTCATCGGTTTTTATGATCGTCCAATGTGGTTGGACATAGCGAATTTCAATGACCTCATTCCTGAGAACCGAAGGCGGGATGCAGGAAAGATTCTGTTGGAAGGTGCACGCCAGGAATGGCTTAAAGCCGCTACCTTCAGCCCTGAGCGAAGTTTCTTGGCATGGCCTATGATGAAGAGTTGTCGGTTTGCTAGACATTTGAATGAAGCCCCCTTAGTTATAAAACCGGGCACTGATAATGCACGATCATTAAGCACCCTTCAATATGGGCGCAGATCTTTCAGAGAAGCGGGATAAACGGGTTTTCATCAAGAGAAACATACCAAACCCAATCGGATGAACAGTATCAATCTCAGTATAGCCTTGCAGCCAGGCATCTTTCCGTAGATAGTCTGTCTACTTTCTCCCGAAGGTTTCAGGTTTTTGTTTCCAAGGAACTATATCGGACCAATGTGTTCTAAACCTAGTAACCAATGGCCACTCCCTGGAATTCATCAATCAGCCATATCCTACTCCGCCCAGGGGTCGCCCTCCCCCTCGTTTTTCAGAACACTTGTTATTTAAACAAAGGATATTTTATGGCTTCTCTGGATGGAGAGGGTGCAAATTTCCACATACTTGTCCATCCCAAACAGCACGAATATCTTCGCTTTCACGCGGCTGCCGCCCATTATAGGTGCGTAGTGCTCCTGTTTGGGCTGAGATCGTCACCAGGAGCCTTTCACGAAGTACTTGGTACTAGTGGCAGCAACATTGAGATCTTGAGGAATGCAAGTGTTCCCCTGTCTAGACGATTGGCTGCTTACAGGTCCTTCTGAACACGAAATCAGGATTGCCACAGTAGATGTACCCATCTCATTTTTTCTCTGGGGCTGATTCTCAACGACAGCAAATTAAAGTTAGGTCCTCTCCAAGTAAATGTATTTTCTCGGAGCAGGTTTAGACACAATCCACAACAAAGCATTCTTGTCACACGACCAACAGTTGTGTTTTCAAAAATGGGCAAGGTATACTTCATAAGGTCAGTTTCAGTTCAAATGTTTGTTTCGTTCCTGAGGATGTGCTCTTCAGCGATACATCTCATACCATTAGCATGGCTCAAAATGACACCTTTTCAGATAGAACTACAGTTTCAAGATCAATAACCAATGGGTTCGTTCGACGATACCATCAAGGTTACGCCGTGCATGATCAATCCTGTACATTGCTGGTCGCAGACAGAGAATATAGCCCAGGGTCGCACGTTCCTGCAAACCATTCCAGGGTTAATTTTAACGATTGATGCCTCCATGGAAGGATGGGAAGGTCATCAGCAGGATTTGCAGAATTCGAGGAACATAGTCTCAAAGACGACAACAGCAGATCAACAAGCTTGAGCTCCACAACGCTGTTCTGTCCCCCCTAGCATTCCTCTTGAGGATTGAGGGTTCGTCTGTGCCAGTACAGACCGCAAACACCATCCGCATGTATTATATCAATACACAAGGAGAAACTAAATCTGCTATGCTCTCGCACGAGGTTCAGGAATTGTGCGAAGGAGTTGCATTGCACAAGATGTCTTGAGAGCCGCACATGTCAGGGCTCTCCACAATGCTCTGAGCATGTCTCAGTCGGACTGTCACGAGTGGACGCCGGAAAAGGGACAGGTGAACCCAGTTTTTCCAAGTTTGGGTTAATCTGGCACGGGATCCCTTTGCATTCAGAGAGAAAAAGGATGGCCGATATTATGCCAGCAGGTTTCCTTAACAGGAATCAAGAGGGAATGCCCTGTCCATGCTAGGGTCAGGGGTTTGTGCGTATGACTTTTCCCCCAATACCATTGGTTCCGAAGGTGTTCTGCAAGATGAAGCTGCAAGGTTACCATCTGATTCCGATTGCACCCCGTTGGCCAATATTGGTTCTCGGAACGTCTGCTATTGTTTATAGACAAGCCCATTCGGCTGCGGCTTGGGCCTACGATATTGTCAGGGGACGGAGATCAAGTGGTTCGTCCGGATCCACAGTCATTACTATTGCACGCACAGCTTATCATTTATTAGAGTTCAAGGGCATCAACGTTTCAAAGAACTGTTGTGAAATGTTGGCAAATTCTCGTGCCCGAGGCACAATCAAGGCTTATCGCCTCAAATGGAAGCGATTTTGCGGTTAGTGTGAGGTGATAGCCATTCACTCAATTACAGTTACTGCAGAACAAGTTCTCCATTATCTGCTCTTCTAGCCAAGTCTGGGCTTAGTTTTTCTTCAACAAACAAAATGCGTCTTGCTGCTCTTTCCAGAATTAGGAAATGTTAAAAAATTTCTTTTTTCTGCTCTTCGGCGCTTGTCAGACAGTTTATGAAAGGGCTTTTCCGAGCCTTTCTCTCCAGTGCGAGCGCCCTCCCAGGGTGAGCACTCTGCATTGCTAGTGCAGCTGATGCAGTGTACATTTGAGCTGATCCATAAACCAGCTCTCAGATTCCTCACCTGGAAGGTGGCTCTTTTACTGGCTCTTACTTTGGAAAAAAGGGTTCGTGAAATCTAAGCTTTCACTAGAAGGAACACCTCTCTTTTACATTTTCCTCGGAACTATGTCACCCTTTGGTCGAATCCTGGGTTCATTTCTAGGGTACCGACACAATTTCACTCTAACGAACCGGTAAGATTAAGGACATGCATGTTTTCTTTCCAAATCCTTCAACCCCAGCGGACAGAACATTGCATTCTTTAGACATCAAAAGATGCTTAAACTTCTACTCCAGAGAACCAAGACTTTTAGAAAATCAGATCATCTGTTTGCGACTTATGGCCGGATTACATTGGTTATAGTGGTCACTTAAGCTACGTTTTCTAGCTGGATAGCCTCTGCCATCCAGTTCTGTCACATTAAGGCTAACCGACCATTGACAAGGTCTGTTCGATCTCATTCCACAAGAGCTGTGGCAGCGTCTGCAGCTTTGTTTGCAGGTGTGACGCTTGACAACATTTGCCGTGCTGCGACATGGAAGAATGTCCACACGTTTACAAAACATTACTGCCTACAATCAGCAAATCAGAATGATGCGGCAGTGGGCCAAACCGTTTTTTACGCCACATGTTTCCATAGGAGTACATTCAGGTTCTAATGTTGGCTTATTTCTGAAAAAGTACATACAATTCAAGTTGTTGTTTATGATATACAGACATATGTTATCATATACTGAGTTTCTATGATACTAAGGTTCCTTTCCTGTAGGAAATTGCATGATTTCTATGTTGGTTCGGAAAATGACTTGTTAATAGGTCAATCTCTAGGCGATTGTTGGTTGTTAATGGTACATTCATGGGGGTGCACTACAATAAGTCTCCCACCATCCGCAACCGACTTTGCCAGGTTTACTGCTTGCTATTCTGATTCAGGCATGTGAATCTATGAAAGATTGGGATACTTGTTCCCACTTGTGCTACGAAAATCTGAGGAGAGCTGGCTCTGCAGAGAGGGTTCTAGAGGGTGCTGTGAGCTGATTGGTTGGAGCAAAGACTTTGTTTTTTTTTACATAATGAGGTAGATAGGCTACTATAATTTAGGCCTCAGGCCTATTCCTAGGGCCTACTACTACTACAAAGTGCTTTTTGCACTGCTTTTTTATTTACCGGGGGACTCCCGCCCCGGCGACGGGGAATGATTCAGGCATGTGAATCTATGAAAGATACCAATACTGGATAACCGTAGTTACAGGTAAGTAACTTGTTTTCTTCATAGGGGCCCTGACCTGACGTGGCAGGCTCGCTACTTGTCCATAGGGCCTCTGACCTGTGGTAGGCTCTTTCCTTGTCCTTAGGGCCTCTGGCCTGACATGTGGCAGGCTCTCTCCTTGTTCATAGGGTCTCTGACCTGACGTGGCAGGCTCTCTCCTTGTTCATAGGGCCTCTGACCTGACATGTGGCAGGCTCCCTCCTTATCCATGGGGCCTCTGACCTGTGGTAGGCTCTCTCCTTGTTCATAGGGGCCCTGACCTGACATGTGGCAGGCTCCCTCCTTGTCCATAGGGCCTCTGACCTGACATGTGGCAGGCTCCCTCCTTGTCCATAGGGCCTCTGACCTGTGGTAGGCTCTTTCCTTGTTCATAGGGGCCCTGACCTGACATGTGGCAGGCTCTCTCCTTGTCCATAGGGCCTCTGACCTGTGGTAGGCTCTCTCCTTGTTCATAGGGGCCCTGACCTGACATGTGGCAGGCTCCCTCCTTGACCATAGGGCCTCTGACCTGACATGTGGCAGGCTCCCTCCTTGTCCATAGGGCCTCTGACCTGTGGTAGGCTCTTTCCTTGTTCATAGGGGCCCTGACCTGACATGTGGCAGGCTCTCTCCTTGTCCATAGGGCCTCTGACCTGACATGTGGCAGGCTCCCTCCTTATCCATAGGGCCTATGACCTGACATGTGGCAGGCTCCCTCCTTGTCCATAGGGCCTCTGACCTGACATGTGGCAGGCTCTTTCCTTGTCCATAGGGTCTCTGACCTGACGTGGCAGACTCCCACCTTGTCCATAGGGTCTCTGACCTGACGTGGCAGACTCCCACCTTGTCCATAGGGCCTCTGACCTGACGTGGTAGGCTCCCTCCTTGTCCATAGGGCCTCTGGCCTGACATGTGGCAGGCTCCCTCCTTGTCCATAGGGGCTCTGATCTGACATGTGGCAGGCTCTCTCCTTGTCCATAGGGTCTCTGACCTGACGTGGCAGGCTCGCTCCTTGTCCATAGGGCCTCTGACCTGACCGGTGGCAGGCTCCCTCCTTGTTCATAGGGGCCCTGACCTGACTTGGCAGGCTCGCTCCTTGTCCATAGGGCCTCTGACCTGTGGTAGGCTCTTTCCTTGTCCTTAGGGCCTCTGGCCTGACATGTGGCAGGCTCTCTCCTTGTTCATAGGGTCTCTGACCTGACGTGGCAGGCTCTCTCCTTGTCCTTAGGGCCTCTGGCCTGACATGTGGCAGGCTCTCTCCTTGTTCATAGGGTCTCTGACCTGACGTGGCAGGCTCCCTCCTTATCCATAGGGCCTCTGACCTGTGGTAGGCTCTTTCCTTGTTCATAGGGGCCCTGACCTGACATGTGGCAGGCTCTCTCCTTGTCCATAGGGCCTCTGACCTGTGGTAGGCTCTTTCCTTGTTCATAGGGGCCCTGACCTGACATGTGGCAGGCTCTCTCCTTGTCCATAGGGCCTCTGACCTGACATGTGGCAGGCTCCCTCCTTATCCATAGTGCCTATGACCTGACATGTGGCAGGCTCCCTCCTTGTCCATAGGGCCTCTGACCTGACATGTGGCAGGCTCTTTCCTTGTTCATAGGGGCCCTGACCTGACGTGAGAGACTCTCTCCTTGTTCACAGGGGCCCTGACCTGACATGTGGCAGGCTCCCTCCTTGTCCATAGGGCCTCTGACCTGACATGTGGCAGGCTCCCTCCTTGTCCATAGGGCCTCTGACCTGTGGTAGGCTCTTTCCTTGTTCATAGGGGCCCTGACCTGACATGTAGCAGGCTCTCTCCTTGTCCATAGGGCCTCTGACCTGACATGTGGCAGGCTCCCTCCTTATCCATAGGGCCTATGACCTGACAAGTGGCAGGCTCCCTCCTTGTCCATAGGGCCTCTGACCTGACATGTGGCAGGCTCTTTCCTTGTTCATAGGGGCCCTGATCTGACATGTGGCAGGCTCCCTCATTGTCCATAGGGCCTCTGACCTGTGGTATGCTCTTTCCTTGTTCATAGGGGCCCTGACCTGACATGTGGCAGGCTCTCTCCTTGTCCATAGGGCCTCTGACCTGACATGTGGCAGGCTCCCTCCTTATCCATAGGGCCTATGACCTGCCATGTGGCAGGCTCTTTCCTTGTTCATAGGGGCCCTGATCTGACATGTGGCAGGCTCCCTCCTTGTTCATAGGGCCTCTGACATGAGGTGTTGCAGGCTCGCTCCTTATCCATGGGGCCCTGACCTGACATGTGGCAGGCTCTCTCCTTGTCCATAGGGCCTCTGACCTGTGGTAGGCTCTCTCCTTGTTCATAGGGGCCCTGATCTGACATGTGGCAGGCTCCCTCCTTGTCCATAGGGCCTCTGACCTGTGGTAGGCTCTTTCCTTGTTCATAGGGGCCCTGACCTGACATGTGGCAGGCTATATGTTTGAAGGACCTCTGACTCCCATATCCACAAGGTCTCTGTCCGTCTAACGCCATGTCTCCAGGGCCTGTGACTTCCCTCCATGGGGAAGGCTCTGTGCATCGGTGGCAGACTCTCGCCCTGTCCAGGCGTGTGCCGCCATGTCTGACTGGTGGCCCCGGCTCTCCAATGGGTGCACCTCGCCGCCGCTCCCCAGGGGCCCCTTCCACCCGTGCTCCCCAGGGGCCCCTTCCACCCGTGCCTTCCCAGCACGGCTTACATGGCTGGCCGGCATCCAGGGCCTGACCTCGAAGGGAAAACATGCGTGTGATGGGGCCTGGTGCGTCCAGGGCGCGAGGCGATGGCGGTGGATAAACACAGGGTCCGAGCAGGAAGTGACCTCAGCCCGTGACGGGCCCTGTGGCTGGGCCACAGCCGGCCCCAGGCCAGGCCGACCACTGGCCCTGGGAGCTGCGTGTGTTTGTTTGTGTGGAACGGCTCCTGGAGTCTGAGGCCGGAGAGAGGGGTCCCTGTTCGGGGGCGCGCGTGTTTTTCCAGGTTGCCTCTGCTGTGGAGACCGCTCCCCGAGGGACACGTGGCCTGGGCGGGGGCCAGTGCCCTGTGGCCTGGAGTAGAGTGGGCGTAAGTGGACACAGGGATAGTCTGGGGGCGGTGGGCGAGGCCCCCAGCCACCAAGGGTTCCTTTCCATTAGACTGGAGTGCGCGAGACAACCACGAGGCTAATCACGTGGGCAACCACAGGTGTATCGAGCCAGCCAACCACGTAGGCGAATCAAATCGCCTGACCACTGGGCTAATGAAACGAGCCAAGTATGTCATCCAAGGAGACGTATCACTGTGGTGGAGACCATGTTGGGGAGCCAATCAAGGAGACCTCTGGTGTGACCTCCCACACAAGCGAATCTCGTTAGCCAATCACAGGGAGAGATGGAAAGAGCCAGCCATGGAGGGTGCATTGATCTGTGCAGCGTCTTATGTGTGCAATAATGTGTCCCGTGAGTCTTGTGAGCGCTGCGCATCCTGAGAGATAGCTCTGTTGCGTGAAGTCTGAGCCTGTAAGAGATGCGCACCCGGAGAGATAGAACAGATGCACGCGGAATTAACCTGTAATATCTTGCATCTTGGGGCATAGCTCTGCTGCATCAGGGGTGGGCCTGCAAGTGCTCTGCACCCGGAGAGCTCTGCTGCATGAGGTCGAGCCTGTAAGAAATATGCATAGTGAGTGATAGCTCTGCTGCGTGTGACTGGAGCCTGTAAGATGTGTGCACCCTGAATAATAGATCTACAGAATGAGGGATGAGCCTTTAATATCTGCGCATCCTGAGAAATAGCTCCTCTGCATGAAGTCTGAACCTGTAACAGCTATGCACCCTAAGAGATACTCATCAGCATGAGGGTTGAACCTGTAAAATATGTGCATCAAGAGATAGCCCTCCTGCTCGAGTCCTGAGTCTATAAGATCTGTGCACTGAGAGAGAGCTCTGCTGCATGAGGCCTTAGCCTAGCAGATACAGGGACTAGGTAAGTCCTGCTAAAAGAGGTACCTTCTCAAATCCAAATCGGGCTTGAAAAGTCAAGAACTTCTCTTCTTCTTTTAGAGGAGTGCACTCAGATGCCAGCCAAGATCCCATGGCCTGGGGCTGCGCCTCTTGGGGATCAGGGACCCTCTCTTTAGCAGGTCTCCCTCTCTCTCAGGCAGGTCCAGTTACAGCAGGTCAGCTGGGCAGGTGCAAGGCCACCTGTGGAGCTTATGTCCCTGTAGCTCAGAATAGGTGGTTAGCCAACTGACCCATGAGACACTGAGGTAGCCTGGGATGAAGGGAGGAGGTCCAGTTTTCCATCGCAGAAAGTAGGACTGGCCTCAGCAGCAGAGCAGGCTACGGAGAACAAGGCACGCCTCAAGTAGCAGGGCAGTCCTTTGGAAAACAAGGGAGGCCTCAAGGAGCAGGGCTGGCCTCTGGGAAACAGGGCAAGCCTCAAGCTGCAAGGCAGCCCTCTGGAAAAAAAGGTAGGTCTTAGGAAGCAGGGCAGCCCTATGGAGAAGAAGGCAGTCCTTCCTCTGTAGTGTCTGTGCCGATGAGTGGCTCAGGAGGTCCATTATTTATACCTAGTGCCACCCTTTGAAGTAGGGGATACTTGTAGTCCACCCGCACATCTTGTTCTGAAAAGTTCAGTCCTTCCTCTGCCCAGGCTTTAAGAAGTCTAGGGTGACAGAGGACTATGTCAAGTTCCTTTGTGAGTGTGTCCTGGAGGCAGTCCTTTGAAATGTAAGTGGGGCAGTGAACAGCTCACAGGGAACACCTCCACCCCTCCCATCCTGCCTGGGAGAATGGCCTTCTCCCTGCTACACCCAGGTGCTTTTATTTACTGTCGGTCCAATATGCATTCCTGATGGGGAGCAATTAGCAGCCCCAAGCAGGTGGAAACTCCTACAAGGCCTCAAACTTTAGGGCAGGAAAATGCCAACTTTCTAAAACAGGGGCAGCCCAAAAACCAGCTGGATCCAGGGGCGTATAAACGGTAGCACAAACAATTGTTCCAGATCAACCATAAAATTGAGGATTTCCAGAAAAGATTGCCCAATATTAAAATAACATAACATAACTTGTGTATTTGTAAAGCACACGTTCACCCCAGCAACGGGGCATCTTGGCGCTGAAATAACAGATGTATATTGTCACCCAACTCAATGGTACTCATTTTATCGACCTCAAATGGATGAAAGGCTGAGTGGACCCACTGGGATTTGAACCTGGGACCAAGAGGTCGAACACAGGCCCCTGCAGTGGATGCATTAGTTCACTGAGGCACCAGACCTGGCAGTACTGTACTGTCTGAATTGAATGTGAGTGTTCTTTTTGTATACTGACCAGGTTTTGCTGTAATGTGTTCTTTGTGTCACTGTTATCAGAAATTCAAATACACCTGTAGATCTAGAACACAAAACCTCGCATAATTAACATTTTTGTGTCAAGATCAGTAAAACCTAATTAATGGAGCCCTGATAGAGCATGTTGGAGAGAGTAAGAAATGAACTATGGCAGTGCATGAAATGGAAAGAGAACTATCTGAATAGTTGTTATGATGCGTAGACCGTGACAGTATAGTGCTTGGAAGCCCAAAGAAAGTTTGCAAACTCTTTTAAAGTGCTATCTCATTAGAGAAGACCGAGAAGAGAAAGTACGGTTAATAATACAAATCCGTACATTAAATTGAGGGGTGGGTGTAACTTGCTTAATTTCATGTAGTGTAACTGCGCAAAATTAGAGCAGATTACGCATAATTGTGTGATAATTCATCTCGCATTAAAAAAATGACCTAAATGATCCAGTCGGGGGCAATTCAACTTGAAAATGTAGTTTCACATTGCTTTCTGATTGCTTGCATTAAAAACTCAGCAGCTTCCATTGGGATTTGTAGTTTCGGGATAAAAAATTACCCAAATTGTCCACTGCTTACGCTAACTAAACGGCACATCTTGCGTTAATCTTGTACTAAAAAATTACGTGTTATGGCGTAATCTACGTCATATTGTGTACATTTCATTAAACAAAATTACCAAAATGATGCCAATTACTCTGGTGTAATTAAAATTCTACCCTGAAAATAGCATAGAGGTTTGCAGCAAGAATAAGGAGTGGGAGGGAAAGGGCAGCGGTATCTGGTTAATCTCAAACAAGATGGCATGTTAGCGATGGCTCGTCACTTCCTGTGCGATGAGGTCATATGGAGCCCAGGGGTTCGAAGGTATGGTGACACATGCCGGACTTGGTTGGTGCCAGGGCACTACTGGCTCTCATTTTATGGGACGAGGACTCTTTGCTTCCTCTCAGTCTGTCACAACGTGGCCTGACCATGCCTTTAGCAATAGAGCAGCCGAGGACAGCAGATCGAGTCCTCCCTCTATTTCCATTCATGTTCCTAGCAATAGAAGAATATCTTTCATCATTTAGTGCATTGGCAGCCATTCGAGTCTATCAACCGCAATGGAAATAAAAGGACGAACCCCCCCTCACATTGGTGTGCCTGCTGTATGGTAAGGCAGACAGTACAGCGTTATACCTCCTTTTTAACACACTTCTTTATACTAAGGGGTCGGGAGATTCTAAACCCTGATGAAGCAGGGCAGGCCGTTTGCGTTCGGCTGAAACATAGTCGATGTACCATGTGGATGTTTGATCCATTGTGTTTCATGAAACCTCCAGACCGGGTTGAATAAAAAGAAACAACTGGAGTTTACCCATAGACATTTTTAGATACCCGAAGCCCTGCTCGCATCCATAAAGTTATCCCTTTGCAAGCTCTCACGTCTTAGTTGCGCCGAATGAGGTGGTGCACCCAAGATGAAGCATGCCACCATTTCACTGGTGAGGTGTGAAGGAGAGGGTCCTTTTTAACATGGTCACCCCCTCTTTTTGCCTGGTGCATGATGTGATTCCGATTGAAAGTGCACTGGGTTCCTGCTAACCAGGTCCCTAGTGCCAGAGCTCTCTCCCAAAACTGTACAGTCATTCTGACAATAGGCAAAAACCTTTAGCACCCTCTGTAAGCCCCTAGTAAATGGTACCCTTCTACCTAGGGCCGAAGGTATTAAAGAAGTAAAGAGGGTCCCTGAGGGCTGCAGAACAAATTGTGCCACCCTATGGAACCCCTCACCAAGCACATGCAAGGATACCATTGGAGGTTGCGTGTCTTGGTGCCGACCAAAGTGAAAACATGACACGTCACACATCCCTGTGTGCCCGCGATCCCTTTACACTGCATATAATATTTGTAAGTCACCCCTACAGCAGGCCTGACGACCCTAAGGCAGGGTGCTGAATATTACATGTGAGGGCATACCTACATGAGCAGATATGCCCCTGTGCTGGTCAGTTCTATTACTGTCATTACAAGTGACAAGAGAAGCCACCTTAAGATGTGTTGGACACTGGTGAAAACTAGCTTTCCATCTACATGTATTGGTAAACCCACACTGATGCCAGTGTTGAATTTACCAATACATGCTCCCAGAGGGCACCTTAGAGGAGCCCCCTGAAAATCTACCAGCCTCTGGTGTGCTTGCTGACTGGTGTCTGCAAACCTGGCAGCCGAGACATCGTTCTGACCTCCAAGGGTGAGAGCCTTTGGCTCTCAGGAGACCCAGACCAAAGCCTGTTTGGGAAATGTGTGTACAGGATGACTTGCTGATTAGCCTCCCAAAGCCGACAAGCATGAAAGAGCTGCTGTCTTTGGAATACAAATCCGGCTCACCTGACAGGAGAGGCAGTTCCCCTCCTTTGTCCAGGACCCCCTTGGCACCTCGACATGTGGGAAAATTAGCTAGTCAGGTAAGAGTGTCACCTCCAAGCTACTACCACCCCTAAGGTGGGCTACCGTGAGGTGAACACAACTTTTTAGAAGTAGCCATCTTTACGGTGGTATACTTAGGAATTATGGGATAGGGTTATGTCCACTTCCCACAGGAAGTGATCATATAGGGTTCGTAGTGACCCCAAGGGTCAGTAGCCCATTGGCTACCACTCTACATTCCCCTAATACCCCTATATTCAGTATTTAGGGGAGTACCTGGCACCGGACAGTCTGATCCTGATGTCCTAAGAAGAGAGAGGATACTGAAGAGCAGCAAAAGCAGAGACGAGAGAAGCAGCAGCTGGCCTGGTACCAAACCTGCTGACCTGTCTGCATCCCTCATTGAAAACTGCTCCAAAGTCGGCTCGTCCTGCAGCTGTGACTTCCGAAACTTGGGAGGACTTCTTGCCTTTGAAATGTGCAAAACCTCCAGTGAACAGCAGACCTGTTCTGAAGAAACTCCAAAAGAGAAAATTGAGGCCTCCGGAACTGCCAAAACCTGAGACCAAGTAACCACTGCACCCGTCTCCTCTGGGCCACTGGTCTCAACAAGGTCCTCCAGAGCTCAAGTCAATCTTGGTTTCACCCCTCCTGGACTCCCGTCATCACCTGCTGCCTCTGCATGACGGCTCCCTCGACCATGACTGCTCCAGTAAGGAAAAACCCGACGCCTAAGGACACCTCTGCACCCATTGCCCCATGGCCTTGGAGAAGAGGACCAAAGGTGGCCCCTGTCCCCGTGCATCGCAAGGCCTGATCCCACTTGCTGGTTTAGTCTGAGTGGCCTCCTGGCCAGAGCCTGCAGCCTCTTTCTGCAGTTACCAATCTCCATTGAAATACATTGGACACCCAATGCTGTTTTGCACCCGGACGCCCTTGTGCCCTTGGTGGTGCTCTGTTCGTTCCGCCTTGAACCTTAACTCCTGGAGATTGGTCTTGTAAGTCACTGTACTATACCTGTTTGTAGAACTTGTTCTTGCTTCTATAGGATAGCATTGCAGAACTCAGAAATCGCATTGTGTTCAATTTTTTAAGTGAAAATAATTTATATTTGAAAGCATACGTACCTGAATTCGTTTTCTCTGATGCCCAAACATATATAAAGATACTTGCTATTGTTATAAATTGGTGTGGATCTCTGTCTTGAGTCATGTGTCATTTATTGATCATTGTGTGTTTTTGCAAATGTCCTGCCCTCCTCTGTGTTAAGCCTAAGGCTGCTTGACCACAATTCCCCTCTGATAGAGTATTTTAGGATTGGATAGCAAGCCCCTGTCCAGTCATAAGGGAACCTCTGGACTCTTTACACAGTATATCGGATTATTGGCATATCGTATAAAAAGACAGTTTCATACAAGGTGTATACTCTAATACCTTTGTAATGCCTTAAATGAGAGACAGTACAGCTACAGAGTGGCCAGAGGCGAGAGATAGATTGAGGAGGGGACTGGGTCAGTAATGGCACTGTGCGTGTTTCTGGGCCTGACCTGTCCATAAAGTAAGAAAGGGAAGGCTTGCCTGTCTCCCTGGCCCACAGGAATCTTCCCCTCCCCCTCCCCCACCCAAAACAAAACACTGCACTATTTACACAGCACGCAGCCTTGAGCCGACATCTCCTGGTCAGGGTTCTGTTCAGCAGGTTTCAGCGCCCTCTCGTCGCCAGAGCAGTCTCAACCAGCTGAGTATCTCCCTGGAAGGTGGGATTATTACACAAATCGTACCTCACACTCATTAGGAATAGAACCAGTCGTCGAAGTGGGTGGGATCGGCAGGGCACGGCGTGCCCCTACTTCTTCAATTCCAGAGATTCCGTTCCCCTACTTTTTAGGTCGCGCTGGTGTAGCAGTGCGAAGCACTGCGTCCAGCGAAGCATCTATTATTGTCGACTTTCTGGGAATGTGAGACAGGGGATGTGCACGCGCAGGAGATTCCCTCATGTGAGCGCGCACGTTCACCCACACGCCGTGCACATCTCCTGTCCCACATTGCCAGGAAGTGGATAACACATACACACACGCGCACACGCACGCATGCACACCCCCCCACTCACGGGCACACACACAGCCACGCACGCACCCCCCCGCCCCACTCACTGGCTCACGCACACACACACAGCCACGCATGCACACCCCCCCACCCCACTCACCGGGTCTCTCAGGCTCCTCTCGTCCCGCGGTGGTGGCGGCTGCACGGGCTTGGTAGGCGGCGGGGCAGACATCGGCAATGTGCCTCGAGCCCCCTCCGCTTCTCTCCCCATACTCCTGGCGGCAGCGGTCCAGGCCCAGCAGCAGGCGGGGCTCTCCCTTAGCACGGGCGCCCCGCTGGTGTAACATGCTGGCTCCCTCATCGTCACAGGAGCGTGGGGTAGGCTCCCGTATGCTTCCTGTCTGTGCTGGTGGCCCCGCTCTCAAGCAGGAAGTCCCGGGCAGTCCCGCCTGGCTTCCTGTGTCTCGTTTCGAAAGGCAGAGTCCGCCTTGTTTTTCAGAGTAATTTAGCGTAAAGAGGCAAAATGATGACACAGAGAAGACCAAGTAAAGCGTGGCCCACACAATTGACGGTGAAATGTTCGTCGGCATTGTTGTGTGGGCTGGAATTGTTTCGGACCTCTTTTCATACCCAGTAGTAGTTGTACGCTGAAACTGTTGATGAAAGTGTTAGGAGGTTGCCTGGAGTAACAGGGCGCTGCATGAGCCTGGAGGGGATCTGGAGCCAGACAGGAGGAGGAGACGCTGCGAGAAGAGGATGCTGCAGGAGCCGACATGGAGTCTGAAGTGCAGGAGTCAGTGGAGATGGGGTGATGACGTCAGTAGTGTAAAATATGGAGAAACGAGCAAGTAGAAGGTATTGTTGTTACCTTGACTCTGGTGCGGTTTATTTTAATGGTGGTCGGCTCAGTGTGTAGCCTGTTAAAACAGTGAAGCATTCTTAAAGCCCTGATCCCCGGTGGTGGCTGTTGTATTGCCCCGTTTCAGCACTCAGTTAGAGTAGTTGTCTCCAGACTACTCCAAGACTTCAAAAAACAGTAGTAATCTGAACTTTGGCTCTCATGCCCAGGAGAAAGCATATTCGTTTCCTTCCCGATCACAGACAGATGTTTAGTCTTGTGCTGTGTGCTTCACAATGCTGGAGTTGTGTAACTTGACTTTTTGCTGTGTACCATACCATACCATACCTGGGACTATGTAATCTCATGCTATAGGTCACTTGCGTAGTCTTGGAGCCATGCAACACTGTGCCTCGATAGAGGCATAGCACCTAGACTTATCTTACCTTGTGCTGTGCACTATAGACAAAGTGCAGCAGCACGTGTACGCTGTCTAACTTGCTAGGGACTAGTATGTACTTGCAAAGTGACACACTGGCAAAATGTTAGAGTTGTGCAACACTGTGCTGAGTTAAATGCATAGTGCCTGGACTTATGTACCTTGGTTCCATGTTCTGTGTACAAAAGCCCAGTCGTCGGTGCTATAAACTACAGGCAAAGCTGGCAGAGTTCTGAAACACAGTGGTGTGAATCATTAACAAAGCTCCTACAGCCACGGAGCTCTGTTCGTTCGAAACTGATGAACTCTTATTTTAAACAACCGTCATCTAAGTCTTGCTGAATAGTGCATAGAGCGTTCTTTGTTGTAATAACGATTCTGTGGGAAATGTATAAAGGAGGTTAATGCCGACCTGGGCACTGCTTTGTGAGCATGTGAAATCGTCAACTTCTGCAACCAGGGGAGCCCCTGCTTACATGGCAGCCTGTTTGTGCAGATAGTGGTTTTCCGTCATGAGTAGTCTGGTGGCAGAAGGTGATTTTTTAGGTTTTAGCTAGACAGGGCATATGCTGTGTCTTCAAGACATGTTGTTTTAAATAAGTGGATTTACAGCCTGCCCAGAGCTTACTAATGGTATGCTTCAGTATCTCCCTGGTTTGCTTTCTTTCCATTTGTCATGGCATGCGGGTGTCATGTCCTGTTCTTGTATCTGGCCCTCTTCTAGAGCATGGACCAAGTACTTGTCTCCTTCCACTGCTTCTAATTTTGGAGCTACTTTTTATTTGTCTTCAAGTCACCAAGTACGCCACAGCATCACTCAACGCAACAGCATCACTCAGCGCCATAGCATCACTCGACACCACTGAATGCCATAGCACCCCTCAACGCCACAGCGCCACTCAATGCCACAACGCCACTCAATGCCACAACGCCACTCAATGCCACAGCACCACTCAACGCCACAGCACCACTCAACGCCACAGCACCACTCAACGCCACAGCACCACTCAACGCCACAGCACCACTCAACGCCACAGCACCACTCAACGCCACAGCACCACTCAACGCCACAGCACCACTCAACGCCACAGCACCACTCAACGCCACAGCACCACTCAACGCCACAGCACCACTCAACGCCACAGCACCACTCAACGCCACAGCACCACTCAACGCCACAGCACCACTCAACGCCACAGCACCACTCAACGCCACAGCACCACTCAACGCCACAGCACCACTCAACGCCACAGCACCACTCAACGCCACAGCACCACTCAACGCCACAGCACCACTCAACGCCACAGCACCACTCAACGCCACAGCACCACTCAACGCCACAGCACCACTCAACGCCACAGCACCACTCAACGCCACAGCACCACTCAACGCCACAGCACCACTCAACGCCACAGCACCACTCAACGCCACAGCACCACTCAACGCCACAGCATCACTCAACGCCACAGCATCACTCAACGCCACAGCATCACTCAACGCCACAGCATCACTCAACGCCACAGCATCACTCAACGCCACAGCATCACTCAACGCCACAGCATCACTCAACGCCACAGCACCACTCAACGCCACAGCATCACTCAACGCCACAGCATCACTCAACGCCACAGCATCACTCAACGCCACAGCATCACTCTGCACCACTGAACTCCACAGCATCACTCTGTGCAACCATTTAACAACAACTGGTTCTAATATGTTCTCTCAATGTTTCAAGCTTTATTACAAATGTCACAAAAAGATGTTAATATTTCACTTCTGTTCTTGGATTTTCATCACAATAAAATACACTGAACATAATCTTCCCAAAAGTTATTTACAAAAGTTTAAGCTATTGCCATTATAAATTACAATAAATCTTAATCAAATATTAATTATCCAAAAAAATAAAAGCCATTGTTATTTGTAATATTAATACATCTAAGTCATGTAAATACAACACATATTGCATTACAAATGCTATAGGTGTCACGTTTTCAAAAGTTAAAACTATTGGCATTGTAAATGACAAAGGTATTCATTTCGCTATTTTCAAAACCAACACATAAATATAATATTTGTCATTTAAAATTCCAATAGCTCAAAATTTTCTAATGCGAGACCTATTGCATTGCAAATGCTTATTAATTTTGAAAATGCGTCCCATGATGCAAGAAATCGCCATCGCCTATGAAGCTCGGCGTTCCTGGCGTTCGACGGAGGGCGGCAGAGAAGGAACAGGACTCTGATGTTTTCCTTTTTGCCCACAGAAGAAAAATACAGTGTCCACTTCTGCTCTGCCACTTCAGCTGCCCCCCCCCCTTCACTCTTTCCTTCTTCCCTCTCTTTCTGTCTAGCAGTTCTTCTCCTACTGAAAACTGTGACTTCAAGACTGGGTTCTCACTCTATTTCCTCCCCTTTCTTTTATTTGCTCCCCTGTGAAATGGATCCAAACAAGAAATTCACTTTTGCTAAAAATGTCGTATTTTTCTGACATTTTAATTCCAAAGTGCAACATCGGGAGTAAAGGGTTAAAAATATGAAAAATAACTAAATAAATTAAGTCAGAGTGGAGCAAACTGGTCAAATTGATTTTATTCACACCCAAAGACTTTAGCACCACTTTTACAGAGTTTACCAGTGAAGCGCAATTTTTGTTTTCTTGTCTTTTTTTTCCCTGGGCTGGCAACTAGTGCCCCAATCCTGGAGGTACTGCAATGTGTGGATTGGAAAAGAAAATGTGTACTGCGTCTCTGTGTCCATGGATGTGGTCTTTTTACCATACTGCTTACTTTTTGTAAGACATGCTAACAGTCTCTGGAAAGATTTTGTCTTATTAGTACCAGTGTAACATACAAATGCAGCAGTGAGAAAGGTGATCAGTCAACCTTTGCAATAAGCCATCCACTCTGCAGCAACACAAGTCACATTTTTAATTAACTTTTGATACGTTTGAGCTATAAACAATTTATTCGTTTAAATGGTCAGATCATGCAGCAGATCTTGCATTATGAGGCAAATACGGCAGAGCCATAATTATATAGAAAACCTTTTCAAACTAGGATATTTTGCCATTCATGTTTGAACTGCTGTTGTGGAAAAGGGAGAAGGCTGATGACAGAAACTCCCTGGCTCGGTGACAAATGGCTTGTGCTGCTACATTATATCGTATCGGGGACATTCTGTAATTAAAATACATTCACAAAGTGGGATATGCTTCTAATCTCAATAACTCATTGTAACCTTAAATAATCATGTGTATCCATTGGTTGATTAAACTGGACAGTGAAATGCCAAACAAATACTAAAAATTGGGATGTTTGCGAATTCTGGCCACACCCCTGGCTCCGCCCACTAATCCAATCCTTGGGTTATTCCCACCCTCTGATTCTCCGCCCACAGTTCCCCTACTTTTTTCCCCCACTTAGACCACTGAATAGAACCCACTATGGTATCTTTCCACAGTAATAGCTGGTGGCACAGAGGCTGCATGCAGGCCTCAGCAGGACATCCATGAATGAATGACAGGCCGTCCGTGCAGGAATCTGTCAGCTGCACAGGTAAACATCTGAGCCTTCATCCTCGCGACCACTGTATTAAAATGAAAAGCAAGGAGGAGCTGACTGATTAATTACCCACCCAACCCACTGAGCTAACTAACTCGGATTTCAACTTGTGCTTCTCAGATTACATGCAGCAACAGCAGAGGTACTCAACCCACTGAGCTAATTTGCTACTTTTTAACTGTATGACCTGCAAGGAAGGCATAGATTTCTATAATGTGCTCTGCTCACTGAGCTACCATTGGCATCTGGGAGTAGAGGATGTGTACGCTAAAGGCTTCTGTGCTCCTAACCCTTTGCATGGGTGTTTATTGGGTGCATATCTTTCATTTCTCCTCAATATCTCCATAGTTCTTTGAATGGCATGTTCCTGCACTCTCCTCTGCTCTATCTGCATGTCTCCCCCCTCCCCCCCCCGTCCCACTCCACCCATGAGACACCAGATGTGCAGCATGCTTCATGTGAGCACAAACCCCAGGCTCGACCACTTGAAAGAAGACTGATGGAGAGCAGCCGGCCCGCCCTCTGCCTGCAGCTGGCACTGCAGCCCCGTCATTATTTACAGATGCCAGCCTGGGTGAGAGGTCAGGGACTGTGGCACGGCCTAGGGCCAGGCAGAGGCTGCGTGGGTAGAAGATGGGCACTCTCTGAGCGTGCTGTGGGTACAGCGCCTGCCCTCAGAGAGACGATGAGGGGGAGGCTGAGAGTTGAGGGGATGATGGACACTTGGCTGATGGAATAATGGGGACCACTGTACCGAGATCTATGACATATATATGTGTGTCTGTGTGTGTATGTATATATATACACACACACACAGATGTATAGAGTGTGCTATTTATTACCGTTAAAGAGTGTGAGACGGTGGCTATGGCTCACAAGTGGAAAAGTCTCGGGTGGGTGGTGATACCCTGTCCCTCAACAGTTGAAATAAATAGCTTATTACACTCTGCGCATCTGCACATATGGTTCATGCCAAGTTGACTTTCATGCGCATTTGTCTGGATGCGTAGGCCCATAGCGTAGCAGGGTGAGCTGAAGTCCAGACCACGGAGTTCTGTACTAGGGTCGTGATATGGAGCTTGACGTTTGCACTAGCAAATATCTTGCTTCATTTACATGTTGGGCCAGGTTTATTTTGCGATCTATTCACGGAAAAAGCCAAAGGTTACAGGGACGTTTTAGTTAGGCTCAGATTTCAGTTGTACAAAAACTGTAGAAATTCAGCAGTTATAGTTACCTGAGCTAACTATAGCTTACGCCCCCACAATGCACTGCTTATGACCTCGCATGTTACACCACTCATGACATAGTCAGTGACATCACTCAATACATCATCCACAGAACCACTTGCACACCCACTCACCCTCATACAACCTCTGAAACACCCATTCTGACACCCACACAACCAATCACATACCCACTCAAACACCTTTTCAACTACTACCACACACCCACTCACTTACCTATACACCCAATCACACAGCCACTCACTCACCCATACAGCTACTAGCAGATCTAGTGACTCACTCACACAGCCACTCACATCCACTGAGTCATCTACAAATCCACTTGCATACCAATTCACACATCCATATAAGCACTCCCATACCCACTCACTCACCTATACAACCACTCATACACACATTTACTGTACAATACAGCTACTCATACACCCACTTACACACCTAGTCATTCACCCATGGAGGCACTCACACACTCACCCATACAGTCGCTGACACACCCATACAGCCGCTGACACACCCATACAGCCATTCATCAATCCAGCCCCTCACACAGGCACTCACCCATACAGCTACTCACACACCCACTTATTCACCCATACAGCCAATCGCATACCCACTCTCACATCCTTGCAGCTACTCAGACAACCACTCACACACAGATTCAGTCAGTCTCCCAGCCTCTCAGGTGACGTATATTAGAAATTGTATCACAAAAAGAATAATAATTTAAGTTATGCAGTAGCTCAGTATATATCTTTAAGTCTAAGAAACGTTTACAAAACACTTACACTCACTAGATGATGTCTTCAGTTATGTCATTTGAGATGCCATCAGTGATTTCACTGACCATGTAATGAGTGAAGTAATATGTGAGGTAATAAGAAGTGCATTCTGGGGGCATAGTTATAGGTACCACAGGCAACTGCAACTGCTGAATTTCTATAATTTCGTACAAGTGAAATCTGAGCCTAATTATAACGTCCCTGTAACATTTGTTTTTTTCCACTGAATTTCTTTGTTTAAAAAAACAACAATTTATTACGATAACTTCCTTGTAAACGTTGTTTTGTTTTTTTAGTGAATTTCAAACGTTTTTAATTTTTTATTTCCTAACTGTAACCTGTAATCTTTGAGAGTGGGATTGAGAGTGCCTGTACAGATCTGTAAGTAGGTGTGTGAGTGGCTGTGTGGGTGGTTTTGTGGGTGTGTGAGTGGCTGTATAGGTTTGAGTGGGTGGGTGAGTTGGTGTGTGAGTAGGTGTATGGTTCGGTGTCTGAGTGGCTGGATGGGTCTGTAAGTGGTCTGTGAGCAGTGTGTGTGTCTCTGGGTCTGAGTGGATATTTTAGTGGATGTGTGGGTCTGTGAATGGATGTGTCAGTGTATCTGTGGGTCTGTGAGGGGGTGTGTCTCTCCCTGGGCCTGTGGGTGAGAGTGCGGGTCTGTGAGGTGGTGTCTCAGTATATGAATGGATCTGTGAGTAGATGTGTGTGTCTGATTGGGTCTGTCAGTAGGTGCATGAGTGTATGGGTGGGTCTGTGAGTGAGTGCATGAGTCTGTGAGTGAGTGCATGGCTATCCAAGTGGGTGTGCAAGTGGGTGCAAGAGTGTTTGAGTGGGTCTGTGAGTGGGTGTGTGAGTCTATGGGTGGGTGTGCGTGGGTGCAAGAGTGAGTGGCAGCATGTGTGAATGGGTGTGTGAGTGAATGTGAGTCTGAGTTGGTGTGTGAGTGGGTGCATGAGTGTCTGAGTGGGTCTGTGAGTGGGTGTGAGTCTTTGGGTGGGTGGGTGATTCCCTGACTGGGTGCATAAGTGTCTGTGTGGGTATGTGAGTAGGTGGGTCAGTGTCTAAGTGGGTCTTTGAGTGCACATGTGACTGGGTGTGAGTCTGTTCTGGTGTCAAAGTGGGTGTAAGAGCATCTGTCTGGGTGTATGACTGGGTGCGAGTGTCTCTGGGAGTCAAAGTGGGTGTGTGAGTGTGTGTGTGTATATATGTTTTTATTATTATTGTTTTTTAATATGCCGCGAGATTCACTGATCATCGCAGATTTATACAGGGGTGTCACGATGAGCCCAGGGACAGCTCCATGGATTTCACGTTTGGCAAAAAAACAACAAAAAACGGTTTCTGGCATTTTTTCTGCCCGTTCATGCTTTTCCCACATCTATTCCACAGACATGGGGTCAAAAAAGCTCTAACCTGACCACTTTGTTTATTTTAGATTCAACTTTTTAGCCCCTGGACCATTTCCCGATATATAAAAGGGCGGCTGCGACTTTTCTGTGAAGTTGCGCCCAGCCATTCAGGACCTTACTTTGGCATGGGGAGCCGCGGAGCCACCGCGGGCTCTGCAGGTGCATTCTCCGCGGGTGGATATGCAAAAAAAGTCTGCATCCCTAGATGTAAAAATGTTGATTTTTATTTTTAAATAACTCTAAAACTACTGAACGGATTTACACCAATTAACAAAAAGGGCACTTTCAGGGCCATAATCTACCTTTCTGCTGAATTTGGTGCAATTCCATTCGGCGGTTCAGGCTGCAGTCGTGTCTAGAATCCCATACAGTCCCTATGGGAATAAGCTTGTGAAACACATTTTCAACAACTAGAATCACTAGCACCTTTGTTTTGAAAAATTTGCAAAGATTAGTCCTCCGGTGCAAAAGATATAGGCAAGTCAAGAACATGGAAACTAGGTCCTTACTATAACTACCTACTGGCGACTACCAGTAGAAAATAAAGGAATACAAAACCACACTCGCACACTACGTTCACTTTTAAAAACCAAAGGTTCCCAGACGTTATAATTAGGAAATTAAAAAAAATGTAAAACAAATTTTGCAGTTATAGTTATCTCAAGAAACCATATCTCGTGCCCCACCATTGCACAGTTTTCTCATTAATAATTTTACAGCAAATGTTGCTGTTATATTATCAATGATGTTATAGAAGACGTCATGAGTGATTTAATATGTGGAGTAATTAGCAGTGCATGGCGAGGAAGCGAGTTATAGTTCTCTTAGATCACAAGGTACAGTTTCTTCTGATAAATACAAGTACAAGTATAACTGCTGAATTCTCACACACACAATGGAACAGGCAGAGAGGAGCGAGGGGCATGCTCATGGAGAATGGGAGCAGGACCAGCACCTGTGGATTTCTGTTCACATGCTGACATTAAAGAGTTGTCCTGTAGGGCTAGCAATCATTTCTGTATAAACTGAAAGAATGTATATTGTATGGGTCACCCACAAATTGCTCAGTTTGCAGAATGATTGTAAGGGTTGTTCTAATGATGTACGCCCGACTACCCATTTCACGAATACGTGTATGGTATGTCAAGTGAGGTATTTAACAGGTAAATAATGTCCAAACACTCTTTTGAACAAGTTCAATACATTGCTGAATGTATTGTTGTCCAGAGCAGGGGTCTCCATCCTTTTCTGTAATAAGAGTAGAGCTGCTTATGATGAATGAAAAGCATCCCAAGCTACTAATAGTAATAGTGTTGTAATAGTGATCACACCATTCAAGATCACTAGCCTTGATCACCTCAGGGCATCATGTCGGGTAGGCAGCAGTAATGTAAACAAGCATTGGCAAAGCCAATATGTCTTTTCTATGTGAGTGCTATTGGTGTTGGCAATGTGTGTTAGCCATGTTGTACACCAGTGTGGCTGCTGTTCAGCATGGCTAAATATGTGGCATGGAGTGGGGTGGGGTAGATGGAAGTAAGGTTGATCGGGGTAGAGTGGAATGAGGTATATTTTAGTAGAGTGGAATGAGGTAGATTGGGGTAGAGTGGAATGAGGTAGATCGCGGTAGAGTGTAATGGTGCTGAGTAGGGTAGAGTATTTTGGAGTAGATTGTAGTGGGGGTACTTTAGGATACACTGAGGTAGACTGGAGTTTTAGTAGATTGGAGTGGGGTAGATTGGATTGGGGAGATTGACTTGGGGTAGACTGTAGTTCATTGGGGTGTTTAATGTAGAGTGGTGTAGAGTGGAGTGGCGAAGATTAAGGAAGAGAAGAGTCGGGTAGACTGGACTAGAGTGGGGAGAGGAATTTATTGGCATTTATTGGAGTGGGTTATAGTGTAATGGGTTAGATTAGAGTGGAGTGGGGCAGATTGGAGTGGAGTAGATTGGAGAGAAGTGGAGTGGTGAGGGTTAGATTTGGGTGGAGTGGATTGTGCTAGATTCGGGTAGAGTGAACGTGGAATGGGGAAGAGTGGGGTGGGCTGCATTGGAGTGGAGTAGCTTTGAGTGACATGTGATAGATTAGGGTGGTGTGGAGTGGGGTAGATTGGGTGGGATGGAGTGGAGTAGATTGTACTGCAGTGGGGTAGATTAGACTGGAGTGGGGTAGATTGAAGTGGGGCAGAGTGGGATGAGGTAGATTGGAGTGGGGAATATTTAATTGGGGTAGTTAGGGGTGGGGTACATTGGGTGGTGTTGATTAGGGTAGTGTAGATTGAAGTGGGGTAGAGTGGAGTGGGGTGGAGTGTTGTAGATGGAGTGGAGTGAGGTAGATGGAGTGGGGTAGATTGGGGTGGAGTGGAGTCTGATAGATTAGGTGGATTGGAATGGGGAGAGTGGTGTAGATTGGAGTGGAATATAGAGTGGGGTAAATTGGAATGGACTGGAATACAGTGGAGTGGGGTAAATTCGATTGGAGTGGAGTCGGGTATAGTGTAGTAGGGTATAATGGTGTGGGTTGGACTGGGGCAGATTGGAGTGGAGCAGGGTGGATAGGAATCTATAGGGGTAGATTGGACTGTAGTGGGGTAGATTTCGAATGGAGTGCAGTAGATTGGAGTAGAGTGTGGTGGATTTGATTGGATTAGATAGAGTGGAGTACATTGGAGTAGAGTGGGGCAGATTGGGATGGAGTGGGGTAGATTGTAGGGAAGTGTGGTAAATTGGAATGGGGTAGATTGGATCGTAGTGGAGTGAATTGGGATAGATTGGTGTGGGCTAATTTGGAGTTAGAATTGAATGGGGTAGATTGGGATGGTGTGGAGTGTGGTAGATTTAAGTGGAGGGGAGTATGGTAGAGTGGGGCCAATTTGGGTGGATTGGGGTAGACTGATTTAGATTGGAGTGGGCTGGATTGAGTGGGGTAAAGTGGAGTAGATAGGAGTGGGGTAGATTAGAGTGGGATAAGTGGGGTGGGATGGGGTTGAGTGGAGGGATGTATAGTGGAGGGGCTTAGAGTAAAGGGGGATAGGGTAGAGTGGTGGGTTCTGTCAGAGTGAGTGGCGTAGAGTGGAGTGGCATCTAGTAGATTGGAGTGTTGTTGAATCGAGTGGTGTGGCGTAGATTGGAAGGGCATAGAGTGGAGTTGAGTGCTGTAAAGTGGAGTGGTGTAGTGTGGAGTGTGCATGTTGTGGTTATGTATTGCCATTTCAGACCACACATTTCCAATTGAAATGACCATTACATTTGCATACCATCCCGCCAATAGTTTTTTTTCTGGCAATCCATGGTGCCTGGCCGTGCCACAGCATAGCGCGCCCAGGATTGTCGATGTTGGTAAAATAGGAGTCAGGGTTTTTATCGGGGGTGTTCTGCAATACGTAAAGAAAGCGCGGTAATGCCAGCATTTTGAAAAGGGCCGCACATCCCAAAAGAGTCAGAGGGTGAGAGCGCCAGTGTGTGACATCGGCGCGGAAGCGTGTCAGAGGTTCCAGCAAGTTTGCCTCATAAAATTAGGCTGGGTCTGTCATAATGTATATACCTAAATAGCAGAATCCTCCCGATGCCACAGAGATGTCATACCCTCTTGGATTATGCGGTGGTGTCCTCCACAATATGTATAGCTGAGATTTAGACCAATCGATTGTATACCCTGAGTGAGTGCCAAATATGTGGAAGATGTGGAGGAATCAGTGAAGGGTAGATGATGGTGAGGCCATGTATAACAGAATGTCATCCTCGTATAACGAGATGCAGTCTTCGTGATTCTCTGTCCATTTCAGTCTGATCAGGGGGTCTCCCCTCACCCAGACCGTGAGTGGCTCCAGCCAGCACCTGGTAAACATTAGGGCCGATAAGGAATAACCTTGCCGGGTTCCCCTTTCTATTTGAAACTGCCTAGAGATATGCAGATTCACTACAACCTGGGCAATTGGGCAGGCATATAGCAGTTGAACCCATTTAATAAAGTTAGATCCAAATCCCATTCTCTTCAGGACTGCAAAGAGGAAATTCCACTTGATGGAATCAAATGCCATTCTGGCCATAAGAGACAGCAGGGCTGCATCCTCCCTAATTGTATGGTGTCTGCACAACACCCGTTTAATTGTCTTAAGTTCAAGGCAGTATTCCGTCCAGGCATAAAGCCTGATTGGTCTGGGTGTACCAGACCAGTGATATGAGGAATAAGTCTGTTGGCCAGTATTTTTGCTAGTATTTTTGCTTCTACGGTGAGCAGGGAAATGGGTCTATATGCTTTGCAGTCGTCTGGTGCGTTACCCTATGGATAATCATGATTGAAGCAGTTTTACGTATGTAGTTTTTAAGGGCATGACCTAGTTGTAGATATCTCAGCCATTCTCCTTGTGACAACTCGTACTCAGTTTGCATAGCTGCAAATGTTATGTAAGCCCTTTATCTCCATACATCCCCCAATTTGTCAAGACCTAGTTTCTTCCATTTGTTAAAAATTTTCATCGCTCTCACCTTGGGGAGCTACTTGCTGTCCCACAACGGGGTCATCTCGGTTTACTTCCCTTCCCATCCCAAGTATCTGGTGGCTGTGTTACATGCCTTAACTACTGTTTGTGTGTGTGGCGGGAGATCTCTACTCCCCTCTTTCCCATAAAGAAGGGAGGTATAACCTCTCTCTTCCATGCTTAGTCTGTCGGCTCGTTAGGTCGGTTCCTCACTATCCCCAAACACCCAGTCATTAACACACACCAATTGCGAGGCCCAGTAATATAATTTTATATCCGGCACTGCTTATCCTCCCTCATAAACTCCTCTCTGTAGTTGCGTAAGGCAATTCGTGGAGGTCCCCCAGTTCCAGATCAGAGCTCCAAGTCAGCCGCTATTCTCCCAAAGAATGAGTCCGGGAGCTCACTAGGGGGGTTTTGTATAACGTACAGTAGTCAGGGCAGGGTCATCATCTTAAATAAAGCTGACGACCCATTAGAGTGGGGGCAGCGTTTTCCATCGATCAGTATCTGCACTGAACCTAATCAATTATCTTTCAACATTTCTTTTATAGAAGTCCATTGGGTTTCTGGTTATGTTAATCCACAAGCAAGTATTTAAAGCCTTCGGGTTCAACTGGGATCGTGCATCGACTCGTAAGTTTCTGGATGCCTCCTACCAAAGGAAAAAGCAGCCACTTGTCCCAATTTATACGGTATCGAGAGTAGTCTCCGGTTGCGTGGTTGCCTGGCGTAGAGCAAAACGTTGTCTGCATACAAGGAGCTACATTCCTCCCATTCCTCCCAGATTGAAATTCCCCATAGCAATGTGTCGCATATCACCCATGCGGCCAAGGGCTTAGCAATGTGTCGCATCTCACCCATGCGGCCAAGGGCTTAGCAATGTGTCGCATCTCACCCGTGCGGCCAAGGGCTTAGCAATGTGTCGCACCTCACCCATGCGGCCAAGGGCTTAGCAATGTGTCTCATCTCACCCATGCGGCCAAGGGCATAGCAATGTGTCGCATCTCACCCATGCGTCTGAGGTACTGAAATTCTGAACCCGTTTCGTAAAAATCGTCGTATCATGACGATTTTGGTAGCATTAGACCGAAAATGGCAAGTGTAAGGTATACGAGCATTGTCGTCATACTCGAGTGGCGAGATCACCATGAAATCAGGGATCCCGTCCTGAACCCTCGGGTTCCATTTTGTATACGGCAGCCATTTTGTGGTTGCCCTAACAGAGGCCGATGACAGTGGACGAACGAGTCTCCAAGCACACGTACACCTTAGCTGACTTCTGAATGACCTGAGCGAGCGACCCTCTTGCCTGAAGCCAAAACTTGTTAAACCAGTTCCTTTCCCAGTAGCAGCTAAGATTATTGATCAAGACTTTTAACTGCTACCTACCTGCCTTCAGGGACTCTCCCTTGCCTCTGTGTCCGCCGCGCAGCCCAAGGTGACGCTGCAGCGGCCATTGCAACTCCTGATCGCCGCCTCCAGCGGCCGCTCCCCCGGCCACGCCCACTGTAACTGGCCACGCCCACCTGAGCACTTAAGGAGCTGAATACGAGCTCTACACAATTGGACCGGATCACTCCCCTGCCTTCCGCGGGAGTCATAGACCTTAACAGACCCCTAATTTTAACCTCACTCGCACTTTCTCAGCGCTTGCTCGCGCTTACTTTTAACTGCTACCTACCTGCCTTCAGGGACTCTCCCTTGCCTCTGTGTCCGCCGCGCAGCCCAAGGTGACGCTGCAGCGGCCATTGCAACTCCTGATCGCCGCCTCCAGCGGCCGCTCCCCCGGCCACGCCCACTGTAACTGGCCACGCCCTCAAGCATCCATATAAAGCATGTGCTTTTAACGTCCGCGCAGCAGACGGGCGCAGCGGGCGCGCCTAAGGCAAGCCCGTCTGCGCCCGTCCGCGCCCAGACGGGCCCAGGGCCCCGGAATGCTGCCCAACTAATGGCATATTCTTCCGCCGCACTTAGAAATCTCCAGCAGCCTCCCGGTGCCCTTCTATCTACAACCTGGGACCGCTTGACTTCCCTTGACATTGCGGCCGATGTAGCCTCTCCCAGACTCATCTGTGCACCTGAGCCGCTCCCTGTGCCGCCGGAAACTCGTATCCGTATACTATACCTTAACACCCGGTCTCTCCCCCAACATCACACTGATATTTTCCTCCTACTGACCGCGGAAAACCCAGACATCCTGTTGCTCACCGAGACCTGGCTGTCCGACCTATCCCTCCCCGACATTCTGGCTGCCTTACCCCCCAATTATTACCTGCTGAACGCCAACCGGCCGCATGGCCGCCGTGGCGCTGGGGTTGCAGCAATTATTCGCAAAGACCTACCTTTTATCAAGTCTTCATCCCTATGTCTCCCAGATGCTGAAAATTTGGTAATTAGCCTGCCAACCGTAGCTGGGGCCCTGACCCTCATTGTTTTATATCGCCCCCCTACCCCGATGCCTTTGTTTCCTGTCACTCTTTGTGAGCAGCTCACTGCCCTCATGACCTCCTCAGCCCGCTTTGCCATATATGGCGACTTCAATTACTGGTTCAACCATGTGGATGCTGGTCCCCATGCCACCGAATTGTTTGAGGCACTTTCCAGCCTCAACCTGACGCAGCATGTCACCTCTCCCACTCACATCGGGGGTAACATCCTAGACCACATCTGGACTCAGGGCATATCACATTTTGACCTGACTATTTCCCCTTGTGTCTGGTCTGACCATTTATTGATCGAGTCCTCCATCCTTATAACGGGCATGGTCAGGCCTCCCTCCCGGCTTGGAGGGTCTGCTCGGAATTGGAAGTCTCTTGACTCGCCTGTCTTCCTCTCCCTACTTGCCAATACCCAGCCCCCACTCCCCGAGTCCTCAGACATCGACATCAACACCATGGATGCCAATATCTCTCACTGGTTAACGACGGCCAGCGACACTTGTGCACCTATTACTTGCTATTCCCGCACCCATCTTAATAAATCCCACAAATGGTATAATTCCATCCTAAAGCAACAACATCTGGAGCTGCGCCGATTGGAGCGCAGATGGCGGCGCCACTACCTTGCCCCCGACAGGGAAGCCTATGTGTCCGCACGCAAAGCCTACAAAGCTGCAATCATTACCACCAAAACCACTTTTATTTCTAACAGGATCTTAACAGCTCCTAACAGATCCAAGGAGATCTTTAAAGTCCTCGGCGAATTGACATCGGACGCCAGGACACTCCCGATCCCACCCCCCTCCTTGGAATCCTGCACTGCCTTAAATTTCTTCTTTATCGATAAAATCACCTCCATCAAGAACTCTATCCCCCACCCGCCCCTCCTTGCCACATCAGATCCCTCCCCTGTCAACACATCCACTTTTCCCCAGTTCCCTGTGCTCGACCCAGAATCTCTCGCTAGACTGTCTGTCCGGGTGAAATCTGGATCCCCCAGGGACTGTTGCCCTCCCTTCGTGCTTCGTGATATCTGCCATACCCTTCCCCACTGCATCCTTCCTTTACTCAACTCTTCTCTCAACTCGGGCACCGTCCCCAGGTCATTCAAAGAGGCCACATTGGTGCCTCTCTTAAAAAAGCCTGGCGCAGATCCAGCAGTCCTAGCTAATTACCGTCCCATTTCCCTTCTACCCTTTCTATCCAAAATCCTTGAGGCTCATGTCACGACTTGCCTCTCAAATTTCATCGAGGAGTCCAGGTACCTGGCACCCAACCAGGCCGGGTTTAGACCAGTTCACTCCACTGAGGCCGTGATTCTCGCTGTGCTGGATAATCTCAGACGCAGCGAGGACAGAGGACAACCCCAGGCATTAGTACTACTCGATCTTTCGGCGGCTTTCGACACGGTGGACCATAACATCTTAATCCACCGTGTCGAATCCGCCGGAATCTGTGGGGCCGCTCTATCCTGGGTCCAATCCTTTCTCGAGGAAAGGTCCCAGGCAGTCAGCTTGGGTCCTTTCTGCGCCACCAGCGTCCCCTCTTCTTGCGGAGTCCCCCAAGGATCTTCTTTGTCTCCCCTTCTTTTTAATTTGTATCTCCAACCCCTCCTTCACTCCCTGGGTAAATGGGATATCACCGTGTTTAATTACGCGGATGATTTACAGATTATTTTTCCCCTCACTTCCCCTGATGCTGCCATTAATTTCCAGGCTGTTATGACACATATCCAGCTCTGGATGAACCAAAATCAACTCAAGCTCAATCCGAGCAAGACTGAGCTCCTCCTCCCGGGGAGAAGCGCCCTCTTCTGGGGCCCTCAGTACTGGCCGATTGAGCTTGGAACACCACCTTCCCCTGCTGGATGTGTCAAGAGTCTCGGAGTCTTGATTGACTCCGGGCTCACTCTCAAGGCACAGGTGAGCGCAGTAACATCTTCCTGTATGTTCCAACTCTACAGGATACGGAAAGTCGCTCACCTCCTTTCACCTGAAGCCTTGCTGCAAGTCCTAATAGCCCTGGTGATGTCCAGGTTGGACTTCTCAAATTCCATCTACTACGGTCTCCCTAAAACTTTATTGTCAAGGTTGCAGATCGTCCAAAATCAGGCCGCTCGGCTGATCTTTAAAATCCCCAAATGGCAGTCTGCTCAACCTCTTTTACGCCACCTTCATTGGTTACCAGTGAACGAAAGAATTACTTTTAAGGTTCACTGTTTGGTGTTTAAAGCTCTCACTGGTTCTGCCCCCGCGTTTCTCAAGTCTCTCATCACCCCTTATTGTCCCCCTCGTACCTTGAGGTCCACTCATCTTTTGCTCCTTGCCGTTCCCCGTTTCAAACTCTCCAGATCGGGCGGCCGCAGCTTCTCCTGCCTAGCCCCCAAGCTATGGAACTCTCTCCCTCTCGCACTTAAGTCATCTTGTTCTCTTCTCTCTTTCAGGAAATCCCTAAAAACTATACATTTCCCCCATTAACTCCCCTCCCTCCCTGATCTTCCCCCTCTTTTTCAGTCCAATCAGCGCCAGGAAACCTTTGGTGACAGTGCGCTCAAGAAATTTGTTATAACATAACATAACAAGACACAAGACACCATCAACCCTTTTATTGCGCACAACTATGTCTTACCTGCTCCTTTCTTTATGGGCCGTTTACGATGGGGATGTGCCCGGTTTTATGGTGGGTTCGATCGACCGATCTGATGAAGAATGTTAGGTTCGACCAATAGTTGATTGTGGGCTGGACAAACTGAAAAATGGACTTGTCATCATGATCCTGCTTCTTTTTCTTTTTCGTGAAAACATGTGAATGGTCAATTGTAAATAAGGAATGTTTGCCTGAAGCATAATTTTTGGTATAAAAGGGATGACTAGCTTTGTAAATTTGAGCAGTCTCCTGAGAACATACACCGTGTTGTACTTCTAGGATATCTGTTACTGGCTGCAGCTAATAAAATTGATCCTTGACGTCACCAGAAATCACCCGTGTCTCTGTACTCTAAGGCAGGTGGACCCGGAGACTAGGGCGTTATCCCTGGCGCCGCTGGGTCTTAAATAACCCGGTTCTTCATTTGGCGCCCAACGTGGGGCGATTTCAGCGGTACCGGTCCAAGCCAGAGGTTCGTGAGGAGCTTCGTGTGGAAATTCTGGAGGAAGGCCAACCACTTCATCGACCCCTGTATGTCGTCGTGGTCCGAAAGCAGGGCTCGACAAATCCGAAAAATTGTACTAGTCCTGCAGGTCTAGTACCATGGAAAATCCCCTCGACCTGACTGCAACCCACTTGACCTCCGTCTCTGAAAACGGAGCAAAAGTGACAAGATAACAAGAGTTAAAGGCATCTTTATTGCTCATTCCGTTTAGGAGCAATAAAAATGCCTTTAAATCATGTTATCTTGTCACTTTTGCTCTGTTTTCAAAGACAGAGGACAAAAGTTAATTTGACTTCCTACTCGCCAGAAAGGGCGAGTAGGACCTAAAAATAGCTCGTCCTGATCCGTTCTCCCTCGCAAATGCAAGCGGGCGAGTGGATTTGTCGAGCCCTGGAAAGTCTTTGCTGCGCGGTTCCCCGCTTTCCGACGGCTACGAAGGACTGCTGCCCTGACTGTCGCCCTGCCTTGGAGCCTTTGATGATTTGTAAAGCGAGACGATAGACGGGTCTTCTGGTGCCGACATCGATACCTCAGTTAAGTATGAGTGGAGCGTCTCCCAGTCCTTAGTTTTTGGGTATCCCCTTGGGATCTTTGATTTGGAACTTGCAAGTGCCAAAGCCGAGGGACTCGTGTATTCACGAGACTATCATATTCGATATTCCCTTGAAGTTTGAGGCTAGACTAGAGAGCGAAGATGCCTGGTCTTAGCAGACTTGGAAATTAGATTTGTTGTGGTTATAATAGGGATTCCCGATTGGAGGACTCGTGTCCGGTTCCTCCGATTGGAACTCCAACCTATGAACTGTATGTGAAGCATGGCGTAGGCCCCATCGCATATAACGAAGTATGGATTTGTTACACAAAAAAGGACGGTGTCCTACAATGGCCCCGATATGGTAGTTTTGACACGGAAATTTTAGATAACCTAGAGGTTAGACTTTTTAAGAAGAAAGCCCGGCCGGCGATGTTTGACACTTTCCGCCTATGGCTAAAGGAAGCCAGACAGAAAGAAATTAAATTGGCAAAGAGAAATAAAAGAGAAAAGGGTATCTCGATAATGCAAGCTGCTATGCAGTATAAAGACAATGAAGAACAAGCGAGTGAGCAGTTGCACAGGCAACGTAAAATGGCGATCGATAAATGCTATCCAGTTTTGCCACCTATTCAGCAAGATGCAGCAAAGGAACTTGAGAAAGATCCTTTAATGTCACATTTGTTGAGCTCACCACCCCCTTATGCACAGAGTGCTACAGCACCTCCGCAACCTTTAGCGGCGCAACCTCTGGTTGCTTTGCCTCTTGCTATTGCACAGCCGCCAGCTCCTCTTCAGCTGGCTCCTACTCCTCTGGTGCAGCCTTCTCAAGGGCTGCCGACTTTGCTACCTGTTCCGTCTTTAATCCCTACGACTTTTTCACCTGTTCTTGCTGCTTCCTCTGCTACTGCTCCTACATTAGCTTCCTCTCAATCCGCTTTATCTCCTGTTCTGTCATTTTCTCCTTCTGTCCGACAGAGAATGACGGATACTGTTACTAGTCTTTTGTCTCCTTTCTTTGGGTCATTAAACACGACCCCCGATTCAGAGCATAAACAGTTACGTAGTCCATTGCCTGACTCTAGAGAGAAGGGAGTATTGGATCATTTGGCGCATAAATGGGTTACCGACCCTGCAAGATATGAGTTAGAGTCTGTCATGGATGTCTTCCGCCAATGGGAAGCACCGAAGCAGAGATAGGTTTTTGATAAAATGTGTGTTTTTCTTTGTGAAGATTTGGAGGATAATGATTTGGAACCCAATCCACCTGAGTTGTGTCGTGTACGGTTCAAGCTTGCAAAAGGCACGATTGTGGGATCCGATGTTGAAAGAGCAGTTGCGACATTGTTGTCATTTAGGAGTGAGGCTATCTCTCGGTCGTTGTTTGAACGTGATCCCTCTGTTAGGGGGAAAAGCGCGACAATATCCAATGAGAGAGGTTCCTCCGGTATGGAAGGAAGAAGTACCTGCTGGTGCAAATAATAACCCCCCAGCTGTGCCAGCATATTTTCAGCGTGTTTGGGTACATGTTCCATGGAAGCGAGCTGAAGTTTTGGCTCTTAAACAGACCTTACCTGACCCCCGTAAAAATCCTGCAGGGTATTATAAGGAATTATCACAGACTGCAGACTCATGTGTTATGAATTTAGCTGATATAGACATGTTGTTTGGAAACGTGGTCCCACAGCCTTTATGGGGATTGATTCATCACACGGATCATGCGCAAGAGTTAGGTGATACCTGGGTTAATATTAGCGCTGCAGATGGGCGACAAGTTGGTGGGGCTAAACCTGAGCCTTTAGTTGCAGAACTTCCTGGGAAGATCGTTACTTACATGAAGACTTTAATGCCTGCTATGCGAGTAAACTGGGACAAATTGTCTGCGTGTAAGCAGAAGAAAGATGAAACTGTGTCCGATTTCTTCACTAGGTTTGAAGAAACGTTTATCGACCACAGTGGTCAAGACATGAGTCCTGAAGGTGGTCAACGGTTGTTTGTTGATAAGTTTGTGCATAATTTGCTTCCCGAGTCATGTACCAAGTTGAAGGATTTCGAGAGTTTGTGGGCTGTTTCCTCATCAGCACAGATATTGGCTACTGCACAATACTACGAAAATAGGGATAAGGATGAGAAGGATCGGGCAGACAAGAAGACTAAAGAGTTAAAGACGAAGGTTCTTTTACAGCAAGCGTATCCGCCCCGTAGTACCCAGCGTGATTATCAGCAGCCTCAGCAGTTTCAGAGGAACCCGCAAAGGTTTGAGCCTTCTCAACAACGTTTTCCTGTAGGCCCTAATCAATGTGCATATTGCAAAGAAGAGGGCCATTTTAAAAATAGCTGCCCTGTTTTGCTACAGCGTATGAATGGTGTTTCTAGCACAAGAGGTCGGAGTGTTCCAAAAGCTCTTAGAGGTAGAGGACGTGGAGGTTTCTCCCAGAACGCACGTCCCTTTCCTCCACAAAATTCAATGAATAGTTTTGATCAGCAGAATAACGCGTCTGGTAGGACGACTCAGTATTATGCTAATGACTACTACGCAGAAGGTGAAAATATGGAAGGTGATGATTGCTAGGACAGCCATGGACAAAGAGAGGGAGTTGTTTCAGTTCCAGTAGATCAGAGTGACCTTATGTTGAGGTGATTACATCAGGTGTGTCAGAGCCTTTTCTGTTGGATACTGGTGCTACAAAGAGTTCTATTATGCACTCTAAACTCCCTGGCGCACCTTTGTCTGGCGAGACTAATGTTTCAGTAGGTTTTTCTGGCGCCCCGGTTAGGAACCCGATCTCTAGCCCTATGTCTCTTTCTGTTGGACCTTGTGAATTCGAAGCACACCTTATTCTGACGACAGGTTGTGGTGAGAACTTATTGGGAGTACAACTTATACTGGGTAAGAAAGTGGTCTCCTCGATGTATTTGTCAAAGGATAAACTTCCGACAGAATTGTCGTCTCTTCCTGATATTCTTTGGGCTACTGGTCCTAATGACGTGGGTCTTTTGGAAATACCGCCATATGTTGTGACGTTGAAAGCAAATGTTAAAATGCCACGTATTCCCCAATACAAGATCTCGAGTGAAGGTGAAAGGGCGTTGCTAGCGATTATTCATGACCTGATTGAGAAAGATGTAATTGAAGAAACGAGAGGTAATGTTTGCAATAGCCCTGTGTTGCCTGTCTTAAAACGTACTGACTCTTCTCAGCCACCTGTTTACCGGTTTGTGATCGATCTTCGCGAAGTGAATAAGATTGTAGTTCCGCAATTTCCTGTCGTTCCAGATATCACTGCCTTACTGACCATGATTCCAGCTTCAGCCACGTGGTTTTCGGTGATTGATTTGAAGAATGCTTTCTTCAGCATCCCGATTGCCGAGAAGAGTAGAGATATTTTCGGCTTCTCTTTAGGAGGTCGAAGCTTCCGGTTTAAGAGAGCTCCTCAAGGCTATTTTGAGAGTCCATCAATATATAGTCAGGCTTTGAAAACACAGCTTGATACGGTTGTTTTACCTGATGGTGCTGCTCTCATTCAGTACGTCGACGATTTGTTAGTAGCTGCAGATACTGAGGAGATTTGTAAAGAAGCCACCTTGTCGTTGTTGCGTCATTTGTCTGATTTACATCATAAGGTGTCTCTTTCAAAGTTACAGTATTGTCGACAAGAAGTGACCTACTTAGGTCATCTCTTGTCGAAGGAGGGAAGAAGATTGACCCCAGAACGAATTCAGGCGATTGCAAAATTGAGTGTGCCAATTACACAAAGAGAAGTGCGTGCTTTCTTGGGTATCACGTCATATTGCAGACAATGGATACCGAATTTTTCCCTACTGGCCAAACCTTTGGTGGCATTGACTTGTAAAGATACACCAAATCCCCTTCCGTGGTCCGAAGAGTGTCAGAAAAGTTTTTCGGAATTGCGCGATGCATTGTGTTCGGCTCCTGTGTTGGGTACCCCCGACTACAGTAAACCCTTTACACTGTATGTCCATGAGAGAGGAGGATGTGCATTGTCAGTGTTGACACAATCTTTTGGGGACAAGCAGCGTCCATGTGCGTATTTCTCATCGACTTTGGATCCGGTAGCTAGAGCGTTGCCGAGTTGTTTGAGAGCCACAGCGGCAGCAGCTGTTTCTATTCGACAGTCTGCTGGTTTGGTGATGAATAATACGTTGATTGTAATGGTTCCACATGCAGTGGATACTTTGTTAAACAGAACCAAGACACAGCACTTAACTAGTGCTCGATTGTCAGGTTATGAGTTGACACTTTTAGCGAGTCATGTGCACATAAAAAGATGTAACACGTTGAATCAAGCTACGTTGTTGCCGATTGTAGCAAAGACAGATGTTTCTGAACAACACGATTGTTTTCTCAGGACAAAAGAGGAAACGAAAGGGAGAGTAGATCTTAGGGACACTCCTCTTGTGAAGTGTGATGGTACCTTATGAGTGGATGGTTCATGCTTCAAGCTTCCAAACGGTGATATGACTGCGGCATATGCTGTTACGACTTTGCATACGATTGTTGAAGCTGCGCGTATCCCACATAATTCAGCTCAAGCAGCAGAGTTGATTGCACTTACGAGAGCGTGTGTATTATCAAAAGGAAAGAAAGTGACCATATATACTGACAGCCAGTATGCATTTGGTGTGGCTCACAGTTTAGGACGATTGTGGAAGGAACGTGGGTTCCTCACGTCTCATGGAACTAAGATACAGCATGGTCAGTTGGTGAATGAGCTTCTTGAGTCACTTACCTTGCCGTTGCAAGTTGCGATTGTGAAATGCAGTGCACATAAGGTGGTTACTGACGACGTTGGTCGCGGTAATGCGTTTGCTGATGAGGTTGCGAAAGAAACGGCAAGAGATGTGATAAGTCGAATGTATGATGCGGGCCCTGCAAGATGGATTGGTGACGTTGGAATGTGTGAAGATACGATGGAGAGTGTGAAGTCTATTCAAGCTGAAGCTACAGAGAAGGAATTGAGGGTGTGGAGAGAGAGTACGGGTAAATTAGACACGAATGGTTGTTGGGTTGAGTTGTCAGAACATCAGCGATGGTTGTTACCCGATGCGTATGTGCTTGCAGTGGTTACAATGGCGCATGGAATGACCCATATCAGTGTGAAAGGGATCTGTAAGTTGTTGGCCCCAGTATGGCAAAATGCTGGAATTCCTAAGTGTGCAGAGAATGTGGTCAAGAATTGTGTGATTTGTTTGAAATACAATCCTGGTAATGGAACTCCAACTCCAGCTGGTCATTTTGCTCCTCCGACGTATCCGTTTGAGGTTTTGCAGCTAGATTTCATTCACATGGAGAGATGCAACAACCTGAAGTACGTACTAGTGGTTGTTTGTGCCTTCTCAAGATGGGTAGAAGCATATCCCCTAAAAGATAATATGGCCTTGTCCACAGCTAAAGCCCTTGTCAAAGAATTCTTCCCTAGGTTTGGTTTGCCGAGAATGGTCTGGAGTGATAATGGGAGTGAATTTGTGGGTCAAGTGATGAAGAGAGTGTTTGAAGGGTTAGGAATCCGCCAAAAGTTTCACGCTGCAAATCACCCCCAATCGGCTCGCTGGTCTAGTGGAATGCTATAATGGCACCCTCAAATTGAAGTTGGCCAAGATACAGGCGAGCCCTGGTCTTTAATGGCCTGATGCTCTGCCATTAGCACTCTTGTCGACTAGGATTACTGTGCAATCACGAGTGGGACTTAGTCCATACGAAATAATTTTTGGTTGCCCGGCAAACATATGGGGAGTGCCGAGGCCGACGAAATTCAGTGAGATCGAACACCCTATACTGCTTGATTACTTGTATGATTTGACGGCTAAATTGAGTGTCTTACACCAACAGGTTCATGATACACTGCCTCAGGCCTCTGAAGATCCAGGGCACGCAATCGATCCTGGATCGTGGATACTAATAAAGAACTTCCAGCGGACAAAGAACGATCAGCCCCGCTGGATCGGCCCCTACCTGGTGCTTTTGTCCACGAGAACTGCAGTGCGGGTGTAAGGAAAAAAGAACTGGATCCACGGCGTACACTGCAAGAGGGTTCCTTTACCTCTGCCGTACGACCGGTGGGTCCAGGAGGGCATTCCTGATTCTGAGACTGAAACTGTGCCTCGTTTTCTGTCTTTTAGCGATGCACGTTTAATGGGGACAAGTTCTGAGCGTGAAAGCGACGATCTTCTGCAAGAGGCTGTGCCACCGTCAGTTCGATTGGACACTACCGAGCCTGAACTCCTATTTCAAGACCAGACGTTACCTGGAAAAAGCCGTTATAATTTGAGACCGAGAATCATGGACAAATAAAAAATTCTTTCTATTTTTTTTTAAAGTTCAGCTCTCCCATCTGAGAAACTGTTTTGACCGATTTTTGTTTTTCGAACCGCCATCCGGGTTCAGCTGTAGGGTCGCGGCGTCAAGTCTTTGGAGTGCAAGCCGAAAACACAAGGTCGACGGTTCTGGTTGGTCCTAGGGTGTTCCCTGGACTGACAGACGCATTCCTTAGCAGGGAACACCCTACCTCCGCGAGCATCAAGGTTAGAGGATGGAGTTTTTCGAGATGGAGAGACCTGTTGAAGAAATGAATTTTAGAGCCAAAATGTGCCGAATTATGAGCAGAAAATGTTTTTGGATATTGTGTGTTTTTATGTTGCTTAGCTTAATCATGTTTTTAATGGGATATGTTATATTCTCTTTTCAAGGGACGTTTGCACCCACTACACAGCCCATACTTTCTTCTACTGTTTCTTCGCATTCTTTTCATCCTCTGCCTGAACATGAGACCGTTAGAAGATTGGAGTTTGTTAATAACTCTTTCGTTCAGCTCCTGCACCAACACCAATTAGTAGTGAACACGACTAACTGTTGGGTGTGTGGCCTTATGCCTCATACTACTGAGAAAGGTATTCCTTATCTGGTCCTGCCATTCAGTTACAATGGTCCTGTGTGGGCATACAGAACGATGTTTATCTATGCTCGTGAAGTCCACCCCTACGTTCTGTGAAGGATAATCTAAAGAATAGTGCTCTAGTTAAGGGAATAGTCGATATGATTAAGGGAGCTAGTTCCTATGAGACTATCCCGAAAGATGAGACACTAGCATATGTTGGATGGAACGTGACTGGATATGGAGCGAGTCTGAGTGAGAACCAGCGATCAAAAAGATCCTCTACGATTTGGATTGTACCCCATCAGGGTCATCTATGTCTGCAAGGTAATGGCAAGAATCCAAGAGCTCAGTTAGGGAAGAGTATCTGCACTGAGACGTATGTTTTTGCGTCCCAGACTTCCCCATCGTTCCTAGCAGCTAAGGGTACCTATTTCATCTGTTATGATAGGGCATACACATGGTTGCCCCCTGATTTCTCGGGCACATGTTTTGTCTCGTTCCTGTTGCCTCCCACCTACACAGCTGTGGCAGATTACCATAAGACAAGGGTAGTTAGAGGTGTCTTCACTAAGGAAGATACTGCAGGACAAGAATTAGGAGATTTCTTGAAGGGTTTTCTGCCGTTTTGGGGACCCATGGTTAGCAGCAGGAACATACGGCAATTGACGAGGGTGGTTGAGTCCACCGTAGTTGAAACTGCCGGTGCCCTTAGTAACTTGACTGCTGAGCTCCAGTCGGATCGTCTTATGACACTCCAGAACAGAGTTGCGTTAGACGTCATACTTGCAGATCGAGGTGGGGTATGTAAAGTGATCCAATCAAGTTGCTGTGTTTTCATTCCAGATAATGCTCCGACAGTATACCAGCCCATTTCCAAACTACATAAAATCGCAGAATCTATACATGTGGATAAAGGAGATTGGTCGTTGATGGGATGGTTCTGGGAACTGTTATCCACGTGGGGATGGAAGATTCTGATGGTCATTGGGATGATCTTAGCCATTCTTTTCCTGTTCTGTCTGTGCGTACAGTGTGCTCCTGCTATATATGGCATCTGTGCTACATCGTGTGTAAGGAGACCTGTATCGAGAGACGTGCTAAGTAATAGGTTGATGCTACAGCAACATCTTGATGACCTGATGAGTATAGACCTGGACTCCGACTGACATGGGTTTAGGTTATTGCCTATGTAAGGGCAAAAGGAGGGTCTGAGGTACTGAAATTCTGAACCCGTTTCGTAAAAATCGTCGTATCATGACGATTTTGGTAGCATTAGACCGAAAATGGCAAGTGTAAGGTATACGAGCATTGTCGTCATACTCGAGTGGCGAGATCACCATGAAATCAGGGATCCCGTCCTGAACCCTCGGGTTCCAATTTGTATACGGCAGCCATTTTGTGGTTGCCCTCACATAGGCCGATGACAGTGGCCGAACGAGTCTCCAAGCACACGTACACCTTAGCTGACTTCTGAATGACCTGAGCGAGCGACCCTCTTGCCTGAAGCCAAAACTTGTTAAACCAGTTCCTTTCCCAGTAGCTGCTAAGATTATTAATCAAGACACAAGACACCATCAACCCTTTTATTGCGCACAACTATGTCTTATCTTGCTCACACCTGTCTCTGCTCCTTTCTTTATGGGCCGTTTATGATGGGGATGTGCCCGGTTTTATGGTGGGTTCGATCGACCGATCTGATGAAGAATGTTAGGTTCGACCAATAGTTGATTGTGGGCTGGACAAACTGAAAAATGGACTTGTCATCATGATCCTGCTTTTTTTTCTTTTTCGTGAAAACATGTGAATGGTCAATTGTAAATAAGGAATGTTTGCCTGAAGCATAATTTTTGGTATAAAAAGGGATGACTAGCTTTGTAAATGTGAGCCGTCTCCTGAGAACATATACCGTGTTGTACTTCTAGGATATCTGTTACTGGCTGCAGCTAATAAAATTGATCCTTGACGTCACCAGAAATCACCCGCGTCTCTGTACTCTAAGGCAGGTGGACCCGGAGACTAGGGCGTTATCCCTGGCGCCGCTGGGTCTTAAATAACCCAGTTCTTCACGGCCAAGGGCTTAGCAATGTGTTGCATCGCAACCATGCAAAATAAAGTTAAGGGGGGTAATGCCCAAATAACCCTCCTAATCCTGGGCAAAGAACAACAAAGATGTACAAAAAAGGAACGGTATGGAGGGATCAATCACTCATATATTTTAATCAAGGTACCATCACTTACCTTGATATTTTCAGTATTTCAAAAATATAACTATTGTAATTCGAAAAAGAACACATTATTCAGCGGGACAAAGAATCAGTTACTTGTAACAAGGACATCAGATATATTATACATATAACATAAAAAGACTCAAACCATTATATCAATATAATACATATACACAATATATACAAGCTATACAGAACCCGAACATAGACAAGTACTAATGCACACTCCTAAATCCGAGTGATACACACTGAGGTCGTCCTCTTAGCGCCAGAGGTGACAAACCTCTATCTTATTAACTAGTGTGCGCATATACTCTTAAGGCAATATCAAAATTATTGGGACTCCTCAAAAGTCTGTCATCTCAACCATGCAGCCAAGGGCTAAGGCCTTGTCACTTTCTAGCTCTTCGTGGATGGCACTGCGCTAATCCCATGCTAAAAACTCTGCTCGAAAAACAGACACTTGAGATGAGAAGGTTTAGAATGTCAGTGGTGTTGTAGAGTGCTTCATATGAAGTGGCCTCTCTCTGCCCGAAACTTGGGAATTACCCAGGGAGGAGGGGGTGTACACACACATATCTATTGAAGGAACTGTGTGCAAGAGCTCCTCACTCTATCAAATCCTAATGAAGTGATAATTTATTATGAAAGCTTACACATGTATGTTTTATCAGTCTAATTAAGGAATCTATTTGTTATCTTTGCATGATTGATATTTATGTATTAAATTCAGTGCTACTGTTCGGCAAACTTGCTCTAATTTAGATACTTATTTTACTGTTTTTCATTAATTTTCCAATCCTGACTGAATAAATGAAAACCTAAAAATTTCACAATGTGCACGTTCAGTGATCCTGCAGAGTGAGCATTATGGACACAGGAGCTTGCCCTTCCCCAGATCCTGCTGTGCCTGGCCAAAAACTGTGTGCAGCGGGTTCAGGGGTGAGGGCAAGCCCCAATCTAGGCCATGGGCCTGTCCAATTCAGGCCCGAGCCTGTCCAATTCATACCCCGAGTCTGCCCAATCCAGACTCCGAGCCTGCCCAATCCAGGCCCAGAACCTATCCAATCCAGGCCCAGGCCCTAGCCAATCCAAGTCCAGAGCCTGTCAAAATACAGGCCCAGAACCTATCCAATCCAATCCAGGCCCTGTCCAATCCAGGCCCAGGGCCTGTCCAATCCAGACTCCGAGTCTGCCCAATCCAGGCCCAGAACCTATCCAATCCAAGTCCAGAGGATGTCAAATACATGCCCAGAACCTATCCAATCCATGCCCAGAACTTATCCAATCCAGGCCCAGGCCCTGTCCAATCCAGGCCCCGGGCCTGTCCAATCCAGGCCCCGGGCCTGTCCTATCCAGGCCCCGGGCCTGTCCAATCCAGGCCCAGGGCCTGTCCAATCCAGACTCCGAGCCTGCCCAATCCAGGTCCAGAACCTATCCAATCCAGGCCCAGGCCCTATCCAATCCAAGTCTAGAGCCTGTCTGTAAAAACTGGGGTCGCCACTTCCCCGGGGGTAGCCTGGCACGAGCAGGTAGGCACCCGAAAGCTTAGGTGTTTAGTGACTACACAGCACACGCATCCACTGAGACAATAAGCGCACGCAAGGACCTAGACCTCACCAGTTACGTTTGATTCAAATCAACAAGTTTTTATATAAGATTAGAAGCAGGGCAATCAATAGGCAAGGTATCAAGAACTCATTAGTGCATTCCGTTAGTTACTGTAGGCATTTCACTCCACTTCTCACCAAGCAAGGGTGAACATCTCCTTAGATCCAGTGGTAGGAATAACCATGCCCTTACCCAGAAGTAAACAGTTCATTTAGCAAGAATAAACATTTCAACAGTACATTTCATCAGGGGAGCAAAGGACATTTCATCATCAATGCAGCACATCTAGAACTGAAACCACGGCTGTCAAATCATTAGGGCAATTCCAGATTCACTACAGCATTAACTCTTTATGCATTTCATTAGAAGGATAAACGCTGTCTTACGCAGCAGTAACATTTCCTAGCTGCAGAAATAACCAGTGCATTGAATGAGGGTATAACACTTCTTACAATGTCAAACATTTCATTAGATGTAAACCATCTTCTTTAAATGTAAAAACGTTTCATTAGCCAGCTGTAGCCCACTCTGACTAGAAGTTACTCAACATTTCATCAGGCTCTTGCCCACTCCACAGTACCCGTATGGGCCTTTTAGGGGCCAACGGGGCCCAACAACAGTTTCCCCGGGGGGAGGGGTGGTTCCGGGACCTCCTGTTCCCTCCTGGGAGGCCCCGTGTCTACTCGGGTCCTCTGCTCTCCCCCAGGGCTTTTCGGGCACACGGCCCCTTGCGGAGGGGTGCAGATGGTGAAGAGGCCTCCTGCGGCCTCCCGATCGATTCCCGGCCCTTCGGGGGCCGGCGCTGACAGGTGGGGCCCTGGCTCTTTCTCCGAGCCCTCCGGGTCCCGACAGGCTGTTCCCGGGCCTCTCGTGGCTTCCCGGCCCGGGAACCAATCAGGGGGAGACTAGTGGATGTTTCCGACCTCCCAGCCAATCACGGAGTGGCTGCAGGGGGCGTGACACTCGCAGCCAATGGCTGTGCGACGAGGGACGGGGCGCGGCCGATGACGCGGCTGGCGTCCCCAGTCACGTGATGAGGGAGTGAGAGGCCTCATTGCCCAGCGCGGCCCAGGTGAAGCGCGCTGGCAGGAAATTGCGAAGGCCGGGGGCAGGGCCTCCAGTCAGGGCACAACCAGGCAGATGATCGCGGCGGCCTCCCCAGGGCTCCGGAGGCCGGCGCAGGGACGGCAGACTCTGAGGCCGGGGCCGGCCCACAATCACACGGCGGCGGCCCTCTCCTGGCACCGAGGGCTGCCTGGGGGGCAATCTCAGCGCTTCGCCGGACACCGCAGGTGAGCGCTTGAGGAGAACATACGGCGCTTGAAGAGGATCGCGCCTGGGGGGGGGGGGGGGGGGGTTTACAGCACTCCTTCAGGGATACAGCGGGAGAGCGCTCGAGGCATTTCATTTTTCTGGGGCAAATTAGGCAGTTCTAGGGCGAGCGCCTAGCAGTCTCTTCAGCCTGGGCAGTTTCCTCAGGACAGGCCACACCAGGGGTAGGACAACACGGGCACAGTTCAAGCCAGGCAGGTCAGCGCTGGGGCAAAGGGGGCAGGCCCAATACCTGGTTGATCCCCAGTAGTCCTGATGGGTGCAGGGAAGGTTCTTCTTGGCGCTTGTTGGTTCCTGCGCCCTTTTGGTTGAAGTGGATTCTTGGTTTCTTGAGGGGGTGTTGAGTTGAAGGCTTGTCAGCAGGTCACTTCAGGTGGTCCCTGGGTTCCCCTCCCGCCGGGCCTGATCAGTGAGCTAGTCCAGGGTTCCTCACTCTACTTGGAAGGCAGCACCTAAGCCCTGTCATTCCCAGTGGCATAGAACCCTGACTAGGCCCTACCACCTAAATCTCCTGCGTGGGACCCCCAGGTCAGTGATGCCCCAATTGACTAAAAATTTTCCCTCCCTTCCTTAAATATTCCCAGGTCATGTGACCACTCTCTAAGGCGGCAAAAATAGGCTATGCCTCTCTTCTGGAAGGTTGCAGGAGCTTCCCCACTCTATCTATGGGCAGGCGATTGCAGGCTGGCATTGCAACAATGTTTGGGGTCCCAGCCAGCTCCTGGCAACTAGGGTGCTACTAGAAAAAGACCATGCTGCAGTAGCAGGGGCAAGTGGCAGCCATGTTTGAAGTAGAGAGCACCTGCACCTTAGCATTGATTGGCAATGGGAAGGTGCCTGGAGACCTAAGGCCAACAAAAAGAAGGTGGGAAAAATAAGGCAAGGGCGAAAAAAATAGGGAAAGACCACCCTAGTGCTGACAGGTCTAACACTGTCAAAATCCAGGCCCAGAACCTATCCAATCCAGGCCCCGAGCCTGCCCAATCCAGGCCCCGAGCCTGCCCAATCCAGGCCCAGGGCCTGCCCAATCCAGGCCCTGCCTATCCAATCCAGGCCCCGAGCCTGCCCAATCCAGGCCCCGAGCCTGCCCAATCCAGGCCCAGGGCCTGCCCAATCCAGGCCCCGAGCCTGTCTAATCCAGGCCCGAGCCTATCCAATCCAGGCCCGAGCCTATCCAATCCAGGCCCGAGCCTATCCAATCCAGGCCCCGAGCCTATCCAATCCAGGCCCCGAGCCTGTCCAATCCAGGCCCGAGCCTATCCAATCCAGGCCCCGAGACTGTCTAATCCAGGCCCCGAGCCTTGTGCCGGTTCAATGGCATCAGGAGCTCCCATAGGTGCTGCGTGGATCCTGCACATGGCTCTCGGCTGAGCAGTGCTGGTCCAGTCCAGGCCTGAGCCTGTCCAATCCAGGCCCCGAGCCTGCCCAATCCAGGCCCCGGGCCTGTCCAATCCATGCCCAGGGCCTGGTGTTTATTGCCAAAGGCCTGTACAGTCGGTTCAGTGGCATCAGGAGCTCGCATAGGTGCTGCGTGGAAGCCAGGCCCGGAGACTCCTGCAAGTGGCTCTCGGCTGAGCAGTGGTTGGATGGTGCCTGGGGATGACGTAGGTCCTGAGGACAAGCCTGGGCTGCAGGCACTTCCATTGTCGTAATAGGATGTCAGCGGTGAGGTGCTATGTGACATCCCCAGAGATGTGATCTATGGTGGGAACTGCGACGTCAGCAGCATGAAGAGTAGTGCCTGGAGGGACCCGTCATGGTTGCATTCATACTCATAATGCCCAAATCCAGTGCCCTTTCGAGTGCAAATCCCTTCAACTGAATTTATTCAGGAAACTTGACTTGTTCGATTGAGTGTGAAACCTCACATTAAGGATGGTATGATTAAATAGGCCGGTTGTGATCACCGCCTTACCGTGAACGTACCTCCTTTTTGAGTTCACCTTGGCCTGGGAGGCGGTGGGGTTCTGCAGAGCTCTCCACGAGGGGGCTCTCCCAGTTATGTTTATTATTCGGATACCCGAGTCCCGGAGTGACGGTGGCAGTGATGAGGCCACCAGGGAGAGAATGAAGGAATACAACTCGACTGGATGCCTCCGACTCATGGATGGGAAGCCAGAGCTCTGCTTCTGGGGGCCTCGCTGGCCATCCGCAGACCGCTTCACTGCTGAGATCCAAGCAGAGGGAGTTTGGAAGGAATGACAGAGGCCTCTGTGAACGTGGAGTGCCTCTGTAGGTGTGTAGCGGAGTGGGAGGGAGGCAGTCCTGTCCCCGTGGGGCCTTTCCGTCCATCCTTGAGCGACTGCGCAACTCGCAGGACCAAGAGGCTGGCCGATCTAGAAAAGAGCACGGGTATCCTCGTCCGAGCAGCCAATCAGCGCGTCGCACGTCATGTACACGCACCACGAGCGCCTGCAGCTACTAGCCGCTCTGCTCAGTTACACTCACTCTGGTACATGATGACACCGGTTCTCCGAGAGTATACCCAAGTGGGATTTTGTCTACGTGTGATATTTCGTGGCTTCCTGTCCGTTTATGGTGTGCTAGAATTTAGTAAAAAATCAAATGAAATGGGAATGTTGTATACACACCTTTGTTTTTTGACCCTGACGATCAATCTTCATGAAGCTTTATGAAATCGAACAAAATGGAATAACATTTTTTGTGACTTTTTAAAAAAATATTTTAAAACGGTGCACACGTGCCCACAGCAAAATGCTTTTGATAGGGAAATGGGATCTAACCGTAATTACAGAGAAACTAGTGCTGCTCTGTAATAGAAAGCGAGAAAGTGACATGAGGAGAAGTAGAGTGTGGTACCGCAAAGAAGGGGGTGCGTGGGGAGAAGGGGTGTGGGGGCGGGGGCGGGGCGGGAGGATGTCGGAGGGGGGGAGGGGGGGCTAAGAGGGGCATTAGGAGATAGAGGGGCATTAGGAGATAGAGGAAGGAATGCGAGCCAGGACTTCGGAAGCAAATGAAATCCCAGCTTGTAAACAAAGTCTTTGTAAAAATAACACCCTGTAGGGGAGAGAGAGGGTAGGCGCTTCATTAGTAAAATAAATAAATAAGTGCCAGGACCCTCATTAAGAAGCTACTGCAGCTTGCAGCACCAACTGCCCCTGCTGCCATTGACAATACAACTCGTTTCATTCGTTTCAAAATGCTTTATTCGGTTTGTACAGGTACAACCATGTAGCAACATACATAAATACAGTTTCAAATCATTTATGTAGGTTTCATAATGAAACAATTAAAAATTACGTCAATATCCATGCCAGTCTCATTTAAATCAATAAGGTATATCACTTGAGTACAAAGTTAGGTTTAATCACTATATACGTTTTAGCAGCAGTTGTTGTAGGAAAAAATTAGTGCAAAAAGTCAAAAGTCGCCAATGTAAAGTGCAAAATCAGAAAGACCTATTATGTGCATAAAGTGCTATTGACATGTACAAATATGCAGAATTAGAGGTAAAGTGCAACGTCTGTTTGGTCACTTTAACATTTTAGCAGCAATTTGTTGGCAATAAAGGTTTGTGCAAAAACGCCAGTGCAAAAATGCAAAAACCGAAAGACAATCATTACCATAAGGTGCTTTCGGCAGGTGTAAATATGCAGAATAAATATAAAAGTGCATATGAATAAATACACATACAAACAGTGTAACTCAAACGATAAGTCATAGATAAAGACACATTCGTAGCATAAAATATAACAGCCAAGGGATAGACGGGGGTAAACAGGGGGGGAAAAAGTCATATGATGATTGATTTCCTGTGCCAGATGCATTTTAGGATATAAATAGCCACACAATAACACACATCCGGAGAAGCCAGGTCAAACAACAATTGCATTGCAGCTCTGGTATTGCACATGTTATGTTCTAAAAATAGACGCTTCAGGTAAAACTTTCTAAAACCGGTATAAAAATTACAAAAAAGTAAAAAGTGGCAGATGCTCTGCTTAGATTTCCCATCACATGGACACAGACATGTCCAAATGGTGGACTATTCCCAGCCTCAGGCGAGCTAAAACAAAGCGATGGGAATTAATGCTGACAAATGTAAGATAAGGGGGGAGACCTGTGCTAAGATTGTACTCCATGTATAATTTAAACGTACTTTGCATTGCATACTCCTTCATTCTGGTCCCTTTTACATGGTCCAAATAAATAGATTTAAGGTCACGCTTTGTTAAAATTGATTCAGTTAATGTATCTTTAAAAATGTCCTGACCAAAAAGGGTCTTATGCCAGGAGTGAATGTGTTTTAGCCAGGGGATTTTCGAGTGTTGGTCGAGTTTAATGCAATCCATAATTACTTCCTGGGTAAACCTGGACAATACAACTCAACAAGCAACCACCACGCTCTTACAAGTGTGACAAGTCAGACTATTGCAGGCCCACGAAGCTATAACAAGCATTGGCATAGCCAATAGGTCTCGCCTTTGGGACCTTATAAGTGTTTAGTTATCCAGCACAATATCCTTGGTGAAACAACATCAAGTAAGCACCAAAGGCGCTCCAAAGGCAAGCCCGTCTGTGCCCGTCCGCGCCTGGACCCAGTGCCAGGACCCCTGGACCCTGCAACCGCCACGACGCCAGACTCCGATACGACACCAGCACTTTCCTCGCACTCCACGCCTGACGAAACCACTGCTGCTTCCAGGCCGCCCCGAAATGTACCCATGGACCTTTCACCTGCCGCACCTGCAGCTTCACCTGCGACTGAGCTAACAAACCTCCCAGGACCAGACCCAACCACCTTCGCTGCATTCTCCTCAATGCCCGCTCCGCACGCAATCACGCAGTCGAGCTCTGGGACCTGCTCGACACCTCCGCCCCAGACGTTGCCTTCCTGACCGAGACATGGTGGAATGACTCCTCAGCGCCCGACATCGCCACTGTCATCCCAAACGGCTACAAGGTCAGCCGCAGGGACCACACCAATGGTACTGGAGGAGGAATAGCCATCATCCACAAGTCTACCCTCAAGGCATCCACAGACACGGACGACACCCTCAGCTCCGCCGAGCACCTGCACTTTCGGATTCACACCGACCCCAACACCACCCTTAGAGGAACCCTCATCCACAGACCCCCTGGACTCCTGGCACAGTTCTGCGACTCCATCGCCGACCTCGCCAGCACACACGCACTCGCCTCCACGGACTACATCCTCCTCAGGGATCTCAACTTACACCTCGAGAACAACCGCGACACCAACTCCACCGCCCTGATCGACAACCTCTGCCTCAGACAACTCGTCACCGCACCCACCTATGCCGCCGGCCACATGCTTGACCCCGTCTTCTCCACCAGCATCCACGTCGCCTTCAACAACACCACCGAATTCCACTGGACTGACCACAGATGCATCCACTTCACCTTCAAGAAACCAACCACTCACCACCGCACCCAACCGCTGCCACGCCGCTGCTGGAACAAAGTCACAGGAGACCAGCTGGCCACCACCCTCGCCCAGAACCCACCCACCGACCCAGACGTCGCCGCCCGCAACCTCAGACAGTGGATCAACGACTGCACCAACACCCTCGCCCCGCTCAAGAAACTCCTCAACAGCCGCACCAGCAAGAAAGCCACCTGGTTCACCGCAGAGCTCCAGACCTCCAAACATACATGCCGAAAACTGGAGAAGAAATGGCTCCACGAACGTACCCCAGACAGCCACGCAGCCCACAAGGATGCCACCCGCAGACATCACCACCTCATCAGACTAGCCAAGAGATCGTCCTTCAAAGACCGCCTGGACAACAACGCACACGACAGCAAAGAGCTCTTCAGCATCGTGCAGGAACTCTCCAACCCCAGCGCCAACACCGACATCCCGCCATCACAAGTACTGTGCGACGCACTGGCCAACTTCTTCCACTGCAAGATCGCTGACATCCATGACAGCTTCAACACCACGACCTTCCCGACTACGCCAGACCCCACCGCTACAAACACCACCCGCACCAACCGCCTGACCTGGACCAACGTCAATGACGACAAGACACGCAAGATCATGAACTCCATCCACTCAGGATCACCATCAGACCCCTGCCCACACCCCGTGTTCAACAAAGCAGATGCAGCCATCTCACCACAGCTACGGAAGGTCATCAACATTTCCTTTGAGACCGCGACATTCCCGAAAAGCTGGAAGCATGCCAAAATGAACGCCCTCCTCAAGAAGCCCAAGGCAGACCTCAAGGAACTCAAGTAATTCAGGCCCATCTCCCTGCTATGGAGGCGCAGCCAGGCCCCCGGGCTGTGGAGGCGGCTCAGTCATGCCCCTGGGCTGTGGAGGCGGCTCAGTCATGCCCCTGGGCTGTGGAGGCGGTGCAGCCAGGCCCCCGTGCTGTGAGAGGCGGCGCAGCCTGGCCCCCGGGCTGTGGAGGCACAGCCAGGCCCCTGGGCTGTGGAGGTGGCGCAGTCTAGCCTCCGGGCTGTGGAGGGACAGCCAGGCCCCTGGGCTGTGGAGGTGGCGCAGTCTAGCCTCCGGGCTGTGGAGGGACAGCCAGGCCCCCTGGATGTGGCGGCGCAGCCAGGCTCCTGGTCTGTGAGAGGCGGCGCAGCCAGGCCCCTGGGCTGCAGAGGCAGCGCAGCCAGGCGCCTGGGCTGCAGAGGCGGCGCAGCCAGGCCCCTGGGCTGTAGAGGCGGCGCAGCCAGGCCCCTGGGCTGTAGAGGCGGCGCAGCCAGGCTCCTGGTCTGTGAGAGGCGGCGCAGCCAGGCCCCTGGGCTGTAGAGGCGGCGCAGCCAGGCCCCTGGGCTGTAGAGGCGGCGCAGCCAGGCCCCTGGGCTGCAGAGGCAGCGCAGCCAGGCCCCTGGGCTGCAGAGGCGGCGCAGCCAGGCCCCTGGGCTGTAGAGGCGGCGCAGCCAGGCCCCTGGGCTGCAGAGGCGGCGCAGCCAGGCCCCTGGGCTGTAGAGGCGGCGCAGTCAGGCCCCTGGGCTGCAGAGGCGGCGCAGCCAGGCCCCTGGGCTGTAGAGGCGGCGCAGCCAGGCCCCTGGGCTGTAGAGGCGGCGCAGTCAGGCCCCTGGGCTGTAGAGGCGGCGCAGCCAGGCCCCTGGGCTGTAGAGGCGGCGCAGTCAGGCCCCTGGGCTGTAGAGGCGGCGCAGCCAGGACCCTGGGCTGTAGAGGCGGCGCAGTCAGGCCCCTGGGCTGCAGAGGCGGCGCAGCCAGGCCCCTGGGCTGTAGAGGCGGCGCAGTCAGGCCCCTGGGCTGCAGAGGCGGCGCAGCCAGGCCCCTGGGCTGCAGAGGCGGCGCAGTCAGGCCCCTGGGCTGCAGAGGCGGCGCAGCCAGGCCCCTGGGCTGCAGAGGCGGCGCAGCCAGGCCCCTGGGCTGCAGAGGCGGCGCAGCCAGGCCCCTGGGCTGCAGAGGCGGCGCAGTCAGGCCCCTGGGCTGCAGAGGCGGCGCAGCCAGGCCCCTGGGCTGTAGAGGCGGCGCAGTCAGGCCCCTGGGCTGCAGAGGTGGCGCAGCCAGGACCCTGGGCTGTAGAGGCGGCGCAGCCAGGCCACTGGGCTGTAGAGGCGGCGCAGTCAGGCCCCTGGGCTGTAGAGGCGGCGCAGTCAGGCCCCTGGGCTGCAGAGGCGGCGCAGCCAGGCCCCTGGGCTGTAGAGGCGGCGCAGCCAGGCCCCTGGGCTGTAGAGGCGGCGCAGCCAGGCCCCTGGGCTGTAGAGGCGGCGCAGTCAGGCCCCTGGGCTGTAGAGGCGGCGCAGTCAGGCCCCTGGGCTGTAGAGGCGGCGCAGCCAGGCCCCTGGGCTGTAGAGGCGGCGCAGTCAGGCCCCTGGGCTGTAGAGGCGGCGCAGTCAGGCCCCTGGGCTGTAGAGGCGGCGCAGTCAGGCCCCTGGGCTGTAGAGGCGGCGCAGCCAGGCCCCTGGGCTGTAGAGGCGGCGCAGCCAGGCCCCTGGGCTGTAGAGGCGGCGCAGCCAGGCCCCTGGGCTGTAGAGGCGGCGCAGCCAGGCCCCTGGGCTGTAGAGGCGGCGCAGCCAGGCCCCCGGTCTGTGGAGGCGCAACCAGGCCCCCTGGATGTGGAGGCGGCGCAGCCAGGCCCCTGGGCTGTAGAGGCGGCGCAGCCAGGCCCTCGGTCTGTGGAGGCGCAACCAGGCCCCCCTGGATGTGGAGGTGCAGAGAGACCTCTGATGGCGGGTGCGCAGCCAGGCCCCTGGACCATGGAGGCGCAAAGAGGCCTCCGATGACGGGGGCGCAGAGAGGCCTCCGGTGACGGGGGCGCAGCCAGGCCCCCGGTCTGTATTTGAGATTCCTCCGTTGCTGTGTGTACACAGTCATGGAGTCTCCCGTGTTTACCTGCCGGGGGCGGGACACGGAGCTCTCGGCCACAGCTATTTTAATAGGACTCTGCAGGAATGTCTCACCTTTTTATTCTGTTTGTTTTTCACGTTTCTTTGCATGTTTATAGATGTGTATGTTTATCTACAGGTATGGATGTATGTCGGCCTGTATGTACAACTAATTAGTAAACGAGACAATAAAACCGCATACGAAGAGCTCCCTGTGGACTGGCCTGGCTCGGCACCCGTACGGGAGAGTCACTCATCTGTGGACGTGTACAGGAGTCGGTGGAATAACTCAGACCCTTTCAGCCCCCGGGTAGATGTGTACAGGAATCAGTGGAATAACTCAGACCCTTTCACCCCCCGGGTAGATGTGTACAGGAATCAGTGGAATAACTCAGACCCTTTCACCCCCCCGGGTAGATGTGTACAGGAATCAGTGGAATAACTCGGGGCCTTTCACCCCCACGGGTAGATGTGTACAGGAGTCAGTGGAATAACTCAGACCCTTTCACCCCCAGGGGTAGATGTGTACAGGAGTCGGTGGAATAACTCGGGGCCTTTCACCCCCACGGGTAGATGTGTACAGGAATCAGTGGAATAACTGAGACCCTTTCCCCCCCAGGGGTAGATGTGTACAGGAGTCGGTGGAATAACTCTGGGCCTTTCACCCCCACGGGTAGATGTGTACAGGAATCAGTGGAATAACTCGGGGCCTTTCACCCCCACGGGTAGATGTGTACAGGAGTCAGTGGAATAACTCAGACCCTTTCACCCCCCGGGGTAGATGTGTACAGGAGTCGGTGGAATAACTCGGGGCCTTTCACCCCCACGGGTAGATGTGTACAGGAGTCAGTGGAATAACTCAGACCCTTTCACCCCCAGGGGTAGATGTGTACAGGAGTCAGTGGAATAACTCAGACCCTTTCACCCCCAGGGGTAGATGTGTACAGGAGTCAGTTGAATAACTCAGACCCTTTCACCCCCAGGGGTAGATGTGTACAGGAGTCGGTGGAATAACTTGGGGCCTTTCACCCCCACGGGTAGATGTGTACAGGAATCAGTGGAATAACTCAGACCCTTTCACCCCCCGGGGTAGATGTGTACACGAGTCGGTGGAACAACTCGGGGCCTTTCACACCCAGGGGTGGATGTGTACAGGAGTCAGTGGAATAACACAGACCCTTTCACCCCCAGGGGTAGATGTGTACAGGAATCAGTGGAATAACTCAGATCCTTTCACTCCCAGGGGTAGATGTGTACAGGAGTCAGTTGAATAACTCAGACCCTTTCACCCCCAGGGGTAGATGTGTACAGGAGTCGGGGAATTACTCGGGGCCTTTCACCCCCAGGGGTACATGTGTACAGGAGTCAGTGGAATAACTCAGACCCTTTCACCCCCAGGGGTGGATGTGTACAGGAATCAGTTTAATAACTCAGACCCTTTCACCCCCAGGGGTAGATGTGTACAGGAATCAGTGGAATAACTCAGACCCTTTCACCCCCAGGGGTAGATGTGTACAGGAGTCAGTGGAATAACTCAGACCCTTTCACCCCCAGGGGTAGATGTGTACAGGAATCAGTGGATTAACACAGCCTTTCAACTCCAGGGGTGGATGTGTTAACCAATTAGTGGAATAACACAGAGCCTTTCACCCCCAGGGGTGGTTGTGTACAGGAATCCGTGGAATAACAAAGAGCCTTTAAACTCCAGGGGTGGATGTGTACTGGAATCCGTGGAATAATTCTGAGCCTTTCACTTCCAGGAGTGGTTGTGCACAGGAACCCGTGGAATAACACAAAGCCTTTCACCCCCAGGGGAGGATGTGTACAGGAATCCGTGGAATAACACAGAGCCTTTCACCTCCAGGGGTGGATGTGTACAGCAATCCGTGGAATAACACAGAGCCTTTCACCCCAGGGGTGGATGTGTACAGGAATCCGTGGAATAACACAGAGCCTTTCACCCCAGGGGTGGATGAGTACAGGTATCAGTGGAATAACTCAGACCCTTTCACCCCCAGGGGTAGATGTGTACAGGAGTCAGTGGAATAACTCAGACCCTTTCACCCCCAGGGGAGGATGTGTACAGGAATCAGTGGAATAACTCCGACCCTTTCACCCCCAGGGCAGGATGTGTACAGGAATCAGTGGAATAACTCCGACCCTTTCACCCCCAGGGCAGGATGTGTACAGGAATCGGTGGAATAACTCATACCCTTTCACCCACGGGGAAGGATGTGTACAGGAATCCGTGGAATAACACAGAGCCTTTCACCTCCAGGGGTGGATGTGTACAGCAATCCGTGGAATAACACAGAGCCTTTCACCCCCAGGGGTGGATGTGTACAGGAATCTGTGGAATAACACAGAGCCTTTCACCTCCAGGGGTGGATGTGTACAGCAATCCGTGGAATAACACAGAGCCTTTCACCCCCAGGGGTGGATGTGTACAGGAATCCGTGGAATAACACAGAGCCTTTCATCCCCAGGGGTGGATGTGTACAGGAATCCGTGGAATAACACAGAGCCTTTCATCCCCAGGGGTGGATGTGTACAGGAATCCGTGGAATAACACAGAGCCTTTCATCCCCAGGGGTGGATGTGTACAGGAATCCGTGGAATAACACAGAGCCTTTCATCCCCAGGGGTGGATGTGTACAAATCCTTACCCCCCGGGTGGGGTATGTGCAGGAATCGGCGCAATAACGCAGAAACTTTCACTTCCAGGGGTGGGTGTCTTCACGAATCAGTGGAATAACACAGATCCTTTCACCTCCAGGGTTAATTGTGTTCGAGAATCGGTGGAATAACCAAGCCTTTCACGTCTATGGGTAGATGTACAGGAATGGGTGGACTAACACGGTTCGCTTTACCTCCAGGGACTCCTGTATACCGGAATCGGTGAAATAACAGACTCTTTCACCTCCAAGGGTGGATGTGTTCAGGGTCAGGAATATATGGGATAGCAGACCTTTTCACCCCGAGGGTGGATGTGTTCAGAATCTGGGCAGTAATAAGAGAGAGCCCTTCAACCCAAGATGTTTTTACTGGAGTCTCCCACTTCTAGGTTGGGATCACGTATTTATTTATTTGTTTCTTTTTTGAGAGGTTTATATATGTCTAGCAAGCCCGAGGGTTTCGGAGCGCTTTACAAGACTTGTGAACTCGTTCCTAAGAGTGATAAGGGGGTTCTTCAGGCTTGGACACAGTAAAGTCAGAGGGAAAAAAAATGATACATCATTATAGGCACATCCGAGAGTAAAGAGTAATACAACGATAGAGGTCAGTGGCGTTAGTGACAAATGTATCCGCTTAAGTGGGTCGGGCAACCGCAGCGAGTGACCCTGTCTGCAGCGGGTTGAAGGATTTGCTCAGCAATGGATCCGAGGTTCAGTTTGGAAGGGGCACAGGAGGGACTGCAGCGAAGATCCCTGGGAACAGCGTTCCAGTCCGTGGGGCTTTGCTGAGAACGAACGCTTCTGGGATGCTTCTTTTCAGTTTGGGAGGGATGAGGAGGAGAGGGATGCTTCTTTTCAGTTTGGGAGGGATGAGGAGGAGAGGGATGCTTCTTTTCAGTTTGGGAGGGATGAGGAGGAGAGGGATGCTTCTTTTCAGTTTGGGAGGGATGAGGAGGAGAGGGATGCTTTTTTCCCAGTTTGGGAGGGATGAGGAGGAGAGGGATGCTTCTTTTCAGTTTGGGAGGGATGAGGAGGAGAGGGATGCTTCTTTTCAGTTTGGGAGGGATGAGGAGGAGAGGGATGCTTTTTTCCCAGTTTGGGAGGGATGAGGAGGAGAGGGATGCTTCTTTTCAGTTTGGGAGGAATGAGAAGGAGAGGGATGCTTTTTTTCCAGTTTGGGCTCCACCTCAGACAGACATCGCTCTCCATATTCGCGAGAAACCTCAAGACCTGGCTCTTCGACCAACCCCCTCCTTGGTGAACTGGAACCTGCACCCCCTCAACCCCCCTCCAGTGCCTTGAGACTCTTACGGTTGAGTAGCTTAACAAACACCTGATTGATTGATTGATTGATTGAGACGACGAAGCTTCTCAGGGCCTGGCTTCTTCCGGATCTCGATAGTTTGTTCTCCAGATAATTTGGGTTGGCAGTGTGAAGGGCTGTGTGGGTGATTCAAGCTGTCTTGTAGATGCATCTTCCTTCTATGGGCAGCCAGTGAGTCTCTTAAGAGCCAGTGAGATCTGGTTGAACCATTTGGTTCCTGTGAGGAGTCTGGCGGCTGCATTAAGAGTTGTACTCCGAGGCCCAAGGTGACTTTTCGGGGTGCCATAGAGGATGGCGTAACTGTAGTCGATCTTTGAGAGAACCTAGGAATGCACTACCGTTTTTAGGTCATAAGGGGGAATACATGGTTTGATTTTCTTGAGATGTTTTAAAGTGTAGAGCGCCCTTTTGGCTGAGTTATTGGTGTGTTTTTTCATTGACATGGTTTTGTCGAGGATGCTTCCCTGGGACTTTACAGAGTTGGAGAGTGAAAAAGAACAGTTTAGTGCGCCAACATTTATGAGCCTTTCTTGAATTGGTGAATGCTTACTCTCGGTGAGAAAAGAAAAAGTTCCATTTAATTGGGGTTCAGCTTTAAGTAAGCCATGTGTGTACCTTAATTAGTATAGTATTCAGATGACTGATGTCTCAGTGAGATGTTATTTTGTAGTAAAGTTGTGTGTCACTGGCTTATAAGTGGTATTTGACACCCGCCTGGATCAGGATAACTGTGAGGGGTACCACGAAGAGATTAGAGAGGATGGAGCCTTGTAGAACTCCTTGTGGAACCGGTGTGGGTTGATAGACAGCTGTTGATTTTTTTCTTGTTGAGGGCGATGTTGACAATAGGATGTAATCCATCCCAAGACTGTGCCATTGACACCAGTGTGATTCTTGAGGGTCTCAAATAAAGCTTGGTGATTAACTGTGTTAAATGCCGCCAACAGGTTAAGTAAGATTAGGAGAAATCTACGGTTGTGAGGATGTCGTCTCATATGTTGAGCCTAGCAGTTTCCGTTTTACAACCTTTTCTGAATCCTGATTGGAAGGTATCATGGAAGGTTAATTTATCAATATGTTGGTTGAGCTGTATCTGGACACACTGTTCGATCGCTGTTCCTAAGAAAGGAAGGTAGGTAGGCAGCGTCTGCCACCCTTTTAGAAAGTGGTTCTGACCATCTGAGCCTCCCAGAGTTTTCACTTTTTGAACACCTAATTGTTGAGCTTTTACTGTGGGAGAGCCTCATAAGTTGGGACTCACCCACAGTGAACTCATGATGCAAGAGACTGCATGTAGATTTTACTGGTGTCCCCCTGGCTTGACTAGGCTGCTGCACTGCAGCTGGCGTAAGGGGCACCGGGCTGGGTACATGCAGACACATGTGTACATGCGTGTGCACACGTGTATGGGCAGAGGAGATTCCTAGCGTGAGCAGCCCAGGAGCAGGTACAGATAGAACGGTGTGGCAGGAATTATGCAGAGCTGGGTGTGACATGGAATAGGCTTTATACATTGGGAAGAAACATGGCAGGGAAAGTCAGTGTGCCCCCCTGGGACTGGGGAGAGGGGCCCGGGATCCCAACTCCAGGCCCCACCGAAGCTGGGGAGCAGTGTGCTCGCCTCGTGAAAATGCTGGTGCAGTGGAGCTGAAAAGGAGGGGGGCGCACCGTTGCGCAACCCCCTCCGGCAGGTGGAAAAGCCGGGGAGTGCCATCGCGCTCCCCGTGAAGATGGGCAAGTGGGGAGCCAGGAGCCCACCCTGGCGCCCAACAAGGAGGCGGAAGTCGTGGGGGGCGCTGTCACGTTTCCCTGTGAAGGCGGTCCAGGGGCCTGGGACCCCATCTCCGGGCCCCGAAGAGAAGGAAACGCAAGTCGGGGGGCGCACTTGCGCTCTCCCATTAAGATTTGCTTGGGCCCGGGATCCCAACTCCGGGCCCCGATCCGGGTGGGAGAAGGCGGGGGAGTGCTGTGACACACCCCCAAGGTCCGAAAGGACTTGACGGATTTCCCGTGTCTGCCCGCCGGAGCGGGCAGACCAAAATAGAGGAGCCAGCTCCTGCGGCAGCAAGCGAGGGTGCTGGCCGGGCGGGGAGGCAGCGGAGGCAGCCGGGGATGGGCTCCTTGGGCTGCCCTCCAACGCGGAGGCCTGTGGAGGTCCTGGGTGAGACCGGGACCCAAAGGACAGAAGAGGAGCGGCAGGGGCTTGGGTGGGACTGGTCCCCCACCACCCAGAGGATCGGCAGGGGTTGGGCTCCCCGAGCCGCAGAATGCCTCACCTGGGGGTCCATCGCGCTCCCCGTGAAGATGGGCAAGTGGGGAGCCAGGAGCCCACCCTGGCCGCCAACGAGGAGGCGGAAGTCGTGGGGGGCGCTGTCACGTTCCCCTGTGAAGGCGGTCCACGGGCCCGGGACCCCATCTCAGGGCCCCGAAGAGAAGGGAGCGCAAGTCGGGGGCGCAGTCGCACTCTCCCATTAAGATTTGCTCGGGCCCGGGATCCCAACTCCGGGCCCCGATCCGGGTGGGAGAAGGCGGGGGAGTGCTGTGACACTTCCCCAAGGACCGAAAGGACTTGACGGATTTCCGACCAAAATAGAGGAGCCAGCTCCCGCGGCAGCAAGCGAGGGTTCTGGCCGGGCAGGGAGTCGGCGGGGGCAGCCGGGGGTGGGCTCCTTGGGCTGCCCTCCAACGCGGAGGCCTGTGGGGGTCCCGGGTGAGACCGGGACCCAAAGGACAGAAGTGGAGCGGCAGGGGCCTGGGTGGGACTGGTCCCCCACCACCCAGAGGATCGGCAGGGGTTGGGCTCCCCGAGCCGCAGAATGCCTCACCTGGGGGTCCGGCACCCCACCGAAGCCGGGAGAAGCGTCAGGAGGGTGCCAGGTGCGGCGCGGCTCTCCCCGGAGCTGCGGGAGAGCCGCTACTATAATATGCAGCAAGACAAGACGGAGCGTCCCAAAATACCTTGCCAGGCAGCAAGGAAGCCGAGCTATCTCAGTGTGCGGTGGTCTCAGGTAGATGGGGCCACCGCTGTTGGTGTACAAAGGTGAAGGGGGAGCTGCAGGAGTACGCAGGCTCCCCCAATCCGCCAAGGAGAAGTCCCTCCCTAAGTCTCTGAGAACTAGGAAGAAATAACCCCTCAAGGGCTCAGGCAGTTTTTTAACACCTCCTGGGCTGGAACTTTTGTTCTACAGCTGGGGGTGCAGTGAGAAGTACACAAAGGAGTGAAGGGCTGAGTTGGGGATGTTTGGAGAAGGGCATCCCCTGGAGGTGAGGAGGTGTAACTGCACCACAAATGCATTTAACCACATTATTTCTTTTAGGGGGACTGAAGGTCACATGTGTTAAGTGACGTGCCTGTGTAAGGTGATGTCATAAGCAAAGTGGGGTTATGTTGCCAGATATTCCTGCTAGGGTGTCTGGTTGTATATGTTTAATCCTGTGATTTCATATGTGATGCCATTAGGGGCTGTAAATGCAACACATTCTAATGTCTAACAAATGTGATGAGTACTGTCATTCTAAAGTGATGCTTAAACATGTCTTCTTGCTGCTACGCTTAGGTGAAGAACCCAGACTGGTAGCCCTTAAGATGTAGAGGTGTATACTTCATGGTCAGTAGGAAAATGCTCCTTCAGGGTTGTGTCACCACAGCAGGTGTACCCATTTAAAATGCTTGTTGAGGTAACGGGGTGAGTCGCCGCTGGGATGATGCCAGTGCGCAGGGCCCTCGCTCCAGGTTAGGTTCAACTAACTGCATTTGGGGGCAAGATGATGTGCATACATGGGAGTGGTGGTAGTAGACTCCACCCCCCTGCGGGAGGGGTGGAGATGTTATGCAGTATCACAAAGTAATTCCAACAGCTTATGTATATTTGTACAATTATGCATAGTATTGAGTAGTGTGTGTATGTTTAATAAATGTACTCTTACTTTTATAAAGCAAAGTACAGACTGGACAATCAATTATTGAGTGTTATTCCTGCGCACCTGTAATGGCGATTACTAGCCCACACCACCTCCCTTGAGGAAGCCTCAGACTGCTCTGCTATGCTACTTTCTGAGAGTCAGGCGCTACAATTGGGTGTTTGATTGCCAGTGAAGGACAAATGTAGTCATGTTATTTGTGCAGGCCTCACAGATACTGCCTCATTGTTAGAGGCATGTGGGCTGCTGAATTCATATCTTAGCATAAATCTCTGTCTAGTGTTGGGTCCGGATGTTTGCACCTTGTTTTCTTGGAAGAGTCTTCGAAGTATCACGAGATAGGTGACTCCTCCCCTGGACTACAGTGCGCATGGGCATCTTCTCCATCTTCAGATTGTTTTTCTCCGCCATTGGGTTCGGATGCACTTTGACAATCCTCCAACTTCAGGACCGAAGGTTTCCAAATTTCTATGGCCACAAACCTTATACTTGCGACAGTATTGTTTCTGATTGGTATCCCTTGACTCGACAACCCTTTCCATCTATCTCTGGTAGTCAACGCGGGCCATTGGGCCTTTTCGACGCCACATGGGCCTCCTGCCGATGGAAAGGAGCCCGTTTAAAAGATGCCCACAATGTCGATCCAAGTTTCCACATAGCGATAAGCATACATTATGCAACAGGTGCCTATCTCCGGAGCACAACGAAGAAAACTGTCCAGCTTGTGCTCAGTTCCGGTCGAAGAAAACTATCCAGAACCGAAGGGCTGCTCGGCAAGAGATGCAGCGACAGGCACCAGAACCGGATAACATTTTCGACGAACATGAACTCCCGGAGGCAGCGGACTCCGACCTAGAACTAGTCACAGTAGAAGACCAGTCGGACTCCGATGAAGAGATCCCACCGGGGCAAACGGTGAGTACCAAAGCCCCTACCCTGCCACCACCTCCAGACAAGGCTCCGGTCAAAGCATTGCCTAAAAGCCGCCTTAGCCGCGACCGAAACACCGCTTCAGAAACCCCGCCTTCCGGCTCGGCTCCGAAGACCATGCCAAAGTCTTCCGGTACCACTTCCCAAGAAGGCCGTCGACTCAAAAACGGCCGCAGAGCCGAGAACGGGCGCCGACACCAAAAAAGTCGTCGATCCGAAAAAGGCCGTACAGCCAAAGAAGGTCGTCGATCCGAAAAAGACCGTAGACCCAAAGAAGGTCATCGATCCAAAGATCACTGTCGACCCAAAGAAGGGCTACGATCCAAAGAAGACCGTCGACCCGAAAAAGGTCATCGACCAGAAAAAGGGAATCGACACAAAGAAAGTCGTCGACCCGAAGACTGCTGCCGAGTCGAAGAAGGCCGTTGAACCGAAAAAGGCAGTTGAACCGAAAAAAATCGCAGAGCCGAAAAAACACATCGAAACGAAAAAGGCTGTCCACCCGAAACAGACCGTCGAACCGAAGAAGGCCGTCGAGTCAAACAAGGCAGTAGAGTCAAACAAGGCCGTAGAGCCGAAAAGAGCCGTCGAGCCGACAAAAGACGTCGAGCCGAAAAAAGCTCCGCAGAAAAAAAAGAACAAGCAAGCAACCGATCCAAAAACATCGGCGCCACGGACAGTGGAAGAACAACTTTTCCATCCTGATCCAGTGAGCCTAGACCAAAATAACTGTATATAGAACCTGATACAGGACATATATCAGTTTACAATAAAAACAAGAGAAGATTGGACACTGAAGCACCTTCTCCTGTCTGTTCCTCCTAAGAGAAAGGACTTTGGGACATCCCCTTCTAGACCTTTTACACCTCCTCCTTTCACTCCTAACATGCCTTATGTTCCATATTCTCCTACACCTCCACACTATGATGACGTAGAAGACATGGGTGAAGATCCTCAACAGGACTTTATAGACCCTGATGATCAAGGAAACCAGGATGACACATGGGACGATCAGAATGACCCTGATGACCCATATGATACACAACCCATACCCGATACCTCGCCATACCCCACAAAGCCGTCTCCTACTGACAACACTGTCGCTTTTAACCAGCTAGTAGACAGAGCAGCTCAGTATCATGGCGTAAACATGCACACTGATCCTATAAAGGAGGATTTCCTATTTAACACCTTCCCAACATCAGAGAAGAGTGTACGTATACTCCCTATGCTGAAGGGAGTATTGAAGCACGCACCAGACATCTTTAAAGACCCAGCCAGGGTGCGTGTACTCAATCCAAGAATTGAAAAGAAATACAAACCAGCCCCTACAGACCCCTCTTATATCAAGTCTCACCTACCACTAGACTCCCTAGTTGTATCTAATGCTAGGAAAAGGGCAAATTCGCAAACAGGTGATGCCCCCCTCCTGACAATGAGTCAAAAGTTTTAGAAGCCTCAGGGAAAAGAGTGGCCTCTCAGGCAGCAAATACCTGGAGAATTGCCAATACACAAGTACTCCTAGCACGCTATGACAGAGCACACTATGATGAACTGGAGGGATTATTACAACACCTACCAGAACCCTATAAGGCAAAAGCAAATGACCTGTTACAGGAAGGGAAATTCATCGCTAAAGCATCCATAAAATGCGCCCTTGATGCAGCTGATACAGCCTCTAGGTCTGTGAACACTAGTGTGTTGATACGCTGGCATGCCTGGCTCCGCATCTCGGGCTTTAAGAATAAAGTCCAATCTACAATACTCAATAAACCCATTAACCAAGATTTCTTGTTTGGCCCTGCAGTTGATACCATCTTAGAAAAGATGAAAAAATATACTAACACCGCTAGGTCCATGGGTGCACTTCAATATCAACAATCTAGGAGCTCCTTTCGTCGCTCCTCTTTTCGAAGCTCAGGCAGAGGCAACACATCCCAAAACTCTTCATCCTTTAAAAGTAGTGCACAAGGCACCTTTAATTAAGGCTCCAATAGAGGAGGTTATAGAGGGAACAATAACAAGGGCAGAGGACGTGGTGGTAATAACACCAGAGCCTCCACCGCCACCAAACAGTGACTCATTCACACTCCCTCCAGACCACTTAACACCAGTCGGAGGCAGAATAACACAATTTCTACCAGTCTGGAACACCATTATGACAGACAGGTGGGTGAGACAAATTATCCAGTATGGTTACTGCCTGGAACTCACTTCTACTCCACCTAACATACCGCCCAAACACCGTCCAATGTCCAAAGAACACATCACGCTGTTAACAACAAGAGGCACTATCCATGCTGGAAAAGGGTGCCATAGAGCCAGTCCCTTTTTAACATCAAGGTACAGGAGTATACTCTCTATACTTCCTCATTCCCAAAAAAGATGGGTCCCTCAGACCAATATTAGACCTCAGACCTCTGAACCAATACATACTCTCAGAGCATTTCCATATGATCACTCTACAACAAGTACTCCCACTACTCCAGCAAGGGGACTTCCTTGCTACATTAGACCTCAAAGATGCTTACTTTTACATCCCTATACATCTATCTCGCAGGAGATACCTCAGGTTCACAATAGAAGGTCACCACTATCAATTCAAAGTTCTCCCCTTCGGGGTAACTACGGCACCAAGAGTTTTTACAAAATGCCTAGCAGTGGTAGCAGCACACCTCAGAAGGCAACACATCCATGTGTTCCCCTACCTCGACGATTGGCTCATAAAAGCCAACTCTTACGCACAGTGTGCCAGCCATACCTCACAGACAATCCAGCTACTCCACGAGTTAGGATTTTCCATAAATTACCCAAAATCACATCTGCAACCCTCCCACATACAACAATATCTGGGAGCAACAACAAATACCTCAGTGGCAAAGGCATATCCAAATCCAGCCAGGATAGCCAACATACAGTCTCTCACTCAAAGATTTCTGCCACAACTCTCACTGCCAGCCTGAGTGCTTATGCAGCTCATAGGCATGATGGCCTCCTGCATATTCATCGTCCCTCATGATCGGCTTCAAATGCGTCCCTTACAAGAATGCCTAGCATGGCAGTGGAACCAAGCTCAAGGACAACTAAAAGACCTAGTGTTGGTAGACAGTCGCACTTACAGTTCTCTGCAGTGGTGGAACCCACAAAACCTTTCCAAGGGGCGACTGTTCCAAGAGCCAGTTCCACTGGTAGTATTGAAGGACGAATCACTGACAGGTTGGGGAGCCCATCTCCTTCAATACACAGTCCAAGGTCTCTGGACAGCCAAGCAAAAGACACTACATATAAACCACTTAGAGTTACTAGCAGTATTTCTAGCAATGAAAGCCTTTCAGAAATACTTATGCAACAAGGCTATGTTAATCCGGACGGACAGCATGACAGCCATGTACTACATCCAAAGACAAGGAGGGACACACTCTCTGCAGCTATCTCACCTAGCACAGAGCATATGGAAGTGGGCAATTCCACAAAACATTTACCTCCTGGCAGAACACCTCCCAGGAATAGACAATCAGATAGCAGATCTACTAAGCCGACACAGTCAACAAATACACAAATGGGAGATTCATCCTCAAGTTCTCCAACCATTCTTCCAAAAATGGGGACATCCAGAAATAGATGTTTTCCACAAACGAAAACTCAAAATGCCCGTCCTTTGCCGCCAGGTTCCCAAAGCCCTTGTCACAAGGTAATGCGATATGGATGAACTGGTCAGGCAGATTTGCGTACGCTTTTCCACCAACCCCACTGATTCCATTAGTGGCACGCAAACTAAGGCAACAGTCACTCACAATGATCCTGGTTGCTCCCACATGGGCAAGACAGCCATGGTACACAACGCTCCTAGAACTCTCAGTAGTTCCTCACCAAAGACTGCACCTTTCGCCACAATAGCTAACACAGAACCATGGAGAAATCAGGCACCCAGATCCCATTCAGATGAACCTAGCGATCTGGCTCCTGAGGTCCTAGAGTTCGGATATCCTAACTTGCCTCCAGACTGCATGAACATTATCAAGGAAGCAAGGCGTCCCTCTACCAGAGCATGCTACGCAGCTAAATGGAAAAGATTTGTAATTTATAGTAATAATAACCAAATCAATCCATTAGATGCCTCCATCCAAAACCTAATCTGTCACCTGCTACATCTTCAACGATGTAACCTAGCATACTCATCCATAAGGCTACACCTTGCTGCTATAGCAGCATATCTTCAAAACAGACAACATGTGTCCCTATTCAGAATACCACCTACCAAAGCTTTTATGGAAGGACTTAAAAGAATTATCCCTCCAAAGCATCCACCTTCTCCAGTCTGGAACTTAAACGTAGTGCTTACCAGACTCATGGGACCCCCTTTGAACCACTTTATTCATGTGAACTACAGTTCTTAACATGGAAGGTGGCATTTTTAATTGCCATTACCTCCCTCGGGCGAGTGAGTGAGCTACAGGCGCTAACCATTCAGGAACCTTTCATGCAAATACACCACAATAAGGTAGTGCTTCGCACAAACCCCAAATTTATGCCAAAAGTTATCTCCAATTTCCTCATCAATCAGTCCATAGAATTGCCAGTTTTCTTCCAAAACCCGCAGTCCGTGGCTGAAAGAGCTCTACACACACTAGACATTAAAAGAGCTCTGCTATATTACGTTGACAGAACAAAATCATTCAGAAAGACAAAACAACTATTTGTTGCTTTTTCACCACAACATAAGGGTAATCCCATTTCCAAGACAGGAATAGCCAGATGGATAGTTAAATGCATTCAAATATGCTATCAAAAGGCAAAGCGCACTTTAACAGTTCCCCCAAAAGCCCACTCAATGCGCAAAATGGGGGCATCCATGGCTTTTCTAGGAAGTATTCCCTTAGACATATGTAGGGTAGCTACATGGTCTAGCATACACACTTTCACTAAACACTACTGTGTTGACGTGCAAGCTAAACAAACCACTGCAGCTGATACAGGCAACCACCGCTAGAGGAGAAACTGCTATACAGTCTATGCTAAGATATGAATTCAGCAGCCCACATGCCTCAAACGGTAAAGGCTACTTACCAGTGTGCATCTGTTCTTGGCATGTAGGGCTGCTGACATTCATACCGCCCACCCTCCTCTCGGTGCCTGTCACAGCTGCAGTGTTATCTTTTTTACATTCATTTACATGGTCATCTCTTACTTTCCTATACTCCATCTTTGCCACAATGGCGAAAAACAATCTGAAGATGGAGAAGATGCCCATGTGCACTGTAGTCCAGGGGAGGAGTCACCTATCTCGTGATACTTCGAAGAATCTTCCAAGACAACAAGGTGCAAACATCCGGACCCAACACTAGGTGTCGATCTATGCTAAGATATGAATGTTAGCAGCCCTACATGCCAAGAACAGATGCATACTGGTAAGTAGCATTTTCCTTCCAACACACCCCTAGAGCCGGTTGAGCTTTAGGGTTTCTTCAAAGTACATTAATGGCTAATGTTTTCAGACATCCTTTCGTCTTTGTAACTTGGCGTGTACCTGAGGTTCATAACGAGTGCAGGTCCATGTGGTGCTTCTAGAATAATGACTTAAATTGAATTTACGCTTAGTCGGCCACCGGCTGCACAAAGAATGTGTCATTTGTGATGAGCATTGGGAAAGTATAAAATGTAATGTCTTTCAAATGTAGTACAATGTCTGTAGACAGTTCTCCTCTCACCTTCTTCTATGTTAGACCCAGTCTGAATAGGCCTAATTGAGAAAGTGGAGCTCTGGACTGGGATGACTGACCTTCCCAAACTCACCGACTTGTGCGAGGACCAGAGGGCTCACATCCAAGGAAGGAGAGACTGATCCTATGGGACACAGATGTACCGGTCCTACAGGAACTGCCTTGTACCTTGGGCTTCCACCTTAAAAAGCTCTGGAGGGTATTGCAAGCCCCAGTGAAACATGCGTAGGCTGTCTAACTGTACCTCTGCACCTAAATAAGTTGATGCACCTTAAAAAAAAGATAATTTCACAGCTTGTTTCCTGAGATTAGAAATTTATACTCTCTCAATGTCAATTTTCAGTACACATTGTGGTTATAGTTAGATGCTAGTTATCATAGAAAGAGGTTTTTTTGGTTTAATAATAACTTTGGCTCTGTTTGATGAATATTTCGAAACTTTCCCGATAAAAGAACACCCGCCTAACCTTCATTGAAAGTTTTGAGGTGATCTGTCTTGCCGGAACAAAGAAAATAGGGGGGTTATTGAAAAGCAGTTTTCTCTTGCCGTTTCCATGGGGATTTTTGCTCACGCTGCAGCCCAAATGGTTATGTAGAATTACACCAAATTCGACAGAAAGTTAGATCTTTATGCAGAAAGGGTGCTTTTTGTGATTTGGTGTAAATCTGTTTAGTAGTTTTTGAGAAATCGAGGTTCCAAATGTGTGTATGTCAGGATGATTGAGTTTGCAAACTCTTGTGGGAGTCTCAGGCATGTAACTTCAAATAATAGAGCGATCTGATTGGCTGAGAGGGCATCTTATTTCATTGGTCGCTAACTTCCCACGAGAGCTTGCACTCTGATTTACTAGCTGCAACATAAGTCAAATGTTGAGGAACCATTTCTGGTCATGAAAACTCTGCCCGGTGTCTTGCACATGGAAAAAAAAGTAGAATAAAAGGGGGTAGGGGCTATGCTGACCCCCTGGACATTAGTGTGTGGAGGGCTTGAGTGGCCATCCAATGAGGCTGAATTAAAAAAATATATATCTATATTTGGTTTTCCGGGATCCAACTGGACTCTCGGCAGCCCAAAAGTCCCACAGGAGCGCAGAGGCTGTGCTGGCTCCAGCGAGAGTCCTGCTGGATCAAAAACTCTTTATGAGAAAAAGGACAGGCGTAAATGTCTTTGGCGGGGTGTTGCTCCCTGTGTGCAGTTGGATGCAGAGCATGGCGGGTAATCAATCAATATGGATTTGAAAAGCCCAGCCAATCACCCACTAGATATCCAGGTGCTTGCAGGTTCCTGAGGCCCATTCCAGCAGCCAGGTCTTGGTAGGAAAGCAAAGAGAAAGCAGTGAAAATGAGGGAAAAAGAGGAGAAGGCACTAAAACAAAACAGGGAAAAAAGCATGGAGATGGGAACTCAAAAAAAATGAGGCAAAACAAAGAGAAAGCAGTAAAACGAGGGGAAAGCAAGGAGAAGGCACTCAAAAAAAAGGAGGGAAACGCAGGAAGAAAGCAGTGAAAACGAGAGGAAACAAGGAGAAGGCACTCAAAAAACAGGAGAAGAAGCTGGTAGAAGGCAGTGAAAACAAGAGGAAAGCACGGCGAAGGCACTAACAAATGGGCGATAAGAAAGGAGAAATCAGTGAAAAAGAGGAAAAGCGAGAAGGCATTCAAAATACAGGAGAAGAAGCAAGGAGAAGGCACTAATAAATGGGGGGAGAAAAGAAAAGGCAGTAAAAATAAGAGGAAAGCAAGGAGAAGGCACTAAAAAACGGGGGAGAAAAGCAAGGAGAAGACTGGAGCAAGAACAGTGCAGCAGCATGGGGAGAGCTGGGCCTGGGGTCTGCTCAATGGGTTGCTCTGTGGTGTCCATTAAGTAGGTCCTGGAAGAAGGAAAGAGCACTCGGAGGCGGTGGGCAGGAGAAGGCGGGTGAAAAAACACAGCCAGCAGGTGGGAGCAGCAATGAGGGAAAACACTGAGATAGTGAATACAAGGGAAAATCAATGAGAAAGCACTCATAAAAACAGGAGAAAAGCAAGGAATAATCAGGAAAACGAGATAAAATCAAGGAGAAGTCTCTCAAAAAACAGGGAGAAAAACCAAGGAGACAGCAGTGGAAACGAGGAGAAAGCAAGAAGATGGCATTCAATAAACAGGGGGAAAAGCAAGGAGAAGATAGGAGCAAGAGCGATGCAGCAGCACAGGGAGAGCCAGGCCTGGAAAGCACAGCAGTTCACCCAACAGGGTATCCAGGCGCTTGCAGGTCCTGGAGGCTCATTCGAACAGCCAGGTGTGGAAAGGAAAGCAAGAAGAAAGCAGTGAAAACAAAGGAAAAGCAAGGCGAAGCCACTAATAAAATGGGGGGGGGAAGCAGGAGAAAGCATTGGAAATGTGAGAAAAGCAAGGAGCACTCAAAAACGGGGGGGGAGGGAGGGAAGAGAAAAGCAATGAGAAATCAGTGAAAATGAAGGAAAAGCAAAGAAGGCACACAAAACGGGAAGAAGCAAGGCGAAAGCAGTGAAAACTAGGGAAAAGCCAAGGTGAAGGCAATCAAAAACAGGGGAAGAACAAGTAGAAGGCAGTGGAAATGAGCGAGAAGCCAGGAGAAGGCACTCAAAAAACTGGAAGAAGCCAGGAGAAGGCAGTGGAAACTAGTGAAAAGCAAGGAGAAGGCACTCAAAAAACAGGGGCAGAACCAAGGAGAAGGCAGTGGAAATGAGCAAGAAGCAAGGAGAAGGCAAATCAAAAAATGGGGAGGGAAGGCAAGGCGAAAGGAGTGAAAACAAGGCAAAAGCAGGAAGAAAGCACTAAAGAGTGAAAAATCAAAGAGAATGGAGTAAAGATGAGGAAAAACAAGGAGAAAGCGCTCAAAAAATGGGTGAAAAGTCAAGGAGAAGGTAGTGGAAACGAGGAGAAAGCAAGGAGAAGAACTCAAAAAGTGGGGTAGAAAAGCAAGGAGAAGACAGGAGCAAGAGCGATGCAGCAGCACGGGGCGAGCTGGGCCTGGAACCAACACTATAACCCGCTCCCTCCCCATAGGCTACTTATGGTCTCACATTTTATAACACTGAGGACATGTTCTCTGACATAGTTTGTAACATTACTAACACAATGAAAATGAAATCATTGATAACAACACTGTGCGTGGCACGAGTTATAGTTACCTGAAATAACTATCACTGATGAATTTCCGTGATTTTCTTAGTTTAAAAAGTTACATTTAAACTGACATTTTCACCTGTCAATGTCACTTTTTAACCGTTGGATTTTCAGTGAATAAATATCTATCTATCTATCTATCTATCTATCTATCTATCTATCTATCTATCTATCTATCTATCTATCTATCTATCTATCTAGCTATCTATCTATCTAGCTATCTATCTATCTACCAGTGATCCTGCCTTTAACAGCCAGTGCAGGGTCATTCTGGACTTCTGGAATTAGTAAATATCTGGGGTCTGATGCTGGTCACCTCCACATGACCTTTGTTTACCAAATCAAGACTTTCAACTGGCCTTGACCACCACGTTCAATATTCTAACCCAAAGTTAATCATTTACCCAAGCTTATTACCCAGCTTCTGTCCCAGAAACTTCCCCCCTTAAACTTTTGTTTTCCTAAGGGACACGTGCTTCCCTGAGGCCCATCCTCATAATATGAAGGGTCACAGGGCACCCTGCATTGTTCTCCACATTAAAGGATAACTTGGTTCCATTTTGAACTGGGAGAGTCCAGGCCACTTGACCTTGGTTTGGTACACTTAGTTATTCTTTCCAGGATAGGGTCCCTGAGTTTGAAAACCACATGTTTACATGGGTTCAGCTCTCATGGCCGGCTTTAGAGCTGGTGGCCCCCGGTGCGACAAACGTTTTAGGTCCCCCACCATGAACCCCTTCTCCACGGATTCCCTCACTACCACTTTCCACCAGTGCCTCTCATGTCTCCATAACCCCTCTCACACCTATTTCATTTGTTTTATAGTGCTGCTCATACCAGTGCAGTGTCAATGCAATTTACATCACACACACATTATACAGAGACAATGAATTGTGTGTGTAAATTAGTCTATAGGAAATGTTACATAAACAAAATGAGGATTACAAGGTGCAGGAATCACGTCATCCATACTGGAAGGCAATATATATATATATATATATTCACTGAAAAAACCATAGGTTATAGACCATATATAGTTAGGAATTAGCATTTAAAAAACCTTATTTTACTCACACAAAACCATTGAAATTCCATATATAGTTAGTTGCACTAACTATATATCGCGCACCCGCAATCCACTGCTGATCATGTCACATATTACATCATTCATGACATGGTCAGTGACATCACTGATGACATCACTGATGACATCTCAAATGACATCACTGATGACTACATCCAGTGACTGTATAATTCTGTAAAGTTAAAATATGTCTTACATATTGAAGAATGAGTGGATGTATAAGTGTCTTGATGAAGGATTTAGTAGGGGCATGGCTGACTGTATGAGTGACTGATTAAATGTGTCTCACTGAGTGCATGGGTTAGTGACTAAACTGTCTTAATTTGTGCATCATTATGTCTGTTGTTCTGTAAACTGCTGCATGTGTTGATCATTAGCTATATGATTAACTGTATGGGTTATTGATTGGTTGCCCACGCATTTGTATGGGAGACTGAGTGTGTGTCTGGGTGGCTGGGAGGTGTATGACTCTCTGCATAGATGTGTGAGCAGTTGATTGACTAGATGTATGGGTTCAAAAGTGCATGTGGAAACAGCTGTATGGGCGGTTGACTGTGTGCATGAGTGTATTGGTGAGTGAATGGATATCTCAGTGCTACATGTCAAAGTAAGTACATATGTAAAACACAGTACATGTGAGAGTTGACATATAAATAACTGTGCATAAGAGCCAGTGAATGTGTGAGTGGCTGTATGGATCATTGTGAACTTGTATCCAGGATTGTATAAGTGAGTAAATATGTTTTAGTATATGTTTGAATAAGTAAGGTGTGTATAACTGTATAGTTGAGGAAATGGAGGTGTGATTGATTCTTTGCATGACTGACTAAGTGTCTGAGTAACTCCATGGATGAGTGACAGTCTATGAGTGTCTGTTTACACTGAGTGTATCTAAGGTTATATTAGAGTCTGAAGAGGTTCATCGTATTATCACATGAATGATGTCATCAGTGATGTGATCAGTAATGTCAAATGAGATGTCATCAGTGATGTCATTTGAGATGTCATCAGTGATGTCATTTGAGATGTCATCAGTGATGTCATCAGTGATGTCATTTGAGATGTCATCAGTGATGTCATCAGTGATGTCATTTGAGATGTCATGAATGATGTAATATGGGACATGATCAGCAGTGGATTGCGGGTGCGCGATATATAGTTAGTGCAACTAACTATATATGGAATTTCAATGGTTTTGTGAGTAAAATAAGGTTTTTTAAATGCTAATTCCTAACTATATATGGTCTATAACCTAATGGTTTTTTCAGTGAATTTTCAAGGTTTTGTAAATGCTAATTCCTAACTATATATGGTCTATAACCTATGGTTTTTTCAGTGAATTTCAATGGTTTTTTAATAGCAAATATCATAAGCTGTCGAATGTCAAGTACGTGGTAAGTGAAAACATTTTCGTGTTTATGCACACTGATCTGCTTTGAATGGTGCCCCCCCCCCTCATTTCTATTAGGAGTACTCTCTCTTTGCAGATAGTGAAAGGTAGTTAACGCAGGCCTTTGCCCCCGTTGTAATCCGTCGTGCCTGCTTCTCTCTCCATTTGATTGATTGTTATCCAAGTATTTACTGTTTTAGAATTAGTTCTCTTTGGTTCATTCTCTATTTACAAACAAACACAGAGTCGCAATACTCTGTTTAGTCTTTGCAGATAACGAAAAATCGTGTAAAAAAAAAAGAAAAGGAATCGAGCAAAATCAGTAGGCCACTAATGGGATCTCTTTTTGACCTCGCTAAAATAGAAACATTAGGAACAACCCCTCATGACAAATACAAAACTAGTGAGATGAACTGAACTCCACACAATGATGGCTGCAAAACAGCTCGGCTCCGCCACCCACCCCGCCCAAAATAACGATAAAGAGCGGCTGCCATGATTGGTTGCGGAATGGCCACGACGGAGCTACGAAATGGTGCTGCTCTCATGCTAACCCCAGCTTCAGTCTGAAACATCCAGAAACACTGTAGACTACCAATTCGATCAGTTCCGGTAGCGCCCCAATGTAACCCGGTAGAGAACAACTAGCCCTCCCCTCTTTGACTGATGGTTCTTGTTGCCTGTCCCTTCTGTTGTCATTTAACAGAACTATTTAGCCTGCTGAAAGGGGTTGTGTTCCGACCGCTGGTTGGTGGAGACATTTTGACTATATTCTGGACCTGCGTTGTCGCGTAATGCGTCATATGACGCGCCGCGTTAGCGCATCCGGAAGTCATCCGGGGCGCGCAGCGCGTAACGTAAGCATAACAAGTCATGTGACTTGTTAATAAAACTTTTCATTGGTTCATTTTACTTTTCTTATTGTAATGATGAAAGGCTTGGTCATATGACCTAAAAATTACGCTTTTCATTACTTCCGAACATTATTTTTTCTTAAATATATGTTATAATGTTCCAGGCTAATGTACTTTCCCGGAAATTTTACAACTGTCCTGCAAGTAAAATATATTCTTTTTTCGAGAAAAAGAGCGTTTCTTCGTCCCATGACGGAGCCGTTGAGCAAAAGAGGGTCGACCTGCTGTCTTAGTCGCCGATACGCCTGAATATGAGATTCTTATCGATCACTTTATGTTGCAGGAATAGAAAACACAACAGCCCTTGACCATTTATCTTTACTGCGTTCCTTCGTATTATACCTTTTACCCTTCATGTAATTGGTCTGCTTTATTTCACTTGCCTTTTAATGATTCTAAAACAGTGACTATTATTAAAAACTTTACCAATGTATATACTACTACCATGTTTTCTTTTAAAAACCTTTATTGTGAAAATTTCATTATACAAATACGAGCCTATAACCACGTGGGCCTGCCACGGAGCAAACTGTAATCGTATATGATGAATAGACATTTACACTGTAGAGGAACGTAACGGGCGGGCCATTAGGTTGCAAGAACTAAGGTGTCTAACAGTTACGGAATCGGTGGACGTACATTTTATAATTAAAATACGACAGGGCCAGTTACAATAAAATTATCTAGATATACATTTGCGGGCAAGTACCATGGGTGACGTTAATTCGAACTTTCAACAGTACAGTAATCAATAACACATCAGAACTTAATATCAATAGGGATGTCAAAATATTCAATCAATTCTCGTCCCCGCCCGCCATGTGCTTCAAAACTGCATACGTATCTCGTGATTTCAAGGTTCTGCAACCAGTACACAACAAGGAGTTACGAGTCCCATTTATTCCGGCGCCATTTTGGGCGAGGACGGGCAGGTCCAGGATATAGTCAAAATGTCTCTACCAACCATCGACTATGATGATGTTCATAATGCTGTATTTATTAGAGTAACACTCATCTGTCCACATGAAATTAATTTGCCACAATCTAAACATGTCATTTTAATCTTTCCAAAGTTCTTCCAAATATTTGGGACCGTTTCCCTTGCCTCTGAAGCTCTCAGTGCCACTTCTTTGATGAATGTACTAGCAGGTCAGGGGTTCTCCTCCAAATCTCTCTTTTATGCAGCACTATAATTAATTGGTGCCACCTCTCCATATGACGATGCATGGTATAGTTACCACAACTATATTTTTTTTCGGTTCCTCTGGAGAGTTCATCGTGGCAGATGAAGCGTGTAACGTACCGGGCATTTACCTTTTTTTGCATGTACAGGAAAGGAAAAAAAAAATCGAGCGTCCGAGTTCTAAGGTGTCCCAGGGCCATTTTAGTGGACCAGGCCCAAATCCAAAGAACAGGCCGCCATTTTGAGAGTCCTCTTGCAGCCGCCTGTCGCTGTAGCATCAAGAGCAGCCGAAACTCAGCTGAATGGCAACTGAAACGGTAAAGGGGCGCCCCACTACAGCAGACGAGCCTCCACCTAGGAAGGAACGCCGGCTCCCCCCCCCTTCGGGCACCCCACGCCGTTATTCGGAGCAGTATTGTAGGATGGCCACACCAGTGCGGCAACTTGCTAGACATCACCTCGGTGGTAACCGAATCTCAACGCCTTGTGGTGTCTTCTATTCAGAAAACATTGTTATGCTGCCTTCGACCTATTCGCCGCAAGTGCGCACACAACTCAACTGCATAGCTTGCTAGACACCACCTCGGTGCCATCCGGATCTTGGAATCTCAGCGCCTTTTGGTGTCTTCTCTTCAGAAAATATTGTTGCGCTGCCTTTGGCCCCATTCGCACATCGGTCCGCTACTGACGCAAACTCACAGGCCAACGGGGCGCCCCACGCCGACTTTCAGCATTATAGGATGGCCACACCAGTGCTGCAACTTGCTGGACACCACCTCGGTGCCATCCGGATCTTGGCGCGTTGTATTGCCTTCGGCCTATTCGCACATCGGTCCGCTACTGACGCCGCCTCACGTGCCAACGTATTTTCTCCGCATTTTATACCCTATGCCGCATAACAGGTCATGTGACTTCTTTATAAAACTTTTCATTGGTTCATTTTACTTTTGGTTTCCTAATGATGGAAGGCTTGATCATATGACCTAAAAACAACACTTTTCATTGGATGAAAACTTTTTTTTTTTCCCAAACGATGAAAGCCCCACCTTGTTTCTGGATGTTTCAGACTGAAGCTGGCGTCAGCATGAGAGCACCACCATCTCGTAGCTCCGTCGTGGTCATTCCGCGAGCAATCATGGCAGCCGCTCCCCACCAGAAGCCTGCAGGAGTCGGGGCTCCCAAAACTTTTGATGAATTCTCAAGGCGGAGGGGACGCTTTCGAGAATGGGGTCCAAGACCTAGCAGACAAGCGTCCGATTTCCAAGGTGTCCCAGGGCCATTTCAGTGGACCAGGCCCAAAAAGGAAACAGCCTGCCGCCATTTTGAGAGTCCTGTGACAGCCGCCTATCGCTGCACCGCAAGAGTGGGCGCAACTCAGCTGAATTCCGGCTTTTGACACAGTGGACCAAAAACGGACGGAATGGCAACTGAAACGGTAAAGGGGCGCCCCACTACAACAGATGACACTCCACCTGGAGAGGCCCGTTCACGCCGCCTCCCCCGGGGCGCCCCACGCCGTTATTCGGAGCAGCATTGTAGGATACCAAAACCAGTGCGGCAACTTACTGGACATCACCTTGGTGCCATCGTTCTGCTGCCTTGGAACTATTCGCACAACAGTTTGCTACTGATGACCCACCCCCCGCGACGCCCCACGCCGTTATTTGCTGGGTGGCAACTTACTAGACATCACTTTCGTGTCATCTAGATTTCAACGCGTTCTGCTGCCTTGGAACTATTCGCACAACAGTTTGCTACTGATGACCCACCCCCCGCGACGCCCCACGCCGGAAATCTGGACGTTGTGCTGCGTTGGGACTATTCGCACAGCCGACCGCTACTTCGTTGTTTTTCCCTAAAAATGTTTATATGTTATTACTATTTTTGTTTTCTTGTATATATTTATAAATTAATAAAGTTTTATAATCTTACTACTTTGTCGGAGTGCTATATATTTTTAATGTGACACATAATTGTAAAAACTTTGATGTACAAAGAGTCATCCCTGGAATCTTCCGCTTCAGGCTCGGTCCCCTCCCCAATCACAATACAGGATGGTTTTCAGATAATAGCAACGCTTCTGCTGTGACGGATCTCATCGAGTGTGGGTCTTGATCTACTATAACTCCTTTGAAGAGGGGTGATTCTTTACAGCTGTGGCCATAAACTACATCTGCAGGGCTAGCTGATACCCTAGGACCAGCCTGGACAATCGGACACAGAGGAAAAGGAGTGTCAGAGGGTGCGGTAGTGAATAGGGCGAAAGGGAGGTGTCGGGCGGGCACAGGGTGTGATTCTCAGGGAAGAGCAGCGCAGATGGGGGGAGGTTTATTACCCATGCATAAGACAGAGAGCGGGGGTGACCACTGCCTGGGGGAGATGCTTGCGAGGGTGGGGAGCCATGCTAAGGATCGACAGCGTGCACAGAGTGGGTCTGGTCAAGGCATCTAAAATGGCTGCCTTGCACGACAAAAGTGTGGCATTTGAAAAAAGACAAGATGGCGCAGACAATGTTTTTCAACACTTCCTGATTTCCTTCGAATCGAACGTTAACAGACGTTGGGGCATATTACCAAAGTTAAGCGATATTTATCCCTAACGATGCTTAGCAACGATTTTTTTACCGTCAGAAATTATCGCAGATAAACCTTGCTATTATCAAGGTTTATCGCAAATACGATAAAAACCGACCGCAATGCATTAATATCGCTGAAAACTCAGCGATATTCATGCATTACCGAGCTAATGCTCTTAGCCATGTTATCCACCTCCCATTGGATAACATGGCTAAGAACTGCTCAGGGCAGGTGCTAGCTTTTGGAGATATTCGCGCTTATCTCGAATATTTCCAAAAGTTGATAATAGGAGATAGCGATGTTAGCGACTGTTTCCAGTCGCTAACATCTTGGCATGCCCACTTTGCATGTCATTAGTGATAAATATCACTCACATGCAAAGTGGGGCCCAAGATGGTCGCTATCTCCTACTAGCCGTCGCTAACTGGTGTTAGCAACAGCTAGGTAATACAGATATAATTTTATCTCCGCGAAGCGGAGCGCTGTTACAGATATATATCTTGTTTTTGAACGTTAATTTCTCAAAATGCACTGAAGCACATATATTGAGACCTAGCAAAGGCACATCGGGCTACCAGTCCCTAATATTTTACCAAGTTTCGTGCAAATCCATTCAGCCGTTCGATTATTATTATTATTTTTTTTTTTTGCCCCGCGGGGCCCTTTTAAAACCTCCACATCAAACCTAGGGGGTCAGCGAGGATCTACTATGCCCCCTTATGGTCATTTGCCCCTTCGCTTCGGCCTCCTCTTGTCTCTCGATCCTACCGAGAGACAAGATGGCGGCCGCTACGGACTGTTTGGAATGTTTACAGACGCCGGAGAACCGATCAGCTTCGCTTCACAAAGCTCCGTTGCGCGAAAAGTACGCGTACTGGAGCGCTGCCCGGTCCGCTGTTACAGATATATATCTTTTTTTAAACGTTAATTTCTCAAAATCCACTGGAGCACATATATTGAGACCTACAAAAGGCACATCGGGCTACCAGTCCCTACAATTTTGCCAAGTTTCGTGCAAATCCATTCAGCCGTTCGGGCTAAAAGTGAGGCCAACCGCCCTATGGAAAACTCAATGTTAAAAACACGTTTTGGGACCCCCCTTTTTTCTCGGCCCCCCCTTGACGAACCCCCCCCAAATTTTCAAGGGCTGCTCAGAAACAAAATGTGCCATTTTCCTGAAAATTTCAGCCAATTCCGTCCACAAACGCCAAAGTTATTAGACATAGAATTTTCAAAAATCCCATAGAGAAAAAATCCTAACTATATATACCTACTGGCGACCGCCAGTAGGTAATATATATATATATATATATATATATATATATATATATATATATATATATATATATTTGTATTGCAATTCTTTATTAAGTACATAATCAATCAATCAAGAAGTCCATTTATAGAGCACGCTACTCACCCGCGAGGGTCTCAAGGCGCTGAAGGGAGAGGGGGGGGGCGCTACTGCTCGAATAGCCAGGTCTTCAGGTATTTCCTGAAGGTGAGATGGTCCTGGGTCAGTCGTTGGTGTGTGGGGAGGGAGTTCCATGTCTTGGCAGCCAGGTAGGAGAACGATCTTCCTCCGGTGGTGGCTCTGCGGATCCGTGGGACGGTTGCGAGGGCAAGGCTGGCGGAGCGGAGCTGGCTGGTAAGAGAGTAGAACGAGAGGCGGTTGTTGAGGTATTCGGGGCCCATGTCGTGGAGCGCTTTGTGTGCGTGGGTGAGGAGCCTGAACGTGATCCTCTTGCTGACGGGTAGCCAGTGCAGGTTTCTCAGGTGGGCCGATATGTGGTTGTGGCGAGGGATGTTGAGGATGAGTCGTGCGGAGGCGTTCTGTATGCGCTGAAGTAGTTTCTGAAGTTTGGCTGTGGTTCTTGCATAAAGGGCGTTCCCGTAGTCCAGTCGGCTGGTGACGAGGGCCTGCGTGACCGTCTTTCTGGTTTCTGTGGGGATCCACCTGAAGATCTTTCGGAGCATGCACAGGGTGTTGAAGCAGGAGGATGAGATGGCGTTGACTTGTTTGGTCATCGTGAGCGAGGAGTCCAGGATGAATCCCAGGTTGCGTGCGTGGTCCGTGGGTGACGGTGTGGTGCCCAGGGCTGTGGGCCACCAGGACTCGTCCCAGGCGGATGGGGATTGTCCGAGGATGAGGACCTCCGTTTTGTCTGAGTTCAATTTCAGCCGACTGAGCTTCATCCATTCCGCGACGTCTTTCATTCCTTCCTAGAGGTTGGTTTTGGCAGTGTTTGGGTCTTTGGTAAGGGAGAGTATCAGCTGGGTGTCGTCGGCATAGGAGATGATGTTGAGGTTGTGTTTGCGTGCGATGGCGGCGAGGGGGCTCATGTAGATATTGAAGAGGGTTGGGCTGAGCGAGGAGCCTTGGGGTACGCGGCAGATGATCTTGGTGGCCGCGGAGCGGAACGGCGGGAGGCGGACTCTCTGGGTTCTGTTGGAGAGGAACGAGGTGATCCAGTCCAGCGCTTTTCCTTGGATCCCAGTGCTGTAGAGGCGGGTTATTAGGGTGCGGTGGCAGACGGTATCAAAGGCGGCTGAGAGGTCTAGGAGGATGAGGGCGGTTGTCTCCCCGTTGTCCATCAGGGTCCTGATGTAGTCGGTGGCTGCGATGAGGGCTGTCTCGGTGCTGTGGTTGGCTCGAAATCCGGATTGGGAGGGGTCGAGCGAGTTGTTTGCCTCGAGGAATGCAGTCAGCTGTTTATTGACGGTCTTCTCGATGACTTTAGCCGGGAAGGGAAGAAGAGAGATGGGGCGGAAGTTCTTGAGGTCTTTAGGGTCAGCTGTGGGTAAATTCAGAAGGGCGTTGATCTCTGCATGCTTCCAGCTCTCTGGGAAGGTGGCTGATGCGAAGGAGTTGTTTATGACGTTCCGTATGTGGGGTGCGATGATGGCGTCTGCATTGTTGTACATGTGGTGGGGGCGCATGGGTCAGAGGGAGAGCCGGAGTGGATGGTGTTCATGACGTGGGTGGTGTCTTCTGTGCTGATGGGGGTCCAGTCGCTTAGGGTGGTAGTGTGGGTCGTTGTTTTGGTGACTGGAGGCGGAGTCTCGGCGTCAAAGCTGTTGTGTATATCTGTGATCTTGTGGTAGAAGAACGTGGCGAGGGAGTTGCAGAGGTCTTGTGATGGTGTGATGTGGTTGTTGCTGGTGTTGGGGTTGGAGAGCTCATTTACGATGCTGAAGAGTTCCTTGCTGTTGTGGGTGTTGTTGTCCAGCCGCTCTTTGAACGATATCCTTTTGGTGGTGCAGATCAGCTGGTGGTGTTCGCGAGTGGCGTTCTTGAGGGCTGTCATGTTTTCTTTTCATAAGAAGGATCGGCGAATTTCCAATTATATATTACAGCCGGATTGGATGGGAGCATATTCCCCATAGATTAAGCATCAGTTTGAAAACGTAACGAAACCAGCATGTTATTGATGTCAAGTTGACACTGACGAGCCCTGAGGAAGTTCGGAAAATAATTTTGGCTGGACGAAACTTGTTGGCTGGACGACCTTTGTGTATATAGGTTCATAAAAATGGAGAAAATAAAGGAATTCATTTGTTACCGCAAATATGCATTGTCTTGAATCTTATTGAAAAGTGATATATTCTCCCGGCACACCATTCCATTCCAAATACTTATTTACTGTTTTGTTCGACTATGTCCATTTTCAATGATTTTCAGGTCTGGCCTGGACACAGCTTTATCTGTTTGCCATCCTTCTCCAATAAAATAAAAACTATTCTAAAATGCATCCATGCTTGACTGCTGCCTGGGCACGTGACTCTGGTCATGCAAGGGTCGAGCCCCGACTCCCATCGACCTTGGCGGGTGATAGATTGGCAATGGACAGATGAAGGCCCCCTCCCTGTGGTCAAGTAGGTGGTTGTCCTGTGCAGTGTGGCTGCCTAGGGGCTCGAAGACACTCATCCTCCTTCCTGGCTGTGTCTGCATCTGCCCAGGCGGGCAGGTGGCAGAGTTTCATGCCTCTGCTGCTGGGGGGACTGATAGCTGCCTCTCCTGCTGGAGGAGCTGCTCGCTGCCTCTGCTGCTGGGGGGACTGCTAGCTGCTTCTCCTGCTGGGGGAGCTGCTATCTGCCTCTGTTGCTGGTGGAGCTGCTAACTGCCTCTGTTGCTGGGGGAGCTGCTAGCTGCCTAACCTGCTGGGGGAGCTGCTAGCTGCCACTCCTGCTGGGGGAGCTGCTATCTGCCTCGCCTGCTAGGGGAGCTGCTAGCTGCCTCTGTTGTTGGGGGAGCTGCTAGCTGCCTCACCTGCTGGGGGAGCTGCTAGCTGCCTCTGTTGTTGGGGGAGCTGCTAGCTGCCTCTGTTGTTGGGGGATCTGCTAGCTGCCTCTGCTGCTGGGGGAACTGCTAGCTGCCTCTCCTGCTGGGGGGGGGGGGGGGGGTGCTGCTAGCTGCCTCTGTTGTTTGGGGAGGTGCTAGTCTGCCTCCGCTTCTGAAGGAGCCGCTTGCTGCCTCTCTTGTTGGGGGAGCTGCTAGCTTCCTCAGTTGCTGGGGTATATGCTAGCTGCCTCTTCTGCTAGGGGAGCTGCTAGCTGCTCTGTTGCTGGGGGAGCTGCTAGCTGCCTCTTGTTGGGAGAGCTGCTAGCTGCCTCTGTTGTTGGGAGAGCTGCTAGCTGCCTCTGCTGCTGTGGGAACTGCTAGCTGCTTCTGCTGCTGATGGAGCTGTTAGTCTGCCTCTGCTGCTGAGGGGAGCTGCTAGCTGCCTCACCTGCTGGGGGAGCTGCTAGCTGCCTCACCTGCTGGGGGAGCTGCTAGCTGCCTCTGTTGTTGGGGGAGCTACTAGCTGCCTCTGCTGCTGGGGGAACTGCTAGCTGCCTCTACTACTGGGGAGGTGGCGGAGGGGGTGGTGGGGGCTGCTAGCTGCCTCTGTTGTTCGGGGAGGTGCTAGTCTGTTTCCGCTTCTGAAGGAGCCGCTTGCTGCCTCTGTTGTTGGGAGAGCTGCTAGCTGCCTCTGCTGCTGGGGGAGCTGCTAGCTGCCTCTGCTGCTGGGGGAGCTGCTAGCTGCCTCTGCTGCTGGGGGAGCTGCTAGCTGCCTCTGCTGCTGGGGGAGCTGCTAGTCTGCCTCTGCTACTGGGGGAGCTGTTAGATGCCTCTGCTGCTGGGGGTCTGGAGTCGGCCTAGTGCTGTGGGCCCCGGGTGGGGGGAGATGCCTGGAAACGTGTTTTAAACTATTGAGTTGGGCTGCAAAAGGGGAAGCCATATCGGGTGCTGGCTGTGTCGCCAGGCAGGAGGCAGACAGGTAACACTGCCTGCTTTCCATCTTTCCTACACCTGTATGTGAGTGAACATTGTGAAAGTGCGCTGTCTCACGGTCTCATGGTTCTTTGAGCGTTCTCTGCTCTGAGGACTTCTCATGGTGCACTTGGGGCTGTCACAGGGGCTTCTTTCCCTTTGTCCCCCACGGTTAGATTCTGATAGCTCGTTGCAAGATCCCTAGTCGTGGCACAGAGGTGCGCCACTGACGTCAGGCACAAGGCTTATCCTGGGGGTATGGTCCGGGGGCACTTGGCTGCCTGCCATGGGTGGCTGTCTGTGGTGTTCCCTGGCTGCCCGCGCGCACCGTCTTCACTGCCCCTTCTAGGACTGGCGCTGCAAGGCTATGCGACCCCTAATGGCGTGGTCCTGGCTCTGGGGTACAATGCTTGCATGCCAGGCCTCTCCGGGGCCGTTGCTCAGTCCATCGCAGGGCTGCAACCCCAGGGCGCCTGGCTGCAATGTCACCTGGCCACCAGTGGTGACCCACCCCTGTATCTGCACATTCCCTGTGACTGGGCTTCTGATTCAGAGCCGGTAATGGAACCCTGCCAGGGCCCATGGGTGGTAGAGGCCCTTCTCCAGGGTATGCTCTGCCAATCTGGGGAGGATTCCCATGCTCCTCCAGGCTGACCAGCTCTTAGAAGCCCCGGTGAGAGCTGAGTGAAACCCGCGCAGACACCTGGGGCTCAGTCCCCAGACAAAGGCTCCCGGCGATGACCAGAGTCACCTTCCCTATCAGCAGGATTCATGGGCTCCAAGAAGCCACAGTGAGATTTGAGTGAAACTCTGGTGTCTGCTTGACCCTGCATACACCTGGGCGTCAGTCCCCAGGACCAAGGCTCCAGGCAACGACTGGAGTCACCTTCCCTATCCGCGGATCGGTGATGCCTGACCAAGGAGGATTTGTATTCTCCTCCAGGCTGACCAGCTCCAAGAAGCAACAGTGAGATTTGAGTGAAACTCTGGTGTCTGCTTGACCATGCATACCCTGGGCGTCGGTCCCCAGGACCAAGGCTCCAGGCACCGACTGGAGTCACCTTCCCTATCCACGGATCGGTGATGCCTGACCAAGGAGGATTCGTGTTCTCCTCCAGGCTGACCAGCTCCAAGAAGCCACAGTGAGATGTGAGTGAAACTCTAGTGTCTGCTTGACCATGCATACCCTGGGCGTCGGTCCCCAGGACCAAGGCTCCAGGCACCGACTGGAGTCACCTTCGCTATCCACGGATCGGTGATGCCTGACCAAGGAGGATTCGTGTTCTCCTCCAGGCTGACCAGCTCCTAGAAGCTACAGTGAGAGGTGGGTAAAACCTGCAGGGACACTTGGTTCCCCAGTCCTCCGGGCCTGGAACCAAGGAGAACCACCTTCCCTACCCAGGGCAGAGTCTTGACCGCCCCCTAGGTTTGCTAATCTGCAAATGTCTTTTTAAAGACATCCAGCTGTTGAGGCGTTAGTTTCAAAATCAAGTTTTAGGTCACCAGAGATGTTTCATTCTCATGGCAGTTCAGGCCCAGTAGACAAGGATGGGTGTAGAACTCTGAGTCACACCCATGAATCATGTTATTTTTGTACACAAGATGTCACCGCTCAAGAGGGCATAAGCACATTTGTTTACGCCAATAGTATTGAGCTAATATCTCTGTGTTTCTAGATGGTATTTCCATAGCTTAAACCTAGCCAAAGGCCGTAGAGCTCTAGAGGGGGTCAAAGATCAGCATAAAGCCAATGTTTAATGGGAACGGTAGCTGGTGGTGGACGCTTTAGGCATTGTGATATAGCAGTATTTATCTCTTTTCTAAATTAGAGTGGCTTTGGGGCGTTCGTCAGTGATTAATTTGAGCCAGTGTTTTCTGGTGTGGGCGCCGCCACTTAATTGTCAACACAGACGCTTTTGGAAGTCTGCCACAAGGTGGCGCTGTCTGGCTAATTTAGAGATGACCACAACAACAGTTAAGTAGTAATTCAATATATTTTGAAAAATACTATTTCCAGATGTCCAAGCCCTTCTTATAGCTTTGGGGTCCTGAAGTAGTACGAACTGTAACAATTGGAGCAGTGTGATGGTTTGTAGTTGTGTTGTCACTATCATTGGCTGCATGGCAGGGGCACTGTGTGGTGCAAGCCGCAGTGGGCTCCTGATGATGGCACATTCCATTTTATTTTCTTCAAATTAAGCACGTCTGCATTCCTGATATCAAGATGTGTTCCTGAGCATGTGCTGCATGGATGGAAAAGCCGCTGCCTTGTGTTTGTTCCTCTTCACACCTCTGATATGTAGAAAATCCATATTTTTACTTCCTCTTTTTCAGCTGTGCATATTTAGTCGTATGATCAAAATAGGTGTCTGGCAACAGACCTCGGTGGAAATCATTTATTGCAGAAATGTACAGAAGGGATGTGAAAATGTGATTGTGTTTGCATTTTGCATCTTTCACTATTGAGAACATTTGTGAGCACTGGAGCCATATATCCTTTTTAAAGCAGTAGAATGGGTCTGCAGAAGGTGGATACTTCACGTGGCAAGGATCCCACTCCTGTCTGGATCCATTGGGCTTTAATAGTCCAAAAATGATCTCGGTAGCAGAGACACATCTTTGCAAGGATGAAACTTTGGAGCCTCTACGAAGGACTAACTCGTAATCTTTCTCTGCAGAAAATGTAAACCTCACGCAGCCCTAGTGTACACCAGGGCTGGCACTCTTTGATCTTGTTCTCAGCTTGCAAGATGCAGGAAGTGCCTGGTCACAGTGACCGTGCCAGCTGCTCATGGATTCGCCTGCCAGGTGGCCGGTGGCACATGTGAAGGAAGGGAGTGGAGCGCACAGGGCTGTGTGGCACATTGGCAAACGGTCAAACACTCGTCTGAAAGAGGCTCAGAGTAAGGGGGCTGCTGTTCGGCAGCAATGCCGTTTGAGGACGTGCTTATGTGGACGTTTTAGGGCCCACCAGAGACCATCTTAAACGGTATATTGTACAGAAGCTGAGTACCACTGGAAGGCTCGCCTGAGGTCACACAGTCCTCCTATGAGCCCACATCTCAGGGTGTTTAGGTTCATTTGTTGCAAAACCTGTTGAAGGCGGAGGCAGGTCATGCACGCAAGAGAGATAACCCTCCTCCGAAACATGTAGAGGCGGAGGCTGGGAACGGAAACCCTTGTATCTCTGTGATTGTTCATCTAGACTCTGTAACTTGTATGTTGGTTGATTGTAGATCACAAGCTGAGAAGAGGACAAGATGGAATGGAGTAGAGGTACCAAGGAAGGAGCCTTGAGCCTGGTGACCACATATTGCTTATTGTATTGCCATGTGCCTGCTTCCAGAAAGACCAGATATGGAGCAGCGCATTCTTAACCATGCTATGTTATGTGAATGTTTTGAGTGCTACTAATCACCTGTGAGGGTATCCAGGCGCTGAGTAGGGCAGACCTGAGAAGGAGAACATGCCTGTTTCTTCTGGAAGTGCCATGTCTTGAGGTTCTGAGGTGTTTCGGGAGGTCGTTCCTGGTCTTGGCTGCAAGGTATGAGATGGAGCGTCCTCCGCTTCTGGTCTTCTTGATGCGTGGGAGGTGTGCTCTTGCCTAGGACGCAGATTGAAGGTATCTGGTGGGTTGCTAGAAGTTGAAGCGGTGGTTGAGGTAAGCTTGACCAGTGTTTTGGAGAGATTTGGTTGTTTGTGGTTCGGGTGAGAAGCTTGAACTTACATCTTTTCTGGACAGGGAGCCAGAGGAGTTTGTTGCGGTGTGGAGAGATGTGGTAATTTAGCAAGATGTTCAAGATGAGTCTGGCAGCGGCGTTGTGGGTGATTTGGAATCGGCGTAGGACTGGGGCTGGGATGCCGATGTAGAGGATGTTTCCGTAATCAAGTTGTGATAAGAACCGGGGTGACTGTTTGTCTGGTGTTCATTGGGATCCCCTTGAAAGTCTTGCATGGCATTCCCAGGATGTGGAAGCATGATGTGAAGATGGCATTGATCTGTCTGCTCATGGAGAGGTTGGTATCCATCATGATCTCCCGGTTCTTGGCATAGTCCATAGGGGCAGGTTGTGGGGCCAAGTTTGTAGGGCCACCAAGAGGCGTCCCAGAGGGAGTGGTTGTTGCCGAAGATTAGGTCTTCGGTTTTGTCTGTGTTAAGCTGGAGGCAGTTATTTTTTATCCAAGCAGTGTAATTTCTCATGCAGTTGGCCAATTTCGTTTTGGTGATGCTGATTTAGTCGGTAAAGAAGAGGATGAGCTGTGTGCCGGCGTAGGATACTATGTTGATTCCATGGACTCTGATGATATAGCAAGCGACGTCATGTAGATGTTGAAAAGGTGGTGGGATGAGCGAAAGGGGCTTCCAGTTGCTTAGCTGCTATTTGGCGTTAAAGGAGGTGTCCGGCTGGTCGGGGGAGTTTGTATCGGTATGCTGTGGGTCGAATTTGTTCTAGATCTTGGTAATCTTTTGTTCGAAGATGTTTGAGAGGTCTTTGAAAAGTGCTTAGGATGGGATGATGTCGTTGGCAGCTGTGGGATTGGACAACTCCTTGACGATGGTGAAGAGTTAATTGCTGTTGTTGGAGTTGGTTTCGAGTTTGAGAGTTAGGGCCTTTACTTTGTGTCTCGTAGTTGTTGGTAGTAAAGGTTGAGGGCGGTTTTGTATGTGGATCTTGCTGTGGTGTTTTTGTCGAGTCTCCATTTTCTCTCAAGCTGTTTGCAGTAGCGCATGGACTCCCTGAGGTCGATCGTCTACCACATGGATCGTTTGCTGTTTTTGCAGGTCCTGTTTCTGGTGGGACTGGTGCAGATGGCACAGTCGGTGCACCATTTATTGAAGAGACATCAAGGTTTCTGGTGTGGTTGGGTGGGCTTTCCTGATGAGTCTTGGTCCATTTGTCTTTGGATATTTACCCCAGTGTCTTGATGGTGCTCTAGATTTTTCTGCTGGGGGCTTGGTGAGCTGATATCTTGAAATGTATGATGTAGTGGTCGGACCATGTGATCGAGTTTGTGTGGGTGGTGATCATGTTGGAGGAGAAAATGAGCTGGAGGGTGTGGCCTGCTGTGTGGATTGGACAAGCGGGGTGAGTCTGAGGTTGCCGAGGATGTTGAGGGGGGCCATGGAGTTAGGTCTGTGGTGGAAATTGAGATCCCCGAGGAGGATGTAGTTGATTGATCTGTTGGAGATGGGAGCGATGATGTCTGTGATGTAGTTGCAGAATTCTGCCCGGCGAACGGTAATCAACTGTTCCCAGCCATGGCATTGTAGTGCCTCTTACACCCACAGCACATCGATGACTCCACGCCTTCTCCGTCTCTTACACCCACAGCACATCGATTACACCTCGCCTGCTTCGTCTCTTACACCCACAGCACATCGATGACACCTCGCCTACTTCCTCTCTTACACCCACAGCACATCGATGACACCAAAACGTTATCATTGCTGTCAATGGTTAAAATCACTTGTGACACTAGTGACAGTTATCACTTGCAAGTTGAGCTGCATGGAACCCAAGGTGGGGAAAGATGATGAGGGTCCTGTGAGAAAGTGGCTCTATATATACTGGACCAAGATAAGGTACAGTGTTTATAGAGTCCACAAACCCCAGAGGTATAACAGAGGTTAAATCCAGGTGTGACCTTACTCTCTAAAGTGGTAGCTTGGTCGAGCAGTAAGGCAGTACCAGAGGACAGTGTAAAGCATTTGTTGTACCCACTCAGTCCGCAAAAGGTATCACACTCTCAAAGACTGAACTCCAGGCCAATTGATTTTATATCCACGATATAGTTGTTTTATTTTTAGAACCAACAGGTATCTAAATATACTGTTCTCAATATGAGAGGTCTCAGATGAGTACTTTGCAGAAAGGCAATTAGTTTTGTAAACACAATAGGTACAGGGGTTGCAGTAGGCAACACAATTCTAAACACAATTCAGCATTGAGCTAAATGGGTTTTTCTATATAAATACAGCTGATTACTTTGTAGATTACTCTGGTTGTTCCAGGACTGGATCCTGGATTCAGTCCTGGGATCTAAGCTGAAAACAGTTTAGTAAAAACATTTTAGTTGTTGCAGTGATTTTTAAGGAATATAAAGCTATTTTAAAAGTTCACACTTAGAAGCTTTTCAATTAAAATCTGGCAATGTTATCCAATGGGAGAAAATTCAGGTTGCAGTTAAAGTACGATCTCGTTACTTTTGTAATCCAGTATTGGGCTCCTAGGTCCAGCACTGGGGTCTCAACTTAAAACAGGTAAGTAATTAAGTATTTGGTATGATTTTTAAAGAATAGTTCAAGTTTTCAAAAGTAGACACTTAGAAGAAATTTCACACAAAAGCACACAATGGATTCCTATGCAGAAAATTCAAGTTACTAGTAAACCCGACTAGGATTACTTTTGCGGTTCAGTACTGGGTTACAAGATGCGGTACTGGCTTCTCTCCTGATCCCAGGTGAGTACTTCGGAATTCGGTTGATTTTATGGGAGTATTTTAAGTTTTCGAAATTTCACACTTAAAAGATTTTTCGAGTCAAACCAGCCAATGTTATCCAATGGCAGGTAAGTGAGGTACCGGTTTCCAGGTGAGTACTCGACTGGGGAAGTTACGGTCCTGGGCAGAGACTCAGGGGTCCCCAGGGTCAGGTAGGTACAGTTGGTTCACCCTCAGCGGCTCAGGGGCAGCCGGGTGCAGAGGTAGTTAGGCCCACTGTTATCCAATGAGGGGCAGGGGGCCTCGGTTGGTGGCTGCTGGCTAGCATGCCACGCGGCTGTGGGAGCTGGGCTCCTGGTCACTTACTCAGGGCAAAGGGGGAAGTAGGATAGGACAAAGGTTGCACAGCCAGAGTCACTCGGGCGGCTGGTCCAGGGTGCTTTTGAGCCGTCGGGCGCTCAATGTTGTTCAATGGGAAAAGTAAAAAGGAAACATAGGCTGCAGGCTCGGGGACGGGGTTTCTTCAGGTGCGACCACCACTTCGAGAGGTAAGTTGGGATCTTGGAGAAGAGGTAGGTACCCCAAAGGCAGGGACAGGGGGCTGCAGGGAGCTGGGTGCAGGGGTGTCTTTTTGGTGTCGGAATCATATCCGCGGCTGGTCGCGGTTGGTGGGGTCCCTGGTTCTGAGGCTGCAGGCGTTGTCTGGTTCGTCGAGGAGGGTCTTTGGGCACTGGATTTTAGGTCCCAGTCACCGGGGGGACATCCTCGTGGTCTTGGATCACTCTGGCACGGGCTGGGCTCGGTGGGTGCAGAGTGGGCAGGTCTTCAGCTTCCTGGCTGGTACCAGGAGGTGGTTGTTAAAGCAAAGCCTCTGCTTATGGGAGTCCCAGTCTTTAAGAGGGTCAAGGCCGGCAAGTCCTCCGGATGTCCCAAGGTTGCTGTCCGCAGGAGTCGCCGGGATTAAGCAGGAGCAGGTTCCAGGATCAACAGGCCGGTAGGGCTGGGGCCAAGTCAGTGGGTGTCGTCCTGTTGTTAGCAGCTGCACGAAGGGTCTTCTTCTTTTCTTATCGGGATCTGAGGAAGGAAGGTTCTGGGTGCCGCTAAATACTACATTTAGGGGCGTTACAGGTAGGGCAAGGGCAGGGACCAATAGATCCCTGTCCTGGGGTGGGTACACCCCCTACCCTGCTCCTCTCCTGTGGGAGGGGGGGTAGGAGCCTAGCAGTGATTGGGCAGGGCTCCCCATCTTCAAGATGGCCGGAGCCCGGGGTCCTGCTTCACCTCGCCTCTCCCACCTGAGGGGTGGGGTTGGTACAGGCTGGCACACCCCCCTTCCTGACGTAGGGTTTCCCGGCAGAGTTGGGGTTGGAACTGGTGGGTGCCAGTTGTTGAGTACAGCAAATGGTCTGGAGAAGCTCACAGAGGCAGCATGCCTTTGAATCTTCCCCTTGCCCATCCTGGGGGAGGAGACCTAGCACCTCGCCAAGGATGTGCATTGTTGCAGGCCCAGGAGAACGGGGGGCTCTCCACCCAGGGGTCCAGCAACATGTCTGCTGTGTGGCAGCCTCTGCAGCCACTCAGTCCAGACGTGGATTGTAGGTTAGGTTTTCAGGGGGCATCTCTAAGATGCCCTCTGGTGCATTTTACATTAAACCCCACACTGGCATCAGTGCGGTTTTAATGTGCTGAGAAGTTTGGTACCAAACTTGTTAGTCTTCAGTGTAGCCATTATGGTGCTGTGGAGTTCGTAATGACAACCTCCCGGCACCATATACTCTTAATGGCATCACTGCACTTACAGTGCCCAGGAATGGCTCTGGGTATTGTAGGGGCACAGAGCTCATGCACCTGTGCCCACACCACTGGCATAGGGCACCCAGCTAGAAGGGTGACTGAAATATGCCAGGGCAGTGGGTTCTGTGGGGATGGCACACAAGGATGTGTGCCATGTCGACTCTCTGTTTAATTCTGTACTTAGACACTCAGCCTGCAAAGGCAGTGCGTGGGTGTCAGGGTACAGGGCCCCTAAGGGTGGCACAATAAGTGCTGCAGCCCTTAGGGGTCTTCTGTGGTCACCAGGCCCTGGGTACCTAGGGTACCATTTACTAGGAGCTGATAGGTGGCCAGGGATGCCAATTGGGTTTTAGGTTCAATACAGTTTTTAGGGAAGGAACACATGCCCTGGGTAACTGGTTGGCAGGAGCCCAGGGCACACTCAGTCAAAGCACATCAGCAATTCATCAAAAAGTGGGGGCATACCAATGCAAGAAAGATGGCACTTTCTCACAGGTCCCAGGACCAAGTTACTCAAAAGGGAGGAACCACAACCTTTTACAAAGGTCCTGCACAATGCTCCTAATTAGGGTATGTGTGAAGGTTGGGTGTGCATTACCTGAGGTGAGGGCGCTGCAATGCCCGACGGGCACCCGCGAAGGGACTCTTTGCTGGAGATCTTCAAAGAGGCAGCCTTTTGGTCTGTGAGGGTATGTGGTCAGGGTAGTGAAGTGAGTGTGGGTTGTGGTTCTAAAATGGGTTTAGTACTGCCCTATATGGAACAATTTTTATTCTGGCGGTGTACTAACCTAACTAAAAGTGCTTGAGCCCTGTCTGGAGCCAATAATCCTACAGGGTCTGATGGGTGTAATGTTGTGTGGCGTTTTAAGCTCCGAGTGAATTTTCCCGATTCATGCCCTTATGTAGGTAGAATTCACATTGCACTTGTATAGGCAAGAAATCAAGCCCTTATTTAGGCATAGCCCATGCTACCCAAAGACAGGTATGGCTACTACCACTCGTACCAAACGTCACAACGATTTCTTGGAAAACCAGCTTAAGCAGTTAGGGAACTTCCCCTTGCTTGAATATTGATTTGTCCAAGAACTCAGTTACTTTACAATCTTGCCTCTTCTTAAAAAAACCCTCCTTGGATCCCCTTATCCCAGGGAACTATCGGCCCATCTCCCTCCTTCCGGCCATTGCCAAGGTCTGTGAGAAGGTGGTCAATAAACAACTAACAGAGTATGTGAAGACTGAGGGACTCCTGCACCCAGCACAATCAGGTTTTTGAGCCTCTCACAGCACTGAGACAGTCTTAGTCAAGGTGGCGGAGGCTATTCGGGAGTGCCTCGACGCCGGCGGGAGGGCAGCATTAATTTTGCTGGACCTCTCGGCGGCGTTCGATATGGTCTCTCTTGCTCTTCTCTTGGCCCGGCTTGCAGAGATTGGTGTATCGGGAGCTGTTTGGGGTTGGCTTGGGTCTTTTCTGGAGGAGCGGGTCGAGCAGATCTGGCTCCCTCCTTTTTCCTCCTCCACTCAGCTGGTCACCACGGGAGTCCCGCAGGGTTCCGCCCTTAGCCTGCTCCTCTTTAACATTTATGTTACGCCACTGATATATCTGGCAGAGGAGCTTGGGGCTAAGGTGATGGCCTATGCAGATGATACGCAGCTGCTATTTACCTGGGACAAAACTTCGGATTCTGTTTCAGCGGCACAACAGGGCCTAGTTTCCATCTTTAAATGGCTGGCCGACGCTCAGCTTAAGTGTAACAAACAAAAATCCGAGATCTTGCTTTATGGCAAGTTTCCCACTGATTTTCGCGAGCAGCTGTGGCCACCTGACTCCCCGCTTCCCCCCTCGTCGGGACAGCCCGCCAAAAATCTGGGAGTGTGGTTCGACGAGATTCTTTCTTTTGCAACCCATATCAAGAAACTGGTAGGCCTCCTCAAGACTCTGAGGACTTTCTTTCCGCTTCTCCCGCAAGCGGCAAGAGAAACTGTTACATATGCTCTGATTTTATCTCGCTTGGATTACGCCAATGCCCTCTATGCTGGCGCCCCTGGCTACCTGCTCAAAAAGCTCTAGGTGGTCCAGAATGCGGCCGCCAGACTGCTTTTGGGCATTTCGGCGAGGAACAGTGTGGTTCTCCAATTATGATCTCTTCACTGGCTCCCTGTCGCGGACAGGGTCAAGTTTATATCTTTGGTTTTGGCCCACCGTGCTCTCCATGGCTTTGGCCCCCTCTATCTTCAGAGGCACTTCTCCTTTAACTTTTCGTCCCGTGTGCTCAGATCTATGTCCCTGAGCCTGGCTTGGGTTCCACGCTTTAAGCTTCAGAGGGTGGGTGGCAGCTCTTTTGTTGTGAAGGCTAGCGCAGCCTGGAATGCCCTCCCCCCTTGCCTTGGGGTCCATTCAGAAGGGAAACAACCATAACATCGCAACTTTTACAACGCACTACCATTACAACGAAACTTTTACAACGCAAAAACCATTACAACGCAGGTATTTACAACGAAGGTATTTACAACGCAGGTGCTATTACAACGCATACCATTACAACGTAAGTACTGATAAGTATATAATTATATTTAAAATGTTATATGTTTGTTTTTTAAATGGGGTATTTTTTGGGTTAAGGGTCAGTTTTGGGTTTTAGGGTAAAGGGGAATTTTTAAGGTTCAGGGTGAGATTTGGGTTTTTGGGCAAAGGGGTGTTTTTAGGGTTCAGGGTCTGTTTTTAGTTATTGGGTAAAGGGGTATTTTTAGGGTTCAAGGTCAGTTTTCAGTTTTTGGGTAAAGGGGTATTTTTAGGGTTCAGGGTCAGTTTTCAGTTTTTGGGTAAAGGGGTATTTTTAGGGTTCAGGGTCAGTTTTGGGTTTTTGGGTAAAGGGGTATTTTAAGGGTTTAGGGTCAGTTATGGGTTTTTGGGTAAAGGGGTATTTTTAGGGTTCAGGGTCAGTTTTGGGTTTTAGGGTAAAGGGGTATTTTTAGGGTTCAGAGTCAGTTTTGGGTTTTTGGGTAAAAGGGTACAAGGTAAAAATAAAGTAAAATTTAATTTAAATTAAATTACATTAAATTAGAATTATTTACATTTGTAATTTAAATTATATACTTACCTATACTTACGTTGTAATGGCATGCGTTGTAATAGCCCCTGCGTTGTAAATACCTGCGTTGTAATGCCATGCGTTGTAATGACACCTGCGATGTAAAAGTTGCGTTGTGATGGCATGCGTTGTAAATGCATGCGTTATAACGTCATACATCCATTCAGAACCAAGCTGTGTTCAAAAGGAAACTTAATACTCACTTCTTTGTCTGTTAACCTCTTCTTGTACCCCTCTGGCATCGCGCCGGGACACTCACGAGTATCCGTGCGCACTACTAGTGGATATAACATATCATAACAAAGAACAACTATTCCATAGGGGTTCTTTCCTGACGTTCATGTGCCTGACTTTACGTCAAACTATGGCACTCCTAGACACCTTCAAGGTATAATTATACCTTCACTTGCTATAGCAAGATACGGTGGTTCGGAGCAGTTCGACTATCTACTTGCCCGATGCAGCTTGCTACAGCAAGTGCAGAAGGAAGCCGACTCTCCAGCTGACGCACTGATCAAGAGGCTGCCTTTCTCCTGCCCAGAATCCAGCTCCAGTGTTTCCGGCTCCCCTTGCGGGGTGTTGGGAAATCGAGTCCCGAGACAGAGATACCAGACCTCCTTCATTCTGACCAAGGTATGGAGTTGATTAGAACCTAGAGAAACCTTTGGTAGATTCTTAGCAAAAACAACTATACCTATGCTACACAATACTTACTTCTTCCCTCGTACTAGACTTAGGTTAGGTACTTGGGGGTAGGCATATTTTAGAAGCACCAGTTGAGTATTTTACTCAGTTATTTGTGTATGTATTTTTATATGGCTTAGAAATCATACAATGCTCTTACAGTATTATTTTATAATACTATTCTCGCTGTACACATTATACTTTGCAGTCTGCATAACGATTGTAGCAGTTCACTTCTCTTGCATGAGAAAGAAGACTCTTCAATAAACCTTTTTATTGAAAACACCCGTCTCTTTATTTCTATGCAACTCTGTTGAAACGAAGCATGCACGATTGACTGAGTGAAATACTTATCTATTGTTTCTGCGACTCTGAGAGATATATTCTTATTCTTGGGAAACAAAGTTGTCATGTTTATGCGGTTGTCAGAAACAAATCCTTTCTTGTGTATTCCAGAAAGTTTCTAGTGACCTCGGAGTTAGCTGGCACACACACAATTAAGTTTAGTATATTTGATAGAGACCTAGTTGACCTCAGTCCTACGTCTAATCTATAGGATCTATTATTCCAATGTGCAGAGCCTATTGGCAAAAATAGGAACTACACTACATGGCGCCCAACGTTTGGTAAGACACTAATTTAATGCTAGATACTAAAGTAACTCAGTTGTGCTTTTCTCAGAGACCCCTTTTTCCGTAATACTCTAATAGACGTCTGGAGTGGGTAAAGGGATAATATCCGCCATAGCTGAGTAGGACGAAAATCCTATGTATTAGTTTTTTGTTTTTCAACGTTGAAGGATACAGTGATTCAAAATACTGTGCACCTTATCTTTGTTTCCTTGAAACTTGCTTTGCAAACTTTCAGTCAACAACATGTCTGATAGCGGCACTGAGAATGGTGGAGCTACAGTCGGCAACGCTGTACAAGTTTTAAACTTTTCAGGTCTCCAAGAGACCGACGCGGATGCTATAAGCATTCCAGAAACTTTACGGAAAGCCATCACTATAAAACTTATAAGAAATGGCTTATCATCTAGAAGTGGTAGGGTAGTTTTTGTGATAGAGGCACATGAATATCATCAGACAGAGGTATTCTATTCATGGATAGTCTTCCCTGAAGAAAATCCAGGAACAAAATTGTTTCACTTCTACAAAGATGATGAACCGCCAGAGGAATACATTCCTTTCGAGGATATTGAAATTCCACTAACATACCAAGGGCTTGCACTCTGGTGTAAAGGCGCCCTAAAACATATACATCACATTACCAGGCTCGGTCCACTAGGTAGACCAGGAGCAACATGGCCGGTATTTGCCAGCTATACACCACATCCTGCCATTGAAGAGGTGACATATGCGGAACTATTAGTTCAACTAAAAGAGCTAATCAAAATTTACAGATAATTGGTTCAATATGTCATGCGGACCTTTACTGTCCAAACGGCAATAAGGATTCCAACACACCCCTTACCAGGGAACACAAATAAAATTACACCACAGACTTTACACTAATTATCCGCAAAACGGGAACAAATTCCATTCTGGATAGCTCAAACAATTACTCGAATCGAGGCAGTATTTCCCGATACTACCCCTCATGAGTAACACATAATTCTAACAATCTGTTTACCTAAGGGGATCGCACCACATGTGGAGTACTGCGACACTTGGGGTACAGTCTTTGCTGCAATCTACACTAAAACATCTATGGCGGTAATACCAGACGTCCTGAAACAGATTCTAAATGAATAAAGGGCAGAGCCTGCTTTAAATTTAGGTATGAATTTACTGAAAGATTTCAAACAGGTCTCAACAATAATATTAGCTAATATAAAAGGTGAAGCAGCATCCGTGGCAATCCCCCAAAAGCTGAGAGAATTTGATGTAACTGAGCAACCACTTGAGCTGGCCAGAATAATTGAAAAGTCCTATGAAGAATTAGGCAGAGAAAGCTTGGGTGGGAAACAAGTTAAACCTCAACGGTCAGAAAGTCCTGAAAAGGTCTTTATTAATAACACTCCTACTCCTCCCAAAAAGAAGTGGGAGGACACTAAACAAACTTCCAAAGAGAAGTGTTCTCAATCCTGAGGTAGGTCTCCTCAAAAGGATCCCTCTAAAAGGAGGTATAACCTCAGGAATAGGGATAATTTGAGAAAACCTAATAGATATCAAGATACTGATACACGTTCCTCTCGTATCTTTCAGACTTCCTCACAGAAATCCGAAAGAAGAGGACCATCAGAACAAAAGGAAGAACGCGTGAAGTCCAAAGACGATCAACACGTTCCAAAAAATAAGAACCCTCAATTCACCAAAAAGAAGGTAGCAGGTCTAAAAATCAGACATGCCGAGGTTCTTGAGGACACAACTCAAGAGCGGGGAATGGGCTCAAACGATGTTGGACAGCGCAGCAGAAGTCACCATAGCTTGCAAGAACTTGAAGGATCATCTGGAGACAGTGGACTTGAATGAATACATCCAAGTTGAAACTGCAGAACCAGGGTTAGTGTCCCATATAAGTTATATGAAGTAACACTCCGGATGGAGGGGGACATAACTAGAAAAATAAGAACACTCTTTTGGGAGCGGCTCTCTCAGGGTTATCACATGAATAAAATATAGACAGAGTAAATCTATACTTTCAAGAAAGACATGTCCAGCCAGACAGGGGTCTTTCAGAGATTTTACTCAAGATTTATGTATTGAAATCACATAAAGATACCATCCAACAATCAACCAAAGTGGACCACAAGCCTGTGTCCAGTACTAACAGAGCAAGTACAAGAGGTGATGTAGACAGCAGAGAAGGGCTTTGTAAGGCGAAACAACGTTACTCTATAAACAGTACAATTGTACAGAGTATAACAGACATGCACTGGACATTTCAGTAGTAATCACAGTTAGGTTCACGTGCATAAAAGGTCGACGGCGTTTCGGACCCCTATAAAATATCAGGGACCATCATCAGGACAAATACAATGAAAAGCCTTAGGTTAATTAAGCCTCTAAATGCCTAAAGGGGGGAAAAAAAGAAATATTCAAAACAAATACAGGAGCAGCTTAGGTATGATCTGTAACATAGTGACTTGAGTGTGACCAGTGAGCGACACAGTACCGGTCAAGTATGTCAAGTGAACTATGGTGCTGGTGTGTACATTATGATTCATGCCGACTAACCCGGTAAGTGGACTCCCTCCACTCCCCCCTCCACACTGGTTTTATTGTTATTGAGTGTATTAGTAATGCGCCCCCTTTCCATCAGGTATCCTGGCAAGCCGACGGACTTTAATCTTTCCGCGGCCGTCGCGACCCGATTCTGGTGAGTGTCTCAGCCCTCGTGGCTTTTTATCTTAAAATGCCACGGTCTGTTCGCTACTGACCTTTTCGCCCTTGCAGGGTGATCGCGTGGTATTCATATGCCCGAGGAGCCAGCCCTTATCTAACGAGGCGACCCGGTGAGCCTTGGTGCTACTTCTTGACTCCAACCGCGCCGGCTGATTCTTCACGTTATTTCTTCACGATCACGCGTCTTGCCTTTTTTAAACATCGCCTTCACCTGACGTCACTCCCTTACTGCGAGGCCATTCTAATTTAGTCACCGCGGCATTATTTACGATCATGACTGCAATTACGGCCCCACTGGACACTCTCACTGTTATATGTAACCTTCCTTCTTCCGGATCACGGCTAATAATGTACACACCAGCACCATAGTTCACTTGACATACTTGACCGGTACTGTGTCGCTCACTGGTCACACTCAAGTCACTATGTTACAGATCATACCTAAGCTGCTCCTGTATTTGTTTTGAATATTTCTTTTTTTCCCCCCTTTAGGCATTTAGAGGCTTAATTAACCTAAGGCTTTACATTGTATTTGTCCTGATGATGGTCCCTGATATTTTATAGGGGTCCGAAACGCCGTCGACCTTTTATGCACGTGAACCTAACTGTGATTACTACTGAAATGTCCAGTGCATGTCTGTTATACTCTGTACAATTGTACTGTTTATAGAGTAACGTTGTTTCGCCTTACAAAGCCCTTCTCTGCTGTCTACATCACCTCTTGTACTTGCTCTGTTAGTACTGGACACAGGCTTGTGGTCCACTTTGGTTGATTGTTGGATGGTATCTTTATGTGATTTCAATACATAAATCTTGAGTAAAATCTCTGAAAGACCCCTGTCCGGCTGGACATGTCTTTCTTGAAAGTATAGATTGACTCTGTCTATATTTTATTCATGTGATATTCCTTAATGTTTGGGACCGCTGTTGTTGTTTAAAAAGTATGCTCCCCATGGTCCTTGCTGACTAATTTTGGGGTCCCTTGTTGTTATTAAAAATACTCTCAGGGTTATGACATTCTTCTAGCTGAACAAGACTGGCCACCTGAATTTGTCAGGGAGTGCCCACATGGTGAAAACATCATTATGCCAGCTTTCTCCAACCACATTCCAATTCATTTAAAATATACTTATGCCAGGAAATGGGCAATAGCCCAGGCTCCTGCATTATATAAAAATCATGTAGGATGGGATGAGGATTCTCCTCACCATAAAATCCAGTTAAAAATCAACCAACTGCACAAAGGCAGTACCCAGTTAAGCAAGGTCAGGGAGATATTGGATCAACTTGAATACCAAGGGGTGATTGAAACATGCTCCTCGTCTATGAACAATCCTTTGTTTCCTGTCTCCAAACCAGGCAATATCTATCGTCTAGTTTTGGATTACAGACATTAAACTCTTGTTGCAAAACTTTTCCAGTACAAAATGCACACAGTGCAGCACTAATGAATAACATTGTGCGTAAAAAATATAAAACCACATTAGATATTTCTAACGGTTTCTTCTGTCAAAACATTGCACATGAAAGTAGGTATTTCACCGCTTTCTCAATAATGGGGACACAGCGTCAATTCTGTCATCTCCCCCAGGGATTCAAGAATAGTCCAGGGTTATTTTCAGCCAGAGTAACAGAGTTACTACAAACCTATGATGATGAGGCATTATCATATGTCAATGACATCTATCTAACAGACGATGACTTGGATAGGCACTTGAACAGTGTGAACACCATAAAATTGGGCTTCACCTCTGAAGGGTATAAATTCAATTTCAAGAAATCGAGAATTGCCCATTTAAATGTTCTTTTCCTAGGATATGAACTTTCAAGTGAAGGCAAAAGCCTGGCAGCAAACTTTCTAGAGAAATGTGCGCTGCTCCAACCTCCAAAAACTTTGAAAAACTTAGTCGATTCTAGGTTTCCTGAATTTCGGAAGAACTTACATTCTAAATTACGCAGAAAGGGTTAAACCTCTCTACGAATTAATCAAACCTGATTTCAAAACAGTTAATTGAACTCAAAAACACACAGAAATTTTGCGTTGATTGCAAACAGACATGTTAGCAACAAAACATTTACAAACACGTGTAAACGTACGCAACTTAGTGATCTGAATCATTCCAGGACTATGCGGATTCACGTACTTAACTTTTAATGAAGAAGACAAAGTACCAATAGCTTACAAATCACATTTGCGGTTCAAACTGCAGTAGCAAAAGAGAGAGCCCTCGCACAGGGTAAGCGCATTATGGTCGTGACTTCTCTACCTGCCTTGGAGGCAGTGACGAAAGCGAGCATTCTGAATGCAAAAGATTTACATCCGAGATGGATATAATGGGTTCATTCTCTTGCTGCAACAGACGTTGAATACATTTTTGACGCTTATTTGAAAACACAGGCATTTCTACAATACGAATAAGAATGTCCTCGGCCTACCAAGATTCTGCCTCTGGAACAGTATGAATGTATCATTTATACTGACGAATCAGCCCAACCTGCTATGGGGGGTAAACAAGCTTATAGTGCTGCATGCGCGAACGTTTAAGGTCGCTGGTGCGATGGTAAATTTCAGCCTATGGTCACTAAAACACAATCTCTAGGAGATTGTACAGCTCAGCGAGCTGAACTACAAGCATTCAAGATGGTGCTTGAAAATACTGATCGCAAATTCCCCACGCTCATAATGTGCGATTCGTATTATTGTGTTCAATCTTACAGTGAATACTTGCAAAACTGGATTCACAACGGATACAAAGATGCGAAAGGTGGCACAATCAAGCATAAGTTGCTATGGGAACAAGTAGTTCAATTACGACAAGAACTACAAAAGGCTCAGGTGATACATACACTGAGTCATCACATGATGGCATTCACATTGCAGGGAATTCATTGGCTGATGAAGCCACGAAGGCAGTTCTGCAAACGGCTTCCGTAGCTGCAATCACTCGTTAAAAAACGAAAACAGACAGCAAAATAATGAAAGCTGTCACTGCTTCAAGGAAAGACAGTGGTAAAACATTACCAAAAGGCTTTTGACTCAAATACTCATACATAACTGATGCAAATAATAATCCGTTTGCTCGAATCCCTGGAGTGGGGCATAGAGTAATTCCAAACATGAAACATAGATTAGGACTAATCTTAGCAGCACATGAAGGGCTTGCCTTTGCACACTCAGGTGTTTCCGCCACAGTGTCATTATTAAAACAGCGATACTGGTGGCTGCGCATGAGGAAACAAACCAGAAACTATGTTTTGGAATGTGAAATCTGCCAAAAGATGAAAGTCTCTACAGTGAAACGTCCTGCGCAGACACCCCTAGTGATTTCAGACAAACCATTAGTTTGCGTTTACCTTCATCACTCCGGTCCCTTACAGAGGGATGGTAACTATAAATATATCATGGTCGCAGTGGATTTGTGCTCAAGGTTCATTTGGATGTGGCCTGAGCGCTCGGCTGACGCTCGAACTGTTCTCTATAGGGTATCACTCCATATGAAATCCTTTTTGGAACAAGAATGATTATCTCAGACCTCGATTGTCACACTTCAGTGGTAGAACAAAAAACCCTTTGCTATCAAAGACTGTTTGGCTGTTTTACAGGACTTAAATGAGATAAGAAAAAGCCAAAGTAACGTATTCCTGAAGCCAACGACCACTGAAGAAAAACCATCTGTCCCAGCAAGGCCTGTCTGGATTCCAAAGATTGGGGATCTAGTCAGAGAAAAGATTGCAGACAAGAAGGAATGTATGCCTTCTTACAGACAACTAGTACCTCTCCTAGCCATCCACAGATCAAGAACAGTTTTACTGCCGCCCCTTGCTGATAAAAAGGAGAACAGGTTTGTGTCCATCGACCTGGTAAAACCACATCATGTGACCGATCATAAGCAGTAGGCCAAGTGGACTCCAAAGATGTAGCAGACGCCCAAATCTGGCTACTATCCAAGAGGTTCAAACTGAGAGACTCATCACCTTTGAAGAATCTGCAGTGCGAAAAGAAGGACTATACAAAAAAGCCATGGAACTTGTACCTCTTGAGACCCAAATAACAGTTTGTCAAGAAGCGCCGGTCTACAATGAAATAGCAACTGACTATACAAATGTAACAAGTGATCAAGTGGTTCCAGCGATTTCAACGAATCCTGAAGCAATCCCTACAATTGACAGAACTGCCTCTGGCTATTTTATTAACTGTGATACGTTTTCCAAAGATCACAGCGAACCTGAAACGACGCCAGCTAAAAGAACTTTTAAAGAACAAGCAACAGAACCTTTTCATCACCTGGAAAATACTTCTCTGGTTTCACCATGGATTGAACTTTGGATTGTGTTGGGTGTACTTTTTCTTCTACTTTGGTTGACTCTTGTATTTACTTTGGGAATGCTGATAAATGGAAGATATGTTAAAAAGGACACAGCAAGTAAGAACATCAACTTACCCCTCAAGCCACACAAATCATCTCATCGTAAACAAAGACTTGTCATCAGTGAACATCACAGCCATTCTTGTACCTGGTGGTATAGCTTGGGACAGAACTGAATATGACATTCTTGGTCCGGCGGAGCTGTTAAAGATTCTACAACAGTTCAAGATTCCCTTGAATGACTTTGTTTCATCTAGTTCCTTTGATTATGAACAAATATATTGTTATAATCACTATGGTCATCATTTCTTGCATAAATCTGCAAATCCTAGAAATGTATTAACTTATAACCAATGGGAACATTGTCCTACGCCACCAAAGGGTAGCTCAAAAATATTTTATGGCAAATTTCCATACTTTTCAGGTTTTAATGTTTCAAATCCAGAATCATTTGACTTTAAAAATGTTAATAGGACAGGAATGAAAAGTATTTTGACAAATACCAAGCAAATTTATTCTGCGGCCTTTTATGCTCAGCTGTCGTCGTTAGGTTTTGACTTTTGGAAAGACAACATTGAGACGAAAACTGTCTGGGGCACAAAAGACTGGCAGGTGCAGGGATTAGAAGCTTTATTTAGAGCCTGCATCATCCCAGAGCAAATAATGTTTTTGAATGACACTGTCCAACAGACATCTTGTCTTGGGTTAGCCAAGATCAAGGAGTTAAACAAACCGTCCATACCTACACCTGATAGTAATAACACTTCAGAGGGGGTGGTCGACGTACATACTATTTTGCATCACAACAGAACAGATCCAGATTGGAAAAAATGGTTAATCTGGCACACAGACACAAACAACTGTCAAGATAGATACCTGAATAAGACACAAGGGTTCACATTCACTAGGCCAGATCCAAGATGTGTTCAGAGACAGCATCCAGCAATAGTGACCACATATAGTGTAGGGAAACTGTGCCTTGAATGGCTACACAAGTCTACACTAAAGGAAGTAAAACAACACTTATCTTTACTTAAAGATGGCGCTGACCTGAGGGACTTCTTACAAGGACCTACTAAACCGCATCATAAACGTTTTATATACGCTGGTATCAATGCTCTATATAATGAAGCATGGAAGATTATGCAAGCAGAGACTGCAGAACGAATACGAGAAATTGATCGTATTAATTTAGAGAAATCTCTCTCTGTAGTTGACAATGGGTTAACGACTCTGTCGACTCTGTCGTTCTTTGGACAGCATAGTATCCTCTGCCATAGACAGAATGGAACAGGACTTGGTCATGTTGCAACATGGTCAGTCACAACTACGTTCTATAATGCTATTAGGCTGGACTTTACAACACCTTTGTTCAGTCTATGTGCTTTGGCGTTTGATCAACACTACGTCACTGTTTTCAGAATTCAATCTCACTGATCAAATTGGCACAGAGGGGAGCAGACTATACGGTGCGGAGCATTGAAAAACTGGAAAGATTTGCATTTACAGTCACTGAATAGCCAGCTACTGAATGGATAATACACGGTACAATCACTCTGCCTGTTACAAATTTCCATTTTCAGTATTGCTTAAAACATATACCAGCAGGTCTATATGAAAGGTTGGGTAAAGAATACATCAAGACATCCTGGGAATTACCTTACACACACAGATGTTGGAGTGGGGGAAAGAAGTGTTTCTTAGTGGTAACAATTGTGAAAACGCACTAAGTGGCTCTCTCCTTTGTCAGGGTATTCATTTACACGGGCTTGTGATGGTTCCTCTAACAATTTATCCTGCCACCTGCAAGGTTCACCAGCTGCAGTAATTGATCCAATTGTTAGGCAACTTTCTAATGGAAGTTACATTATGTTGAATGATCACAGCTGCTGTGGCATGTTGCCAGGTTTAGCCTATCTCGTAACTGTGTCAGCCAGGGTCACTTGCTGTATGCAAGTATTGTTTCCAAAAACCAAGACAGATCGGGAGTCTCAGTTATGGCCTTCACTGAACATCTCTTCTGTACGAATTGATACTTTAAGCAGAATGAAAGCCATTCTTTTACAGAAAACTGTGCCATTGACCTCGGCCAAAGAGACCTATGATCTGCAAGTCGCAAGGACTTCTGCAGAGATACACACCCTATTAACTACAAACTGCCCTGTACATTTCTCAGAAATGTTAGGTTGTATCTTAAACATGTCTGATACGAGTGGTATTGTGCATGTATTTAAGACGATTGTTTCGAGACTGTTAGCACCCTTTGAAGCAGTTCTAGGAATATTTCCAAACTTCGTGCACTCTGTGTTTGGTGGACTGCCTCTCATTTTGGGACTCGCTGCAGGGATACTATTTTTACTCCTACTGCTTCGATATGGCAAGCCAATCCACAACAGACACCCAGATCACCGTGGAAAATACTACACTGGCGATGAAGTGTCGTGAGCGCATAGTCCAAATTTTGGGATTAACTCTTTTAAGAGAATTGAATACCACATGGTTTATGTCATTCAGACCAATCTGGCAAGATTGCATCTTACCTGTTCTACGATGCCTGCTATGTGGAGAAGAATGCGTGTTAGACATCTGTCTCACGCTTCCATCATTCATGCCAACGGATGTTGATACTTTGCTTGGACCAGTGACGGCTCATGCACTGTTGTCCCCAGCGGCTACCAATTCTGATGACGGCATTCATTGAGATCTCCCAGATGCAAAATGCTGACGGTGAGGTACGTAAGGAAAGCGGCAAACAGGTACCCAATTCAAACATTGCTAATGCGACCAACGCTAACGGCGATGCTTCACATCTATGTGAAATTAATCTTCTTAACGAGGTAATCCAATTTTCACCTACAATGGTAGACAAATTCTTTTCAGACTTGGAAGATTTGATGTTTTCTCCAAACAATAACACTGACTTTTGAGTTGGCACCCAGTGTTCTGAGAGACTCTGAATTCGACCTTCATTTTTCAAAACAAATTTTCTAGCTTTGGAACTCTATTTTTTCTATGATCAAACTTTTGTTTTTCCAAATTTGTATTTTTTCATTTTTTGGCACAAAATAATCTGCTTAAATTAGAACTATTCATAGAGAACTAGAATTTTTTGAAAACTTTCAAGAGACAATATTGACCTTGTCCACAATCAACCAGTTTATATAATCTGCCATGAAATGGTCTTGACTTTTTCTTCTGTATTTAAGAGCCATTTCATATATGTATTTTCATGATTCATTGGGATAGTATCCTCAAATGTCAAACTATATGCTTTGAATGAAACATTGTTTTAAATGCGTACAGCACAGATGCTCGTTTCGTGTACAACCAGTACCAATGCATTTTTTTATGTATTTTGGGTGGGTTTTTAACACATCATGTTTAGATATGTTTTTATGTGTTTAGAACTTAGTAATGTCGTACATAAGAAAGTGGAGTGGGTGTTGTGTGGCGTTTTAAGCTCCGAGTGAATTTTCCCAATTCATTCCCTTATATAGGTACAATTCACATTGCCCTTATATAGGCATAGAAATCAAGCCCTTATTTAGGCATAGCCCATGCTACACAAATACAGGCATTGGCCTCTTCCACCCGTACCAAACGTCACAACGATTTCTTGGAAAACCAGCTTAAGCAGTTAGGGAACTTCCCCTTGCTTGAATATTGATTTGTCCAAGAACTCAGTTACTTTACAAAGAACAACTATTCCCTAGGGGTTCTTTCCTGACGTTCATATGCCCGACTTTACGTCAAACTATGGCATTCCTAGACACCTTCAAGGTATAAATATACCTTCACTTGCTCTAGCAAGATACGGTGGTTCGGAGCAGTTCGACTATCTACTTGCCCGACGCAGCTGGTTACACCAAGTGCAGAAGGAAGCCGACTCTCCAGCTGACGCACTGATCAAGAGGCTGCCTTTCTCCTGCCGAGAATCCAGCTCCAGTGTTACCGGCTCCCCTTGCGGTGTGTTGGGAAATCGAGTCCCGAGACGGAGATACCAGACCTCCTTTATTCTGACCAAGGTATGGAGGTGATAAGAACCTAAAGAAATCTTTGGTAGATTCTTGGTAAAAACAACTAAACCTATGCTACACAATACTTACTTCTTCCCTCGTACTAGATTTAGGTTAGGTACTTTGGGGTAGGCGTATTTTAGAAGCACCAGTTGAGTATTTTACTCAGTTATTTATGTATGTATTTTTATATGGCTTAGAAACCATACAATGCTCTTACAGTATTATTTTATAATACTATTCTCGCTGTACGCATTATACTTTGCAGTCTGCATATCGATTGTAGCAGTTCACTTCTCTTGCATGAGAAATAAGACTCTTCAATAAACCTTTTTATTGAAAACGCCAGTCTCTCTATTTCTCTGCAACTCTGTTGAAACGAAGCATGCACGATTGACTGAGTGAAATACTTATCTATTGTTTCCGCAACTCTGAGAGATATATTCATATTCTTGGGAAACAAAGTTCTCATGTTTATGCCGTTGTCAGAAATTAATCCCTTCTTGTGTAATCCAGAACGTTTCTAGTGACCTCTGAGGTAGCTGGTACACACACAATTAAGTTTAGTATATATTCGAATGAGACCTAGTTGACCTCAGTCCTACATCTAATCTATAGGATATATTATTCCAATGCGCAGAGCCTATTGGGAATATAGGAACTACACTACAGTAAGTGGTCGACATGTTTCTTGCCTTCAGCCCCTAACGGGTCAAGCGGCAATTCATCAGGACCGGTGTCTAAAAAGGAGTTAAGATAGTCCTAAATCTTACACTATCATAAAGCTGGTGCTGAGTACCGTATTGTCACCAGCGTTGATTAAGAGGTTCCAGGACAATAGGCCTGGACTTGTTGAGACCTGAAATAAAACAAAGTGAGATAAATACAATTACAGTTACGTTAGTAACAGAACCTGTTCTTGGTAACATACTAGCCCAAATTCCAGGACAGTTTTTTGCAGCTACTCATTGGTGGCTAAGGGGGTTGGCGTTAGGCACATTAAGCTCTTAGTGGGGTAAAATCATGTTTCTTTGTGCACATTACATAGTACTTTTTTGTATGCAGCTTGATTGGCGCACGCCCGTGTAAGACGAAAGGTGTTTGCCTGGGCGGATACATATGTTCAGTATTATGGCCATATGATAAATGCAGCATAGTTCACATGGTGTTGTTAGTATAGTTAAAAACGGGATCACCGCAACAGTATATCTAAGCGCGGTGCTCGGACTCCCCTGGTGGTCTGGTTATTTCTGCGAAAATGTGATGCGCATTTACATCAGAAGCCGATCACTCTCGGTGTTGGCGCAGTTATGTGGGGCTGTGGTGCACAATGATCGCTGTTCACCTTTGTCCAAATAGGGATCCTTACTTCTAAGTCAGGATAAGGGGATTACATCCCTGCTCACCCCCTTGGTAGCTTGGCACGAGCAGACAGGCTTATCTCAGAGGCAGTGTGTTAAGCATTTGTGAATATACACAGAAATACAGTGAAAACACTACAGATGGACACAATACAGTTTTTATAAAAATAAGTACTCTTTATATAGACTTAACACAAGACCACAAACGACAAAAATCCACAATACTACACTTAAGATTGCTTAAAGATGATAAAACGTTGCTTAGTTCAAATTGATGATAAATGCGACAAAGTTCTCAACAAAGTACCTGGATGCGTACTGCAAAGCAAACAAAAGGCTCTCAATAGGGGAGATGCATTGGTACTGTGATCCAGGGGAGGTGATGTGTAGTGCCTCAATGCTTGCACAGAGTAGGCGATGCGTCGTGATCCTTACCCGTGCGGAGGTGTTGCGTAGATTCTCGGCCTGCGGGCCCGTTGCGGTGCGCAAAATGGCAACTTGATGCGATGCAATGATCCAGTTGCGATGCGAGAAGATGGCGCCCTTGATGCAGCGATGCGATTACCATGCGTAGACGCCCTGGCAGCCTTGCGATGACTCTGTACTTTGGAACCGCGATAGGCCCTGCGACACGCTTCTCCGGTGATGCGATGGCGACTCTCTCGATGGCGTCACGCTTCTCCGGTGGTGCGACAGCAGGCAGCTTTGATGAACACACGCTTCCAGAGAGATGCGGCGGAGGCTCGCTACTCCGGCGCTGCGACGATCTCGGCTGCGGCGGCGACTCGCTTCTTCTCGATGCGTCGCGCTTCCAGCTCCCAGCGACACGCAAATGCCTGGAGTCAGAATTCCCAGCAAGGTAATTCAGTGGGGAGCTGGAGATGAAGTCTTTTGTCCTTGAAACTTCAGCAGGGGGCAAGCACAGTTCAATCCCTTGGAGAATGTTCTGTAAATGATAAAAGTACTTAAAGAGTTCCTTCTACTTTCCTTGGCAATGAAGCAACCACTGCAGGTCAACCCAGCAAACAGCACACTGGCAGATGGGCAATAAAAGTCCTGCAGCTTCCTTGGTTCTCCTCCTTGGCAAAAGGATTCTTGTTCCAGAAGTGATCTAATTTCTTGGGATCAGGGTCACAATATTTATACCCCAAAATCCTTTGTTCTCTGAAGGCAGAGAGGCCTCTGCCTAGTCCAAACCAGTTCCTGAGCACTTTGTTTACATGACTCCCTTCCTTTCACTGTGCAGGGCAGAGACATCAGCCGCCCCACAGGAGGTGGAGCCAGCACAAGGGAGGGAAGGTACAGCTCTGGAGCACTTTGTTGACAAGATTCCTTCTCTCCTTTCACAGTGCAGGGCAGAGACATCAGACAAGCCACAGGAGGTGGAGCCAGCATTGTAGAGGGAAGTCCCAGCCCTATTCAGGTCCCAGGTGCAACTCCTCCCTACCATCTAGATGCAGATCTCTTTATTCACCACTGGGCTGCCCCAGCCTGTCTCCTAGAATCCCCCTTCCCTGTCACTCATAAACCCAGACAAGGAATACACAACCTAGCACAGGCAGGCCTGGACAGTTAGGCCAGAAAATACATACTTTCTAAAAGTGGTATTTTCAAACACAGAATATTAAAATCAACTTTACTAAACAATGTATTTTATCATTCGGAGTTCAGGCATACTAAATTTCAATTTCTACCATGTTCCCGGAGTCAGTTAGGATTATAAGAATGTAATAATCTAACTGCCCATTCTAGCCTATGGAGAACAAGTAGCCTTCAATAGTAAAAAACGAAAATGGCTGTATTTCACTATTAGGACATGCTACACACACCAGAGCACGTCCTACCTTATACTTACAATGCACCCTGCCCTTGGGTCTACCATGGGGGTGTCTAACATGAAGCAAAGGGGAGGTTTAGGGACTGGCAAGTGGGTGCGCTGGGCCAAGTCGACATGGCAGTGCTAGACTGCCCATAGGCCTTGCAATGGCAGGCCTGAGACACACTTTACAAGCTGCTTCTGTGGGTGGCACAACCAGTGCTGCAAGCCCACAAGCAGCATTTGATTTACAAGCCCTGGGCACACATGGTGCACTGTACTAGGGTCTGACAAGTAAATCAAATAACCCAATCATGGAATCACCAATTAGTACATCAATTTAACATAGGAAGCACTTGCACTGTGGCACTGATTAGCAATGGCACAGTACCCAAAGCATATAACCAGCATAAAAATATCAAAACAGAGGAGGCAATCCGTCAAAATGGAAGGGAGACTCGCGCCAATGATTCCTTTTAGAACTGTTTACTCTTAAATGTGTTTGTACTGGCAGATCTCTGCTGGGACTTGAAGAAGAGAGTACTGTGCTGTTACCATTAAACCAGTACCATCTTTACTTGGATTATTTGAATTATTTACTACAATTTACTACAAAATTGGCGACGAGGGTGACCAGTGCCTATCTACTCTACTTACAGCACAGGAGTGGTACATTTTGGACATTTCACGAACATTTGGAGCACTTACAATACTTATTGGATAAGAAAATTTACTTTGAACTGCAGTGGATTACTTGCTTTTAATACAAGTGATCTCTATATTCATACAGGAAAGTATCTTGTTAATACAAGATTTTCTCAAGTTTTTGAGCCTTAATTTGGATTTATCTAAGAAGATTCTCATCCTACATCGTTTCAAACTCATCTACATCATATATGTACGCTGGGAACTGTTGGAGTGAAAACGAGAATTTTCTACATAAAATTATCAAGATATTACGAATTTTTGTAAGTTTCCAGCATTTTTCAAACCTGTTTTGAGCCCGCGCTGAACTTTCTTTAATTGCGTGAAATCTAGCGTTGTCACAGCTTCGTGAACTACCGTTGCTAGACTACAAGATATCACGCAACGATCTTCCAACACTACGCGACAGAGAAGGTATACCGTGTGATTGGTTGCAACTGAGTAACGTCACTACGCGACGACGTACAACGTCATTGGCGGCCATTTTGGATTACCATAACAACACGGCAATCTTTTACCGATACCACGGATATTATCGAGCAGTGAGAACTACTTTAATATTTACAAAACGACCTTCCAACACTACGCTACGGAAACTATATTTGCAGATACTACTGATCTTACCAAACAGTGGGAATCGTTTTAATATTTACAAAACTACTTTAAAGATCTGCTTCTTATAGAATGTATTAATATGTTGATGCATGTTTTGGTGACGTGCTCCGTTTTTAAAATGCATTAACACATTTTCTTTCAATTAACTGGCAAATATTATCAAAAAGTGCTATATTTTAGTGGTAGAGGTGTGTGAACATATTTTTTACAATATTTCAAGCGCAACATCTTATAGTCATATAAAATATATACGTATTGATCAGCTTACACATTCACAACTATGCAATTTCGATCCTCCGTCAAAATTTCTCCAGAGCAAGGGTGATCCTCCTATACCTTCGAATAGGTGGAAAGAGGAATTTTTAACTTATCTTAAGGCTATAGATGGGGAAAGGATGGGAAATGAGAGGAAAAAGAATATCTTCCTTCATTGTTTAGGGTCGGAAGGACAAGCTATTTTTAGGACTCTTCCACCGGTACCTGGTGATTTGGGCAATTTTGATGAAGCCATGTTACGAGTTGAAACAAGATTCAAACCCACTACTAGTATTGCTCTTAACCGTTATAAATTCTACACCAGGGCGCAAAAAGATTCTGAAAGTTTTGATTATTTCTTAACTGCTTTGAAGTCATTAGTTATTTCATGTAATTTTGGGGAAATTACAGATGAAATGATAAGGGACCAGATTATAGTAAATGTAAAGTGTAAGAAAACACAAGAGCAGTTATGGATTTTGGGGAATCCTACGTTAAAAGAAAGTATATCTACTGCTAAGGAATTTGAACAATCCAATAAATGGATGAAAACTATTGAAAAGAATGCTAAGGGTGGGAAGAATGACAAAACAGGAGATGTTTGTGCTATAACCAATGTAAAGAACAGTTTCCAATCTAATAAGAATGTTGGAAAGAATCAAATTGTGTGTTACAGATGTGGTAGTAATAATCATGTCTCATCTTTTAAGTTCTGTCCTGCAATTGGTAAAGAGTGTAGAAAATGTGGGAGAATTGGTCATTTCTCTAAAGCATGTAGGGATTTGAAAAAAGGGAGTAGTGATCGCAATATTAGTTATTTCAAGAAAAATGAGGTTTCATGTGTAAGGTCCAATCCTTCTTGTGAAATTTCTTGCATTCAATGCGAACATTCTAAAACCGGAGAAATGTTGAGAGAAGGTGGCATGGTTGTTTCATTGATAAACATTGGGGTTGTTGATGGGGAGGTACTTAATTCACCCAAATGTATTGTGAATTTTATGGATGTAGATCTTGAATTGATGGCAGACTCTGGTTCTCCCTGGACCATCATTACTAGAGATTATTTCTCTGAGAAGTATGGTTCAAAGCTATCTGAAAAAGAGCTTTCCTCGCCTGATATTAATACTCTGAGTTTCATTGGTTCGAACATCGATTTTATAGGTTATTTACAGACTACTATTTATTTTAAGGGGAGATCTGCAGTTATTAAATTGTATGTAGCAAAAAAAGGTGTTGATGTACTTGGATGGAGGGATCAATGGAAGTTGGGAATTATGTTAAATCCACGGGGTAAAGAACCTGTCACAGTGTATAGTGATACATTTCCACAGGAAGGTTCTATTGTCACTGTAGAAGGTGACAGTAGATGGGAAAATTTGGCTAAAGAATTTCCCAATGTATTTACAGAAGAATTGGGCAAATTGAAGGGTTTTGCACATGCTATCAAGCTCAAACAAGGAGCTGTTCCCATAGTACAAAAACTTAGAAATGTGCCACTTAATGTCAGAGAGGAATTAGGAAATGCGCTTAAAGAAATGTTGGACAATGGAGTGATAGAGGAGATTGAGTCATCTGAATGGGTTTCTCCAGTTGTTCTTGTTCGTAAGTCTGATAAAAGTTTGAGGCTTTGCATTGATTTGAGAGCTTTAAATGCGAATATCGTTGTTGATTTCCATCCCCTGCCCAACATAAATGAGGTAGTGAGCATGCTTGGGGAGGCCACAGTGTTTTCAACTCTCGATCTTAGATCGGCATACCATCAAATTGAGTTGACAAAAGAATCTAGACACCTAACGGCTTTTATTACCCCTCAAGGATTGTACCAATTTAAGCGGATGCCATTTGGGTTAGCCTCCGCGGCATCCGTTTTTCAAAGGTCAGTGTTTCATCTGTTCAGGGAGATGGGAAATTATGTTAAGTGCTTTCACGATGACATTCTCATCTTTTCAAAAAATAATGAAGTCCATTATGAACATTTAAGAAATGTATGTAAAGTTTTAAGTGATACTGGTTTGACAATCAAAAGTAAAAAGTGCAAATTATTTCAGAAGACTATAGAATACTTAGGGCACACAATATCAAAAGATGGTGTGTCTCCAAAGAAATCATTAGTTGACGCTATTTTAAAAGCACCTGCACCGGATTGTAAAGATAAATTGCTATCATTTTCAGGTCTTTGTGAGTACTACAGCAAGTTCATCAAAGATTTTGCTATTAAGATGGAACCTATTAGAGAACTTGCTAGGAAAAATGTGGAATTTGTATGGGGCAGTAGACAGCAAAATGCCTTTGATAAAATAAAAACTGATATGGTGGCTGCTCCTACTCTCAGACCTTTCTGTTTAGACAAATTATGTTTATTGACAGTAGATACTAGTCTTTACGGTTTGGGTTGTGTTTTGTCACAACGTTCAGGAAAGGAAGAGTGGAATGTGACATTTGCATCTCATACACTCACTACCACTGAGAGAGGATATGCTGTTATTGAGAAGGAACTTTTAGGTTGTGTATGGGCGGTGGAACATTTTCGGAATTACATTTGGGGAGCAAGGTTCATGTTAAGAACTGGCCATAAACCATTGGTGAATATTTTGTCACCTGGTGGAGGGGTTAGAGCTACTGCTCGCATAGCCAGTCTTATGTCACGACTCCAGGAGTATAATTTCGATATTGAGTATGTTCCAGGAAAATTGAATGTAACTGCGGACTGTCTGTCCAGACTACCATGTGACAGTGTCGATGAACCAGGTGATGAAGAAATTGTGGTTAGTATTACTGAGTCTATTTCTGAAAATTTTAAATTGATATCTGAAGAGATGTGGAAAAAAAGTATGAATGAGGACACTTTACTTTGTCAAGTGAGGGATTATGTCAAGAAAGGTTGGCCTCCCAAGAGTGAGGTGTCTAGTGATCTCATACCTTTTTTAAATATTAAAGAACAGTTAGTCACTGGAAGTGATTTGGTTTTTTAGATCTGAGAAGTGTATTCTGCCTTTTGGAATTCGTGAGTTTATTTTGAAACTCAGTCATGAGTGTCACATGGGTATGTCGTCCATGAAGAGGTTGATCAGATCAAATTTTTGGTGGCCTGGAGTAGATAAGTTTGTTGATAGGTTTGTGAGAGAGTGCCCAGATTGTATAGAAAGTAACAAGACTTGTAAATGTAGTCCAGCTCCTTTGATTCCAGTCAAGTGGCCGGAGTACCCATGGCAAAAGTTGGGTATTGACATTTCAGGTCCTTTCAATTTCTTACCAACAGAATGCAGGTTTGCCATTGTGGTAGTTGACTACCATTCCAAATGGCCAGAAGTCAAGCTTATTTCTCATCCAAATTCAGGAAATGTGATTTTATTTCTGAAAGAGCTGTTTGCTCGAGAAGGTTATCCTGAAATAATGATTTCTGATAATGGCATACAGAAATTCAAGAGTTTTTTAAAGATTGTGGTATCAAACATATCACCACAGCATTGTATGAACCTCAAGGGAACGGACAAGTTGAGAGGTATAACAGAGTACTCAAACAAGATATTCTTTGGGCCCGGACTTTTGGTAACTTGTGGAGAGAAAAGTTAAGGGAGAAACTTTGGTTATATCGGATAACACCTCATTCAACTACTGAAATTTCTCCTTTCCGGTTGTTGAGGGTTAGAGATCCCACATCTAAATTATGTCCTTGGTAGTTTAAAAAGAGTACTATTCCTCATGATGTTATGCTTAATCTTTCTGATGTAGCTCGTGAAGTTGAAATAAAGCAGGACAAGATCAAGTATGATTATGATGTTCGGATGAAAGTGAAGGAACCTATATTTAAGTGTGGTGAATGGGTGAGGATTCGCAAACCAGGTTTTGTATCCAAAGGTGAAATCAAATTTGGTAAACCAATTAAAATTGTGAAATAAATCGTAACAGTGTTGTCACATAGGATGGTAAGGTCTGGAATGTCAGACGAGTTTCTAAATGTATTCCTTTATGCCATTGAATTTCTTAAGAAGGGAAATATGTTGCATTTTATATTCATATTCATCTGTATTATTTCTCTTTTAAGATTATCTCAAAGTGTTTCTCTTTTAATCTGCAGTTCTTTAGTTCTATGCACATGCACCTGACTGAAGATTCCTTTTAGAACTGTTTACTTGTAAATGTGTTTGTACTGGCAGATCTCTGCTGGGACTTGAAGAAGAGAGTACTGTGCTGTTACCATTAAACCAGTACCATCTTTACTTGGATTATTTGAATTATTTACTACAATTTACTACAAACTACCCTTCCCCTTGGGATTTCTCTTCACTAAGGCGGAAACATCTGGACAGACCATCAGCGTTGGCGTGTTCTCTACCAGGGCGGTGTTCCACCGTAAAGACCATACCCTGTAGGGAAATGGACCACCTCAACAACTTTGGTTTCTTACCCTTCATCTGCATCAGCCATCTGAGGGGCCTGTGGTCGGTCTGAACCAGGAAGTGAGTCCCAAATAAGTGTGGTCTCAACTTTTTCAGTGCCCATACAACAGCAAATGCCTCACGCTCAATTGCACTCCACCTCTGTTCCCGTGGAAGTAACCTCCTACTGATAAAGGCTACAGGTTGGTCTAGGCCCTCTTCATTAATCGGTAATAGAACAGCCCCCACACCATGCTCTGAAGCGTCTGTCTGTAACATAAATTCTTTTGAGAAGATGGCCGCCTGAAGCACAGGTGCTGTGCACATGGCAGTCTTCAGGGCGTCAATAGCCTTCTGACAGGTGTCAGTCCAGTTCACTTTCTTGGGCTGCTTCCTGGAAGTTAGCTCAGTCAAGGGTGCAACAATGTTGCCATACCCCTTGACAAACCTCCTGTAGTATCCTGTGAGTCCTCAAAAGGCTTTCACCTGAGTCTTTGGGGGTTCCCATGCCAGGATGGTATCAATCTTGAGTTGTATGGGCGCCACCTGGCCGCTTCCTACCTGGTGACCCAAGTACACCATGGAACCCTGCCCGATCTGGCACTTGCTCGCCTTAATCGTGAGGCCTGCCTTGCGCAGTGCCATCAACACTTCCCAGAGGTGGTGCAGATGTTCCTCCCAACTGGCGCTGAACACTGCAATGTCATCCAGGTAGGTGGCACTGAAATCCTCCAGCCTAGCCAACCTCTGAAAGGTGGCAGGGGCATCCTTCATCCCAAAGGGCATAACCCGGAATTGGTAGTGCCCATCTGGTGTGGAGAATGCCGACCTCTCCTTAGCCCCATCAGTCAAGTGTGCTGAGGTGCTGTGCAGCCCCTAACCGATCAATGAGCTCATCAGCTCTGGGGATGGGGTGCGTGTCAGTCCTGGTGACTGAATTGAGCCCTCTGTAGTCCACACAGAACCGGAGTTCAGGTGTGGCACCCGGCGAGGCAGCCTTTGAGACCAAGACCACTCGGCTGGCCCAAGGACTGTTTGAGGACTCAATGACCCCTAAAGCGAACATCTTGGAGATTTCCTCCTTAATGTAAGCCCTACCCTTGTCAGTCACTCTGTAAGCCTTGTGTTTCACAGGAGGACTGTCTCCAGTGTCCACATCATGGATGCACCATTCAGTGACACCAGGAACCAAGGATAATAGATCAGAGAATTGCCCCAACAGTTGGCAACAATCTTGCTGCTGATCAGGGGTCAGTGTGGCAGAGAAGCTGACACCATCCACTGGCCCATCTTGCTCTGTTGCAAACAGGAGGTCAGGAAGATGCTCGGTCTCCTCCTCCATTCATCATCTGTCACTAGGAGCATGCCCACTTCGGACCTTTCTAAGTGGGGCTTTAGGCGGTTGACATGCAGGACCCTCAAGGGGTTCCTGGGAGACTGCAAGTTCACCAGATAGGTGACATCACTCTTGCGCTCCACCACCTCATACGGACCGGTCCACCTGTCCTGGAGCGCACAAGGCTCTACAGGGGCCATGACCCAAACTTTCTGTCCAGGTTGAAGCTCAATCAGAGTGGCATTCTGATCGTACCACCGCTTCATTTCCCCCTGGCTGGCTTCCAGATTCGCCTGAGCGAGATCTCTGAATCACCGAGTCTGGTTCCTGAAGGCCAGCATGTAACTATATACATCCTGGGTAGGTTTCCTGGGAAATTGTTCCCAGCCTTCCTTGACCAAACTCAAAGGTCAAAAAAACACACAAAAGAGTAGAACAGGTCAAGATAGTGGTGTGTGACTATATCAGTGACTAAGGTACAGTAGGCTGCATATGCGAACCAATGCTGTTGGAAGTTATTGGAAAACAAAAAGCTAGTATCAATCCCATCAGACCACCCCTTCGGTGGAATATACGTCATGTGGGAATTGCTGAACAATCCATATCTTGGCCGGCCATATATTGCCAGTTTCGAGCTGGATGTCAGAAAACTAGCCATGATGAAGTGGACTAGATGGTGTGCAGTGCTAGTGATGAATAAAATTGACTACACTGGCTCTGAAAGAGCGTGTATACAGAAGTCCGTGTGTCAAGGGATAAAAACCGCGCCTGGTAGTACGACTACCTTCTGGCGCTTGTGCAGTACGGTCAACATGTTTCAGCCAAAGGGGAATTACCCCGGCATTCTTCAGGACCTTAAATGTGAATTAGCTACTGCAGCTGTAACTACAAATGTCACGTTGGATGAAAAATAGCGATAAGTTTACTAGTAGAAGGATACATATCTACCAGGAACATTAGTGGTTAGACGTCCACTGGTGGGAGAGAAGCATTTCTTCTTCCCAGCATTGTGTGGGTGAAGACCTCACCTCACCCGGCAACCGCTCGGGAGTATGAGGCCCCGCTCTGTCCGTCGGTACCTCTGTTTGTGAGCCAAGCGGGAGGTCCTCTTACCGGGTGTCCATTCAAAAGTTGAAAGGGGCTGAACCCTAGGGACTTTTGTGGCACCTCTCGGTAGGCAAACAGAAGGCATGGCAAGAGGACGTCCCACTTATGCCTCATTGTTTCCTCAAGACCCATGATCATGCCTTTAAGGGTCCGGTTGAACCTTTCAACCAGCCCATTACCTTGTGGGTGGTATGGAGTGGTGAACTTGTAGGTAACACCACACTCCTTCCACAGAGACTTCATATAATTGGAAATGAAGTTTGTACCAGGGTCAGACACCACCTCTCTGGGGAACCCCACATGGGAGAAGATCCCCATCAGTGCACGTCCCACCACGGGGGCCGTCACTGTCACCACAGGGGCCGTCACTGTCCTGAACGGAATGGCTTGCGGGTACCGGGTAGCATGGTCCACCAAGACCAGGATAAACATGTTGCCCATGGCTGTCTTGAGGTACAGTGGCCCCACAATGTCAACGCCCACCCGTTCAAAGGGGGTACTGACAACAGGGAAAGGTTGGAGAGGGGCCTTGTGCCTCCTTCCACTTTATCTACTTGCCTGGCAAGTTTGACAGGTCCTATAATGTGTATCTTAACTCTTCCGCATCTGGGGCCAATAAAAGTGGGAGACAAGCCTTTCAAACGTCTTGTTCTGACCCGCTAAAGGAGCATCATGAGCCAAACCCAGTAGGAAGGCTCTGAAGCGCTGGGGTACCACCAGCACACGGGCTGACACAGGCTCAGCAACCTAAGGCTCGCTATACAGGAGACCGTTCTCCCAGTAGATCCAATGTGATCCAGACTGATCACCTGCTGCCTGGTTTGTGGCCTGTTGCCTCAAACCCACAAGAGAAGGGCACTTCTGCTGCTCTTCACAAAATTCCTCCCTGGAGGGACCCCCTTCTTGCTGCAATGGGTCAGCTCAGGCAGGTTCCCCAGTTCAGAAACTTGCTCCCTGTAGGTTCCAGGGCATCCCCCTCAAGGTCTGCCTCCTCCTGCACCGTGGGAACTATGGGGGCTGGTTTCCTGCACCCCATACCTCTTCTCTTTAAGGCAGGTCCCTGGGACATACTTTCAGGCTCCAGGGTCTCTTGAACACCCTTAGCTGCCATAGACCGTGTGGTCACACACGCCCACTCAGGCAGACCCAACATCTCTAAATGCGCCTTCTTTTCCACCTTAACCAAAGGGGAGCTTTCCAAATCATTGCCTAACAGACAATCAACAGGCATGGATGGCCTCACAGCTACTTGAAGAGTACCAGAGATACCTCCCCTCTCAAAGGGAACTTGAGCCACCTTGCAATGGCTCTCTGTGTTGTCAGCAGCAACAACTGGGAAGAATGCATTGGGGACCACCTGCTCTTTAGACACCAAGTGACACTTGACAGCTGTCACACTTGCTCCTGTGTCTCTCAGAGCCTCCACTCTATGGCCGTTGATGGTCACCCACTGCCTGTATTTCTTAGTGTTATCAGGCAGCTGAGTTCTAGGGACCATCTCAAAGTCTCCTAATGAGACAAGGGACATTTCTGCGGGACCCCACCCACCTTGGGCACCCATCTCCCCCCCCATCCACCCCCAGGGCTACACTGGCCATCTCACGGGGTGGTGTACCGGGTGGCACATACTGACCCTTTTGGGGACACTGGGGATCATACCAACGGTGTCCCACCTGCTTACACTGAAAGCAGGTAACAGGCCCCCTATGAAGAGGTTTACCTGTCTGGATCCTAACTTCTTTTCACAGGGAGGCTGGGAACCCTTAACTTGATTCCCTTGGGAATTACTTTGGGGACCTTTCTGGAACTCCTCCTGTTTATCCTGTCCCCCCCACTCTTCTGCTGTGGATCCTGCCCACCCTTGGCGGAGTCTCCCACAAGACCCTTGTGGACCCTGGTACTGACCCAGCGGTCCGCCTCTTCAGCGAGCTTTCTAGGGTTAGTCAACTTGCTATCAATAAGGTGCTGGCGTAGCTCTGGAAAACAATTAGCAGACAAGTGCTCCCTAGCAATCAAATCATAGAGCACTTGAAAAATATCCACGTTGCTACCCCTCACCCAACCATCCATAGCTCTGCAAAAGAAAGACACATATTCTACCCAAGTGGTTCCCTCCAACTTCTTACAATTCCTGAACTTCTGTCTATAGAGTTCTGGAGTTAACCCATACCTGGTCATCAGTTCTTCTTTCATGTGGGCGTAAGACATCCTATGATCACTGAACAGGTCTAACAGAGTATTCCTACCTTCAGTTAAAAAGCGGCCCCACAACCCCGCTCCCCAATCCTTCTCAGGGACCCGGTGGGCCAACATTGCTATCTCATAGGCTGCAAACCACTGCCCAATATCTTCATTTTTGTGGAAATCTTTGATGACATTCTTGGGAATATGTACCCTGCCTTCTGAAGGCACAGATGGTGCGCTGCCACCAGAGCGATTGATTTCTAAGCCCTTGGCCTTGATCTCTAACTCCCTCAACATCCTCTCATGTTCCATTCTCATTCTCTCTCTTTCCAAAGACAACCTGTTATTCTCTGTTTCCCTCTGACTCTCCATCTTAAGCTTAGCCAACTCCAGCTTCAGTGCCCTATTTCTCTGCCTGTCTTCCAACTCTCTGGGGGACAGGTCTTTGGAAGAGATACTGCTGCCAGGTGGAAAGAGTCCCCCTCCCCTAGCTGAAAATACTGGCCACTCAATGGGCCCATCTGCATCCCCAACTGGCTCCACCACAAGATCAGGGGCATTTCTTGCTTCTACCTAGGCCCTCCGCGCCTTCTGGTAGTCATCCTTTTCAGAAATGCCTGGTGTAGCAACTTTCAATTTCCTGCACAGATGTTTGAGCTGTTTCACAGTGTAGGTATCCAACCTCTGTTCCTCAAATTCAAGATCCATAGATGCAACAGATGCTGGTTTACTCATGGTAGTAAAAATTGGGAGTTTTCAGGAAAAACTAACTTTTCAAGGAAAAAGATTCTAAAAAAAGTATGTGGTCTTATTTGGTCTGCACTCACTAGTAGTGTACACCAATCACTGTATATGAATCACAAATGCAAAGTCCAAATCCTCACCGCTGACCACCAATGTTAGATCATGGGGGTCTCTAGTTGGCACTGGTATTCACCGTTATCCAAATAAAGACCCTTACTTCTAAGTCAGGATAAGGGGATTACACTCCTTAATAACCCCTGCTCACTCCCTTGGTAGCTTGGCACGAGCAGACCGGCTTATCTCAGAGGCAGTGTGTTAAGCATTTGTGAATATACACAGAAATACAGTGAAAACACTACAGATGGACACAACACAGGTTTTATAAAAAATAAGTACTCTTTATATAGACTTAACACAAGACCACAAACGACAAAAATCCACAATACTATACTTAAGATTGCTTAGAGATGATAAAACGTTGCTTAGTTCAAGTTGATGATAAATGCGACAAAGTTCTCAACAAAGTACCTGGATGCGTAACGCAAAGTAAACAAAAGGCGCGCAAAAGGGGAGATGCGTCGGTTCTATGATCCGGGGACAGGTGATGCGTCGTGCCTCAATGCTTGCGTAGAGTAGGGTATGCGTTGTGATCCTTAGCAGTGCGGAAGTGATGCATAGATTCTCAGCCTGCGGGCCCGTTGCGGTGCGCAAAATGGCGCCTTGATGTGATGCGATGATCTGGTTGAGATGCGAGAAGATGGCGCCCTTGATGCGGCGATGCGATGGCGATGCGTAGACACCCTGGCAGCCTTGCGACGACTCTGTACTTTGGAGTCGCGATCGGCCCTGCGACACGCTTCTCCGGTGATGCGATGGCGACTCTCTCGATGACATCACGCTTCTCCGGTGATGCGATAGCAGACAGCTTTGATGAACACAGGCTCCCATGGAGATGTGGCAAAGGCTCGCTTCTCCGGCGTTGCGACGATCTTGGCTGCGGTGGTGACACGCTTTTTCTCGATGCGTCGCGCTTCCAACTCCCGGCGACACATTTAGTCAGAATTCCCAGCAAGAAAATTCAGAGAAGAGCTGGAGATGAAGTCTTTTGTCCCTGAGAATTTAGTAGGAGGCAAGCACAGTTCAAGCCCTTGGAGAATATTCTGTACATTATGAAAGTCCTTAAAAAGTTCCTTCTCCTTTTCTTGGCAATGAAGCAACCACTGCAGGCCAACCCAGCAAACAGCACACTGAGAGGGGGGCAGTAAAACTCCTGCAGCTTCCTTGGTTCTCCTTGGCAAAAGGTTTCTTGTTCCAGAAGTGATCTAATTTCTTGGGATCAGGGTCACAATATTTATACCCAAAAATCCTTTGTTCTCAGGAACTGCCTCGTCCAAACCAGTTCCTGAGCACTTTGTTTACATGACTCCCTTCCTTTCACTGTGCGGGGCAGAGACATCAGCCGCCCCACAAGAGGTGAAGCCAGCACAGGGGAGGGAGGGTACAGCACTGGAGCACTTTGTTGACAAGATTCCTTCTCTACTTTCACAGTGCAGGGCAGAGACATTAGACAAGCCACAGGAGGTGGAGCCAGCATTGTAGAGGGAAAGGCCCAGCCCTATTCAGGTCCCAGGTGCAATCCTCTCTCCCATCTAGATGCAGATCTCCCTATTCACCACTGGGCTGCCCCAGCCTGTCTCCTAGAATCCCCCATCCCTGTCAAACCCAGACAAGGAATACACAACCTAGCATAGGCAGGCATGGACAGTTAGGCAAGAAAATACCTACTTTCTAAAAGTGGTATTTTCAAACACAGAATATTAAAATCAACTTTACTAAACAATGTATTTTATCATTCGGAGTTCAGGCATACTAAATTTCAATTTCTACCATGTTCCCTGAGTCAGTTAGGATTATAAGAATGTAATAATCTAACTGCCCATTCTAGCCTATGGAGAACAGGTAACCTTCAATAGTAAAAAACGAAAATGGCTGTATTTCACTATTAGGACATGCTACATACACCAGAGCATGTCCTACCTTATACCTACAATGCACCCTGCCCTTGGGTCTACCATGAGGGTGTCTAACATGAAGCAAAGGGGAGGTTTAGGGACTGGCAAGTGGGTGTGCTTGGCCAAGTCGACATGGCAGTGCTAGACTGCCCATAGGCCTTGCAATGGCAGGCCTGAGACACACTTTACAAGCTGCTTCTGTGGGTGGCACAACCAGTGCTGCAAGCCCACCAGCAGCATTTGATTTACAAGCCCTGGGCACACATGGTGCACTGTACTAGGGTCTGACAAGTAAACCAAATAACCCAATCATGGAATCACCAATTTGTACATCAATTTAACATGTGTACTGTGGCACTGATTAGCAATGGCACAGTACCCAAAGCATATAACCAGCAAAAACATATCAAAACAGAGGAGGCAATCCTTCCATTTTGACGGGAGACTCGCGCCAATGATGCCAGGTCTAACACGTGTCCCCTCCAGCTGAAATGTGGGGAGAAATACCCTTCCCCTTGGGATTTCGCTTCACTAAGGCGGAAACATCTGGACAGACCATCAGCGTTGGCGTGTTCTCTACCAGGGCGGTGTTCCACCGTAAAGACCATACCCTGTAGGGAAATGGACCACCTCAACAACTTTGGTTTCTCACCCATCATCTGCATCAGCCATCTGAGGGGCCTGTGGTTGGTCTGAACCAGGAAGTGAGTCCCAAATTAGTGTGGTCTCAACTTTTTCAGTGCCCATACCACAGCAAATGCCTCACGCTCAATTGCACTCCACCTCTGTTCCCGTGGAAGTAACCTCCTACTGATAAAGGCTACAGGTTGGTCTAGGCCCTCTTCATTAATCGGTAATAGAACAGCCCCCACACCATGCTCTGAAGCATCTGTCTGTAACATAAATTCTTTTGAGAAGTTAGCCGCCTGAAGCACGGGTGCTGTGCACATGGCAGTCTTCAGGGCGTCAATAGCCTTCTGACAGGTGTCAGTCCAGTTCACTTTCTTGGGCTGCTTCCTGGAAGTTAGCTCAGTCAAGGGTGCAACAATGTTGCCATACCCCTTGACAAACCTCCTGTAGTATCCCGTGAGTCCTAAAAAGGCTTTCACCTGAGTCTTTGGGGGTTCCCATGCCAGGATGGTATCAATCTTGAGTTGTATGGGCGCCACCTGGCCGCTTCCTACCTGGTGACCCAAGTACACCATGGAACCCTGCCCGATCTGGCACTTACTCGCCTTCCTTGCGCAGTGCCATCAACACTTCCCAGAGCTGGTGCAGATGTTCCTCCCAACTGGCGCTGAACACTGCAATGTCATCCAGGTAGGTGGCACTGAAATCCTCCAGCCTAGCCAACCTCTGAAAGGTGGCAGGGGCATTTTTCATCCCAAAGGGCATAACCCGGAATTGGTAGTGCCCATCTGGTGTGGAGAATGCCGACCTCTCCTTAGCCCCATCAGTCAAGGCAATCTGCCAGTACCCAGACGTCAAATCAAATGTGCTGAGGTGCTGTGCAGCCCCTAACCGATCAATGAGCTCATCAGCTCTGGGGATGCGGTGCGTGTCAGTCCTGGTGACTGAATTGAGCCCTCTGTAGTCCACACAGAACCGGAGTTCAGGTGTGGCACCCGGCGAGGCAGCCTTTGGGACCAAGACCACTCGGCTGGCCCAAGGACTGTTTGAGGACTCAATGACCCGACTTCGATCATATTCGATCACTAGAGTGTGCTAGAGAGCTGTGGGAGACACACTTCTGCCGAAAACGCCATTCCGCCGGAGTTGGACGTCGGAGCGGGTTGCTGCTGCCCGCCCTGCTTGTTTCTCGTGGAGACGCGGCCAAGTGGCATCCTTTGAGAGGTACTCCTCACGGCTGCGGAGTCACACCGCCTACAAGCCAGCAAGCAGGGCGGTGCTTCAACAACGGCGTTTCAACCACAGCGGAACTACTGAAGCTTTCGCCGCTGCCCCGCGGAAGCCCTCTCGAAAAGAAGTGACCTGCAGAAGTCTCTCACCTGGCACCCCCTGCCTGGCCACCCTCACCCCCACCCTCACCTGTGTGGCGCTCATCCCCAGCATTCGGTCCGTCTGGCTCTACATCATTCTGTGTTGCTGCGTATCTGCAGTACAGTTGCTCACGGGAGGAGCACAGCGGCGTGACGGGATGAAGGAGAGCCTCGATTGGGAGCCGGTGAGCAGGGGAGCGGTGCAGTGTTGGGAGGGTGCTCCAATGTGCAAGAAGTGAGCGGCTCGCTGGTAGCTAGCTGAGTTATAGCTGGAACCACAGCTCACCTACTGCAGTTCAATCGATGAACTTCTGAAAAATCTCAGACATTTTTTTAAGGTTGCTCACACCCCAAAGGATTGCTCATAACCCAAGGAGGACAGTGAAAGCAGGGGGGGGGGGGCCTCGACGTTATCACAAATCAGCAATTTGCTCCCGAGTCCTCACCCAGGAATTGTCTCCAGCTCCCCAGACCCTTGCCTTTCAAATACGCCGATCCGGCCGGGTCTGAACTCTACGCAAGCAGCCACTGCCCATCGACAGCAAAGCCCGGCCAAGCAGCAGCAGCAGCAACCCTGCCCTACCCTTAGCCCTGCCCTACCCTTAGCCCTGCCCTACCCTTATCTCCACGCCCACACGCTGCCTCAGCTGCCCATAGTCGCTCTTTCATTCAATCCACAGCGACGGCAAAGCCCCGGAGTTACGCTGTCTAGCGGCAACAAGGCAAGGCAAGGCAATACTAGGAGGTCATCCGACCAGGTGGTCATTTGGCCATGGGGGTCAAAAGGAAGGGCCGCCAGGCGTTGTCTCCGGAAAAAAGCCCAACTACTCAATCACCAACCTGCAAGACAACCCGGAAGACCAGGAGTAAATCACTAACTGTTAGTCCAAACGAAAGGGCACAAGAGGCAGCCCAAAGAGGGACAATCACAAACTTTTTTAAGAAAAGGGATCCCCCCAACAACATTCACGGCTCCGGCCCCAGCCTAACAACCATCCCTGGCACTCCAGACCCCGCTCAAGACCCAGTTCAAGACAACAGCACACCTAATTACAGTGGACGACTGTCGAACCTTAACTGTACTCCCAAAGTAGCGTCGCCCTTTTGTGAGGAACTCAGTTCCACCCAGGACCAGGCCAGCAGACAGGCCATTACAGCTCACGGTCAGTCACACCTAAAGCCAATCGCAGGACCACTCTGTGTCAGCTCTTCTCCCCGGTCCACAATCGAGACACAGGTCACCACAATCGACAAGTTCACCGCCGCAGTCCAGACCGGAAGCGGCTCCTCCGCATCAACAATAGCTCAAATCCACCAGCCAAAAATCCCTGGCGTATCTGCTCAGAACCCAGGTCCTAGCATTTCACAGCACGACCATGAACACGTGCACAAGAATTTTAATCCAACGTTTCCTCAACCGGATTTCCCTGTTCCATCGCCGTCACCTGCCGAGAAATGAAATGAAATGATTACGCTCTTGAATAGCGCACGACTACCCGTAGGCATCTCGGCGCTTGCTTAGGGAACCCGTCCTGGTATTCCCCTGTGAGATACCCTGGCAGGGTGTCCACAAGGTGAAAGCCAGGCATCCCGCCGCGAGGGGCCGTAGTGGAGATTAAGCAAGCTATTGCCCAGAGTCGCAGAGTGTGACCCCGTGAGTTGAGTAGGCACCGGAACGAGAATTATCGAGTCCGTGGAATTTTTGAGCCCGAGACCCGCCGAGGCGGGGAATCCAACCCTGGTCCATGGCTGATCTCAGCTTCCGGGTCTGCCGCCTCTAACCACTGAGCCACGCTTCTCCGAGGAGCTCTTGGGCTCCTTTCTTCACAATCTTGAGCAAAAGATTGAAAGAACTCTCGAACTAACCCCCATTCCATCTTGGCCCCAAGAATCCCTTTGGGCTACCAAAAGGAAAACACTGAATCCTGACCGCGATACCAGCATAGATATGACCTTGGACAATCCATCCCAGTCGGAGTCAAGCAGTGCCACCAACAAAGCTCTTCTGTGGCAATCCACTAAGATGGAACTACAGATTGACCTCTTGCAGGCAATAGCTGGGCGATTAGCCGACATAGGCTTCAAGGTGGAGGCCCTGGCCAATAGGATCTCCCAGCACGAGGGCTCCAACTGGGGGGCCGGCGCCTGCCGTTGCTCAGATATCATCGAGAAGTGGGCCTCTCTGCCTGAGGTACTAGCCGAAATCATGGAAATAGCGAAAGGAAGAACTGCGCAACCCACGTTGAATGATAAAGAGAAGGGGGCAAAGCACAACAGCCACACACCGAAGGCGAAACAAACACCATGGGCCCGAATGGGGAAGAAAGACACAGCTGATAATGGCAAAAGCGCAGGACTTTCAACCACAAAGCCAGCGAGAAGCTCTCCAGAACCCATAACCGTCGATAGCCTCAATCACAGGGACAGTGAAGAAATCAAAACAGCTGGGCCAGATGACTCACCAGGCTCAATAGACACGCAGAAGCCCCCAATGTCAAGAAGAGCAAAAAAGAAGCTAAAAAAACAGCAGAAAAAATTAAAGTTAAAAGTTAGACAACCACAGGCTTTGAAGCCTAAGCACCAACCATCAAATGAGGGGACAAAAGCTAAAGTGACCCAGCTGTATCCAATATTTACAGATAAAAAATGGGGCATAAGGACCATTCAGGCCATCCCACCAAAGGGAGAGCATTGCAACCAACCCACATTAGTAGGTTCCTCCAGCTTAAAGGAAGAAAAGCCACCAGCAACGCAAACTAGGTCCACGGCAAATCAGCCTATGGCCGAAAAAAACCTACCAGCCCCAACATGGTCTCAACAGCCAACTCTGTTAACATCCGTGTCCCAAGGTGTCACTTTGTATCAACCCCAAACAAGCCCCCAGCTCTCCATCAGGATAAATGACTACCAAAATAAGAGGTTGCAAGGAGGTACGCCCCCAACCCTCCAAGGCAGTCACAGTTCTGTGCCCCCTCCCGTTGAACCAACTACAAAAAAGGGCGGTGAGCCCCCCAAATAGCATCCAGACGGGCCTAAGAGTACACACCGGAATCAGAATACTTTATGAAAACAATCAACGAATTATACATAACATCTTTCCCCTCCCTGAGCAAAAGGGACCAGGAAGCAAGATGACACATCACTCCTAGCCGCTATAACAGTCAGCAATCCAGCAGGGACGCCAGGTTCGGCACCACTGCAAAACCAGAACTTTCAGTAATCTCCTGGAACATAGCAGGGGTTAGTAAAATCTGCAACAATGAGAATCTGAAGCAGTTCCTGGAAAGTGGGGACTTAATCTGTCTCCAAGAAACCTGGGCCTTGACCTCCACCCCCCTGGCTGGGTATTACGAGTTCCAAGTACCAGCAACGAAAAGGAACCTTTTCGGCCGCCCAGCAGGTGGACTATCAATATTCATAAAACACGTGTGCGCATTCGATGCCTCCCATATCAACGTGAATACGGTCGGTCTACAAGCGCTACTGATAAGGGGCCAGAGCCCCACTAGTCACCCAATTCATCTGCTTGTATTAAACTGCTACATCAACCCCGCACAGTCCCTTATGAAAGACCACCTAGAGGCACTGGCATCTAACTTGGAGGACTTGTTAATCAAATACAAAACACATCAGGTCATCTTAGCAGGGGACTTCAACTTAAAAGACCTAGATAACTTGGAAACCCTTCCCTGAGGCTCAGGAAGGGCGGCTCCCCTGCGCGACCTCTTCCGCAGCTACAAACTGACATCAACTCACACGCAGAAAACACTAGGTTCAAGCACCTGGCAGCCACATCCCACTTTTCGGAATCTGTCCAGAATTGACTACATCTTGATAAGTGGAACACTGGTGGATAGAATGACTGACTATGAAGTCGTGAACCGACAGGACAGCGATCACAGGCCATTAAAAGTATCATTCCAGCTGGTCATACCGGCCGCCACCCTCTACCACACCATTGGGGAGTCAAGCGGGGAGGAGACACACACTGCCCTGCGGAGAATCAAGTGGACAGACAAGACAGAGGGAAAACTCCAATTATGGGTATGTCAGATACAGCAAGGGAGTCTGCCCGCTCTTGGTCCCCCCACAATAGGATGGGTGCAAATCATCGAGGACCTACAAAATAAACTCGGTAATCCTAAATCACATAATCCAACAACAAAAGTGCCCTTCAAGAATCGGAGAACTTGCCCCCATGATATCCGGAAACTTAAACGACTTCTGCGGAAGGCTCGCGCAGTAAAGAAACAAAGTGGCCACCAAGCAGAAGGGCCCTCAATATCGGAATTGAGGACCTCCCTAAGGAAGAAGCTATGGGAACTAAAAAAAACGGACACGGAAAGCAAATGGCTAAAAGTTTTCCTTCTCCTCAAACAAAAGAACTCTGCTCGACTCTGGAGTTTCATCAATCAGCTGAGCAACCGAGGGCCAATGAGGGAAAACGGGGTAGCCGAAAAAGTCTGGATCCAATATGTGAAACAGCTATACGAATCTGCCCCCAGCCAGGAACCCCCGACAACGGATAGGGTGGAGCTAACCGAGAAAGTCCAACAGCCTTGCCTCCAGTTAGAAACAGCCACCTCAACCCCAAGAAACAACATAAGGGGTAATAGCTCCCCGGTCGCCGCCTTCACAACTACATCAACCTGGGCGAACACCAGACAGGTCATCAACACCATCAAGCGGATGAGGAACGACGGCGCGCCGGGGCCCAATGGGATTCCAGCACCTGTCTTTAAACAGGCATCAGAGTTTTGGGCGACACTCTTAACTCCACTCTTTAGTTACACCTACCACACCACAATAATCCCCGACTCTTGGAGGGGCTCCATACTGTTTCCCATCTTCAAAAAAGGCGACCGCTCCGAGCCTTCGAATTACAGGCTCATTGCCTTGCTTGACTTGGAGGCCAAGGCATATGCACGCCTATTACTCAGGGATCTGGAAAAATGGGCCGAAGATGAAAAAATAATACCAACCTATCAGACTGGTTTCAGGGCCAAGGCCTCTACAATGGACAATGTCCTGGCGCTAGCACATCTTTCAGCCAAGGCAACCCAGAAGAACCATCCCCCACTATTCTGCTGCTTTGTGGACTACAGTACAGCATTTGACAAAGTGGACAGAAAACGCCTTTGGTGGAAGTTAGAAAAATGGGGGATAACACCGAAACTTTTGAAGGCTATCATGGCACTTTATGAGGCCACCTGGGTGCGGGTTAAAACAAGTACACACACTGTCACTCGCAAAATATCTACAGCAAACGGGCTGAAGCAAGGGTGCGTGCTGGCCCCCCTCCTATTTAATCTATACACTGCGGATCTGGGAGAGGCCCTAAAAGGTGCCAGTTTAGTAGCACCCAGACTAGGAAGCATAAGGCTACCACTTTTACAGTACGCCGACGATACAGCCATTATGGATCATACGAGGATAGGCTTACAAAGAGCTCTAACGGCCTTAAACAGTTTCAACATTGCCAATAGCCTGACGGTAAACAAAGGGAAAACCAAGGTCATCATCTTCGGATCGTTCCGTCATAAACGGCACGCACAGTGGCAGTTGGGGAACGCTCAAATACACTCTGTGGCCTCTTACAACTACCTGCGGGTTTGGTTTTCGGAACGGGCCAAAGCAAATGTCCATCTCAGTCATCTGGCCTCAAAAGCCAATAAGGTGATACACCTGCTAAGACAACTAAACCGGAACCTGATCAGCCCCTCCGCTAGCCCAATTTTGATAGCTCTAAGAGCAAAACTTCTGCCCGCAATCTCTTACGGGCACTTGGCATTTCCAGGGAAGTTGGATGCACTTCTCACCTCTGCCCAAATTAAGGCGTACAAGTCGGTGTTACATATCCCAAGGTCTGCAAGGAGAACCAGGCTGAGACTGGAGCTTGGCCTTGCTAGGCAAGACGTGATCGGCCAGGGGGAGCTCATCAAACTGTACCTAAGAACATTAAAGGCCCCGGCTAATTCCCTAAAATACCATCTGTGCCCCATCTTTGAAGACCCAACTTCGACATGGCACATTAGGTTGGGAAAAGCAACTAAAGCCCTTAAGTTAGTAGAAGAAAATCTACCGCGGCAGGACATCCCGCTGAATTTTTGGAAGAGAGCAATCAATAAACAAGTGAATGAAATCTCCTTTGAACTTGATCATAGATCCATTCGTCGAAGCTCTAATTTGGAACCCCTAAACAACTCCTATACGGTGGGCAAAGCACAACCATATCTAAGCGAGGCCATCACAACACATGCCCGAAGTAAAATTCTATCCATGAGGCTGGTCACGCTCGGGATAGCAGATTTCAACCCTGCTTGGGCCCAAAAAGGGGCCCTCACATCCTGCAGGCTTTGCGCGTACAAAAGGGAATCCTGGCTGCACCTTCTTTGCTGCTGTCCTCATTTCAAGAGCGAACGTCGGCGATTGCTGCGCCCGATCTGCCTCTATCAGAGCATTACAACATGCTCAGAAGCATCAGCCCTGTGCTTGTCAACAACTAACACCATGTTCCTAGCGAGATCAGCGAAATTTGTTCACCAAATTAGTATAGCACTAAAAACTTATAATGAGAGTATCTCCTAACCCAGGATACTCACCACAACAAGATCTGATATGAGCTGAACTGAACCAGACCCTTTGTTCCATCGAAAAAGTCACCAGCTCGCCATTGTAACCAATAATGCAAAGATTTTTTCGAACCTTCACAAATGCTGGGAACTCCTAATCAATGAGACTAAGACTGTGGGAGTTGCACTCCTCTCTACCCATATTGCTCTCTCCTTATATACCATTATCCTAATCAGCATAGGTACAGTCCTCTACTCTTTTTTTTTTTAAACATGAAAGAAAGTTTATTTTAGAATTATTGATCTTTGTACTTTCTCTTTTACTGTAAAGATGTTAATTATTGCGCAGTTAATCAAAACTTGAAACTTGACTCAATGACCCCTAAAGCGAACATCTTGGAGACTTCCTCCTTAATGTAAGCCCTACCCTTGTCAGTCACTCTGTAAGCCTTGTGTTTCACAGGAGGACTGTCTCCAGTGTCCACATCATGGACGCACCATTCAGTGACACCAGGAACAAAGGATAATAGATAGGAGAATTGCCCCAACAGTTGGCAACAATCTTGCTGCTGATCAGGGGTCAGTGTGGCAGAGAAGCTGACACCATCCAATGGCCCATCTTGCTCTGTTGCAAACAGGAGGTCAGGAAGATGCTCGGTCTCCTCCTCCATTCCATCATCTGTCGCTAGGAGCATGCCCACTTCGGACCTTTCTAAGTGGTGCTTTAGGCGGTTGACATGCAGGACCCTCAAGGGGTTCCTGGGAGACTACAAGTTCACCAGATAGGTGACATCACTCTTGCGCTCCACCACCTCATATGGACCGGTCCACCTGTCCTGGAGCGCACAAGGCTCCACAGGGGCCATGACCCAAACTTTCTGTCCAGGTTGAAGCTCAATCAGAGTGGCATTCTGATCGTACCACCGCTTCATTTCCTCCTGGCTGGCTTCCAGATTCGCCTGAGCGAGATCTCTGAATTACCGAGTCTGGTTCCTGAAGGCCAGCATGTAACTATATACATCCTGGGGAGGTTTCCTGGGAAATTGTTCCCAGCCTTCCTTGACCAAACTCAAAGGTCCTGTTACCGGGTGCCCATTCAAAAGTTCAAAGGGGCTGAACCCTAGGGACTTTTGTGGCACCTCTCGGTAGGCAAACAGAAGGCATGGCAAGAGGACGTCCCACTTATGCCTCATTGTTTCCCATGATCATGCCTTTAAGGGTCCGTTAGAACCTTTCAACTAGCCCATTACCTTGTGTGTGGTATGGAGTGGTGAACTTGTAGGTAACACCACACTCCTTCCACAGAGACTTCATATAATTAGAAATGAAGTTTGTACCAGGGTCAGACACCACCTCTCTGGGGAACCCCACACGGGAGAAGATCCCCATCAGTGCACGTCCCACCACGGGGGACGTCACTGTCACCACGGGGGCCGTCACTGTACTGAGTGGAATGGCTTGCGGGTACCGGGTAGCATGGTCCACCAAGATTAGGATAAACCTGTTGCCCATGGCTGTCTTTGGGTCCAGTGGCCCCACAATGTCAACGCCCACCCGTTTAAAGGGGGTACTGACAACAGGGAAAGGTTGGAGAGGGGCCTTGTGCCTCCTTCCACTTTACCTACTTGCCTGGCAAGTTTGACAGGTCCTACCATGTGTATCTGAACTCTTCCGCATCTGGGGCCATTAAAGGTGGGAAACAAGCCTTTCAAATGTCTTGTTCTGCCCTAGATGACCAGCTAAAGGAGCATCATGAGCCAAACCCAGTAGGAAGGCTCTGAAGCGCTGGGGTACCACCAGCACACGGGCTGACACAGGCTCAGCAACCTAAGGCTCGCTATACAGGAGCCCGTTCTCCCAGTAGATCCAATGTGATCCAGACTGATCACCTGCTGCCTGGTTTGTGGCCTGTTGCCTCAAACCCACAAGAGAAGGGCACTTCTGCTGCTCTTCACAAAATTCCTCCCTGGAGGGACCCCCTTCTTGCTGCAATGGGTCAGCTCAGGCAGGTTCCCCAGTTCAGAAACTTGCTCCCTGTAGGTTCCAGGGCATCCCCCTCAAGGTCTGCCTCCTCCTGCACCGTGGGAACTATGGGGGCTGGTTTCCTGCACCCCATACCTCTTCTCTTTAAGGCAGGTCCCTGGGACATACTTTCAGGCTCCAGGGTCTCTTGAACACCCTTAGCTGCCATAGACCGTGTGGTCACACACGCCCACTCAGGCAGACCCAACATCTCTAAATGCGTTTCTTTTCCACCTTAACCAAAGGGGAGCTTTCCAAATCATTGCCTAACAGACAATCAGCAGGCATGGATGGCCTCATAGCTACTTGAAGAGTACCAGAGATACCCCCCTCTCAAAGGGAACTTGAGCCACCTTGCAATGGCTCTCTGTGTTGTCAGCAGCAACAACTGGGAAGAATGCATTGGGGACCACCTGTCTTCAGACACCAAGTGACACTTGACAGCTGTCACACTTGCTCCTGTGTCTCTAAGATCCTCCACTCTATGGCCATTGATGGTCACCCACTGCCTGTATTTCTTAGTGTTATCAGGCAGCTGAGTTCTAGGGACCATCTCAAAGCCTCCTAATGAGACAAGGGATATTTCTGCGGGACCCCACCCACCTTGGGCACCCATCCCCCCCCACCCCCCCGGCTACATTGGCCATCTGACGGGGTGGTGTACGGGGTGGCACATACTGACCCTTTTGGTGACACTGGGGATCATACCAACGGTGTCCCACCTGCTTACACTGAAAGCAGGTAACAGGCCCCCTATGAAGAGGTTTACCTGTCTGGATCCTAACTTCTTCTCACGGGGAGGCTGGGAACCCTTACCTTGATTCCCTTGGTAATTACTTTGGGGACCTTTCTGGAACTCCTCCTGTTTATCCTAGCCCCCCCCACTATTCTGCTGTGGATCCTGCCCACCCTTAGCGGAGTCTCCCACAAGACCCTTGTGGACCCTGGTACTGACCCAGCGGTCCGCCTCTTCAGCAAGCTTTCTAGGGTTAGTCAACTTGCTATCAATAAGGTGCTGGCGTAGCTCTGGAAAACAATTAGCAGACAAGTGCTCCCTAGAAATCAAATCATAGAGCACTTAAAAAATATCCACATTGCTACCCCTCACCCAACCATCCATAGCTCTGCAAAAGAAAGACACATATTCTACCCAAGTGGTTCCCTCCAACTTCTTACAATTCCTGAACTTCTGTCTATAGAGTTCTGGAGTTAACCCATACCTGGTCATCAGTTCTTCTTTCATGTGGGCATAAGACATCCTATGATCACTGGACAGGTCTAACAAAGTATTCCTACCTTCAGTTAAAAAGCGGCCCCACAACCCCTCTCCCCAATCCTTTTCAGGGACCCGGTAGGCCAACATTGCTATCTCATAGGCTGCAAACCACTGCCCAATATCTTAATTTTTGTGGAAATCTTTGATGACATTCTTGGGAATATGTACCCTGCCTTCTGAAGGCACAGATGGTGCGCTGCCACCAGAGCGATTGATTTCTAAGCCCTTGGCCTTGATCTCTAACTCCCTCAACATCCTCTCATGTTCCATTCTCATTCTCTCTCTTTCCAAAGACAACCTGGTATTCTCTCTTTCCCTCTGACTCTCCATCTTAAACTTAGCCAACTGCAGCTTCAGTGCCCTATTTCTCTCCCTGTCTTCCAACTCTCTGGGGGACAGGTCTTTGGAAGAGATACTGCTGCCAGGTGGAGAGAGTCCCCCTCCCCTAGCTGAAAACACTGGCCACTCAATGGGCCCATCTGCATCCCCAACTGGCTCCACCACAAGATCAGGGGCATTTCTTGCTTCTACCTAGGCCCTCCGCGCCTTCTGGTAGTCATCCTTTTCAGAAATGCCTGGTGTAGCAACTTTCAATTTCCTGCACAGATGTTTGAGCTGTTTCACAGTGTAGGTATCCAACCTCTGTTCCTCAAATTCAAGATCCATAGATGCAACAGATGGTGGTTTACTCATGGTAGTAAAAATTGGGAGTTTTCAGGAAAAACTAACTTTTCAAGGAAAAAGATTCTAAAAAAAAGTATGTGGTCTTATTTGGTCTGCACTCACTAGTAGTGTACACCAATCACTGTATATGAATCACAAATGCAAAGTCCAAATCCTCACCGCTGACCACCAATGTTAGATCTGGGGGTCTCTAGTTGGCACTGGTATTCACCTTTGTCCAAATAAAGACCCTTACTTCTAAGTCAGGATAAGGGGATTACACTCCTTAATAACCCCTGCTCACTCCCTTGGTAGCTTGGCACGAGCAGACCGGCTTATCTCAGAGGCAGTGTGTTAAGCATTTGTGAATATACACATAAATACAGTGAAAACACTACAGATGGACACAACACAGGTTTTATTAAAATAAGTATTCTTTATATAGACTTAACACAAGACCACAAACGACAAAAATCCACAATACTATACTTAAGATTGCTTAGAGATGATAAAACGTTGCTTAGTTGAAGTTGATGATAAATGCGACAAAGTTCTCAACAAAGTACCTGGATGCGTAACGCAAAGTAAACAAAAGGCTCGCAAAAGGGGAGATGCGTCGGTTCTATGATCCGGGGGAGGTGATGCGTCGTGCCTCAATGCTTGCGTAGAGTAGGGTATGCGTTGTGATCCTTAGCAGTGCGGAAGTGATGCATAGATTCTCAGCCTGCGGGCCCGTTGCGATGCGCAAGATGGCGCCTTGATGTGATGTGATGATCTGGTTGCGATGCGAGAAGATGGCGCCCTTGATGCGGCGATGCGATGGCGATGCGTAGACACCCTGGCAGCCTTGCGACGACTCTGTACTTTGGAGTCGCGATCGGCCCTGCGACACGCTTCTCCGGTGATGCGATGGCGACTCTCTTGATGGCGTCACGCTTCTCCGGTGATGCGATAGCAGGCAGCTTTGATGTACACAAGCTTCCATGGAGATGTGGCAAAGGCTCGCTTCTCCGGCGTTGCGAAGATCTCGGCTGCGGTGGTGACACGCTTCTTCTCGATGCGTCGCGCTTCCAGCTCCCAGCGATACGCAAATGCCTTTAGTCAGAATTCCCAGCAAGAAAATTCAGAAAAGAGCTGGAGATGAAGTCTTTTGTCCCTGAGAATTCAGCAGGAGGCAAGCACAGTTCAAGCCCTTGGACAATATTCTGTAAATTATGAAAGTCCTTAAAAAGTTCCTTCCCCATTTCTTGGCAATGAATCAACCACTGCAGGCCAACCCAGCAAACAGCACACTGGCAGAGGGGCAGTAAAACTCCTGCAGCTTCCTTGGTTCTTCTCCCTGGCAAAAGGTTTCTTGTTCCAGAAGTGATCTAATTTCTTGGGATCAGGGTCACAATATTTATACCCCAAAATCCTTTGTTCTCTGAAGGCAGAGAGGCCTCTGCCTCGTCCAAACCAGTTCCTGAGCACTTTGTTTACATGACTCCCTTCCTTTCACTGTGCAGGGCAGAGACATCAGCCGCCCCACAGGAGGTGGAGCCAGCACAGGGGAGGGAAGGTACAGCTCTGGAGCACTTTGTTGACAAGATTCCTTCTCTACTTTCACAGTGCAGGGCAGAGACATTAGACAAGCCACAGGAGGTGGAGCCAGCATTGTAGAGGGAAAGGCCCAGCCCTATTCAGGTCCCAGGTGCAATCCTCCCTCCCATCTAGATGCAGATCTCCCTATTCACCACTGGGCTGCCCCAGCCTGTCTCCTAGAATCCCCCATCCCTGTCACTCATAAACCCAGACAAGGAATACACAACCTAGCATAGGCAGGCCTGGACAGTTAGGCAAGAAAATACCTACTTTCTAAAAGTGGTATTTTCAAACCCAGAATATTAAAATAAACTTTACTAAAAGATGTATTTTATCATTCTGAGTTCAGGCATACTAAGTTCGAATTTCTAACATGTTCCCTGATTCAGTTAGGATTATAAGAATTTAATAATCTAACTGCCCATTTTAGCCTATGGAGAACAGGTAGCCTTTAATAGTGAAAAGGGAAAATGGCTTTAATTCACTATTAGGACATGCTACACACACCAGAGCATGTCCTACCTTATACTTACAATGCACCCTGCCCTTGGGCCTACCATGTGTCTAACATGAAGCAAAGGGAAGGTTTAGGGACTGGCAAGTGGGTGCACTTGGCCAAGTCGACATGGCAGTGCTAGACTGCCGATAGGCCTTGCAATGGCAGGCCTGAGACACACTGTACAAGTTGCTTCTGTGGGTGGCACAACCAGTGCTGCAAGCCCACCAGCAGAATTTGATTTACAAGCCCTGGGCACACATGGTGCACTGTACTAGGGTCGGACAAGTAAATCAAATAACCCAATCATGGAATCACCAATTAGTACATCAATTTAACATAGGGAGCACTTGCACTGTGGCACTGATTAGCAGTGGCACGATGCCCAAAGCATATAACCAGTAAAAACATATCAAAACAGAGGAGTTAATACGTCAAAATGGAGGGGAGACTCACGCCAATGATGCCAGGTCTAGCACTACCTCTACTCTGGATCCCGTGGCAATCCCGTGGCCTCTGAGCATCGGGTCTAAGTAAGCTTTGTCATCACGTTGTAATGTGAAAACATTAGAACGTGTTGGGAGGTGGCCATTTTGGGGGTTTACAGACACTTTCACTAGGTACCAAAAGAAACCCACTAATTGCAACACCCGCAATTGTGTATATCTGAATACATGCCCCTGCAACCTCATGTACATGGGCATGACAATTCGCCTCGTCAAAATCAGAATTACAGAGCACCGTAGCAACATTAGGTGCAAAAAAAAAACAACACAAAGATGTGCGCCCACTTTACAGAAGTGAACCACACTGTAGACGACATACATTGGACCATCTTGGAATCACATCCTCTGAATAAAAAGGAAGCCCTATTCGGAAAAGAGCAGCAATGGATCTTTAAACTCTCTAGTGACATTGGGAGCCTCAACAACGATATCCCGAGGGTGGAATTAAATAACACCTAACCCCTTCTCTCTTTTTTCCCCCCTTCGGGCGACCCCTACATATGATCCACAGCCACACAACGTAGGAGGTATGACAAGCGCCCACTTATCTGGTACTAGAACTTATAAGGTGCCTCATGCCCGCAATCAGAATTCGTACACGACTACGCCATCCTATTAGCTTGTGGTGTCAATAGACTTCTCTCATATCACCATATTTAAGATACCACAGTCCTTGTACCAATGGACTTTCATTTGGTGACCGATTACTCCTGAATGTCCCCGCGAAAATACCTTTACATGAAAAATCCTACAATGCTTAGTCCCCCCACTTCTAAAAGTTATAAATAACGAGTTATTACTCCCAGACAAGAATAATAACTATTATCACGCGCAAGACACCGTAGAGTCTAGTGCTAATGGACGTGAACTGATGCCTTCTAAAAGGCTCCCAATAAAATCAGCTGTTTAATGTCAAAACATTTGATAACGCACATTCCAGCAACACGTATGGGGGCCACATACACATTGAGATCATTTGTGTGTACAAAAACACACCCAAGCCTCTCAAAATAGCTCAATTCAAACCGCCCAAGATGGCCGCCTCTCAACACGTTCTAATGTTTCCACGTTACAACGTGATGACAAAGCTTACTTAGACCCGATGCTCAAAGGCATTGCCACAGGAACCAGAATTGGGGCTGGGGCTCAGATTCCTGCCTTGCAGCAGGATCTGCTGACTGGCAGCCAGAGCATAGGAAAGGCTGGGGAAACCTTAAAGTTAGCCACCTGGGTGCAAACCACACCATCATCAACACGAGATCCGTGTCAGGGATGACGAGGCACGTTGTTTGATACCAAACATGACATCTTTTGGTGGTACCATAATGGAGCTGTCAACCTCAGGTTTGCCCGTGTGCCATCCCATGTTATCCTATAGACCGCCTATTACTTATAGTGACCTTTAATGGTAAAGGCCACTATAGGGGCATATAAGCTGGCACTCGTATGTCCACACCATTAACATAATGCATCCTGCCTCCTAGGCTCAGGAGGCCTCCCTTAGGGTTGACTGGCATATATTTTTTAAAAGTGCTTTCACTTTGCCGCACAGGGTTGGGGCAGAGTTGAGTTCGAGCAGTTTGCACTGCTTCTGCAGTCTGCAATGGTAGGCATTCAGTCATAACTTTACTTGGGTCACTCAGGGTAGCTCAAACAGTGCTTCAGGCCCTTGTGACCCTTTAACACCCCTGCCCTGGGGACTACTGCGACCATATATTAGGGGCGTACAAGGGGGGTGAAGTCCTTGCCAATTGGGGTTACCAATTCAAATATATCAGTTTTAGGGAGTGGCCCTGGGGCCTGGTCCGCATGCTCCATTGACCTTTCAGAGTCCTAACCCTCAGCATTTGAGTGAAAAGTGGAGGGCTAATAGTGGGCACTTTCCGCCACACACTCACTCAAGGCACCTTCCTAGAGGCCCTATACTGCCACTCCTAAAGAAACCCTTCTCTTGCCCCTGATGACCTTGTCAATATTGGCTCTTCACTCATCTACCATTCATTGGCAATATCATTGAAAAAGCAGTCTATTTTCAATGCCACAACTACATCATTTCTAACTGTAAGAAATGGGGTTATTAGTTGGGGGGGGGGTAGGTACACATCTCTGGTACTAACCTCAATCTTTGTTATGGTGAATCACTAAAGTCACTCAATTAACCTGAGACCAACCCCCCAGCAGCTATGGCACAGCAGACTGGCTAACTTATCAACCATAACCCCGGTAAAGTACTTATGCACTACAAAAACAGTAATAAAGGTGAAATACAGGACAAAAGAAATCCTAAACCAAATTAGATAAGAAGAGTAAAATGTAATATACAAAATGACAAAAATCCAATTGGGGAACCGTGAATATGAATGTTGACTTTTTAAGTAAAACTAGCGCCATAAGGCATAAAGCACCAATGATGGTCAGTTGTCTAGGTAGACTGGGACCTAGGCACACTTTGAGGCTGGTTGCGATGGAGCGTGGGTCAGTTACATGAACTTGGGAAAAGATTTTACCTTCCAACTTAGTGTTTTAAGTTCCAATCTACCAGAGGAGTTCACTTCTAAAGCTGACAGGACTTCAGGAGAGGCATGTAGAGACTCACAGGGTGTCCTGCAGAGTCCAAAAGGGGAGTCCAGTCCAGTCCAGGTGTCACTGCTCAGCAGAGTAGTTGTAGGAAGGGCCTATTGTAGCTTGTTGTATCCCTGTAGTTTTAGTATGAGGTCAGCCTAATGACCCTTGGAGTCCACTTCCTTGTCCTGAATACAAGATGGAGCAGACCCAATTCTTCAGAGATCCTTTTAGATCAGACAGCAGGCCTAGTCCTCTCCTGTTCTTCCTCCGGCCCAGGAGTGTCCTGAAATGTGTGCCTGGAATTTTCACATTTATGCCTAGCATGAGCTACTGGGATCTATTCAGCCCTTCATCCTTCTGAGCGATAACATGAGTACCATTGAGTTGGGTAACTATAAACATCTGTTATTCAGTGCCAAGATTCTCTTCTATGTGACTGTGTGCTTTACAAATACACGTTATGTTATTGCTCGGCATCGAGCTGCATTGACACTGCTGTCTCTGGTTTGCATTCCCCAGAGGACGTCCTAACTAGGGGGGTAAAGGGTTCCTGGGGCTAACCCTACCCACTTTAGAATTGTTCACTAAACTTGCAATCTCAGGGCTGGGGGTGTGTTTGGAGCATGTACTATGGAGTACTCCCATATCTAACACTAAAACCCAGTTTGAAGCAGCCTTGGTACCCCCAATTAACCCAGAGACCGAAGTCTGGTAGAACAAAAGCAGGTTCTTCTAGCAACCAGACAGTGAATACAAAAGAACTGTCTTCGCATCCTGTTTTCTAACTTTCAAGTGTACGTTCACAGTGTTCTATAAAACACCCGGGACCAAAGTGTGGTAAGGCCAAAGCAGGGACTCCAGCAACCAGACAGTAGATACACAAGAGTCGTTTTGACATCCTGTTTCCTTACTTTCAAGTGCATCGTCACTTTTATATGTGAACCCAGCAGACCTGTCCAGCAGGATTTGACACAGTTCCACCCTTCTACTGAGCACAAAGAAGTCATCCTTGGCCATTCGAGCCGGGCTGTCAATCACAGTGACCTCTTGTGTAGCTCCTGGGGGAAATTTCACACTTATTCAGCTGCTAATTACTGGCCAGAAGTTGGTGAGCAAATGCAAATTGGCCAACAGGAATCTTCGGCCAGAGAAAAGGTAACTTTATAAAAATCTTCTTCAATTGGATTTTTAATAACTATTAAGAATAGTTGTTTATTTATTTGTCTATCTAGTCCCATTTCTAAACTACATTGTTAGAATTTTAATCTGATTTCTGGTTTTCTACATAGGACAGCTAGGCCTCCCACAGTGAAAAATAGCATGTGGGTGCTAGTCACGGTAAGGACAAGTTAACAATACATTTCTACCAGCCCTGCTTTTAAATACCAGGAAGTTTGCCTTGTGGGCAACACGTATAGGGGTAACTTATTAATATTTAAAAGGGAGGCTTTCACCTGTCAATAGGGTTTATTTTGACAGGTTAGATTGCATTTTTTAGATTGTCACAGCAGGCTGCACTGGTAGGGCTAAGGCCATGTTTTACACGACCACTGTGGTGGATGGCACAACAGGGGGTGCAGTCCAGTTCCAGACCCTGGGTACACCTTTCACCATATAATAGGGACCTCTAGGTAAATTAAATGTACCAGTTAGGAGTATGCCAATGCAGCCATGTTTATAGGGAGCTCACAGGCACAGCACTACTGGTCAGCTGACTGTGTAACAGAGCTCTGAAGCCAGCAAAAATATAGGGTCCAGCTCAAGAAAAAACAAATCCGGGTGATCACGCAGAAGAGGTGGGTTTCTTACAGCGGTCAAGCCACCTCTTCATACTCTTGTGCAGGTGACCTCCCCCAACATTGATGGGGCCTTGGACACACGTAGGAAGGACCCCCAGATTCAAGGATGGCTACAGAGTCTGCTGCTGAGGGGGGGTCAGGGGGTCCGCAGCACTCCTTTTCATTTCCTTGAATGAATAACCCCTCCAAACATTTATGGGTCACTCCTGGTTCGGTGGTAGCCTGTCCACAGGTGACACGTTCTGCCCAGCCCTTCTCTCTGCTGGGTGAGCGGGGGCGGGTCCTTTGTTGCTGGGTAAGTGTGGTGTGTTCTAGGGAGTAATGTACTGTTCCATTCAGATGCCCCTGGCCTGTGCGTGTTTGCTCTCCGACTGTGCGGGCTCTGTGCGTGGGCTCTGTGCGTGTCTGCTCTCCGACTGTGCGGTCTCTGTGCGTGGGCTCTGTGCGTGGGTTCTGTGCATGTCTGCTCTCAGACTCTGCAGGCTCTGTGCGTGGGCTCTGTGCGTGTCTGCTCTCAGACTGTGCAGGCTCTGTGCGTGGGCTCTGTGCGTGTCTGCTCTCTGTCTGTGCGGGCTCTGTGCGTGGGCTCTGTGCGTGGGTTCTGTGCGTGTCTGCTCTCAGACTGTGCAGGCTCTGTGCGTGGGCTCTGTGCGTGTCTGCTCTCTGTCTGTGCAGGCTCTGTGCGTGGGCTCTGTGCGTGTCTGCTCTCAGACTGTGCGGGCTCTGTGCGTGGGCTCTGTGCGTGTCTGCTCTCAGACTCTGTGCAGGCTCTGTGCGTGGGCTCTGTGCGTGTCTGCTCTCAGACTCTGTGCAGGCTCTGTGCGTGGGCTCTGTGCGTGTCTGCTCTCAGACTGTGCGGGCTCTGTGCGTGGGCTCGACACTCGGTCTGAAATGCTCAGATCCTGTAGGGCTCTGTCTCGCGGGGGGGGGGGGGGGGTGATAGCCACCCCCCGCCCCCCTTGTATGTGCTTCTGACCTGGAAGAGGGACGCTCTTCTTTCCTGTGTGTTTGTCCTTCGAGGGTGAGAGGCTGGTGCCCCCCCGTGGGCCTTGGCTCCCCTATCTCGGGGTGAGAGTGGGGTCCCTGCTTCCCTGGGCGGGGCTCTACTTCCTTACTCCTTGCTCTGACTTTGGGGCATTGAGTGTTCTAGGTGTGCACGAGGTGCATTTGTACAGATACTGGGATGGATTAAGTCTGCTGAGTTGGAGTGAGGGGCCTTGGAAGAGTGGTAGTACCCCATATCCACCCGCAGAGGTCGCTGCACGGCAACGCCGTGCATTCCCAGGTGTGTCGAGCTCCATCGGACAGGTGAAGGTGACGTGTCAGGAATATCTACCTGTTCCTTGAGCAGCATAGTGTTTGTGGGGCGCTTTGTGCAGACTTTAAGGCGCTAATAAAAGAATATGGCGAGGGCAGGTCAGAATTGGGGGGCGTCGGCCCAGCTGTCTGAGCGGTCAGTGACCGGAAGTGGTCAACCTTGGTGTCTACACCGAGAAGGACTTATTAAATTTAATATTTTTAAACATGAACCGTTAGCGCACCTAGAGGCAAGGCAGTGGTCATGTATGCACTGTAGGTGACCAGGTTATTATAGTGTAAAATTATAGCCTGGAAAATCAAGCGCAATAGATTTTTGTTCGACCGGTACTCTGAACTCACATATTTAAAAGTGCGTTGATGCGCGATAATCAACAAGAAAGAGTTCGGGTGAAATCAAATATTTTCCCAAGATGACCCAATTTATGCGGTGAAGTCACAATGTATCCTGGGTTCCTGTTTTCACTTTGTACAAATCAGCCAGGGACTGGTATCTATATTTGTCTTTCCTTCTGCCAAGGCTTTGTTTTTACCTCTTTGTGCGTTTTTCTTAATATAGCATGAACTCGACTCAAAGGTGTTACATGAGTGTTAGTCACATTACACAAGGTCACATACATTGCTTGTAGTCTGGGGTGATTTCAAGATGTGCCCACTCACACAGGATGTTGATCCGACGCCGAGACGTCAACCTGGTCGGCAGTTCTGGCCCTAACGCCACATCCTGGCATGGTGGAGGCAGGCAGATTCCAATTAATCCTGAAAGAGACCCTTTTCTTTTAAATACTCAAACTTAATTCTCTGTTTGTAGTTTAGTGTGGAAAACTCCGATGCGCTCCGTCCCAAAGAAAGCGCCTGGCATGATTCCTGAATCCTGTGTGTGGCACGGTGTCCGTGGCACCAAAGGAGATGCACAGCGGTGTGCACATGTGTTGAAAATATTCACACCTACTCCATAGTTTTACCGAGTTTGTCCACATTTATTCCAATGTTTCAATATTTAGTCAATTTCCCCCCATCACGTCAGAGACAACATTTCTATATTTTATGCGTCTTGAATACTCTGAGGATGCCCATCAAGGATTCTCCACAGGCAATGACTTGAAACTTCCTGGTTCAAAACCCACCCAATGCGTTTCGGTCCCAAACGACCTTCTTCGGGGGTATCTAAGGTCTCAATGCACGTGTACACGAAGCAATTCTCACCCACATTAACTTTACTCAAGCCATTTAACCCAAACACCCCTTTGTGACCTTCACGAATAGCACTAAATCGTTCTGTGGAGAAAGTCTCTGACGTGCAAATGGAGTTGTAACGATTTTGGAGGTCATGTTGGCCGAAATTCCGGATGTTTGGAGCAGGTATGCGCAGGGGTTTAGAGTTTTTTAAGGAGGCAGACCCTTGGGGTAGACTTGGGGAGGAGATTCGGTGGGGAGCCGGGGTCACAGCACTTTGACTTCACCTTTTATTTTTGAGAGGGGCTTAAGCGCGACGCTAACAAGGAGGGCTCATCTAGCTATGTGAACTGGGGCAGCTTCAGCAGGGAGCGTTAAAATTGCAGGATGGGGAAGTGAACATCGTGTTTAAGAGTTACACACTCGATTTACTTCTATTCGTGAAGATCAGAAAGAGGTTTTTGGGTTAAATGGCTTGTGTAAAGTTAATGTGGGTGAGAATTGCTTCGTGTGCACGTGCATTGAGACCTTAGATACCCCCGAAGAAGGTCGTGGGACCGAAACGCATTGGGTGGGTTTTGAACCAGGAAGTTTCAAGTCATTGCCTGTGGATAATCCTTGATGGGCATCCTCCGAGTATTCAAGACGCATAAAATATAGAAACTTTGTCTCTGACGTGATGGTGAAAAATGGACTAAATATTGAAACATTGGAATACATTTGGACGAACTCAGTAAAACTATGGAGTAGGTGTGAATATTTTCAACACATGTGCACACCGCTGTGCATCTCCTTTGGTGCCACGGACTCCGTGCCACACACAGGATTCAGGAGGCAGGCAGAAGCATCTTGAAAGCTCAGTTCTTTATGGGCTCGAGGTTACAGTAGCACCTCAACCGGAGCCGGAGCCAGGCTTGAGGCTCGAGCCTGGATCCAGCTTTCAGTGGCTGCCAACTTGTGGAGCTGGTACACCCACAATGAGTGAATGCTATGGCATCGCAGGAGGTGCCCAGGTCAAGTCAAAGATAGCTTTATTCGGTATTTTGACAAAAAAAACATAAAAGCAGATAGACAGAAATGCAAGATACAAACATAAAGACACTGAATAACTTTCTCATTAAAAAATTGTTACAAAAGTGCACATCTCATGTAAAAAGAGCATATAAAATTCTTAAAATTTATAAGGTTATAAAATTCATTAAAAAAAACCCATAAAATTCATACAGTGTCCTGGGAAGCATGTTTCATTTAAATTATTACGTATTATTTGATGTGTTTATGCACAAAGTAATACGTATTTTTGCTCAAAATCCTAGTCATTACACATGGTCCCTCTACATTTTACGGCGAAGGTCAAGAATTTTATCGCCGTCACAATGGTAAGTTCATCTTGCAACATATACAGTCTGAACAGTGCAGTTTTGCAATTTCTCAGACCCCATGTCTTTAGCAGTGGTAACAAGTGTCTTTTTCTCCCCCACTGATAATACTTGCAGAAAAAAATGCAATGTATGTTTGACTGGGTGGATGAATCATCGCACGGGCATTTTATCAAATTAACAGACCAATCATTCGAAACAGGGAACGTTATTAACCTGAAAAAAGACTCAGTCCTCATTCGTGACAGAAGCATTCTATGGTAGCACGAGTAGGTTGGCGCCAGATAAGGATGAAGGCCCAAACCATGGAGGATACATCGGTGGGCTACAATAGTGGACTTATTCCCATCTAAATACCCTCTCCTCTCCTCCAGTAAATCGAGGCATGCCACTTTTAAAGCTTTTTTAGTTATTCGTGAGCATGATGTGGGATTTAGATAAAGATCTGGTTGACCGATAGAGTTCAATTTTTTTTTAACATAGGCTAACCATGGCTGTTTGCTAGATGCGGATTGGTTTAAGCAGTCTTGAATTACTTCCCTGTTGAAAATTGTGTCCTCACATGTCCAGATCTTGAACCACAGCATCACTGGAGCTATCTTTATCAAATCAATGATATGAGCTCTATCCAGTTCGCTGTGGCATATGGTGGTTGATGTGGAACGAGGAACTGATAAGAGGTACCTCAAGAACGCGTTTTCCACTGTTTGTATTTGGGTGCAATCTGCCACTCCCCAAATGCCAGCCCCATATACAGCCGTGGACACGCATTTAGCTGCATAGATCTTGAGTAATATATCCACAGGTTTCCCGCCCAGTCTTTTGGCAAATTGTTTAACGGCACCTATCGTGCGAGAAAAGGCCAGGTTCCGGGAGGTAATTGCTGGTGTCCATGTACCCCTGTTATTAAAAATAATACCCAAATAAGAAAATGTGTTGGTCATGGCTATCTTTGTGTTGTTAACAAAGGTTTTACAGTCTGGTATGTTTTTTCTAGTAGTGCATGACATTGTGAATGTTTTTCCAACGTTTATTTTTAGACCTCTAGAGCTCATAAAGGTTGAAAATCCCGTTAAGGCCCTCTGAAGACCCAGCTGTGTGCGGGCCATGATCACCGCGTCATCAGCATATAATAATAGTGGGACTGAGAGGCCGTTTATTTTAGGGTAATCCACTTCCAGATCATTTAAGAAGACTGCTACCTCGTTAATATATAAATTAAAAAGGAATGGCGCAAGGATGCAGCCCTGTCGAACACCCTTTTCTATTGGGAATTTTCTAGTTCGCTCTCCATTTTTGCCATATCTAACCGTGGCGCCTGCATCTCTGTACAATTCCTGTATAAAATGTAAAATATTTTTGTCTATCCCCATTTTAACCAAGGTTTTCCATAGCACTCTATGATCCAAGCAATCAAAGGCCGAGGTTAGATCAACGAATGTTAGGAACAAGTTCCCTTTTTTTGCTCCAATATATTTATTCGTTATTAAGGCCAGGTTTAAACCCTGCTCTACAGTTCCTAGACCGGTCTTGAAGCCGTATTGGAATTTCGAGAGAATCCCATTACTCTTGGTCCAGGTTTGTAGTTTAGTTAGCAACACTCTGCCTGCAACTTTCATCAGAGTGTCTAGCAGGGAAATGGGACAATAGCATTTTGGGTCCTGCCTGTCCCCTTTTTTAAATATTGGAATTACTATTGCTTCATGCCATGTGTCGGGAAAGCCTGTTTTGCTATAAGCATTTATCACATTTGCTAGTAGGGGAGCCCAAAGGTCTACATTCTCTTTAAATAAATCAATGGGGAGTCCATCTGGACCAGGGGCCTTTAAATTAGCACTCTGGCAAATTGCTTGCTCCACCTCTAAGGGGGTAATAACTACGTTTAATTGGAAACTACCGTGAATCAAGACCTGATCCCCCTGCCCAATGTTCAGATCATCTTGTGGGGTCGTTGTTAGAAAATCTTTCTTATATAGGGAGGTGAAGTAATTCACCCATACTTCTTCCGTTATGGCTATCTCCATGGAGTCAGCCTTACTATCCGAAAAGAACGGGGCATTAATTTCTTTCCAGAAGGAGATGTTATCCCGTAAGGCACTTGCCTTTATCAGGGCTTCCCATGCTAGATTTTTCAGTTCATCCTGTCTAGTGCGAAGGGTCTGCTTGTAAGCTCGTCTAGCGTCCTTAACTAAGCCACTGTCTTTTGGGACAGTCTTTAATGCCTGTAAAAGGACTTTGTGGGCTTTGGTACAAGCAGAATTAAACCAGCCGAACAATCTTCTTTCTTCCCCCGTCCTTGGCTTTTTAGTTAATTTGTCATTTATTGTGGCAGTTATCCTATCATAGGCCGCTATAATTAACTGAGGGTTAGTGCCAGATTCTAAGCAGGTAGAGAAATGTTTCAATTCTTTCTGGAGTAAGTCCTTCAAGAATTTTGTGGAATCAATTTTCGCCCATTTTATGGCGTATCAATTTTTCCTAGCCAGCGAAACCGAGTGGCAGTGAAGTATACTGGCTGTGCCTGTTTTAAGGCTCCCGGGCTTTCCTACGGAGATTGTAGCGCTAATCGGAAAATGGCCACTTAATGCCAGATCTTCCGTAGCAAACCCCCCCAAGCAACCCAGGTTCCTATTAGACACTAAGATGTAATCGATAACAGTGCCTGACCCTCGACCAAAGAAGGTTGTCTGGAAAACTACGGGTGGCTCACAAAGTTCGTTGGCAAAACCCAAATCCCAATCATGCATGAGTTGATTTAGCATGTTGCCCCACTTAGAGTGTTCAAAATGTGTGGTGGGTTCCCCTCTTAAATTGTAAATGCCACAATTTTTTGTGTCACTATAAGGACATAGATGACAATTAAAATCACCTGCTATGAGGATACAGTCTGCGTCCTGCCCACCTCTCTTGAGCATTGTAACAAGCTCAGCTATTAAGGCTTTAAGATCATCTTTTAACACATTATTGTAAATGTTAGTCAGGAAGAGGGACCGCCCATTTGCTTTAATCGCAAGTCCTTGTAGTGAGCTGCCTACGCCTGCTGTAGATCCGCTCGCCTCGTATGTGGTCATTTTTATATTACACAAATTAGAGGCAAAAATACACAAGCCCCCCGAGCCTCTGCCTCGGTTTCCCTGAATGGAAGGAATGTAGAAGGTACTAAAACCCTCAATATGAGTCTCCTCCTGATCCCAGCACTCCTGTAAACCGATTATGTCCTGCTTTTCCATAAAAGTTAGAAAAAGCTGGTCCCTTGATTTTTTGCCTAGCCCTGCGATATTCCAGGATGTTATCCTTAAGCAGGATTTACCCTCGTTATAAAAACGGCCTTCTGCCTGGGTAGTTGGCGACTCAGAGCCCTTTACCCTATATTCTACCTCCTTTTGGGTTTGTATAGTATCCGACATACTTGGGTATATACTCAAGCCGTTAAATTTTTCTTGGGCTAAGGATCCTTCCCCTATTAAACCCCTAATTAATTGTTGTGGTGATTGCTGGTCTGGGAACAGTAATTCTCCAACAGGGGCGTCAGGTATATTCTCTGTTGACAAGGTATTAATGCTATGAATCTGGGCATCATCATTGCGTGTCTCAACTGAGAGGACTAAATTTCCTTCTTCCCCTTTTGTTATCATTATTGGTCAATCGACCATGTCTAAGCAGTCATACCTGTTCCTTGTGGGGACCCCCCTCCAATAGTCAGGGTTTGGGTTTTCTCTTCTAGGGAACCAGGGACGAGCGTCCCAACCTCTGGTCCATTTATTGTTACTGTTCCTATTTCTATTTCTATTGAAGTGCCCCACCTGTGTCCAAGGCCAGTCCTGGACTTCCTCCCAGCTGGTAGAATCGCCATAATTGAAGGTATTTGAAGGTGGATAGAAGAAGGAGAGACGCTGTAGGTCAACCCCCCCCTTTTTTCTAAAGCTGGCCAGGAGGAAATATAGTCAACTGTGGAGGGGTCATCACAGTTGACTATAACGCAGTCGCCCTGTAAACTTTTTTTGGTATCACCAATCCAAAACACTCTTCTCACAGAGTTAATTCTACTGTGATTTGGTGATTGTAGGGGTCTATTTTGACTCAACCACTGCAGTACCTTATTTCGCAGTGACCATGGGGGTTCGCCCGTGCTATCTGCCAACTCGGGGACCCCTGTAAGGATGACAGTGTATGGGGTCGCCTCAGGAGGTAGATGTATCGGACGCCTATACCTAGGGCCCTTTCTCTCATTGGCCTGTGGTTGAGAAGGCTGGACTTTGTGTGTTGTATATGGAGTCTCCTTCCGCTTGGCTGGCTGGGTGTTTAGTTCCAAAGAAGCCGGAATACTTTGGGAGTTATCAATAGTGCCATTTGATTTCCCATTCCCCTCTGTTAGAGTGGATTTTGGGGTGTTTTGTATATTAGGTGTGGCGCTCTTGATAATTTGGGAATTTCCAGCTCTTTTGAGCGAAGGAGGCTTAGGTAGAGTGTCTGGTAGAGAGGAAGGTTGAGCCGGTTTACTTGGCTCTTTAGGTTTCCCCTCCCCCATGGCCAGTGTGCCTAATGATTTCTGTGTGAATGCTGGGGTGTTTAGTTTCGCTAGTTGTTTTTCGATAATCATAAGGCTCTTTTGCATAGGTTGCAGATGGTGTTTTAACAGCTCCCCCATGCTTTTTGTGAGGAAATCGTGTAGTGTCACACATGCGGTGCATGGTTTCTGCATGCCACCCACGGCTCCCCTAGGGTCTGGGATCACTCGTAAATCAGTGTTTTGAGAAGTCAAGGTGTGATCAGCATTTTTGGTGATAGGAGTCGGTTGATCTAAGACGATTGTATCAATGTTTGGATTGTGAGGGATCTTGGTGTTGTGCAGATCAGATGTGATCTCATGTAAGATCGACTCTGAGTTTTGCCTCTTAGCTATGGCACCCTCCCTAATACTTGTGGAATTAGGGTCTGATATATCCACGTGATTGTGGGAAAGTTGTAAATCTGGTGTTTTTTCCAAGTCCTCGCTGTAATTAGACCCTAATGACAATTGGGTAGCAGATAGGTCCACAGTATTTGGGATCGTGTGTATTAGTACATTAGTATTTTCTGCTTGATTAAACAGCGGAATAATCGGACCCTGGTGAATGGGAGTTTGGGCAGAAGCTAGGGGCCCCATAGATCTTCTTGCGACCTCCAATTCGTGTGATACCCTACGTTCTAACATATGGATACTTTTCTCAATCACTTCGTTGGTCTTAGTGATGAATAGGTCTATAGGGCCAGTTATCTCGGTGACTTTAGGGATCTTTTTCCTTCTGGTACCCCTGTTCATTATTGCACAGTAAGGAGCAAGTTCAATAGTACAGAAATATTCAGAGTTGGCCACAAAGTGCAACAGGCGTGTGGGACCACACAGTGTCTAGCAGGGATTATCAAATACAAGTTAAGAAAAATGGAAATACCGTAGCCCAGTCCTGTCTCTCACTGTCTTGAACGGGCTTAAACGGGCCCGCCCTTGGCCCGGGCTTCGCCCGGCGTCCCGCGAGACGGGGGTGACTGTGAACTTAAGCGCCTCCTGGCGTGCGATTGACGCGATTAGCGCCGCTGAGGATACTGGGTAATGTAGTTTTTATGTCCCTACACCACGCTCCGCTCGGCTGCCAGACCCCGAGGTGGAGCAGGGGTCAGCGGCGGGAGGCGGGAGGACAAAGGCACCAAGCACTGCAGGAACGAGTGTCCTTCAAAACGGCAAAGAGTCCAGAGAGCAGTAGTTCGTTATGGCAATGGTGCCCAGGTCAAAGGTGAAACGCTTTGGCATGGCTGAGTACCTGCTTCAATGTTGAAGGAGCAGACGGTCCTTCATGTAGTGACTGAGGTACAGGTGAGGGTTTTTTTGTGCATATTTCTTAGCGCGAACTCGACCCGCAGGAATTGGAGACCGTATTTACATCACACACTCAGGCACGGGGAGATGAAGCGATTTGCCCAGAATCACAGGATGTGGACGCGACCCCGAGGCTCGAACCCTGGTTTCCAGCACCAGAGTCGTCAGTCTAGCCCACAGGACCACATCCTCTCCCAAAGGTTTGCGAGTCAGGACTGAGGTGCATCAGCAGCTTTAAACCGCTCTCAGGGCCGGAAGGGCAGGGCCTGCTAGAAGTGGTTTCTGATGCTTTGGGAAAGCGACACTGTGCCCCATCTCGGGCAGTAGCCGGGTCTGGTGGCTTCGTGCATTAATGTGTCCACTGCAGGGGCCTATGTTAGATCTCGTGGTCACAGGTTCAAATCCCAGCAGGGCCATTTAGCCTTTCATCCTTCTGAGTTGGGTAACCATAAACATCTGTTATTCAGCGCCAAGATGCTGTTCTGGGTGAACATGTGCTTTACAAATACACGTTATGTTATGTTACTGCTGGGCACCGGCTCTCTGTGGACTTGTATGCTGTCAAATGAATTGCTGGACGGGGTTGAGGTGTATTGGCGGAGCTGTATTTGAGCCCTGTTTCTGGAATTGCAGGCGCCTCTGCTGGTCTGAAATGAGGTGCATTGATTGGCATGACTGTGGCTCCCAGCCCTAGACTGCCAGCATGTGCTGCTGGTCAGGGCCGAGGTGCATTTCCAGAGCTGTAGCTGGTCAGGGCCGAGGTGCATTTCCGGAGCTGTAGCTGGTCAGGGCAGAGGCCCTGCAGGGCAGGAGACTGCGCATTGACAGAGCTGAGTGAACCTCAGTGCTGCAGGGACGGTTGTTGCTGTAGGGCAGGAGAGGCGTACACTGGTGGAGCTGTGAGTGAACCTCGGTGCAGCATGCCAGGAGAGATGTACACTGGTGGAGCTGTGAGTGAACCTCGGTGCAGCACGCCAGGAGAGACGTACATTGGCAGAGCTGTGAGTGAATCTCGGTGCAGCACGCCAGGAGAGACGTACACTGGCGGCGCTGTGAGTGAACCTCGGTGCAGCACGCCAGGAGAGATGTACACTGGCGGAGCTGTGAGTGAACCTCGGTGCAGCACGCCAGGAGAGACGTACATTGGCAGAGCTGTGAGGGTACCACAGTGGAGCATGGCAGGAGAGATGTACATTGGCAGAGCTGTGAGGGAATTCAGTGCTGCACTGACTGTTGTTCCTGCATGGCAGAAGTGACGTACATTGGCATAGCCGTGCCCAGCTCTCACCACAGGGCCGTGCTGTCCAGCGCTGAGGCGCTGCAGGGCTGGGATAGACGTACACTGGCAGAGCCGTGCCCAGCTCTCAGCACAGGGCCGTGCTGTCGAGCACTGAGGCGCTGCCGGGCAGGGATAGACGTACATTGGCAGAGCCGTGCCCTGCTCTCAATACAGGGCCGTGCTGTCAAGCCCTGAGACGCGTTGAGGGCGCTGCAGGGTAGGGTTAGACTTACACTGGCAGATCCGTGCCCAGCGCTCAGTACAGGGCCGTGCTGAGGCGCGTTGGGGGCGCTGCAGGGCAGGGATAGACGTACACTGGCAGAGCCGTGCTCAGCTCTCAGCACAGGGCCGTGCTGTCAAGCCCTGAGGCGCGTTGGGGCGCTGCACGGGTGCCGCATGTCCGCCCGAGGCGCCTCACCAGAGGCCGGCGAGTCTTGGCGCCCTGCCCGGCCCTCCCTGGCACCCCGTGCCCTTCACTTCCCCGACACGTCTCAGCGCCCCTCACACTTCACAATAAACACACACCATAATAAAAGGCGGCGGGAATAGCTGGGATTCCGGGGCCGGCTGCGGCCGGGCCCGCCTCCCCACAGGGCCGCCGTGGAGCCCTGGCGCCGCCGCCAAGAAAGGGCCTCTGTGCTCGGCCGCGGCCCCGCGTCCACGGACGGATACCCCGAGCTCTGCCGGGGTGCAGGGCGGCGTCCGGGTGGACACACGTCCCCCCGCCGACAGGCCTCACTTTAGGGCACGATTGATGGCGAGATAATCGAGTGATTGGGTGTGGAGAAGGATGGAAGCCTTCCTCCTCGGGCGCGCAGACTGAGGCGCCATTATTGGATGCTTCCCGCGCAGGAGGTGTCGAGAGGAAGTTCCTACTTCAACCCCCAACCCTGCAGCCAGTGGAGCCGCGGAGCGGGGCAGAGGGGGGATTCCTGGAGGCCCACAGCTGGTCTAACGCCCCTCTGCTTGCTCGTTTGGGTAGGTTGGAGTGGCCATTCTTGGGCCCTTGATGGCCCAGGATGGGCTGGCGGGATGCAGGGAGGCTGCTTTGACCTCTAGTAGCGGCTGGTGCCGAACGGGGGTGGTGGGTGGGATTAATTAATCAGAAAAAAACACTCACCTTGGAACGACCCGTCGCCTCCCCGGCGTCCTCTTCCTTCTTCCTTTCTGCAGTCCGCCGGCAGCAGGATGCACCCGACACACAGGCGTGTGAGCGTCGCCGATCGGCACTCAGACTGGAAAAGGGAGCCTGCGCATGTTCCCCACAAGTCTGTGTAATGCAGCCTCGTAGAAACATGCTAAGTGCGCAGGACTGTTTGGTCGGCCCAAGAGGGCCGGCCAAACGGTTCATGCTCAATGTGATAGTCCAAACCACTCCCCCACCTGCTGTGGCCACCCCACCCTGCACACAGGCCACTGACTGCATGCAACTGGAAAAATAAAATGATGATAACTATACGGTGTCATTTTATTTTACCTTTTTGTGCAGTGGGTCATCGTGAAGGAGCCGCCGCTGTTGACCTCACCAAGACCCGCTGGACCTCATTGGAGGATTCTCTGCTCGATGGGCCACGTACGGAATGTAAGAGTCACCTGCCTTCACACTACTGCAGACGGTGAGGTGCAGGGGTTGGGACGAGAGGTGCAATAACCTCTCCGGAGATGCCACGTACGGCATGCAAGAGTCTCCTCCCTTCAAACTGATGAGGAAGGAGCGGTGCAGTGGCTGGGAGAGAGTTAGGTGTGATGACCTGGCTCGAGTTCCAAGCAATGGTCATTGCTCGCTTCCCTCTTGAAGGATCCTATTCAACAAGCTGAAGTTTCAGTCTGTCCTGGAGTGAGCTGTGGAGTGTCAGGAAGGGATTGACCCTGTTGGCCTCACCCAGACCTAATGGGCCAGCATCGTACAATTCCATACAGTGTTAAGGTGATGTCTCCTTCTTTGGCACCCCCTACAGAAGGAAAGGCAATGTTCAGAGCTTAGGTAGAGATTTGGAAGTGGTATTCGACTAAGATCCATTAGGTTTGCATTACTTGATTGCCGGTGGAATATTAAACATTTCCTCCAGTAAATAAGATTTAGAAAAACTGTATATATTGATTTTGCCAAAACATAACTGTCCAATATTGGATATTACTTGCCAGGGTATGTTTTGACGAGGAAGAAGCCTTTGGCGTTCATTTGAATGGAACACTTGTTGGTTCAGGCAAAAAAGCCATTAGAAAACTGTAGAACCAAGAAAAGCCCACCTCAAGGAATTAGTGGGGGCTTGGTGGTGCGTGAATCACCCAAGTCTACTCTTACCCTCTTTATATAATAAAGTGGACCCGGAAACCTTCATCTGCAGAGAGAACCACCTTTATTACAATAGCCCGGGCTATGGAACAGAGTCCCAAGCTAGTCGGAGACAAAATCCAGGAGGCTGCTGCTTTACTCCACAGCGAACAAGCATTATATACATTTTTATTCCACTCTTTTGGCATTCAGTCCATTGTTCAATCAGGGCAGTGTTTGTAGTTGATGACCTGATCAAGGCAGTGTTTGTAGTTGATGACCTGATCAAGGCTCGGAATTCAGACCATTGTTCAATCAGCTTGATCAAGACTCGGCATTCAGACCATTGTTCAATCAGCTTGATCAAGGCTCGGTCAGTCAGACCATTGTTCAATCAGCTTGATCAAGGCTCAGTCAATCAGACCATTGTCCAGATGACCTGATCACGGCGTCAAGGATGTTTACCAATCAGGGAGCAGAAGATGAAAAACAAGATTGTTTACACAGGGCGTAGGTGTCTCATGGCTCTCTGTTGATAAATTGGTTAACTGCAAAGAACAGGGGGCTTGGGTATGTGATAGTATTTTAGCGTCAGCAGAAATGGAGGCTGTAGGCGGGGTTTTGTCACGAGATGGCAAGAAATGGAGGAATGTTGGGAAATTAATATGACCTAGTAAAAACGTATTTTCTTCAGACCCTCCTTTTGCCATTGAGTGGCAAAACATGTTCTTAGGAAATGTCATCTGCATTAGGTCGCCAATCTCTTGTTGAAGCATTATCCTTACGTTGGTGTCACGTGTACTGACCGGGGAACTTTAAAGGGCCTGTGTACACATAGCACAAAGCATAGGCAAGCACTGGATACACAGGCAGCATGAGATGATGACTGCTGTTCCTAAGGCAAAAAAAAATTAGGATCCCCCATCCGGAAAGGAGGCCCCAAATCCAGTCCATGAGGGACCAGTTGTCTTGTTGATGAATCTCAGAGGAAAGTTTATGCAGATGTTAGATAGCTTGATAGACTGATGGAGCGTTATCAGGTATGCAAATGCAGCAGCTGGAGCCGATTAGTTTACATACACCACCACGGTCAGCAAGGATGATGTCAAGCACCATTCGATGTTGTTGTGTCATCAGGCGGTCCGCCTGAAGCTCGGCGGTGATGTTGCCCAATGCCCCTGCTGTTTCATTAATGGTTGCCTCCACCACTCGGGTAAGGTGTCGCATGTTGCGGCTGTTGACCATAGGACCCAAGAACGTCAGGAAACCTTTGAAGAAGTCCCCCGCCTCCTGTCCTGCAGTGTCATCGGCCTCAATTACTCCCCATGGCATACGATGGTGGAGATTGGTCAAGTGATGTGTCCCAATAGCAGTAAAGGTAGGGGGAAGGAGAAAGGCCAAATAACACACACCTGACCAATTTCCTGGAAGCCAGTTATAAGCAGACTGTCCACAAACAAAATAGGTATTTGGAGAAGCGATTAGGAGTGGTGGTGAGGTAATATTCAGTGTACTGACTATTACGGAGTCACTGACTCCTACCTCCCGGGTCCCCAGTCCTTTTATGCACACTTGGCCATGCGTGTTGTCCACATTGAAAGCCTGCAATTTGGCGGGAACTTTGCGTCTGGACCGAAAGCGGGAGAAGATTATTCTACTTGAGGTGTTGAACACGACCATCACATTGCGTTCATCACGAGAGATGTTCAAGATGTCAGATGTCGTAGTAGGGCAGAAAGGATTACTGACATTGCCTGTTCTGGTTCGGGTGAAAGTGTCATAAAAATCGCAAATGATGGAGATCGTTGTTCCATTGATCACCCCCACCCACTACGCCGGACACACACTCGACCCCGTGTTCTCATCCAGCAAGGACATCGCCTTCAGCCACACCTCCGGACTCCACTGGACGGACCACAGCTGCGTCCACTTCAGCTTCAGAAGGACCACGATCCACCACCACCAGCAACAGGTCGCACGCAGAAGCTGGAACAAGATCACAGCCGACCAGCTCGCAACTTCCCTGAGCATGAACCCTCCCACCAGCGTAACGAACCCAAGCCAGGCGGCCTCCAACCTCGCGAAGTGGATCAGCAACTGCGCAGACGACCTCGCCCCTCTGAAGACCCCGCCTAGCAGACCCAGCAGCAAGAAAGCCCCATGGTTCACCGACGAACTCAAGAGCTCCAAGAAGAATTGCCGAGCCCTCGAGAAAGCCTGGTGCAGAGACCCAACACCGAACAACATGACTGCCCTCAAGCTCGCCACCCGAAAACACCACCAACTGATCCACGCCACCAAGATAACTGCATTCAAGGAACGACTGGACAACAACGCCCACAACAGCAAGGAACTCTTCAACATCGTTAAAGAGCTCTCCAACCCCAACGCCGGCAACAACGACATCACCCTTTCACAAGACCTCTGCAACTCCCTCGCCTCCTACTGCCACAACAAGATCGCGGACATACACAATAGCTTCAGCACTCAACCGACGCACGCCACGCCTGAACCACCGCCCCCCACCACCACCCTCCGCGCCTGGACCCCGATCAGCACCGAAGACACCATCCGCACGATGAACTCCATCCACTCCGGATCTCCGACCGACCCCTGCCCTCACCACATCTTCAACAAGGCCGACGTTATCACACCCCACCTGCGGGACATCATCAACACCTCCTTCAACACCGCGACCTTCCCGGAGAGCTGGAAGCACGCCGAACTCAGCGCTCTACTAAAGAAGCCATCAGCCGACCCCACCGACCTCAAGAACTACCGCCCCATCTCGCTGCTCCCGTTTCCTGCAAAAGTCATCGAGAAGACCGTTAACAAGCAGCTGGCCGCCTTCCTTGAGACGAACAGATCCCTCGACCTCTCGCAGTCTGGCTTCCGGGCCAACCACAGCACCGAGACCGCCGTGATCGCAGCCACCGATGACATCCGAGCCCTGCTCGACAACGGAGAAACAGCGGCCCTCATCCTCCTAGACCTCTCCGCGGCCTCCGACACTGTCTGCCACCGTACCCTAGTGCAGCGCCTCAGCAGCGTCGGAATCCAGGAGAAGGCACTGGAATGGATCATCTCGTTCCTCGCCGGAAGGACACAGAGTGTCCGCCTCCCCCCGTTCAGATCAGAAGCCACCAAAGTCATCTGCGGCGTTCCTCAAGGCTCCTCGCTCAGCCCAACCCTCTTCAACGTCTACATGAGCCCCCTCGCAGCCATCGCACGCCAACACAACCTCAACATCATCTCCTACGCCGACGACACCCAGCTGATCCTCTCCCTCACCAACGACCCCGCCACCGCCAGAGCCAACCTACACGAAGGGATGACAGACGTAGCCAAGTGGATGATGAACAGCCGCCTGAAACTGAACTCGGACAAGACGGAAGTCCTCATCCTGGGATCTTCACCCTCCACCTGGGACGACTCCTGGTGGCCCCCCGCCCTGGGCAGCGCACCCAAACCAACAGACCACGCACGCAACCTGGGCTTCATCCTGGACTCCTCCCTCTCCATGACCAGACAAGTCAACGCCGTCTCCTCGTCGTGCTTCAACATCCTGCGCATGCTACGTAAGATCTTCCGGTGGATCCCCACCGAGACCAGGAAGACGGTCACCCAGGCCCTCGTCACCAGCCGTCTGGACTACGACAACTCCCTCTACGCCGGAACCACCGCCAAACTCCAGAAGAGACTCCAGCGGATTCAGAACACCTCAGCACGACTCATCCTGGACATCCCCCGTCGCAGCCACATCTCCGGACACCTGAGAGATCTGCACTGGCTTCCGGTCAACAAGAGAATCACCTTCCGTCTCCTCACCCACGCACACAAAGCCCTACACAACCAAGGCCCAGGATACCTCAACAGCCGCCTCAACTTCTACGCTCCCACATGCCAACTTCGATCGACCGGCCACGCCCTCGCCGCCGTCCCCCGCATCCGAAGAGCCACCACAGGAGGAAGGTCCTTCTCCTACCTGGCCGCCAAGACTTGGAGCTCCCTCCCGACCCACCTCCGCCTGACCCAGGACCACCTTGCCTTCAGGAAGCAGCTCAAGACCAGTAGCGGACCCCCCCCTCCACCAGCGCCTTGAGTCCCACCGGGTGAGTAGTGCGCTATATAAATGCTCTGATTGATTGATTGATCGTATATGCATCGGTAACGAGCATCCTCCAAGCCAGACAGGACCCAAAAACAGAAAATGGATAGACGAAATAGGGGACAGTGTATGTCATAGAGTGTGGCATGAGCCCACATACCCAACAGTTCGAGGTATTATTCACAAGCTGATGCTGGTGCAATAATTGTACAAAAGTATTGTTCATGAATTCCAGGCGTCGTGGTAGTTCATGGGGTGACAAGGTGTTGTGGAAATGTAATACAGGTGTAGGTGTCGTAGCCAGAGGAGCTGGGAGCGAGGTCAGTAACAGAAACCATCTCACAACCAGCAGGATGAGGAGAGCAAAAAGCATAACTATTGTGGAAAGGAAGTATTTATTGTTCAGAAGTTTGACATATTTCTTGTGCTCTTCAGGCCCTCGGAACGCTGCCATTGTGCTCAGCCTGTCGTCACTAGCGGCTGTCTATGATTGGTGGTTGCTTTACTGGATGTGGATACAAAGAGTCCTACGGACTTCCCATTGGTCCAGCATACCAGCAACGGGTCTCAGCCGGAGATATCACAGCCCTACAGCCTATTAGACACCAGACAGAGTCAAGGGCCAGCCCCTTTTCTTGGTCTCAAGTTGTAGCGAGTGGAAGAAGGTATGGAGTGGTCTGGAAAGAGAGCTTCTTGTTCCTTCCTCTGGTCCTGCAGAAGAGGGATGACTGACCCCCTAACATTCGATCAGTTTCGGCTTCCGTAGTTTCGGCTTCCGTAGTGGTGTAATGAAGCTGAGCATCACTGAAAGGGACAAAGGTCGGTACTACATCTGTGTCGCAATCTGGCAGTCCTTCTTTCACCCATTGGTCGTACGGGAGGGGGAGAGGCACCCTTTTACAATGAGTAGCATGTATCCAGTTCTTTCTCCCTTCGACTTTTACAGCAGTGCGGGTGGCCAGAAGAACCTGTCGGGGGTGCGACCAGCGGGGCACCAGACACTTGGTACGCTGAAAATTTCGGATCACCACCCAGTCACCTGGTTGAATGGTGTGACCTGGGCCTCCGCTGTTGTCGGGGATAGCAGCGTGTACCTGATAATAAAGAGTACGAAAAGAATCGGTTAACTGGTACAGGTAGTCAGTCAATACTGGGAACTCAACATCAGACAATTTCTTTGGCCTTGGTACGCCCCGTACATTAGCTGGTCTACCGAATGCCAATTCGTAGGGAGATAATCCTATCCTTGAGTGGGCATTCGTCCTTACTGACAAGAGAGCAATGGGTAGGGCATCTACCCAGGTAACGCATTTTTCCGCCACTATTTTGGCAAATTTTAATTTAAGTACCCCATTGTATTTTTCCACCAATCCGGCTGACTGGGGGTGATTAGCAGCATGAAACTTTTGTCTGACACCAAGCCCGGAACACACAAACTGGACCACATTGGCTGTAAAATGTTGGCCATTGTAACTCCAAATCAAACGGGGCAACCCAAATCGGGGAATGCATTCTTTCAACGAAACTTTGGCTGTTGTAATAGCTGTGCAATCCTTGGTGGGGTAGGCCTCCACCCATCTGCTGAAGGCACAGACCACTACAAGGACATATTTCAAATTCGCGCACCTGTCCATGTGGATATAATCCATCTGGATGGCCTGAAAAGTAAACGTAGGTGGGGAAGCCACCATTGGGGATAAATGTACCTTTCCTGGATTGTGCATAAGGCAGATCATACATGACTTAACCACTCGGTCAACATATAGGGGTATTTTTTCATTATACAATGTTGGCTCTAGTAACTTGCATATTCCCTTTGCACTGATATGGACAGGGCCATGGGCCATAGTGACAACTGGGGGGACATGACTGTCTGTTAACATCCATCGCCTCCTTTCAGATATACGCACCCAACATCCCTCTATCTCTTTCTCTGCCAGATGTTCCTCCCATGTGTGCAATTCTTTTGCAGTGGCATGAGATTGAATCTCAACCACACTCTGACTAGTATTTTCCAACATTCCTCCTTCCACCACCCATCTGGCTGATCCTGTCACAAACATTCCATCTGATTTACTTAGAGCAGTCTGTCTTGCTGTTTGGTCTGCAAAGGCATTGCCTTCATCTACATCATCAGTCTCTTTCTGGTGGGCTTTACATTTAATCACTGCAACTTTTCTAGGTAATGTCAAGGCGTCTAGAAGTCTGTGTATCAGGGGGCCATGCTGTATTCTGGTCCCATGTGAGGTGAGAAAATGTCTTTCTTTCCAGAGTCTACCAAAATTGTGAGCCACCCCAAAGGCATACTGACTGTCCGTATAGATATTAACAGTCATGTTTTTACTGACTTCACAAGCTTGTGTCAAGGCCATTAATTCAGCCGCTTGGGCCGATGCCTGTGGAATTTGTGCTGCTTCAACTACTGTAACAAGAGTGGTGAGGGCATATGCAGCAGATGTAGTTCCATCCAATCTTTTAAGACATGAACCATCTATGTATAGTGTTCCCTCAGCGTCTGTTGGGGGGTGTCTTGTAGGTCCACACGACCCTTTGACTCTTCTGCAGTCCGTAATATGCAGTCATGAGGGTCAGAATTTTTCCCTAGTGTCTCAGTAGGGAGTAGTGTAGCTGGGTTTAGAATATTACATCTCCTAATGTCAATGTGACTGGAAAAAAGAGTGAGCTCCTAACCTGTAAGTTGTGCACTGGTAAGGTGTTGTATTTTGGTGTTGTTGAGCAAGGTATCTACTGTATGTGGGACCATTAAGGTCAAGGGTGAAGAAATAATAATACCGGCGCTCTAGCGGACCATAAGTGCAGCAGCAGCAGTTGCGCGTAAACATCCAGGGAGGGCTCGGGCTACTGGTCAAGTGTAGCCGAGAAATAAGCACAAGGGCGATGTTTGTCTCCAAAAATCGGAGTTAATGCCGCGCAAGCGCAGCCATGTGTCTCATGGACAAAAAGGAAAAATTGTTTGCCATAGTCTGGGGTGCCTAACACTGGAGCTGTACATAAGGCATCTTTGAGTATCTGAAAGGCAGCCATATGCTCAGTTGTCCATGGAAAACCTCTTTCTGGCATATCTTTAGTAGTGAGAGCTAAAAGAGGTTTGACAATGGCCGAAAAGTTAGGGATCCATTGTCTGCAATAGGAAGTGAGGCCTATAAAGGCACGTACTTGTTTCTGTATCAAAGGGGTAGTCATGGAGGTAAAAAGGGGCACTCGGTCAACGGTAAGTTGTCTTCCCTCCTTCGAGAGGAGGTGGCAAAGGTAGGTCACTTTCTCTTGACAAAATTGCAATTTGTTCAAGGAAACCTTATGATTGTGCGAGGCAAGGTGGTGAAGCAGACTTACTGTTGCTTGTTCACAAAGTGGAGCAGACGTGGCTGCAATTAAGAGGTCATCTACATATTGCAACCGAGTGGCTCCTGCTGGGAGCGTCAGGGAGTCCAACTGATTCTTGAGAGCCTGACTATAGATGCTGGGGCTTTCAGTAAAACCTTAAGGGGCATGGCAGAACCAGAAACTCTGCGCTCCAAGGAAGAAACCAAAGGGCTGTCTACTGTCCGGATGTATGGGAATGCTGAAAAATGCATTCTTTAGGTCAATAACAGAAAAATGAGTGACAGTCGCTGGGACCATGGTTAAGAGGGCTGTGATATCAGGGACAACGGGATACTGTGAGACCGTAATTTTGTTGGGAGCCCGCAGATCGATGACAAACTGATAAATATTGGGGGTCGTGGGAGAGGGATCAATAATTTTTTTTTAAACTGGAATAATTGGGCTGTTACACTCATTACCACGTGTCTCCTCAACTACTCCTGTCTTCATGAGATCTGATATTATAGATAATTCCACAGCCTCACCTTCAAAGGGAAGGCGAAACTGGCGAAGCCGGGGCAGTTGGACACCTTGCTGGATTCGGACAGAATGCGGAGCAATGTCGAGAAGTCCTACATCAGTGTCAGAAGTGGCCCAAAGTGATGAGGGTAAGGCCTGCAGAACAGAGGGAAGGGTCCAGAGAGGAACATAGTGGCGGAGGAATCTGGTGATATGGTAAGGGACACGCCATCAGGACTACAAGAAATGGTAGCATGTAAAGCCTTTAATCTTTAACAAATCCATACCCAGTAAATTTTCACTACATCCAGTCGTGAGAATCAAAGGAGCATCCATATGAGCTGGACCGAGATCCAACGGGAGAGGCTTAGAGACGGGGTTGGTGACAGGGACCCCATAAAAACCCACAAAGACATTGAGAGAACCAGAAAGGGGTGCCTACGGTATCAAGGTATGCGCAACAGAGGATCTAGTAGCCCCGGTGTCTAGGAGAAACTTCTTTTTATCCCCTGCAACTGACATCCGGACATAAGGACCTCACTGATCCACAGGAATCGGCACTCTTACATTACCCCTTTCCTGGCTTTCCTATGCTTGGTTCCTTTCTCATCTGTCTCATCATACTCATCGTTAAAGTATGTCCTAGTGGCCTCATACCCGTTGTACCCTGGGGCGGACCCATACGGGGTCGAACATTAGGATCTGGTGCACGCCTCTGCCTAGGATGTCCCATAGTTTTTCCTGACTGAATATTCTGGGCTAATACCAGGCATTCACTAACCCAGTGGCCATAAGCCTTACAGTAGGCACACTGATCTTTATCAACGGGACCTGCTGAACTGACGGACTTCTGTAAAGGAGACTGAAGGGGGCGCTGGGGCAGCCTCTGGAACTGGTCTGAAGGCGGACCTTGCCCTCTAGCATTTTGTCCCTGGGGTGATAAGCTTGTTGTAACAAAACCTTCGTTTTAAGGTCCTTGTTCTTCCTAACCTCTTTGTCTTTATCTTCATTCTCTCTATTCTCATGATATTGGTCCATGGCAAGAATGCCTGCTATAGTCTGAGCTGATCACATACTCTCAACCTTCTTAAGTCGGGCCAAGAGATCCGGTAATAAATTGGATTCAAATTTATCAATAAACACTGAGCCCGAGCCAGGGGCTCTAGCGTCCAATCCACTGTGACTTTTGTACTCAGTTTCGAAGCGGGTGAAAAAATCAGCAACAGACTCATCCTTACGTTGTTTACATGCATTTATCTTATCCCTATTAACAGCTACTTCGGGCAAAAGGGGTCTTCATGAGTTGCAACAGATGGCCTGGGAGAGCCAAAATAGCCGGATCAGGTTTAGTACCCCCCTCTCTGTCATTCTCCATCCTCTCAAAGTCGGTCCAGTCACCATGCAAAGCGGCATTATGGTTGGCATGGCGTATTTTGTCCCATATGTCGGGTGGTACTACCGACCCAAATAGTAATTCAATATCCTTTAAGGTAAGGACACCAGAAACAATCTGACCTAATTCCTGATAGTAAAGAGCCGGAGTCTTACGGGGGTCTGGTAATTGGGATTTCAATTGAAGAACATCCGCTCTTTTCCATGGGACATGCACCCACATCCTACGCCAGTGGGCTGCGGCTGCTCCAACACCCTGGTTATTGGCGAGCACTGCAGGGATAAAGACGGGAGCTGTCTCTCTCGTAGGCATAGCTTTGTCATTCGGAGATGGCGGAAAAAACGTTGTGTCTCTGAACGCAATCATGGTAACAAGGGCTTCATGCATATCCTCTCCCTGAACATGACCCTTGGCAATAGTTAGTTTTAAATCAATCAATCCCCTAGGAGTGTCTATGAACAATGCTTGGTATCTTTTCATTATAAGTGTGCACATGTACTCGGCCATATCGGTTTGCTGTATGGCCGTCCATTGTCTAAACGTCGACCAGATATCTTTAATGCCATAAATATTACCATTATTTACCCAAAATGCACATTGTTTTTGCATAGCGTCCCTTTCACTACCCCCAGCGAGTTCAGCAGACCTCAAAGACTCCTTTCTAGTGGTACCAAAGAATCCAAACAGGGTATTGGGCACAAGGGGGGACCATCTTGTTTGGTCCGGAGTGCATAAGAGTCACCAACAGGGGTACCAATAGACTTATTATCAAGCAGACGGAAATGTATGGTCGGGGTTGGGTCAATCGTGGGGGCGGTTTGAACTGTCGGAGGGAGGGGTGCTGGCAGGATGACGGTAGTCAAAGGATCAGGCAGTGGTACAATGGGTGGGGCAGCCTCAACCACCACTGGTGGGGGTGGAGCGTTCGGAACATTTTGAGGAAGAGCGGGATACATAGGAGCCGGAGCATAGGCAGGAGGTGGACCTTTAAGAATAGCATTCAACAACGAGTCCCTCTCTTCTCCTTCAACCTCAAGGTCCCCTGGAGAATGAGCAGGGTAACATTTTGTCGCCTTAGCCCTATGATGCCTATCTGCCATTACAACCCCTTCCTGAACCTTATTTTCTAAATGCACTTTCGCATGATCAGCCATAGACATCCTCTCTTTCTTTTTATTTAACGCTTGCATTTTTCTCATTTTTTGATCTATTTCTTTCCTCCACAACTCGGTGGCGTCAAACATGGCATGACGAGACCATTTGCGGAGCAGCTGCTCCTCCAGGCTTGAGAGGGCCTGGAGATCAAAGGAGCCAAACTGTGGCCACTGTAATTCAACATTGCTTCGTTTCGGATATTTTACCCATAAGGAAGAAAACATGATAGCAGATGGCCCATATTTAACATGAATCTCGTAACTTGGAGTTCCTTCTGGGGGGAGCAGGCAGGGTGCCTCCAGAAGGGAGTCCTCTGTACACACACAACAACATAACTTTCGGAACTTACTACTGACTGGCATATTTTTACTTCAGGCAGACAACAGTGGGAGAAAAACACTCACCTCACTGGCTTGGTTTTTGCAAAAGTCAATACAGACAGAAAACAGAGCACAAGTGGTGGATGATCAGTCCACCCTTACCCGAAAATGTTGTTCTCTTCTGCAGACGTAGGCACGAGTCCAGATCCAGACAGAGACCCCACTAAAGGGGGCACCAACGGGGCGCAGTCAGGTGGCCCAGACTGGATGGGGAAGACCGTGTGCAAGACTTCTGGTCTACCGGACTCAAAATAAACCCTTGGGTAGGGTACCTCCGTCGGACTTCCACCACTGGCCCCCTCACGACCACCGAGTCAGACCTACGTCTCCGTGGTGTCACTGTTCAGGCGCCATTTGTAGAACCAAGAAAAGCCCACCTCAAGGAGGAGTGGGGGCTTGGCGGTGCGGGAATCACCCGAGTCTACTCTTACCCTCCTTATATAATAAAGTGGACCCGGAAACCTTTGTCTGCAGAGAGAACCACTTTTATTACAATAGCCCGGGCTATGGAACAGAGTCCCAAGCTAGTCAGAGACAAAACCCAGGAGGCTGCTACTTTACTCCACAGCGAACAAGCCTTATATACATTTTTATTCCACTCTTGGCATTCAGTCCATTGTTCAATCAGGGCGGTGTTTGTAGTTGATGACCTGATCAAAGCGGTGTGTATAGTTGATGACCTGATCAAGGCTCGGGATTCAGACCATTGTTCGATCAGCTTGATCAAGACTCGGCATTCAGACCATTGTTCAATCAGCTTGATCTAGGCTCGGTATGTCAGACCATTGTTCAATCAGCTTGATCAAGGCTCGATCAGTCAGATCATTGTCCAGATGACCTGATCACGGCGTCAAGGATGTTTACCAAGCAGTGAGCAGAAGATGAAAAACAAGCTTCTTTACACAGGGCGTAGGTGTCTCATGGCTCCATGTTGATGAATTGGTTAACTGCAAAGAACAGGGGGCTTGGGTATGTGATAGTTTTTTAGTGTCAGCAGAAATAGAGGCTGTAGGCAGGGTTTTGTCACGAGATGGCAAGAAATGGAGGAATGTTGGGAAATAATAAGGACCTAGTAAAAACGTATTTTCTTCAAAACCAGAACACTGACAAAATCATACAGCACGCCCTGGTTTAATAGCAGTCCACTCTCGTATGAGCCGACTGTTCTTCGATCACCACCTCTTCATGACATGACATCAAACTCAGACCTCTTGCCTACATTTGTTTCCGAGAGTCACCTAACAGTGCAGCAACCAGAGTCGATAGCAGCTGCCCAAGCGACAAACTGTTGATACTGCTCTACCCAAGATTCAAGCCGGGATCATGGGTAGTCTCAGTTCATGGATCGCTGGGAGCCGGATAAGTGATCACCACTCTCAGGAGGACCAATAGGATTATCTTTCATGATCATTCCTGCCTTGTTTCCTTCAAGGGCATTGGCCTGATACTAAGTCCCCTTAGAGTTCTTCCAGTCTTCCATGCAGTGCCTGAAGTTGACATGTAACAAACCAAAATATCGAGTTTATTACACTTATATCGACTTTTAAGGTACGCAATATTGACTTGTCCAAAATTCAATTGCTTAATAAACTTCCTTGTAGTTTTGTAATGAACTACTCCGATGACCAACGCGCACCGACCAGTTGATGCTCCACAGGAAGTAAGCGCTTGAGCTTCAGCCCAAAGGACTGGCTAATAATACTGGAGCCATGTGGCTGGAGGATTACTAATTCCCAAAAGAAACCGCCCTTTTAATGTTACTTGGTCTTTAATGCATCACATAATGATATCCAAAGTTTAGACTCTTATAGCCATAATTTTGCAGGTGAAAACAAAGACCTTCTCTTGAAAGACAAAATCCTTCACACATAATGAACTTTACTCGCGTGTCATAGACGAGGATCTCTATTGGCTGGCTGTCAGTTCTGTGTTACACATGAGCATCCCGCTATCTTCTTGCTGATTCGCACACTATTGGGGCTGATTATCTTAAAATATAGCGCTTCTTGTCCAGTGGAGGCCGGCGCCTATGCAGCCGTAAGGGGAGGACAGGGCAGGGTATATGGGAGGGCCAGTAAGAAATAATATAACAGTAAAAAAATTAAAAGACTTACCTGCTGCTCGCTTCGCTCCGCTCTGCTCCTGCTGATGGCCACCTCGCTGATCCTCTTGTCGGAACGGGATGGTACCTCAGGACACAGGCTCCACACCCAATTCAGATGCTGCTCTTATAGCATAAGAGCAGTGCCAGGATTGATCTGAGCGGCTTGTTCGCCGCTGAGACAGTGAATTGAAGCCTGAGGCTTTTTTCCAACCAGGCTGTGTGTCCTGGCCGGCCAAGGATGGTCAGCCAATCGCACATGCGCACTTATGTGTCCACTCCTCCTCCTCCCTGACCTGCCCGCCCCGCCCTATAGTTACTGTGGGGTTCAGACAGATAGCATAAATAAAAAGATAATAACATTGTGTTATCATTTTATTCATCATCTGCTGGCGCAGTCTGTGGGGCGACGCTCCTCTGCCATTACAGAGGAGCCACCCCTATTCTTGTCATGTTCTTAGAAAACAAAAGTCCACATCATAGCGACCAGTACAGGTGACTCTCTGAGAACACCAGTTGCTTCAAAACTCTACAATCCCGAGTAAGAGTCAGGGTTGGCGTAGATGAATGAATGCAGTAAGTGGCATGGTAGTAAACCTTAATCTAGGCCAAGTACCATCTTCTTTCACATGCCAAGTGATGACTCTGGATCCTTTAAGGAGCTCAAATCACTCAGTATAACCTAGCCTCCTATTTATTAATAATTGCCTTCAATCAGATACCCATATTATGATGTCGGCAGCAATGAGAATTGAAAAAGATGAGGAGGAATCATTTTAAAGCATTAAAAAAATCGAAATCTAGCCATATATACCAGGAGAATTGGGCAACCTCTGCCCCTTCCTGAGTTCTTATTCCCCTGTGGGGGCATCTCAGATCCTGTGTATGCAGAATCGACATAAGGAGGGGGGTGAGGGGGGGACGGATAGTCACGTTTGCCACAAGTTCACTATACAACTATACCTCTCTTTCAGTATCCAGACTCTCCTTTGGATAACCCCCGGGCCCTGCTCAATCTCTCTGCATCCTCCATGACACTTGGCCAACCATCTCTGATCAACACCCTGAAAGCATGCATGGGATTTTCAGACACTATCCTGAAAAGATTATACACTATCTTACCTTACGGGGCCATCTTTGGAAATAGGTTCCGCTAGCACCCATACTCTCTCCATCTCCTGGAGTTTTCCATCCTCTTTGCTATCATCTTTAACCTCTACATGGAACCCGTCTGAACCATTCTCCCATTCTCCCACTCGGCTTCAAGATCTATCAACATGCAGATGAAGCCCATTTCTACCTAAAACATACTGACTCAACAACATACAGAGACTCAAATCCTCCACAAACTCATCCGATCTTGAATGTCTACTAAATTCCTGACGCTAAACCTCGACAAGACTGAATTCCTCCCGGTTGCCAACAGCACCAAAGAATCACAGATTCAAGCCTGGCTGTTCCCTTAAACCTACCAGGCTTCAACACCCAGCTGGCAGACCATGCAAAATCTTTCAGGTTCATCCTTAACACAGACTTCTCATTCAAGCATCACTGCACCAGGAAGACCAAGACAGCATTGTTCCAATTCCCCTTGAAGAAAGTGAAGCCGTTTGTCTCAAAAAACACTTTCAAAACCACTGTATAAGTCTTAATGCTCTCCTATTTGGGCAGCGGTGACTCCTTGCTGAGTGATCTCTCGGATACCACCATAGCAATCCTGAAAGGTATTCTACCTACAGCTGCACAAGTCATCAAGGGCTCGGAGAAATTCAACACTGTTTTTCCCATATTAAATAATCCTACACCGGTTCCCCTTCCTGCCCGGATCGTCTTCAGAACTACCTGCATTGCTTATAAAGCTCCAAACAATAAGACCCTACCGTATCTGGCAAACCAACTAGATGCATTTGGGAGACAACACCAGACCAGGACCCGGGATGTCAATCAATCAAACAGAATTTGTAGAACGCAAAACTATCACCCCTAGGGCCATCTGGTCGCTGTGACTTCATCGAAGAGCCAGGCCTTGAGTCTTTCTGAAGTCTGCCAGCAAGGGGGCTGTACGGAGCTGGAGGGGAAGGTCGTTCCTGGTTTTGGCAATGATGTAGGCAAAGGAGTGGCTGCGGCGGATGCAGGGGTTGTGTGTGCGACGGCAATTGAAGAGAAGTACAGGTGTCTGGAGGGATGGTGCAAGTGCAGTTGGTGGTTGATGTAAGCAGATACTAGGTCTTGGAGGGCTTTGTAGGCATGTGAGGATCTTGAACTGGCATCTCCTTCAGATGGGGAGCCAGTGGAGGTCTCTCAGGTGGGAGGCAATGTGGGTTAATTTGGGGAGGTAAAGGATGAGGCTTTCTTCAGTGTTCTGTATAGTCTGGAGTCTTCTGAGAAGCTCGGTGTAGATGCCGGTGTAGAGTGTGTTGCTGTAGCCGAGACGGCTGGTGATGAGGGCTTGATTGATGGTCTTTCTGGTTTTGATTGGGATGCATCTGAAAACTCTGCAGAGAATGCGAAGAGTGTTGAAGCAGGAGGAGGCGATTGCGTTGACCTGTTGTTTCACAGTCAGGTGCTAAGAGGGTGATGCCATGGTTGCATGCATGGTCGGTTGGTGTGGGTGTAGGTCAGAATTCGCAGGCAGCAGCTGTGATCCCATGTGAAGGCGTTCTTCCCTAAGATTAGTTCTTCAGTTTTGTCTGATTTGAGTTGGCAGCAGTTGTCTCTCTTCTCTTCTCTCTTTTCTATGTTGGTCATGGCGTTGCAGAAGTTGGTTCTGATACACCAAAGTGGAGACAAAACATTGCAAAAAAGAAATACCAGGAGGCAAGGCTTCGCCATTCATACTCCCAGGATCTGGAATACCATCCCTATCAACATCGGAGCAGCATCGACTCTCCTACAGTTGAGAATAAAAGCTGAAGACATGCCTTTTCAAGGAGCACTACTCCTATGATGCCAGTGTTCCCTTGACATTCCCCCTATGATTGTATTCTCCATGCCCCCTCTTCACTGCTGTTTTGCTGTCAAGCTATGTTTGTGCTCTACAAATCCCAAACATATATACAAACTAACCTATTTCCTGAAATTTAAAAATGTGTCTGAATTGATAACATAACATGTGTATTTGTATAACGCAGGTTCACCCAAAGGTATCATGGCGCAGAATAACTAATGTTTATTGTTACCCAACTCAATTGTACTCATCTTATCGACTTCAGAAGGATGAAAGGCTGAGTGGACCCAACGGTATTTGAACCTGTGACCATGAGGTTGAACAGAGACCCCTACAGTGGACGCCTAAGTCCATTAAGCCACCAGACTCGGACTGAATTAATAGATTAACGTTCAGCTGACTAAGCCAATGAGACCTAATCTCTATGTAGTGAAAGGACACCTAGGAGGATAAATCATAATCTATTTGTTTTTACAGAAAGGTCTAACTAGAGCGTAAGCATTATCAAACTTTTGGAGGAAAATAAAGAATTTTAGACTAAATATTCCAAGTCACGGTGAATGTCATCAAGCAGGCTGAATGGTCCCTCAAGAAATCAATCAAGAGTACAAAATGAAGAGCCATAGAAATTGGAAGAATGTGCCTAAAGAGATTACAGCTAACAACCATAAAACAGGATGGATGTCAGTAGAATCTCGCCCTGTAGAAGATGGCATAAAGAAAGGTTGTGACATATTGAAAGGGTCCGACGCATTGAGTTTGACACATTGAATGAATTTGACACACTCATCCACATGCTGAGGAGAATCCACTGGCCTCTAATTGAGTCAGATTCTTTTATTTGGTAAATCCACTTGTCAAGGTGCTTGGTTCATCAATAAACAGAAGTTGTCCGTCTCAAAATTGAATCATCCTGTTGTCTTTCATGACCAGCAACTAATATGGAAGGAACTATCTCGCTGTAAGAGAGTAGCCATAACAGCACTATCAGGCCAGCTACTATGGTTTAACAGAAAGTGTGACGTTGGCCTGCTAAGTCCACTGACAAAGGCTTCTACTGCCTCATAGGACTGAGGACGTATCGTAAGGCCCACCATACACTGATGGTTTGCACTCAGGCCAGTGTCCCACAACCACATTGCTGGATAGTTCCGTAAAGAGTTAGGCAGGGGGCCAGGATCACACACCGATTGGATGCCGAAGAAAGGTTTGATGACCGGTCTACGACCAAAGCTAGAATCAAGTCCATCATCATATTCGGTTAAATCAAACCATAAAAGGTACATTATAAACATTAAAAACAGAAATGTAATAAAACTGATAATTAATTATGCAAAACTATTTCTGAGTAAAAGTATGCTGTGTGAGAAATTTCGGTCCAACAATACAAATCTCATCATAGAATAATTTTTTTTATCCATAATATAGTTAAAAAAAGATTAAGGAAAAACAGAAAAACTCTCAAAGTTAACATGATTTACAAAGAAAATAAGTAAGCTCCTTTGACAAAAGGGTACAAAACCGATCATAAAAACACGAGGCAGCAAATTAAGTATACATAAAACTACTATTTTAAAAAGCATTCAACCTAATGTACGATATTGTTGACAGGTATCTAGCAATAGAATACACCACACAGCCTCTGGTGTTGGTTTTACATATTCTAAGGACTGTATGGCGGTCCCTAAACACAAGAAGATTACAAAGGGGAATAATCCATTGTGTGCGATATTTAGCATAAGCCTTACAAACAAACGGCACGTGTTCAATGTTCTCTGGAACTAGACAACCATCGGACACAGGTTTGATATGCCTCATTTTTTCATCCAGGACAGTGTAAAAGTAGCCAACGGTAATATACCGAATCTGAATTTAACATGAAATGCGTGTGCCGCAGGGTTGATAACCATATTCAGGTATTGCTCATGCTCAGGTACACATTTGAACATCAAGAAGGAATCTACCAGGAGAGACAGCAGAAAGATTTTCACCTAATACATAATTTCAATAGGACGTTTTCAGCTTCTCCAGAGTACCTTTGGGTAATGCAAAGGGTTGTAGCCAGAAACCTTCCAGACCTAACTTAACCAATATTTATTGTGGGCAAGCCAGGGGATCTTCCCAAAATGGTAGTCATCTAGTAGGATTCTAATACGATCTCTACAGGGATGTCGAAAGGTAGGGCCGAATTCGACCAAGAACCCTTCAGTATTTGCCCGGCGTTAGCCGCCTCTCATACCATTCGAGATTACCAAACAAAGAGGCAGGCGCTGGAGACAGAAGGCAGGAAACAGGAGTTTATTCCGACGGAGCAGAACACGTCAAATCAGACAACAGGGTATCTTCTCGAGGTGCTCTAAACGCATCCTTGAGGCCTGGCCTCTTATACACAGGTTTATTGCTTTATTACATGAAACACATTCTTGTCAATACTTGATGTACGGAAAGACATCCTTGGAATCCCCGCTTCACCCCCGTTCCCACACATATTTACAGTAGAGTTCCCACCTCAACCTCAGCATGTGGTGGTTGTCGCGCAGCTGGACATTCTGCTGGGAACGGGAAAGTGGGCGATCGGTCGGATCTGGAGGTGTGAGGGTATTGATTAACCACCGCTCCTTTGATGTGAGGCGAGGTCCTACTGTAGGGGGCAATAAACTGCATCTGTCGGGCTAGGTGATGGCCTGGGATCGGGCTGGACAATCGGGCAGCGAGGAAGAGGTTATCAAAAAGGGGCCTGTTCTTTGAATGAGATGAAAGAGCGAGGGGGTTCAGCACGGGATGTGGCTCGGAGACAGGGTCGCGCTAGAGGTGTGCTTATGGTCCAAGCAGGAGAAACCGGGGGCTGTCGGGGCGCGGGGGAATGCTTGCGAGGCTGGGGTGTGAGGGGGAGAGGCGCGCAGGCTATTGGCAGTGGGCAGAGAGGTCGTGACACAAAAATGGCTGCCGCCTACTTTCGCGATGGGGCCTAAAAGGGACAAGATGGCGTGGCTACTGTTTTCATGGTTGTCGCTCTACTGTCAACAGTGGCTGTGGTGAACATAAATGAACGCCGTTTATGTATACCGATTTTAGTCATTTTCCACAGTCCCCAGTTTTTATCATGAGTTAGTTCATTTCTGTTTATGTCTGAGGTAAGGACGTACAAGCTGACATCTAGTTATACTAATAAGGGAAGCATGTGGCTGGGCTGTCTATCGAGGTCTTTGGTAGCCCATATGCATTACGGGCAGATGGAAATAATCCTGCTATCAATGTTAACAGAATCGTACATAACCACATGTAGTCGATGCGATAGGCGAGGAGGCAGTGCATACAAAATTACATTAGCTGTGTCATATGTTAGACCTTGGAGACGGGGATATTATTTAGACGATGTAGGAAATTCGTTCGAATACAAACATGATGTCATACAAAAAATGTTCTGGCCAAATAAGGGCTATTAAGTATATTTCTTGAGGTCTGGACTTCATGGGGGTCAAAACTAGACGGTATGCTCATGTGCATAACTGGTGTTCGACAATCTTCATGATACAGAGTTAACGCTTTCTTAGTTATCCATGTACAGTTGAAAGTGACCGATGTAAGGTTTCGAAAGCTCAATTGGGTGATAATCAATACAAGTGGTTGGGAGAGGAATTCAACTTAATACAAGGGACAGTCAAGGGGTGGCAATGTTCAAAAAGGGTTCGTCTGTCCAGTGTCTTTTTACAGCGAGCCATCACTGGTAGGCTCTCATTGTTTTTCTTCTTTCGTTGGCACTGTTGAGCACCGGCGGTGGAGCTATGCGTCCAGCTCTACTTCAGATCTCGCGTTGCAGGGTGTGGCCATTCTTTGCTCTTGGACCACAGTCCTGTGTTTGTCCTGTTCCTTAACTAACCTATCATAGGTACCTTAGGCGGGGTACCCGCATTCCGTTCTTCCTTCATGACAAACCCTATTCTATCTTTTGTGCTGTCTTTCGTCTCAGAGTCAAGTTAAAAAATTTCATCTGAAAAAAAGGGGGGTGATGGGGGCGTGCTTTGGGAGGCCGAGGGAAGAGAGGGTGGAGTAGGATCAGATCTGAAACGGACCAAGGAGGGCAGAAATTTCAAGCAAGTGGGCCAATCAATCGGGCACAATGGGCTGGTACTTTCGGCACGAGCTCATCAACGTGCAGGGGCTTCTGGGCGGCCCTTCTTTCCTTCACTTTCCACGCTGAGAACGGTGCCTTGTCCCGCAACTCTTTGCTCTGTGGCTCCACCTTGGTCGAGGTCATAGATATTCCCCGATCTGCAGCCAGGCTGTGCGTCACATCCGGCCCCTCTCCTCCGACGACTGCACGTTATCCTTAAATGAGTACAAAAAAACAGTTTTTTAGAGAATTGGCAGGGGAAGACGTTTACACACTTTAATTTCTCTCCCAACCCCAAGTAGTTGGGGAAACGTTCATTGGTCGCGATAGGGTGGATGCTTAGTAATCCTTACATCGGTGGATGTTAACTCATGCATCATTGCTGTAGTGCAGGTCGGCAAGCATTTTTTTTTTTTTTTTCAAACAACATGTCTGTCTGGCGTTTTACTCTTGTTATATTTGCGAACGTGGCAAGAAGTCTGATATCTAAAAATTACATAGTTTATCGAATTAAAACCGGCTCCTTCAGTAGAGACTCGCGTTTGTCTTAAAACAAATCCCGTTGAGCTATATGTTTCTTCAGGGTCTGTTAATTTATAAAAAAATGTGAAATGCTGTTATCATGGGACTATAGCTACAGTCTTTAAGATTTTCTGGGACGGCTGGTACAGAACTGGGACCATTCTGGAGGAACGGGGACGTATCGGACATTCTATTTTTGTACAATGGGCGGTGGTAATCCGAACGATGAGGGTGGTGTTACCAAAGTACTTAAGACAAAAGCCACTGACATATAGTTCCCTTTTTAAGAGTCAGATTAGGGGACATCAGTCGTCTCACCTGTCCTTTCTTTCTCAGCCAATTAAGTTTCATCATTTTACAGAAAGGAGAGGCAGTAATATGGCAAAATACGATCGTTTTGTTTCTGTCAATTTGTTCAAACACTGTCGTGTCTAAAAGCCAATTATTCCCGTACCGGCGAGGTACAGTGTCGTCATTTATTCAAAAGGGAGCGAGGGAGCCCTCAGAGGGAGAGAGCGTCGTGCGTACCAAATAGGCTATTAGTACACGTACAACATAAAAAGAGGGAGAGAGAGAGAGAGAGAGACGTGTACAATAATAGGCTATTCAGTGCACACACATATAGATCAGTACGGGTCAGTTTCACGGAAAAAACACAAGCTGAGGGAAAACATAAATTCATAGTTTACGTATACACAAATACCAGATAGGGTGCGACAGTACATACATCAAGTACGAAAACTTAAGATAAAACAGAGGGCTATTTTTGGCGAAAGAGCCTTTTCATGCGTGTTGCATATTTTCAGTACTCCATTTAATTCATTTGGGGGTCGAGCTCTTCGTTCTCCTTTCTTCCTAATAGCAGACAATTTCTGTTGGTAACCTCGCTTCAATAAATACTTACTCCTTTTAATTGGTCGGACACTGGTCCAGTCGTGCTTATACTCACGGTGGGGTCTTCCAACATCTAACAAATGACGATCCAAGTTGAGGTAAAGGAGGGGTGTCTGTCGGATGTGCGATGGTGCAATTCTGACTTTTCTATGAGGATGGAAGAAGAGGGGGTGAATCTAAAACATGACAATATCCCTAATTTCTGGGCTGAGGGGGGGATTTTGGATGAACCCCAACCCGGGGTATCCTTAACTTTTCTCATCTAGTCTGCACATTAAGTTGACTCACTGGTGCGCGTCATTTAGGGCGTTCATTTGGGATATCGGTTGGGGTCCGAGGTACTACAATAACCCTTCAAGTTTCTGGCGTAGGCCACTCTCCCATTCACTAGCTCCAGAGAGGGAGAGTCTCGTTCCTAGGTAGGGTAAGGGCTATATTCTTTTTCGTCCTTCACATGCAGGTATCATGTTCGGGCTTGTTTTTCTTATTCCATTAACCGCTCGATCCATACCTCAGTCATGCAAAAAAAAACATTCGTCCGTCAACCCAGACGTGCGCCACACATGAGCATTCATACAACACAAATCGGGGCCCACGTGCGCATTCATACCATACAATTCTTCTTCTTTCTGCGTGTAACACGGTGCATTCTGGGTCTTCTCCATACTCCAGCTGAAATTCCGATATTAACCTGCAGAGAAAGAGAAGGGGGGGGTGACAGCGTACAAAGCACATCAGCGCGCAAAAACACGAAAATGTTTTTACCTACCACGTGCCTAACTTATCTTCTTTGGGAAGCAGTACCTTGCATCTCGGCATTGCATCCCAGAGGAACTGGTCTATTGTCCTATTCATAGATATATCTAAATATCCGATTTTTTTACCTATTGCTTATGCTGCAGGAATGCAAAAATACGACAGATCTTGACTATTCTTTTCGCATTGTTCGTATGTACCATGCCTTTCTAATTTTTCATAACCAAAATTGCTTCATTTTACTTGTCCTTTATTTATTTTGAAAATAGTAGCCTTTATCCGGGAACCTACCAATCTAAGTGACTGATATGAGGCTAGTTCTACATATTTTATTTTTTTTCTTTTAAAACCTTGATTGAAAAAGATGTCGGCATAAAAATACGGGCCTCCAACCATACAGGCCGGCCACGGGGCAGACGGGAAATGTATGAGGTAAGGAGAGATTACACTTGTAGTATAGGAGTACGTTTTGAGCGAGCCATTGTAATTGGAAAAACTTAAACGAGACAAATGGTTGCAGGATCAATGAAGGTTGATTTTATAATTGAAAGTAAAACAAGATCAGTTACAATAAAATCGTTTATACGCATACCATGGGCGAGCATCATGAGTAGCATTACTTCGAAAATACAATAATCCAATAGTGAATAAGAACCAATATTAGTAGGGTTCTCCGCATGCCCAGTCAGTACCCTTTCCCGCCCGCCACGTGTTCAAGGACCGTATACATATCCCATAATATCAAGGCTATGTAACTAAAACGTCATAAGGAGTTGCAAGTCTCGCCTATACTGGCGCCATTTTGGGGCGTGGCCGGGTGGGTCCAGAGTATAGTCCAAATGCCTCCGACAACTAGCGGCCAGACCAGAATCCCTTTCGGTAGTACACTACTTCGAACAACGACATGTCCTGACTGAGTCCAACCCATACCTCGACCACATAAAAACATGGAAACGATATATCGACGATATATTGGTGGTCTGGAGGGGCACTAAGGAAAGCTGTCAGGATTTTCTCGGCTGGCTAAACAGCAGGAATGCCTTTCTACGCTTCACCATAGAGGTTGGCGGTTTGAATTTGGCCTTTCTTGACCTGATGATCAAGGCCACTCCCAGTGGTTTACAATCAGAACTGTACAAGAAACCAATGTCCAGGAATTCCCTTTTGGCGTATGACAGCCATCACCCGAAGTCATTACGGGATAATTTGCCATTTGGGCAATTCTTGCGAGTCCAGAGGAACTGTTCTACCAACACGGCCTTCAAGGTGCACTCCACGGCACTTAAGACTCAACTTATCAACAGGAAATATCCTCCTCGCCTGGTACATCGAGCTATGAAAAGGGCGAGTAACAACTGTCGAGCTGCAATTTTGGAACCTGCTCCTCCTAAACCCCCTTTGGAGAGACTTACTTTTGTGCATACCTTTGGCACATTATCAAACAACATCAAGAAAGCAGTGAATAAACGGTGGTCTATTTTAAATTCAGGACCCCACTTGATTCCTCAACCGTTGTTTGCCTTCAAGAGAGGACCTAATTTGAGAGATCGTATGGTCCATACCAGACCACGTGATGAGACCCCGAGAGCAGTAGGTACTCTATGGGACCTCCCCCCAGTAGCCGGTCATCACCCATGCGGCACATGTCTATCTTGTGCCCAGACGACAAAAACTACAGAAATTGACATTGGTACATCTAGACCGTGGAGGCAATTGAGATTTACCAATTGCAACAGCGACAAATTAATCTATTTGATCACCTGTCCCTGCGGCCTTAGATACGTAGGGATGACTACTCGGAAGATCAAGGTGAGGTTGTCTGAACACAGAAGTACCATCAACTGTAAGAGGCAGGCAACTAGACTAACCAATCATTTCATCACCATGAACCACCCACCCACGTCATTCAAATGGACGGTCCTTGAAAAACCGTTCATTCCGTCCCATGTCACTAATGTGAGTAATTTTCTGCTCAAGAAAGAGCAAAAATGGGTTCTGACCCTTGGCACTGATCGCATAGGGCTGAACGACGACATAACGTGGTCTGCGTTCTGATGTCATCATCCATACCGTGCGACGTGTCATAAGCGAGAACCAGTATCAAGATGTGCATTCTTTATGTATATTCCTTTAAGTCTCTTGTACTAAAGAGTCACCTTGTTTGACAGGGGGCAATCCTTTACACAGGACGCATTGTGATGGCCTTGACGAACTCCTACTATCTTTGCAAGTCTGAGAGGGACTTTGGCTGGTTCCTGTTAAAACAGTATGGGTACCTCCAGCCTTTTAATATCTCAGTCCTTAGGTCTATTATTAAAGATTGTTCATAGCGTTGTATTTACTGGCTATTCTGTATATATACTTGTTGCATCACTCAGCCGTAGTACTGGTAGGCAACAGGTATGTTCTTTTACGAGCATTGTACTTATCGATTACAGCCCGATGTCCATCTACGTTTATATTTAATTTGTTTACCTTCACTAACATCTCCATAGCAACGTGGGCATTGCCTGAGATTGGCCAGTCATTCCGGGCTTCTACCCTATCCCCGCTCGCTAGAGTCTGTCCCATGCTGCGTCTAACCATTCACAGCGCGTCTATCACAATAGACGCATGACGCGCATTTTCCTCACAACACGTGGGAGGTTCTAGTCAATCCCCAGCTAGGAACTTAATAGCGATTGGAAACACTCCATCGGCACCTCCCCAGACGGCACAGATGCCGCGCCGGAGTACCGACGGTTAGGTAAGGGGACTGCGAGCTGATTTCCAATTATTTTCCCTATTTCTCTGTTAGACTACCGGATCTTGGTTTACTAACCGGCATTATTCTGCATTTGCCGACTCAAACGGCGCATGCTGACAGGGTTCAGCGCTTCTGAATGCCGAGTGACATGTAAGCGTGTTCTCGGGGAGCAGGGGCTTTTGGGGTGTTAGCTTACATCGCTACACTCGTGGTTTCTTTATAAACAACGAGGGAGTAAATACAACGGCATATATGCACTGATATGGCATCATGGCCTGGGTAAACACTTCCTAGCAGTAAGATAAATTAACTCAATATTGTCTAGTTGCAAGAAAGTTAGCGTCTAATTATGGAACTATCCCATCTTGATGACTTTTCCATGGATACTTGACTGAACAATCTGTGAATGGGCAAGACAACTAATATGTTGTCTAGCAAGGGCATATCATACATTTACGTGCCATAGCCTAAACATTATGACTTCTGGTCTCGGCAACTTCCTTGTGAATCTTTTGTTGACACCTTGGTGAGTGACTCACTAGCTTGACTTACTCACCTTTTCCAGAGCGGTGCTTCACCTTGGTCCTGAGCTGCAGCCAGGTGGGGTGAGGTCTTTACTTCTTACAAATCAGGTAAGAAGGAGTACGTGAAATTTGTATTCTACTTTTTCACATTCTAGTTCTATCTATATGGATGACACTAGTACAACACAGTGTGTAATGATTGAATATCCTAGATATTGATCTCACCTACGTTAAAAATGTACGCTGGTGTACAAGGTGGTTCACTGGGGTGTACAGGTGGTGGTTGCGGTATTTATGCCATGTCTTTCTTTTTCAGTTATTTACTGAATTGGGAAGGAATATCGGAACGAGTATACCTAGAAGGTTCAGGTGACATATACAATTTGTAACGAAATCGTTCCAGTATTTACTTTGTATAGAACACACTTTTTTCACAAAAGGGTTTTTTTTGTTTGCAGTAGCGTTAAAATTTAGGTCCTGAAGAAAGCAAGGCCGATTGGCCAAGAATTGCTGAAACATGTCGACCACGTTCCATCGCTAGACAGTTTATTAATTCCTCTGTCTGGGCTATTTTTTAATCTTGGTGTCAGGAGTTGTACTTTAATAAAATATTTTTTGCTCCTTAAACCAATTTTATTCACTTTCCTTATTACTCTTGGTATTACTTATCCTTAGCACTGCACTCTTTTTTTACCCCACAGCCACGTTGTGAGTATATATCTTGTTAACCCACATTAACCATCCTTACCCCACAGGAGGGCTAGTCCTTCTCTGTCGGAGCAAACAACAGGTATGGTGTTTTTCCTCGGAGCCCCAAATGATGAAGGGCGGTTCCGAGTGGTGACTGATGGGTGCCAGAGATCAGACACAAACCTGATTTGGTTGCTATAGTTCTCTGCATTTGGCTTTATTGGTAACCACCCTTGTTTCTGGTAATCACCTGTAAGATTCTGACCCTCTGATACTTTTTGTGGTATATGGGTTCTCCGCATGCCCAGTCAGTACCCTTCCCCGCCCGCCACGTGTTCAAGGACCGTATACATATCCCATAATATCAAGGCTATGTAACTAAAACGTCATAAGGAGTTGCAAGTCTCGCCTATACTGGCGCCATTTTGGGGCGTGGCCGGGTGGGTCCAGAGTATAGTCCAAATGCCTCCGACAACTAGCGGCCAGACCAGAATCCCTTTCGGTAGTTCAAAAACTTCGTTAGCGCCAACAGAGAGGACAAGCGGCGTGGACTGCGGCTTAAAGGCGGAAGGCAAAATCTTCCCTACCGGGTCACGCTGAGGTCCCACCGGAGCTGATCGAGTTGGCAGTCTACAGTGTCTCTTAGTAATTCGGGCAAAGGCCGGTGTCAGCATGAGAGCACCACCATCTTGTGACAACGTTGTGGCCACTCCGGAGAGCGGGACAGCAGGTGTATCCCTCCACAAATACGTTGAATCAGTCTTTCCTTCGATACCAGATGAGGATAAGGTGGCGGTCGCCCGGGGCAGTGGCATATCCATGGGGGATAGTCGAGCGGTGGCCCCTACCGGAAGCCTGCGGGAGTGGAGGGCCAGTGACTTTCGTAGAATTTTTAAAACTGAGAGGACGTCTTCAAGAGTGGGGCTCATGCCCGAGCAGGCAAGCATCCGAGTTCCAAGGTAGCCCAGAGCCATTCTAATGGACCAGGCCCAAATCCGGGGTGTCGGCCGCCATTTTGAGCGTTTCGCAGCAGCAGCCGCTCTTCACCCCGTCCACCGGAGCGGGTCCCCCGGTCATCCAACCGAGTGGAACGCCAATGGCAGTCCTGGTGCAGCTGTCCGGCAGGTGAGACGTTAAAGGTCGCCCCACTGCAGCTGGTCGGCGAGTGAAACGCTAAGGGTCGCCCTGCTGCAGCTGAGGAACCTCCACCTGGGGAGGTGGGGGAGGCTCGTTCACGCCGCCTCTCCCTCCCAGTGCACCCCACGCCGTCTCCTGGCGCAGGTATATGTGATGGTCGGACCAGGCAATAAGAGGGGGGGGTCATCAGCAAGGCATTCACCCCCCCCACCCGTGGCTCGCTGGATGCCACCTCAGGGCGGACGAATGGGAAGGCCAGTACAACAACATCGTGGGCGTGGTGCTTCCGGGCCATCCACCCAACGACCTCTTCGGCCGATGGCTGCCAGCAAGGCCTTGGCGCGTTGGGTAGCCTCGGGCCTATTCGCTCAACGGGCCGCTACCGACGCTACCTCGCCGGCTGATGGCTTTTGTAGACTTTTTATAGCCCAAAAGCCTACTAAAAAGTAGCTCAAAGTAGCCCAACATTGAAGGCGGGACAGGAACAGCGTTAAGCAGACGGCAAATGCATTTGGGCTTGTTGTTGCAGCCGCTGCCATGTAAATAGTTGTTTAATAAAAAGTTTTAAATAGTCGTTTAATAAAAAGTTTTAAATAGTTACTTTGCTGGGGTGTTGTATATATTTATAATATTTGCATATTGTTTGTCGTTATTTGGGCGGGGTGGGCGGTGGAGCCGAGCTGTCTTGCAGCCATCATGGCGTCGAGCTCGATTCTTCTCACTAGTTTCATATTTCTCATGAGGGGTTGTTCCTAATGTTTCTATTTTAGCGAGGTCAGAAAAGAGATCCCATCAGTGGCCTACTGATTTTGCTCGATTCCTTTTGTTTTTCCTAACGATTTTTATGTTTTTGTTTGCTAGCACGATACAGCGGCTAACCCGCAATTTTTTATATATATTTATGTCCTTTTTATTAGGGGCGTCTTCCGGTGGAGCCGGATGATCTACCTCTAATAAACGGTCCAGGCTGAACCAACTACCTACAAACAGGGCAAAGATAGGCATGACGGGTTACAAAGGGGACAAAAGTCTGCACTACCTATCCTTCACTATTCACAAAGACTAAACAGAGCATGGCGACCCTGTGCTTATTTGTAAATAGAGAATAACCCAAAGAGAACCAATTCCGAACGATCAATGTTCGGTCAAACAATCAATCAAATGAGGGATAAAAATAGGCACGACGTATTACAACGGGGGCAAAAGCCTGCGTTACCTATCCTTCACTATTCACAAGGACTAAACAGAGTATTGCGACTCTGTGCTTTTTTGTAAATAGAGAATGATCCAAAGAGAACCAATTCCAAAACAGTAAATGCTTGGATAACATTCAATCAAATGGAGAGGGAAGTAGGCACGACGGATTACAAAGGGGGCAAAGGCCTGCGTTACCTACCCTTCACTATCTGCAAAGACTAAACAGAGTATGGCGACTCTGTGCTTGTTTGCAAATAGAGAATCTCTCAGAAACAATCAAATGAGTAATACTAGTATTTTCAAACAATCAATTCGTCGTGTTTACACGACCTTACCCGGACCGCATGGACAGTTTCTCGTCTTCCGCTTCCAGCGCCTGATCGTCCTCTATTCTCCGTAATTGCTGTGGCACTCCTGATGGTTCCCAGTCAGGACCGTAGATCACTCGAGAGAGGTCTGCTCGGAACCGGTGAAGTTCGGATGATCGGCTGCCAGACGAGGGTCTATCGAGCAGGTGCACTTCCCGATCGTTGCAGTCATTCACTCTGTCGTTGGGACCTCTCTCACTGGATCCACGCGTCGCTGATGGACCCCACGTTTGGGACGCCAATTGTCGAAAGGTAGGGCCGAATTCGACCAAGAACCCTTCAGTATTTGCCCGGCGTTAGCCGCCTCTCATACCATTCGAGATTACCAAACAAAGAGGCAGGCGCTGGAGACAGAAGGCAGGAAACAGGAGTTTATTCCGACGGAGCAGAACACGTCAAATCAGACAACAGGGTATCTTCTCGAGGTGCTCTAAACGCATCCTTGAGGCCTGTCCTCTTATACACAGGTTTATTGCTTTATTACATGAAACACATTCTTGTCAATACTTGATGTACGGAAAGACATCCTTGGAATCCCCGCTTCACCCCCGTTCCCACACATATTTACAGTAGAGTTCCCACCTCAACCTCAGAATGTGGTGGTTGTCGCGCAGCTGGACATTCTGCTGGGAACGGGAAAGTGGGCGATCGGTCGGATCTGGAGGTGTGAGGGTATTGATTAACCACCGCTCCTTTGATGTGAGGCGAGGTCCTACTGTAGGGGGCAATAAACTGCATCTGTCGGGCTAGGTGATGGCCTGGGATCGGGCTGGACAATCGGGCAGGGAGGAAGAGGTTATCAAAAAGGGGCCTGTTCTTTGAATGAGATGAAAGAGCGAGGGGGTTCAGCACGGGATGTGGCTCGGAGACAGGGTCGCGCTAGAGGTGCGCTTATGGTCCAAGCAGGAGAAACCGGGGGCTGTCGGGGCGCGGGGGAATGCTTGCGAGGCTGGGGTGTGAGGGGGAGAGGCGCGCAGGCTATTGGCAGTGAGCAGAGAGGTCGTGACACAAAAATGGCTGCCGCCTACTTTCGCGATGGGGCCTAAAAGGGACAAGATGGCGTGGCTACTGTTTTCATGGTTGTCGCTCTACTTTCAACGGTGGCTGTGGTGAACATAAATGAACGCCGCTTATGTATACCGATTTTAGTCATTTTCCACAGGGACCTAGATCCTCATTGGTCCAGAGCCTTAGCCAATATTAGATAGGTCTCAGCATAGCGATGTCAGAAATCGATCTTAGGTCTAGATCGAATCTAAGCGAACTGGCGGGGAGTTTCAGGTGGGTTTTAATAAAGGCATTTTCAGCGTTTTCAAGCGTGTTGAGATTACAGTGCCCCCATAAATCTGCCCCATATATAGCCCCACCACAGGCTTGAATCCTATATATCTCCAAAGAAGGGGGGATAGCCAAAGTGGCAGGTCTTTTGGAAAATCTTAACATAGACCCAGTTCTTTGCTTTAGCGCCACAACACTTTTCTGTACTTGTGCTTCCCATCTATGGGAGTCTTCTAGCCTTGTGCCCAGATAGTAAAATTCAAATACCCTATCCAGTGATACCCCCCTAAGAATAACTTACTCTTGGGTGTTTTCCTCCTGTTACCAAAGACCATGTACTTGGTTTTGTTATTAATTTCCAGGTTGTGCTCTAAACAAAAAGTATTATTTGTCCAAGAGAACAGATAGACCACGAGGAGTCTTAACGAAGTATCATCTGCGAAAAGGAGACAGAATGTTGTAGTCCGTCACCTTCGGGGAGTCATTTTCACAATTTAGGAGAGAGGGGATGCAGCAATTTATGTACAAGAGTAAGAGAGTGGGGGCCAAAATACACCCCTGTCTAACGCCTCTCCTGCTTGGAATGTCTTCCGTCGATTCCGCTGCAGGGCCTCACCTAACCTTCGCAAAATGATCCGTGTATAAAGCCTGTATCAGGGACAGTAGTCTACGAGAGATCCTGATCTTGAGCACAGCCACCCAAAGTTTGCCTTAGGGACAAGGCTGAATGCAGCTTGCAGATCCACAAACGCAACATATAGCAACCCTCTATTAATGTCTACTACCTTCAACTTAATGGACAGATATCGAACAATCTGGTCTATGGATCTAAATCCCGAATGTATGTGGCATAACACTTTGGCTTGGGAAATCCCGACCCATAACCTGGGACTGGATTAGATTTGCAAGCTGTAGACTTTTTGGGATATTGTCAGACTTATTGGTCTGTATTTTCCGGTGTGGATTTATCACCTTTTTTTTTTATAAATGGGGATTATTTCTGCTCCTTTCCAAGACCTCGGGATCAGCGCTCCAGCCATCAATGCGTTTTACAAGAAATGTATGTAGGGTCCCCAAATCAGGGTTCATTCTGTAATAAATCTGCTGGGATTCTATCCAAACCAGGGGCTTTGCCGGACTTCTGGGCCTGGATGGCATCTAAAGTTAATTCAGTATTCAAACATTGGTAGGATCCAGTGCACGATTTGTTCCAGAGACTCCAACAAACTATCTGTGAGCACCAAACCATCGTATGGATTCTTGTGGACGGTCTGTACCGTGGACTACTCAAATGTGAGCACTTCTGTGAATCTGCGTTCCATGTATTTGGGAATCTGATCCGATGCCCTCTGGTGAAGTGATGGGAAGATGGCTGCAGTTTCTGTGTTTACGGATCACATGTTCTTACAATCGCACATTTTCTTGTGCAAGCGCACGGTAAGCACCTATATTACAAAGTTGATCTGAAGGAAAATTACACGGTTGAACTTTTACGGACCTTTTTGAATTCTCATTGTTTCTGTTTTAAATCTGTTCTGTCCATTTAAACGGATTGTAAGGATTTATGTTATGGATTAATATTAATGTATTTTTATAATGATGTATTTGAATGAAATAGCTCAAATAAGAAATACTCATTGGAAGTGCGCTTAAATGAAGGGCAGGGCAGCTGGATGGTAATAAGGGAAGAGGTTGTCATGAGCTGTAGCCCCCCTCCCTTGCCAAGCACTGCGCGATGAACTTTTCACCCTTTGATTGAAGGGTTGACTTTCCCAAGGCCCAAAAGTCCATCATTTGATAATTCCTGACTTGGCTCTTTCAGGCATTGCTATTGCAGCTGGTGTACCAGTGTGGATGGACAGACTTGGGAGTGTTGGCTTTCACAGCACTTCTGGCGTGGGCTATGGAAGCCATATTGGATTTGGTCTTCAGTTGACGGTGGGGCGGTGGACACGTGGTCAGATGGTGTTGGAGAGCACCTGGCTTCGTGGCTCATGTGCGCCATGTTGGATGTTTGTTACCTCCTCGTTGATGTGCAGGGGGCAGGAGTCGGGTGGGCTGGTTGTGCTCCTGCCTCCACAGGGGTCTGGAGGCGGATTCCCCCGCCCAGTGGCTCCTGTGACTTTGCCACTGACGGTCACGCTGACTCCACCATCAGGAGACAGTGCCCCGAGTACCCACGGGTCCCTACCCGTGGGTACTCGGTCTGTAATGTCCTCCGGCGGGGTAGTGTTGCAGTCTACCCTCCCTTAGAAGCATTACGTTAGCGCTGGCGTGTGTTGTCACGCGCTAAGTATAAATGAAGAGGCGTGTCGGGACCACGCAGTTGACTAAGCACACTGTGTCCAGAGTTCATTACGGCCGCCGCACGCTAATTATTCACACGCGCACAGCGAACATTACACTGGCAACGAGGCGGTAACGGGCCCTAATTGCTGCAATTGATATGCTGAATTCCTTGAGTGGCCTGAGCCTTTGATCCAGGCCTTGCAGCCACGTGGTAGCCAGCTGACATGTGCAGGCCTGCTGTTGCTTAGTGCAAGCCTGCTGCCTCCAGTGAAGGCCCCGCAGCCCTTGGGAGTGGCTGGGTGGACTAGGAGCCATCTCTTGACCCTCTCTGTCAGAGCCCACGCATGTGAGTACCCCAGCACCCTGGAAGAGGTGGGTGTGACAGTGAGGCCAAGCACCCACAGAACGCAAGGGAGAAGCCGTGACAGTGAGGCCATGCCCCCACGGAACGCAAGGGAGTAGCCCGACTGCACCACGTCACTCTCGGTCAGGCGGCTGCCACCACGCCCATGAGGAGGGCAGTGCACGTGCCGCGAGGTGTGACCGCATCTGCATCAGGATGGCATCGATCCCGGCCATTGAGCCCTTTGTGGTGGACGGTGCCCCCTCATCCCTCGCCCCGCGATGGAGGGACTGGACCGACTGTCTATAGCCCGGGACAGGCGCAGAGCCCTAATCCTCCACCTAGGGGGCAAGGACATACACCACATTTACAAAACACTGGTGGATGCCACACCCAAAACGTATGTGACGCTGCTCAACGCCCTAAATGCGCACTTCGAGCTGATGGCGAACAGGGACTATGAAAGGCTCATCTTTCGCCATGCCAAGCAGTAAGCAGAAGAGTCATTAGACGCGTTCCACGGGCGTTTGAATTAACTGGCCAGCATGTTCGCCTTCCAATATGAACAAGAAGAGATCCAGGGTCAAATAATACTCGTCTAAGCTCAGAATGAACATCCTTCCGGAGTCAAGCAAATCCTTGGCTGACATCCTCGCCCTGGGCCGGTCAAAAGAACTGTCGCAGGCCAGAGCATCCCATATGGAGGGTACCCTCCACCGCCCCATCAAGACGGAACAAGTCAATGTGGTGGAGTAGGCGAATGTGGTGAGACCCAAACCATGCCAAAACCCAGGGAAAAGACAGCAAGACAAGAAGAAGGAATGTTTCTACTGTGGAGGCACGCCCCATCGCATGCAGGACTGCCCGGTGAGAGGGAAGCTATGCACAGCTTGCGGGTGGATGAACCACTTTGCAGCAGTATGCAGGTCATCAAAGTTCCAGAAAGAAGCAGCACAGACAGTGGCTGAAGCACAAGACAATGAAGACATGGACGATGACATGGGAGACTACCCGGTCCATTATGTATTTGCGTTAGACCAACCATGACGGTGAGAGGACGACTTCCACGGTGCAGACTCAAGATCCACCACCAGGACGTGAGAGCCACCATAAACACAGGGGCCTCGATTGAACTGATGGCTGCCAATGTAGACAACCAACCTTTGCGCGAAGCCAAGATCTGAGTATTTGCCTACGGACAGCAGACACCTATCCCACTCCTAGAGAAGTGTGGCTCAGGGGTTAGAGGCAGCAGACCCGGAAGCTGAGATCGGTCCTGGACCAGGGTTCAATTCCCCGCCTCGGCGGGGTCTTGGGCTAAAAATTCCACGGACTCGATAATTCTCGCCCCGGTGCCTCCTCGACTCACGGGTTCACACTCTGCGACTCTGGGCAATAGCTTGCTTAATCTCCACAACGGCCCCTCGCGGCGGGATGCCTGACTTTCACCTTGTGGATTCCCTGCTATCTCACAGGGGAATACCAGGAAGGGTTCCCTAAGCAAGCGCCGGGAAACCCACTGCGGGTAGCTGTGCGCTATATAAGCTCAACTACATTTACATTTACATTTACATAGGATGTTTCAAAACGGAGCTTTGGCACCAGGACCTCAAGATCCCCAACACAGTCTATGTGACCAAAGAAGGAAGTGGAATGCTGGTAAGCGGACAGACAGCAGAAGAGCTGAAACTGATCTCCTTTGCCCTGGCGGTACAAGAGGAGGAACTAGAGGCCATCAGGGAAGAGTTTGAAGACGTCTTCTAGGGCATTGGATGCCTGAAAGGGAAAGAAATCTCTCTCCACATTGACCCGTCGGTCCAACAGGTAGCGCTGAGGCACAGGTGCATTGCATTCCACCTGCGAAAGAAGGTCGAAGAAGAGCTGGAAGCATTGGAGAAGCAAGGGATTATAGAGAAGGTCAGTGGGCCCAATCGTAGTGGCACTGAAGCCAAAACAGCCAAAGGCAGGTCCGCATCTGTGTCAACATGCGCCTCCCAAACGCCGCTGTAAAAAGGGAACGCCACCTAACCCCTACCATCGACGACATCCTGGGGGCACTAAACGGTGCAGTGTGGTTTTCAAAGGTGGACCTACGGTCCGGCTATCACCAACTGCCCCTACACTCGGACTCTCGATACATCACTACTTTCTCTACACACGTCGGCCTCCGGAGATACTGACGTTTTAATTTCAGGATCTCAAGTGCCGCGGAGGTGTTCCAGAACACCATCCGTAAAGTCCTCAGCGGACTCCCGGGAATTTTGAACGAAAGAGAGACGACCTGTTGATATATGCATCGTCAATGGAAGATCACCGTCGACTTCGCAGTGTTCTCCAAAGGATCAAAAAGTCTAGACTTACCCTGCACAAAGAAAAGTGCCAGTTCTTGAAGAACAAGATCAGCTTCTTTGGCTACACGTTTTCCGACAAAGGAATGCTCCCGACCCCGACAAGATGTGAGACGTCCAGGAAGCCCTAGCACCCTCCAACATCTCGGAAGTAAGGAGCTTCCTAGGGATGGTAAACCTCTGTGGGCGTTTTGTCCCAGATTTATCCAACCTCACAAAGCCCCTCAGGGAAGTTACAAAGTCCACCACCACATGGCAGTGGGGCCCTGACCAGGAACAAGCTTTTAAGGACACCAAAGCAGCCCTTTCGGCAGACACCACGCTATCATACTTTGACCCGGCCCGGCCCACCAATGTCGCCCTTGACGCCAATCCCTATGGACTAGGGGCCGTGCTCACGCAGTTACAAGGCAATGGGGAGGGGGCCCTGATCGCATACGCTAGCCGCTCCCTGACGGACACGGAACAGCGCTACTCGCAGATAGAGTGAGAAGCGATTGCCATCCATTGGACCTGTCAGCACTTCCATGTCTATGTGTATGGCCATCCATTCACGGTCTCCACCGACCACAAGCCCCTCATCCCCCTGTTTCAAGGGTTAGCATCCAAGCCTCCCCCGAGGATTGATAAGTGAATCCTTCAACTGCAGGGGTATGGCTACCGAGTGGAATACAAGCCAGGCTCATCCAACCCTGCGGACTACCCATCGAGACATCCGAGGGCCGTAACTAAAGCAGAAGAAGAGGATGCTGAGGACACTGAAGAATACTTCCGATTCATAGCGGAAAGATCCCGACCACTTCCAATGAGCCTTGAAGCTATCGTGGAAGCCACCCGGAATGATAAATGGCCATTGTCGCAGTTCAAGCAAACGACTGGCGCCCCAGTCAGTCCACTATGACCCCACGGACGCCACAAGCGAAGTCCATCCTGGAGTCAATCATGCGGATCAAGGACGAACTTTCGGTTGACAGCAGGGGTTGCCTACTCAGAGGTCTGCGACTGGTGATCCCATCAAGCCTTGCTCAACAAGCCGTGGACCTCGCGCACCGAGGACACCAAGGCATGGTAAAAACAAAGAGTCGGCTGAGAGCCAAGGTGTGGTTCCTGGGGATGGACACGATGGTCGAGCAGACAGTCAGAACGTGCTCATAGTGCCAGGTATCAGGCCAACTGGAGCGTCCTCACCCCGTCATCACCGAGGACAACCCCCGACAGCCATGGGAGTGCCTTAGTGTTGACTTTGGGCATCTTCCAGATGGGCGCTACGCCCTTGTGATTATCGATGATTACACAAAGTACCCTGAGATTGAAATCGTGGGAATTCAGACAGCTACTGATGTGATTACCAAAATGGAGAAAACCATTGCAGCTCACGGAATCTTCGAGGTGGTGAGAACGGATAATGGTCCACCTTTCCAGGGGCAAGAATTTGCAGACTATCTCAAGGCCTGGGGCATTCAACACCGAAAAGTGACCCTGGTGGCCCCAAGCAAACTGGAAAGTAGAGAGATTCATGCGCACTCTCAACAGGGTGATACACATCGCCCATGCTGATGGAGCACCCTTGGAGAGAGCCATCTACAGTTTCCTGAGAGAATACCGTTTGACGCCCCATCTCACGACCGAGCCAGCCCCGGGACCAGCAAGCATGGGCCGAGTGGTGTTAGACACCATCCCTCATCACCCAAACTGGACCCCGTCTCAGATCAACACCGCAAAGGTCCTAGCCAACAGGACCAGTACCAATGACCAAGCCAGCGTCAACCGATGAGCAAAAGCATTGACCATTCATGTAAGGGACAGGGTCTATATCAAAGACAGGTATCCAGGTAGCAAATTCCGGCTTCCCTTTGAACGACGGCCATGGACAGTGATCCGCCGAACCGGCACGATAAAAGCTCGGAGAGGGACCGAAGAACTCACATGCAACATATCTTTCTTCAAAAAGGTACATGCCGGAACTCCTGACCAGCTGATATCGGTTAGTACGGATGCAAGAACAAGTCAACGGTCACCGGAAGAAGAGGTGGATGGTGGCAAGGGGATGATCCCCATGGAAGATCCAGACAGATCTGACCGAGGCATCCCATCGCTGTGCGGAATTCCAGACAGAGGACTGCCAAGTTCCCCAGTGAGATCTCCAGAGGGCTGGGTATCGCAGGAAGTTGCTCCGTCCCTACCATCCTCACGGGGAGAACATTCCAGATATGGCCTGAGGAGCAATCTGGCTCCCTCCTCCTGTCTAGCAGAGTTCATGGTGTGATGAACCAAGGACTCGCAGAGGACAGTGACTGGTAACAGATCTATACGTTTAATGTTCTGTTTATTGTTTAATAAAGGTTGGAAGGAATGTAATGTCCTCCGGCGGGGTAGCGTTGCAGTCTACCTGCGCTCGGAGGCATTACGTTGGCAGTGGCTTGTGTCGTCACGCGCTAAGTATAAATAAAGAGGCGTGGCCCGGCTCCAGCAGTCAGGACCATGCGGTTGACTAAGCACACTGTGTCCAGAGTTAATTGCGGCGGCCGCCGCGCTAATTATTCACACGCGTACGGCGAACATCACAATGTCCTCAGGGAATATTTCATGTATTGACTGTGGTTGAGGGGACCCTGTGGTGCAGGCGAGGGGGGGGGGTTAAAGGCCGGGGGCCCATGCTCAGTGGGTCGCGTACTCCCCTGTGGACAGGTGGGCGGAAGGCTTAGGAGACAGGGGGTGCCAACACCAGCCCACCCAGCCCGGCAGGAGATGACCCCAGAGTCGGTGGGGCAGCACCACAAACACTTGAGGCCTCATCTGTTGACTCTGGGGTCGATGGAAGGTGGGGTTCAGGGGTCGCTCGGGAACCCCCAGGGAGGTCATGTTGGGTGCATTAGAATCCCCCTGATTTGTCCCTGTGGTTGAAGGTGCGGGGGGGGGGTTAGGGTGCCACGGGAAGCGCTGGATATGGCCCCTCCCTCCACCCCCGAGAGGGCCCTCTGTTGGCAGCAGTGCCAGGCTCTGTTATTCTTCGCTCCTCTTTGCACACATGAATGGGCCGCTGTGCCCGGACGCAGTGCCAGCTCTGGATGTGCCCCCCCCCCCACCCCTCCAGGCCCTCTATTGGCAGCAGTGCCAGCTCTGGATGTGCCCCCCCACCCCTCCGGGCCCTCTATTGGCAGCAGTGCCAGCTCTGGATGTGGCCCCTCTGTCCCGGGCCCTGTGTTGGCAGCAGTGCCAGCTCTGGATGTGGCCCCTCTCTCCCGGGCCCTGTGGCCCCTCTCTCCCGGGCCCTCTGTTGGCAGCAGTGCAGGCTCTGGATGTAACCCCTCTGTCCTGGGCCCTCTGTTGGCAGCAGTGCCAGCTGTGGCTGTGGCCCCTCTCTCCCGGGCCCTCTGTTGGCAACAGTGCCAGCTCTAGATGTGGCCCCTCTGTCCCGGGCCCTGTGTTGGCAACAGTGCCAGCTCTGGCTGTGGCCCCTCTCTCCCGGCCCTCTGTTGGCAGCAGTGCCAGCTCTAGATGTGGCCCCTCTGTCCCGGGCCCTGTGGCCCCTCTCTCCCGGGCCCTCTGTTGGCAGCAGTACCAGTTCTGGATGTGGCCCCTCTGTCCCGGGCCCTCTGTTGGCAGCAGTGCCAGCTCTGGATGTGGCCCCTCTGTCCCGGGCCCTCTGTTGGCAGCAGTGCCAGCTCTGGATGTGGCCCCTCCATCCCGGGCCCTCTGTTGGCAGCAGTGCCAGCTCTGGATGGGGCCCCTCTCTCCCGGGCCCTGTGGCCCCTCTGTCCCGGGCCCTCTGTGGGCAGCAGTGCCAGCTCTGGATGTGGCCCCTCCGTCCCGGGCCCTCTGTTGGCAGCAGTGCCAGCTCTGGATGTGGCCCCTCTCTCCCGGGCCCTGTGGCCCCTCTGTCCCGGGCCCTCTGTGGGCAGCAGTGCCAGCTCTGGATGTGGCCCCTCTCTCCCGGGCCCTGTGGCCCCTCTGTCCCGGGCCCTCTGTGGGCAGCAGTGCCAGCTCTGGATGTGGCCCCTCTGTGTCGGGCCCTCTGTTGGCAGCAGTGCCAGCTCTGGATGTGGCCCCTCTGTCCCGGGCCCTCTGTTGGCAGCAGTGTCAGCTCTGGATGTGGCCCCTCTGTCCCGGGCCCTGTGGCCCCTCTCTCCCGGGCCCTCTGTTGGCAACAGTACCAGCTCTAGATGTGGCCCCTCTGTCCCGGGCCCTGTGGCCCCTCTCTCCCGGGCCCTCTGTTGGCAGCAGTGCCAGCTGTGGCTGTGGCCCCTCTGTCCCGGGCCCTGTGGCCCCTCTCTCCTGGGCCCTCTGTTGGCAACAGTGCCAGCTCTGGATGTGGCCCCTCTGTCCCGGGCCCTGTGGCCCCTCTCTCCCGGGCCCTCTGTGGGCAGCAGTGCCAGCTCTGGATGTGGCCCCTCTGACCCGGGCCCTCTGTGGGCAGCAGTGCCAGCTCTGGATGTGGCCCCTCTCTCCCGGGCCCTGTGGCCCCTCTCTCCCGGGCCCTCTGTGGGCAGCAGTGCCAGCTCTGGATGTGGCCCCTCTCTCCCGGGCCCTCTGTGGGCAGCAGTGCCAGCTCTGGATGTGGCCCCTCTCTCCCGGGCCCTGTGGCCCCTCTCTCCCGGGCCCTCTGTGGGCAGCAGTGCCAGCTCTGGATGTGGCCCCTCTCTCCCGGGCCCTCTGTGGGCAGCAGTGCCAGCTCTGGATGTGGCCCCTCTCTCCCGGGCCCTCTGTGGGCAGCAGTGCCAGCTCTGGATGTGGCCCCTCTCTCCCGGGCCCTCTGTTGGCAGCTGTGCCAGGGCCTCTGTTTTTCTTCGCCCCTCTCTGCTCACATGAATGGGCCGCTGTGCCCGGACGCGGTGCCAGCTCTGGAGGGCAGCGCCCCGGCCTCCGTTCATTCATTCATTGCTCGCCGGGTTGGACCCTGCCCCGCTGGCCGAAGTCCAGGCGCTTCAACATCTGGACGGCGGCGGCTTCCGTTCAGGCTGCTCCAGTTACGGGTTCAGCCGCGGGTCCCAGAGCCCTGCTGCGGGGGGGCTCTGCCCGGCTGCAGGGGGGCTCTGCCCGGCTGCAGGGGGGCTCTGCCCGGCTGCGGGGGGGCTCTGCCCGGCTGCGGGGGGGCTCTGCCCGGCTGCAGGGGGGCTCTGCCCGGCTGCGGGGGGGCTCTGCCCGGCTGCGGGGGGGCTCTGCCTGGCTGCAGGGGGCTCTGCCTGGCTGCAGGGGGCTCTGCCTGGCTGCAGGGGGCTCTGCCTGGCTGCAGGGGGGCTCTGCCCGGCTGCAGGGGGCTCTGCCTGGCTGCAGGGGGCTCTGCCTGGCTGCAGGGGGCGCTGCCCGGCTCCGGCTGGGAGGGGGCGGGGGGACTCTGCCCGTCTGCATAGACCTGGCTTCCCAGCTCCGGCGCAATGATCACTCGCAGCGTGAACAGCTACTTTTAAACACAGTGATTTGCCCAGGGTCACACGTTGAACAGATCGAATTTGACCTCTGACCTTCTGTTTCCACCGTTGCCCGCAGGGCCTCTAGGCCCCCCTCCGCGGGGGTCATCACTTCTTGTTGGTGGCGCAGCAGATCTTTGGACGCGGGACCCTCGAATTCAAAGAAAGCGCCATTACTGGCTGCTCTAGGCTTCCAGGCGCGCAGCTGTCAGGTGGAAGCAGGTGCAGTGGCACCGATGCCCAAGAGTGCGAGGGGTGCGGTGCTACTCAGCTGTATCGATTGTCCCTTCCCAGCAGAGGAGCGGGCCCAGTGGGGGCGTTTCCCTTCCTGGCCTTTGGGCCCTCGGCCCTCTGTCTGAGCTGCTGAGGTCTGTGTGTGCTCTGGGCACAACAGACCCCTGGGGATGGTGACGGGCGGAGGTTGAGCCATGAACACAGCCAAAGAGCGCCCTCCTCAGGAAACTGACCCTGGGAGTCCAGGTCCCAGTGTGAGCTGGCCCGCCTCCTTGGCTCTGGCAGCCTCCGATGGTGGCAGCTGGCCCTTCATGGCCCCGCTGGCCGAAGAGGCCCATAGTGTCATTAACACCCGGTTGGTCGATCTGGTCGATCGTTAAAGGCCCGCCTACACTTGAGGAGGAAGTGTGAAGATTGCTACACAGTATGACACAACGTTCTCAGTCAGGCACAGGTGTTACAGTTACAGGAAAGTCTTTATTATTGCACACAGATCAACACAACCATTAAAACGATGATTTCTGATGGACACTTCTAACCACAGACTCTTCACCTTACAGTAGTACCCACACAAAGGGTTGGGACTGGAAACCTTTCTTTGTAGCAGTGCTCCCGCATGCCTGTAGATGGCACGTGTGGCTCTGCACTGACTCCACCCACTCCAGAAGTGACGTAGCATGAGCCGCATATAAGCCCCGCCCCTGCACGCTGACCTCCGTTCCTTTCTTTCCACATCTGACACCGGTCCGGACAGAGCTTTAAGTGGGGAAAAAAAACTGGTGGTTCTCTAAAAGGGGCGTGGCAAATTTCCTAAAGGGGTGTGGCCTAGCTGGGTAGGGGTGTGGTCTAAATCAAGATAACACACATTGTGTGCTTAAGAAAATCATGAAGTCGCATCCAGCAAAGGATAATAGGCAAAAAAGTATATTTATTAAGTATAAGCCCCTGTCACTCACAAACCAGACAGTCAATACACAGCTAGGCAGAGGCACACAGAAAGGTTGAACAGGAAAATAGCGACTTTCTAAAAGTGCTATTTCCAAACTTAGAATTTAAAAAACATCTTCACTAAAGGATGTGTTGTTAAATTCTGAGTTCAGGGATTCCAGATTCCATATGTCTATCTTGCCGTTATGGGAAGAAATGCAGGTAAACATGTTACACAGCATTCCCCATGTTATCCTATGGGCAAGATAGCCTTTCAATAGTGAAAAACGAAATTGGCAGTATTTCACTATCAAGACATTTTACCCACACTAGTAACACCAAACAAAAACCGGGACGTCCAGTCACCCTACCTTTGAGTCCCGAAAATAAAGCCCCCCAGAGCCCCTTTTCGAGGCCCACCCCAAAAAACTGGGGGGGCTCAGACCCCCACAGACCCCCCACCCCCTTCACTTAAAGAACTGGGTCCGGAGCTCCATTCCCACCTTAGTTGGATTTTCCAACAATTTCACCAGTGTGCTCAGCAACGCAATCCGTACCCAATGCGACAGGTTGCAAGCCATGCCACAACTGCATGAAGCACATGTCATACCTTGTGTGGATCTGTCTCTGTCTTTGGTGTCTGGCTCGGGCCACAACTCTCAATTTTGCGATTAATGGACCCTCATGCACCCAAAGGCTATCCGAGAAAGGGAGTGGAAGCAGTTGGTCACGAACACAAGAAGTCAGCACTTCCTTCATGCGAATCCCACTCCCAATCCAAGCTGGGGCATGGATCGGATTCCAGTCCCCAGACCATTCCCATAACTGCTCAACGTCGTGCTTAAAGTTCTCCAGTAATCCCAAACAGAAGACAAGCATAGGAAAGTGAAGCAGGACTCAACCCCTCCCCATCACTCGACTCCAAAGAGAAGGTGCAAGAGTCTTGATGTTCGTGGCACCCTTCAAGGTCTTGGGCCCCAGAGCTGATTCTTTACTTTGTCCCAATGCACCCCATAATTCCCAGCTGTTGTCACGAGCAGCAGATCAAGGCCTTCAAGAAGACCAAGCTGCACAGTTTTGCTGCACTTACGGCTCCCTCTGGCATGCCTTTCGGGCCCCACGGAACATTGACACATCTATATTCGGCTCAATTTTTTGTCTATTGGAACCAGTTACTAGGTCTGTATCAATTTTAGCACAGACTTCTACTCCAACCCCGAGGACCACGCCGGTCGCTGCTATACCAACACTGGTACCAGAAAAGATCCGGTGCTTCTGCCAGTGTGAGAACTTGATCCAACTTCAGCTCAAACCCAACCAATGTCGCGCTACGAACTTACAAAAGTGTTGCTAGTCGTCATGCAGCCTCACTAAAACCCTGTGCCGCTGCCACGTCACACCTATCAGCAGACGTTCCATTATCTTTTAGGTTCTGACTCTGATCCTATGTCCGAGCAGGAGGCACCTCAAGATGATGATGATGGGGAAGGCTTGCTCCCCCATCACTGTACTGATGCCTTATACATTGATTTACAGAATGCCAATATGCTTGACACCTCACTTGAGGCAGAGCTTGGCTCACCATTTGGGCCACCAATGGAAGTGGTGGTGGTCCAGAGGGCAACTGGGGCACTAGACTTCTAGGTAGCCTCCATTGATACCAAAACAAATGTCCTTACTGAGATTTTACAGACTGAGCCAGCTACTTCCGTGCCCTTAATTCCCTTTAATGATGCCCTCACTGATCTTTTGATGGGTAACCTGGTGAAGCCTTGTACTTGCCCAGCTGTGAATAGACAGGTGGCCGGACATCACAGACCTGTATCTGGGATCTGCATTTTCTCACCACGCACCTCAACCCAGACAGTCTTATCATGCAGGTCTTGGCCACTCAGGTGAATCCTAACATATTTACAAATACTCCTCTGCACAAACAATCTAAAAGGATTGAGGCAAGCACATGGTTTCTTCTGCCAGTGTAGCTTTACAGTTTGTGAATTCTGTTTATTTGATGGGTCGTTACAGTCATGAAATGAGCAGCGAGATCTTGCCGGCAGTCCCGGAAGGCCTTATGGCCTCTATGGCTCAGACAATTCATAATGAATAGGATGTGACAAAATATGTGGTCTGCACATCTGGATACTGCAGACTGCCTAGAAAGGCAATTCGGTTCTAGCGTTGTACTACATCGACATGTGTAGATGCATTCCACAGGATTCTCCGGCAATGTACAGTCCACCCTCATGGATATGCCCTTTGATAGATGTGACTTTTTTGATGAGAAGGTAGACTCTGCGTTGAGCTACGGTGCATTCGTAGGCGCTGTTGACCCTTGCCAAGCAGTTTGTGCATCAATTCAAAAAGTGTTGAGGGATTTCCAGCCCGCTGACTTGTAGACCGAGACCTCCTTCTCCACTAAAGCAGTAGGCACCCCAGTGGACGTGGGTCTGGCAGGCAGCGTGTGGGCAAATAGGGGTGTCAATCACCCAATCCCCCCTCAACTGTTGCAGTAGCCTCTGATTTACTTTAGTTTGCCCTTGGTGGTGCATGCACAGCCAGTGGGGGGCAAGATTTGATGTTTTGTTCCCAGGTTGGCAATCCATCTCATAAGTCAAATGACTCTATAAACAGTGCAGCATGGCTGTGCCATACCTTATCTTTCTGCTCTACAAAGGTGGCATTGAGAGGCCAGAAGTGGCGGGCAAGTTTTTTCTTATAATGTCGCCAGACTCTGGAATTTGCTCCCTCTGCCCTTGCGGAAGGAACACAACCATTCGGGCTTCTGCAAACCGCTAAAGACGTGGCTTTTCCTCTAGGTGTTCTCTTCTGCCTCCATGAACTGTCTCAGCCCTGGGATGCCTTCAGGTAGATATGCGCTTTAGAAGTGCTATTTCATTCATTCATTCATTCATTTCACGGATACATTTCACCTACTCTCTGGTTGCTGGTCCACCAGTAAGTATCCAGCAGAAGATAGCCTGTGTGACTCATAAGGCCCTCCACCACAACACCCCTGGCTACTTAGCCCAAAAACTCGAACTATCTTGTTGTAGCCGCTCCACAAGAAGCCCCAATTCTCTAGTTCTGAAACCTCAGCAGTTCAACAAAAAATAACCTTCAACCACTCTTTTTCTGGTCTAACTCCAAGGATATGGAACGTTCTTCCTCCGGAAATCAGTACAAACCCCTTGAGAGCTCCTTTAAAAAAGGAGTAAAAATGCTGCTTTTGAATAGATTCCCCCAATACCACATCTGAAGTCACCTCAGCGTCTTGACTCTACCAGATTGTTTGTTTATACTTTACCTGTATTTTTTTTTTTTGAAAAACCTTTATTAGCAGTTCTGTAAGACATATGTCAACGCCTACAACCCAGGGGCCGGCAGACACAATCATAATTACGTCAAAGCAACACAGCCCTTCAGCCGACAATCCTGGGGTCCGGCGGCGTAGCAGAAGAAGGTGTATACAGAACTATCAGTGCACACAAGGATGTAATAACTACCTGGTTTCGTTTTTTAAACTAGAACAAAGAAAGCAGAGTCGAAAAACAGTCGCAAGCACTGCATTACATATCAAGTCACACACAAAGCAAATAAAGATACAAGTTCACAGTACAGGTCCTCTCATATGGCCATCCCGGGACATGGCCAGTTCCATAGTAGGAGAATCACATAGCTCCCCCCGATAAACATTCCAGTGTCCCCATTTCTTGTCCCACATTTTGGGGCATCCTCGAACCTTGTACACTGTTTTTTCAGCGATCATGCAACGATCCATTTCAGCCACCCAGCTCACCCCCAATATGCTGTCCGGCGAACCCCATTTCATCGCTATCGAGCGCTTGATCAACAGGAAGCCTAGTGCCGCCCACAGACCTGACTCAGGGTGAGCCAGGTCATTGGCCCCCCAGATGTTAAGGACACATGTCTTGGGTGTCAGCAAGAGTGGTTTACCGAGGGAGCTACTCATTTTCCGGATCGCTCCAGACCAAAACTGTTGCACTACTGGGCATTCCCACAAAACATGGTGGAAGGTACCAGGGAGGCTACATCCACGCAGACACAGGGTGTCAGGGCGCCGTCCAATTCTGGCCAAGATGAGGGCAGACATGTATGCTCTGTGTAGCACCTTCAGTTGGATCAGCCTAAATCTGTGGCAGATAGCCGACTCTCTCGGGGACATTAAGGCCGAGCGCCAATCTTCCTCGTCTAAAGAGCCTAAGTCAGCCTCCCATTTGGACCGCAGAGATTGAAAGGGATCGGGTAGATTATTGCATAGCTTACGGTAGGTGAGGGAGATGGCCTTTTCTGGGAGAGGTTCCGACAGTAGTCTGTCCTCAAGGGGAGAGGTCATAGGAAGGTTGGCAAGATCCGGGACAGCCGCAAGAATAGCATGTGTGATTTGCAAATATCGGAAAAAATCAGTAGGCGCAAGGGCATATTTAGCCTGAAGGTCGTTAAAAGTCAACACTTTCCCTTTATGAACAAGGTCTCCTAACTCCGAGATCCCAAGCATGTCCCATTTATCGAAACCCTGACTGAAGCAAAGGGAGCCCAGGCCCCGTGTGGACCACAAGGGTGTCGCTCTAGTGTACCTATTCGCCCACCCCAAACACTTAGTAGCCTTGTGCCAAACAGCCACTGTGTGTGCCATCGGTCCAACATATCTAGTTCTAGAAGGCTTACCATAGACAGCCCCCAGGTATCCCTCACGACCAGTTTGAGACCCATCCAGGAGGAAGGCCGGATTCAAGGGCGAACCGTGTATCCAGTGGTTCACAGCAACCAGCTGTGAGGCCCAGTAATAGAGGCGAAGGTTAGGGAGGGCGATGCCCCCGTCATACCAGCTCTGGAAGAGTTTGCAGAGGGAAATCCTGGCGGCCCCTCCATCCCATAGCAGAAGTCGAAGCTCACTCTCAACTGTGCGAAAATAAGAGTCTGGGACCAAGAAGGGGCAGTTCTGCAGGACGTAGAGGAAGCGCGAGAGTGCCAACATTTTAAACAGCGCAGCTCTGCCAGGGAGTGAGAGTGGGAGGGAGCGCCAGTGAGCAACGTCATTGCGAAGCCTACGCAGGGGGGCCAACCGGTTACGATCATAGAACATCCTGGAATCTGGCGTGACAAAGATGCCCAGATACATGAAGCCCTCCTTGGCCTCTGTGATGGCAAACCCTCTTGGCAATCTGGGCGAGGGTCCATGTAGCATAAAAAGCACAGATTTAGTCCAGTTTATGGAATAGCCGGAGTACTTGCCAAAATTAGTAAGCACATGAAACAAGCTATTAATAGAGGATCGAGGGGATGATACGTATATTAATATGTCGTCCGTGTATAGTGAAATTTTGTCCGTGACGTCTTCAGTCCACTGCAGGCCTCTAATGGAGGCGTCTGTGCGGATCCAGTGGGCTAGGGGTTCTTGGGTGAGGGCAAACAGTAGTGGGGAGAGGGGGCAGCCCTGTCTGGTGCCCCGACGAAGCGGAAACCTCCTGGACGTATGTGTATTAACTCGGACCTGGCCCCAGAGGTCTGTATAAAGAAGTCGCACCCAGCTAATGCATTGGGGCCCAAAGCCAAAGCGGCGAAGGACCTCAAAGAGATATGGCCATTCGATCGAATCAAATGCCATAGAGGCATCAAGGGACAAGATGGCCGCATCGTGCTGTATTGTGGGCCTACGACTCAATACATTGTGAACCCTGCGAAGGTTTAACACTGTATTGCGACCTGGTAAAAAACCAGATTGGTCATCATGAATCAGGGAGGGGAGCACCAAGAGAAGGCGAGTCGCCAATAGCTTAGCCAGAACCTTCGCCTCCGCACTGATCAAGGAGATAGGCCTATAGGAGCCGCAGTCTGTGGGTGGTTTAGAGGGTTTAAGAATAACCACTATGAAGGCCAGCCTTTGGGCGAGTGGGAGGATTCCGTTCTCTCTACTTTCGATAAACATATTTCGAAGAAGGGGGATAACGTCCGGGACCATGCCCTTTAGAAACTCAATAGGCACCCCGTCTGGGCCCATGGCCCTGCCGGAGTTAACGGCAAACAGTGCCGCAGTCAGATGGTCAGCGAAGGCCTCCGCGATATCTCGAGGATCCGTCACTGTGGAACCATCCGGCAGAGCTATGGATGGTACCCATCTGGACCCTTGGTCCCGACGCTCCAGCCAAGCAAGCATCTTACCCCCGCTGTCCCCAAACTCGTAAATTCGGTGACGCGTGTGGAGTAGTCGCGCCTGCGCCTTTTCTTGGGACAGAGCCTTAAATACTAGTTGTTGAGTGCGGAGCTTATCCGCAGTGGCATCTGACGGGGCGACGTTATGGGATGTCTCAAGGTTAATGAGTTCCGATTCAGCCTGAAGTAAGTGTTCATTATGTTTCCGTCCGCACGTAACCATTCTTTAGGGCCAGTGCTTCTCCCTTCATCACCGCCAAGTACGCCTCCCAGAGTGTGATCGCCGAAATCAGACCCAACATTTTCAGTAAAGTAGAATTCAGTGTGTTTCTGCAATGTTTCCCTAATGTCAGGGATTTGCATTATCCAGGGGTTGATGACAATGGGGCCTCGGGTGACTTGACCGTTATAGGTGAGGTCTACACTAAGCGGTGAGTGGTCGGAGATGCCGCGGGGGAGGCCTTTCGGGCGGATGAAGCAACCAACTTCCGCGGTGGGGCAAAATAGGTAATCAATCCTAGACATACTGTTATGTGCATTGGAATAATGAGTGAAGTACGGCATGTCGGGATGGTGGATACGCCAAATGTCTGTCAGCCCCATAGCGTGTGCAAAGTGTGCCAAGTCCAAGCTATCTCAGTGGGAGCTACGCTTGGGTTTACGATCAATGTCATCGCACATTGTCACATTAAAATCACCACCTATCAGGAGAGTACCTGGGGAAAGGCCTAGTAATTGGGCGCCGAGTTCCCTGAGGGAGTCTCGGCTCAAGGTCGGCGGAAGATACGCTGAGATAATATTCAGGGGGCGCCCCTCCCAGGCGGTCTCGGCTAGCGCAAAACGGCCTAGGGGGTCTGCCCAAGTCCGAGTGTGAGTAAGTGCAAGAGACTTGCGGACCAGAATCCCAGTGCCTCGGGATCCCGAAGAGAACCCTGCGTGGACTAATAGTTTATATCCCCCACGTTGGAGCGCCTGGCATGTGTTACCAACTAAATGTGTTTCTTGGAGTAGGACTATGTCTGGGAATTGGCGCCAAAGAAACTGGAGGACTACACTCTTTTTTTATTTTGGGACCCAGCCCATTGACATTCCAGGACAGGATATTAAGGGTTTTACAGAGAGTCTGTGTCATAGCAACTGGAGTGAAGGAGCTGATATGATTGAGGGCCGGAGGGGACCGCTCATGGTAGCGAGACCCCCGGAACTCATCGGAGCATTGGATCGGGAGGATCTCCGGTCCCAGGGGGACCGGAGGCCAACTGAGGTGGCCAATCTGTCAGAAAGGAACCATGTGTGTGCAGTAAATCACGACCAAAAAGGACTCAGCTGAAAACAATAAAAGACATCAAAACAAAAACCAAACACCCCCACAACCCGTCACCCCACCCCCATTCCCCCCCTCCCTGCTTCCCTGCCCGCGGATTTAGAACTATCCATACCCCAACTAGGCAGAGTGCCTGTCGCCCTCCCTACCAGAATCTGGGTACTTGGTTGGCCGGTAAAGCCGCTCGCCCAAATCTGAAAGCGATGCAAACACGATATATGTATAAGACTACAAATAGACCCCGTTCAACATTCACAAATTAGAAAAGTTACTTGTTGGTCAGCTGGTGTAGCCCGATCGGGGCCAGATAGGGCGTTGTGCAAGAGCAGATGCTCAATAAGATACAGAGGGCCGCCGCTTCCATCTACATTAAGAGACAAAAGGGGGGAAGTCAGTAGAAAACCAGTCAACAGCCATTCCAGGAGGCTCCCGCAGGAGCGGGAATCATCCCCGTCCATCGTCGGGAGTTTCAGCAAACAAGTCTTGGCTTTCTGGCGGATGGTCCTCTCTCGGAAGGTCGTCCGAACCTCCAGTGGCCCTTGGAGACCTCCCTGCTCGACGCCAGCCCTCCAACCAGTCCCACACATCCTCCGGTGATAGGAAGAACCAGGCTTTGCCATCCATCTCCAGGCGGAGCTTAGCAGGAAAAAGCATGGAATATTTAATGCCTTGAGTTCGCAGTGCCTTCTTGACCTCGAGAAAGCTGCGTCGTCTCGCCTGCACCTTCATCGTGAAGTCTGGGAAGATCGAAATGCGAGCATTTTCAAGGAGAAGAGGCGGTCCTGAGCGGGCGGTTTGTAGGATAGCGTCACGGTCTCTAAAGTTGAAGACCCTCGCGATGATGGGGCGGGGTGGGGCCCCTGGTTTTGGCTGGCCCCCTGGAACCCTGTGCGCCCGTTCAATGGAAAAATAGCTCGAGAGTTGCTTAGGTCGGAGATGTTTCGTGATCAGTTCCTCAACGAATAGGTCCGCTGATGGCTCCTCCAGTCTCTCCGGAACTCCCAAAATTCGGACATTGTTGCGTCGCGCCCTCCCTTCATAGTCATCCAGCAGGTCAGACATCTGTTTCTGTTGTGTCTGGAGTTGGGCGACCTGCTGTTGGAGTGTAGAGGTGTCGTCAATGAGGGCCGCCGTTTTGACCTCTACATCTTTGACCTTAGTGTCCATCTTGCGCAGGTCTGCTCGCAAAAGGATAACCTCAATATTAACTGAGTCAATTCGGGTTTCCAGGGAGGAGCGAACTCCGGCGATCGCCTCCATGATGTCCTCCAGAGTAAGCGACTTCGCTCCCTGCGACGGAGACGCAGTTTTTGAGTCCACAAGGGGGGCCGTGTCCTTGTTCTCAGCTCTGGATCCCCAGGAGTTTTTAGTTATTTGCCTTTGGGTCGGGGGCCTACCACCCTTGTTAAACAACATCCCCTGTCGTAGGTCGGGCCACCAGAGCGGCTGGAGCTAGTCAGTGGCGCAATTTAGACAGGGTCTAGACCTACTCCACACCCTCGGGCGATCCACGTGCGGTCCAACTTGGAAGGGCCGGGGATACGATATGCCAAGTGGGTCGCTACACAGGGAGAGGAGCTTCGGCAGGTCACACACAGCACCACCACGACAGGTCTCCCGCCGCCGCAGGCAATGAATCCACCTCTGGGCCTCCGCTGGGCGCACGCTGCGAGTGCGGCAGTACGCAGCTTGGTCGGGGAGTCCGGCGCTAGCTACTCCAACCAGGTCACCAGGCAGGTATCAACCGCCAAGTGAATAGCCCCACTATGATCGCTCGTGAAGAAATCGCTGCCCCTTGTGGCCCAATGGCTCCCTCTTCAGGTCTCCAGCGGCGGCAAGCCCCCGAGCCCAAGCGTCACTTAGACTACTCCTCGGCAGGCCGATACTGTTCTCTCGATCGGCCCGCAATCTCCCCACAGGCTGCAAAATACCAGGCAAAAAGGGGGGGGGAATCAACACATTGGGCCACAGTTCAGGTCCGGCTAGGGGCAGAAGGGCAATGCAGGCTTCAGTAGGCCCAGATCAAAGTGCCGCGCCTCCGCCCTGTAACGAGGCAGGAGTAGGTCCCCAGGGTGTCAGCAGCTTCTGGGCAGCAGGCGGCAGGTCCGCCGCAAGTCGCGGACCAACAGGCAGCCAGCGCCGGTGCTCCGGGGACGGTAGACCTCAAAGCCGGGGTGTCGCGTGATTGGCGCCCCGGCAGGCCGGCGACACACTCCTGGTCCCCTCGCAGGTCGCTCACAGGCTCCAAATCAGCCGGGAGAAAGCTCAGGCAGTCGCAGAGGGTCCCAGCACAGCACGCGATGAGAAGCGGCAAAGCAGGCAAGGCTCCGGCAGATTTCGTCCGATGCTCAGCTACCGCTGGAGGACTTCGGGCAGAGCCCGAGCTTAGGCGCCATGTTGCGGGCTCCGGGGATCTCCGTGACGGCGGCTCTAACTCCGGTCCAGTCCGTCCGATCGGCCCAGCACCGCGACCAGTCGTGCTACGGTGGTCGAGGATGGGGAGGCTCCCAGTTGCTAGGGAGTCTCCAGCTTAAAAGCTGATCTTTTTTACGGATATTCGGGCGAGGGCCGGGAGTCGCGTTAACAAGCGACCATTCCCTCCGGCTGCTAGCCACGCCCCCACTTTACCTGTATTGTTGTTTGCCTATTCCTTTGTGTATTTTTCCCTGTATGTATGATTGTACTGCTATCTCTTATACCCTCAATGGGGCATATTCGTGCTATATAAAACTCTACAAATAGATAGTAGAAAATGATATTGCAACAAGGTCAGAACATTTGATGTCGGTCTATTGAAGATTGATTTCTGTTTTTCAAAGATGGCCTGTATGGCGGGCTGCCCTCCGTGTGCCAGTATGCCCAAACATCTGGCCAACTAGGGAAAGAGGCATGGCTGTGGTTAATTTGTAAAAATAAAAAAGTGTCAGGGCTCTCGTCAGGAGGCAGCTTGAAGCAACCCATTTTTCCCCGTTAGCACCACCTAAAACAGAACCCACTACTACCCAGGAAAGTGGTTAGAGGATGTGGCATAATGGCCAGAGCTGCTGACTTCAGAGCTGGGTAACCAGGTTAGAGACTCGACCTTGGCTCAACATCCTGTGATTCTGGGTAAAACACTTAATTTCCCCGTAAATTAATATGTCCTTAACTGTGGTGCATTGCGAATATGATTGATGCATAATGTGTTTATGCCTAATGCTTATGCCTAAGTGCTAATGCCAGTAGTTACTGGTTGTTTTATATTCACTACTTGCATTCTGATGGTTCAGACAGTGGCCCAATTGGCCCTGGCCTGTATATAGTCCCCTGTGAAGTATAACCTAGTGCCAGGTTGCACAGTGTATGTATGTGATTGCATACTAATGTGTTTTATGAGTAATACAAAGGCTATTTTTTAATATAACCTTGTGTGGAGTTTCTTTTGTGGTGTGCCTAGTGTGTCGCTGCTGTGTTAGTGTGTTGCGCAAACTCTTTACACATTGCCTCTGGGATTAGCCTGACTGCTTGTGTCAAGCTACCAAGGGGTTGAGCAGGGGTTATCTTCCGCATGCAACTCCCTTGCCCTGACTAGAGTGGTGGTTTTTGCCTGGCTTAGGCGCATGCCCTAGCCCACCAGAAATCCCATTTCTAATAGTAGCCATTTTCATGGAGGTGTGGTTGTGCTATGGTACTACAACTGATGCTGTGGCCTGTGCCACACATGGCCTGACATGTACATGTGTGCTCCTGTATCTACCACTGATGTGGGGGCCTGTCCCAAACATACCGTGAGGACAGGCCTCATGTTGTAAAGTTGTACGATGCATACCAGCAAATAAAGAATGAGTCATTGAAGAGCTTGAGAATCTGTATTAAAGCATACAGCGGAAACCACAGGAGTGCAACTCTCCTCAGCGAAGTGCAGAGTGCCAATGGTTGTTGCACGCATTCATACTTCAAAGAGGAGAATCCACAGCACTGACAACAGCTTCAAAAGTATACATGCTTATTCCAGTGCATGCCGCGCTTGAATTGTACACATTCCATTGTAAACATAGATGACACACTACAAATTATATCATGAGAGGCACCATTACATCATCCCCCTTCTTTTAAAGAAAACTTAAAGCATGTAGAAAATATCTCTAAACCTGGAAGTCAAAGAACATTTGTGAAATGTCTCGAATACACCAGAGCAAGCATCTCCACTCAACCTATCAGAGAACAAGTTTTTTGTTGGGCTAGAGATTCATCAGAGAGTGAGGTTCTAAGTGGAGTGTAAGTAGATATAACAATAAGAGGAGGGCAAAGATGGCGTCCGCAGGCTGGACGTGCGAACGATGAGCTCCACAACCGATCCCCCCCCTTTCTTCAAGGTCATTTATTTTAAGAGGTCGGCGGAGTGAGAAGATAAATGGAAGTGAAAAGATGAAGGTTTAAGGATTAAAACAGTCAAAAAGACAGAGTATTAAGAAACTCGTAGTCCGGACAAGGAAACAAACAATCATAGCTCACCTGTGCTGACGGGGCCGCGAGGTTTGCAGTAGGGCGTGCTGGTCAGCCAACTGTTTGAACTGCAGGAGGAGATGCCGTAGTTGATGCTGCAGCTGCGGATGCTTGTTGGCTCTTGAAGTTGGGAGCTGGAGTTTGGAGCAGCGTTTCCGAGGTTGGCGGCGGTGCAAGGACAAACTTATGCCTCTTTTGCTGTCTTAACGGACGTTAAAAGACGGTAAATTTACTAGCGACAGAGCACCTCGCCTGGTGGGAGTATCTGGCAAGTGAATATTTAATTACTGCAGAGACTTTTTGTCACTATAAGTAGAACTATAAGTAAAGATTACGCTACTGTTGGGCACTGGCTTTTGTAGCGGCAAACTACAGAGTGGAGAAAGCGAAGTGGGGAGAAACTTTTTTTATGGAAAGTGCCTCAGATAAGTATGTGGGACTCAAGCGCTGTATAACATTTTTTTTTAAAGCAGCAGAATTATCCTACCAGTCTACCTATGCTGACCGTCCCGTGGGACTTGCTGTGGTAGGGTGTTGTGGTGATTACTTAAGTTAGACTGTTGGGATAGTCAAACACGTTAAACACAATAAATATGCCACCAAAGTCAGCGCGTGGAGGTAAGACTCGGGGTATGTCGGAGACCGCAGGTGGAAACAGAAAAGCAGGCACAGAGACTGTGGGAAGCAGTATGAAATCCGCCTTGCAGGGGGCAGTTGGGGACATGGGTAGCCCAATGTTCGGGCAGAGCAAGCCATGGACCCCAATAAAAAGTAGGTTCCGCATATATTTGCAGCACCAAATAAAAAAAAGCAATCGACTACCAACAATGGGAAAATGAAGGTTTTACAACTGCGCAGTGGAAGATGACCGTATGAATAAGGGTGTGTGCACTAGCGTGTTAATGCAGCCTACATTCTTGGTGGCAGAAGTAGGTTCAAATACAGTATACTTGGATAAAGAAACTGTCCAGGCATAGTCACAGATAGAACAGACTCAGAGTGATTCAGAGGTGCATCCAGCAGTAACAAAACGAGATAACGCTCAGGATATCTTGGTGTCAGATTCTCTTGCAGGTAAAGCTGCAGAAAAAAGACAGGATGAAGGAAACAAAGTAGTTGGTAACAGAGAGAGTGATCTTGGTGAGAAGTTTTATTCACACAGAACCCTCAGACTCATCAGATGGAGATCAAGAGGGAGGGATAAAACGTGGGTCTCTGGAAGGATCAATAGGGAGTCTCGGCAGTGAACTTAATTTGTCCAATGTGGAAGAGCCGAATTTGGATGTCACTATGGTGCAAAAGAAGGAATCTAATAAGGAGGAGAGGATAATACAGTATGGGACAGCCAGGAGTCTTATGTGGGAGATCTCCCTATCCCCGGAAGTTACTTCAGCCGGTGACAAATTGGATCATTGATGATCAAAGTATGGATGCCGTAATTGCTAAACAAATATCGCTGGCATCAATATATCAGTCTATATCAGATCACAGAGCAGAAACTCGTATGGAGTACCTCAAAACACACACTGCGTGTCGCAAGCTGCAAAACACCATCAGGAAGATAGCCAAAACTTGCAACAAATTTTCAGAGAGAATAAATGAGGCGGAGGGTCTTATATCAGTAATGGAGGATGAAATGGTGGCACAAAAAGCTACTATGAATCCTATTCCCTCTCATCGAGACGACACTCAGCATAAACTGATCGACCTAAAGAATCAGCTACGTAGAAATATTCTCAGGATATTCGGTATACCAGAAGGGATGGAGGGATCAGATGTTTCAAAGTTTGTGGTGGAATTATTCATGGAAGCTTTCCCTGAACTATCAATGTGGGTTTGGGTTTGGGTTTGCGAGGTGCAGAGAGCCCATAGGTTTCCGTTCAAACTGGCGGCTGCAAAAAGAGGACAATCAGAAATCAGGCCTAGTGCGATTATGATATGTTTAAATAATTTTTTGGCACGCCAGGCTTTGTATGAATTATCCCGACCCGACAGGAAGCGGATGGGAAAAGGGGTACACTTTTTGTAAGACCTGACTTGTGCCACCATACTGTTGAAAAAAGATGGCAGTTGCGACAACTTATAACCTCTTCTCAGAGAAAAGGCGCACTTGCTTTCCTGTTAAATCCTGCTACATTGAAAGGGGTAAACAAGGGTCAGACATGTTTTTTTGTTTCAGAAATACAGGCAAAAGAATATTTGGGCTCTATTCGAACAATTAGAGGGTAGATTGCTGAATCCTTTGGGATAAATACGGAGCTGAACATGTATAGAGATCTTAGTACAACTGCAATTTAAGCAATGATTAGTATGTATCTATAAGGCTTCTTAATAGTAATCATTGGGTGAGAGCACGGGTTTGGCGTGGGGGGCTGGCAGAGGTGGGGATGTGTGGGGGATCACGAGGATAGAGAAGGAGGAGGGTGTGGGGGATGGGCAAGGGGAGGTTGGGGGGGTGAAAACTAAAAAAATATGGAAATCAGGAGTACATATTGATAAAGGGAAAGAAGGGTTGTTGAAATACGATAATCAATGTTGAGTAAAAAGCAATATGGTAAATAGCGATGGATAGTTTTAAGATATGCTCATCTAAAGTGGGTGGCTTGAATGACAAGAAAAAGAGTGAAAGGGTTTTTCAGATTCTTAAAACGGTAAACCCAGATGTGATTTGTCTACAGGAGACGCACATTCCCTGAAAGAATAAAGAAGTGCTGGAAATTAGGGGATATAATCTTGTGGTGTACTCGTCGCAAACAACCATGATTAGGTGAGTGGCTATATACATGAAGCAGGGCGCTGGGGGAGCTGTTCGCATAGCAGCAGACAAGTGGGGACATTGGGCCATAATAGAGCTAAATAAGTGGCTAACGGTTGTTAACATATATGGGTCTAATTTAGATGATGAAAGCATTTGGGAAGAATTGGAGATGGAACTGGCCACTTGGTCACAATCATTGATAGTATGTGGAGATTTTAACATACATACATATGTAGACCAACAATTACAGACTCAGAACTACACAGGGAGGAAACCTAAAGTATACAGAGCATTAACTGCATTTAAAGGTACTCATGGATTGATAGATGCTTGGATGGAAAATAATAAAAAAAAAAAACGGAATATACGTGTTTTTCTCATCCCCATAGGAAATTTGTTAGACTGGACTATGTTTTAGCCTCCAATCAGCTGATTGACCAGCTAAAAGTTAGAAAACGACCCCAACTTTTTTCTGATCATAACTCTTTGGTGCTGGATACAAGAGGATTGGTGGAAAGGCAAAAACAGAATTCCTGGTAATTTGATAAAAAATTGTTAGCTGATGAGGGATTCTGTTCTTTTATTAAACAATGGGCAGTGGAGTTGTTTGATTGTAATAGATACAGTGCTGCTCGGTCGGTGGTATGGGATACTTTCAAAGCTGATTTTAGGTGCAAAGTTATAGGATTTGTAGCCCGAATTCGTAAGCAGCGAAAAGCAGAAATGGATCAAATGATCGGGAAATTGGCAGAATTGGAGGCTGAGCATGTTTTATTAATACAAAAGTGCAGTGTGGAAGAAGTAGTACGGGAGGATATGTTTGTTAGTTGTAGCTAAATCAGATATAAATAGGCATTTCCAGGAGAAGGTGGCCCAAATGTTTCAAGACTATTGGGGGGAAATGTATGAATACGGGGAGACAACAGGTAAAATACTGGGACATAGGATAAGGCAAAAAGGTGTTGGAAATAATATCCCTATAATTAAGAATGATAAGGATCAAATAGTGGAGGGCCCTGAGAAGATAATGGAAGTCTTTGAGGAGTTTTATAGTAGATTATATCAGGCGGATACTGTGTTGGACTCGGCAGAGATAGCGGATAGGAATCTTATTCTGCCTAGATTAGATGAAGATATAGTACAGGAATTAGAGCAAGAAATCACTATGGAAGGGGTTCAGGAGGCGCTAGGATCCCTCTCTGCAGTGAAAGCCGCTGGACCGGATAAAATACAGTCAGAAGTTTATAAACTATTAGCTTTACAGATTCTCCCTATTATGCATGATTTATTTTTAGGTATAGATTATAACTGCATCCCACCAGTATCGTGGTAGGGTATGGATATTGTGGTTGTCCCTAAGAAGGGCAAAGCATTAGAATTGCCATCTTCATAGCGCCCGATTTCGCTAATGAATGCGGACGCGAAAGTATATTCTAAAATAATGGCTTCTCGCCTGCAAAGAATAATCATTCCACTGGTATCACCTTGGCAACATGGCTTTGTTCCTGGCAGGGGACCATAGACCACACTAGGGGTGTTATATCAATACTAGATATTGCAGAAGCAGAGGCTATGGAAGTGGCTGTGGTCCTCCTGGATGCAGAAAAGGCCTTTGACCGAGTGTCTTGGCAATATTTGTGGGGCACGCTGGATGAGAGAGGGCTTGGTCCTAGGTTCTTGAAGGCTATTCAAGCCATTTTTTTTTTAAACCTTATGCACAGATCCAACTGATGGGTAACACATCAAGGAGGATCGAGATCTCCAGGAGTACGCGTCAAGGGTGTCCCTGCTACCCTATTTTATTTGCATTTTATCTCGATCCATTTATAGCTAGAATTGTGAAGAATCAGGCAATTAAACCAATCATCCCCCAAGACTAAGATTCTTGCGTATGCAGATGATATCGGGATAGCTACATCAGACCCGCAAGGGGCAATTAAAGAAATATAAAGTATAGCAGAAGAGTTTGGGAGGCAATCTGGCTACTTGTTAAATAAAGATAAAACGCAAATTATATGCTCTTTCCAATGTCATTTGCAGGATCCTCGGGTAACAGAGAAGGCCATGTACTTAGGGGTCAACTTAACATCACAGATAGGCAATCTGTGGGACACACAAATTAGATCCAGTAATGGGGAAAATAGATGCTGAACTTAGACGAATGGGCAAGTTACATTTTACGATAATAGGTAGGATCAATGCAATAAAAATGCAGATATTCCCCAAGATTTTATATCTAATGAGAGCGATACCGTTGGACCTACCTGGGAGTAAAATAAAAAAAATCGAGGCTATGTTCGCAAAGTTTATCTGGGGTTATCAGAAGATACGACGGGCATATACATTTCTGACTCTGCCTAAAGAAAGGGGGATAGGGACCCCCTAACATACTATTTTACTACTGGGCGTGTGCCTTACAACAGCCTAGTACGTTGTATTTCCGGGAAATTAACTGGGCGGGAGGATCGAAGATACCTACCAGCTATCAGTTGGCGATGGGAAAAGAGGCAGAACGTCTCTTCCAAAGGCAATCTGAACCTAGTTATAGTAAAATAATTCTATATAAGTGTGTCCAGGGGGTAATAAAGGTTTGGGAAAAGGTGATGAATTGCTGCCAAATTTCTAGATATAATAAGTATACCTCAGTGTGGCATTCAGATTTTCTCCCACACTCATTATATGATGGGATGGCCAGGAAATAGGAGCAGGCTGGGATTGAGAAGGTGGTAGATCTGTATTATAATCAAGAACAAGCAACCTTTTTGGAGCTTGTTCAAAGGTTTGGCCTAAATAGAAGCTCCTGTTTCAAATACGTACAGATACACCATCACATAAGGGGCCGCGCTAAGGAATCCATTAAAGGGGAAGCGGTACCAAAGCTGAGAGTAATGGAATGCTTGCATAGTAGGATCAGGGATTTTTATGTGAAATTGCTACAGAGACTACCAGATGATATGGAGAAAATAGAGGTAAAATGGGCGGAAAAGCTGGTAGATGGGGAGGTAGATTTCATATGATATTAAAGATTGGGATCAGGGTTTTGCTGTAATCAAATTTGAAAGCGCAACAGTATAAAACTTTGTATGATCTCTATTATACACCAGCGAAGCTGTTTGGCTGGGGAATGAGTCAGACTAATGAATGTCCAAGATGTCACAGTAGACCGACAGATAGTATTCATATGTTTTATTACTGTGGGAAATTGGTCGAGCTTAAAACAGGCATGGAGAACTTTTGGCTGCGGGTAATGAATAAATAAATAAGAATTACCTCAACGCTGATGCTACTAGGTTATGACAGTAAGGTGGAATTAAACGCTCCACAGAGGGACTTTGTATTTATAACTGTTGCAGTGGCAAGAGTGTTGGTTGCCACGGTATGGAAGGAAAAGGAACCCCCTCATATCAACAATGGGTACATAGGATATTGAATATGGGACAGCAGGAAATGTCTCTGTATAAATGTAAAGGTTTAAAGGCTAGGCGGAAAGGAATGAAATTATGGGATCCCTTAATGGCTTGGATGAAAAAGACAGGAGAATAAATGTTGTGTAAATATGTAAAGATGTAAATAGTATTGTTAAATTAGGTGAATTTACTATTAGACCATTGCTGCAGATGTAAAACAAATGTAAGAATAATCAGCTAATGTAATTATGTATATACCTGATTTCCAATAAAAATAAAATAAAAAAAGTAATAAAAAAGAAATACCGTGAGAAGTGGATTGATTATTGACACACCTGATAGATACATCATCAGATGACGTCCCCAAAGAGAACTGAGAAATATCTAAAATATCTTCAACATAAGTATTCTTAGAAGAAAGAATCTTAGCTGCCTGATCAGGTGTCAGTTTGACAACTACTCTTATATACCACCACCCCTTTTATCTAAAAAGAGTGATCCATTTGCAGTTTAAAGAATGTGTACATGAAGGGAAAACTTTGAAACATCCTTTTTTACTCTGTTAGGATTTGTTTTACCATGACACAATCACCTTCTTGAAAATCATCAAAAACATAACTAAACCTTGAATCAACTAGTTTTTTCTGTATGTTTTGTTAAATAGAAACCTTATTTTTCATACATCTAGATATGATACAACACATAATAGCATACCTAAAACAAGTCCGGACAATGGCTTTGCTAATGGTTAGTAATTGTATACAATAAATAAGCAGCAACTATGGCTTGAATATTATTAAAAAAGTATCCACTCAAAGCCCTGTAGACCCCACAACAATGTTGCTCCTCCTGAGTTTCAAAAAGAGAAGGGAAATCCAGAGAGAAAATGACCCTCTTTAAAGGATTTCCCTTCCCCTACAAGGCTCGCCTGGCATGACGTCTTGCCGTAACTTCTACGCTAGTGAGAAGTGAGCAGTGTGGGCACACGCACATTGATGTGCCTGCTGTCACTGCAGTCCGGAAAACAAGCAATGGCATAGCCAATAGGTCTCGTCTTTGGGGCCTTATAAGTATTTAGTTAGGCAGCACAGTACCCTTCCTGCAACAACATCAACTGTTGCATGGCTAAACACTTATAAGGTCCCAAAGGCAAGACCTATTGGCTATCCCAATGCTTGTTTTAAAAAGGTATGCAGGGAAGGTTCTGCATTCTCTTCTCTAAACTGGAATCGAGACCTCTTTTCAGATAAGCTGTATGTTCACTGCTTGGCATTTCTATAGTTACTGTGTGGGCTGTTTCCCTGTTTAAACAGGCAAATACTTTTACAACGAAGACTGAATCATGCATACCTTTACAAAGAAAGGCTTTACCACAAATTGGTCTTTCGACGCAAGCCTTTATCATTTATATTTACAACGAATATGCATTTACCATGTATGCCTTTACAACGAAAATGTCATTGTAAGACATGAATGGTAAAGGCATATGCATAGTAAAAGTTTGGGAGAAAAGGGAGGAAAAGTCGCAGGATTGTGCAGAACGGAGATCAGGAAAAGCAAAAAAGGCCGAAGCAGAGGCTAATCTTTTAATACTGAAATGGAAGATAATTTTAAAGTGAAAACATTTTTTTCCAAAGATTCAAAGTTCTAAAACAATGGAATGCCACCACTCCTTTACCTTCATGTGCCCTTATGCCATGAGTCCACATTGATGACTCTGTAGGGGACTTGCAAATCAAATTATAGCATGGCATGGCTTAATTTAGCCCTTTACAACACCACAGGGCGCAGCACAACATGGAGATCTGCCACTCACCTTGTGAACTCAGAAGGCGGCTAACTGATGTGGGAGTGCAGATTGTAAGTAGGGAGGCAAGCTCAAACCTTTGACCTATGATATACCTATAAGGCAAGTAGAGTTAAGTAAGGGCGCCTTCAGCACAGCTTGTGGCAACTTTTTCCTCTGAAGAGACAATGCTGCCAACCGCCTAAGAAGATTGGTCAACTAGAATCTTGAAAAATACCCCGTGGTATTGTATAATAAAAGTTTATTTCCTTTATGACCTCTGCATGGACCCCCACTGCTTTGTAAAGCCCCCACAAGCAGCAGTCAAAAGGACAAACCCGCCAAGCACTGGATCTCAGGCAGCGCCATCGTTCACCGCAGCACTCAATCTCTCCATGAAGTTGATCTCATACGAATGAGGACAGACATGTTTAGGAATTAAGTATGGGAAACCCAACAGGTTTCGAAAGTTAAGGGCCTAATGAACATGCTCACAATTGTAAACCGCAGAGGCCCGCGTTCAGAAGTGCAGTGGAAGCACCCACTAGTCATTGTTCAGACTTTTGCAGGCCTGTCCTTTTAACAAACTGAATCAGTGGCTTGACTAAAAGGGCTTGGACAGGCATGAGACAAGGACGCGTTGTGTCCTGCTCATCCCATATGACCCTTACTTGTTTCTTCTAATTCACAAGTGGCGATTCCAACTCCTCATTCTCAATTCCTGACTGCCAAGATGCCGTTTACCTGCCTGGAGGAACAGTACTCGACGGGCCAGGGCCAGGGAACTGACAAGTACACAGAAACGTTCTGGATAAAATTAGTAGTAATCAAAACAAGCAATGACTACAGAGCGGAGGAGGGATGGACACGGGGAGAGTTGAGGGATGGAATGGGATGTGAACAGAATCAAGAAATCTAAACAGGGCAGGACAGCCATTGCGGCATTGGACTACAAATAAAGTCCCTGAAAATGGTTTGGTGAAAATTATGCGTGTTGCAGCCCAGAGTCAGCAGAGTACAAGACGCACCATACTATGTGCTTGGGGAGTCAGTTTGGGGCATTGTGCCCCCGGCCCTCACCACTGTGGGCCTTCAGTGGTTCCTGTGATTTGTATTATGTGCATACTTAATGTGACACATGGGCAGAAGACAGAGAATTAGATTCCAAAGGGCGCAGGAGGAGAGGGGCTGCCGGCGTTTAGTGAGCATTGCTATAAACAAGGTTTCAAAGACAAATATGCGTGAAAAGTGAAACAACTGTGGAACAAAGGTGCAGAGCGTAGCATGTTCCAAGCAAATACAGCACAGCGCTTACCTTAATGTAAGCCTCTTTCAAAACGTCCGTCCACCGCCATGGTAGAGGACGCTGGCAATGAATGTGTAGAGGATCGCAAACCAGCTGGGAGCAATTCAGAGAAAGAAACAAGTGGCAAGGGTTACTCTTTTCTTAGTTAGTCCCACATATGCACACTAGCTGCCAACGGGGGTCAACACAAGCATGAAAGGCAATAACAGGTGCGAGGTGGTCTAGGGACTGTGCGCGAGCTGAGGGGAAAACAAAAAGTAGTGTGCCAAAAGTGCTTTAATACTTAACAAGCAATGGCCGTGCGGCCGTGAAAGTGACACGGCTGCGCGGCCGCGAAAGTGAAAGTAATGGCCAGTGATGGGGAGGAAGAGATAAGAAAGGCAGATGGCGAGCAGTCTTGTGAGTAGCACTTTCAAAGCCCCCTTACTAAAAGTCAAGCACGTAACGCATGTGCTGCTCTAGGCTCGACCTAAAAAACGGACCGTCTGTGCCTGGGCACAAAATAGAGCCCGAAAGAGACTCGTTTCGAGGCCCCCTTTAAAAAACTGCAGGTGCTCAGACCTGGTGAGACCCGGCCCACTGAAAGCCCTGAGTACACATCTCCTGTCGTGGGGGAGTACAGATGTGCTCCGGTACTGGCACTCCTGCGGGGGCCTGTCCCACACTCTCACACATACCGTAAGGACAGGACCCCTGTCCTGGAGGTGTGCTCTGGTACTACCCCTGATGCTGAAGCCTGTCCCACACATACTAACAGTTCAGGTCTCCTTTCGTGGAGGTGTACAGGTGTGCCTCTGTTCTACCACTGATGCAGTGGCCTGTCCCACACATACCATCAGAACAGGTCTCCTGTTGTGGATGAGTACAGGTGTGCTGTGCATCGGTGCTGGCACTTCTGCGGAGCCTGTCCCACACTCTCACACATGCCGTGAGGACAGGTCACCTGTTGCGGAGGTGTACAGGTGTGCTCCGGTGCTGGCACTCCTGTGGGGGCCTGTCTCACACCCTCACACATGCCGTGAGGACAGGTCTCATGTCGCAGAGGTGTACAGGTGTGCTCCGGTACGAGCACTCCTGCGGGGGCCTGTCCCACACCCTCACACATGCCGTGAGGACAGGTCACCTGTCGCGGAGGTGTACAGGTGTGCTCTCCTTTGCTGGCACTCCTGCGGTGGGCCTGTCTCACACCCTCACACATGCCGTGAGGACAGGTCTCCTGTCGCAGAGGTGTACAGGTGTGCTCCGGTGCTGGCACTCCTGCGGGGGCCTGTCCCACACTCACACATACCATGAGGAAAGGTCACCTGTTGCGGAGGTGTACAGGTGTGCTCCAGTGCTGGCACTCCTGCGGGGGCCTGTCCCACACTCACACATACCATGAGGAAAGGTCACCTGTTGCGGAGGTGTACAGGTGTGCTCCAGTGCTGGCACTCTTGCGGGGGCCTGTCCCACACTCGCACATACCATGAGGACAGGTCACCTGTCGCGAGGTATACAGGTGTCCTCCGGTGCTGGTACTCCTGCGGGGGCCTGTCCCACACTCTCACACATACCATGAGGACAGGGCAACTGTGGCGGGGGTGTACAGGTGTGCTCCAGTGCTGGCACTCTTGCGGGGGCCTGTCCCACACTCTCACACATGCCGTGAGGACAGGTCTCCTGTCGCAGAGGTGTACAGGTGTGCTCCGGTACAGGCACTCCTGCGGGGGCCTTTCCCACACACTCACACATACCGTGAGGACAGGTCTCCTGTCACAGAGGTGCTGGCACTCCTGCGGGGGCCTTTCCCACACACTCACACACCGTGAGGACAGGTCTCCTGTCACAGAGGTGCTGGCACTCCTGCGGGGGCCTGTCCCACACTCACACATACCATGAGGACAGGGCACCTGTCGCGGGGGTGTACAGGTGTGCTGTGCTCCGGTGCTGGCACTCCTGCGGGTGCCTGTCCCACACTCACACATACCAAGAGGACAGGTCACCTGTTGAGGAGGTCTACAGGTGTGCTCCGGTGCTGGCACTCCTGCGGGAGCCTGTCCCACACTCGCACATACCATGAGGACAGGTCACCTGTCGCGAGGTGTACAGGTGTCCTCCGGTGCTGGTACTCCTGCGGGGGCCTGTCCCACACTCTCACACATACCATGAGGACAGGGCAACTGTGGCGGGGGTGTACAGGTGTGCTCCGGTGCTGGCACTCCTGCGGGGGCCTGTCCCACACTCTCACACATGCCGTGAGTACAGGTCTCCTGTCGCAGAGGTGTACAGTTGTGCTCTGGTGCTGGCACTCCTGCGGGGGACTGTCCCACACACTCACACATACCGTGAGGACAGGTCTATGGTCGCAGAGGTGTTGGCACTCCTGCGGGGGCCTGTCCCACACTCTCACACATACCATGAGGACAGGTCACCTGTTGCGGAGGTGTGCAGGTGTGCTCCGGTGCTGACACTCCTGCGGGGGCCTGTCCCACTCTCACACATGCCGTGAGGACTGGTCTCCTGTCGCAGAGGTGTATAGGTGTGCTCCGGTGCTGGCACTCCTACGGGGGCCTGTCCCACACTCTCACACATACCAAGAGGACAGGTCACCTGTTGCGGAGGTGTACAGGTGTGCTCTGGTGCTGGCACACCTGCTGGGGCCTGTCCCACACTCTCACACATACCGTGAGGACAGGTCTATTGTCGCGGGGGTGTACGGGTGTGGTCCTGCGGGGGCCTGTCCCACACTCACACATACCATGAGGACAGGTTACCTGTCGCGGGGGTGTACGGGTTTGCTCCTGCGGGGGCCTGTGCCACACTCTCACACATACCATGAGGACAGGTCACCTGTCGCGGGGCTGTACGGGTGTGCTCCTGCCGGTGCCTATTCCACACTCACACATGCCGTGAGGACAGGTCTCCTGTCGCGGGGGTGTACGGGTGTGCTCCTGTGGGGGCCTGTCCCACACTCTCACACATACCAAGAGGACAGGTCTCCTGTCACAGAGGTGTACAGGTGTGCTCCGGTGCTGGCACTCCTGCGGGGGCCTGTCCCACACTCACACATACCAAGAGGACAGGTCACCAGTCGCGGGGGTGTACAGGTGTGCTCCTGCGGGGGCATGTCCCACTGTCCCACACTCTCACACATACCATGAGGACAGGTCACCTGTCGCGGGGGTGTACGGGTGTGCTCCGGTGCTGGCACTCCTGCGGGGGTTTTTCCCACACACTCACACATACCGTGAGGACAGGTCTCCTGTCGCAGAGGTGCTGGCACTCCTGCGGGGGCCTGTCCCACACTCTCAAACATACCATGAGGACAGGGAAACTGGCGGGGGTGTACAGGTGTGCTCCGGTGCTGGCACTCCTGCGGGGGCCTTTCCCACACACTCACACATACCGTGAGGACAGGTCTCCTGTCGCAGAGGTGCTGGCACTCCTGCGGGGGCCTGTCCCACACTCTCAAACATACCATGAGGACAGGTCACCTGTTGCGGAGGTGTACAGGTGTGCTGTTCTCCGGTGCTGGCACTCCTGCGGGGGCCTGTCCCACACTCACACATACCAAGAGGACAGGTCACCAGTCGCGGGGGTGTACAGGTGTGCTCCTGCGGGGGCATGTCCCACTGTCCCACACTCTCACACATACCATGAGGACAGGTCACCTGTCGCGGGGGTGTACGGGTGTGCTCCGGTGCTGGCACTCCTGCGGGGGTTTTTCCCACACACTCACACATACCGTGAGGACAGGTCTCCTGTCGCAGAGGTGCTGGCACTCCTGCGGGGGCCTGTCCCACACTCTCAAACATACCATGAGGACAGGGAAACTGTGGCGGGGGTGTACAGGTGTGCTCCGGTGCTGGCACTCCTGCGGGGGCCTTTCCCACACACTCACACATACCGTGAGGACAGGTCTCCTGTCGCAGAGGTGCTGGCACTCCTGCGGGGGCCTGTCCCACACTCTCAAACATACCATGAGGACAGGTCACCTGTTGCGGAGGTGTACAGGTGTGCTGTTCTCCGGTGCTGGCACTCCTGCGGGGGCCTGTCCCACACTCTCACACATACCATGAGGACAGGGCACCTGTCGCGGGGGTGTACAGGTGGGCTGTGCTCCGGTGCTGGCACTCCTGCAGGGGCCTGTCCCAAACTCTCACACATACCATGAGGACAGGGCACCTGTTGCAGAGGTGTACAAGTGTACAGGTGTGCTCCGGTGCTGGCACTCCTGCGGGGGCCTGTCCCACACTCTCAAACATACCATGAGGACAGGGCACCTGTCGCGGGGGTGTACGGGTGTGCTCCTGCCGGTGCCCGTTCCACACTCACACATGCCGTGAGGACAGGTCTCCTGTAGCGGGGGTGTACGGGTGTGCTCCTGTGGGGGCCTGTCCCACACTCTCACACATACCAAGAGGACAGGTCTCCTGTCACAGAGGTGTACAGGTGTGCTCCGGTGCTGGCACTCCTGCGGGGGCCTGTCCCACACTCTCACACATACCGTGAGGACAGGGCACCTGTTGCGGGGGTGTACAGGTGCGCTCCTGCGGCGGCCTGTCCCACACTCACACATAGCATGAGGACAGGGCACCTGTCGCGGGGGTGTACAGGTGTGCTCCGGTGCTGGCACTCCTGCGGGGGCCTGTCACACACTCACACATACCAAGAGGACAGGTCTCCTGTCACAGAGGTGTACAGGTGTGCTCCGGTGCTGGCACTCCTGCTGGGGCCTGTCCCACACTCTCACACATACCATGAGGACAGGGCACCTGTCGCGGCGGTGTACAGGTGTGCTCCTGCGGGGGCCTGTCCCACACTCACACATACCATGAGGACAGGGCACCTGTCGCGGCGGTGTACAGGTGCGCTCCTGCGGGGGCTTGTCCCACACTCACACATACCATGAGGACAGGGCACCTGTCGCGGGGGTGTACAGGTGTGCTCCGGTGCTGGCACTCCTGCGGGGGCCTGTCCCACTGTCCCACACACACATACCATGAGGACAGGGCACCTGTCGCGGGGGTGTACAGGTGTGCTCCGGTGCTGGCACTCCTGCGGGGGCCTGTCCCACACTCTCACATACCGTGAGGACAGGTCTCATGTTTTGCAATAAGAAAATACGTGTTAAAATAAGAGCCCAGAAGGGCGGTGCGTGTGAACGGTCGCTCTGGTGCCGACAGAGGCTGTGCCAGTGTGGTCAGCGGGTAAACACGCCTCGGGGGGGCTCCTCGTGGGGCCCTCGGCAGCCCTTTCATGTGGGCACCGGCTCTGACGTAACCCGCCCGGTGCCTCTGTCTAGGGCTTTGCCAAGTGATGCGCAGTGCGCCCTGAGTCAGAGCCGCTCGTTGGGAGCAGCGCTTGGGCAACAGCTCCGCAGTTATTTCATTGCAGCCTTGTTTCCCAAGTGCGGTTCGTTTCATATTCGTGTCGGGTTATTCCAGTATCAGGCGCTGGGCGCTGGGCTGCAGCTCCAGGGCGTTGTGGCCTTTGTTACCCCTCCCTGCAATGATGCTCAGGGTGAGCTGTGGCCGTTTGTCAGCTTGAAAGGACAGGAGACGGTCTGCGCTGTTTCTTAAAGTGCTGGATTCCCAACCTGCTCCTTTTGGCTTCTTTATATTGAAGCTGCGGGGGCGTGAGGTGCCCCCCGGTGTTCTAAGCAGGTTCTCAACAAGGCGCTTGTGAAGAGCGATTGATACAGGAAGCAGACGGTGAAAGTATTAAGAAATACTTTATTTAAGTAATATGCAGCAGATCACAGGAGCGCAGCCTGTTCAAGTTAAGTCCAGGGAACAACTGACACAAATCATTGAACATAAACTGTATACAGGATTGACTCGAGGGGACGCACTTTTGAAGAGAAACATTCTCTTCAAGAGTGCGTGTACAATGATGGAACACTGAGCGGATGTTAAAACATGAGCGCGCTGTAGCGTGCTATGTTGACAATTAAATAAAGAACTTACGTGTACTTTACATCTTCTCCCTATTTACATAAATAAAAGAAAACAAAATGACAATAAAAAGTCAATATTTAAGAAAGAAAATAATCTTTAAAACGAGTTGGGAGAGAACAATTCCTGTGAGACCTGTCAGAGGGACCTGTCAGAGGAAACATGAGAAGAAGAAGTTGCAATAACATGAGGGTCATCAGTATTATCATATGTTGTTTCTTCAATCTGAGAATCTGAAATAAAGTTTGAATTAGGAAGTGAAATTCGAGAAGAAGAAGAACAATTATTAGTAAGTGTGTCTTCATCAGAGGTGGTACCTAAAGGGAAAAAGGAACAAGAGGACGGTTCATTTACATATTTGGTAGTGGAAATTTTCCTTGCTTGTTCAGGAGTGAGTCTGACAATGACACGTTTACTCCACCACCCCCTTCCATTAAGAAAGAGAGATCCCTTAGATACTTTAAGGACTTGTGTGGGTAAGGAGAAGGTCGAAAGGCCTTTTTTAATCTTGTTATTAAACTTAATCATGACCCAGTCTCCAACATGGAAGGGTTGAACAGAAGAAAGAAACTTTGAATTAAAATTTCTTTCTTGGGATAATTGTTTAGAAGCAACATTTACTTTGACAATTTCTTTGTCAAGACAAGCTAAACAAGAGTTGTCTTGAGTTTTCAAATCTTTTAACCAAGAAGGGCAAATGTTCCCATTAGGATTTCTCTTCCTCAGGAGTCTGAAAGGGGAAATACCAGTTGTACTATGAGGGGTAATCAAATAAGACCATAATTTGCCCCTAAGGAATTTTTCTACATCTAGACTAGAAGACACGGCGGTCTGTATTCCTTCCTTGAAAAATCTATTCATTCTCTCGATTAGTCCGTTGGAAGAAGGAGAGTATAATGCTACTTTAAGATGTTTGATATCATAAGACTTGAGGAATGACTCAAACAAGGATGAACAAAAATGAGAGCCATTGTCACTGACCAGCTCTCTAGGGGGACCTTCAGAGAGAAAAACTTTATTGAGAAAATCAATGGCAGCAACAGAAGTGGGAGATTCTAAGAAGTCAAAAACACACCACTTAGAATGATAGTCAACTAGTGACACAATAAAACGTTTATTACTAGGTAAAATCTCCCAAGGACCAGAGAAGTCAATAGCTAGCTTTTGCCAAGCTTCAGCAGGAAAAGGAACTGTATGTAACGGTAAAAGGGGTGTTTTCCAGTGCTTGTCTGAAACCAGACAAGTAGAACAAGACCCAATCCAGTTAGCAACATCACCATCTAGACCAGGCCACCAAAAGTGTTCCTTCAATTTCCTTGAGGTGCTGCCAACGCCAAGGTGTCCCTGATGAGCAGAGTCAAAAAGTTTCTTCCTAATACCTAAAGGAGGAACACATAAATCACCCCTAAAAATGACATCATTGGCAATGTAAAGTTCACCAGACACTTGAGCAAAGACTTTCAAGGAGGCAGGAAGAGAGCGAATTCTTGGCCACCCTGAAACAATTAGATTTTTAACATTGAGAAGAACTGAATCCTCAGAGTAACTATGCTTCCATTCTGTCTCTGATATACAAAAAGGTGAAAGGACTAACTCTTCTATGGATGCTACCACACACTCAACGTCATCAACGGGATCATCATCAACATCATTTTCAAGCAAAGTAAGTCTTGAAAGGGCATCAGCACGTAAATTATTGCCACCTGAAATGTGTCTAATGGTGAAGTTGTACTCATGTAGTCTAGACAAAATACGAACTAACCTAGAGGAAGCCTTGCCTGTACCATTACCATTGAGAAGATGAAGTAAGGGCTTGTGATCACTGAGGAGAATAAAGTGAGAGCCCCATATAAATGTTTTGAATTTTTCAATTGCCCAAGAACAGGCAAGGGCTTCTCTTTCAATAGTGCTATAGTGAGATTCAGCTACATTTAAGGCTCTTGACGCAAAACCTATAGTATTTTCCCTACAAGAGTCTCTTTGAGTTAACACTGCACCTAAGCCCTTTTGACTTGCGTCAACAGCAATGGTACATTCTAAACTTGGATTGAATGATGATAGTGCAGGTGCTTCAACAATAACTTTTTTAACAGTGTCAAAAGCCTTGTTAGCTTCTTCAGACCAAATGAATTTGATATCTTTCTTGAGTAAGGTGCGGAGAGGTTGGACAAACTGAGAATAATTTTGGATGAATCGTGAATAGTACTCAGCAAGTCCAAGAAATGACCTTAGGGCATCCTTATCTTTAGGGACAGCAACATTGGAAATAGCTTTGGTTAAACAAATCTTTGGTTTAATACCATACGCAGAAATACTATGTCCCAAGTAGTCAAGTTCTTTTACCATGAATATGCATTTCTTAACACTCAGAGTTATGCCAACTTCCTGAAAGCGAGACAAAACTTTCTTTAATATTTTAAGATGCTCTGATCTATTTTTTGAATGGATCAGGACATCATCCTGATAGGCTTGTACATTGGGGATGTCATGTAAAATTGTGTCCATGAATTTTTGGAAGACACTGGCGGCAGAAGCCAAACCAAAAGGGAGTCTGAGATATTTAAATGCCCCGAAAGGGGTTATGAAGGTTGTTAACTCAGAGGAGGACTTCGAGAGAGGAATCTGATGGTAAGCACTCTTGAGGTCCAAAAGTGAGAAAATTTTTGATTCTGAAATACCTGCCAACAATTCTTGTATTTTAGGTAAGGGATGGCAATCCACAATGATGTTTTGATTAAGGGAGCGTAAATCCGTACATAAACGAATAGAGGAATCCTTTTTCTTAACGACAACAATAGGACTAACCCATAAAGAAGAATTGGTGGGAACAATAATGCCTTCTGAAACTAAATTGTCTAGAACTTTTTTAAGGTCATCTCTTACATTCAAAGGAACATTCCTCAGTTTATGACAGACAGGAATGGCATTGGGTTTCAATCTGATCAGATGTTCAAAATCTTTGATGTAGCCTACGGAATCTTTGAAAACTTCTGGAAATTCAGATATTAAACTCTGAATCTCCAAGTTTTCTTCATGAACTACATTAAAAATTGAGGTTTCATTGATTTGGACTGGTGTGTCAGAACCAGGAACCAATTTTAAACCCATTCTAGCCAAATCTTGCCATCCGACAATAAGTTTTCCATCAATGGCAATGTATACTTTTGTATTAGTAAATCTACCTAAACATTCAATTCTTGAAATAAAATATCCTAACATGTCAATGCGTTTCTTATTATAGGCTTTGGGAATGATGTCAAGAGGAGATAAAGTTACATTCTTGCTCCAGATTTTATCAAATAAGGTATTAGAGATGATGGTAACAGGTGCCCCTGAATCTGCCATCATGTCCAATTCTATACCATCAACTATTACACAGCAAGTGGGGTCTTTGACAAGTGTAGTGTCTAGATCAAGCTCAACTAAATCAATGGAGAGAATTTTCCTTTCAGGAATAGACAGGTTAGAATCAACATTTTGAATAGAATTAATGTGAAGATCATCAAATGGAGATTGCAAGACAGACATTTCAATGTTGGAAACATTTACATTAGGGTCTTCATCAGAAGAAAGATTATTGATTCTAACACCTTTCCTGTTTCTGCAAACAATATTAAAGTGGCCAATTTTGCTACAAAAAGTAAATTTTTTACCCAACGCAGGACATGTGGGGCTGTTACTAAGGTGGTTTTTTGATCCACATCTAAAGCAATAAGAATTAAATTTCTTTTGAAAAGGTTTAAATGATGAGTTTTTTTGAAGAACAGCATTAATTTGTACATCCTTTTCATGTTGAAGAGAATTTCCATCGGTGATGCATCTGGAAGAAACAATCGACCTTTCTACACTTTTGGCCATATCCAACACTTCATTTAACGTGGGGTCACGACAACTTAAAATCCTTTCTTGGATTTTTTTGTGATAGCAGTTGTAGACAAATTGGTCTCTTAAAACAGTATCTAGATATGCTCCAAAATTGCATTCCGCAGCCAAATTTCTTAAAACAGAGATGAAGTCTTCCACAGACTCATCTTGATGTTGTTTCCTTTTCATGAAGTTGAAACGCTCCATCATAACACTTGGCTGATCAATAAATTTTTTATTCAATCTTGAAATTGCATCTGTGAAAACATTCCATCCTTCTCCATCTCCTGATGGAGGTACAGACAATGGAAGATTGTTGAAAATTTGTTTTCCTGCAGTACCCAAATGGCTATATAAAATGGCCAGCTTCCTTTTTGCAGAGTATTCATCTGCTCCAATGGCCACTAAGTAATTTTCAAAACTTATGAACCATAACTTCCATGACTCTTTAGGTTTACCGGGATTGGGTAAAAAATGGTTCAAATAAACAATTTGTTGACTAGTGGCCATGATAAATTAATTAAAACAGGAAGCTTTCTTGTGAAATAGTAATAACAGTATATAACATGTAGTTAAAACGAAATGCAGGAAGTCTTTAAACTTGTAAATATAAAACAAATACTTTTTTTTTTTAAAATGCAGAAAGTCTTTTCTTTTGTAAATATGAAGCAAATACCTTTTGAATTAGGTGTGCGCGCTGTTTAAAAGCAACTTGAGGGTCACTGGTTGAAGAAAATCAACTTTAAAATCACTCGTTACAGCGTTGTCATAGAGACGAGTGAATAAACCTGGCTGTCTGGGCGTGAGCGTAATGACGTTGAAGACGATGTCATACGCGTAGTTGGCTGTTAGACAAATCAAACGCTGGTATCCCAAAACTGTAAAAAGGGAAGAAATGCCTCACGGCTCAGCGCAGTGCCACATGATGACGAGGTTTCCAGGAATGCAGTAGCAGATTAAAATCGAGGTTAACGCGGTACACACAAAAATGAAGGTATTTGAGAAGGATGCGCAAAAATGGTGAAATGCTGGTAAAATCGCCGGAGTTGCCGAGATGCTTGTCGCCAATATGTGAAGAGCGATTGATACAGGAAGCAGACGGTGAAAGTATTAAGAAATACTTTATTTAAGTAATATGCAGCAGATCACAGGAGCGCAGCCTGTTCAAGTTAAGTCCAGGGAACAACTGACACAAATCATTGAACATAAACTGTATACAGGATTGACTCGAGGGGACGCACTTTTGAAGAGAAACATTCTCTTCAAGAGTGCGTGTACAATGATGGAACACTGAGCGGATGTTAAAACATGAGCGCGCTGTAGCGTGCTATGTTGACAATTAAATAAAGAACTTACGTGTACTTTACAGCGCTATAAATCTCAATTGTCACGTTCACCCGCGCCACTGATAGAGGTGCTGTGGGCCCTCGAGCACAGGGCGCTGAGGACCTGGGAGAGGGGAGGTCTGGCTGTGTACGGCCAGGGTGGCTCTGGCTGTCCAACGGCGTCCATGGGTCCTTCCCCCCCATCACTGGACCCCCTCCTTTCCCTCACCCGCCCCCTCTGTTGGAGGGTGACATTTTATGCTCTCGGGTCACTGTACCATGGCGGCTTAATTTGAGGGGGTGCTTTAAGATCCAATACGGGTCAATTCTTGAAGGCGCCTAGAATTCAGACGGCCAGTTGGGGCAGTAGGTCCTTTTCATATCTCATCCCCAAACTTTGCAACATGCTTTCCAAAGGACGAAGATGCCTACACTACGAATCACAGTTCAGAAAAAGGCTAAAAGCATGGCTACCCCACATGAATAGCCCCTGTGCTTATGCACTTGTCCCGAAGCAACGCTATGTCTGCGCCAGCGCTGGGAAGCCTGCGGGGAGCCGTGCCTCTAGAAATACATATAGCATAATGGTACCGTGAGCAGGGCAGGGAGCCACGGGCACACCTGCAGGCTGTGGGGGGTGAATATAATGAGCATATGACAGGTTCATGCCATCCCGTGACTACTGCCCCAGGGCATAGCCATTCTTATCCATTAGTGCATGCTACAGGATATGTCTGACATATGAGCTGTGAGCTATGGGGACGTCAACATGGTTCCCCCCCCCAAGGCCTCTGACGTCCAAGCATGTGTAGTAACACAAGGTGAAACTCTGAGAGTCTGGGGGTGCCTGTCATCGGGGCCCTTCTAACGTCCAAGCATGTCTAACCGCTGCAGTAACACAAAGTGAAACTCTGAGAGTCTGGAGGTGCCTGTCATGGGGCCCCTATAACGTCCAAGCATGTCTAAGCGCTGCAGTAACACAAAGTGAAACTCTGAGAGTCTGGAGGTGCCTGTCATGGGGCCCCTATAACGTCCAAGCATGTCTAAGCGCTGCAGTAACACAAAGTGAAACTCTGAGAGTGTGGAGGTGCCTGTCATGGGGCCCCTCTAACGTCCAAGCATGTCTAACAGCTGCAGTAACACAAAGTGAAACTCTGAGAGTCTGGGGGTGCCTGTCATCGGGGCCCCTATAACGTTCAAGCATGTCTAAGCGCTGCAGTAACACAAAGTGAAACTCTGAGAGTGTGGAGGTGCCTGTCATGGGGCCCCTCTAACGTCCAAGCATGTCTAACCGCTGCAGTAACACAGAGTGAAACTCTGAGAGTCTGGGGGTGCCTGTCATCGGGGCCCCTCTAACGTCCAAGCATGTCTAACCGCTGCAGTAACACAAAGTGAAAGTCTGAGAGTCTGGGGGTGCCTGTCATCGGGGCCCCTCTAACGTCCAAGCATGTCTAACCGCTGCAGTAACACAAAGTGAAACTCTGAGAGTCTGGAGGTGCCTGTCATGGGGCCCCTCTAACGTCCAAGCATGTCTAACCGCTGCAGTAACACAAAGTGAAACTCTGAGAGTCTGGAGGTGCCTGTCATCGGGGCCCCTCTAACGTCCAAGCATGTCTAAGCGCTGCAGTAACACAAAGTGAAACTCTGAGAGTCTGGGGGTGCCTGTCATCGGGGCCCCTCTAACGTCCAAGCATGTCTAACCGCTGCAGTAACACAAAGTGAAACTCAGAGTCTGGAGGTGCCTGTCATGGGGCCCCTCTAACGTCCAAGCATGTCTAACAGCTGTAGTAACAGAGTGAAACTCTGAGAGTCTGGGGGTGCCTGTCATCTGGGCCCCGTAATGTCCAAGCATGTCTAACAGCTGCAGTAACACAAAGTGAAACTCTGAGAGTCTGGGGGTGCCTGTCATCGGGGCCCCTCTAATGTCCAAGCATGTCTAACCGCTGCAGTAACACAAAGTGAAACTCTGAGAGTCTGGAGGTGCCTGTCATGGGGCCCCACTAACGTCCAAGCATGTCTAACAGCTGCAGTAACACAAAGTGAAACTCTGAGAGTCTGGGGGTGCCTGTCATCGGGGCCCCTCTAACGTCCAAGCATGTCTAAGCGCTGCAGTAACACAAAGTGAAACTCTGAGAGTCTGGGGGTGCCTGTCATCTGGGCCCCGTAATGTCCAAGCATGTCTAACAGCTGCAGTAACACAAAGTGAAACTCTGAGAGTCTGGGGGTGCCTGTCATCGGGGCCCCTCTAACGTCCAAGAATGTCTAACAGCTGTAGTAACAGAGTGAAACTCTGAGAGTCTGGGGGTGCCTGTCATCAGGCCTCCTTCTAGCCACACCTCTGCATTATGGCCTTCTTGTATTTTGTTTCTACATTCTGCATTTTGCCTTGTCTCATTATACTGCCCGTTTTTTTGTCCTGTGTACCTGCCCCCTCGCCCGTTTTTCCCACTCTTCCCTCCCCCGCTCTCCGCTCCTCGCCGCTGAGCTCCTGCGGCCCCGCCCCTTTCCTTCTGTACCCCCTCCCATTCGCTGCCCCGCTCCCGCCTCCCAGCAGCTCCTCCCTCCCACTTGGCCATTTATGGCGGAGTCCACACGTACGCGCAGCGAGCACGCGCAGCGGGTTCGCCGATTGTGCGCCGAAGGCAAGCCCGTCTACGCCCGTCCGCGCCTGGACCGCGCCCAGCGCCAGGACCCCTGGCCCCCGAGGATGCCAACCCACACGACGGACCTACGACACCGCCACCCTCAACGCACTCAAACCTAACCGAAACCCCGCCTGCTACCGAGCCACCCCGAAAAGCACCCACGGACCCTTCACCTGCCAAGCCTGCAAATTCACCTGCCTCCGGACCGGCACCGCACCCGCCAAGCCAAGCACCAGCAACAACCGCCTCAAGTGCATCCTGCTCAACACCCGCTCCGTCCACAGACACGCCATCAAACTCTGGAACCTGCTCGACACAACATCACCAGACGTCATCTTCCTCACGGAAACCTGGATGAACGCCGCCTCAGCCCCAGACATCGCAATAGCCATCCCGGATGGCTACAAGATCACCCGGAGGGACCGCATAAACCAAACCGGAGGAGGCATCGCCATCGTCCACAGAAACACCATCCGCATAACGACCAACTCAGACGACACTTTCTCCGCCGCCGAGCACCTCCACTTCCAGATACACATCGACCCCAGGACCACACTCAGAGGCACCCTCATCTACAGACCCCCAGGACCATGCACACAATTCAGCGAAGACATCGCAGACTTCATCAGCCCGCACGCCCTCCCTTCCGCTGACTACATCCTCCTAGGGGACCTCAACTTCCACCAGGAGAACAACAAGGACTGTAACACCACCACCCTGCTGGACAACCTCGCCAACCTCGGACTCAAGCAACTGGTGAACACCCCCACCCACTACGCCGGCCACACGCTTGACCCCGTCTTCTCCTCCAGTAAGCACAACTCCTTCAGCCACTTCACCGGACTTCACTGGACTTCACTGGACTGATCACAGCTGCGTCCACTTCAGCTTCAGAAGAACCACGACTCACCACCACCCGCAACAGGTTCCCCGCAGGAGCTGGAGCAAGATCACCGCCGACCAGCTCACCACCTCCCTCAGCCAGAACCCTCCGACCAACAAGACGGACCCCAACGAAGCAGCCCGCATCTTCACACAATGGCTCACCAACTGCGCCGACGATCTCGCACCACTGAAAAACCCTCCCAGCAGACCCGGCAGCAAAAAAGCATCCTGGTTCACCGATGAACTCATAACATCCAAGAAAAACTGCCGCACCCTTGAAAAAGCCTGGCGCCACGACCAGACCACAGAAAACATGACTGCACTCAAGAACGCCACCCGCAAACACCACCAGCTGATCCGCACCACCAAAAGGAAAACATTCAAAGAACGACTGGACAACAACACCCACAACAGCAAGGAACTCTTCTGCATCGTCAAAGAGTTCTCCAACCCCTGCGCCGGAAACAACGATATCACACCCTCGCAAGACCTCTGCGACTCACTCGCCACCTTCTTCCACCGCAAGATCGCCGACATACACAACAGCTTCGGTGCACAGACCACGCACCCAACCACCAAACCAACGCCCGCCACCACCACCTTCTGCAACTGGACCCCGGTCAGCACCGAAGACACCATCCGCACGATGAACACCATCCACTCCCGATCCCCAACCGACCCCTGCCCCCACCACGTCTTCAACAAGGCAGACTCCATCATCGCACCCCAACTCCGGGACATCGTCAACATCTCCTTCAACACCGCCACCTTCCCGGAGAGCTGGAAGCATGCCGAGCTCAGCGCCCTCCTGAAGAAACCGACAGCGGACCCCACCGACCTCAAGAACTTCCGCCCCATCTCGCTCCTCCCTTTTCCTGCCAAAGTCATCGAGAAGACTGTCAACAAACAGCTCGCCGCCTTCCTCGAGACGAATGGATCCCTCGACCCCTCGCAGTCCGGTTTTCCGAGCCAACCATAGCACCGAAACGCCCTCATCGCAGCCACTGACGACATCAGATCCCTGCTCGACAACGGGGAAACAGCGGCCCTCATCCTCCTGGACCTCTCTGTGGCGTTCGACACTGTCTGCCACCGCACTCTAGTACAGCGCCTCAGCAACATCGGAATCCAAGAGAAGGCACTGGAGTGGATCATCTCGTTCCTCGCCGGAAGAACCCAGAGAGTCCGCCTCCCCCCGTTCCGATCCGAGGCCACCGAAGTCATCTGCGGCGTACCTCAAGGATCATCACTCAGCCCCACCCTCTTCATCGTCTACATGAGCCCTCTCGCAGCCATCGCACGCCAACACAACCTCAACATCATCTCCGACGACCCCACCACCGCCAGAGCCAGCCTATAGGAAGGGATGAAAGACGTCGCCGAGTGGATGAAGAACAGCCGCCTGAAACTGAACTCAGACAAGATGGAAGTCCTCATCCTGGGATCATCCGCCTGGGACGACTCCTGGTGGCCCCCTGCCCTGGGCACCACTCCCAAGCCAACGGATCACGCATGTAACCTGGGCTTCATCCTGGACTCGTCCCTCTCGATGACAAAACAAGTCAACGCCGTCTCGTCATCGTGCTTCAACACCCTGCGCATGCTCCGTAAGATCTTCCGATAGATCCCCGCTGAAACCAGGAAGACAGTCACCCAAGCACTCGTCACCAGCCGACTGGATTACTGGAACACCCTCTACGCGGGAACTACTGCCAAACTACAGAAAAGACCCCACCGCATACAAAACGCCTCCGCACGAATCATCCTGGACATCCCCAGCCACAACCACATCTCCGGCCACCTGAGAGACCTGCACTGGCTCCCCGTCAGCAAGAGGATCACGTTCAGACTCCTCACCCACGCACACAAGGCTCTCAACGACCTGGGCCCCAAGTACCTCAACAACCGCCTCACTTTGTACACGCCCACCCGCCAGCTACGATCGACCAGCCTCGCCCTCGCCGCCGTACCATGTATCCTCAGAGCCACCGCCGGAGGAAGATCCTTCTCCTACCTAGCAGGCAAGACATGGAACTCCCTCCCCATCCACCTACTGCTGACCCAGGACCATCTCTCCTTCAGGAGGCAACTTAAGACCTGGCTTTTCGAGCAGTAATGGACCCCTCCCCCCAGCGCCTTGAGACCCCTCCGGGTGAGTAGCGCGCTTTACAAATTGTGATTGATTGATTGATTGATTGATTCTTCCTTGGGTCGGAGGGTTATGCATAATGGTAGCCTCTGGTCTTGTAATGACATTTTGTGAACAATCCTACTATTTCTGTACATAGGTGGCAACCTCTTGTGATTCAAGTGCCTGTCTCTGCGAGGGCAGGCAACGGAAATGCTCTTTACTTGAGCCAGCCCAAGGCTCCGATCACTTGACTTCAGAGAGTCCAGAATGTGACTTCCCAAATCCAAAAGACAGAGTCACACCTTCTCATGAACAGGGGATCATTGACTCCCGCAGCCAAGAGGAGATATTTTAGGGATAATCTTGTGGTCCCTAAGCCACCCATGTGGCTGGAGTTGAATCCCCCTCTTATCCACCCACATGAGCCCTTGGGCTCTTTAACAGGAGTGTCTGAAGGTTTTGTGTTTGATGCCTCTGTTTTTGGGGAGCCGCGCCTTCTCATACACAGGGCTGGTTTTGTGGCACTTGAGGCCTTGTCTTCTTGCTTCAATTAACATTGCCCATAATTTTACAAAGAATGTAAAGGCTTGACTGTCAGACAGTTAGTTGGTCAATCAATCAGGGATTTGTTGAGCTCGCTACTCGCCCGTGAGGGTCTCACGCCGGTGTGGGGGGGAATGAGGTGAGCAGTGGATAAGCAGCTGAGGATAAGCAGCTCCAAGACACGATGGTAGCAGTGCGCTCAATGGATTGTGGGTCATGGAATAATTCAGAGGGCCCCATCGAGCACAAGTATCATAGAGCAGTTTCATCATGATGCATACACATGTCTACTTGGGCCACCGTCAACTTAGTCAATGGCAAAAATATCCTCTCCCATTTAGAAAACAAACCTCTTTACATGTGTTTTATATTTGTTGTATGTGCTGGAGCACTCTGCATACTGAGAGCGGATGGTCAGCGTACGTACCTTTGGCTCAAAGCCCAGGACAGATGCAGTATATTCCCTGACAGTTGTAGGTTCCTTTAACTAATCTTCCGAACAACAGGACAACTGGTGTAATAGCCCATACCGGTGTCCATTGTTTTTTAATTCACATTTGTCGTTCCACATTTTCACCTTTTTGCAGTAGCTTTTGACTGATCCTGACGAAGGCCGCAACACTTTTAGAGGTCCAGAGGCCAAAACGTGTTGATCGTTTCCAGAAGCAGCTGCCTCTAATGTCGGCAGCAACATCACAAGCTATTTGTTTTTAATCCTGTCACAGGGTAGTAGAATAAATTACACCTTAAGTAACCCGTAGGCAGTTTTAATCACCACTTAGCACAGCACTGCACTACACCTCAAACACACCATGATCACATAGGGTCTTTAGGACCATCCTCTCTTACGAAAACATCCCTGAGCTCGTCCCTTGTAGCGAGAGGGTTGTAGTCCATGTCATGACTCGTTAACTACTGCTGACGCGCTTCACTCCTACGCAACGTTCCGCTCCTCACGTTGGCCACGCTGTGCCTCGTCACGCCGGTGGCCATTTTGAAGTGGGTTTACGTTCATTTCCTGAATCTTCATTTCCGCAGCGTCTGTTTACAGCTCGAAGGCTCAAGTGCTTTTGCTCATCTTATCCCGACAAGAGAATTAGGCACCAGGACGCTTGTTTTCAGCAATCTCCGCACACGGTGATGAGCACACCTCGTTGAATGTTCTCCCGCATTTCTAATCACGGTGATTAGCACACCTTCGCTCCTCCAACAGGTAGAATAGCCTGTTTCCTTTCCGTGAGACAAAAAACACAAAAAACACTGACCACAATAATGAAGAATGTGGATGTGGGACACATCCATCCAGGGATTCCAACAAGGATCCGACGGAGAGAGGCGCAAGCTACCTTCGCGCACAAAATCCATGAAGCACCCCTGTTTGGAATCACCCCCAGGAGTGCACAATTGATTTGCAGAGAGTCAAAACAGCATCACAGCTATAGGTGCCGAGTCGGCTGACCAGCACCTTCCCAAGTATAGGACCAGACATCTAAGAGGAAACATACTTCAGAAGGCTGTCCCACATCCATCCAGTCCTGATGAAGACCCGCCCTTGATGCGCACAAACCAGCGCAGCGCCCCCCAGGTTCGAAACGTCGACGCACCACGTTTGAGATCCGACTGTACAAAGTCTACTAGGACCAAGAACTAATTGATTGACCTACCTGACTATTGTGTTCACAGTTGACATTCTTTAATAATTGTTTTCATCACGTATTTATGTTTTAATGTGTACCAGTCCTGCACAGTTTTTCGTGTTTTGTATTGTATATGTTCAATTCTCGCCTGGACAGCAAAACTAATGTTTGAAAACAATTCAAAAACTATGAAAGTATATGACTACAACTTTACTTTCTTCATTATTGTGGTCAGTGTTTTTTGGTTTTTGTGTTTGTTTTAGGTATAAGTACCACTTTTTATGTACCCCTATAGGGACATATTGATGAAGTAATAGAATCAGAATACTGTATTAGGTATTCCCGTCCGACAGAACCATTACTGATTGTTTAACTACCCACACAGGTTCTCAGGAATACAGGGTCACCCCATTATATTTAATGGTCCTTTCGGTGAGAGGCACACCTTGACTTTTATATTTTACTCTCAACAGCCTGTTCCCTTTCGGTGACAGGCACACCTTGTACTTTATTTACTCGTTGTCTATATTACAGCAGTGACAGGCACACTCTTAATTTTCGTCCATATTAACATGTACAGCCTGTCTACTGCAATTACTATTACTGAAACCTTCTACTTTGGGATTATTCACCTGTAACTTTTACTTATGTTGCATCATTTTTGTTTATTACTTTTATTTCCTGCATTCTTATATACATTATATAACTTATTACCACTGTTTTACTAGTGCGTCATCATAATGCAGTTTGATCCACCCTGTACATTTTTACAAACAAAAGGAGAACGACCCATTCCATGGACAAGATGGAAAGAGGAATTTATCACCTACCTAAAGGTTATTGATGGAGAACGTATGTTGGCTGAGAGGAAAAAGAACATCTTCCTTCACTGCTTAGGTTCTGAGGGACAGGTAGTTTACAGGACCCTACCTCCTGTCAGATCGGTAGGAGATCACAATATGAATGATGAGGCCATTTTGCGCGTAGATTTAAGCCAACGACAAGTGTTTCCCTAATAGGTTTATATTTTACACTAGGGCTCAAGAAGAGGGAGAGAGCTTTGATGAATTTCTCACCACCCTCCGTGCGTTGTCTTTACATTGCAACTTTGGATTGATAACTGATGAAATGATAAGGGACCAAATCATCGTTCACGTAAGAAGCAAGAAGGTACAGGAGCCACTGTGGATAATGGGCGACCCTAACTTAGAGGCAGCCATCAGCACAGCCAAGACCTTAGAGCAGTCCGATAAGTGGATGAAGTCACTTAACAAAGAAACCAAATCTTGGTACTTTCAGTGAGATCAACACTATCAACCCTAGCACCTCAAAAGGTAACTCCAATTACAGAAGTGACTCTAGTAAAAAACAATTTTACTGTTATAGATGTGTTAATCCTGACCATGTAGCTTCTTTTTCACGTTGCCCTGCTGTTGGTAAAGAATGTAGCAAATGTTGACAAAAACGGGTGTAGAATGGAACCAGGGAACTACAGGCTAATAGCCCTTATTGATGTAGAGGCAAAACGTTTTGCATCCTGTATATTACGACATCTACAGGAATGGACAAACATCAATAAAATAATCCCTAAGTTCCAAACCGGCTTCAGGGAAGGCATGGGCTCAATCACAAACCTTTCAGCATTGGCAATGTTAATAGAAACAGCAGAAGAAAAAAAAGGTAGGATTACTAGCATGCTACATCGATTTAAAATCAGCTTTCGATAGAGTACCACGAGACCGTCTGTGGAAAAAGTTGGAATCATGGGGACTCCCGCAGAAACTAATAGAAAGCCTTATATACTGAAACACGGGCCAAAGTAAAGCTTGGGGATGGGAAAAGAATATCATCGCATATAAAAATAGGAAACGGCCTAAAACAGGGCTGTGTGCTGTCTCCAAGCTTATTTAATCTGTATCTAGCGGACCTAAACACCTACCTGCAACACGTAAATGGTCATCCGCCAAAATTGGCAAATGAGCCAATACAATTTCTGCAATACGCGGACGATATCGTTGTAGTAAGTCAAACTCCGATTGGCCTGCAAAGAGTTATAAATAAATTAATCGATTATTTTGAGACACTAGGTCTGGAACTCAACAAAACAAAAACCAAGATAGTGAGATTAGCGGGCCCAAGACGAGGAAAATTTAAATGGTACGCAAAGGACATACAGATTGAGGAGACAACTACATATAAATACCTGGGTGTTAAATTGAGCAGAAACATGTCACTGGTGCACCAAAAAAGGGACATCACAGCCAAAGCCCAATCGCTTACCTTTGCCTATAAACAGCTGCAAAAGAAATTACTCTGCCCCTCATATGGATATCTCTTAAAAATAATGGCAGCTCAACTGCTCCCAACCCTGTCATACGGGTTGGAAATTTGGCATGGGAAAGAAATTGAAATTTTAAACAAATTACAGATAAAAGTTTACAAATCAGTTTTTAATCTTTTTAAAGGATCATCCCCAGCACAAATACGTTTAGAATTTGGTCTACAAAACCAAGAGTACCAAAGGAAAGCAACCTTCACAAAATGGTGCTGGAAACTCAGAGCATCGGAAAAAGGATCATTAAACAACTTATGTTGGTTAGAAATCAAGATACAATACGAGCAAAAAGAACCAAACACTTGGGGCGATTACCTGCGACTTGCATTGGAAACACTAAACATCGAGGAAGTTTGGAATAGCCAATTGGAACGAACATCATTTAATAAAATTTGTAATTTAAATGCAAAATTGTTATCCCTGGCAGAGGATAAAAGTAGACTAGCCAAACGCCGCCATGCATGGACTGTAATTAATTCGTATAAAAGACTAAAACCCCAACTTTATTTAGAAGCTCACTTTCGGTTACCATTAAAAGCAAAATTCATGGCATACAGATTGGGCGACCACTGCTAAAAAGACTTGATTCCTTCTTGGAAAATCAAACAGCAAGCCAAGATATGCCGCCTATGCGGGTACCACACGGAAAGCTTGTTTCATCTAATGTGCACGTGTGAGGCAGTAAAAGAGAAAAGAAGAAAACTGCTGAAACAAGTTCTAAATAAACTAAAAATTCGCACCTGCAGACAGGCGGTAACAACTTGGATGGGTGCCACTTCGAACATTTTAATATGCCGTGGTGTAATATTCATGACTTTAGTAGAGACTTTACTCTTAAAAAACGAAGAGGCAAAGCTGGGGCCGGAAAGATGATTTTTTCCTTTTTAACACTGCAAAATTTTTAAGAAATGTATTTTAATTCTCTGATTCTAGATTGTTATTCTCTTCTTATTGTGCATACTTTAGGGTTGTGATAAACCAAATAAAGTAATTCTTTGACTTGACGTTTGGGACATTTCTCAAAAAATGTGTAAGACTACGATGAGGGGTGTAGGAAGGTGGATACCGGACTATGGTTGCCCCCAACTTTTTGCCTGGTGTTTTGCTGGTTTTTGATTTAGTTGGCCTGGGATCCTGATATTCAGGACCCCAGGCTTCCTGCTCTCTCTGTTAAAATGGACTCCATGTACCTTAGGTACATATCCAATTGGTACTGGGCCACCTTATCAGTCCCTGTACAGCATACCTTAGGTATCCAGGGCATGGGTGTACCCAGGGCCTACCAGGGACTGAAGCATGTATTATGCCACCCCTGGCTGGCCACCCAAATCTGACACAACTGGCTGCACGACAGCTGGGGCAAGGTGGTGTAAACACCCTTTGCTTTAGATATAGTATTCCTATATATAACCCTAAAAATGGACACATATATTCCTATCAGTCACTCCAATGGCAGGCCTTATCAATCCTGAAGGCAGAGTGCTTGGAATTATGTGAGATGGTGCTCAGGCATGAGCTGAGCCCGTTTGCAGCTTGCGGAACCAAGTCCAAATAGCTGTTCCATGATAACGCTATACCATATACTCTTAAGTGCATTATAATCCTCGCGGTTAAATGCTAACTTTGGTATAGCATTATCAAAACATGTCGAGTAAGGTGTCATACGAATTGGAATACTAACCCCTCGCCAATTCTGGCGACGGGGTTAGCATTCCACCCTTCTAGAGGGACACGACATGTATGTAACTGTGAACCCCGGTTAAAGTCAGACATAGCCTCAGCTCCACAAAATGGATGCTGCCACCGAGACACAAGTCTGCCCTCCTGCTGCTGCGAGTCCTTCCAGCAACGGAGGCATGGACAAAGGGTTTCCGGTCAGGTGCGGTGCCAGCACCATCCCAGACAGGATTTTGTGTATTCCAGGTAGGCAGGGCTGAAAGGAAGGTGACTGCAAGTGGCACCCCGGTGCTCACTGTGCATATGCCGGCTCAAACCAGTTCCTGGGGCACACCAGCCCCTGAGCTAAGGAGAGACCGGACAAAGGAGAGGGGTGTAACCACCCCCCTCCTAGTCCCACCCATAGGACAGGACTTAGTCGCGTGCCAGCCCCTTTTTCTTAGGATAAAGGTAGGAGCAGGCCCCCTTCCCAAATTAGATAATCTTGGATCTTGAAACTACTTTCCACGAAAGGAACTCTTGACTCTTCTGAAGACTCTCCCTTGTGGCTAAGGAGTAGCCACCCTGCACCAGCAGGCACCATCGAAGCTCTTGCGGGTTGCTGAAGTCCATCCTCCGGATCAAGACTGCCCAGCTCAACGAGACCCGGTTTCCCCTCCATCTCTGACCTCTACCTACATCATCCAGCCCAGCTGAGATTCGTGGGTGTGACAAGACCCGTGGGACCGGCCATCTTCAAGACCTGCACGACGCTTCACCAGCACGACCCCCGAGAGACCCTCGAGTAAGTGCATTGGGGTTTGAGAAGCCCTAACCCTGAGCAGCTCCAGCACCGAAGTCCAGCCCCCAGCATCCACGAGATCTGCGTGGGGCCCTTCTGCTCTTTGCTGCTCACCGCGTTGTCCGGCTACTTGCCTGCTGGCTTGTGGCCCTCTTGACGACGAACCACGACACTTCCATCGCTGGTCTGGTTGCTCCAGACTGGCCCTTGCTCCCCTCCAACAGAGGAGCACCCTGGACCCTCCTGGTCCACTCCAGACCAGACGCCATCTTGAGTCCACCGCGTGGGCTTGCCTTTGCCAAGACTTGTTGCTCCAATCCTGGTTTCAGCAGCGCCGACAGCTGACACCTTCGTGGGACAGCTCGCCCCTCCATCCTGGTCGCCGACAACGCCTCCTGGTCCGAGAGACTGCAGAGCCCAGCGTCGCCCACTCACCTGGTCGAGGCGACTTCGTCCGGTGCCATCTTGGTGCCCATCTGATCACTGGCTAGTGGTCAAGAACTGAGTCCCCTCTGCTTTCAGGTCATCTTCAACTCCGATCCAGGCTTGGATCCCATCGAACTTCATCACTGGTCGCCTGCCAGCAACTTTCTTCTTTCAGACTCCATAGACTGTAACGAGGATTCCCGACGTCTTTTGAACCCTATGCAGCCGCAGCCCCTGGGCTAGGAAACTCAAGCATTTCGGTGCTCCAACGTAGGTTCACTATCTAAGTGTCAAGATCCTTTTTCGTTTTCAGCCTAACTAGTCGGATTCGTCCGATAACACTAACTTTACGAAATCTAGCATCCATAGACTTTGTCCCGCATCCTGCATGAGAGTGCACACTCTGCACCCGATCTCCCTAGGCCTCCTGCTCCTAACCTTAGGGTTCAGTAGTGTAGTCCTAGCGATCCTGAAGCCTCTGGACCTTGTTACTTACCTGCTAGTATTTCGCATTCCACTTTTGTAGTATATGGTTTTTCGTGCCCCTCGGGCATTTGTGTAAATTGTGCAACTTGAAGTATTTTCGTAAGAGTTTTGTATTGTGCTTAGCTCCCTGACTCATAAAGAGTTCCGGGTAGAACTGTTATTAATAAATATCCTATATTTTTATAACAACTTGTGTGGTGTCCTTTCACTTGGTGTTCAAGGGGTATATGTGATGGTAAAACAGCTGGCTTAACACGCCCTCTAGAGTTTAGCCTGAAGACTGCTCGTGTCCATGCTACTAGGATAGCTGGTCTGAAAGGTTGACTTACAACCAATCATCAATAAGGGTTGTTTGGTATGATACAAAGTGATCACTAGAATAGTGAGCACTATATATCAGGCCAACTTCTCACATTGGTGTGCAGCGGTTGGGATTTGAGCTTGCTGTTGTTTTACCTCGCACATATCCTAAGAATATCAATTGGAAGATCACATAAGTACCCAGGTACATATAACTTAACTTAGAATACTCTGAGTTCTACTGAACCAGCTGTTGTAGTGCAACAGGGCTTAGCACACCCTGACTACAACTCTTAGCAAGGGATCAGTAGGTAAACCCATAGTGTAGGTAGGTGCATCACTTACACCACACTAGAAGCATGTCTACCCATGGAGAGTCTTCAGAGACTCCCCTTGTGGCTGTTGACCCTCCACAGGTCACTTCCAGATATGCAGGCCTTAGCTTCCAGGAGATGAGACAATTGTGTACCTCCAGGGAACTAAAACCGGGTTCTAACCCTACCACTCCTTTTCTGTTAGGTCTCTTAGAGACTTATGATGCTAGGAAAGCTTCTCAGACAGATGGGAGCATGCCCCCCTTAGAAGGTACTCGTGGTGACCCAGACTCCAACCTCCCTGAAACAGAAGTAGAGGAGGAGGAAGAGAAAATCTCTGGGGATGAGGCAGACAATGGTCCTGAGCTAGTCAGGCTTACTAGGGCCAACTTAGACCTACATAGGGAAGGATCTGGGGGACCCCGAGTACTGACCCTAAGCAGGCCTAACTTTGGAGTTAGAAGAGATAGGTCTCATTCTAGGGACTCCAATAGATCTGTTAACTCTCATGCCTCTGCTCAGAGGACAATGATCTCTCCCCAGAGGAGACTGACTTCCCCTCAGAGAAGAGAACATGAAGCAAGGATGAAACAGGCTAATCTGAGGATACAGAGGGAAGAACTTGCCCTTGCCAAGGAAAAGCTTGCCTTTGCTAGAGAGCAGCAGTTGTGTGAGGTAGTCCCCACTGGTGGCAGCATTATCCCCAAGGATAAAGACAGGAGTTTTGATACTAGACACCTGAGTAAAATAGTGCCCCCCTTTAAACAAGGGGATGACATCCACAAGTGGATGACTGCTTTGGAGAGGGCCTGCACTGTCCAGTGCATCCCCCAAATCAGTGGGCAGCTATATTGTGGCTCTCCTTTGAAGGTAAAGGTAGAGATAAGCTCCTCACTACTAGAGCTGAGGATGCTAACAATTACCAAGTCTTGAAAAATACACTGATTGATGGGTTTGGCTTAACCACTGAACAGTACAGGTTGCTGTTCAGAGATACCCAGAAAACTCAGTCTCAAGATTGGGCTGACTTTGTTGATGGTGCCACTAAGGCTCTAGAAGGCTGGCTACTGGGTAGTAAAGTTACTGACTTCACAGGATTGTATTATCTTATTATGAGAGAGCAAGTCTTAAATAATTGTCAGAACCAGTTATTACACCAGCACCTGGTAGACTCTGATCTGACCTCTCCACAAGAATTGGGTAAGAGGGCAGACAAATGGGTCAGAACCAGGATTAGGCCTAAGAACCAAGGTGGTGACCAGAAGAAGGAATCAACCAAGCGTCAAGAGAAGGGTGGGAATAAATCTACAGATCGAACCACATCAGGGCCCCAAAAATCCTCTGAGGGGGGTGGGTCCCAGAATCCTTCCAATACCCAGAAGACACCTTATTGTCAAACCTGCAAGCAGGTGGGTCATTGGAAAACTGACAGCAGTTGCCCAAAGAACCCCAATAAGGAGAATATACCCCCAAGTAACATTCCCAAACCCCTGTTACTACTAGTAGTAATCCCCCAGGTGGTGGGAGTGCCCCCAAGAATTTGGGTGGTTTTACTTTGGGAGTTCCTGGGGACTCTGGCCTAACCAGGTCCCCTAACTTAGATACTCTTGTCTGTGAGGATGGCATGGGGTTTGCCAATTTCACTGATTGTCCCAACACTTTGGGCAAGTACAGACAGGAGCCCCTCATCAATGGTTCAAAAGTTGAGGCCTATAGAGACACAGGGGCTAGCATCACTATGGTGACTGAGAGCCTAGTCCCCTCAAGGCAACTTATACCTGGTGCCACATACCAGGTGACAAACATTGATGGAGTGCAGAAGAGTCATCCCATAGCAGTGGTAAATCTCAGCTGGGGAGGTGTCACTGGCCCCAAGAGAGTGGCAGTGTCATCAAACTTGCCTGTAGATTGCCTACTGGGGAATGATTTAGAGATCTCAGCCTGGGCAGAGGCAGAACAAGAAACCCATTATAAAATGATAAATCTTCCTGAACAGGCTAGGAGGGCTGTGCCAGTCTCAGCCCAATCTCAAGTAGATTCCCTTCCTGAAAAGGTTGGTGGGGTTGTGATGGCCACAGCCCAAACTCAGACTGATAATAGTGTTGTGAAGCCTGAAACTATGGATCACTCCACTCAAACAGAGAGCATTGAGGAGGAAGAGAAATCTCCCTCCCACCAGACTTTAGGAAAAGATCAGCCTCCTCAGGGAACTGATCTTGCCCCTTGTGAAGGAGCTGCCCCAGAGGTAGTCAGGCCTAGCCTGGCAGAGCCCCTGATGTCAGTGGACCCTTCTAAGGTGGGACCCAGTCTGGAGCAGGTAACCTGCCCCTCTCTACCCTGCCTCAGTCAGCCCAGGGCTGTGGAGGTCAGGGAGGCCAGTGGTGGACCCCAAAGGGCCCCCTGTCCAAAAGAACTCCCCAATCAGCAGATTAAGGGCACTGAAGCTAGTAGTCCTAGCCAAGTGAAAATAAAACAAACTCCTCAGGGATCCCCCTTAAAATTAGTTAGGGACCTCCCACAGATGGACACTGTTGGGCACAGCCAAACCTGGGACCTAAGGGCCCCAAACCTGACCTGTCCCTCCAGTAAGCCAACAAGAGGGACCCAGCCTCCAGCTTTAGGTAGCCAGAGGTTGACCCTGAGAGCATACAGCAACTGAGTCCTGCAAAGAAAGGCATGTATGGTGGATAGTGATTGGAGGAAGCTGGCCCAAAATTAGTGGAGCCTCACTTCAGTACTCCATATCAGCACCAGCCTTTTTCTTTACCAAAACACACCACAGGTAGAGATTCCCTATGGTGGAGACCCTCAGATACCCTTAGGGTGAGGGATTGCTTAGTGGACCATGAGATAGGGGGTAACCATGCCAGTGCATGCACCTCCTCATATGGCCACTCAGGCAATATAGGCTTACCTGGTCAAGGATAGCCTTATCTCCTTTCGTTTGGGGGAAGGGGGTTATGTAGGAAGGTGGATACCTGACTATGGTTGCCCCCAACTTTTTGCCTGGTGTTTTGCTGGTTTTTGACTTAGTTGGCCTGGGATCCTGCTATTCAGGACCCCAGGCTTCCTGCTCTCTCTGTTAAAATGGACTCCATGTACCTTAGGTACATATCCAATTGGTACTGGGCCACCTTATCAGTCCCTGTACAGCATACCTTAGGTATCCAGGGCATAGGTGTACCCAGGGCCTACCAGGGGCTGCAGCATGTGTTATGCCACCCCTGGCTGGCCACCCAAATCTGACACAACTGGCTGCACGACAGCTGGGGCAAGGTGGTGTAAACACCCTTTGCTTTAGATATAGTATTCCTATATCTAACCCTAAAAATGGACACATATATTCCTATCAGTCACTCCTATGGCAGGCCTTATCAATCCTGAAGGCAGAGTGCTTGGAATTATGTGAGATGGTGCTCTGGCATGAGCTGAGCCCGTTTGCAGCTTGCGGAACCAAGTCCAAATAGCTGTTCCATGATAACGCTATACCATATACTCTTAAGTGCATTATAATCCTCGCGGTTAAATGCTAACTTTGGTATAGCATTATCAAAACATGTCGAGTAAGGTGTCATACGAATTGGAATACTAACCCCTCGCCAATTCTGGCGACGGGGTTAGCATTCCACCCTTCTAGAGGGACACGACATGTATGTAACTGTGAACCCCGGTTAAAGTCAGACATAGCCTCAGCTCCACAAAATGGATGCTGCCACCGAGACACAAGTCTGCCCTCCTGCTGCTGGGAGTCCTTCCAGCAACATAGGCATGGACAAAGGGTTTCCTGTCAGGGGCGGTGCCAGCACCATCCCAGACAGGATTTTGTGTATTCCAGGTAGGCAGGGCTGAAAGGAAGGTGACTGCAAGTGGCACCCCGGTGCTCACTGTGCATATGCCGGCTCAAACCAGTTCCTGGGGCACACCAGCCCCTGAGCTGGGGAGAGACCGGACAAAGGAGAGGGGTGTAACCACCCCCCTCCTAGTCCCACCCATAGGGCAGGACTTAGTCGCGTGCCAGCCCCTTTTTCTTAGGATAAAGCTAGGAGCAGGCCCCCTTCCCAAATTAGATAATCTTGGATCTTGAAACTACTTTCCACGAAAGGAACTCTTGACTCTTCTGAAGACTCTCCCTTGTGGCTAAGGAGTAGCCACCCTGCACCAGCAGGCACCATCGAAGCTCTTGCGGGTTGCTGAAGTCCATCCTCCGGATCAAGACTGCCCAGCTCGACGAGACCCGGTTTCCCCTCCATCTCTGACCTCTACCTACATCATCCAGCCCAGCTGAGATTCGTGGGTGTGACGAGACCCGTGGGACCGGCCATCTTCAATACCTGCACGACGCTTCACCAGCATGACCCCCGAGAGAACCTCGAGTAAGTGCATTGGGGTTTGAGAAGCCCTAACCCTGAGCAGCTCCAGCACCGAAGTCCAGCCCCCCCAGCATCCACGAGATCTGCGTGGGGCCCTTCTGCTCTTTGCTGCTCACCGCGTTGTCCGGCTACTTGCCTGCTGGCTTGTGGCCCTCCTGACGACGAACCACGACACTTCCATCGCTGGTCTGGTTGCTCCAGACTGGCCCTTGCTCCCCTCCAACAGAGAAGCACCCTGGACCCTCCTGGTCCACTCCAGACGCCATCTTGAGTCCACCGCGTGGGCTTGCCTTTGCCAAGGCTTGTTGCTCCAATCCTGGTTTCAGCAGCGCCGACTGCAGACACCTTCGTGGGACAGCTCGCCCCTCCATCCTGGTCGCCGACAACGCCTCCTGGTCCGAGAGACTGCAGAGCCCAGCGTCGCCCACTCACCTGGTCGAGGTGACTTCGTCCGGTGCCATCTTGGTGCCCATCTGATCACTGGCTAGTGATCAAGAACTGAGTCCCCTCTGCTTTCAGGTCATCTTCAACTACGATCCAGGCTTGGATCCCATCGAACTTCATCACTGGTCGCCTGCCAGCAACTTTCTTCTTTCAGACTCCGTAGACTGTAACGAGGATTCCCGACGTCTTTTGAACCCTATGCAGCCGCAGCCCCTGGGCTAGGTAACTCGAGCATTTTGGTGCTCCAACGTAGGTTCACTATCTAAGTGTCCAGATCCTTTTTCGTTTTCAGCCTAACTAGTCGGATTCGTCCGATAACACTAACTTTACGAAATCTAGCATCCATAGACTTTGTCCCGCATCCCGCGTGAGAGTGCACACTCTGCACCCGATCTCCCTAGGCCTCCTGCTCCTAACCTTAGGGTTCAGTAGTGTAGTCCTAGCGATCCTGAAGCCTCTGGACCTTGTTACTTACCTGCTAGTATTTCGCATTCCACTTTTGTAGTATATGGTTTTTCGTGCCCCTCGGGCATTTGTGTAAATTGTGCAACTTGAAGTATTTTCGTAAGAGTTTTGTATTGTGCTTAGCTCCCTGACTCATAAAGAGTTCCGGGTAGAACTGTTATTAATAAATATCCTATATTTTTATAACAACTTGTGTGGTGTCCTTTCACTTGGTGTTCAAGGGGTATATGTGATGGTAAAACAGCTGGCTTAACACGCCCTCTAGAGTTTAGCCTGAAGACTGCTCGTGTCCATGCTACTAGGATAGCTGGTCTAAAAGGTTGACTTACAACCAATCATCAATAAGGGTTGTTTGGTATGATACAAAGTGATCACTAGAATAGTGAGCACTATGTATCAGGCCAACTTCTCACAAGGGGTGCCCCGGACTCTAAGAAGTCCATACCGCCTTCTTCCAACTTACCCAAAGGGAATGTTTCTTGTGTCTCTTGTGATCACTCCCAGAGTGATTTAGAGTCGGATATTGTCGTTTTGATTCAAGATTCCTTTGATGTCTCCGAGGCTGATGAAATTTGTTCTCCTAAATGTAGAGTATGCATCCTGGGAAGGGAGTTGGAACTAATGGCAGACTGGGGATCGTCTTGGACTATAATCACAAAAGATTATTGCTTAGAATCCCTGGGAGAATTATTTGATCTCAATTTATTATGCAAACCTGATATTGTGGCGCAGAATTTTGATGGCTCCAACATTGATTGTAAGGGTTTCAAGGAAGTACTTATTGAATTCAAGGGTAATTCTGCCATTATCAAGTTATACATAGCTTTCAAAGGGGTTAATGTTTTAGGCGGGCGTGGCCAGGCCAAGTTGGGTATTGTGTTGTACCCCAGGGACAAAGAACCTGTTTCTGTCCTTGCGTTATCTTCTGCCAGTACTGATTTCACTAATGTGTTCCCTGATGTATTCTCCGATGAACTTGGCAAACTTATTGGTTTCAGTCACAGGATCAAAGTCAAAGAAGGTTCTGTTCCTGTGGAACAAAAATGAAGGGGAGTTCCTGTCAGCATTAGGGCTGAGTTAAAGAACATGTTGGATGAGATGGTTGAGAGTGGCATTATTATAGGAAATTGAGTCCTCTGAGTGGGTTTCTACTATCGTTTTAGCTCAAAAACCTGATAAAAGTATTGGGTTGTGTGTTGATTTGAGGGCATTGAATGCCAATTTGGTCGCTGATTGACACCCTCTTCCAAACATTAACGAGATGGTATGCATGTTGGATGGTGCCTACTTTTTTTCCACCCTTGACCTTTGTCAGCCTACCACCAAAGTGAACTCACTGGGGATTCCAAACACTTTACTACTTTTATCACGCCCCACAGGCTTTTTCAATTCAAGAGGATGTCTTTTGGCCTGGCCTCAGCCGCATCTGTGTTTCAGAGGGCCATGTTCCACATTTTTAAAGATGTCAGCAGTTTTGTTAAATGCTTCCAGGATGATATCCTCACCTTCTCCAAAAATGAGGGAGACTACTCCCTTCATATAAAGGAAGTTTGCCTTAGGTTAGGTAAGTGTGGATTGACACTTAAAGCTGGCAAATGTAAATTTGTTTGCAGATCGGGTGATTGTGTAGTACCCAAAAAGTCTTTAGTCGATGCCATCATCAATGCACCTGCTCCTGACAATAAAGAGAAACTCCTCTCTTTTGCAGTCCTGTGTGAGTATTATAGTAAATTTATACTGAACTTTGCAACCAAGATGGAACCCCTTCAGAGAGTTGACCAGAAAGTCTACTGAGTTTATTTGGTCAGATAAACATGAGACAGCTTTCAGACAGATCAAAAATGAGATTGTTAATGCTCCCACCCTTAAGTCCTTTTGCCTCAATAAGAGATGCATTATCACTGTGGATGTCAGTCTTTATGGTCTTGGGGGAGTTCTTAGCCAGTGTTCAGGAAAGGAGGAGTGGTGTGTAGCTTTCGCTTTTAGGACCCTGTCTGTGACTGAGAGGAGATATGCAGTGATTGAGAGAGTTGTTGGCATGCGTCTGGGCCATCAAACATTTTCGCAACTATGTGTGGGGAAATGAATTTACGCTTAGAACTGATCATACGCCCCATGTTGGCATATTATCCCTGGGGGAGGATGGAACCCTACTGCCCATATAACTCACCTCACATCCAGACTACAGGAATACGATTTTGAGGTTGTGTATGTCCCCGTCAGGAGCAATGTCACGGCTGATTTCCTTTCTAGATTGCCTTGTTCTGATGAGTGTGTTTCCCATGATCAACAAGAAGTGGATATAGTTGCAACCGTCATGGATTTTGTCTCTCAGGAGTTCTTGTGCTTGTCTGATACTGAGTGGACGACAGAGATAAATAATGATGTTGTGTGTCAACAGATTATTGATTGTGTGAAAAATGGCTGGCCCAAAGAAAGGTCTGCCACTGCTGAGATTGCATCTTTTTGTCATGTCTCTGGTGAGATTGAAGACCTTGGTGGTTTGCTTTTCAAAGGAGGAAAGATCATCCCTCCTGCCTCTATGCAGAACAAGATTTTATTACTTTCCCACCAAGGACATTTAGGTATATCCCCTATGAAACGGCTTATCCGGGCCAATTTTTGGTAGCCTGGGCTCGACAAAATGGTCGATAGGGCTGTTGGAGAATGTCCCGAATGCATCAGCAGTGATAAAATGCTTCAAGTTTCCTCTGCCCTCCTTAAACCGGTCTCTTGGCCTGAGTGTCCTTGGCAAAAGGTGGCTTCTGATATTTCAGGTCCCTTTAAACACTTACCTTCGAATGCCTGTTTTGCTCTTGTCATGGTGGACTACCACTATAAGTGGCCAGCAGTTAAGTTCGTAGCAAATGCCTCTACTCAAGTCATCATCACTTTTTTCAAAGAGGTTTTTGTACGTGAGGGGTCCCCCGAGGTGCTTGTAACGGACAATGGGGTACAACTCATGTCACAAGAGATGTAAAGTTTCCTTCATATGTGCAATATCAAACATGTGACCACATCCCTATATGAACCAAGGTAAAATGGACTAGTGGAACGGTTTAACCGAGTTCTTAAGGATGGCATTCAATCAGCAGGCATGTCCAGTGAGCCTTGGAAGGTTGTTGTAAGAAAGAAGTTGTGGATGTATCGCATTACTCCCCACTCGGTAACCGGGGTAAGCCCTTTCAGGCTTTTGAAGGGCAGAGAACACATTTCTGAAATTTGTCCATGGTGGATCAAAAGAGTTAAAAAGGTTGATGACAGTGTTCATGTGAATCTTGTCGCCAAACGTGGGGAAAGCAAACAAGACATGATGAAAGTGTTGTTTGACTCTAAAATGAATGTTAAAGTTCCCGACTTTGCTGTAGGAGACTGGGTTAGGATCAAATAACCTGTTTTTTGGTGAAACGTACTTCCAAATTCAGTCATCCTATTAAAATTGTTAAAGTTTGTAAGAAGAGTGTCATTACTCAGGATGGTAGAGTATCAAATGTAAGGAGGGTTGAAAAATGCAAGTCTTTGAGACTCACTGCAGAGGGTGAGGAAGCTTCACGTTCCCTAATTCCAATAGTAACTCGTCTCATTCCACTCAATCTGTGGCATCCAGAGTCACAAGTAATGACTGACCCAGATTTTTACCTGCCAGGTACTTGTCTTGATTTTGTTATTTGTCTCCTTCCTCCTTTTTTATTGTGAAGGGTGAGATGTGTTGCATCCTCCTTCCCCCTTCCTGTTCCCCGCGCCCCTCTCTTGCTTGGAACATGGACCTCTGTACCTGGTTGTACAATTGCTGTGCCAGAGCGCTCTAGTTTTCAGTGACTGCCTTTGCCTTGCATGCTTGTGTTGTACTGCGCCGCTCTTCGAATGAACTGTGGATTTTACTTCCCTATCGGAGCCTTCATCTTTACACCCTCCCTTCCCTCCTTTGTGGCCTCTTTCTCTAGTTCACTCATCCTGTGGTTGAACATTACTGTTACAACATAGAGGAGCCCGAATATTGGATTTGATATGTTCTGAAAATGGACCTGCTCACAAAAGACACTGTAGCCTCCGCGCCAGTGAGTAAGCTTGCCAGGTTAATGCATCTGCTGCGCCTGTTCCTGTCAGGCCTGGGCGAGCTCCGCCTTTCATCCGTCCAAGGTTGTTAGTACAATTGTGCTACGCTGTAGCACGTGTTCTTTTCAGTGCTAGCAAGCCGCAAAAAACAAAACAAGCTCCTATTGTTCTCGCCCTGACTGACTACAATGAGTGCGGTGTTCCATGCAATGTTTTGATTTGAAATAAAACCTTGGGAAAGGCAGCTGCTCCACAGCTCGACATTACGCGTTCACAGGTCCTGCTGGGCCGGTTCACAGAGCCTTTACTCCTGTAAATCACCGGAAGAACGCCGAGTACGGGGCAAATGTACAACCGTTGTAGATTTCCAGAAGTATGCCTACTTCCCAAATGTACACATGGGGTTTTCCCCACCAGGATGAGCATACCACACCGAAACGGACATTTGCACATTGAACTGTTTTTTTGTTTAGTTTTTGTCAACAGAGAAAATACTTTTTCCTGTGTTAAGGAAAAAACTCCTCCCGTGGAGGCCTGTTCCATTTCCCTCCCAGGACAGACACTGACTCGTGCCTTGAGCCGGAACAGTTTTTCGTGCATTTTCAGATTTGCAAACGAATAAAAAACTTGCTTCCAAAAATAGATAATCTTACAAGTTTCTTTTTGTTTTCCACCCCCTGTAACATGCTCTTCTCCACCCTCGAATCCTGAACATATTTTGGAAAGGTTCCATAGTAAGAGCGATTCTACCTTTGTAAATGTACTTTGTGCTTCCAACATTCCTCTGGGGACACTGGTTCTGTGAATCGGAATGTTGAATTTCAGATTGCGAATAGGGGTTTTGCAAACTTTTATTCCAACTAGCTTTGTGAATTAAGCCCTTTGGAATTAATTTCTAAAAAGAGTGTCGTTAAGAGTATCCTCCTATTTCAGTGAGGGTAGTTGTAATAGAGCTGGTTGGGTTAAAGCTGCAGGCGCCGCCCTCCAGGCACCCCCAGGGTTCCTCATGACTAGCCATGTTAGATACTTTGGCATCTGAAGTTGTTCACTCATTCTCAGGCAGGTCTGTGCCACAGCCTGCACACTGCGGGACAGCAGGTTTATACTCCCTGTCCTAGAATGTGTCAATGCTTCTTTTTCATGCGTCCCTTTCATTTGTTGGCTCTGAATATCACGTGTGCTTTGTTTACCAGCACCGTCACCCTGTAGGCCCACTGTTTGTGTACAGAACTCCAGAGTTGTACTGAGTGCAGATATGGGGAACCGAACAAAAGAAATAGTTCAACTATCAGCACCTAAGATATGAGTACACGTTTTAATATAATACTAATGGTGGCGGCTCCTCTGGAGGAGGAGTGTCGAACCCCCCCACCCCTTCGACAATAAAAACCTTGTTTATTATCTTTATCTTTTACCTACCGTGATGATTTGGGGCCAGGGCGAGGAGATGACCGGCACTAAGGGGGAGTGGTGGGCACTGTTATCGGTGCCCATGACGGCAGGGCACAAGTCCTAAATAAAGAAGTGGGGGGACGCTCACAGACAGGAAGTGACGTCACGAAAGGCAAAAACCTAGAAGTGGGGGGGACGCTCACAGACAGGAAGTGGCGTCACGACCGGAAGTGACGTCACGAAAGGCAAAAACCTGTGACAATAGGTATGTGTTTAATAGTTGGTGTAGCGCTATTGCGCAGGGGGGACGGCGTCCATCCATTCGTTGTGTAGTAAATACTATCTTCACTGTTCATCTCTGGCTAGACAATACTATTATACTTATGACATCATAGAATGCCAAGGAGCCTCTCTAGCTATCTGTACCTTTCTATTCCCTATTGAGGCAGTTGGTCATCTAAGGTTGAGCTACCAACAGCGAGCTCCTGGTGGGGTCTATCTATAGTTTACCTTATAACTTAACTTATCTGTCTAACCTGGAAGGAACCTGCAATAAAGGATCTTAACTACTAAGTGGACTCAGCATCTTTCATTTATTACAACTTGGCGACGATTTTTAAAAGGAGGAACCTACGCGTGATCTAGAGATAAAGACTTAAGGAACTATAGGAAAGAATTCAAGACTTTCAAGGACACTTCATTTCACAATTAAGGTAACGCCCCGCCGACCCCACCAGTGTCCAAATCCATCTGGACAGCCTACGTCGAGGGCGTGTGTTTCAGCTTAAAGTCTGCTGTCAGTTTACGAGTGAAGTATTCTTCTGCACCAAAGAGTTGTGTCTACTGTTTGTCTACTAGACGTGATCATCTGTCTGCAAACAACCCTCAAACTGAGTTTTGTGTGCTCTGCGAAGTTTTATAACAGCCTCTGCCTGCTCAACTCGTTTCTGCCTGGTGTGGTAATACGAGCATTCACTCGAGAGACAATTTTGTATGAGTCAAGTGGTTTATAATGAACTCTGCGAGTCCCGCTTCATACACTTTCTGTCTTCTGCGCAGATCGGATTAAAAGCTTTGCAGCACTCTATAAGTAAAGGCAGCACACAAACCCTACTCTTTGCAATTTAGATAGAAAAGTGCAGATGTGAGCATTCTATGTCCGACATTGTTCTTGTTAGCACATTTAAAGAAGCACTACAATATTGTGACAGGATTTGAAGAGTAAACGGCCTCAACTTTCGACGCATTTCCAAACTCATTTACTCACCGTCCTGGATACCTTTGTCCGTTGGTCGACGGTTGGCCACAAGCGATCTTCTCACCTTCCTGCCGGCCGTCCTTCTGATGACGTCTATAGAATGCTTTGAGGAGTTGGTGAGGCAAGATTCTCATCATGCTCTTCGCTCCTGTGACGCCTGTGTCAATTTTCATAGGAGACACATTCCTCACGCACTTTACGTCACTACGACAAACGTAGCGACCATGTTGTATTTTGTTTAGCTGCCATGACAACAGCTTGCTCTGTGCGCTTCCTAGTTGCTGTTCGGCGCGTCCATAAGCAGCTGTTCAGTTCTTCGTCGGAGTACTCGACTGCCAACGTTTCTTGTAGTATTTATATACAACGTGCCTCAACACACAGACGACATATGAGTCAATATTGATAGGATTTGTGACAATATGCGTGAACAGTCATCACTATTAAGAAATCGATCTTCTCATCGTGTGGGAACATTCAGCTATGACTGCGCACATCTGTGTACAGATCCCGGGTGAGATGTCGCTCACCGGAGCCAATATCATTTATTTAATTATTTGTGTTGCAGTTATTTCATCTTTGCATTTGAGTTAACGCTGTTTTTTTTCAGGAATGTGGTGTGAATTTTTAACATAGCAAATCTATTGTGCTCATTTGAAAAGTCTATATTCTGCGTTAGGGATGTAGTTTGGTGTTTTTGGGTAATCAATGCCCATCCATGTTGTCAGGGTTGTTACCCTGAGGTGCCTCTCTAGGGAAGATGTTTTTGTGAGGGTAGTCCATGCCCATGTTATAGTGTATGTTCATCCATATAGTCAGGGTTAGTATCCTGAATTGTACCCTATCTAAAAGAGGTTTTTTTTTTGTGTGAATAGTCCATGCCCCACATACTTGGTATTTGCGGGTGGTACATGCTCCATCCCTTGTCCCAGGGTTATAGTCTTTATTCTACGCTGTACCCTCTCAAGGGGACATTAGTGTCTGTGGTAGTCCATGCCCATAGTTGGTTGTTCAGGCATGTTGATGGGTAGTCAACGCCCATAGTATGTTCCATAAGTATTTATAGCTAGTACATGCCCCTTTTCCCACAGATGTTTTGTTTACTCTGCGGTGTACCCTTTTTCAGGGGAGGCTATGTGTTCTTTTTGGGTAGTCAACGCCCATAGTATATTTTATGAGTATTAATGGCTACTCCATGCCATTGTTCCCAGAGATATTTAGTCTGCTCTGCGGTGTACCCTTTTTCAGGGGAGGCTATGTGTTCTTTTTGGGTAGTCAACGCCCATAGTATATTTTATGAGTATTAATGGCTACTCCATGCCATTGTTCCCAGAGATATTTAGTCTACTCTGCGGTGTACCCTTTTTCAGGGGAGGTTATGTGTTCTTTTTGGGTAGTCAACGCCCATAGTATATTTTATGAGTATTAATGGCTACTCCATCCCTTTGTTCCCAGAGATATTTAGTCTGCTCTGCGGTGTACCCTTTTTCAGGGGAGGCTATGTGTTCTTTTTGGGTAGTCAACGCCCATAGTATGTTTATAAGTATTAATGGCTACTCCATGCCATTGTTCCCAGAGATATTTAGTCTGCTCTGCGGTGTACCCTTTTCAGGGGAAACTTTGTGGGGTTTTTTTGGGTAGTCAACACCCAAGCTGTCCTGCAACATACCCTTTTCAGGAGAGGTTCAACGTCTCCTATTATTAATAGAGATTGTTTCTACACTGTATTTTGTCTGAGTCTACCTGCTTGTAGCTACTGGCCAGGGCTTCATTTAGGTGAGATTTTCAGTTGTATTTTATCATACATTTAGTGTCGGCGTATCTTCTTCAAGGGTAATGTTAAGGGTAGTTTTAGTTTTATTGCAAAACCTCACTCTTTTATTAAGGAGAGGGGATGTGGAATATTATGTCATAATGCTGATTCTTTGTTCTTTTCTCACATAATAATACCTCATGTTAAAGTCATCTTTTGTTGTACACTATTACTTTTGGTTATTCTAAATTGTGTACTTCCTTGCTGTCTGAGACACATTAGGTATTGTTGCTGATCATTCCTTTGTTCTGCTATTAATCCATAAAGAGAGAGGATGTGTAGTAAATACTATCTTCACTGTTCCTCTCTGGCTAGACAATACTATTATACTTATGACATCATAGAATGCCAAGGAGCCTCTCTAGCTATCTGTACCTTTCTATTCCCTATTGAGGCAGTTGGTCATCTAAGGTTGAGCTACCAACAGCGAGCTCCTGGTGGGGTCTATCTATAGTTTACCTTATAACTTAACTTATCTGTCTAACCTGGAAGGAACCTGCAATAAAGGATCTTAACTACTAAGTGGACTCAGCATCATTCATTTATTACAGGTTGCAACGGCAAACCTGGTAGGTGAAGGGGCGTGGTGACCGGCGTGGTGTCCTGCAGCAGTCCGAGAAACTTCCGATTTCAGCCATCCACCTGCGCGCACCTTTTTTGTAAGGGTGGACGCGGTTTTGATTGTAAATGGTGGGCGGCTTTTTGATTGAGCAGGATGGACGGCGTCCACCCTGGAAAACCCTAGAAAATAAGTGGGGGGATGCCGTCCACCCGCGTGGTACCCCGACTCGTGCCCTGCATGACGGGTTGGCTGGCCATCTCAGGCCAGCCGAACCACCATGCGCACTGAAGCTGTCTCCAACCCCAGCTGCGTTGCCCGGTTGGAGACAGCAGGCGCAGGCTCCCAGTCTCCCTGGGAGCGCAAATCGAGCGTGCCCAGGCCAATCCTGATGCTGCACTCATGCTGTGAGAGCAGCGCTCTGATTGGCCGTAGTGGATTGTGTGAGCCTGTGCCTGCAGTGGAGCCAGAAGAGCGGCGATGCAGCGTGATTCAGGTACTTTATTTTTGGTTTTGTCCTCCTCCCTCCCCCACCTCCCCACTTTGCCACATCTGCGGCGACCAAATAGAAAGTTACTGAAACCGGCTCTGGCAAACCTTTCTGATGGAACCGGTATCCACAACATTTTCACCAGGTAAAACCAACCTGGTAAATGTCGTTTTTCCTAAATTACTTAGTTTCTTTCATTATGTTTTGTGGCTCCTCTTCTACTGTGTGTTCTCTTTTTGAAGTGGTGGTTCCCTATTCACCACCCTCACACTACTTCTGCCCTTTCTCCTTGGTTTGCTGTCAGCTCTTCAACTCCTTCCCCACCCATCTCCGTTTTATTCCTTTCAACAGAGGAGTTCCCTCATACCCTCTTTACACTTACCCTTTATCTCCCCCTCACCTCGCCAATGATACCAGTGATACCATTGATGTTCCTCCCCCCTTGTTTTTTTTATTACTGATGATAACCCATCACCTCCCCTTTCCATATCACCTCCCCTTTCCATATTTTACTGACCTTTTCTTCTTTTTTCGCTTTATCTTCTTATTTCTCCCTTTTCTGTGTTCTTTTTACATCTTATGGTTGTAGTAGATTTACAAAAGTGACTTCAAACCAGGAAGTGTTGGCAGCCATCTTGTAAAGTAAAAACGTTTAGAAAAAAGAAAAGGGGGAAGGGTAGAAACACCCTAACCCCCAGGCCTGTCCACTGGGTCCTACAGGGACTCCCAGGGACAAAAAAAGCATTTTTAAAGAATAATTTCAGTGGGAGTGGTGTTGGATCCACGAATCCCGCAGATAATTTAACAAAACAAAGCGCAGGTTGCCGCACTTCATTTAATTCAGCCCCCGGGTGTGTCGGGTCCAATCACAATTTGGGGGGATCCCACGACACACCCCTTCCAAGCGGTGATACGGCACAGCTTTTAATAAGGCATTCATTCAAGTTATTGGAGAAAGGGGTCTCTGCTCTACTGTTTGGAGATTAAAAGGACGTATGCAGTGGTTGGATGTCTTGATGGCACCAGTTCTGCCTGTTTTTTTCTGCTAAGAATGAGAGTTCATTGGTCGCCGGCACCTGTTTGCAGATTTAGCCATCTCTTTATAAGCAGCTTTAGTGGCATGTCTTACAATCAGATTGTGACTCGAGTGTCCTGACCTCATTGGGCTGAAAAATTATTACATATGTTTATTCCTAAGGTTATGGTGCGTGAGGGGATTTTAAAAAGTGTATAACCAACAAACTATTCAAGACGCCCTTGCAGACCATCTCTCGTTGCTTGACGGTACAGAATGTCTGTGGACTCCGTCTAGACCTTCAGGCGATTGAACTTGAATTCGATCTGACCCCACCACTACCTATCACACTCCTTTTCAGATACTGTTGTTTCATTGCCTTTTCAAAAGTATACTTGTTAAACTTGTTGCATGTCAGCACCTCTTCAATGTACTGTCTACGGTAATCCCAAGTCATGGAGATGTAAAGAGTTTTGGCGTAAAGATTGATTCAGCAGATCAGACGTGTATTTGGTGGACCTGGCTTATCTAGTCGAGCTCCAGCAGGTTGTCTGAAGTTTAGTTCTTACTTAAGTTTATTTGCATTGTTCCGACTGTGCCAGACACAAAAATATCTCATGTCTTATACAAGATCATGATGTGGCATAAAAACTGAAGTATTTCAACACAGCTGACAAAGTAATGTAGAGCATGATGGAGCGAGTGACCCACGGGTGGACTGGTTCTCTGGTGCACTGGTTCCCTGGTGCCACCACACTTGAGGTTCCTGGCCTAGTTTAGAGGTGGGGTAACAGCATATTTCCACGGGTGGCAACTCAGTGATGGTCACCATGTGGTATTTATGGCAGGTCGAGCATCACTAGAATTCCCAGCCACGGTCCCAGGCAGGAAAATCAATCCACTATGTAGGGTATTTGTCCATGAAGGGTGCCCAATCCCATTGAGAATTTCACCCTTTAGAGAGTGCTTCCTGCAGTGTGCTTTCTTCATTCTGTGGGATGACAAAGTCTGTGTATGGGGTTGTCTTTATAGGATGTGCCCCCCTGTGGAAGGACCACCCTTCTGGTTGCTGATCATCTTGCGTTATTGAGAACTTACCTAGGGTCTCAGTGAAGTCCTGTAGTCCCCTAACAGTCCCTGGACACTTGCATCTTCCCTCTGTCTGGTCACTGAATCTAATCAGTCAGTTTACCGGTCTCATGCCTGTGATCTCAGAGTCTCTGTGACGGATCATTTGGCCATCCATGTGCTTGTGACGTCATAGCCTCTGGGACTCAGGCTTCACCTAGACCGCTGCCTCTGTAACTGGGAAACTAAACATCATGCTGCTAAGCTAGCTCTATTTTTTGTTTCCCTTCCATTCTCTGGACGTCTGGAATTCTTGCACGTCAAGAGAATGGAAGGAACATTGTGAAGCAGGGGTTCTGGGTCAGTTGGAAGAAGTTTGTTTCCTAGACGGATCGCTTTTATTCTGTCCTGTTGACTACGAATAAAGTAACTTGAAACAACCTACCAACTCGCAGACTTCCTTACACTGGCGATGGGCTGCCAGTCAACGGGATCTCCACACGTGCTACTGGCGATTCATCTGTGTTTGCAGTTTCTTTTTTTTTTTTTTTCTTTTTTTATTGAACAAAAGCAGAGTAAGTGATCAGTTAGCAGTCTTGAAATTACAGATATTGAACACTAGGCATACATTACAGCAGTACATTAGTAGTTTCAAGTCTGATGAGGACCAATCCTGGTCATTGCCATATCAGCAGTAGGGGAACTACAGAGCTCGCTTCTATAGACATTCCAGTGACCCCATTTCTTATCCCGTTTTTTAGGACAACCCCAGACCTTGTATACAGTTTTTTCCGACAACATACATGTATCCATTGCAGCGACCCATCTTATCAAGAGCGGTTTATTTGGAGAGCCCCAATGCATTGCTATCTCACGTTTTAATAAAAGAAAGCTTAAGGCTGCCCATTGCAGCTCCAGTTCAGTGAGGTCTGTGGGGTCCCATACATTAAGGAGTCCGCTCCTGGGAGATAGGGGGACAGGCTTTCCCAGTGCATCAGACATCTTACGTTCTGCTCGCTCCCACAGGTCTTGAATCACCAGACAACCCCAAATAGTGTGGTAAAAAGTGCCTACAAACCCACAGTTACGGAGACCGAGATCGATTTTCCGCCCACCAATTTTGACTAGGAGGGGAGCAGACATCTATGTTCTATGCAATACTTTAAGTTGTATGAGTCTAAATCTGTGACTGGTAGCCGATTCGCGCGGGGACATCTGTGCCGCCCTCCATTCATCGTCTTTTAAGGCCCCAACGTCACCCTGCCACCTGTCTCGTAGAAGCTGGAAAGAGTTAGGCATGTTATTACTTAGTTTACGATAGGTGTAGGATATTGCCTTGGCCTGAAGGGGCTCCGATAATAGTCTGTCTTCGAGGGGTGAGGATTGTGGAAGAGAAGATAGATCAGGGATATTAGTGAGTATGGCATGTTTGATTTGGAGGTAGCGGAAAGCCTCTGAGTGGGCTAAAGCATATTTCTTCTGAAGCTCTGCGAACATCAATAATTTGCCCTTATGGATCATGTCTCCCAGGGTAGCGATGCCGATCATGTCCAATTTATCAAATCCCTTATAGTGACAGGGGAGCCCAGTGTATGTGAGGCCCAGAGCGGAGTGGCCAGTGTGTGGGTGCCAGACCAGCCAAGGCGTTTATTTGCTAGGCGCCAGAATACAAGTGTTTGTGACATCGGGCCTAAATATTGATTTCGGGAGGGTTTACCATATAAGGCACCAAGGTAACCCTCGCGGCCTGTCTGATATCGTTCAAGGTGAAAAGCAGGGTTGGTCGGTGGACCATATAGCCAAGAGTTGGCGGCAACCAATCGGGATGCCCTGTAATGGAGTCAAATATTTGGCAAGGCAATACCACCGTCATACCATCCCTGAGTGAGCGAAGGAAGAGCTTTTCGGGGAGAGCCTCCGTCCCATAGGAGGAGGCGGAGGTCTCCTTCCAGTGCATTACAATAAGAGTCGGCGATGGGGAATGGGCAATTCTGCAAGGCGTATAAAAAGTGAGGGAGTGTGAGCATTTTGAAAAGGGCTGCTCTGCCTGGGAGGGACAGAGGCAGTGATCTCCAATGTGATATGTCATTATGGAGTCATTGTAGTGGGCTCTTCAGGTTCCGGTCATAGTAGATTTTGGGGTCTGGGGTGACAAAGACGCCTAGGTATTTATCAATTGTATTGTCATTCCACCAAAGGCCTTTGATAGAGTTATCAGTTCTGACCCAATGTGCCAGGGGTTCCAGGGTAAGTGCGAACAGTAATGGGGATAGGGGACATCCTTGTCTAGTTCGCCTGTGTAGAGGAAATTGCCTGGATGTATGACCATTGACGTAAACCTGACCCCAGAGATCAGTGTAGAGCAAGCGGACCCATCGAATAAAATTCGGACCGAAGCCATAGCGGATTAAAACCTCGAAGAGATAGGACCATTCTATGGAGTCGAAGGAGAGTGTGGCGTCAAGGGAGAGGATAGCCGCGTGTTCTTGAAGATATGGCATTCTACTTATGACGTTGTGAACTCTACGGAGATTAAGCGCCGTGTTGCGGCCTCGGAGGAATCCTGACTGGTCGTCGTGAATTAAGGAGGGGAGGACTGTCATAAGTCTGGTGGCGAGGAGTTTTGCCAAGATCTTCACCTCTGAGTTAATGAGGGAAATTAGTCTGTAAGAGCTACAATCAGTAGCTGGTTTATTAGGTTTGTGGATTACGACTATTGACGCCAACCGTTGGTCGAGCGGCAAGCTTCCGGCATCTCGGCTCTCTTCAAACATTGCCTTAAGGTGAGGGATTACCTCACGCGCCATGCCTTTCAGAAATTCAATAGGGACACCGTTAGGGCCCATGGCTTTACCCGAGTTTATGGCGAACAGTGCAGTTCCGATCTCTTCCGTTGTGAGGTCCGCCTCTAATTCCGTCGTGTCAGCCTGAGATAGTATGGGCAAGCGCATTTCATTCAAGAGTAGCCTAGACTCCTCGGCAGTATATTGCGCCCTGGCCGTGTATACTTCCTCTAGATGGGCAGCAAAGGCCTCTGCTATCTCCTCGGGATCTGTGATAGGAGAATTGTCTGGGCCGGACAGTTCCGGAATCCACCTGGAGCCTTGTTCGCGTTTTTTGAGCCATGCCATCATTTTTCCTGCTCTATCACCCAGTTCGTATATTCGGTGGCGAGTTTTTAGAAGCTTGGCCTGGGCCTTCTCCAAGGCTAGTGCTTTATACTCTAACTGCTTTGTTCGGAGACGGGTTGCCGTCTCCTCTGAGGGGTTCGTATTATGGGCCGACTCCAGACAGATTAGGTCTGCTTCGGTCTGAATTAGGTGTTCACTCTGTTTGTGTATATAGCCAGTCTTGAGGGCTAACGCCTTCCCTTTGAGTACAGCTTTATAGGCTTCCCAGATGGTTACGGCTGACTTCACGGATCCGACATTCTCAGCAAAATAATATTCCGTATGTTCTAGCAGGCTATCTTTTATGTCGGGGATTTTTAGAAGCCATGGGCTTATTATTATGGGATCTCGGGATCTTTGGCGGTGGTATGTGAATTCTACAGTAAGTGGGGAGTGATATGAGATTCCCCTGGGGAGTCCCTTAGGGTGGCGAAAGAGCTCTATATCAGTTGTGGGGGAGAAGAGATAATCTATACGAGAGCTACTATTATGGGCATTGGAATAGTGTGTGTAGTAAGAAGTAGTCGGGTGGAATGTACGCCATATGTCTTCGAGTCCCATCGCCTGTGTAAAGTCTAGGAGATCAGAGCCCTGCCTATGTGATGCACGTTGGGGGCACCGATCTAGTGCGTCATTCATCGTCATATTGAAGTCACCCCCAATAATTAGGGGCCCTTGCGGGAGTTCCAGTATGAGTCGTTTCAAAGTCTGCAGTGCATCGGCTTTCAGGGTTGGAGGAATGTAAACTGAAATAACATTTAGCTGGTTCCCCTCCCAGACGGCTTCCATCACAGCAAAGCGACCGAGAGGATCAGCCCATGTCTTTGTACACGTTAGTGCAACATTTTTGCGAACTAGGATACCGGTTCCTCTGGACCCGGAGGTAAATCCTGCATGTACGAGCAATTTGTACCCTCCCCGGTGTAGTGCTAGGCATGTGTTGCCCATCAGGTGCGTTTCTTGGAGGATAACGAGGTCAGGAGCATGGTGTTTAAGATATTGCATCACTATCCCTCTTTTTACTTTACTTCCTAGACCATTGACATTCCATGACATGAGGGAGAGTGTCTTAGTCAGAGGGGGTGTCATGGCGGTTCAAAGAAGGGAAGATATTTACAGAATATAGACTTTCGAGTCCCAGATTACCTCCCAGAACCAGTGACGAAACTGAATCGGTCGGGGGCGGAGTCTACAGGAAACCAAACATGTCTCAATGCTGTGCATGGAATGCCTCGTAGGGATGCAGAGCGCTGCGTGGTAAGCCCCGTGTTCAGAATAACTCTGCAGTGTGTAAACGGAAACAAAAACAAAATCATAATCCTAACAAATGTCTCAAATACCCACTTCTCCCCCATACCAACCCCCCTGCCCACGGACTTTAAACTATCCACTCCCCAACTCGGCAAAGTGCCTGTCGCCCTCCCAAACATAGGTGGGGTGTGTGGAGAGCCTTATAAGCCCTCGCCCGAGAACTACAAGAATACATATATTATAGAACATAAATCAGTTTGCTTCGAAGTAGTCGTTTACACATCACAATAACCAATAATAGAACCTGATGGCGGCCATCTCGGCGCCCGATCCGGAAGAAGGAAAGCAACAAAAGTAGTTTCCAACAGCATCAGAGTGAGGTCCAAGCGGCAAGAGAGCGTCATTGGTCACCTCGAGTTCCATCAGTAAACAAGTCCTGACTTTCAGGCATCGGGTTCTGGTCGGAGAGATTTGTCGAGGCTCGGCGATTATTCAAAGATACACCCTGCTGACGCCAGCTTTCGAGCCAGTACCATGCCTCCTCTGGGGACATGAAGAACCATGTCTTCCCCTCCGATTCCACTCACAGCTTGGCGGGGAATAGCATAGCGTACTTTATACTCTTGGCTCTCAAAGCTTTTTGACCTCGAGGAAACTGCGCCTCCGTGCTTGTACTTTTACTGTGAAATCGGGGAAGATTGTGATTTGAGCATTCTCCAGTTTCAGGGGTGGTCCCGCCCGCGCCACCTGGAGAATAACATCTCGGTCTCTGAAGTTAAAGACCTGGGCAATTACAGGGCGAGGAGGAGCTCCCGTTTTCGGCCTACCTCCAGGGACTCTGTGCGCCCGTTCTATTGAGAAATAGTTAGATAGGTATTTGGGCTGGAGATGTTTTAAAGGACGAGGTTCGCGACAAAGAGATCGGCGGCCGGCTCCTCCATGCGTTCCGGGACTCCCAGGATGCGGAGGTTGTTGCGACGTGAGCTTCCTTCATAATCATCCAGGAGCTCCTCCGTCATCTTTTGTTGTTTTTGAAGTTGAGACACATGTTGTTGGAGGGTGGAGGTGTCGTCAATGAGTGCTGTAGTCTTGACCTCAATGTCTTTTACTTTGGAGTCCATTTTGCGTAGGTCTGCACGCAGCAGGGTGACCTCTATGTTCACTGAGTCTATACGGGTCTCCGAAGAGGAGCGAACGCCAGCTATCGCCTCCATCACGTCTTACAAAGTAGTTGATTTTGTTGCCTGTGGGGAAGTTGCGTTTTTGGGGTCTACGTCCGAGGCAGGTTCCTTGTTCTCCCCTCTGGAACCCCATGAGAGCTTATTGATCTGTCTTTGCGTAGGGGGTCTGGTGCCTTTGCTAGAAGCCATTTTGTGGGTTAATTGGTACCTCTCAATACGTCGTCTCTGGTCGAGATGTAGACAGCAGCTAGGGAGTGAGGTATTATTGCCACAGTGGAGTTGTTGATCAGTCACCACCATGGCTAGAGTGCCACCATAAAATCGTTCCAAATATAGATATCACCAAGGATGTGCAAGTTATAGGGGGTTATAGAAGTGGGGAGAGTCAGATTTGAGCACGTATTGTGCTATGGATCAGGAGTTGTATGGAGTAGTGTGGCGCGCCAGATGAAGGTAGGTGAGCCAACAGTGCAGTCCTTAATATGTATGCTCACTGGCGCAAGGGAGAGGCACTTCGGATCAGACGCTTCACCACCGGCTTCAAGGTGTATATCTGACCCTCACCGGGGCATGAGCAGGAGGTAGCTCCACTTGACCGTTACCTTCAGGGCCGGGAGAACAGGGTCAAGAGCTGGATCTCGTCGCCCCGGGGGCTAGGGGAGCCACCCACAGCAGGCGGGGGGACCAGCGGGCCTCTGAGGGAGAGCCCCAATCTTTAAGTGTCTCTAGGGGCGCCGCCGCGCCATATCATGTGAAGTCGCTCCGTTGGGGCCAGCAGGCGGGGGGGATCGACGCGGGCAGTGTCTTTGCTGGAGCTACCCAGTAGCGGCCAGTCACAGAGCGCACTCACCGCATTCAAAGATGGGCGCCAGTACGGGCCGATAAAATGCAGGCCTCCGATGTGAGCAGTGCGCAGGCTCCGATGCCGGGACGCTGCGCGGCCTTCATGGAGACAGCCTCTTCTCCTCCTGCCCCGCTCTGGGTGCCCGCCACCGACACAAAGCTCCCGGAGTTGCAGGATGGGCAGCGGGAGCGTTGCTGGTGAGTCTGGAAGGTGTGGGGCACTGCAGGGCTGTGATGTGGGCTGTGTGCGGGGCCAAGCGTCGGGGCGCCTCCCGGTCGTCTTTGAGGCAGCCTAACCCGTCCCCCCCCACCACGGGGGGCCCCCCAGCACCACGGAGCCCCCGGAGTTGCAAGTCAGGCAGCAGGGACTCTCCTGGCGGGTCCGGCAGGCGCGGGGGTCTTAGGCCTCCACAGCGGGCATGCGAAGGTTGAGAAGCCGGGGTGTCGCGCAGACGCACCCCGGAGCTCAGAGCGTCTGCGGCAATTTTACCCCATACATCTCATCGTGGGGGCTCCTCCAGCGAAGGAAATCGCCCAAAACCTCAGGGCAGATCGCAGGGACCCCTCGGTCAGGATCGGCAACTGCGGGGGTGGTCAAGTAGGTAGGCAGGCAGGCCTGGCAATTGCACAGTCTATCTCCAGGCTCCGGGCCGAGACACCGCAGCCGCCGCCATCTTGTGAGCTCACAGGGAGGCGTGCTCTTCTAACTCGGTTTCTATCGCCTTTTGTATCCAATCTTCCTATCTTGCCACCAGAATTCGGACCGCCAGTAGATGGTGAGGACCTCCCGATGGAAGGGGGGTGGGGGGTCTCACATCAGGAAACGGATCAGGTTAATGGATTTTTCGGGCGAGGGCCGGGAGCCGCTCTAGCAAGCGACCATTCCCTTCTGCTGTTGGCCACGCCCCCACCGTGTTTGCAGTTTCTGATCATTCTTCTTCTATTTCCTGATTCTGCCGTTTCCTGGTTGCTGCCTTGATTCCTGTTGTCGGACAACTTCCTTGAACTCCGGTAAGGCGCATCAACGGATTTAAACGGGAATTTTCCCAGAGATGTATGTCGTTTATTGACAAGCCAACGGTCCCCGCTGCCTTGCGCGAGCGTTCTTTCTCCAGCGTTCCATCTCCTTCAATTAGTGTGGCTCACGGTGATCCGCACACCACGTCATCACGTATACGTTCCGCGTCATTACGCATACGCCCGGCGGCCGTTTTTAGATCAGGCATTTCTCCATTGCCTGCAGCGCGACTTTCAAGTCAGGAATATTTCTCGTTTATCATCAAAAAAGATGTACATAAGATTTGTGCACACGTTCATTCCATTAACAGTATGAGTGCTGTACGTAATTAAGCAAAATAACACAATGACAGATGTTGATAGATGTATTCTTTCAGTTAGGTTTATTCCAGGTACCCAGCCAACACGTGTTTCATCAGGGAGTTACCCAAGACTTCTTCAGGGCTATAGGACAGCTATCAAAGCATAGGTAAATACTATCCGCCGGTTTTACTTCCGTCCCGGCTGTAGTTATATTCAAGCAATGCTGCCAGATAAGACTATATCAAAGCCTCGTTAGTGCCAGATAACGGAGCGCTCAAAAGTTGCACTCCTGATTCACAGCAGCAAGTCCGCCGCCGCCATTCCGTATCCCGTGTGTGCCCCGTCATTACGCATACGCCCGGCGGCCATTTTTAGATCAGGCATTTCTCCATTGCCTGCAACGCGACTTTCAAGTCAGGAATATTTCTCGTTTATCATTAAAAAAAATGACTGTGCACACCATTGTACTCCTTATGTTTGTCAAACGTAGTTGCTATGTCCACTGTTTCGTGTGCAGCCCGAGTACGTGTTCCGCCCTGTTTCACGTATGCGTACAGACCTTAGAACAATCGCAACGTATTTACGATCCTTGCTCAGGCGCACAGCTTTGAATTAGTAGTTATTACTGATTTCCATATTTTCAGATGCTTAATTAATCAAAGTATTCCAACATCTTTTTGTCATTTTAATTTATTTTTCAATTGTTACATCGCACGTGAGAAATTCGAATCTTGAATTGCTTCTTGTGCCTCAAATATGCTAATCTAAGCCTTTTTCTGGGCATGACCTTTCGAAACACAAACGCTTCTTCGATAATCAATCATATGTTACCCAATGCATTTTGAGCTTTTAGAAGCTCTTCTTCAGGGGTTTCACTATAAGTAAAAGAACATATCCATAAATTACATCTCTCAAACCATGAGTATATGCACAGTGTACTTCTCGTTGAAACATAATAACATCTCATCAGTTTTTAACACGTATCGTAAATTGCACTCAGTCAAAAACAGCGTTTCCCTCTATAACCGTAATTAAAAAGTTACCTAAACGATGTCCTGTAAGTCCCTTAGTTTGAGTCCATCATTATGCTACCTCTGCTCGGCAATGTTAGTGATAACACTAGCGTGAAAGTAACCCCGCTCGATATTCCTGTGATACACGGCCCCAAGCTCCCGAAGTTGTCCCCTCGTTAATATACCTTTGCGACTTGCGTGAGAATGCTCTTGCTTTTTTCTGAACTGCAGCAACCTTACTTGCTGATTCTACTAAGCTTTTAAACAGCGATAAAGGACCCCTCCTCTCTATTCGGACCAATCATACACCGCCAACCATTAGCTCCTCCTAACTACCCATCCCATAATGCATTGTTCTCTTCCTTATTCGACCGTGCGCAACAGCCCGATCCTTTATTTCATAAACACACCCAACGTTTGTGCCTATCTCCGTGATCTGCACACCATTTCATGCATCACAGTGCTGATCTTGGTGATCTGCACACCACTCAGTCTAACTTCTTCTTTTAACAGTGATCTTCACATCATTTAACCATTTCATGTGCCGGGCATTATTCCTTTACTGCAACAAGTCTTAAGTAATTGGCCTCGATGATCTGCACACCATTTCATTAATTACAGTGCTGATTTCGTTGATCCCCACACTAATCAGTCTAATTTCTTTTTTTCATCATCAAATATTTTATAGCAAACTAAGAAGTGCATACAATATTACTATTTTGCAGAGCATCAATTTAGCACATTTGCAATGTTACAATCAATTTCTCCACCAGCACCGTTTATACCCAATCCTGCTTCTCCAGAAATTGACTGGGAAAAATGGAAAGAAGGGTTTGAAGCGTATCTTGAAGCTCTTGATAGAGAATCTTTTACTTGTAAAAATAAATTTGCTGTTTAGACACTGACGGCCGCAATATATTAAAACACATTCCTAAGGAGACTATCATCGTTGATAATGGGGAAGGTGACAATATAGTGGATGAATATGCTACTGCCATCAGAGCATTGGATAATTGTTTCAAAGCTTGCAAAAATATTACTTTGGAAAAACATAAGTTCTATGAGAGAGTTCAGTTACAAGGTGAATCTGCTTAATCTTACATTGGTGCTTTACGCATTGTTGCTTCTTCTTGTGGATACCAATCTTTCGAAGAGGATATGATCAAAGACCAGTTAGTTGAAAAAACCAACAATAAAAAGGTTCAAGAAGCACTTTTATCCAAATCTGATTTGACCGTACAAAAGGCTTTAGAGATCGCAACAAGGATTGAAAGCATCTCTTCGTACATGGAACAAATGTCTTTAACCGACAGCAATAGCCAAAAAGTCTGTGCAGTTAAATCAAAATATAAGATAGTCTAAAGATCTAAAAATTAAACCAGATAAAAAAATGCCAAAACTACGTCAAGCAAAACACTCATGTGTTACAGATGTGGTAGTACAACTCACCTGGCTAATGCTATATCGTGCCCTGCCATTGATAAAATGTGTATCAAATGCTCCTAGAAAGGGCATTTTGAGGCTGTTTGTCATTCTAAAAGGAACACACCATTCAAGAAAGTACACAATGCTGAATCTTTAGCAGAAGAAAATTGTTCATCTAGCGAAGAAGACGAAATTTTCACTATTGTGGACATGGACTGTTCCAGTGGTGTTTGTGGTGCCAATTCCCAAGGTCTGAAAAAACCTCTGTGCACAGTTACTGTGAATGGTGTAAATGTACAAACGTTGGCAGATTCTGGATCTCTATTCTTTTTAATAAATGAATCACTCTGGGGAAAAGTCTTTTCCAGAGCAAACTCTCAAATTGTCTTGTGTACATCTCATTGGTTATGGTGGAAGCATTGTTGATACAATTGGGGAATTAAATGCTGATCTTGTATTTCAGGATTGTAAGTCCAAAGGCGTTGTATATGTGGCAAAGGACGAAGCATGTCTTCTCGGGTGGGGAGACCCAGGCAATCTTTTTTTTTTTTTTTTTTTTTAAACAGTTTTTATTGTTAATAAAGGTGAACATTGGACATTTTCAGGGTTACATTGTACGGATCTATCGTGCACAGTTAATATGACGACACATAGTTGACATCACATTCGATCTTGAGGAAGCATCGTTATCACATTCAGGATATCTGTACATCACCCGCCCATTCCTTCCAGAGTTTCCCCTCCCCCTCCCCATTATGCTGAATCATCATCACTTTCCATCTGAGGTGGTTCACAAATATACCCTCTGTATTCATTCCATGCTCCCCAAATTTTTCCCCATTTTCGTGGACACTTCCGATTTAAATATACTGCCTTTTCAGCAACCATCACCGAGTCCATATCCGCACTCCATTCCCTGAGCGCCGGCGACACAGGGGATCCCCAGGCCTTGGCCACACTCCGCTTAGCATACACAATACCCAGCGTTGCCCAGTCCTGCATCGAGTTACTTAAATCAGTAGGCTCCCATACGTTCAGTAGACACCGACGCGGCTCTGGGAGCAGGGAAACATCAACCACTGGGGATATTGTTCGCATAACCTTGGACCAGTACTCAGCAATTAATGGGCAATCCCAGATAGTGTGGTAGAACGTCCCCGCCTCCCCGCAGCCTCTCAAACAGTACTGGTGTGTGGCTCTTCCTATTTTATGTAGTGTGACCCTCGTGTAGTAAACTCGGTGCAAAACTTTTAATTGTATCAGTCTGAGCCTTGATGATATAGCGACCTCCTGGGGTGAGGAGAGCGCGGTCTGCCAGTCCGTTTCATCAAAGTCACCTAATTCCCCAGTCCAGGCGGTTTTAAGTTTGTCCATGGGGTCAGGCATGTTGTTAACCAGCTTACGGTAGACCAGTGAGGTCGCCTTGTTAAGCATGTGCTCCGTAAGCAGTCTATCCTCTAAAGGAGTGGACTCTGGTAGTTTTCCTTCAGTCGGCAACACCGACTTAAGAGCATGACTGATTTGCAAATAGCGGAAACATTCCGCCTCCGGCAAATTAAATTGGGCCGCTAGTTGGGCAAAAGTGAGGATTTTACCCCGCCTATAAAGGTCTCCAATCGTCGAAATACCAATATGGTCCCAGGCCTCAAATCCCTTACTCTTACAGAGACGGCCGAGGCGGCGCGACACCCAAAGTGGCGGCATCTGCGTGATCGTATTCTGACATTTGAGACGAGCCGATGCCATGTGCCAGAGCTTCACCGTGTGAGCCGTGGGGCCCAGCAGGGCCGCCACACCTCGAGGATCATAAAGAGCATCCATCACTCCTCCGGTCCCTAGGTCATATCTATCTGCCTTGAACGCGGGCTCCGTCTGTGGGGCGTGGAGCCAGTGATTAACGATCTTTAGTTGTGATGCCCAGTAATACAACTGGACATCCGGGAGTGCAATGCCTCCGTCAAACCACCCTCGTACCAACTTTTGTCGGGAAATGCGTGCCGGTTTATCTCCCCATAGTAAGCCAGAGACTAGTGCGTTTATGGACTGAAAGTACCTGTTAGGCACGAGAAATGGAATGTTTTCCAGGATATAAAGCAGTCGCGGTAGTGTCATCATTTTAAATAATGCAGCTTTTCCTAACAGAGTTAGCGGCAGGGTATGCCAATGCCTCACATCCGTGTGAAACCGTTCAAGTGGCGGCTGTAAGTTACGTTGATAAAAACTCTCCCAATTCGGTGTCACCCATACCCCCAGATATTTAAAGGGTCCGTCCGTGATCGTCAGAGGGCAGTCGTTCGGGAGGATCGGCGGGGGCCTTTAAGGACAAATAGTACCGATTTGGACCAATTGATGGTATATCCTGAGGCCCGGCCAAAAATGTTACAGATGTCAAGAAGAACCATGAGAGAACGCCTGGGGAGAGTCAAGTAGAGGATAATATCATCAGCATGCAGCGATATGCGGTCTTCCCAGGATTCAGTCCAGTTGAGACCTTTTATCATGGTGACCCACCGTATCCATGCTGCTAGTGGTTCTAAAATCAGTGCAAAAAGCAGAGGCAACAGGGGGCACCCCTGACGCGTGCCGCGGCTTAAATTGAAATCCCCGGAAATATGGCCGTTGGCCACTACATGCGCTAGCGGATTTCTATACTGGAGTTTGACCCAAGCACAAAACTTTGGTCCAAAGCCTAGATGTCTTAATACCGCAAACAAATACGGCCACTCGACCATGTCAAAGGCCATTTGTGCATCCAGGGATAAAATCACAGCTGGTTCTGACAAAACTGGTATCTGCGCCATCACAGCATGGACTCTTCTCAAATTCAGAGCGGTGCTCCTGTTAGGTATGAATCCGGATTGATCCGGATGCACCAAGGTTTCCAAGTGTGGGGTTAGGCGCATGGCGATCATTTTGGCCAGTATTTTCGCCTCCGCATTCAATAGCGAGATGGGACGGTATGATGTACATTCGTCCGGGGGTTTACCAGGTTTCGGTACAGCTATGATCGTAGCCACGCGTTGATATTGAGGCAATTCCCCCTTGGCCAAGCTGTCTTCAAACATTCGCAATAGATGCGGGGCCACTTGATCTGAAACGCTCTTGTAAAATTCTATGGGAATCCCATTCAGCCCTGCAGCCTTGCCCGACTCTAAGGAGTGGATAGCAACCACGACCTCATCCGTAGTGAAGTCTGACTCTAGAAGTTCAGCGTCTGTGTCCGCGACGGAGGGCGTTTGGATATCTTTAATGTAGGTTTGCGCCTCTTCAGAGGACATACCCGAGGAAGAAGTATAAACTGTTTCATAGTGATTGGCCAAAGTGTCGACGATATCTGCGGGGAAAGTGTACAGAACGCCTTCAGTGGAGCGAAGTTGTGCTATCGTCCTTTGGGCCCTGTCCTTCTTATCTAGCCACGCCAGAAGTCTTCCTGCCTTATCCTCAACCTCGTATATGATATGCTGAGTGCGCAGAAGCCGTTGTCTGACCTGCACTCTCTGATACTCAGCCAATTCCGCCTGTTTAAGACGTAATTGACGCTTAAGCTCCTCAGTGGGATCGCGATCATGCTCAGTCTGTAAAGCTTCCAGGTCTAGTTCTAGTGTTGTCAATTCGTCCTGCATAGTCCGCCTGTGACCCGTTATGGAGGCTATCGCCTGGCCCCTCAGCACCGCCTTGAACGCTTCCCATAGGACCCCGGGTAAGTCCACTGAGGCAATATTTTCCTGGAAGTAACACTTCGTAGCTGTGACTAGGTCCTTTCTGACTTTGGGAACTTGTAAGTAGTGGGGCGAGATCGGGAAGATGCGCCTCTGAGCCTGTACATGGGAGGAGTATAGCATAGTAATTGGGGAGTGATCCGAAATACCCCTAGGGCCTATTTTTACGTCTATTATGTGGGGCAAACTGTCTGCAGGGACGAAGAAATGGTCAATACGTGATAGACTGTTGTGTACCCCAGAGTAAAAGGTGTAGCCTCGATCCCCGGGGTGTTTGAACCTCCATCCGTCCGTAAGACCCAAAGCCTCAACATAGCCTGCCAGCCTCGCCCTATGCATCCCCGTCAACCTGCTGGGGTGGCGGTCAAGACCCTCATCAAGAACCGCATTGAAATCTCTGCCCAGTATGAGCTCGCCCTCTGGTAGCGTCAGTAGAAATGCACTGAGGGCGGGGATAGCGACCAAGTGTAGGGCAGGTGGAATGTATACTGACACCACATTGAATCTCCTACCCTCCCATAAGCAGGAGATGGCTGCAAATCGCCCCAGCGCATCCTTCCACACCTGTTGCACTATCATGGGGAATCGCTTACGTAGCAGAATACCCACTCCCCTAGAACCAGAGGAAAACTCAGAGTGCGCCACCATTGTGTATCCCCATCGATCCAGAGCCCTACATGTCGAGCCCACCAGATGGGTTTCTTGAAGCAGTACCAGTGTTGGGGCTGCCCTATGTACATATTGTAATACCAAGCCCCTCTTTATTTTGTCTCCTAAACCACGAACATTCCAAGAAATCAGGGCCAGGGGGGACACCGGAGCCTGGACCGGGGCAGGGTCGTACGACATCACCTCATCCAAGACTTCTTCCGCCATCATAGTCAAACCATTCTCCGAAACTCATTATTGCATCCACCATGTGTTCACCTGTATCCCTGAAGTTTAGTCCAAAACTAAGGCACACAACAAAGGGCAACCGTCCCCTCCCCTCCCCAATCATTGTAATCTGAAGTCGTACACATGCACTATAGACATTATCACCAATACCACTTTCCCTCCCTGCCCCTAAAACAGCCCTCTCACTCCCTTCTACCCCCTCCCTGCTCCCCTGCCTGTGGACTTCAAACAGCCCAACCCCCAACCCGGCAGAGTGCCTGTGCATTCCCCACCCATATTGACTGCGCAGAGATGAATCGGTCCCGTCCCCCCGCAGCAAATTATCAAGCTAACAATTCGATACAGCCTGTAATCGAGAATGACTACCTAAAGAAAATCACCATAACATGTCTAAGTAAATGCAATTAACCACATTACATACCCGGAAACCTCAAAGTTAAATACCTTCATCCATTTGCTCCCGTGCCAGCAGCCCACCCCCCCTGATACTTGCAATTGTTCATCGGGGTTAGTCCATTTGAAGGCTTTTGGTGTTTCTCACTCCTGTTCGGACAGTCCGCTCGCCCCTGGGTCAGCCCCCATCGTTGTGGGCTCTGACCTATCTCCGGTCCCTCTTTCCGGTGCACCATTGCGCCTTCTAGTCTTGTCGCTGACTTTAGTCCAACCTTCCAGCCAGTCCCAGGTTGCCTCAGGTGAATCGAAGAACCATGATTTGCCGTCCCTTTCGACTCTCAGTTTCGCTGGAAAAAGCATTGCATATTGATTGTCTCTGTCGCGCAGTTCTTGTTTCACCGCCTGGAAGCTGCGTCGTTGCGCCTGGACTCGGGCCGTGAAGTCCGGAAAGAAGGAGACCTCATAGTTATCGATCTTCAATGGGGGGCCCGCCCTGGCAGTCTGCAGAATGTTATCACGGTCCCGAAAATTGAAAACTCTGGCTATAATTGGTCTAGGGGGGGGCCCGACTTTAGGCCTCCCGCCCGGCACCCTATGGGCTCACTCTATGGAGAAATAGGCAGACAGGGCCTTAGGTTTCAGGTGATTCGTGATCAACTCCTCCACATAGAGGAACGCCGCCGGCCCCTCCGTTTTCTCCGGGACCCCAAGGATTCTAATGTTGTTGCGACGGGCCCTCCCTTCGTACTCATCCAGCTGCTGTGCCATACGAGCCTGGTTTTTTTCCATGTCGGACATTTGGCGCTGGAGCTCAGAAGTGTCTTCCTGAACAGCCGCCGTCACAACCTTGAGTTCTCTCACTTTTTCATTTGTCTCTTTAAAATCGTCGCGAAGCAGGGAAAATTCCGTTGTTACTGAGTCCATAGACGTACGCATCTCCCCAATGGCCGCTAGGACATCATGAAGCGTGGGTTCCTTAGGTTGGGGGGATGATCCTTTCACGCCATCCTTGTCCGTTTTGGCGAGTCCGTTTTTTCTCCTTCCTGCTGCCACGCATACTTGGACAATTTCGCCTGGGCGGTGTTCTTAGAGTTTCTGCCCCCCGTCGCCATCCTCACCTCCAAAGCAAAAGGCCAGCCGTTGAGATTCTCCGGAGGAAATGCGCCAACGCTTCGGTACTTGTCTCCAAGACCGGAGACCTCGGGGTACGTCCCGTTCCGTGTCCAGCAACTTGTCAAGGGTCACACCTCTAGCCCCAGAGCCCTGTGGAGCCGGGACGCGGTCGTCAGCACCGCTCAATCAGCCAGTGAGGTCAAGCGATCATTCTCCAGTTGCCTCAGCTGAGCGAGCCCTCACCAGGGCCGGCCCCGTAAGCCAGACTGAGGGGGGAAGGTGGTAGGGAGATTCAAGCCAGCACACAGCATGTCTTTATATGCCTTCCGTCACCGCAATAGGTCCCTGCGTTGCAGACAGGACCAGGGCACCGGCCTTGTCCAGGTGAAATAAAAAACAATTCCAATGGCTATCCCGAAGCCCCGATCGGTGGGGGGCCTGTACCGTGGGCAGTGCCGGCGATATCAGGCAGTCCGACCTGTTTCGCCCCTCTCTCCCGTCAGCCCTGCGGCCGCTCTTCGCCTCTGACCCTGGGCCGGTCGCTGGTAGGCCGCAAAGCCGGGACCTAAATTTTTCGCCCTGCCCCGGGGCTCACAGTGCCGCAGCCTCTGGTGACGGCGACGTAGACGCCGCCCTCCCGGTCCTTCCGCGCTGCCCCGTCTGCCCGCGCAGGGGCCAAGCCCCCTATCTGCTTGTCACCTGGTGGGAGGGGGGAGGGGGTCTTCGGAGGCCGAGCGGAGCCGATCAGCGAGCCCGGTCCGCCATTTTGCGCCGCTTGGGCGTCTCGGCTGCCGATCTTCAAAACTGCTATGTAGCGGGGATCAAAGTCCCCGATCACCGCACCGGAGCCTGCACGGGGTCTTCAGCTACTCCGACGGTCACTGTGGGAGGGTTTCATCCGGGTCTGCAGGCTGCAGCGCAGTCCTTAGCCGCGGGTTGAGATGAGCCCGCTCAAGCTGCGGCCATTGCTCACGGCCGTGTAGCCACGCCCCCGACCCAGGCAATCTTGGTATTATACTTGATCCAAATAATGCACAACAAGTAATGTTGAAGAAAGATTTCTTTCAGGTTCAAAATGTTCAACCAAGTTCCTGGGAAGTGTTATATCCAGAGGTATTTACTAAAGATTTGGGTCTTTTCAAAGGTTTCAAACACATGATTAAATTATCTAGTGATGCTCAACCTGTGTTACACAAGATAAGAAAGGTACCTCTAGCTCTGTAATCTGACTTAAAGAAAGAATTAAATAGATTGTGTTCATGTGATGTAATCGAACCAATTGAATCCTCTGATTGGTTGTCCCCTGTGGTTCTGGCTAAAAAAGCCAATGACAATATGTGCATGTGTGTGGATTTAAGTGATCTAAATAAGAATATATGAATTCATCAGCATCCTTTGCCTAACATCAAGCAGATGACATCTACTCGCAAAGGTGCTAAGTTCTTCAGCTTATTAGATATGTACTCTGCATATCATCAGATTGAATTACATGCTGAATCAAGACACTGCTTTCATCACTCCGGATAGCCTTTTCCAATTTAAGCGCATGCCTGTTGGTCTGGACTCTGCGCCTGCCGTCTTTCAGAGAGTGGTTGAAAGTATGTTTAAAGGCATGCCCGGAGTCATGCCCTTTCAAGATGACGTATTGGTGTATGGTGAAGACCAGAATCAGCATAATAACAGATTGTGTCAAGTTTTATCTTTGTTGAAATCAAAGGGTGTCACTCATGGCATTGATAAATGTAAACTTAATTGCACTACTGTGGACTACTTAGGGTACAAGTTATCTGCTGATGGTGTGCAACCCAAGCACAGTTTAGTTAAGGCTAGTGAAGATTTCAGAATTCCTAGTGACAAGGAACAATTAAGGTCTTTTATGGGCTTCATTGAATTGTATTCTCTTTTTATTCCTAATTGTGCGTCCAAAAGTTTCAACATTATATCTCTCCTCTAGAAAAACTTTTGTTTCTCTTGGAGTGATGCATGTACCAAGGAATGTAATTTAATCAAGTATGAAGTAGCTCATACTATTCCCCTTAAAGCATTTGATCCTCGTGACAAAACCATAATTATTACTGATGCCAGCCAAAAAGGTTTGGGTGCTATTCTTTTGCAGAATAGAGATGGCAAAGATGAAGTGATTGCATTTGCTTCAAGGAGTCTGCACGGAGCTTAACCTTCTCATTCTGTAATTGAGCGTGAAACTCTTGCTTGTTGGTGGGGCATCACTCATTTCAAGCATTATTTGTATGGTTCAAATTTCATGGTACGAGTCTACAAAACACCTCATTGATTGGTTCACTACGAAAAGGGGAGGGAAAGCAACTCTTAGAATTGCAAGATGGCAATTTTGACTAATGGAACACAACTTTAACATTGAATATGCTCCAGGGAAAAATAATCTACTTGCTGATTGTCTATCTATGTTACTGTCTGACAACCACATGCTGGTTGAAACTAATGATACTCTTGATGATTTTGAATTGGTGTGTTGTGTTATCGATGAATCTGAGAACTTCATTTCAGAGAGAGAGTGGAGAGAAGCTTCTGAATGTGATCTGGAATTGAAGGACATTTTTAATTTTTATATCAATGATGGTCTCACTACATCAATTAACATATTTGTGCCTACAAGTAAAAGCATGTTTTTGATGAGTTATCCACAGTCAATGGTCTTTTATATAGATCATCATTATTAGTTGTTAATGAAGCCATGAGAAACAAAGTTCTCACATTGGCCCATGAAGGCCACATAGGTATTCGTGCCATGAAAAGAAGAATAAAAGAAAACTTGTGGTGGCCGGCTTTAGACAAACAGGTGGAGCATTTTGTTCGAGATTGTATGGAATGTGCTATTAGTGACAAATCACAAGTAACCTGTCCTTCTCCCATTGAAACCATAGAAGTCCCTGACAAACCTTGGCTTAAGGTTGCTGTTGACATTATTGGCCCTTTAAGTTTGTCTGTCAATTTACCGAAGTATGGCATTGTTCTTATAGATTTTCATTACTCCGCTATCATTACATTTCTCAAGTCACTTTTCAGCAGGGAGGGTGTTCCTGAGGAGCTCCCCAATGATAATATGCCCCCAATTTGTTTCAATTCAATATGAAGAATTCCTACGTTCTGTGGGTATCAAACATGTTAAAACCTCATTTTACCATCCAAGGAGCAATGACCTTGTGGAGCGTTTTAACAGGGTCATTAAACAGAATGTACAATTAGCTCAAGTTAGCGGTTTAAATTGCAAAGCAGAAACTGGAAAACTCCTATGGGCTGTTGGTACATCTCCCAAATCTGACACAAATGTGTCTCCATTTGTTTTGTTGAGAGGCTGTATACCTTCCTCCAAGGTTTTGAGAAGATGGATGGGTGATAAAGAGTTTGTTGTGTTAAGGACAAGATTGATGATGTTAGCAGAAAACTGTTATTGCTCAAAACAAATATGATCAGACACAGTCCAGTCCTGTTCCTAAGCAATTGAATGTTTGTGTGGGGGACATGGTAAGGGCGAAGAATTCTAGGATTGTATCCTAGGAGGAATCCAAATGTTCTGTTCTTAAGAAGATGGTAAAGGTTAATAAAAGCGCTGTCAAATTGGATGATGGTAGATGGTGGAACAAAGGGATGATTGCTATGTCCAAAACAGGTTTGGGTGTTCAACCTAACAGAAATATTAACATTGACACTAATTCCACTTTTCGTCCTCCGTCTTCCAGGACTGTTAAATTACCTTCTAAGTTTCATGATTACATTTTGCAATAACTATTATGATTTTATACAATGTGATCCTAAAGTTATCTTCCAGGTTTCATGATCATATTTTGTAATAACTTTTATGATTTTTCTTCAATGTTAATTTTATCTTTACTCTGTACTCTTTGTTGCTATTTGTTTTAATTACATTTTTATTGTTATGGGGGAAGATGTGTTGGGTTTCCTTCCATTCTGTGGACGGCTGGAATTCTGGCACGTCAAGAGAATGGAAGGAAAATTATGAAGCGGGTGTTCTGGGTCAGTGTTAAGAAGTTTGTTTCCTAGACGGATCGCTTTTATTCTGTCCTGTTGACTACGAATAAAGTAACTTGAAGACAACCTTCTGACTCGCAGACTTCCTTACACTCTACAAGAAAACTCAAGGGGAAGCACCAAAATACTGGCCATGTGGCACACATGTCATGCAGAGCTTTCTGAAGCAAATGTTTTAGGCCACGGCTCTTGGAAAGGATTAAGCTACAATGATTTGGCCTTGCCCCCTTTACAGAGCCCCCACCTTTATCATCCCACTTAAAGCACTGCTTGTGAGATCTGTGTGTAGATTGTCAATGATTTGCCACCCAGTGGGCCCTACCCAGCCTTACAGTCTTCCGAGGTCAGAATAGGAGAACAATTACATTATGGAATAGCTTCTTTATCGAAAGAGAACGGACAGTCCTCTTAGTATGGGCACTACATAAATACCTCTATTGTTAATAAAGTAATAGTGTGTTTTGAGGCTCCCCACCTTTAGAATGAATCGTTTTTCCCCGTAAATGGTTGTTTTTCTCTTACACTTTGTATTAGTTCGATGTATAGGAGATCATATATGACAAGAGGGTCTGATCCAGGGGTTCCACAGATGCTATGGTCTGTGATCTGTCTGGGGCACTGGCTCTTCAGGAATGCTTCCTGGGGTCTGATTGTGTTTGGTGTGGACATTTAGCGATTGGTAATGTTTCTGACATGACTTGATGCTGTGTGATCAGTGTCCTAAAGGCGTTCCTCCCAGAGCAGTTTGTTTGCTTACTGCAATCTTTTCCCTAAACATATGGGGCTTCTGACCTCTGCTGATATGAGTGGGAGCCAGGCCTGTATGTATGGAGTGAAGAGCCGAGCTGAGGACTAGGGAGGTGCCAGTCCCTACTCTGTGGCCGAAGCTTTCCATTCTCAGCTTTGCGTCGTCCCTCTTTGGTCATCTTCCTAATACACTTGTGCCTTTTGTGTTTCTGGTTCATATGGCCGCCTCTTGCCTGGTTTGCGCCATTGTCGATGATGATCTTGTAGAGGATGTAGTCGTATAGGCAACACGATGAGGAGGAGTCACTCCCGTCCAATGGTATGGTCCTCAGACACTGCTTTGAAGGCCTAGGCTTCTTGCACAGACACAACATGGTCAGTATGCAGCACGTTGTGTACAACACTGAAAGCTTAGAACCACCACTGCATCAAACCAGAGCAAAGCTGACACATACTCCTATCCACCACCACAGTGTCTGCTTCCTGCTGGCTCTTATTCTGTGTTAGTTGATTGTGGATACAATAAAAATGGCTGCCTGGGTGCAGGCAGGAGATGCTATGCAAGGCAGAGTTGACTCAGGCCTTAGGCACTGCCAGTGGAATGTTGGAGCCACAAACCAACTTAGTATACTTTGACCTGTACCAGCATGGCCAATTATTCTCACCACTTCTATTTCCTCCTAACAGGGTCTCCCAGAGGTGTGCAGCTCAGGAGAAGGGATGACTTTTACCACCAACCTACAGCACTTGTACAAGGCCATCACTGCACGGGAAGTACAGGGACGGAAGCACCAAGAATCAGGTAAGCAGAGTGAGGGCCAGTCTTCATAATGAAATGATCAGTGCTATCTTACCAAACATCCCTCTACTCACCAATACTACTCCTTGTGCTGTCCTCTGTGCTCTCGCTAGCTTTTCTATTCGCCATACCTTCTGGGTATTAGGAGGCAAAGTCCGCACAACCCTCAATCATCACCTGTTTAGGTTGAGCGTAGCAGCGAGCATGTGCTGCTCTGCAAGGCATACTGTATCAACTTCTACTGGCTTTTGCCGTGCCCTTGCTGCCGACTGCTTAAAGTGTGTGTCATTTCGAAAAGCTTTCTTCTCTATGGTTTCTTGTTGGTGTATGTCCCACCTTCTCATGTCTTACTCCTCCCCTGGAGTATTGGCCTATTACAGTATCTTTCTCTGATTGCTTTGCCCTTTGCAGCTTGTACGTCGATTTAGCTTTAAACATGGCAGCCGCCTGCCTATGGTTTCTATTTATTTACTTTTGTAGCATTCACGGCATGCCTCCCTTTAGCTTCACATGTTTAAAGTTTGCTGCGAATGCTACAAAAGTAAATAAATAGAAAAGAAAGACGGACAACCGCCTTTACTTCCAATAATCCAGACGCACCTGCAGACGTCTCGAGAAGAACTGGAGAAACAGCAAATCCCCAGAAGATCCTCGCCAACTCCAGCAACTCTACGGAGACAGTGATCTTGGCCGTGCTGGACGCCCTGAGAGACGGTGTTGACAAGGGTGCCCCCCAGGCCCTGGTACTACTAGACCTGTCAGCCGCCTTCGACACGGTGGATCATAACATCCTTCTCCGCTGTGTCGAGCAGGCTGGCATCCAGGGCCTGGCGTTGGCCTGGGTCAGATCCTTCCTGACTGGCAGGTCTCAGACCCTCAGTCTGGGCGCCTTCAGGGCTCCTAGAGAGCACTCGCTCTGCGGGGTCCCCCAGGGTTCTTCTTTGTCCCCTCTTCTTTTTAACCTCTATCTTCGCCCCCTTCTCTTTTCTCTGAGGCAGTGGGACGTTACCGTATTTAATTACGCGGACGACCTGCAACTCATCTTTTCTCTCAACTCCCCCTCTGCTATCCCCAACTTTCAGGCAGTCATGTCCCACATTCTCCAGTGGATGGGCCACAACCAGTTAAAGTTGAACCCCGGTAAGACGGAGCTCCTCCTTCCCGGTAGGAGCGCCACCTTCTGGGGGCCTCAATTCTGGCCGGCGGAACTGGGCCCCTCTCCCACCCCGGTAGCTTCGGTGAAGAGTCTGGGGGTTACCATTGATTCCGCCTTATGCCTAGGGCCGCAGGTGGGGACCGTGGTCTCGTCCTGTATCTACCAACTGCGCAGGATCAGGAAAGTGGCATACCTCCTTACACCTGATGCCCTCCTGCAGGTTATCATGGCCCTCGTCCTCTCCCGCCTAGATTTTTCTAATGCGATCTACCATGGTCTGCCTAAAACATCGATGGCTAGACTGCAAGTGGTCCAAAATCAGGCGGCGAGATTGGCCTTAGGGATCCCGAAGTGGCAATCCGCCAGGCCCCTCCTTGTCAAACTCCACTGGCTCCCTGTCATCTCTAGGGCAGCCTTCAAGATCGGCTGCCTCACCTTTAAGTCATTAGCTGGCCCCTGCCCTGCCTTTGTGAAATCCCTCATCAGACCCTACTGTCCATCCCGCAACTTGAGATCCTCTCACCTCCACTTCTTGACTGTCCCCTCTTATAAGCTCTGCAGATCTGGAGGCCGGAGATTTGCCTACCTGGTCCCCAAGCTCTGGAACTCTTTCCCTCTTTCTCTTAAAACTTCTAATTCTTTGACTCTTTTTCGTAAATCTCTAAAAACTTGGCTTTTCCCCCAATCTGGTTAGTCTCTCTGTCCCCCTTCACTTCTGACCAGCGCCAGGAAACCCATGGTGTCAGTGCGCTTTATAAGCACCCCTTACGATACGATTACGATACGAAGGAACTCTTCAGTGTCAGCCAGGAATTCATCAAACCCTCCAACGAAAACACAGACATCACCCCCTCCCAGGTCTTCTGCTTCCTTCTGAAAATTAAGGGCCTCTACGACAACGCCAATACCACTCCCGCCTCCAGCAACACCAGCCAGCCCACCATCTCCTCCTGGACCCCAGTCACCACCGAAGACACCACATTGACCATGAAAAGCATCCACTCAGGAGCCTCTACAGCCCCTGCACATCTTCCACAGAGCCACCACCGCCATTGCACCGGAACTACGACACACCATCAACGTCTCCTTCGATACTGCCATTTTCCCCAATGACGGGAAAGGCATGGAAGTCGGACCCCTACTCAAGAAGCCCACGGCAAATTCCACGGACCTCACAAACTACCGACCCATCTCCCTACTTCCCTTTGTGGCCAAAGTCACAGAGAAGACCTCCAACGTAATTCATCGAAGATAACTCAATCCTCAACCCCTCCCA